>NC_065973.1:2878333-4297500 GCF_021464435.1 Cataglyphis hispanica
TCGCTGTTGAGCTGTTATAAGAAGGATTGTAATATTGCAAATATAATTACGTACTCTCTTTATTTTATCTCTCTTTATATACGCTCGCGCAAATTTTTTTTCCATCGGTATCGGGATAATAATAAGCGAACGAGTTGTTTTTCAAGAGTTTTCATTTCCAAAAGTTTCCAAAAATTTCTCTTCCACACGAGCGTAAAACACGGATATCATACATTTGGCGTACGAAAATTAAATACTTTCATTATTACTTTTTTACGGGATATTACCGCGCGGTAGAAAATTAAAATCATTTGCACATCTGCCGAACGGGAATGAGAGAGCCATTCACGAGCATTTCATATTCGACAATCGCTTCCGCGATCGTCGGTTTCGCCGTTAATGCATTGAAATATCCCGGCGGCGAATTTTAAACGAGATTCCCGTATTGCATTCCTTCGCACTACTGCGCGGTATACCCCGCCGGGATCTAGCTCCTTAAATCGACTTCGTCACTCACCCTGATGCATTTTCGATCGATCTTTGAATTTCCTCACAGCTCCTCGCGACAATATTGAGAAGTATCCGTAGTGAAGTTGCATTGCAAAACACGTGAAAGATCCTTTTCACTAGAATTTTACGACGGATGTTTCTCTCAAGTGTTTACAACTATTCAATTTCGGCATTGTTTGATATACAGATTAAATGGTCTCCATTATGTCTGACAAATACTAACTGATGCCAGATTGTTTGACAACGCATGCAATTGATATAAAATTGATTCATTCGTTATGAAAATTAATAAATAATTAATAAATTAATATTTTGTTAATAAAATTTATATGAACAAGTAATAGATATGATTAAATTAATAATATTCGCGAAGCAAAATTTGACTTGTTAATCAATTACCAGATGATTCAATTGTCGAATTAAAATATTCGTATAATTGTTGAGTGAAAAATGCGATATTATTTCATTAAGTTTATTCGAGAGATGAAGATGGAAAATTAATCCTCGTTATCAGGCAACTAGCACGAGAATAGTAGGCGGCATATGGTGGTTCTTCACGCTGATTATCATCTCCTCTTATACTGCGAATCTGGCGGCCTTTCTGACAGTTGAAAGAATGATAACGCCGATCGAGAACGCCGCCGATCTTGCGGAACAAACAGAGATACCTTATGGTACTTTGGAGGGTGGAAGTACGAAAACATTTTTCAGAGTAAGTACAAAATCATGAAGAAAGAAATTAAAATTAATATTTCCCGAAATGGTATTCTTCTTAATCAATAATGCATAGTTATTTTATTTAGAATTTTTTCCCTTGAAATCACTTTCCATCGCATTTTTTATCGAACGCATAATAATTTTCGTGTTTAAATTTTCTTTTTATTATACAATAATTAAACAATATATATGAATTACATATATGAATAAAATAAATTTTGATAATAGAAACATTGCGTTAATAAATATTATAGTTTGTTGTATTGCGAAAATTTGAAAAAGATATAATAAAATTATGCATATATGCATAAAAGTATAAAATGTAACAAATTATATGTCTGATATATTTGCACCAAGATAAAAAAAATATATATATCTAAAAATGCTACAATATATAATCTACAATATAATTTGGGATAAATTTTTAGTATTATGTTATCATTATATTAACACTCTTCCTGTATAATGTTTTATCGGGAAACTGCATATTATATTCGTTGAACAAAAATACCACTTTCATAAACCTCGCTCTTTTTCTAAGCTACTCTTCTTATGCATACACGAGGAAATTAGCAAGTACGATAAAAAGCAAAAAATTTCTGAATTTAACTTTATAATAGATAACATCAAAGAACTACCACTTTTGTTGAATAAAAGCACCTGTTTTATAGACCCAATACGTCCAAAAATGTCAACGATTTCCGTTAATATAGTATCATTTTTCTCATTTTTTTTAATGCATGTTAAAAATGAATTTTTAATTAAAATTTTTTAATCAAACCTTATAATGAAAAAATTGGAAATAAAACATTATAAAATTAGAATTGGAATTGTATAATTTAACAGGACTCGAAAATTGGGATCTATCAGAAAATGTGGAGGTTTATGGAATCGAAGACTCCAAGTGTGTTCGTTCAAACTTATGAAGAAGGCATAAAGAGGGTCCTGGAAGGCGACTATGCATTTTTGATGGAATCGACTATGCTCGATTATGCAGTTCAACGCGATTGCAATCTGACGCAAATAGGGGGTCTATTGGATAGCAAAGGATACGGTATTGCTACTCCAAAAGGTAAATATGAACAAGGATAATAATATAATTTCTCTTGTTATTTTTCTTGTAAACAAATGTTTAATTTAAAAAATAGTTACCTACTTTATACTACCTACTGTAGTTATCTACTGTATTTAATAATAAAAGTTGAGAAATTTTTCTGAAACAGCTAATTAAATCTATGCAAAAGAAAAATCAGCTTCATTAACCGACACAGAATACATTCAAGTTCAAGAAAAATATATTTTGCCATTGTATAAAGTAGCTACAGTTAACTAACTTCAAGTTAACAAGTTAACTAACTATACCAAAATCATTCTATTTCTTACGAAGCAGGAAAAATTCGAAAAATATTTTTAACAAAACATCGTATATTTAAAATATATTTATTTAGTTATATATTTTATTACGTCATATATATTTTTGATCTTATATATTGATCATATATTTAATTTACAATCTAACAGTGAAGTTACGCTCGGAATTATGTCTAGGCAGAAATTGCGAAACCCTTGACCAGCCTAACGAAGGCTTTTTATATGCAGGTTCGCCCTGGAGAGATAAAATATCTCTAGCTATTCTGGAGCTGCAGGAAAAAGGTGTAATACAGATCCTGTACGATAAATGGTGGAAGAACACCGGCGATGTGTGTAACAGAGATGACAAAAATAAAGAGAGCAAGGCTAACGCTCTCGGTGTCGAAAATATCGGTGAGTTATTAACGAATCTTATGTGGATTAAAATTGTACAGTTTTTATTATGGATAGATATATATGTATATTAGAAAAAATTATAATAGCTAACAAACTACATAATTTGTAAGAAAATATAATTTACATAAATTATAATGTGGTAAGTTTTTTACATGGAGTATTAAGAAAAAAATTAATTATTTTCTCGTTTATATTTGAGCAACGTTTTTGGATTTAATGTCTTTGTTTTGTCCGTTAATCTTTCGATTAAGGAGTTATACAAATATCAAAATAAATTTCTTGATAATATTTCTACGGAAATATTTCATACGCGAACAAAGTTTTTTTTATTGGGGTTGGGACGATTAATTTATTACTATATATAAAGTAAAGAACAATGACATCCCTGCCGGTCTAACGCGATGGAGACAAAGTCTGAAACGAAGGAAAAAGGAGGCTTTCAAGCACAGCGGAATCTTGCGCAAAGTTCGCGGACAAATTTTTCTTAGAACTCTTCGGAAACCGCTTCCGGATTTTTATGGAAGTCACAACAAGTTCCTTTTTTCTCTTCCCCCTTTGGCTCGAGTTTTCCTTTTTTTTCTCATTCGCGGGAACTCTCCACCTACTTTGCCTTCTTTTCCTCTCTCTTTCTCTCTTTCTCTTTCTTTCTATCGTAGTCTGTAACTTGGATAAGTACCCACTTTGCTGATGGTATAAATGTACTCGACGAGACAGAAAGAAGAACGAATCGTCTCAGCGTCGCGTCGCGGTGCGAAAATCTCGCGAAATTACAGTTGAATTGCTAATCCCCAGTTCTTTTCAATGTCTCGATTATTTGCCGTAGAAAATGAATGATCGTCGCAGGCTGACCTTTATTTCGCGCTATTTTATAAAAGTAAGCAGTCTACTGTCTGGAAAAGAAAGCTCTTCATTTTCATAATCTTAAAAAGTGATTGAGAAATATAAAATATAAATTGGCTTTTTCTCCTTTCTGAAGCTTTAATAGCATCAAAAAGAATCTCTTCTTAGAGCACAAACTATCTTGTAATTATTGTGCCGATTATTTAAAAAAAGTGAAAATTATTTATATAAATTATTTATAAAAGCTTTACAGAAATTTAATATTATTTTATAAAAGACAATTTTTTTAAATAAAGAAAGAAATAAAAGAAGAAACTAAATATATATATGTGAAATATAAAACTATTACCAAGTTTTATCAATGTTAGTTACTTTAACTTTAGTTTACATTTTGTTTTTCTAAAGTTAGAACTGAAAAGAGTGAACAAGTAAACACAAGACCGTTTAAACTGTGAATGTTTTTATTTTATTGCTTTAAAAATAAGAAGTATTGAAGAGAAAAAATAAACACACACGCACACAAAACATACCAAATGAAGTATACTTAAGATCAACCGATTCTAAATTATATAATATATATATATATATATATATAATATATTTATCCTGCACATTAATTCATAAAATGTGATCGATAATACATTGCAAAATAAAAATAACAATATCGGAATCTTGCTCGAATTTAATTAGTGTCTACCTCGCGCGACCTTGCATTCAATTTGCTTCATTTATCTTTGAGCATCGCCAACTCTGCGAATTTCCGGATTAACAAGAGTCTCTTCGGGAACGATGAGTTACGGATAATTGCCAAGTGTTTCGCGAGAAACTTACCGTCGTCCTATTAGAAGGAAACTTGAGCGTATATCTCTCGACAAGCAGAACTTTCTACCGCGAAACTTGAATTGGCCTGTAGGCGCACAATGTCGCGCGACCTTTCTCCGGTCCGCGGCTCTCTTGATATCGTTTCGCGAAATAGGCGCGAAGCCGTAGTGCCGTATCACGGCACTCGAGCGAGAAACTTTCCTTCTTCCGGCGACAGTAAGTCCGGACTGTCGTCATAAATCATGACGGTGTAGTTATGCAAATCTACCCTGCATCCCCCGAGGAATCCTGGCTCAGTTGTCTTGCCGTCAACGATAAGTGGACACTTTTTAGCCTGCTCAAAAATTCCTCCGTCCCATGTACTTTGTATCCCATTCTTTCTTCTGGCTCGAAATATATAGTCAAAAGTTTCCCGCGGGAATATAAAGAATATTTGCCGACATAAGTGAATGTATATCAGCGAATTTTATTTTACTTTGATTTTATATTTAATTTTGTATAATGTTTTATTTTGTATGAATTAGAAAAACAATAAATTATATAATAAAAGGAAATAAATTAAGAAAGAATAAATTATAGCCTATAACTTTAAAAATTCCATTTTAGATAATAATTAATCAGAAGTAATATAACATCTTAGAAACCTAAATATATATGGAAAGATTTTTTAACACTAAACTATAATATTATAAACAATAGCTAAAAAAATCGATTAATGCAGGATTTAATTTCTCATCGGAAATCGTGTATATAAGAAAAATTGAAAAATTCTTCTAACGCAAACTTGTTGACTGCCTTGAAGAGAACTTGGCGTATTTTCGACCAGCAAAGTAAAAACTTATCTTTGATCATATGAAGAGGAATATTGACAACTTCCGTCTTAAAGTTAAAGTGTTTACTTCAACCTCATTGCAGACAGTTTGTTCAAAATTTTATATCCGATCACATATTTTTTACATGTCCTTTTACGCAATTTTAGCAATGCTGAAATAAAATACGGATTTTAAGATATTCGACATCTTTTAATTTTTGCAAATTTTATCACAGTCATTATCTCGACAATGAGTTTGAAATATCGAGTGTAATGCTGCTTGAAAAAATAAGGGAATGGAAAAACACAGCAATACGCATTGCGTAAATTCACTAAGATACAAGCAAATAGTTCTAATCTTATAAATAACTTTGCGAAACAGTCGTTAATTACGAATGCGTTCTTGAACTTTCGCATACTTCCCCTCCTCTTTCGCCGAGCGTAAATTAAACTTCAATTACGCGGCAAGAGCCCTTAAATACTCCTCTCGAGGTTTATCGTTTTTGCATGTGACTCTCACATCGCGATAAATATAAATATCTGCTTGTATCATTATATATATTTCCACCTATTCGTAAATACGCCATCACGTAATTTACCCACGAAATGACGAAAAGACGATTTATCTGCACACGCTTCGCTTAGATATTGCGCGCACGATTTTCCGCGGCCAATCACTTTTTTACTTCCCTTTTTTCCTATTTCTTCTTCTTCTCTTCGCTCTCCGACCAACTAACGAAAAAAGAGAAGATAGGAGGAGCTGGAGAATAAACACATCCGTATTTCTTGACTGCCAACAACGTCCCGCTCGGTAAAATTATAGAAGGGCAAAGGAATGAGCCCGCCGGCATTAAAATAATGAGCTTCCGGTTTTGTCATTCCAGGCGGTGTCTTTGTTGTGTTGCTCTGCGGCCTGGCGCTCGCGATCTTAGTGGCGATTCTCGAGTTTTGCTGGAATTCAAAGAAGAATACCCAATCGGACAGGGTAAGTTAAAGCAAAATGCCGACAGGACGGTACAGAATTTTGCTTCGCGTGAACGTGTTGCATGAGTTGTACTTTCTCTTAATTGGGTGAGGTTGTTTGAATTTTGAATTAAAATTCTAGTATTTCTCAAAATCTTGATACGATTACTTCTGCTTCCAAATTAGTACTTATTATGTTTTTGGCGCGTTTTTATTAGAATATTACTTATATACCCTAGACTTAACGGTGTATATAATTAGTCAATTTGATGTCTCTCCATTCTCTTCATTCTCGCGTTTTCAGGTCAAGTATTTGTCTTTTCGTATTCTGACGATATTTGCCCTCTAACAAATATATTGATTTTACGTACACTTTACAACATGAGTGAAATGCGACTAGATATTAATATAATAAGTCGTATCCGTGATCAAAGGAACGACATCGTAAATAACGTGCAATAAACCGCCTCGCTCGACGGAGAAATCAGCCTCTTGCATGCGTTCGGTCTCGTACGATCGTCTCGTGTGTATTGTGTCTCTTGGTGTATGTTGTACCTGTCGTATCGGCGTCTGCTTGCATCGTCGGCGATCACCCCTTGGACGGTAAACACATCCGCGTGCACCTTCTGCCCATCTCGACCACGTTTAATCGCTCGCAACAGTCCCTCTGCGCCGAAATGGCCTCGGAATTGCGATTCGCCGTCCGCTGCGGCTCCCGCCAAAGACCCGCCGCGAAATCGCGCAATTCCGCGGCCGCTGGATCATCCTACAGAAGAAGAACGCGTCTCTCTTCCACTCCGGAACACGAGGAGACCACCTACTTACCGAGCATCGAGTTCCCGCGATTAAATGGTGTAAGTCTTGTCCCGCATGACGGGCTCGCGCGATTAATCTCAATCGGCCTCTCTGAGGATAATGCTAAATTTCACGCGTTTTGATCATGCATTGCTCTATTATCTCTCACTATTCATACCGTAAATTGCGTAATCTGCTTCTTTTTATTCTTCATTTGATTTTCAAAAGAAAGTAACAACGGCTCGTACACAATTCACGCAATTATAGATTCTATTCAGTAATTCGCAACGGATTAAATGAACAAATTGTCATTGATATATATATATATATATATATATATATATATATATATATTCGCGAAGAAAAGTGACGTAACAATCAGGAGAGATACAAACGCGGCAGCGGATTATAGCTTTCCGAGGAGAGCCGATTGCTAGTCGCGGAGAGCGATACTCATTCCACGGTAATTCAATTTCACCGAACAAAGCCAATTCCGAGCTCGAAATTTTTCTCGTCTTTTGTATTAGCGAATAAAGCATCTTCATGAGAACTGCATGCGTATATTATAGTTGGAAATCCAATATCGCGTGGTAATTAGCGTTACCGTGTTAAAAGTATAGCTTCCAGGGAGCCCAAACATTTTTCCTTTTTATATTATAGCTCGAAATCAAAGAAAATTATGGATAATCTAGGAATACAAGCATATAATACATATCTCGACAAGGGAGTACAATTATAAACATTAAAATATTCTACGAATTTCGCATTTCTACGTCTTTTTGTAAAGTGTTTTGACAAATATGTTTTTGAGTATATATATATATATAATCGTTGAATTGATTTTATATATCCGAGAATCCTTTACGCGCGTGCATTACAAAAAAATGTCTATATATATATATTATTAAAATGTGTTTTTTTTTTATTATCGCACGTTCGTATCTCACGCAATCTTTAGCATTTGTCTGTCATCGCAAGAATTACATATATTGCACATGCTTACAATTGCAGTATACACACATCTAATTGCATGCATAAATTTCTAACAATAGTAACGCGCGTTCTATCGCGCGTTATATCTTCAAACGTATTTAGTAGAATTTCTGACGGGAATGATTTAGCTTTGATGCAAATATATGTGACATATGGATGAGAGATTGATGTCTGACATATCTTTCATGTTTATTTCTTTTCGTTGAACGATGTAAGTCGGTGATGTTTAATCTTGAAAACTTGTATTACATTCTGATAGAAAGTTATCCTCGTCTATGCAAACCTATCAGGGATACCTCATACGAAAACTTGCAAGAGTATACTTTGCGCAAACATTATATCCTCAAAAATGAAATAGTTTCTTAGAAAGACAAAGTAAAATGTCTTAATACTCAAAAGTCGGTGATGTTTAATCTTGAAAACTTGTATTACATTCTGATAGAAAGTTATCCTCGTCTATGCAAACCTATCAGGGATACCTCATACGAAAACTTGCAAGAGTATACTTTGCGCAAACATTATATCCTCAAAAATGAAATAGTTTCTTAGAAAGACAAAGTAAAATGTCTTAATACTCAAAAGCGCAAATGTCTTAAAGTTTTGTAAAAAAATCTTGCGCTACAATTTTTTTCGAACTAGTTTAAAGATTATCCTTTTTCTTTCATTTTCAAAGTATAAAATCAACAAATAAAAAATTGTGAAGAAAGAAAAAAATTTATCGCAATTTTGCTTTGCAATAATGTATCATTTATTTTATATAGAACTCGTTAACACAAAAAAAATTATTTTATAATTTTGTTATTCTTAAAAAAAAAAAAAATTAAAAAATATTTTTTCTCTTTTTCCATTCTTTACTTATGTTTATTTACTTTTATTAATAATACTTTATTTTAGCAAATTATCATAGAAAATTTTAAAACAATTTGCGTATTTTTTTGCGACTAAATACTTAATCTTTCCATCTTATGCGTTTAAATTGCAAATATTAAGATGGGTGATATCTTTTTATTATATAGCGGAAATTTTGCGAAGTGTTGATACGCTTCGAAGCAAATTTCCGCACGACAAGAGCGATAATATATTGCTCTCTCCGTCTCTCCCTTCACATCTTCCCGCTTTGACATCTTGTCTCTTCCTGTCATCATACAGACTTCCTCACTTTAAAGTTTAATTACCATCATGCCAAAGTTGAATTAGCAAGTCAATCAATGAATTCCTTCAAAACTATATGTAACTGTTACTCCGAATTCTAACGACTAATTTCTCTCAAAAATAAATGACGTATCTTTCCGGCCGTTACTTGCAAAATATTGTTACAATGATTGATCAACTAAAAATCGATTCCATGAACCATTCAAACTTTTCAATTATTTATTTTTTCTATCCTTTCATGAAAAATATAAAAAAAAAATAATTTTTGTAATAAATAATATTTTATTTGATGCGCGGTGCATATTTTCGCGTATACAGTCGAGAAACAGCGAATTGTTCACAAATCAATGTATTATATGGTGGTACAAACGTGATTCAACTATTTGACAGTAATTAGCTAATACATATGTACTAATACATAATATACCATTTGATAATACACAGTAAATAGCGACATTTGCATTGTCGAGAAAATGCAATTGTATTTAAGCGAGAATAATGCACATTTTGAATTCAAAATAAAGCGTATCAACCGCATTATTCTGTCTCTCCATTGGTTTTGAAATACCCTTTGTTCATTATCTATCACATTATCACAGTATTTTTTTAGTCAACTTCCGCGTTATTATAAATATAATATAAAATATGATTAAAAATAAAAAGATTTTATTTTAGATAAAAATAATAATAATTATATAATATATAATTTATTTATATATTTAATTAAAATTGATATTAAAATAATTTATATTTATATAATTTTAAATTTACTAAATATCTCTATAATTTAACTAATATAAAAGAATAACTATACAAATACAATTATTAATGCTTTGTTTTGCTTTTTATACTCTGATTTAATTCAAATCTGAAAATCTGTTTTTCACATGTTAATTAGATTTCACGTTTCTCAATTTTCTGCAAAATTGCGTAGAAATTTGTAACATAATTTTTAAAGATATTCTTAAAAGTTCTTAATAGTACTTCTTAAATTAAGATTCTCATATTTAATGATCTTGTCATTAATGTTAGAACTTATTAAGTGATTAGTCACATCATTAATCTGCTATTAGCTTTTATTTCGTAATTACCAACATAAGATTGATGTCTAGATTATATTCGCACAGGGCGACTATTATTTATTTTAATGAACCTCTCTGCCTTCATATAATTGTCTTTTAACCCGCAATATATCTGCGTGTATCGCACGCGCTTCGTTCCATTCTAAAAACGTGATCCGAAAGCCATATCGATACCACTGTATTTCAGAATTCCTGGCAAAAAATTATTTCGCGGAGCACGTGCTCCTCGTTTCAAACAGACAGCTCTAAAGACATAGTTATCATCGCTATCGCGCGCGGCTTAATGATAACCTGCTCCTCTCTTGTTTCTCTACCTTTTTAATAACTTTTAACAATATCGCACAACTTTTAATAACTTTTCCGTGTCTAATAACTTGCATCGTTGTGAAAGTTGATTCTTTGCTAGTCGGTTTGATACAGCTAACACTTGCGCTTACTTGTTTCTCAGCAGGAGGGTGGTGCGTTGTCGATGACGGAGATGAAGAAATCATTGAGCTTCGATCAGGTGTCCCATGGCGGAAACACCTAGCACAGGCCTCATCCTCATCTTCATCGTCAACAACAGCAACAACAACAGCAGCAGCAACTTCAGCAGCAATCTCAACAACAGCAACCGTGCAAAGCCACTCCCACGCACATGCGTCACACACACTGCCACTCACATTCACACCTACACAGTCACCATGCGCACAAACACCAAGCACTTCCGCCGAGACAGAGACGGGGCTCTTCGGGCATCATCTTGGGTCAAGGTATGATTGTCTATCGACCATGAATATCGATTATTCCAGCTTATTATATTCGCTACGTCAAGCGGCATGTTGATCTTTAAATTTGCATGAATTAATTTGAAACATCGTAGATTGTAAACTCAATCAAAAAGAAAAAAATGTCATTTTAGTTTAAGCAGAAATAATATTTTTTTCTTTATATATATTTATTGAAATGTCAAAGAATTTTTTTTTAATATTCTTTTTATTTAATCTTTCTAAAAATTTCTTTTTCCTCTTGTCATATATTGTCATATTTATTTAAATTACTGCTCCAAAAGTTTTACGTACATCTTATGTATATATTAGTTATCTGTAAAAATATAATAACTGTTTATTTAAATCTAAGATATATTTAAAAAAATATTTTGTGCCTGTGCATATTCAATTAAATTTTAATTAAAAAGTACGCTTATACAAGTTTAAAGAATCGATTGTATTAAGATATTGAAATCAAATGATATAAAACTTATATCAATATGATTTTAATGAAAATGACTAACCAATATGCTACGCATTAGGAGGTGACCATCCTGAAAATATTCTCTGGAGATTCGATTGCGATCTAGCGGGTGAACCGGATGTAGTGATTTCCCCGCCGCCCCCGCCCCCACCGCCACCCTCCGCGACGGTCTCGAGGACCACGACTCTTTGACCAATACTCGAGGAGGTGCCGACAGGTGTACCTGCTCAAAAGGAGCTGTCCACGCAGGCTTCGGTAGTCATCAACGTAATCGATCAGAAGGAGACGTGCTTATAGCACTTATAGTCGCCGGGGCGGATCGGTAAACCGCAACGAGGGCCATTCCGCGCCGACGACGATTGGATCATCATTGATTGAAAGTGTAATGATGAGAAACTGAGGTTGAACGATCGATCAATAGGACGAGAGAACTAAAGTGTTTTGTTTATTTATTTTCGTTTTAAATGAGAAATACGTTCTCGAACGTGGTATCGTGTAGTACCGACTATTGTGCCCCGACAGTAAACAAATGTGTATGTTATGATTATCTCGATATTAGAATCGATAAAAAATCAGCGAAATCGCGTGGCAGTGTTACAAAAACGTAATCAGGATAATGGAAGCTATGTAGTTTTGCGTTCGTTAATAGAGGTCAAAATCTCAATGAACGAGTGGTTCCCGAAAATATTGGGATCAAAGCAGATCTATGAAAACGACGGAATGCTATTCAAATGAGAGAGACCCCACGGTATAGCTGATAAAAGCATACATCTGACCAACAAATCGAGTCGGGATCAAATCGAAAAGTGCCAGTGCATGAGTGTCATAGATCAATCGTGATAATAGGAATAATAGGGACTGCATGGAAAATGAAATGCCACGCGCAATGCCAGTTGACCAGGAATTGCTCGTGTTTCGAAATTTCCCGACGCAACAGCAAAATCATCGAATGAAAAGAGCCGAACGTTTATCCGAAGTGTGTCCAACCAGACTGACCGGAACCGACCGCGATGCCGTGGCATGTGCGTCGGCGGAACGCGAGCAGATTTCAAGAGCCGAATTTCAAATTACACATATCGAAACGGATGTAGAAAGCCGATAAAGTTCGTTGAAGGCTGGTTTTCGCGTACACAATTGTATTTCGAAGTTATATTGCAATTTATAAGCTAGAAATTTCTCGCGGAAACCAAAGAATCATCCATTATATACAAAATAGCTAAGAAAATATCCGCGATTGCCTCTTAACAGTATGCAATTACTTTATGATCATCATGCCGGATTTTGCGATTTTTGTGAACGCGAGCATCAAGTCGATTGCGAGATCATTGACACACTAACGCGATGCCAATGTCTATTGGAATGCAAATTCCAATGACAATAATTTCGGACTGTAATTTTGCAACCATAATACTCGCGCGTACTTTCTTTTTCATGAGTCCTCGATCTCCATCAAAAATGCGAACCGAAAGAAATAGATGCATGAATAATCGATTATTAAACAGCTAAATAAGATTTTCACATGCGATGAAAAATATAGTGCAATAAACATCGAGGACTGTATCATATGACTCGGACCAAATTCAAATGAGTAATCACTGCCAAATTTAGCCTAAACAAGTGTTAAAGCAAATAGATATTTAATAATTTTGAGCAAAGATCGGCGAATATAAAAATTAAATTGCGATAAATTAATACGACAAATGAAAGCTTCTTATTACAAAGAATTTATATTAATTGTAGATTTCTAAATTTTCTAAATTATATTATTACATTATTCTATAAAATATAATTAGCAAAAAATAAAATCAAAATTTAATTTTAAAAAGTTCACATTTTTAACAGTTTGTTATCGGAAATCCCTTTGAACCATTTAATTAGAGGAACAAACAACTCAAAGTTCGAGTCACAAAAGAGTTACAACAAATATATCCTGATAATGACGTGCATTTCATACATATTTTAAAAAATCTCTTTTGCAATGTTAATACCATGCTACGTCCGCGTGATCAATATGTATAAATAAGAGTAAAAAATTTGGTATTTAAAAAAAAACACACACACATATACATTGGCACAATTATATAATTTATATTTAAAAAAAAATAATCAAAAATTGAGTCGTAAGATAATAGAAATGATGAAAGAAAAGTACACGATCACTCAGTGAGATCTCGTTGTATTATGTATAAGCATGATAGTACACTAATTGTTGAAAAGTGATTTATAAATCTTTTGTATAAATATATATACATGTGTGTGATTTATAAATGCACTTATAACGTAATGTATATGTATAAATATGTATATGTATATGTATACGTCGACGTGTGTGTATATAAATACGAACATATTGCGTGCGCTTGTGGTAGGTGAAAACAATCTGAGCGCGCGAAAGACCTAGTCATATTTTGACACAATCGAATAGGTTATTATCACTGACGTATGTACAGCGAGCATTTTTCACGAGAAAATAGAAAAAATAGATAAGCCGATTAACTGTTTTTAGCTATATACGCAAAGTTTCATATATTGTGAATATATTATTATATCGCTGTTTGTTGAGGAGATTACATCGTGTGCGGTGAATTTATTAATATGTTACACTAGCCGTTGGACAATGTTGGAAGTGAATGTGTAAGTGTATATATGCGAACACTTAAGAAGAAACTGGACGGATCAGCTATGTCAAAAATTAATAAATCTAATATATTTCAAAATTCATGAATTTGACATTACGCAAAGTACATTTTTAGCCTTTTAAAATATAAAATTAATTATTAATTTATGAATTAAAGTAAAGCTTTATTCTGTAGAATATAATTTAATCTTAAAATAAATATATTATTTTATATCGGACTAACCTTTTATAGCGACACCACAAAAATTTTATAATGACTGAAAACATTCATGAAAATAAAGATTTTAAAATTCGACAGGGTAAATATTATTTACTTTAACTCACAAATTAATTATTAATTTTATATTTTAAAAGACCAAAAAAGTATTTTTGCGCAATGTCAAATGAATCTCGAAATGTATTAGATTTATTAACTTTTGATGTAACTAATTCGTCCCATTCCTCCTTAACAAAAAAGTTTCGTTATGAGAAAAGGAAAGAAAGAGAGTTGAGGAAACGTGCGCAAAAAAGAAAAAAAACGAGCAATCCGTACTGCCACATCTGACAAGCAATTCACGATACGTTTTCAACACATTTATGCGGCTATATAACGACATTGTATGAAACGTAAAATATTACAAAAAGCAAAAATTAATTTATTAGCGCGCGCGATGATTCCACGTATGTAAGTCTGCGCAAAAAAGATTTTTATTTAAAAATTCGATATTGGTAACTCTCTATGTATGTAACATTGCGATGCGTTATTTGCAATTGCAAAAAAAATATTTCTATGTACTTTTTTGTGAGAGTTCTTTCGATATTTTAAAAAATAATTATATTACGATACGTTACAATATTTTACGGCAAAATAAAGTTTTATGTTTCTTCTTTATCGAAGAAGAAACAAATGATGTAAAACTCAAATTCAAACCTAACAATGATGGTTTATTAGCGCATAATAATGAAAAATTAGTTAAGAAGAATGTTTTAAAAAAAGAATATTTATTAGCAACGAGAACAGCAGATATTTGAATACTTTCCCTACATCAAAATAAAAGGTATAAGCATGAGTTGTACAATATTTAATAATGCAAAAAATAAACATTTTTGACGCTCATAAAAAAATTTCGTAACCTGTATAATTAACATATTTTTCACAATATTACTGCTACATAATAGTGGAACACTTATGATTTACATGTAAGAAAGTAGAAAAATTCTTGAAAATAAATTTATAGTTGAGGAATTAATCATAAAAAGAAGATCAAAATAATAGCGATATTTTTATGAAAACGAAAAGAAGGAATTTATATATATAAGTATATAAATACTTTTATAAGAAAACTCTACAATTTTAAATATATTATTCTTTTCTTCTGTTTCAAAATAGAATTAGAAATTAGAAAATGAAAAAGAAACTTACAATGCAAGTTCTATATTTTTCATACCCCATTTTTTTTGTTTATTCAATTATTTATATTTTATTTCTTTCATCTTTCTGAAGCACTTATTCAATCTATTGGACTAGTTATCGAGCACCATTATGATTATCTGACTTTCTTAACTGTTTTATAACTGCGAGGTGAAGCAATCAATCAATTTCTCATGGAAGAATGTTCAATGAACGCTTTTGACGAACACATGCAAAACTCTGCAATTGCATTTTTCCATTGCAAATAATTCTACCAGCGCAGCATTTTGTGGACAACATGACTAGTTAATATGATATTCCATCAATCACAACTAACTCTTCAGTAAAATATTTGGAATATCCCTACCTTTTTGACCATTTACGACCATTGACGGTTACAGTGTTTGCGCCAATCTCGTACATATATGCATTTCCGACAAATCTGCCACAAAAATATCTCTCCATGTCGCGTACAATCGATTTCAACAATCCGCTCTATAGATAGTAACTATGTTCGACGGATTTCGAGGAAATTGTTTCAGTGCAAATCTATATTCATATATATAATCCGATATCCATAGAACAAAGCAGATAAAGCATTCGGTGAAATATGCATGATTGGACATTGCGCAGCTCTCAGATTTTCTAATTGATTCAAAGACTTGGTATGCATTCAACGAAAAGGCAGCTCGAGAAACAATGTGAAAGTTTTTGTTTGCAAATTCAACTGTTTTCTCAAATATTGTTACGGAATACAATGTCATATCATTTTTTTTCGTATATATTTCGTATTATCGAAACGAAAGCGTTTAAACTGTTGAAAAATGGTTAAATCATTGTCGAAATGGGCACAGCTACGCTATATTGAAAATTGCATTCGTTTAATTTGCGTCGCTTCAAAGAGAGTACGTTAAAATTTAGGTCATTCTCTGACATTTGAGATCAGAAGAAAAATGAGGGGAAATTACATGAAACGCAATCATCCTTGAACAAAATTCTATTTTTTTTTAAAGTTATTTTAGTTTAAAATAAATTTAACATTGAAATATATATTTATAAACTTTTTCAAATAATTGCATAAATAAACTTAATAATCGGTCTATCAATTGTTAATATTAAATTAAATATAAAAATGTAAAATAATCGGTTACGTAAGTCTTTATTAAATATTGTTGCATAAAATTTACTTGTTTTTTTAGTTTGCCAAGATAATTGTATAATTTGAAATAATTGTACTACAGATAAACTTAATGATAGATTATTAACTATTAATATTGATATGACCCGTTACGTAATCTTCATTAAATATTATTGCATAAAATATTTTTCTTGTTTCATCAACAAGTCATTTGCCAAGATAATTGCTGTTCATAACACTATAGTTTTGCCTCATCAAGCTCATTAAAAAACACATCGCATGCTTATTCGTTGCATAATCTGGAAAATTTGTTCAGTTTTTAATTAATAAAAAAATGCGAATCTCGATAGGCGGTTCTTTTTGGTTCTCCGCTCTTATTTTAGATTTTACAACGGTATGGGCGCTCAATCAAGTTGATTGCGTTCCTTTATTTTCAATAATCGAGCTGTTAAGCGAAGCCTGGCTCGCTCGGTACTCGCAAAATTTACGATCCACTACGCCAGGAATTTCCCGAGAGAGTGTCGACTAGTTTGGATATCGATTGACAAACAGGACCTCTTATTAACCGTTCCACCCTGATATCTGATCGAAAAGCTTCCGTTGACAGATCTGTCGGTAGGGGCCCATAGATAAATCTGCGCTAGTCCTATCCCGTTGATTGATAAAGCTCGAGGCTATTGTGACGTAGTCTGTCGCGATGATGATAGAAAATGCCATAAATTTTCTAATACCGGTTTTCACGCAAATATATATTATACTAATTGTATTATTTAATCCATTCTATATTCTATGAATTTGTAAATAGATCTAAATATCGTTTTGATAAATCTATAATAATAATAATTAAAATTCTATCTGACATCATATATTGTTGAATGATAAAAACTGTTACAACGTAAATGTAATATTTTCATGGGTTATCTTAATTACGTTTTTATTTTTTATCAATATAGTAAAAAAAAATAACAAAATGTGGAATCTTTTTGTATATAAAATATTGTTTCTTAAAAAATTTATATAGTCCAATTCTCTCAATTGTAAATGTATATAATTATATATAATTATATATCTCACGATAAACTCACAATAAATTATAACACATTAACACATTATTATAATATTAATAAATTGTAATAACAGAAAAAAATGCAATAATAAGTTAATATCACACAATATAAATAACAAAAAGAAAAATATAAATTTATTATTCAAAAGAAAAATATAAATATATTAATTACATATAATATAATACATAATTAAATAACATAATTAAATATAATACAATATTTTATTAATAAAAATGGCTCAATATTATTGATATTTAATAAAATAGCAATTTAATAAATTTTTATTGAAAGAATATATGATTATGCATTTAAAGTCTCTTATATTTATTGTTGCATGCAAAATAGCTCAATGAAAAAATTTTAAATAACATATATTAGAGGTCTTCTTTAAAGAAAAGTATTATTAATGGTAATATTATTTTCAAGTATTCGCATGCCGGTATATAATTAGTAAGTGCGTCACATAAATCAATTCCTTCTCTAATTAGAACCCTAAGTCAGAGAGCAATGATCTTTAGGGTTAATTATAACGAAGGTATTGTTCCGCTATAATTTTAACCATTGTACCATTGTAAATGAAAGTATTAATTACGATATATATATATATATATATATATATATATATATATATATATATTGTATTAATTTTCTATAAAGTAGATTAACTAAAAGTTTTTAGTAATAAATCTCAAAAACATTTTTAAATGTGTGCAGTAATTTGTACACATATTTGCTATATTTGCAAAATTACATATCAAAGACTTCAAATTTATAATATTTTTGTTTACATACTTTTTTAAAAATGATATATAGGAAACTCTATTTCCACGAATTGATAAACATTCAATCATTCACAAGATGAAGGACGCAATCTCTGCTGATACCGCTTTCTTTTAAAGATATGTTTATACGTTCCAATCTCTTCGGTGAATATCTTTAAGCAATTACAGTTAAAAAGTCAAAAATGCAACTAGATAAAAATTTAAAGCACTCCACAAATTAATAACAAATTAATGATATTATTAATATCAAATGTGAATCAATAAAAAAATCAGATATTTTCTTACCCGCTCAAAACTACTTTATATCCTCTATGTCCGGATGTTTGCATAGCTTTATCAAGTAATTCGTATAATTTTGCCACTGATTCGTCAGCAAACACATGCACCAAATATACAGTACTACCAGTCAATGATCTAACTTTTAATCGCAACTCGCCAGATTTTCCAGTTGCCTCGTTAATCTGATGCAATAACGGAGGCTAAACCAATAACATTCAAATTTTCAAAGAGATTATATTCAAATACATTTCGTTTTTAACAAAATATGATTTCTCTCATATTTTATTGTTGGCAAATACAATTCTCACCGTACTCTTTCTTGCATAAGTAGCTGATTTTGAAACGCGAGGATGATTCGTCGTAGACGATCCAGAAACATTGGCGAGTTTAAGATCGTCAACATCATTGATTTCTGCTGTGCTTGATGCCTTTGATCGTAATATCGATTGTGTGCTGGTATTCAATCGTCCTCCAGATAAACTAGCAGATTTTGAACGTGGCCGAAGACGACTTGCAGCTGTCTCCGGCCGACTAACAAAATTTAATTAAAGAAAAACTTACTCGAAAATAAATAAAACTATGTATTTATGTCAGACTAGACGTAATAAATGCCAACTTTATTTTCTATATATCTGATCTGAAAGAAAACCTGGATGACGATCTGTCGGAAGAACAGTGATAGCTCTTGTTGCGTTGAGCTTTCAAAGCATCCTTTGACAAGAATGATTGCTCATTCGTCGACATATCAAATTCCATATTCTTCGTAGCCAATTCTCTCTTTTTTCAGAATAATGCGTTTTGTAATATTTTAGAATTTAAGAAGTTTAACAAATATAAAGAGTTGCTTCAATAACTTTACTTTTTCTCGTCGACTGCTTCGTGCTAACTCTGCATTAATATGAGACTGAACATGAGAACTTGAGCAAACATTATTATGTGAAGCCAAAATTTGCGATCTCAAAGAAAATAAATCGGCTGTTTCCAAAGAGATTCTAGATTTCAATAAACTAATAAAAGGTAAGTAAAAATGGATTAGAACTTGGTTAACAATTTAGAAAATATTTTCTTATATATCATTATAAAAAACAATAGAGATAAATTATTTCTTGCATTTAAAGATGTATTAATGACAAATTAATAAATATTTATTTATTCACTGCAATAGAGTACCGATTTGTTTGAAGAGATAAAAGCGGAATATTCTCGGAAGCGTTATCTTTTGATAAAGGACTGATACGACCAGATTTTTGCAAAATAATATTTGACCTTTGTGAATTAGTCGATAACAAGCTATCTACTGCAGATTGTTTTCCCAACCGATATCCTTGACCAGGAAAGCTAACAGTGTCGCCTGCATATAATTCCGTTCTACGATCTTCTATCTTCAAGAGAAAATAGAAACAATTAAATTAAATTTTTATTAGCTAAAGAATTCATAATAAAAAAAGGTGCAAAGAATAAATCATAAAAACCTGTACATATATATATATATATATATATATATATATATATATATATATGTATATATGTATATATGTATACAATATATCGTCTCTAGAATCTTATTTGACTAATAATTTACTGTGAAAGGTACTCCATCAGGATATCCTTGTTGCAATTCAGAAGGAAAATATCCATCCAAAATATCACGAATGAACGAGCTTGCAGTCGGATCATTGTAAGATCGCAATGGTCCTTCTTTCACGATCATACCGTTCTTGTAAAATTTCAACTTTATGCAGGAAGGAGTCTTCAATCGCAAAATGCATAAGAAAAGTGTTGATTGGCCATTACCAAAATATAAATAAATTATTACATTTCAATTGCTGAATGATTAAAAAATCATTTAATATTCTCCATTTAAAGTATCTTATTGAAAATGTCGCGTAATTAAACGCGTGATATTTTACGTTATTTCTGTAATGTATACGCGATGTAAAAGAACGCCTTACAAATTAGGAAAATACTTTAAAAGTTGCTCCTCCTCCTTTTTCGTTGTGGTAAATATGAACTTCGCCCTTTCCCGCGGCTAAATTCAACTGATCGATATTTGCAACTAACTGATCATAACAGGCGTCGAGATAATTACTATAACAGAATTACTAATTATTAAATCGATTATTTCCACTTCGAATTAGTAATGTATATTCTAATTACTTGCTATCGCTGTCTAAGTTCATCGCGTTTTTCGTATCACCCACCCACGTCAGTCCATAATCAGCCAAAAACTTCTACAATATTAAAATTATAATTGCTAATTATTGCTACCAAAAATGAACATATCTAAAATGTAAATTTAAACCTCCATTTCGATGATCTTGTGTTCTAATGACAGACATCGTTGATAAAAATATTCGGAATTGTTAGTCTGAGTTCGTTGCTCTTTTTTTCGCAAGAGCTCCTGATTTTTGTATTTAGTTTCCCATTCTTTGATCTATACCAAAATAATATCATATATCATCTAAAGAAACGAGATTAAATTAATAAAAAATTAAATTAAAAAATATGAGAATAAATTAAAGAATATCTTTTTCAAAAAAAGAAAAATTATGGAGTAATTTTATATAATTATAAGATAATTAAAAAAAAAGAGAAAGAAAAAAAAAAATTAAAAAAAATACATGAATAAAACAATATGTTCCTATTATCTTATAAGTAAATTTAACAAATCAAAAAAATCCACGCGAATATAATTGAATATAAAAAAGATTAGCTTTCTAATAAGAATTTCTATAAATTTTTGAATTATATTCCTAGATTAAGAAAAGCGTACAGAGAACCTTCCGCTTTAAGCGACCGATTTCCTGATCTTTGGTTCGCAATCCTTCCTCGGCTTTTGTCAAAACGGTTTGCATCTTTCGCATTTGTGTCTCAGCCATATGCATTTGTTTCGTTAACATACTAATGAGCTCACTTTCTGAAATCAATGCGATAGCAGTGATATAATTCCAAATAAAACAAAAATTACAAAGATTTATCTAATTCCATGCGTAATACACAAAACTTTGTTTAAAAGGTTAACAAATTTTCGTTATACATATATGTTTGTTACTAAACATTAACTTTTCTCAATGTATGCTCTGCATATATTATTATAAAATTTTTTAAACCTTCTTCGATTACGCTATTTATAGGGATGGATTTCCTAGTCATCTTGGAAGCATTATTCCACAATTTTCTCGCGGAAAAATTTGCATTGGAAACCTAGCAGCGAACATGTAAAATTTGTCTCATATATTTTCTAGTATTATGTATATATATATATATATATATATATATATATATATAATATATTGCACAGTTACCGTTCTATTGATTCGATTCGAAGATTTACTATAATCGAGAACGATTTTATTGTCTTCTGATGAATCTGTTTTCAGAACTTGAAAATCTCCTGTTGTGCTGTTTGATATGGATGTTGACGAAGGCAATATCTTCAATCTAGTAAAATGCTACATTATTTTATCTTAACGAGCAATATGTTGATAATTGGCAATAAAGTGCACATTTTTCATTGTTGTATAAATATGACACATCCTAATATAACCTACTTGCAATTGCTGTCGCGTGACAAGAACAAAGAATTTCTTGAAAATTTCTTTCTCGAATTAATTGAGGAATTTCCCTGGCTCATGTTTTGAATGATAGCGTTAATTAACGAATTCGACAACATTTACATAAATTTTCTTACGTCGCCAAAAATTAGTTATTCGTCCGAAGTTGTATTTACAATATGCGACGTAAGAAAAGTCGATTTAAATAGATTCAATGTAAGGGAGGTACATAATGATAATTTATAGCATGTAAGAGAGCAAAAAAAAAGTTTTCGTTTACAACTTTCATTTTTCATATGTTTATTCACCAGTATTCGTTTCAAGAATTACGAAATAGAAGGTACGCGATAATAAGCTTGTATTTTAATAATATTCACTTTTTATATTTTTATATTTTATAATATTTTTCTAATTGCAACTTCCAATCAATGAAATATTCGATGTAGTGTAATTTAAAATGTTGCACACTTTATTCCGTGCGGTAATAACTTATTATGAACAGAGTTTGCAAAAGACCTCGTTCTAATTATACAAAGAGTTTGATATTCTAATCGCACCTTGAAAGGCACAGTGAAAGTAAGGTCAGGACCTTCTATTGGATCGATTCGATCTAAAATCACAAGTAATGATACATATTCAGAACACATAAAATTTAAGAAATAAAACTATTATATTATTTACATTGTAATTTATAAATTTACAATAGAAACGTAAATAATTTTAATTATTACACAATAGATTTTACGTGTAAAATTACTCTTGAAAATTTTAAAGTTGCTCGATACAAATCAAGGAAGTTAGTGATAGGGTTCATTTTATTTTTTATTGTCTTACTCTATATAAATAAATGATTAGTTTTTTTCGACAGAAATAGAAACCAAATAAAAATAAATTAAAACTTAATTATATATTATATTACATAAATATATTTATTATATTTAATAAATTAATTATATTTAATAAATGTTTATGGAAACAGCTTAATAAAGCAATATATTTAAATTCTTTACATGCAATTTAAAGATACTTAAATATTTTATTAAAAAAGAGAGAAATAGTTTTTTAAAATAATATATTTTTGGGGGCAGACTCTTTGAAATGTAAAATGACATTAATTTTTCATATGAGTGTGTATTTGTATCCTCAAAATATATTTTAAATATTTTTTTATTTAAATGTCTTTTTGAAAAAAAATATTTAATAATAATATTTAATAATAGCTGCATTATTTATTTGTGATTAAAAGCAAGTGTTTTAGTTTCGAAACTATTTCCTCAAAATTATGAAAAAGATAATATCTCATAAAATATATTTGTAAGTAAGAATGCTATAAACATAAATATTTCAAAATTTGTTAAAATAAAAAGATAGAGAGCGAAAGAATTTAAGAATCAATCTTTAAATTCATCAATGATATCATCTCTTTGATGAATCACGCATCCAACACACTCACCGTGTGTTACAGCACTGCGCGTCGGCGCAGTGACTCTTAATCGATCGCAGAGTATCGCTTGTATTCGGATCACGTGAACGGCGGCGTCATCGCGTCATCAAAGAGACCGACGTAACAAGCGGTGTTATATCGCGCCGGTGGTCGTGCATCTGCGGCGTGCCGTCTACTGTCTACTGCTGCATTCGATTTTATTGCGCGCAACGCGTTTTTTCCGTTGACGTTGACGTGGGTGAACAAAGCGCCAATAGCGCGGCATCGAATAATTATCGCGTGTGTCTCATCTCGCGAGGATGAAAATGCCTCGCAAGAGAACGTTCACGCTTCACGAGATATTCACTGGACGCAGGAACGGCACGAAGGTGAGTCCTCGATTTATTGTCCTTCAATTTATCCGAGCGGTTACGCGAGCTCCGCCGCTCTCGAAAACAGCTGATCGCTGACTACATGATGTTTCGCAGAAATTGAGGAAGTCGATACACGTAACTTGAGTTAACCTCAAAATGAGCAGTTCGTATCAATGACGTATTCTTTGTCGGGCATCGGTATCAAATTAACTTCCTATCATTTCACGACTTATCCTAAGAACGTCATAATTAAAGTAGAATGTCGATATGTAACATTTACGGTATTTCAAGATTTTTACCTAGACATTCATTGAAGCCTTGATGTGCTCTATCATTTGGTGCCACTAATTGTTGTAGCTGACAGAACAGTTTTTCCTTCGATAATGCTTAGAAATAATTTTCTGCAGAGTTATAGGACTTTCTATTGTTGCTCACTCTCTCTGTATCTTTATGTAAAAAAATTGAGAACTTGTTTGATCCTCCCACTTTGGAAATAAAGAATTAAAGATAAATTGATGGTGACATTAACATATATAAGAATTGTATACAATTTCTCTCTAAGAATTTTAATTATCATATAAAAAATATAATCTTGTCTCTCTTTGACTTCACATTCATTATCGAAGAAATTATTCAAAATAATGTATTCCAGCTTAACTATAAAAAAAGAAAAAATCAATAGAAGTCAATCATTTAAACGTGAATTATTATCACAATAATCAATTTTTAAAAGACTTTTTATAGAGACGAAATGTATGAACTAATTTTACACGTTCTAATTTTATTATTTTATATCGTCATATTATTATAAAAAATAATAAGATTAAACAAAAATATATATATATATAAATTTAATCTTTACGTTCTCTCTATAAAAAGTCTTTTAAAATTAATTATTTTTTACATACCACCAAAACGTAATCACTAATAATTATAACTGAAAGTTAGCCACATAGATCGCTTAAACGCATAAAACATAAAATATTTGTATGTGTCCATTATTTATAATTAATCGAACATAAATTTCATAATTTCCTTGTACTCCTCATAAATTCCTTGTAATTTCCTTGTAAATTTCCTTGTAATTTATCCTCGTAGTTAGAGACAATTTCCTTCACAATGTTAATTATGTTACGCAATTAGAAAATTATTAAGCAAAATTAAGAGTCAGTGATACCTGTTGCATATTATCATGCAATATTAAAATGCAATACTCCGCTAATTCACTGTACTATTTTCCTCGTGCTATAATTGATTCTTTTTTTTTAATAAATATTTTGAAGTTTATATTCATTGTTTGTTTACCTTATTATCGTTTTTTGAAAAAACTATGTAATAATAATTTCACCTGTGTTTTCCTTCTTAGAAACGAAACTATATAATGAATGTGCTATATGAATGGTCATTGTGATGCGTATGCTTTCATGCTGACTTCGTCGAATTGCGTGACTTGTCTCGATTATAAACTTGATAAGGTCAATCATGAGATGATTAAGCTCAATATTACGGGTGAGAAAATTTCTTTGTGTAGATAAGAAAAGCGGTAATTTTTCGAAATCATTCAGCTGGATCGACTGACTTATAAAATTATATTAATATATATATATATATATATATATATATATTGACTATATTAATTATATTAATATATATTTTACTATTTCTTCGTTATATATTATTGGAAAGACTAACTTATATGTTAAAAGATATCCTTAAGACTTATAAGGTCAATCAAAGCACGCGTTAAGAGTCATCATTTGCTTAGTTATAATACGACACGAACTGAACGAATTGATCGATTAAGAAACGTGGTCTCTATGTCTTACTGCAGAATACATTTAAGAATGTCAAGAAATAATTTATAGCGAGTATGTGTAATATACTTTGTATCGACAACTGCATGTACATGTTGTGTGTATAACTTAGATAAATAATTTAAATAATTTAAATTTTAATAATTCGCACGAAAATATTTAATAATTCGTAATATTAGTGAATAATATTTCCTAATTAAATATCATTCTTGCAAATCACAATAGATTTTTCTCTCTAAGTTATTTTTTTGAGCTTTATCTATTGCTACTACATAAGTTCAATTAACCGTGTTACTGATGTAACACACTCCTGAGTTCACATACGTCACTTCAATTTATTCTTATGTAAAATGATCATTTCAATGTCATTCTCTTAGGTAAGTACTAATTATTTTGTAGTTATTATTTTTTATAGACTCTATCAATATTAATGACTTAAAAATAAATTGAAATATAATGATCCAGAGTTTTGAGCAATTAATTATTAGTTATGTGACGTAATAATTATTTACTTCACTATCTCCCATCACTTGTTTATTATACCAAATAAAAACTATCTATTTGAAAAATTAAAATCAATCATGTTTTTGTGCTTTTATTACTTGATAATTAAACTTATTTTAATATAATTTAATGAAAACTAAAAAACTACGCAAATTTAATTTTTATATGTAAATATATATACTTGTAGCTAATTTTTGGTTTATTACATATACGTTTTATTTTTTTTCTTATATATAAGAATTTTGAGACATAGATACGAGTATTAGTTTTGTAATTAACTATTATTTATAATTAACCATAACAAGTCCGACGTTTTATACTATATTACGTTTTACTCATAATAGGTATAATATTCCTGTCTCACACTATACTAAGAGCACGATCGAAAACCGAGGCAATGGTGGGGTAATAAAGATAGTCAACGCCTCGTGGTCCGGTTGTGCCTTTCAGTGCCGGCATTTCGTTCCGTCTGCAATCATGTCGATTGTATTGCGATTTCTTCCGTTCACCGCACGTTTTGAGTCGCATTTATCGTATCTTGTGAAATTATAATCTCGTTTTTTCACGTGTTTCCAAACTTCATTTTTGATGTAAGTGACACTTCGGATAATGTTGACATTATCATCTTTTTCATTAGAAGCTTTTTGTGACGTACAAGCGAATTTGTGACTTGTTAAATTTCATTATCTATTATCTATATACACATCAAGGTCATTTTATATTTCGATATTATATGACTCGGAAAGCGAAGAAAATGTTGATGTTGCAAAATTTTCTGTTCACAACTGCTAGCAGATTACATTTAATACAAACGGAATGATAATAAAATTTTTGCATTGAGCTCTTACTCCATCTTCAACATGATTCGTTAAAAATGTAGGTAATGAATTATGCTAATACCATTGATCACATTTTGATTTGTCATTGATTTTTCGCAATCAAAAGAAGAAGGAAATATGTATAATAATAATTGCAATATATTTTTAAAAGGATATAGTCTTTAAAATATGAATCTTTTATGGAGAGGCTAAACAAGTGTATCATATTAATTTTTATAAACTATCAATATCACATATATCAATGTATTATATATCAAATTTTAGAAAGTGTTTTGTTGTTTTTATCTTAGAATTGTTTTATCTTTGACATTAAAAAATGAAAGTAACATTAATATTGCATTTTTTGTAATTTTCTACACAAACTAAAAGTTCAACTTTTTAAATTAAGTAGATTCAAAGTTTTTGCATAAAAGAGTCGCTTCTTTCAACCATGCATTTTTTATTTTTTTATTATGGTTATTACGATATTCACAAAGTTTTGTAGTGTAGCGTTTTACCTTGAGATATGCATATGAAATGAAGGACATCATAATTGTACCTGAAGTTATGTGTGTGTGTGTGTGTGTGTGTGTAAGGCTGAGTTTTTTGCTAATACATGAGTAAACATAATCACAGTGTTTGATTCTGTCTACTATAATTTAATAAGCTTATATAATACCATGATGAGACATAAAATATGGAACCACATTTAGATAAAAAATATTCCGGAATGGATAAAGTTCTTTTTGAATGGTCATCGAATATCTTCAATATCTAGCCTTATCATGAATTAATTTTGCACAAGTCATGCATACATTTCTCATTTCTTGGCAATAATTTTTTGCGGAAATATAATACGTAATCCTACGTGCAATCCTAATGCCTATGCTGTGTACAGAGATCAGCTAAATGTTTCATTCGAATATATCGCCGACATAGATCAAAAGTTTGCTGACTATAATTTAACGCATTCGATTCTTTTCTGTCTACTACAATGTGCTTATGAAAAGTGTTTCAGAAATAATCACAAGTTTTCTTTAATAAATATTTTTACAAATTTGATTAGAAGAAGAAAATGTATGATAATTTGATAATTTTTACATATATTACATATAATTAATTAATATCACATTAATTAATTATATAAATGTATAATCGATATTGAATTATCCTACAGTTTACAAATAAAAAATAATTAAAATCGATTTAGTAAATAAATAATATGATATAGATAATTATGCTGATAATTCTATAAAATATATAGCCTATAAAAATTTTATGTGCATAACAAAATAAAATAAAGATCTTTAAACAATATTTCATACAGCTAGACATTTATTGAGCAGAAGATATACGATGATCGTGCAAAAAGAACTTTATGCAACAATGAAAATAATATATTCGAAATTAATATACAAATTTCAAAAATAGAATATAATAAAATAAACTTTAAATAATTGCTTCATGTTACTGTAGAAATTTTTGTTGATATTTGCGCAAAAGTATAATTAGTGGCATGCATGATAATTAAACACAACCATTTATCCACAATGTCGTGGATAAAAAGCTAGGTATGCAATTTTTTTCCATAAAATTAATTTTTCTCTTTCGTGTTTTTAATGAATATGATATTCATAAATAAATTTTTGTGAAGACTTCCATACACGAAGAGCTTCAAGAATGTTGAAATAAATTCCGCGTAGGAATTTCATTTTATTCTCTAAGTCATGACCTCGCAATACTTGGAATACCTTACAAATTTATTGACGCCATATTATACGTTGACCAAGGCGAAAGTTCGTATAAAAAAACTAGATGCCACGCACGATGTTCTTCTACAAAATAATGATTAATTAATTAAACGAATTCTCTCTGTTTTGCAGAATCCGAGGTGATCTTTGTGCTTTCATTTTGCACAAAAGATTCGGTTTTATTCAAACAATTGTGTTCGCACAAAAAATGGAAGAATCTCAAAGGTGAAGAAACATATTTCCTATCTTTATCTATATATACACACACACACAAACACATTCTATACTATTAATTATTTTACCACTATTTTTACGTATCTTTATGTAGTTAATAAGATAAAATTTCCAGATTTTTTTTTAACAGATTCTCTATCTAATTTGAAACAATTTTTGTAGCGAAAATGTCCAGACATTTAACGGTTTTTGAATTGAAAAAGAAAAGTTTTTCACTAAATTTTGTGGAGATTCAACACGTCAACAAAACTATATTTTTCATTTCTATATTTTTAATTTCATGTGAAATTTAGTAAAATTTAAATTTTTGCATAATATTTGTATTTTTAAATTTAGTAAAATTTAATAAAATTTTAACTTGAAGCTTAGTTATATATACAGAAATATATAAATATACATGTATAATGCAAAAATTGAAAACATGAAAAAAAAATGATAATCTATCTCGACATTTCTTTTAAGAAAAAAATCGATTTCAAATTGGCCAAAGAATCTGCTATGGAAAGAAATCTGTTGTTTTTAGGACGACCTATATAATCTTTTTGTTTTATTTACACAAATACTTCTTGATAGTAAAGTCTTAATCTCATCATATATTTTACGAAATGTGTGTTACGATTATTTTATCGTATTTTCCATTATCGCCTCTTTTCTTATATAGATTACAGCAAATTAAGCAAATTGACTACCAAGTATATTTAAATGTTATTTATCTTAAAACGCGACTTATGATTGATTGTCTATTTGTGCTATGGATCCTATCTTATCCTATATTAATTTTATCTTACAGGTATGAGGAATCTGATATGTATAAAGAACGCCCATCTTGCAGTTTACGAAGATTAGGAGGTAATGTTTTTTATAATAACATGATTTAGAGAGGAACTTTTTTTCCTTAAAAAAATGAAATATGACGATTGATGCTATTATAAATTCGTTTTCTAATGCTAATTCATTAATACGAACAGTATGTCGTTGTTCCTGATAATCACACGCAGATTTTTTTGATCGCAGATATGATACCAGCACGGGTCGTACTGTATATGCTATCGTTTTCCGGATTCCTCGTATCTTTCATGATGAGGACGGACATCAACATCGCTATGGTGGCTATGGCGAAAATACCGTCAACATCGAATGAAACCATTGCGGTAACGTCCCATTGTTACACAATGTCGAATGTGTCACATATGGAAAATACCAGTGTAATCAGATCGGAGGTATGCTTATATAAGTATTGCAATAATGAAATAAACTAATTGTAAGAGCATAATTTTTTTGCTATCGCGTGCGCATTGTTGCGTACAATATTTGAAAAAAATAATGATTCATTTCCAGCTGATCTGCAATAACGAAATCATTCTTTTTTTGTCAAGCTTTTTCTATTAAGTTGTTTTTGCTAAGTTTGTTATATTTAAATGAGAAAACATGCGCACGTAATGTTTATTCAGTCAGGTCGGGATACGTCGCATAATGATTTGCACGATTAACGTCACGATAATCTGTTTGAGTACGATGAATACGATACAGGTATCATTGTCCATATCATCATAATAATGTAAATATATTCCACACGTATGATCAAAAGCATGCAAAATTTTTTTAAGGCGTGCAGTTTTGTGCAGTTCCATATATATGTAAATAGAGTAATATAAAGAAAATGAAAAGTTTCAATAACGTAAAAATAAATACTTTAAATTATTTAAAAAATTGTTATATTTGAAATATTGGAAATTATTGAATATTTAAATAATTATTGAAAAATTAATAAGTCTACAAACATATGAACCAATAAATATAATCTATATGTGATGAGAGAAAAAAGAGAGAGACTCGACTTCAGACTTTGTGCTGAAGTTCGAATATAATTTGTATATATTTAAATGTCAAGGATTAGCAAGCTTGTTATGCATGTTTTATTATTATAGTATACAAGAAGGAAATATATGATTAATTATAAGAGATGTATTCGCAATGAGTCTTTTATTTTAAATTTGGCAAGATGAAATAAATGATCATAACATTTATTCTATTTGTCATCCGGGAATAATGACGTGTAAAATTAATGATATTTCCAATTTTATCAACGTTGGAAAACAATTCAAGCGAGTAATAAAATCAAATTAAATTTTAATAAATTTTTGTAATGATTTTAAGAAATTCTTGCAATTATACAATATGTTAGCGAAAAAATCAGCAAACGGAAGATCTTAATTTAAAAATAACGCTATTTTTTTCTGAAAAATTATAAAACTTAATATTTGCAGTATTTTTTTATGCACACAATAGAGATCTCGTGAAAATTTAGACCATTGAATTTTTCTTTAAATATTAAAGAAATCTAATCACCGAAAAGTTACTTCATTTAATGCAAACTTGTAATCAATAAAATGCGCGTAAGCAATATAAAGTTATACCGTTTTTATGAACAGGAGGATGGCGAATTCGAGTGGAGCCCAGCTATTCAATCAGCCATTCTTAGCTCTTTTTACTGGTGTTATATACTATCGCAAATGCTTGGTGGTGTTCTTACTCAATATTTCGGCACTAAAACTATATTCGGCGGATCTCAAGTCGTTACTGCGATATGCAGTCTTCTTATGCCGACTGCCGCGGAAATTCATTACGGGGCAATGATAGCGTTACGCAGTATACAAGGCATCGCAAGTGTAAGTCTTTATAATCATTGGATAAAACCGCAAAAAATTTTACAATTATATTCAGAGATAATGTAAATATCTAAAATATATACAGCTAAAAGATATCGCAACTTTTTTAGACATCTTTGAATTGTCTTTTGAATATTGCTTGAATTTATATATTTATATTATTTGTATATTATTATATTTATATTTGGGATAAACTTTGATAATTTGTATTTATTTTTCCCATTAAAAAAGGGACTCACGTGGCCCGCAATGTATGCCGTAATTGGGCACTGGATTCCACCTGTAGAACGTTCACGCTTCATGTCTTCCTTTCAAGGTACGTTATCAAATGTCAGCCGCTAACAGAAATTTTCATGTGTTACAGTGAAACTTCAATACGTTCGATATGGCAAAATTAAGCTAAAGTTATGCGTTCCGTCATATTATGTCGCAATTATAATATCGTGAAATGAAAGTCGCATACTTCTTTTTAATTGTGTTTCCGTGAATACTAATGCACGCTTCTTTCAGAATGGAATACAGAATGAGAAGCAATTATTCTATACTACATTATTGTTTCAGTCAAAATTCCGGACCAAGAATATAATTTGTTATTAAATGAGAATGTTTTTCTATATAAACAATGCGCGCATTGATCTGCGCGAATTGATCGCTCATTAATGATCCCGAATAGTTCATCTCTACGAGGTTGCATTCGCCGGACCGAGGGGTATACTCAACAGCGACCGCTCAACAGCATGAGAAAGGCCGAGTATACTTCCAGCTGGTAGAATCAGCCGGGCTCGTCAAACATATTATTGTATATATATATATTTGTCTCTTTTATATATATATATATATCACTTCTATCTTTTGGCTATGTCCAATTTGCAGGACGAGCTAATCTAATCATTTTTCTCACTTAAATTTTCTCAGAGACGGACTACAACGCGTTTATCTTTCTGTGCTTGCTTACTAATCCAAATATCAAAACTGATTGTTAAACTTTATTATTATTAACACGCAACAGATACTCTAAAATAATATGTATATTTTGAGACTCGTATTGAATAAATCTCCATTGAATAAAGATTATTTATTATTAATTAAATGCACGATGTAAGGGATACCATATTATTAAAAGTATTCTTATATTAACGACAAATTACTGTAACGTGTGCTATATCCTCTCTATTTTATTTAATATAGCTAGAATGTTTTTGAAAATAAAAACTTGCTTTCTTCAATTTATACGCATATGCACATTATTTCAAATCATTAATTTTTCATTTATTTATATTATACTCTTTTTAATACCGCTCTCTATGTAAGAAGAGTGACACTCATCTAGCAGGTAGAACGAGTTTATGCTCTTATTATTTGCAGATATAGAAGTTTCATTGTCCCACCATTAACAGCTTCATCATGTTCATCCTCGTCCCCGCGTAATAAGTTTTACTTGAATCGCTTTACAGGATCAAATACATACATCGTGACTGAAGAGCAATCATCACCATGCATGAGTGTGGTAACAAATCAAGACCGAAGGCCAGCATTCGACAAGCATCATGTTTCAACTTTCCTCTGGCTCGTAGGGTGAGCTACACCTAACATCTAGATTATCTATATTCAGGGTTCAGCATCGGCATTGGATTGACCTACCCGTTGTGCGCATTTATCATCGCCCAATTCGGATGGAGAGCCGTATTCTACACGACTGGTACCATCGGCCTCATTTGGTGCATCTTTTGGTATTGCTGCGCTTTCGATACTCCCGCTTTACATCCCAGAATATCTAAGCTGGAACTCCGTTACATTCAGGAACGTGTTAGAAATCAAGTTATTGGAGCAAACGAGGTAAAGCAATATATATCTGTAATCCGATGATGTCTTTTTTATGCGAATAAACGTGCTAATATATTATTTAATATGTATATTAAGGATCTGCCTGTTCCTTGGAAATCTATACTCACGTCTTGGCCAGCATGGGCTATCGGTATCACGACTTTTGGAAGAATATGGGTACATTATGTGTTTATTATTCCCGGTCCAATGTACATGAAGACGGTATTAGGATTCAGTATACAGGCAGTATGCATTCATTATCAAAAAATCTTTGTTTTTATTTTATCGATATAATATTTGTTAGAGAGGGAAAATAACATTTATTTTTTTAGAATGGTATCCTGTCAGGTGCCCCTTTTATCTGTAGTTACTTAAGTTCTGTTGTATTTTGCTACGTCGCAGATCTCCTAGTTACACGGCAAATCATGACTTTAATTACTGTGCGAAAGATATTTACTGCGCTATGTAAGTCCGTTTGCTAATTTTTTTATTTAATACTTAGAGACTCTGTCTGTGAATTACAAATAATCGATATTTTTGTCCTTACAGCTCAAGTGGTTCCTGGAATTCTCGTAGTTTTAATTGGGTACTTAGGTTGTGATATTATCCTCGTTTTAATTGTATGGTTTATAGCTGTTACTCTCATAACAGCTGGTTACGCGGGTGCAATGGCTAATATCGTCGATATCGCACCCAATTTTGCCGGTGAGTATGCGCAATTTATGAATACAATTATTTAGCAAGGATTCCAATATTTATAAATTGATATATTTTTTTAGGGCCGGTATTGGCGTTCGCACAGACAATTCATATGACCGCTAGTTTCCTATCTCCTATAGCAGCTGGCCTGCTTACACAAGAAAGCGTAAGTATCATATTTTTTTTTAATTTTTCTCTATTGTCCATTAGGATTAAAAGCGATATTATGTAATGTAAAAGTAATATAATGTAAAACAAAAAGTATAATGTTTTCAATAGCAATCTCTCGATGCATGGAGAAAAGTATTTGCAGTCACTGCAGGTGTATCCTGCAGTACATATATTGCTTATCAAATGTTTGGTACAGCGGACATACAAGCATGGAACTATCCCGATCAAAAATATCCTCAACCTATTCAAGAAGATTCTCAGCCATTAAATGATTTATCTCACAAAAAGAGCATAATTATTTCAAGTCAATCAAGTTTATCGAAATAAACGTAAGTTATCTTTATTTCGCTTTATAAATATCAAATTAATTTAAAATTTGTTTTTGCTTTTTAATTGATTTTATATTTTTCTGCTATTAATCTGATTTCTTATTAAAGTTCTCTCTCAGTTTTTTTTTTATAAAAAAGCAATTATATTATATTATATATAGTATATATAATACTTATTTTTTCAATACTATTATATTTCTATAAATAGACCTGATTGTTAATACTTATGAAGAAATGATATAGATATTAAGATAATATATATAGCGTGAAGATTATATTTTTATGAAGAATACCTCAGATATGTTGAAATGTTTCAATTCTCTGATTATGTAAATGCACAAATGTTTGAAAAAATAATTGGTTATAAGTAAAGGAAATTGTGAGATATGATGATAAGACATCTTATTTGGATAGTCCGAGATCTGCTGTTTCTTTGATTTCATTATTAATATATCTAAGCAGGCGATATTGAAATACATGTATGATTCATGTAAATTATTGTCGCATCTATCGTTTAAATTTAAACAAAATTTTTCATTTTATTATTATTGTTTTTAAGGAAACAAAGCATTTAAAATTTTTTATCTCAATAGGATAAATTCAACATCTCGCAAACACTGCACTCTATTGATAAGTAATCTATGCAATAATGTCCAACTTTGTTTACATGCATTCTTTATTATAAAGTGTATTGTATAATAGTTTATTCATAAGATGATATACATATATAAGATAACTGATTTATAAAATGTGGATCTCATAAAGATATGAAACCATTATTATTTTGTCTTATTTGCACGAATTCTAGAAAGCACAACAAAGATTTTACATATACATATATAAAAATATATAATGTTTTGCATATTTAAATGCATATATATATATATATATATATATATATATATATATATATATATGTTCGAAAATATATTCTTGTCTTAAGAATAGAAACTTGTTATAAGTTTAGAGATATTTGAAAAATGATTCTACTACAAATAGTTTTTTTTATCCAGTTCTTTAAATAGAATATGATTGTAATCATCATGCATTAAATAGAAAAAATTAAGTAAAATTATATAGAATTGGAAGACTTTATTAGTATTTATATTTTACAATCAGTGCCTTGTGATGCACATAGATCTTCAAGTTGATAACAAAGCTCTAACAGAACTCTTTGATATTTTTCATAATTCATTAATTCTTATAAATTATAATATAGAAATTTAGATATAAGTAATACCAGATAAAATGTTCACAATTGTAAATTAACACTACCTATTAACCTGCCATTATCAAAATGAAAAAAATATTTATTATATATAGCATCATATAGAACCCGTGTTGTACAAATAGATTTATAGAAGGATTTGTGCACATATTTAAAGAAATTATATAGTAACAAATATATTCATTTATATAAATGTCATAAGAGAGAAAATGTTGTTGTTTATTATATCTGTTTTAGAATTTATGTTTTTATAAATATATATTGCAATGATTATATTAATAACATATATGCACATTTTTTAAATAAATTATATGAGAATATTATAAATTTTAATCTTTTAATCCTTTAATAGCTTCCATTGAGTGAATAGAATATGAATAGAAATTATAACTTTCTTTTTAACTTTATTGTATTATTTGCACTTTACATGTATACATTGATAAAATATATATCATACATAAATATTTGTGTAAATATATAAGATTTATATATTAATGATTGTGCTGTTATATAATATTTCTGTGGTAATATATAATACAAAATAATAGTAATATTTTTCATATGAAATTTATTAAAAACAAATTTGTTTAAACACCTCAAAAAAATTGTAATTTTTTTATTAAATAAATAGATTTTAATAGAGATAAAATTAAAATTTTATGTTTTTTAATATTAATTTCAATTTTTATCATTATTAGTTGCAATTTATTTCACTTCTTACTGCACATTTATAATCACATGAAAATATGTAATTTCTTATAAATATTTAAATAAAATATTTATGTATCATGTTTTATATATATAATCAATTTTTCTCTCTTTGGACATCTTTGTATTAGCTTATTATTATTATTATTAGCGCACAAAATTCATGACATCTTATGTTACCATTTTTATAAAATTGAGGACCAGGAGCGCTAAGAGTAGAAACGGTATTATGCGAAATGTTACTATAAGAGACAATTTAATTCAAAATATATAAGCACATATAGTTTTAATAATCGCAGCATTTTTTATCATATGTATGTATATTTGTGTATGTGTGTGTGTATATATATAATTCTTCCCTTTTTCCCAAAATACTAAGCTAGGCATATTATAATATGTTTGATATATTTTTTAAACTTAAAATGTTACAAATTTCAAAAGCAATTCTTAATTTAAAAAGTAAATGATGCAATGATTTGCCATATGTGGTAAGAACAAATTTAACTTGATATAAATGAAATCAAAAAAAAGATTGCATACTATATTATTTAAATTACTTGAAATATATTACAAAATATTTATATTGAATTTCAAAGAATTTATGATTGATGCATACTAGTAGTAAATGCATTATTTTTGTACAAGAAATATTTGAATAAATTTTTAAAAAGTTAGAATTTTATAAAAATAATTATATTAATTAACAAATTGCTTTATTCCTTCTTTTGACATTACAAATTTTAAGAAATAATTTTTCATAGCAATATGTTTTAATATATCTTTCTATTTGCGAATAAAATTTTGAATTATGCTACCATTTTAAGATAACGAATCATGAAACATATTTATCTACATTATATCATATATATTGTTATATCTTTCCACAGATACCTTACCTATAAATTAAAATAAAAAATAATGTAACACTCACCAACACACGATGCGTAGCGGTGGAATTGCGACACTTTATCTATAAAAAAACAAATATACATAAATAATATAAATATTTTTTCAAAAAATAATATTTCATACAAGTACATATTTATTTCTCATAATAGGTAAAATATTAAATATGCGCAATACATATATTATACATAATAACGTAAAAAGAATGCGATATGAGAATTTTGAAAAAATAAGTGATTAATATGCAAATTTTGCACTCACCCCACGGTTGCTTCACCGTTGCCCGATGTCTTCCAAATCTCTTTATTTCTCTGTTGCTGTTTTTTACGATCGCGCATGTAAATTACTGGAATACGATTTCGCAGCGCTTATACGGCACTCCCGAAGATAATCAAACACGACACGTACTTTGTTACATATTGCGAGGAAGGAATAATACGACAAAAACACTAACGCGCGGAACTACAATGCCGTTACTCTCCGCGTCTCGTAAACGATAGAGGAAATATGAAAATTGCGCGCCTAACTTCACGCACATCATACGTCATCTGCCGCGACGACGCTACATATCTGTTTCTATCTTCGTCACAATAATATACGCTTACGCATTCTTATTTCAAAGCAATTACATACTTCGTATTATAATATAAATGAATGAATATATAAATTAAAATTACAGATAATTATGCAAATTACAATATATCAAAATATGATTGTTGCTGTATTTATAATTGATTTTGATCGAATAAGTTTCTTGTGAAATAAGTGATGTCTTCGTCAATTATTGATGCAAACGACAAATTTCTATGCTATATACGACTCAATTAAATTTTCAAATATGGAATTAATTACTATTGTAATAATATTATTTATACTAAATGCGTAGAGACGCTTCTCGGAAATAGATTATATAATTTTTGTATGCGATTTTTTGTTAGTGACCAAACAATACGAATGGAACATCGGTATTTTCACTTTGATACCGTGCGACATGATGTAATTAATAATTTTAATTATATCTATATATATATATATAAAAATTACAATAAACACTGTGTACAAAATGATTAAAACTTGATACGTACGAGCAAACAATTCGAACCACACAAAATGTATGTACGTGTATATAAACAGCCGATGTATCACGATATGTGAGAATGTAGGTACAACCATAGGTAAAGGTCGCGTAAAGTTGACCGCAGCAGGTGACGCAGCAAAGTTAATCGCGCAATTTTCGAATTTACTCTGCCGTTTCAAAACAGCGTATAAAGTGAGTATAAAATTGGTTATTTTTTATTATTTTTATTTATTCTTCATTTGCATTAATAACCATTTATTTTCATCAGCATCGCATAATGCGATTTTGCATTACAAGTAATAATATGCACAAACAATGTTTGTTTATTTTAATGGAAAAAAAATTTTAAATATTAATATTAACTTTTTGTTACTTGAATTAGTTGATCAAATTATGCATTTAAATTAATGAGAAAATTAAAACACGATTTAAAGTATATTTCAATTTAAAAATAATATTTAAAAAAATACTTTATCTCTTGTAAATATCGTGAAACAATAATTTATAATTCTTATCTCCTGTCGCTTCGATTTCTACTTCGAATAAATCATGCGAAATTATCTACTTAATGTATAGCCGTTGCTTCGATACACTTGCAAATCGTTAATTATGGAAGTCAATTAATTGCGCGAGCTGATAATCAATTAATTGTTCATACGAAATAATAGCATTTCAGGAGATGTTAATGCTGAATATTTTATTTCTTGCGTTTTAAATAAATTTTAATAAATGGTTAGTATTGCGTATTTTACGCTATATTTTGTGGATCTGTTAATGTTCTCTAATATAATGATAACTGCTTGATTGAAAGCGTTTTGAAATGTTCTTACTTGAATTTTACTTTAATAAATATATTTTGATGTTGTGATTTGTTTGATGTATATGAAAGTAATTTATTTATTAAGATTATAGACAGTTGTATAATACTTATAATTTAATATAATTTTAATAAAGCAATTATGTGAATTTAATTAATAAAAGAACAGTTTTCACGAGAAAGAGAAAGAATAGATTTTAGGACTATTATAATATTAAATTTATACTATTTTTAAAATTAGAAAAACAGGATTATATAGCCCTTTCTCTTCTCTCCCTCTCCTGGCTATGTGTACTCTTTAATGAAATCTTTTTTACCATGATATTATGCAAATATCACCTAAATTTATCATTTATTATTTAATTCAATCATAGATAGATATCATAGACAGAAAAAATATTTTTTTAAGTTCTTTTTTGTTAAGTTTTTTTTTAATTAAGCCTTTTCAAAGATACTTGGAATATCCACGTAATTGCGATTGTTTATTACACTCCACTTATACATATACTATAGTTTGATAACTAAGCTTATTAACTAAGATAAGAACAGGCTTAAAATGTCAGCCAATCTCTATTGATATTAGATTAGATATCCTTAGTAAGATATATCCACCATTTAAATATATTAGTTTACTATTATAGAAAATAAAAATTAATTGAGATATAAGAAACGTGAGACAGAGAGAGAGAGAGAGTTTTATATATATACATAATGTTTAAATAACATAAATATTTAAATAATGTAAATATTTGAAACATAAAAAGAGAGATAAAGACGAGGAGAGTGGGAAATGTTTATTATCTTATCACGTTCCAAGACATTTTAGGTCACATCTATGATCATGTAAAGTCAGTCGGAAAATCTGTATTGACGCTTGAACCTCGCATTTTGCGCACGTCACGCTTATAATTATAATTTCTGTACAGATCTGGTTTAGATAGCACTCGCGATATCGACATTCTAACGGCACTGGTGGAATACACATGTTATCGAGATATTATTGACATTAATGACAACGTACAGAGATATAAGGGGCAAGTAATATCTGAACAGAGATAGTGTTACGCCAGACTGGCCCCGTGATTATTTTTGCAAAGAAAATAAAAGTGTGATTTAAGTGAAATTCGCAAATTATCATATACACAATGCGGTAAGAGAAATATTTTATTTGAAGAATTTAAATTTATATATAAAACAGAGAAATTTGATTTTTGAAGAAAAAAGTCATATTTCTTACGTTGACATGAGATTTATATATATTATGATAAATGATGGAAACATACGTTTGAATTAAAAAATTTTTGGTGTAAATATTTTATTTAAATATTGATTTGCATAATTCATGCATTGTATATAATAATCACTTATTGTACTGATCCAATATCGATCCATCAAAAAAAATTTTATCATAATGTAGTGCATTTTACATTTTAATATCGACTTTGTTTCTAAGATATGAAAAAATTTAAAAAAATGAAATTCGATCTTTGTAGATTGTGGATATTATTATCTGCGCTTTTATTAGTCGCAATATTTGCGTCAGAAGCTTTTGCGAAACAATCAAACAAAGATGTGGAATCTAAAGCCGATAATGACAAACGACAAGTTAATGTAGAATATAACACAAGGTGAGTGAACTTGATAAACAGAAGGCAAAAAATATATCTATTTATATTTTTGCATTTAATCTCTTTATTTTATGTCGTATTGCGTCAGACTAAAGAAACTTAAAATTGAAGAAATATATAATATTAGATTTAAATTAATAAATAAAAATAAAAATTATTATCTTCAAAGCTGTAACATATTTTTTATTAATATTATTCATTGATTGATCCTATTATTTATCATTGACTCTTTTTTTTAGAAATAAACAATCGAAAAGAAAAGACAAACATGATAAAGAACAAAAACAGAAAAAGAGTAGCTTGGAACGAAATGTTGAAACTCCTTCCGAAAAATATTCAGAAGCAAAAAATTCTAATGAATCAGAGCAGAAATCAAAAAACAAACGAAACAAACGTGAGGAAAATATTAAAGTGATAAGCAAAGGAATAAATTCCGAAGATAAACCGAAACATGCGAAAGATAAGACAAAAACGGAAATAAATAAACAAAATAAGAAAGATAAGAACGTCAAAGAACAATCGAAAGAATCTAAGAAGCATTTTGAAATTTCTCAGAATTCTGAGATTCGCCAAAAATTGGAGAAAAACTTGAAAGAAGGAAAGAACAAGAAAAAATCGAAAAATATTGAAAAAGTAAAAAACATCAAAGAAGGTGAGGTTCAAAACAAAAGAGTAAAGCGTTCCAAATCAGAACATTCTGAAAACGCTCAGGATGTTGTTGATAAACAAAATAAAAATACAAAGTATGATAGAAAAAAGAAACAAGAAGTACCTAGAAAGACGGAGTCCGAAATAACTGAGGAAGAATTAGTCGAAACTGATTTATCTGAGGATTCCGAACAAGAAAAAAATATACACAAGAAGGAGAAACAAAAGGCTCAGAAAATATCGAAGGAAAGTAAGAAAAAACGAAAGACAGTGGAAGAGAAAAAGGAAACCGAAGAGGAACAAGCAGCAAATCCCATCGAAGAAGATGAAACTGTAAATAAAATAGAAAATTTAAAAGAAAAGGAAACGATAAAACAAAGCGAGACAGAAAACGAAGAAAATTGTCCAGTTCAAGATGAACAAGACAAAAAATGTACAGTATTTAAACAATAATATTGTAATATTTTGATATAACATTTAAAAACATTATAATATCGAAAGAAGAAAAGACATAAACTGTGTATAACTTTATGTTAATCTATATTATTTTTATCGTGTCATATTAATTTTATCCTCTCAAATGATGTCGCGCGCTATATCAAGCGATACTATTTATTTTGATTATTTACAATTAATTATACATAAATTATACATAATTATACATAAAGAAAAAAAACATCTTTCTGCCGTTAAATTTTTAATTTATAAACATTACTTTTTACAGACTGTTGATGCTCCTCTTACCAGCTATCAATTATATCAATGGGATGAACTGAAAATATTATTTCACAGTTTTATATATATATATATATATATATATATATATATATATATATATATATATTTCAATCGTACGCTTGCATGATTTATAAATCATAAGTAGAAAAATTCACTATATAATCGTGCAAAGATCAATCTTTACTTACCAATAGATTGTGCCATAAATGTAATAACCCATCCCGTTCCAATATTATTCACTGTCGAAGAATATTTAACAAGAATTCGATCAGTATCGATTTCCAATCTCGCTGGATCATCCTATGCAAAAAATAACATTATTTACATATTCTGAATTGTGTGTGTGTGTGTGTATGTATGTTACAAAAAAGATTTCGAAAATTCCAAAATATATGATCTAAAAAAAAAATTAGAAGTTTAAAATTTTTTTACAGAAAATTTTTTACTCGCGTTTCTTTAGATAATCAGTTTTATCAATTGCATAATTGGTCAATGCAGTTCACAAATATATATTATTTTATGAAACAACTTACTCCACCGCAAAAAGTGCTGCGTAAAATTTCTCCGCTAGGAACAACATCGTAAATTTTGACATTATTGTTGCCGCAATTTTGCTTCGTGCCGATGTCAAAGACGAGGAACTGAAGAATGATCCTGGAGCCTCGCGGCACGCTTACATCCCAAGTGCATACGGTATTGTTGCGATATATATTGGGATATAACGGCGAGGTAAATCTGCCGCCGTAATTGAATATGCGACCGCCGCAACCTCGACCTGCGTAATTTCGTTTTTGAGACATCATATATACATTGTTTTCATGCATGCGACGTTTGAAATGACATCGTATAATCGGATTCTCTCGCGCGAAAATAAACCGCAACATTTCACGAGCGCGTATCTCGATGCTGCTGCAACCTCGTAAATCATCGCATTGTAATTTCTCCGCATCTGGTAGCACGTATTAATCGGATACGATGGGGGAGAGAAAGAGAGAATGGGAGACAGAGAGATTTGTCCCTTTCTATGTGCATCATACCTGCATTCGTAGTCGTGTAAATGATGTCATAACTTTGATAAAAACTGGTGCCCTCGGTCCAGGAGTGCAGAGTGAGTTTATTGCCGGTGCTGAAAATTGGACTTGGTGTTGTTGTGCTACATAACGTTGATATAAGCGGTCCGCTGGAGTTACCATCATGAACCTATGAGACACAGAAATTTACTTGAAAAATACTCATGCATCGTAAGAATAAATTTTGGATTTTTTTGTTAAAAAGTAAATAAACACCGTGTATATAATCTTTGATTTTTTATGTACTTAGTCAAGCAGTAAGAAGACGTATATACCTGCACTGCATTCCGCGTACAATGCTCTGCATCGTAAACGCTAAATTGGTTAAAATACAAAGAAATGGTGTGATTTTCCGGAGCGGTAATCGTGATCCAGCAGTTTGTAAATCCACGATGAAAGATACGTCCTTGTTCACTCGTGTAATTTCGATCACAATTCGCTGTACTATATTCCAGCTTAAAACCTTTATGATTATTCGACATCGATTTATAAGTTACTTGGATGCTGTCGCCGTAACTATGGGAGGAAAATCGATATATTTAGAATAATGTTCTAATCTTAACCATATAATCATTTAATAGAATAAATTGAAATACCTGTAATAATCGTGTGGCAATACGCTGCCGCAATATTTGTACGAGGAGACAGGCATATGGCTGCCCTAAAACATAAAATAAGTATAAGTATAAAGTTTAAATAAAATATAAAATAAAATAAAGTATACTTGTACATAAAATGTAAATGAATTTCTTTAGTAAAATAAAATACACTTTTGATAAGGGAAAGATCTTACCATTTCGACGGTTATCGGATGTTGCTTTACGCCACTATAAATGAAATTTGTCCCGAAGCCTTCGTTTATGTATTTCTAATAATTAAAAAAAACATAACAACCTTATATTTATATATATATATATATATATATATATATATATATATATATAAATTATAGAAAAGTTTTAAATTATTATTAAATATTCTATTATTAAATATCTATTATTAAAAGAGAAATCATATTTTTCTCTTTAAAATAAATATTATCAGCGAATCATTAAAAGTGCTTATTCTTTATTAAGTACTTACTCTCTGTTCACTAATTTCTAAATACTCGTTCTCGCACTTGTTAGAGTCTGCCATATCGAAATCTATAAATCGAATTCGCAGTCTATCACTATACTTATCAGGATACCGTAGGATCCAGTGACATTGTGTTCCACTTGTATGCATATTTGGATAATTCGGAGAAGTGAGTATTTGCGCTGTTTCGTTTACTACCCGATTATTTAGGCCACACAATGCTGTAAAAAAAAAATATCATTAAACGCTAATGAAAGAAAAAAGCAAATTTATAATCGAGAATATAATGAATATAGGAATTTTTAGTTAGTTGCAACATGTTTTAAAGAAAGTTAATAGAAATAACAAAGACTCTGATAGAAAAAAAGTAATGAAGATATTTCGAGGTATTAAATTTATCATGAAACAAATTACATATTAAAATTAATGTTGTTATATACAATAATGTGTGTAATAATGAATTCTCAAAATAGTAAAATTTCTTACAATCAACTACATCTAAGGTAGCCGTTGCACCTGCACCTTCAGTAGTGCCATCGCTATAAAATCTAATCCACAGCATATTTGAAGTAGATATTATAGGAAGTGGTGATACATTCCCACAAAATTGGCCTAAAAGTCTGGCATACAGTCCACCGCCATCTCGAACCTGAAAATAATAAGATGAACGATATTTTTCCGTAGTATAATAAATTAAGCCAAACAAGAAACTGTTTATTTCAATTGTTTTATATTATTTTGCTATCTACCATGCGATATTGCATTATATACACTGCTGCAATGCAATGTTATCAGTTTATTTCTTACAGAAATACTTATCAGATACGAGTGCAAACTTACCTCAAGATAATCACCGTTGCATTTATCAGTTTGATTGATGAAAGTAAGGTTACTAAAATTAGTTGAATTTTTTATATCCATACTATTGATAGTAAATCTAATATTTTTGCCTGGCGATGTAACCACAGTCCAATGACACTCTTCAAATGATTGATAAGTTGTCGCCTGTTGAGTTTTAAACGATTTAGATTGAATCGAAGTCATATTAATAAATCCTCCGCAACCCTCGGCTGGACTTGTTGTAAACAGCACCTAAAAATTGTTTATTGTTATTTACACATTTATAATATTAGCAAAATAGATAGCGAGAAAGTCAAACAATGATTGTAATAAAAAATGCGGTACTTGTTATTATCAATTTTGATAGAAATTTTGTAATAATATAATCAAGTAACATTAAGTAAGATAGACAGTACTTTGGCCGAGAAACCCGCGAAATGCCTCGTGCTGTCAGCGTTAAAATTGACGACCATAGAATTGGATTCGGATTTAAATGTTGGTAAATGTTCGGTCAAGTTTCCGCAAATCAGAGCTATCCGTTTATCAGATTTAACCAAAGCACCTTCGTAAATCGCGACGTTGTCATAGTAGCAGCTGTAAAAAATCGCGATAAAATTTGATTGATAAAATTGAATAATATATAAATAAATATGGATGACAAATATGAAAGCTTACCTTGTACTGAACTCGAGGATGAACTTTTCGAATCGTATAAGTACGCTCTTTTCTTGCGGTGCGTTAATGATCCAAGTGCAATTCATACGTCCAAAATATTCTTCTCCGTGCATCAAAGGCTTGAGTTCGGTTGGGTGTCTAATTATACCACCGCATTCTGTTAATTACATTGATTTTGTTATTTCTTTAATCTTCTTGTAATTATCTTATTAACTCTCTTATCGAAAATATGTTATATGTTAACCGCATTTATTGTATTTTCTAGCAATTATAAATTATTGTTTAGAATATATTCTAAGAAATCATGTATTTTCATAATCTATATGAAAATTCGTGAAAAACTTACTGTTGAGGAAATATTTAAATTGGAAACCACTTCGCTGCGAATATTTATCCGTCATGAAGATAATCTGTATAGATGAGACAGATTTCATAAGTGGCGGTTTTTTCTTGCCGCAATAACTATCCACACTTTCCATATCTATCATAAACGGATTTTCCGTTATGATCGTGACATTGTCAAAGCGACAATCACCGTGACCTGTCAAAATTAATTTTATTATGATTTATATTATAATTTTATTTTATTTTTATTTTGCAATCTTTCTTGTTCCTCTTCACTTTATTCATATCTCAAACATTATCGTAGCTTTAATAAAAGGCTTTTTACATAGGCGCTACATTATGCTTGCAGTAGCACATAATGCACAGAGTTTCATCACAGGCTGAGAGGAGGAGGGATTTACTCACCGCGCTCGAGTTGAAAGTCAGTGAACTGAACGATAATGTCCTCGTCTGGAGCGACGATGGTGTAATTGCAGAACGCGTTTGGTGGATAGAAGTTTGGATATGAGGGCGATTGAATGATGTTAATTCTCTCGGTAGCTTTGAAAATACCGCCGCAATTCTCGTTCCAGACAGCACGAAAACCATCCGATTGTACTGCCTCGTTTGAATGAAAGATCACCTTCATACGGTTCGACGTCGAGTTAAAGGGTGTAGGTGGATTTCTGCCACAAACTTTGCCAAGACTTTTCCATTCGCCATTATTGTTATTTTCGTCTGCCATGATCCAATCAAATATCTGCATAACATAATATTATCGTCAATAATCTTTAATACACAAAGTTTCTAATACATTATTACGAAAATATTATTTTAACAGCGAGATTATAAATAGAATAATGATAATAAATATTTAACATTTATCATACATATGTAATATAAAAATATGATAAAAATATGACAATTGTGTAAAATAATATAATAATGAAGATATAATAGAGAGTTTAATATAATAATTAGACCTGTACATAATCTTTTTCGCAATTAGGACTAGTCTCCAGACTGAAACGATCGATGAAAGTTAAACCTATGGAATATCCATTGTCACCAATTATTTCCCACGTACACTCGCCGTTGTTTGGATATTGTTTGGGAAATCTACAATATTTAAAAATATTATTAAGCAATCTTTTTTTTTTAATTGTGTTTTGTTATCATAAGTAATTACTCGGGCGATGCAATTTCGCGATTGCGACCGCGTAATGATCCGCCACAGCCTATGTTGACAGACTCCACATTAATCTCGAAATCACTTTGATTCTCCGACGCGTAATATTCTATCCACAATTGATTCGATATACTATTTATATTATATTTCTGAAGTTGGCTCGCAGCGTGCAAGCAGTGCTTTGCGACTTGCGGTGCCATCGCTCCGCCATTCCTATAAATGAATGTAGATTAAATCAAGAATTAATCGAAAATAAAAAATTTGATAAAATAGCGTACTTGATAATGAGGTAGTTTTTGTCACAATTGTTTTCAAGTTCAAGTTTAGTAAAAGTGAGTTTGACTGTTTCACCATCTGGATAATTTATATGCCAAACACAGTTTATCGGATAAGAAATATTCTTTGGTGGTCTGATAGTGTGAGTTGGACCACCCAAAATACCACCACAAGCTTGCCATTGATATTGCAGATTAAAATTTGTACGTTCTCCATAAGTGCCGTTCATTATCTAAAGGTTAATAGATATTAAAATTCATTTTTCTGCATCTTTTCTTAATATTAAACATGAATAATCTCAGTTTACGTTTAAAAACGTTTAAGATTTTTATTTATAAGCGATAAAATATATATTAATGACATATTACCGTTAACATATTGACCATTTTCGGGCTTCTTAAATATTTTGGTTTCGTTAGATTTCCACATAACATTCCAACATCTATAATATTTAGTGATTACATTTTGTAAATTTGTATTTTTGTACATTTTGTACATATAATGCACATTTATAATTGGTTGACTTTTATTTACTTTTGTTAATTACTGTTAAAAAATACAGATAGAGAGAGAGAGAGAGAGAGAGAGAGAGAAAAAGAAAAAGAGAGAAAAAAAACTGAGTAAGATTGAAAAATTGAATAGTATCTCTTGTTTTACCCTGAAGTTCGATGAATTGATTATAGATGCAATTTCTTCTAACAATATTTGCATGATTTTCAGATCTGCCTAAATAGCCAGTGACTTTTATTGTCAGTGTCGTGCGATTGTCATAAATAGAACCGATCATATTTTCAGGTGGTTCCAATGTCCAGTAGCAGACATACGAGGTTTGATTAAACGGCAGACTTGTAGGACCCGTTATATTTCCTTCAAGTTGTCTTAGATTTCCACCACAAGCTACGGATAATGCGTTATCAAAAAAAAATTAATAAATTATATGTTTCTACTTATATTTTTTATAATAGTTATACGAAAATCAAATATAATTGGAAAATATATTTCAGTTTACATTGCGTTATTGTAATGCTTGATGGATTAAATTATTGTCAATAATTGCTTTTGAAACTTACGAGCTGGAGCTTGAGCTGTGTAGCGAAGTTTGAAACCTCGGTGCCCGGCGGAGGACCAATAGTTGATAATCATAATATTACTGGAGCTCCTAATCTCTTCTGTACTAGCGCTTTGTCCTAACGTTTTTATCTTTGATCTGAAGTTGAAATCGTTATAGAACTGCAAAGAGAAAAAATTATGATATATATTCTTTTCCTTGAAATAATTTCTCTTATATTTTATTGCCATATGTTACATTATTTACCGAAAGTGCATAACCAACTTGTACAGCTCCAGGATCGTCAACGATGTCTACATCCAAAATATTTACCACTACTTGATAACCCACTGGTAATTTAATTCGCCAATTACAATGTCTGCAATATCATCAATATTTTGTGTAAGCAAAACTTGTACGAATAATGTTTTAATTTTTGACTAATCACTAATTTTTGTAATTTATTGCAATAAATGTTTATAATTTTATTTTACTTATTAATATGATTTTATAACTATTTGTATAAAAAATACATTTTTAATTTTTTATTGAACAGACATTTGACATGAAAAATATTTTGATAATTTGATGAATTTAGATTCGTGTTTTTTCAATAATTTACCTTGTTCGTGTGCGCGGATTAGGATATCCGGCTGATTTAATTATTCCACTCATTGCGGTTAATAAACCACCGCACGCTACAAGCAAATAATATGACATAAAATTCGAGATTGTACGGATAACATATCGAATAAAGTTTGTAATTGTGCAATTGAGAATTGCTTAATAAAGTTTATTTTACGGTTACTAACTTTCTTGACTAGCGGTAAAGTTTAGACTGAACCCTTTGTAACTTATGTACTCTCTATTATCGCTGTGGAAGTACACGTATGCTTCGTTTGTCGATGTTTCAATCACACCCGGTTTTTGAAGACCGCAATAAGTTCCAATTTCTGAGACTGCGAAGAAATATTGTCTTAAGCCAATCATCATCACGATAATTGATAGAAGTAATTCTAATTTATTGTACAATTAATTACTTACTCGTATTATTTTCTGCAAGTTTTTCTTTAATTTTCACGTGATCGGTCGAAAGGCATCGACGAAAACCAGGAAGCTGTATGTCGCGGAATTCTAATTTCAAGGTATGATCCGTCGGTCCTATTATCAACCAGTTGCAAGTCTGATTTAAAGGATAGGAATTTGGATAATTCGGAGATGTGATAATGCCACTGGTACTGCGCAAAATTCCACCACAGACTTCTACACAAAAAATTTACGTACATATATTATCCGATTTAGCATAAATATATGCTTAATTCCATGGAAGATTCTTTCTAAAAGCTATTGTGTTTTGACTTGATTATTTTAAAAATTTAATAAGTGCATTGCTTTAAAAGCATTAAAGCGCATTTACCTCCTGATGTAATTTTAGCTTTAAAGCCATTTTTGGGTTCTGGCAAGTCGGTATAAAAGTAAACATATATCATGTTGCCGGTGGTAGTCATACTACTGGGTGCTACGTCCTTGCAAAATCTTCCCATGAACTTTGAACCATCAGTTCCGCCATCCCTTATTTCAACATATTCTCTCTCACAGCTAAAAAATATTAATATGATGAAAACATCATCTTTACAGTAAAGATCTTTAATTAAGAAATTCATTTTATTTTTCAATATAATCTCATATCTTACTTTTCGGAATAACTTAAATCAAATCTCTCCAAGAAGTGAATAGAAAGCCTTTCACCAGCTGGAGCAACAGCTGTCCAAGTACATTCTGCATAGGTTGGAGGGATGTTTGGATAATTGGGAGATGATATTTGCCATTCTTTCTGTTTGTCCGTGAAAACAAACTCACCGCCACAGTTCATACTTACTTCTCTAAAATATAGAAAGATAAAATGATATTAATATAAGATTAAAATAAACGTTTCATACGTTACAGATATGTATTTTATAGAGAGACATACACGTATAATTATATATGTGCGTATATATAATATATATGTATTATCAATCTAGAGAAACATGTAAAAATTACCTGTAAGTGAGTTTGAAGCGATATTGATAACCTGTGCCAGTAACTTTAACATAAAGACGATTTCCAGTGGTTTCTAATTCCGGTGGTGCTACATTGCCACAATATTTTCCATTGCCTAACAGAGGCGAAAGCATTCCATCTCCATTTTTCAGCTAAAGAATATAGATTATATAGCTAAAGAATATAGATTATTTTTAAACATTAAATTTGCTTCCATATAAATTGATTTTGGTTTGCAAATATATATTAATTAATAATTTTGCAAAGTATTATACATGAAACTTTAATATTTTGTTTGTAATTTTATTGACACTAAAAATGGAAATAAAATGAATAAAAAATATAATATATTTACTAACTAGTAAATAATTATCACCGCACGAATGATCAGGTGTTTCTTGTATCGATATATCGGTAATCTGAACTTTAATTGTTCTACCGGGTTTCACCGTCACTTGCCATTCGCAAGTGAAACGCCATGTGCGAATTGCTCTCGTAGAAGTGGAGTTGTCATACTCAATCACGCCATTCGGACCAGTCAAGTTACCTCCGCAATCTAAACATTAATGTGAGAACATTTTTTTATATAAGTATTTTATTGCAATGAAAAATTAATCTTGTTAAAAGATAAAAATAAAATATTTGAGACCTCGATATACATATGCGCTGAAGCCGGTCTTATTAATAAACGCATCTGATTCGAATTTCACAGTCATTACATTGGTCCCTTTGATTTGAACCCAGGTAGAGTTTGCTAAGCATAATCTATTTAGCAGATTAGCATTGCTCGTCGATGTCAATGCGTATCCCGAATAAACGGAAACCGAATCCGCTACGCAATCGCTACTTTCTTCTAAATTCATGGTAATTATTCTCAACATCAAATGTGTCCCGGGTGGCGATGTAAAAACCCAGCTGCAATGCAGATTGGCAGCATAGCCTGTTGGCCAGCCAGGAGAGCTGAAGGCATACGTGTTGTTGCGTTCACCCATTAGAGCAATTTCTTTGTTACATTCTGACACTGCGAAGAAATAAAATTAATTGTTAGCGAAAAAATAATAATATAATTATGTTATATATTTATTTATGACAAAAATAGTTATATAAATATACAGCAAACTTACATTTGATCTCTTTGTTATCTGAAGAAATATCTCTTGGTATTTGAAGCCATGTGAGATCGAACCAATTTCCTTGTCTAACAAAATCAGTTTTCATTGTGATGTAAACCACATTACTTGATGACTGTACTGGATCTGGTAAAGTATAGCCGCATACTTCTAATAAGCTTACTGCTTCGTCATTATACCCATCATATATCTAACCAGAAATAAATAAAACTGTTTAATATATAATTTAAATTACACAATAAACTTTCCAATTTCATTAATCGTAAAAAATCAAGAAATTAGAAGATAACATTAATATATTAATAATATACAATATAAAAATATATATTTACATATATATATATATATATATATATATATATATATATTAAATTAATTAAATATTGTATAAAATATTTATTTATATATTAAATATATTTACATTTATTTTTCACAATATATGCTTTCTATTTTAAGTTTTATCACGTTCCATGATGATACTTACTTTAACGTTAGAGAAGCATAATTGGCCAATATTTTCTATTTGTAAATCTGTGAATTCAATGCGTATGATCGAATTCATTTCGACTGTGACACGCCATGAAAACGTAGCTGGACGCCTATAAGGCATCGGATACAATGGCGAGGTAACGCGTCCCGTAGGTCCCTCGAGTTCGTTCCCTCCGATAAAATTATACTCGCCTACAAAACCTTTGGCGGTGCCTAAATCGTCACTCTTAAATTTAATCCATAATCTGCTGGAGGATGTAATTGCCGAGACATCTTTTCCGCAGAAAATGCCAATGAGCTTTCCAATTCCGCTGTCCTCCCGTATCTCGAGGTAATCCATATCGCAATTTTCGCTCGATTCGATATCAAACTCGGAGAATGAGAGAGTGATCTTGTTGCCGGGAGATGTATTCAGCATCCAAACGCATTCTGCGTTCAATGGATAGCTATTCGGATAACCCGGCGAGGTAATCATGCCTTGCTCAGAAGTATAATTTCCACCACATGCTGAAAGATATAAACGAGATTATAAAAATTGTTCAACGTCGTTTTTGTGGATCTTTTATATACCACATTATTATATACTATATTATTAACATACCTGTATTTAAGACGGAATAGCTGGCGACAAAGTGGCCAGCGAATTCGTAACGTACAAATAAGTGAAGAGTGAGCGAGTTTCCGGTGCTCGTAATCGGCGGAGGCGAAACATTGTTGCACCATTTTCCTAAAGACGGCCCATCTGTGCTCTCACCTTCGAATACCTGGATATACTCCCAAAAACAGGGACCTAGAGAGGATTCTAAATCGATGAATGATCCCGTCGGATCGATCTCCATATGTGTGAACGTAATAGTCACGTGATCGGCTGCAACAAAAAATGATATTTAGAAAATAATTGGTTAAAATTTAAGAAGAAATCCATATTCCCATACGAATATGTAAATTAAGACAAAAATTGAATTATATTTACCTGGATTTTCAGCTATCAACGTCCATGTACAATTAGTGTTGTCGTGTACGTTGGTGTATCCACTCGAGGGTGTAAGAAAACCGTGATCTTTCACGATTATGCGAGCACCGCAGGCTCTAACATACTGAGCTTTGAAACCTTTTGCTGAAATCATACTATCGCTTCGCATAACTACTAACATCTGATTACCAGACGAAATGTAGGACGGTGGCAATTGATTGTTACAATGAGTTCCCAATAAGAAATCATCTTTCGTTGGTCCATCGAAAATCTAAGAAAATACAAGATACAAGAACGTTTATTATTATTAGAATATAATAGCTTTTGCTTGCTATTATTATTATTATTTTTTCTAATACTAAAGAGAGTCCAATCGAAGATTGAAATGTTTGCATTTTTTATTTTATTATTTTAATTTCATTTGTAATTTTTATAATTCAGATTTTGTCAATTTATATGTTACTAACACTCGTTAATTGCTTTGTTTGCTCTTTCAAATTCTTATTATTAGATTTAAAAGCTCTAAATGAGAACACATTCGGAACTTTACAATGCATTTGTATAATTTATTTTTTAAATATAACACATATCACACATTTATTTTAATTATAACACATACCTTAACGTAATCATCAGTGCAATTTCTACTGTGCTCCATATCAAAGTCTAGGAATGTGAGATTTACAACGTGATTGCTATCGACTTCCAACAACCACTCGCAATTCTGACCATGCGGATAATTCTGCGGATAATTAGCCGAATGAATAATACCCGAGTCTGTTGTAAATTTACCGCCACACTCGATAGGAACGACTCTATAGCTAGCGTTGAATCCTCGACCAGCGTAAGAAACATCCGACTGAAATTTTACAAACATTTTATTTCCAGGACTAGTATAAATCACTGGTTTTTCTGAATAACAAAGCTCGGCCAATTTCGGCGCATCCGCATTGTTTCCACCGTAAATTTGAACTTTATCGAAGTAACAGCCTTTCCGTTTTTCAGTGCTCACCTGTAAAAAAAAAAAAAATTTAATTTTCAAAATTTATTTATTTAGCTTAGCACCATTTCTTTCTATTTGCAAAATTGATATGTTTTCAGATATATTTACTTCGTAAAGAGTGAGTTCGACGCTGTGCATATAATCCACTTCAATTATCCATTCGCAAACAATATTTGTCGGATAAGCAGATGGGTATCCAGGTGATGTGAATGTATCGTACGGTTTATTAAAATATCCGCCGCACCCGTGCACCGCCCATTCGAGTCGAAATCCATTAAAAGCAATAAAGGAATCTGTGATAAATGTTATAAACACTTGATGTTGTGTCGAATTAATTTTCGATGGAAGCTCTGTCCCACAGAATCGACCCAACTCGGTATTGGGATTGTCATCATCGCCTTCCATAATTAGCAGATAATCAAATGCGCAAGTTTCTATTGTGCCTCTTTCAAGATCAAAGTGCGAAAAAGTTAAATTAATCGTATTGCCAAGTGGAGCCTCGATTGTCCAACTACAGTTTATTGAATGCTCATATGCATTGGGAAAATTCGGTGATTCTATCACACCGTAGTAGCCATGTAGTTTATTGTGACATTCTATATTGTAAAAATAATATTTTATTATAAGTAATATAATTATAGATAAAATAAACAGTAATAAAAAATTGATTTAAATTTTATATAATTAATTAAAATGTTATACTCTAAAATTGACAATGTAAAATTATAATCAAAAATCTTTTTAGCACAGCGCAAGAGATATTTTTTTAAATATTGCTGAATAATTATGTAGCATCAACGTGTGTAATGCATACTTACGCGTTTCGTACTTCAGATGGAAACCCCGGGCAGGAAGACTATAGTCGCTGCGAAATCGAATGGTCATTTGATTGGATTTAGATTGAATAATTTTTGGATACGTGGTACCGCAATAACGTCTTCCATTTGTACGAGGAGTAATACCGTCAAATATTTCGATAAAGTCATATCGACACTTTTCATGTTCCTCCAGATCGAGATCGATTATTACGACTTGGACCAAACTACCCATCGCCACGGCTATCTTCCAGTAACAATCTGCATTCGATGAATAAGGCTCGGGATAATTTGGAGACATAATATCGCCAGTGACCGTTGTCATCGTACCACCACATCCTAAAGAAAAAAGCATATAAATTTAGATTTAAGACACCATAGAATTTTATCAGAATCTTTATACGCTCTTATTATAACAAAAAAAAATATTTTAATCATTTCGAATTTATAACAGAAATTTTGAATCATTCAGATTATTATTCTGGATCAAGAAATTTTTAAAAATATTGAAAATTTTTAAATAAGTAAGGAAATTCTCTAAATCAATTTACATACAAGAGAGCTTAAGATCATTCAAAATTTTCAAGATTGTTAAAGAATTGTTAATTTTCAATAATATTTAAAGAAATTTAAGTTTTTTATATGATTAAATTGCTTGAAAATTTTTAAAAGAAATATTTAAATATTTATCTCTAGCTGCTACCTTCTGTGGTGCTATCCCATTGAATCTCGAAACCTTGCATTGATCTCGAGAAATCCGAGACAAATCTAATGTACATTTGATTGGTTTGACTTAATATTTCAGTGGGTATTTCTGTGCCACAAAATTTACCGATTAGCGGTGCGGAATCATATCCACCATTCCTGAAATATAAAAAATATAAGATAACTATTTGCACATATAAAAAAGCAACGGAATAATTTTAAATTAATTACCTAATTTCTAAATAATCAAATGCACAATTCATATGTTTCTCCAATTCAAAGTGATTAATTGTAAGCGTAATTCTGTGTCTGTTTTGCGCTTGAATAATCCAAACGCAATCCTTGTGATTCGGATAATATTCAGGATAATTTGGCGATCTAATAACGCCGTTCGGTTTCGAATAACGACCGCCACAGACCTTTGTAACGTCTATGAAAACGTATGTGGCGGTAAATCCTTCCAACGAAATACTCGAATCAGTGTGGAAGAGTATAGTAAGTGTACGTTCCTGTGTCATTACGTCGGGCGGTTTAGTACTACCACAATATCTAAAATATATAATTATCACATATATTATATATAAAAAAGAAGCTTTTTATGCATTAAAGTAAAGTTTAAAAAAAAAAATAAACGTAGGTAATACGTATGATAGTAATAAGATTGCTAACTTTTTCAGATAACAGCAGTAATATAATTTTTCTATTTATAATTAAAAATAAAAGAATCATAGATACTATTCTGACATACGTGGCTATTATATTTTCATTAGGTGAGGTATAATTTTCATAAATGTTGACGTAATCATGGATACAATTAGAATGATATTCCACATTAAATGACAACCATGTGAGATGTATTACGTATCCTGGAGGTGCTTGAATGGTCCAAATACATTCTTCATTATCGAAATAAGCTCCTTCTTCAACGGGAGATTGAATCACTCCGGTTGATTCTTTTAGCAATGCACCACATCCTTAACAAGAATAATAATATTAACTATTTGCGAAGACTCATTTTTACATAAGAAGATTTAATTATTACATTTTTATACATATGATAAATGTATAATATCCAAAATTATTATTTCAAATTACAATATACTTACTGCGATCGATGGTTGTGTAATTTGCTTTAAAGCCGCGACCCTCGATACTGTTGTCGGTTGTGAATTTTATGTACATAAAATTATGTGTAGAATAGAATGGGGTGTCTGGAATGTGTTCTTGGTTGCCGCATAATGTAGCGAGCTTGTTTGCATTTTCATCACCACCGTCATAAATCTCGATATAATCGTAGAAACAATTCGGTGGATCTCTACCTTCTATGTCCATGTCTTCTATGGTTAATACAATTCCTTTATTCGACGGTTGTATAATCTCGTAAATACACGTTCTCGAGCTACGATAAGTGTTTGGATAGAAAGGCGACTTGAGAATTCCGGTTTCTTCGTGAAATTCGCCGCCGCATAAAGTTTCGTAGGACAATGTGAAACCTTCCAATTGGTAAGACCAATCAGATTTAAAGATCACAACTAAATTGTTTGAGCTCGACTTGATCGCTGGCGGTATATCCGATCCACAATATCTACCAAGTAACTGAGAAAATTTGTTAGGTCCGTCGTAAATCTGCAAGAGTATAAATGAGATTAATTACGTTCTTTTTCGTGTATAATAGAAAAATGAAAACTGAAAGATTACCTCGACAAAGTCAAATTGACAATTGGAAGATTGTTCAAGATCAAATCGCAACCATGATGCTCTGATTCGTTCGCCTACTGGCAGTTGTATTTTCCATTCACATTCCAAATTTGGTTGATAAGATGATGAATGGCCGGGCGAGCTGATTGTTCCAGTTGCACTTGTATAAATTCCACCGCAACCAGGAGTACCTGATATTATAAATTATTTTTCTAAATTTTTCTAAATTCTTTCAAATGATGAAATCATTATTAATTATTCTAAAACATTATTAATTAACAAATAATCGCTTCATTAAATACCTTCAATCGCCGAATAATGAATTTGAAAGCCAGCGTCTTGACCAACAGCATCAGAATGAAAATGAACAGTCGCTTCAAAAGTAGGTGTGATTAGAGGCGGTGGACGAGTGTGATTGCAGAAAAGCCCTAAGCGTTCTTCTTCTAAACCTAAAATCTATTTAGTACCAAACAAAAAAAAAAACAAAATTACATAAGAATCTTTCAAGTCATGTACATGAAAAAAAAAAAAAATAATCTAGCAAGTTACTCATATAGTATTATATGCCGGTCAATCTATAGAGTAGAACGAAAAATTTACCTCTACATAGTCGGCATCACAATGTTCGTCGAGCATCATCTGACCAAAATGGAATTGGATTCTTTTCGATGGTTCAACGGAAATTCTCCAAAAGCAGTCCCTATTTGGAGGATATCTTCCTGGCGAGCCTGGAGACGTGATAGTACCGTAATCATCCTCTAAAGTGCCTCCACAAACAGGATCGATGCTATTCCAATGTAAAGTGAATCCATCGTGAGATATACTGCTGTCCGAATGGAACCATAAGTAGAGAGTATTATGGGACGAGATTATATTTCCATCTCCATTAGGCAATGCGTGACCGCAAAATCTATTAATCATTTGGCTACCAGCATTCCTACCATCGTGAATCTAAAAATGTGTACGTACGTTTGAAGAAAATATTACTTTATATTTTTCTTCTTTATACTTTATATTTTTTTTCAATATTTTTTTATCTTATAGATTTTCATACTTCAATTTTTTATCTAGTACGGTTAAAAATTGAGATTAAACAGTATATTATAAAAATTTACAAATAGTAACAATTTTGTAGAACGAGTATCAAATCAACAACTGAAACAAATATTTTACTTTTTGTCGCATCAGAACGCAAATATATATACCGTGTAAGATATAGTTTCTAGACTTTACAAAACTTATAACTTTACTACGAAAATAGAAATAAGAAGTTGACAAAACTTTTAAAACTGTCGAATGCGATGTTAGCACATATCACACCTGTAAGAAATCGAACTTGCAATCCGTGGACTGTTCGAGATTGAAAGCCGTGAAGGTGACGTTCAGAACTTTAGAAGAATCGGTAATTAATACCCATGCGCAGCTCAATCCGTGCTGGTAGGTGCTACCTCCCATAGGGAATTGAAGTGTTCCTATAGGATTTCGTGACACACCGCCGCATGTTTGTCGTGGTGTCTCGCACCTATTTCCCGTAAAGCTAGATGTACATTGACACGTTGCTTGTCCATTTAAAACGATGCAAATACCATTGTTTCGACACGGATTCGGCGAGCATGGATCGGCCGGTATATTACATGTAATTCCTAAATATTTACAAAAGATGAAAATAATACGATATATTAGTATGCATAAACGTTCAATATTTTACATTTTATTCATTAAAATAAGATAAAATAGTCATCTTAAATAAGATAAAACTTCTAGAGCAAGATGATGTAATTTTTTTCCGCAACATAATTTTTAAAATTTTTTTTCGACCTCGTATACTTTATATTTAATATTTAAAATATATATTTTGCAGTGTGTATTCGCCAAACATGAATCAATCTCATATCTTATCTATTTGAAGAGATGTAGGAAACAGAGCGTTATAGTTTACGAGTAAGTTTATGGACCTATTTCTCTTTCCCCTCGCTCCGTCTCTCTCTTCCCTAATACGTACCTGAATATCCCGGATTGCATGTGCAAGTAAAGCCATTTGCACCGTTTGGCGCACATGTGCCATAAACACAGGGGTTGCTGGAGCACGCTGTATTAACTGACACATCAGATAATTGACAGCCGTTCGGTCCCATTCCGTTACCTACGTAACCCGTTGGACAACGGCATAGCACATAAGAACTTGTAAGTGACGGATTTTCCCTACATGTAGCTAACGGATGGCAGCCGCCGTTGTTGATGGCACAACCGCCGACAAAAATGCAATTGACACCGTCACCGCGATATCCTGGAGGACAGGGCCCGCACACCCTAGAACCCTGCAATTAATTAAAAACGTCGTAATGAAATATAGATTGGTACAATAGAATGATAATAATTTTATATTATGCATGATGTAATATAGTCTAGTCGCAGCATTTACCATTGTGTTCATGCATTGTACGTGAGGTGAGGTACTGCAACCGCCGTTGTTAATCAGACACTCATCAATGTCGGTGCAATAATAGCCATTTCCGCTGTAACCGTGCGGGCACGGGCCGCAGGCAAATGAACCGCGCGTATTGTGACACGATACCGGTGGATTTACGGAACAGGGTGGATGGTACGCCGCGCATTCATCTACATCCTTGGTGCAAGCTGGGCTCGTACCATCGCTCTCCCATCCCTAAGAACGATAAATAAAAGCGCACGTCTGTTACGCAGATAGCGGTTTATGCACGAGTTTTGAGCGAGATATATAGGTTGATTGAAATCAACGTTTAAGATGAAAAATAGAAAAGCGTACTTGATCACAAATGCATGTGTAGCCCAACGGAGAACTGCTTTTGGCGACACACACACCATACTCGCCGCAAAGCGCCTCGGAATTTTCCGTATTGCAAATCGATGTTTTCTGCGTGCAATGAAGGCCGAACCATCCCGGCAAGCAGTCGCACCTAGTATCAAATATGATATTATATACATGCGCATTTCAATATATCTAAGAACCACATACTGATGCCAGACTCAGTAAAATTATTTAAAGTAATAGAATTAAAGAAAATAGAAGATTTTAAATTATTTAAATTATTTACAAAGTATATTATTTTTAATATAATTTTTTTGCGAAAAACACTTATTATAAATTTGTTAAAAACTCTATAGTTAAACAAAAATGTTCAAGGTATGACTTCCGAGATTTGAGATTAATTACTGTAATGGCAAATATAATTATTAATGTTGCACACCGATAAGATCCAGGTAAATTACGACACGTTGCCCCATTTTGACATCCAAGTTCTGTACCAAGAAATCTTGCACATTCATTGACGTCCGTCATACAATTCGGGCCCTAAAATTATCGTGAATTATTCTCATAAAATGTTAACGCGCTCTTATCACACAGCAAGTTTGCATACCTCCCAATTTGATGGACAATGACATTGATAGGCATCATAGAGATCCTCGCATGTACCGCCGTTTTGACATGGATTACTTTGGCATTCATTTTCTCGGAGCAGTATTTGCATAATTCTCAGTGAATCTTCTAATGATTTAAGCTAAAAATAGATATAGATTTGCACATTTTTAATTTAATTATATATAAGTCCATTGTTTGTATATTATTTACAATAAATTTGCAGTATACATACTCGAATGTTGACACGACGAATGGTGCTTCTAAATCTAGGCGGCAATGGAATTAAACTCTAAAAAAATATCATTTTGTAAAAATAATCTGACACAGTAAATATGTAATTTATTTTTTTCATTTCAATATTTAACAATAATTTTTACTAAAAGTATAAAAACGCAGAAAATTTAGGTAGTAAGATAAGTAATGATTTTTTAAATATTTTCATACGTGAAATAATGTTTTTGTTAGCGCACTTTGATGCGAAAGTGTATTGTAGCAAAATATGCCACAGCAAGCCGTTAATTTAATATCGCTCATTATATATTCTTACCGGATATTCACGTGATCTGTTTTCTGAGCGAATCGTACTGTTCATAGCAATGTTCCTCTCGAGCAGAGCGACTCTTCTCTGTAAACCTGTGGAGCCTGTCACTATAGACGTTAAATGGTGAAGAGAGCTCTCTATCTCGGCTAAGTATCCCATCCGCCACCTGTCAATGACCCGCGTCGCATTTTGCGCCTAAAAGGGCATGGAGACTTACGCGTTAATTGATTGTATCTCGATTACGCTGTTAGATATATGTTCATTACCGCTGATGCAACGTGAAGTAAATTGATCTCATTGACATTCACATAACCGCCCCCTATTATCTTCAGCGTGATGTTTCTATCCTTTGCGCTGGAGATTACTAGATGTCCATCTTGAGCCTCCAGAACAGGTCTGTAAAGATTTTATATATTTATGTAAAATCGTAAAAAATGAAGTTTAAGAATAATAAAATCAAACATAAAGTACATTTATACGGTTGTACATATTTTATATAAATTTTGTGTCAAACATTTTATGTATCGTTCCGTTGATACATATATTCAAATCGCTATTTTTATTAATCGTATCGATTATAAGCAAATCCATGGTAATTTTTTTTACTTGGCTCGACATATGATGAACGTTATACAAATGCAAATGAGAGACGATATAAGACGAGAACAATATATTTTCTTATCACGGAACATACCTCTCGTCCATCCATGCTGCGCAGAAACTCAAGTGTAATAACAAGAACCATCTCGATGTAAAAGCCATGCCGGTGGCGGTTTGAAACTCGGTAAACTAAATATTATCCAGTCATACCTTGTTGCACTCTCGCGGAACTCCTGTCGAAAAGACAGCTTGTAATAGATTGATCCGTGAAGCCGACATCGCACGCGTCTGTATCTCCTGAGTGGGCGTATTTGAAAGATTTATCGGAATCCACCCAATATCGGTTTACGATTGCTATCTATAAATTATACATGCTGAGCAAGATAGATTTACTGTAAAAAGCCATTGAAAAATCATTGCATGTAAAGAACGATATTCTAGAAGTTATCAAAATATTTATTGTCTATGCATATACATATTTGTGCATACATATATTATAATAACAATTATAAAACAATACAATAAATATAATAAAATATCATTGAAATTAACTACTCACTAAGAGACTTAATAAATAATTCTACAAATACTCTTTTTTTTTTCACGCTTTTACTTTGTTGCTAGATGTTACCAAATGTGCGTGATTTGTATCGGTAAAAAGTTAAAATAATTTTTATCTCAAAGTTATTTCTCGTCAAATTTTTATAAAATCTGGTTTCGTGACACATCTATCATTTAATAAATAATTAATCTAAGCTGTAAAATATACTCTCTTTTTTTGTATAATATAATATAATATTTTACGATATAATATAATATCGTATAAACAGAATGTCCCAAATTTGCATTTTCTATTTGACATTTTGGTCAAATATCAAAAATAGCGCTTCCTTAAATCAAAATTTAATAAAAACGGGATATTACTATTTTTATCAAATTCAAATATTAAAGACATAAAACTCATTATTCAAATGATAAGAATCACGTTTTATAATGTTTAATCAAATCTATTTGTGATTTATTTGTCACTTATATGCATCATGAATTAAATTTCTTTTTACTTAAAAAAATATTGATGCAAATATTAAAGATCAATTTACTGTTAAATATAAGCGATAAATAATAATATAATATTTAAAAATATTTTAATATATAATTTTTAACGACGAAAATGTTTGTAATACCATTTTCTTCGGTACATTTAATCTGGCCAGAAGATTTACTAGAATCAAATATTTGTAAGCGAAAATTTGCCCATGGCTGGCAGCCTTTAACAGTATTTTGTCGGTGTTTTATGTAATTTTTCCAATTATTCTCGTCTGAAATCTGGCGCCCTTCGGCGCGCGACTGAAATCGAAATTGTGGCGTGCCGCCAGCAGATGGCGCCGGATAAGAGAGGAGTATCACAGTCGCCGCTCTCGCGAGTTCTCGGCAGTATGGCTTCGGCTGCCGGTACGACCGTTGGTAGTTTTTCGTGGTGTTGTACGTGTTCGTGCGTGAACGTTTTCTGTTTCGTGAAAGAAAAGAACGAAGGTTTGCAGTGAAGAGACCTATCGAGAAGATCAGCTGGGCAAACGGGAGCCCTGATACGCGACATTCGGATCAGTCATGCGGCGGAATGTCAAGATCGCGTTGCTCTTGTCATGCGCGTGGATGTTCGCTTTTGTTTACTACTATCACACGTCTAGGGATAGCAAGGTAAAATGCATCGTTCAGTCTGTTGACCGTAGTATTTAGATATTAAAATAATAACGTATCAAGTGAGGCCATATTCACAACATACGAAAGAGAGTTTTACTTTTTGTACAAGCATGAGATATATTGTTTATACTTTGTTGAAGTTATCTGCTGTTCGTTTAGTTGTTGTGCTCGTCAATTTTTTATAACATTATTAATGAAAATCATATATTTCATAATATGAAATTTATAATATTTAAATGATATGAGAATTTAATTTTCTTTAAAAATTTTCCGTCAAAAATCGAGATTTTAATGAAACGATAAAGTAAAGCGAAACATTCTTAAGTTTGAATTTTAAAATAGCGCCAAGATACGTTATTTACATTCCTGACACTGTTTAATATAACATATATACATTTATATATTTGATACGTATTATATATTTTCAAATATACATACATATATATATATATATATATATATATATATATATATATATATGTATGTATGTATGTATGTATTTTTTACAAATAAATTAAATTCGATGTTTAATTTTGCACAAATATTTTGATTGGATATGCAAAAACAAACAAAAAAGAATATGCGCACTTGAAAAGTTGATGAACATGTATATACGTATACCATAAAACATACATATTTTTCCACTAAATTTTTTGCTGTGGTTTGCATATAATTTTTTAAAGTATTCTATATTTACGCTTTTAGAATTTGCATTCCCAGATAATTTTAACATATATTTAAAGATATCACACGTGCTGAGCGAGCATAGTTGCGTAAATTTGTTGCAGCTTGTCAGTTTTCATATATTATATTTTTTGCAAATTACAAAATAATTTCTACAGTACTTGCGTGTGTTAGTTTTCTGATACATTATCTTAATAAGCTTTTCGAATAAAAAAACACAAAGACAGATTCTATTAAGTTAAAATAATGTTTATTTCCGAAAAATATTTTGGAAACATTCCGTGTATTTTTTTATTTATATGAAAATAAGTAGTATTTGACATTTAAAATCCCAAGCGGCATGTTGACCCTATTACGTGATCAACATCCGCATTCCACGGAATATCACGAAATATCTAGCCCGATAATCGTGGGGGGAAAAAAGATCAATTGTCTCGGATCTCGATATCTTTATCTGCCATAATCAAATTATAAATCGCAATCCGCGAATTTGATTTTGCTTTTTGTTTCTTTGATATTTTTAGAGATTTGATCGCATAATATATATTTGATAAATATATTAATCTGTAAATCATAAAATTCTTTAAAATTATTATAATCGGAAGTTTAATATAGATAAAATTTAATCCTTGACATTATAATTATATTTAATTCTGATTATTTGAATAGTTACAATTTAATAATATATCGAAATCGGTACGCGCAATTTAATATATTAAACATGCTGGGAATTACTATTCAATAATTTCATATTAATAAATCCTTAAAAAAATATCATAAATAGTTTTATTAAAATTTCCTATTTTTTTATTTTGTTTTAAAAAAAGTAAGTTGAATAGTATATTTTTTATGGTATATATATATTGTTATATTATATATATATTAAATTTTAAATAAATTCTAATAATTACTGCTTTATTCGCAAGTCTAATAAAAAATTGGATCTTAAGAGATTTATTATATTCCATAAACACTTATTATCTCGGCGTCTTAATTTTCCCGAACTAAATAATTTACGCGGATTACTAAGCTAAATAATTAACGCGAACTCGATCGATAGCCAATAATTATAGTCGTGCGATTCTAATAAATAGAAATAAATAGAAAACTTGAATTTCGTCAACGAAAACATCGTCTTATTGGCGTTCTTGACTTTCTTTTTGCATCCTTCTCGCGTTATCTTATCTCTAATTCCTAAAGAGGCACGCTCGAGCGAGGATCGCTCGGCTTCCTCGATTCCGCGAACTCGAGAACAAGAAAGGGAGAGAGAGAGAGAGAAATACACAAACAAAAACTGAAAGAAAATATAACGTTTTTTTCAGTACTTTCAGTTTGTTTAGGTATTGAACATTACTTCTTGAAAGTTAATTTATTGCAGCGCTATAATATAATATAAATTTAGTGGAATAATATGTATATTTTGTAGCATACATATAGTATGTAGTACATATATATGTTCATCAACTTTTCAAGTGCAGGTACTTTTTTTTGTTTTGTTTGTTTTTGCAAATCCAATCAAAATATTGGAAAATCTGCCAAATTTGTTCAATTTATTTGTAAAAAATATACATGTATTCAAAAATATATATGTAATATACATATGTATATTAAATAAGTAGCAAGTAAAATAGATGAAAAGAAAATATTATTATATTAAAGTGAGAGAATTAATGACGCGTTTGGAAGTTCATGGCGACAAAACTTTATTTAAATACGCGTCTCGCCGCTATGGTATCCAATGTGATCCAAGTAACGCGTTTTCGCATGCTACGTCCAATTCTGGAAACGAACAAAACTCGAGGTAAATGTAACGTTAAACATAATAAATGCTTAATGTGACGTGAATAATGACAGAGTGCGACGGCCTCTGTCGTTGCACCTGTTTCGATTGACTACTCTCGCGTGATCGCGTGCGACACGTACATCCGTGCTACCGTAAAATGTGGACGCTTCATCGGACAAACTCGGGTTACTGCGATTTTCTGGCGCAATTTACAGCTCGTCGAATTTTGATAAAAAGACCAATATGTATGTATGTATCCATATATGCATTATGCACATATAAATTATCGACGGTTAACCCGATTCGACCGAAATTCCGGCACATTAATACCACGTCCATAATTAGATAATGCCTTTATATTTAATCGATATTATTATTAAATGTGTACACCGTTTATTATAACGGTGTAAAATTTTTTTCTTCTACTACAATATTAACATGCACACGAGTATATCTGTTTTTTGGAATATTAGATATATTTTTGCACATATTATGATTAGAGAGAAGGAAAAGATGATAAATCGCAGTTGTTATACTTGTGCGAAATTTGGGGCGCAATTTGTCAACTAAAACTAGAAATGTCGTGCGCGAATAATTAGTAATGTGCCGCGCATATAATGAAATTTATATCCGTTAATTTGCAAGCCACTCTCTTGTCCGTAACGCCAAATCGCTCGGCAGCATCTTAGATTAGATTATAGAATCTATTAGAGTTATAATTAAGTATGCGAAGTTATGCCTTAATTTGCACCAGCGAGTTACGTAATTATGAGAAGTTGCTCCAAATTATTTAATCCATGAGAGAGAACGCGCGTTGTCGCTTCAGGTCCCATCTACATTTCGAAGATATATAAGAAGTAATTACATTGATTTTATGTTTATACATATATATTTCAAATTATAATATCTCGCTATGAAATTAGAAAAGGGAAAAGAACTATGACATAAGTGACTTATCAAGCGATAAGATACGCATGCGAATACCTTTTAGGAGGATAATTTTAAATCTATTTTAAATCAATTTTATTAAAGGAGTTATTTCGAGTGTGTTCATTAAAATTTGGCACACATTATGGAAAATTTAGCCACTTTCTGGACTGTGATACTTTATTTGTACATCAGCCAAAACCGCGCGGTCGATCACTTCGAGAATCGAAATTTTCTATCGTAGATGCAAGAGCGTGTATTCGTGTGACAAAATCGCATTGACATGCAAAACTAATTATGCCGCGAACACGATTCACAAATTGACATATACATTGGTTTCTCAATGGACTTGAACGTCCCGCACTTGTACACATGTGCAATTTTCGATTTGTTTTAACTGCAAGTATTAAATAAAGTATAGAGTTTGGACATACGAGCAGTTCTTTATGGGATGTCAATTGATTGACAATCTATTTTTTTATAGATATAACTATTAGATATTTTTGAAAACTTAATTTCAACTCTTTTGCCTTAAAATATTTTTCTCCTAAATTATAATATTTGCAAGCACGAATGCTACAATGAAAAGAGATTGGTCTTGTTGTATATTATATCGAAATAATATCGAAATAATTTGTTGAATTTAATCGGTAAATCAAATAATTCTTCGAAACGCATATATGTATTGTTTCATTCATGACACGTGAATATCAATCCATTTTGAGGACATTGCAACTTGCAACACGTTGATATTTTCAATTCGTGATGAATAAACTAAAAGCAAGCTACGTGCAGTTACTTTGTAGTTGTCATTTGTAATGTTTCAAATATGTATGCAATATAATGGAAAGCGGATTCGAGTTTTGCAACAAATAATATTACGCTTACAATATTATTGCTTTTCGTCAAATAAATTTTGCGAATTGTTTGCTTTCGTGGAAAATTGACGCGGCCTTTTTTTGCGGGCTATATCAATTTATCTAAGATGCGCAAAAAAAGCAAGATGGTTAAAAGAAATAACGCGGATAATACGAACGAATAATGCAGCACCGGCTTTCTAAAGCCTATGTTTGCTGTTAAAGAGCCACGGAAGATCGATCAAGGCATTGCAACTCTCATTTAGATTCTCTACTTTTTGTAAGGATTGCTCCACATTTTCTTTTATTCCAGGTCGCTTCACTGCACAATACTATTATTTACTGAATAATATCTCACAATTGTGCATCGTCAATTTAATTTTTCTTGTTTATGTTTTTGTTATTCCCTGCAATGTTTATGCAATTGTGGTTATATTCCCTATGCTTATCGCTTTTAGTTGAGAAATAAGCGCATCAAACTTTTTAGATTTCACTTGATTTGACTTGATTGACTTGGTATAATCGAATTTATTGTAGCAATTTTATTTATGTTCAATAAATCATTTTATCGTCAGAATAATTTGTTTGATAACTTTGTAAAAGATAAAGCTTCTTGATATATTTTTTATTTATAACTTTTATCACATAATTACATAATATAAAAAAAAAAAATATTTTTTTATACTATCCTATTTTTTGTTATCTTAAATAAAAAGAATATAATAATTTTTTTAATGATTGAAAAATTATTAAATTTATAAATGAGAAAAAACAAACGAGTATTTGTTATTATATATATCTTTGAATAATTGTATTTCTGCAGCAATTAATGTTTTAATTAAATCGAATAGCAAATACAATCATAGAGAGGATTCTCGATATTTGATGAACTTGTTAACCTTCTCGCTAAGCGTTATCATTGGGACTGCAACATTACATGGCATATATTAACGCATTCGCATTAATCGCAGTCTTTGATCAATGCATGATCTAACAAGTTCGTTTAAATAAATGCATCGAGTATGATGTTGTATCGATGAAATTGTGATTTTACTTGGCGTTATATACGCAGCATGTTAAAAGAAAGACATTTGTCAACCAGCGATCGATGTTACTATCGATTTCGCAAACGACTTTACATCAGCGAATCACATTTCCCGAATGACGGAAATCATAGATCCTTCCAACCTCTGATATCTATTAATCGTCGCTACTCGTTCATGATGATTAAACGTAATCAATGTAATCGAGTATTCAACACGAATCGATCTTAAGAATCCCCGATCGGATAACATATCTTAATCGATTTTCATTCATAGATTTTATTTCAGTAGCCGTTGAGTCATAAACAATAACTAAGAATAATATTACTGAACTCAAATATATAGTATTAATAACGGGCAATATTTTATATTCATACAATCTCCCGTCGGTTGGCGCGAAACTGCGGAAACTCGCCGAAATCTCGTTTAAACGTTTAAAGGGAATATTCTTGAACGCTATAAATTTCACCGCCGCCATTTACCGCGGAAACCGACGACGGTGGGATCCGTGTCTCCGTGCACTTATCGCGAGGTGCAGTAAAATTCATTGGGCAAGTCTTTCTCATCTCTCTCGGGTGGAAATATTTTTTTCTCAGCTGATAGTTAAAATCGAGTGATTTTATGGAAAGAAAGAGAGAGAGAGAGAGAGAGAGAGAGAGAGAGAGAGAGAGAGAGAGAGAGAGAGATGAGAGAAGCGTCCGCGTTCGGTGACTGACCCGGCTCGTCTCTGTAATCGCCGATGCGACGCGGCGTTTAAACGCGAACGCGCTAATGGTGCGGACTAATCGCGTTAACCTGCAGGAAACGATTCGGTCGTTAAGCACGGCGGCCGCAATCGAAGCGCCGTCGAGTGTTGCTTTCGTAGCCGAGTTTGATTAAATCATCAGTTGTTTGGAGTATCACGCGTAGCTGCTCGTACGCCGAGAGACGCACGCTCAAGGGTTGCCTTACCGAAATGCTAGTTTTACACAATTAAATCAATGGATTCCGTGCTTTAATGCACAATCGTGTACATTTCAAATCAGATTACGATGCGACGTCCGTTTTTTATTGCATGACACGAGAGACAGTTGAATACTTGATCGTGTATGCTGAATATATTTTCTTGTCGCACGCATGATTTTAAGACATTTCGATTTTTTATCGTCATTTGTATTTTATTCTAAATTGATATTGTTGTACGTTACATTGCAGTTACGCTACTTTAGATTTATTGCGACATGTGAAAATGTAATTTAATTATTTAAAAAATGCAATCTCTTCAATTTAACATATTTCACGTTTTTATTCCATTTTCCTGGAAATAATAAGTTTGATGCATTAAACAAAATGGCTTCCACCACAGATACATTTGGTATTGTTTAATATTTAAAGCGCGACATAAAAGAACGATCGAATCATCATGGTCGTGCTACTTAAACGAAACGCATTGCGATATTTCAATGAAATGGCACATTTTCATATAAGTTCCTCATAACGCGGCTCTTTTCTCCCTCTTCTCGAACTTATTATATGCAAATAGTTCCTTTTACTTTGCATTGCGAATAAAAATAGAAGGATATGGAACATCGTTTTTTCTATTATTGATCGAGTCGGAAAATTTGCATATAAAACTGTTATTGTATATAAAATAATAATAATAATAATAACAACTAGATCAATTATTCATTAAAGAAACATATGGTACACAAATGAGGGAAATTAATACTGACGAAATAGCGCGTGGTAAATGACTATTACCATCGCAATTCTTCTTGGTTTGTAAGTCAGGAAGACATACTCCATACACGTTCTCACGCTTTGTTCGGGTTGCATGCTACATCCGCCATATTACATTACAACCGACGGGAGATGTTAATTATGTATCACGATGAGTAAATGTAGAGCAGGCGAGTAATACAACTTTTGTAATTATCAACGTTACGCCGGTGCATAATATTCTGATTTGTTATGTGTAGAGATAAGTTTGATATAATGACTCCTCTTCTCTCGGTTTACGATTTTATCTTATTTTTGTTTAAGGAAAATTTTGTCATGCAATTTTTAGATTTTTTGTGATTTCACTTTCGAACGTTACTTTAAATTTAATTAATTTTTCAGATATTAATAGCATGTTTCCTTATTTTATCGTATGTGTGTATAATATTTTGAATTTTTTTCTACTATGAAATATATGTATCAAAGTGCATTACTCATGTCAGATTAAACAGCATTGACAAATTTTACCTTAACTAATCAGGCGAGCTCATTTATTGGTTTTATCATCGTTTCGTACAGATTTCAGTTAATTGGTATTTATTCGTGCTATTTATTTACGATATGAAATAGTAATCTGGTTTTTCAGCTATATCATTTATCGTCCAACAAATTGATATTCAGTAATTGGCTTTCGATATTGAATATCTGCAAATTATATATATATATACAATACATGATTTGCTCCACTTATTTAATTGAGAGCAAAACGCAGATCCTTCTGTTTTATTTTCTCACTAATAAATTTATATTATCTAATCGATAATAATTTTCTATTGTTATGTTAGTAAATAAATTTTTACTGGAATATCGAAAATCTCTCTCTCTCTCTCTCTCTTTCTCTCTTTCTCTCGGAATGCTCAATTTTATAATTAGAACATAGTAATTTATTTGCTGAATTTAGCGATTTGTTTCACACAATGCATATATATACCCAACGTCTTCTCTATACAATGAAAATTTTTGTACCTTTTTACAAAAAAAGCAAGTCAATTCATAGAAATAAAAAATCTCGTGGCGCATTGATTCACAAAACCGTAAAATCGGAAAAAGAGCCATTGGGTATTTTAAAATAATTATGAAGGCAAATTATATATTGTGCATTGCGTATGTATCTTTTATCATAGCAATGGGCGTTCTCTTAAAATATAAAAGCACAGGGATTATCAACGTTGCTTTTCAGCAAGAGTGTGCCTTATTTACGAGACAAAAACGTGCGTGTCTCGCGTGTAACTCACAAACACATGTAGCAAACAGCATTTGTTATTTCACGTACATACATGTTACAGATTTCGAGGCTTGCAATGAGCAAAACGCGTCGGCGAAATGCAATGTCACTTGTATACTGGCGCGACGTAATGCTCGACGGTGCGAATATCGACACCACCCGCTTGATTTCCGTCATTCGAAAATCCGAACCGATGTTATAAATGTAATCCGGAGAATTTCGAAAAGATTAAAGATAAATTTAGCTCGATGAAAAATTTTTGGGCTTTTAATTTTTCGATCAAAAATTCATAATCACTCTCTTTGGATTATTTATATAATCGTGCAGCAATAAAATGAACAAGTTTAATCTTTTTAAAATAAATTAAGATTCTAATAAAAAAGAAAAATGCGACGTATATATTCGCCGGATGTAACGAGCATTTAGGCGACGATTTGTTCCACCGGCTCATAATTCGAGATTCGTCGTATGTATGTGATACTGCCTAAAATTATTCGGATACGAATCGTACGATCGATAATTAATGGTAAATTTGAGATATCCTGGTCCCTTCTCAACACGTCGATACTTTGCGATTGTGTGTGCGTGTCACGTATGCGTGCACACAAGTGTCCGTGAAATAGGGATGATCTGCTCGCGAGGACCGGTTTGAAATAAGTGCCATTCTGATGACCCAATTCTTGCAAAGTTCGTATGCGCGCTGCCGGTCCCGTGTACACGTGTATCTTACGGCACACACGTGCATTTGAATCACATACCGTTGTGATATCAGGCATGCGAAATATTCTGTCCGGATGTCTATGTAGTCGGTTGTTAAAAGTTTTTTATATATATATATATATATATATAACCTCCCGGATAATCTTCTTTTTTCAATCTGGAAAAATACGGAATTATTCGATAAAATTATTATTGATAGAAAAGAAATATTTATTTATTTATTTATTTATTACACAATCATATTTCATCATATTCATCGTAACAGCAATGCGATGTGCCGAGTTATTCTACGCGTGTATACGTACATGTGTATTTGTACATAAATTCGATTCTGACAACTCTATTGCTATTTGTACAATGTTATTTAGTTAAACGATAACATTTGATTTAAATTTGCTTCCACGTTTAATGGGGACATTCGATTGATTCATCACGATCGTGTCCATGATTGATAACAAGTTTGACGTTGATATAACCAGAGCTCGGCAATATTTTAATAAACAAGTTTATTATTTAATAGAGTTATTAAATTTGTCAATATGATCCCAGTTATTAGAAACTGATTTCATATATTTAGTTCACTTTATTATTTTAATTATCCGTAGTATCGTCTGTAAATTGCTATACATAGATCTATATCTACAGTATTGAAAACTATTAAAGATGTATTGTATTGGATACCGTATATTATTGGAAAGATCAGAGGTGCCAGAAGAAAATTCTAAAAAATACAAGATGTTGATGTTCTTATTTGCGCACTCAAGTAATATCATATATACACAGAGAGAAAAAAATATCGTTATACTTATTTTTATAATTTTCTAAAAGAAAAAGTTTAAAAAAGAAAAAAATGATACTATGCTATTTCATATTCTTAACATGTCACGCTGTTGAATTTTGAATCGGAATCTCTGCTTTTCCGATCGGTTTGTCATTTTTTCGGTTGACTCCCTCGCCGTCCGTCGTCCATCTCTCGTTACACTACTGCACTACAGGTAATCTTCTATCTTCCACATCGCGTTAACGTACCATCGCCGGAGGTTAATCCCAGACGTTCTCGCGTGCGGTTCCCTGTCCGTGCAAATATTTAGTTAATGTCTATAACCGGCATGCGGTGAATTCTCAGCTTTTGCACCGGTACGTTCGGTCGGTCGGTCGGTGATAACAAGACGGCCTTTGACGCAAATCTGTGTGCACCGGTCGTCTTGTTTGATTTGACTCGATTCGCTTTCTCGTATCAAGCTGTGGACCACCGTTTTATAAAAGCGGTGGCATACGTATAAAGATATTGTACGTGAATTTATTCGTCCGTTCACGCGATCCTTTTCCCTCCGCGTTCTATCGCAGAAACATACGGTCTAGTTAAGTATTCGGAAATTGCACGAATCTTTATTTTATACGACATCGCGGACATCAGAAAGAGGTTTCTGCATATATAAGTAGCGGAGGAAATTTCAAGGAAATCTAATATAATGAAATTTATAAAATATTGCGTTATGAAATATATTTGAATAAAAGTGTGATGTGTGTAATACAATTGATGAAATATTTAGTGTTCAATTATGTGTACATAAAGTTGATTTTCATCATTATTCTTATCAATAACAAACCATTATTTTTCCGATTTTATTCCTGGCTATTTTTTCATTCACATTTTTTTTATCTCGGATAGTTGCTTTTTAAATAAATATAACAGAAGAATCATTTTAACTATATATATTTTAACAAGAAATAATAAAATATGTGTGGAGATTTCTTCACAGTTGTTATTGCTTTTAAACATTGGATTACTGTCTTTATTGTAAAAATATTATATCACCTGTTAGGAGCAGAAGTATTTTTTCGAAAAAAAAAAAAAAATTAACCGAAATCTTTCGTTTAAAAAAAATTTATTACAATAGTTATATACATCAGTATTTCACGCGACATTAAACTTATTATTATACATATATTATTTTAACTTTATATATATGTATTTTTTTATATGTATATGCATGTTTGATTGTTATGTATAAATACGCTGATTTTTTTATATATATATATTAAAAGAAACAACGTTAAGCAAATTTTAACAAAAAATATTTTATATCTGCAAGCATATTCAACTTTTAATCCGTCAGTTCATCTTTGCCGTGACGTGTGAATACGCACTCGGGTCGAAATTACACGTGCGCGATGTTCTGTTCGTCAGGAATCGGCATCGTTGCGGAACTGAGTTTGCGGGTGGAACGTATGTATATTGCATGCGACACGAGGGTTAGATGGAGGATTGTCCGGGGGTTCATTAAAGCGGCCGATTTCGATACCCAAAGCAGCTACGCGTACGAGCTCAGTCCATAAATCCGGCTTTGTCAGCAACTAGAAATCGTTAATTTCCGGAATGTCACTCCATCCTTGATGCGTTTCGGTGTGCCATCATCCTTGCCTATCGCGTTAGCCTATAAAATAGACTGCATCGCGATATACTGTTCGAGTAGTTCTCGTATTAAACACGACGTTATCACTAAATTATCTTTTGTAACCCATGCCTACGTTATTATTGTGGTAATTCGTAAGGACACATAAAGCAGTATTAATTAATAAATAATTTATTTTGGTAGAAAAAATATTTAAAAATATATAGATATTATTTAATATATATATATATATATATATTTTATAATTATCGTACGTGCATTTTGAGGATATTATTTCTGCATTTTTTTAGACTGTTATTTGAAGTATAAAAACAACTCGGAAATAGATGAGAGTCTTTGTTAAGTACATTAAAATACATATAAGAGAATGAGAGAGAAAATTATATGTATAGATGTGATGTGCATATTGAAAAAAACTGTTTGATCAAAAAAGATTACATGTATTTATGATTACAAAAATGGAATTGTGATTGATCCTAAAAACATTTTAACAATAACCAAAGTCAGCATCAATTGTAATCGATCTACTTTCGTCTGTAAATGATATCGCGGAAACGAGAATGAAGACCCCGGAAATGAGGGTGAAGACCTCGATGTCTATATATCTTTACCCCGATTCTCTCTTTTTCTTCAACAAATAAAGATGCCATGGGGGACAAGTAAAGCTAAAGAAAGCGTTGCAAAGTTTACTTGCTTTTCTCATTGTGCAATTAAGTGCTGGCAAACTTTATGACAGAAATTTTCTTCTGAGTAAACAGCTTTATACAGCGTTTTTTACCACGCATTTATTTTATGCTTAAATAATTCTTTAATAAACTTGATTAAATAGTCAATCCTGCATCCTTCTATGCACAACATTTCTCTTTCTATTTTTTGAGTTGTATATTGAGTCTAGAAATCTCAATAATTTGAGCCATTAGATGACTCAAATGAATGACATTTTCTCCCTATATCAAATATTATTTTTATACATTTTGTTACAATAGAAATAGCCACTGATATATAGAGGATATTATATCGAAAAGATATTAAACTTCTATTTAAATTGCATTTTCAGAAAACATGTATAAGCATCCGTTTTGCTGTCAGAAGAAATAGTGGCATAATGACATATAAAAAAAATTTATAAATGAACAATAAATATACGAATAGTTTGAAGCGATAGTCTATTATTTGTATGATAAACTCACTATTATTATATTATAAAAATTATTACATAGGAAAGGTTCTTTACAAATTATTATATTTTGAATTAAAAATATTGTATTACTTAAATTGGAAAAAAAGCTGTTTCTCATTACTCGTTAACTCGTTCCGCTTGTTCTCTCTTCGTTTCTTTAATATTTCTCTGTCGTATCTTTGGTAGATTTCCCTTAGATATAATCTGTATCAGCGCGAGGAAACGTGAGATAATGGCTGATTTTCAGGCGGAAGAAATTTTTGCCGTAGATGAACGTGCCGAGAGCTTTATTAGATCGCTAGACAAAGAGGTTGAAGCTGTTTTAGTATTCTTCGTGAAGCTAAGAGAAATCTGGACTAATTAAAGCAAAACGTGCACACTGGCGACGTATGGTTTAATTGTACTTTTCTTCTTTCTACCAGCTGCCGTACATTTGCTTGCCGGCGCGTAGTCGGTCCCGTATTAATAGCGCAGATTCTTTAGGGAATACATATGAGTCGGCATTTCGTTAATTCTGCATTTTGACATTTTTGTGCTGACAATGGTGATATCTTGGAAAACTTTATTTGCTTTTTTGCACTTGATGAATAATTGCTATTCTTTACTTGAAACCGATTGACTTTGCTCGTGATTTGATAAAAAGCAGATTGAATTTTAATGCTTTGCATAATTAATGAAAAATAATATATGATGAATGAAACATAATATAAAATGAGTCGATTTGAATAATTATGAATTTTTTAATGCAGATATTATATATACATTAATATTTTCAACATTAATTGTATACATACTTCTAAGTTTACAGAAATTGTACCATCTTATTCCAACTTGAACAAAAAAAAATCGGTTGGGTTCTGAATATATAATGAGATCTCTTTCTCTCTTTCTTCTCTTTCTCTTTCTCTATCTATCTGTCTATTTATAATTGCACGAGTGCAGATCTGTTTCTGAGCCAAGCTTTAGCTTTTGAAAAAAAATGCTGCTGCAATGATGTTGGCAACGGCCTGCATTAATTTTCCCCTTCCGAATATTCCCTTTCCATGGCTCTCGAAAAGTTTTGAACCTTCGTTAAGTAACTCGTCTGCTCTACTACGAACCGTTTCTTTGCTGCTCTTCAGAATTCTGTGTTGCCGCGCGAGTTCTCGCTAAGGCAAATACATTTTTTCTCGATTCTTCCTCTGCACGGTGCTCTCCTTCGCATAACTAAACTATTTTATTCAGTGCAAACGCCCTTCCCCTTTCCCCCGTTCTCCATTTATAACACAGCACGTGTTCTTAAAGGAGATTTCCGTCTCGCGTTTACGCAGTCTGCTACAGTTATAAATCGGCATGTTGCAAAGAAATTATGTGATTGATGAGAGGATATTATTTTTCTTAACCGATATTTATTCCAAAACACGAATTTTACGAAAAATTGTTAAAATTGTTCACTTTTCGCAATTAATTCAATTTTTCTATTCTTTAATTTTTATCTCTATATTTATTCTTTATTTTTGTCTCAATTTATCGGATAATATTATATAGAACGTTTTGCAGATATTCCAATATATCGCACCGTCCAGTTAAACGATTTATTACCTTGAAAATATGTTGTAAAGAACGAGGCTTTCCATTCGCGCAGATATCGATAGTACTGGGATATATTACCGTCTCTTCAAGCATGAACCTAAAGCCGATTCGTTATGATTGCTACCTAAATGAAATTTTCAAAGAACTGCGACCGATATATACAGGGAGAAGAGAAAATACTGTTCCAGACTTTTATCAGCTCTTGCTATCTTTTTATCGTCAAAGTACCTTCTCCGACATCATTACGATGATCGGCTTAATATCGGTCGCATCGTTTCTGATGTAAGACTCATAATTAAATGAGAAATTTAAGAAAAAGCTCGACACAAGGAACGTGGCAACGAGCTCGGCAGCGAATTAAATTACGATCCAACTTTGAAAGTACAGTCATGTGTTAATATTTTCTTAAAGGATACTAGAATTAAGAGTTTAATATTTCCCTCCATCACTGTTTATCCGGCTTTAATAACGAGAACACGAAATATAGTTGATTATCTGGTATAGAATTTATTCTTCATTGTGCTAATTAGTATGCGCGACTGTAAAATGGTTACATTCAACATTTATATGAAACAATAATAATAATGCAGAATTTAAGCACTTTAATTTTCCTTCAAATCGTAAATAACAATAAAATTTACTACAATTTCAATTACATAATTTTGACATGTATCTGCTTAATATTTATTTATACTTTGTATGTCGCATTTTATTCACTAATGTGAATGTCTCGCTCGTATAGATACATCTTTTGGCAGAATTGAATGCATATATTGCGGCCTGAAATGTACACCTGCGCACGTACGTTGGTTAAGTTTCAGGGTTCAGCTTCGACGATCCCTGATCATCCGACGGTGAACAATTACACGGATATTTGGTACGGCACATTACACATCCACGCGCGACAATAGCTTCCTAATGCTCTTAATACCTGCCATAATTCCGGGCATGATGTCCGTGGGTGTGCATTTCTCGTAGCGTAGCATTGTGTAGCAACGTTTCAGCTTAATTGGTCCGGCCGCACGAACGAGATTCACCCCCGCAGTGTTTTCTCACATCTCCTTCTCCTCCCCTCCCCTCCCCCACCGGTGGGATTCATTGCCCGGCGATTATATTATAGTGTTAAAACATTAGTGCACACTCGTAAACATGCGGCGTAATGAGCCGGCTGCATTCGCAGACACGAACAGCATTGCCACTTTCCTTCTTTTTCCGCGCGATTCACGCTGCGAAGACGAATTAGCCGTTTGATTTATTTACGCCGAATTGTAGTCGGTTTGCATGTTTTTATTTTATCATTTATTTGTAGAACGTAATGAAAAATCGAGGGATAAGTAAATTAAAATGATTGATACATGAGTAGAATTGATAAATAGAAACTAATATCAGACATTGATACATTTATAATGTGTTTCTGTTTTACTTTTTATGTAATTTATTTTTTATTACTCCATTATTAATTTTTAATCAAATGATATTGATTGATAAAAATTCAAATCAAAGTTACGGAGATTACATTGATTAGAGGAATCAAGTTTATAATCGGAAAATTAGAGTTTATGATTTTTATCGCACTCATTGTCAGTCTCAATTTTTATAGGATTATTGGTGCAATGGATTTGTTGTTTTTTGTCAAAAATATTATATGCCAGGATTTTACGTATATGCGTTTTGAAAGGAAGAAACTTCTCGCGTTTTAGCACGATTTTCCACCGCGAAAAATAGTTTTTGCTTTTGTCATACGAATATCTGGTGTATTCCTGTCACGAGATATAGCCGTAAGGCGATACTTGGATATAAGGCAAGTTTTACACTGCGTCATCCATTTGTATTTTTTATTTATCAATGCTTTCATCACGAACGCGAAATCAAAAACGACAGTCGGGTCGTACAAAAGATGTCTTAATTTAAAAGAAATGCGTGAAATTTAAACTAGATTGCTAAATAATTTGCTAAAATTATTGCTAAAATAATTTTTTTTTTAATAGAATGGATTGATAATTATATGTATAATCGATTGGAATAACTTATTAAATTATAAAGATAAAAGAAAAGAGTTAAATAGAAAAGATGAATTGAAATTATCACGTTCATATATATAAGAATCACAATTTTTCAAAAATTTGTAAGCTTTTATGTGAGTATTTGACCTTTACTACAATTTGACAAGTGCACTCTGCAACCACTGCATGACACGAATGACGCACGTGTTTTTTTTTTTCTCTTTTAACCACACGAATGCGTAATGGCTTCTGCTTTTATCCCAGTTTTACAATTCGGTACTCGTATACAGTTAACGTGATTTCCTCGAAAAAATATTTCACCGAGTGAAATGTTGGATCAAAAGATCTACGCGACCGCGACTGTACCCTTCTTGTGAATGCTCACCGTGAGTTTTCTATCGTTGTGGTTCTAGGGTGTAACAGGAGAAACTGATAGTGGCGAGATCGAGGAAAAGGATGCTACGAAGTAAAGCGAGAAAGATAGTGCAGGATAAAGTTCGGAGTGGTTGGGAAAGGGAGATACGCTCGCTTAGTGCGGCTTCGGTGTGCGTATACATGTATGTGTGTGTGTATATATATGCGACTATTCTTTGAAAACGCGCCGAATTACCGCAGTGCGCAGTATTTATCCGTTTTAATTTTATTTCGTCTCCAGCCTCTGCCGCGCGCGTTAATCACGATTAAATAGCATTCTCTCTCCCATCGAATTAGAAAAAAAAGAATTCAAAATTTTATCAGCCGCTTCCGAGCAATTTGCTGCTACCGAGAGAGTCCTTCTTACTAAAAATAAAATATAAAAAAAAATGGAGAGTTTTCGAGTGTTTCCGGTTTAGAGAGATCTCGAGATATAGAATGCCGCAGACGGCGCGATGCACCGTTCTATGTGTTTGTACGGTAGATTCTCGTTTATTATTTTTAACGCACAGCTTTTCACGGTGCTTGTGCGGCGAAATGAAAAAGAACGTCAGAAAACCAGTGATGCTGAGGATGGTGGTTTTGATATACGGCTCGCTTGTCTCGAAAGTGGTAAAGTGCAAATCCCACAAGAGGCGCAATATTTTTAAGATAAATAAGAATGCACAAATTTTTAAAGGGAAAATATACGTAGGATATATATACCTGTTTGGGAATCTTACGAAAAAAAAACTTTAAAAAAATAAAAAGCCATAAGAACGGGCCTATCAAAAATTTCCTCGCAGACGCTGCTCGAGAGACGTGCATGTCCTGTAGAATCGCAGTTATGATAATGTAAGAAATATATTGTTGCATTTGAAATGATATTGCACTCTCGAGTTTCGTGAGAGAAGACATCCTGAATTTTTGCCCCGGATCCGCGTGTCATTATTGTCACTCGCAAAAGGAATTCTGAAAATTCCGCGACGGAACCGTCGGTCGCTCGCGCGGGTTTATGCACGCTCTGTAGTTCTCCGCGTAGTTTCCTTGCTGGGAAATTCCTTTCGGACAATAAACCGTAGATCATGACAAATAGCCGAGACGCGGTGGGCGGTGCCGGGTAGCATCAAGCGGGTTAATTTTTAACTCCCCCTCGTAACCAAGAGATTTATCGCGCCGGCCTTTGTTAAAGCCAACGTTCTCTATATACATACATATATATCTGTATATGCGTTGCTCTGTATATGCCATCTGTACGCAACTATTACGCTCTGTATATAAATTTTCGCGCAAACGTACATCGATACAAAATGTGCGCAAATGTTTGGAAAAGAAAAAGAAAAAAAAATTTTTGTCTGCATCGCAACGATATCATCGGATATTGAATGATCGATATTTTTGCTATCGTGGAATAATATTTCTTCCTGCTATGCGCGCCGGGAGGTTATATGATTGTCGCGATTCAATTTTTCTATCTTCTATCGTCGTCCATTTTTCCTGCACTCGACACAGCAATGTTCCTCCTGAAGTATTTCGTCCGATTGTCGACGGTGTCCCGCGTAAAATATACGGAAGTTTGAATTGGCCACCGAACTGAATGCTATTTCTGTTAGAGACTTGATTAAAATTCAACGTGACCGTCGCCGGTCGTTTCTCCCAAGTGCGTCCTCCGATTCTTTCGTTTCGCCTGCAGATCGTAGGACGATTGTGCTTTTATACGCGTTTTCCGTACGCGATGCTCATGTACGGATCCGCTTTAGTATGTGTTTATCACGGAATGGGATGCAGCACTCGAGAGATTCATACGCGCGGATTAAAAAACAACGGTCAGAGCCAAGTATATGTTACCGGTGCATTCTGTTTAATTAAAGCAATGCTATGCGATGAAGCTCTGCAGTGTACATATGCGCTATACTTTTTTTCTTTCTCCTGTCGGATTCACTTTGTTTGCCTTTCGTAATTTGAATATCAGCAGGTTACTTGCATGGTATTATATTATGCAGATGATGTTATACATTATTACTTTCTTAAATGAACACGGTTCCTCGTTTTATATATAGGAAAATTTGGTATATGAGTACTGGATTCTATAAAATATACATTATGCGTTTACAGAGAGATAGAGAGAGAGATTTAATATAAAAAAAATTATACGCGCGATAAACATAACGTAATTTATTGTACTTGTAAATCCTCAATAATGTTCAATTTTCGAATCTTTTTTTCCAACTCATTCTATTTTAATTTTAATATCTCTATTTAATATTCACAAGAATAATTATAGTTTATTTTCATTTTTATGTAAATTATATAGACTTAGGGACGCGTCATACAATTATCATTCACCTATTTTTTACACATCACCGCTCGTGTGCAAGCAATTATCTTTAATTAGCGGCATAGATCGAGAAGTAATGTGGCTTTATATAGCCGCGAATGTGCCGCACGCATTTATACCGGTCATTTATCAGCACCCCTTTCCGCTCTTCTCACCGATTTTCGGTCGTTGACAGGCTACGCTCAAAATAGTATGCACCCTTCGTACTGGAACAATTGCGCGGGGAGGCTGTCGTTGCAAAAAGTACCGAACAATGGCCGCTTTACAAGCGTCATCCACGTCCTATAAATCATAGTTACTCGCGGTGGGGTATCTTTTTATCCGAGGTCGCGCTGCAAACATTAGGTTCCCTCATAAATATGCAGAAAAATTGTGTCAAATCTGACACTTTCTTTGTTCAAAGTAAGAAAAATCAAACGTCATGTCAAATTTCATATATATTCGTCATAATTTACGAGAGATTTTTAATTTCTTGGATTAATCGACTTATCTGTATAACGAAATTTCTTACTCTTGAAAGCATATGTGACAATATATTTTATATATACATATACTACGTTTGTTTGTTACAATATTTTTTTTGTTTTTTTTTTTTTTTTTATTGTGACGATTATTAACCAATAATTCACAGTTGCCGACTATTTATCGTATATAATAATCATAATAATTTTATCGTCTTCATATAATCTTTCTTTGAAGCTCAATTCTCACATGGAGATCTAATTATAGCGAATTCTTCATTTGCACTCGTACGATTCGCGGCTTGTCGTGTATAAATAACGTGCGAGAGCTACTTTTCTCTTTCTCTCTCTCTCTCTCTCTCTCTCTCTCTCTCTCTTTGTGCACTCCCGAGAGTATAATTTCCCCTAATTAGAACAAAATTACTAATTACGTTCCGCGCAACATGCAATTAATTTTTGGCGAGATAGGGAGGGGAAAGATATATGTACAACTTCCCATTTCTTCTTCCCGAGTTAGCGGCGCCGGAAAAGGAGGCGGAATTTCGCTACGAGCAAGATGTATGAGCTCCGAGCACAAGCAGCCAATCTCTGTCAGATCTTATTTTTTTTTTTTTCCCCCTTTACCCGCCATCTTTTTTTCGAGCGATTTCTCCGGGAGCTGGTATGTCAGAAAGCGAAGGTACGCTGAGATGCACATTTTCGAAGAGACAGTGTGGGTGGTCTTAATTATACGCGTCAGTGCGTTCGCTTAAGTAGGATTTTACCGTAATCATAACAGACGTTTCATCCATCTGTCTTTTTCCCGCGTTGAGTAGCTGCTATTGTGACGTATATCACTGTCATCTCAATAATTTTTAATAGACTATGCTTATTTATTATCCGAGGAAGATTGAGATGTAATTTATAGAGATGTCATTACAATCATTTAATTAATAATTGGCAGTTTATACAAATGGATAACAAATGAAATAAAACATAGCGATCACTTTTGAATAATTTTAATAGATAATAACTTCACATGAATTAATGAAGCAAATAATAATATTTTAGCATACAAATTACGATAAAATGTGCATTAAGACAATGCTTCAGGCCAATCTTACAATTAGTATTTAAATTTGCGAGATGTATATATATATATATATTGTTGGCTAAATTTTTATTTTTATTAACTGAAGCGGAAGCGCTGTTATTGTTAAAACGATCCTTTTATAAATTCTACGTTGCATTATTTTGACATTTTACATTCTCTCTCTCTTCTTTTTGTGTAAGAACTTTTTCCTTATTCTTTATTCTATGCGGCTTGTGCCTCTGCTCGGTGGTACTTTATTTACTGTGAAATTCGTCACGATGAAGCATAAGAGTCGCTGAGTTTCGTGTTTCACGCCACGATGACTCGTTTTTGCGGAAAGTGTCTCTTCTTTTCCCCCTCTTCTTTTAGAGCTATTGTATATGAGAATGATTGCCTGAAAATATATTATAATGAGGCAAGTGATTATGCTTGTATGATTTCTACTCTCTTTCTAACATATTTACGATACTTTCTTCAATTCTGATGCGTAAGAAACGATTGATATAAAATTACTCAATTTTAAGACTAATTATTTCTCTTGAATTAGTCATTAGTGATCGAAATGGTCACTGATGATCATTTAATGTTGCGAAAAAAATTTCTGAATATATATGTCATGGCTCTACAAATCTGAGTCATCATCACAAATCTGAAGTCATAAAAGCTAGTCGTATTCTTAATATTAAATTTTGAGATTTTTTTATGATTTTATGAAATAGTTTTTATGGTCGAATAGTGCACGGATTACGTATAATAAACTCATCATTTTATTAATTTATTTTAGTATATCGGTTAAATTTATTATTAAAAATACGAATTTTGTAACGGCGACTTTTTTTTTTGTCGACAGAATATCTAGTCATCATAACGGTAAAATCTTACTAAATTTTCATTAAATTATAAGTGAATTCTTTTATACAAAAAAAATGTTTCTATTTATCATAATGTGAGCATTCAACATCCAAAATGTAATTGTGTAAGACACCGTAGACGATTTCTCATGTTTCTCTCCCGATCGTTATATAGAGATAACCCGATATAGCTAAAATATCTAAAACAAAAAAAAGAATTTCGTCTGGTGTCAACCCAGTTCAGCTTTTCAAACCCGGTGTTGCGGTTCACTTTCTCTCTATCTCTCCTACGCGGGACTAGCTTTATGAATATTCCATCCGCGTACTTTCGCGGTCGCGATTGCGCAACTGCGACACCGACGACTGCGGCAGCGCGGTATGGAGACATGAAATGGGCTTAAGGCTCGGAGTCGACGGGACCATCACTTTCGTTCTCGGTTCCGGTTCAGGGTCGCGGACGACCCACTTCAGGGTCACGACGGTGTGCGCCGCTTATTATGCACACACATGTACACGCACTCGTGCCATGACAGTTCTGGTCAGCGGGCCGATGATTTGTGCGTGAAATTTAATTGAGAGCAATTGAGGCAGAAGGAGAACGCGCGATCGGTAGCGTGTTACACTCTTGTCGATACTTGAATGTCGAAATAGGAGTGTCCTCAATAAACACTGATAGAAAGTAAAGAAAATTTATCTCATTACTGTATTAACTTCTTCGCGAATGAGAAAGAGTGAGCGATCGTCTCGTATCCACCGCGGATTTCTATTAACGTTATTGCAAAATTAAAAGAAATGAAGAAATTGATTTTTCACTTCTCAAAATGTTATGAGATTTGCGATGGATTTATATAGGATGTATACATTTAGACCATGACACAAGCAATGGATTTATCGTAATCGAATGATTTAATCTTTTAATGCGAAATCCAATTTTTATCTTATCATGAAAGAGAGAAATGCGGAAACATTTTACTATGAAGAGAACTAAATTTATACAGCGCGCATAATTTGATAAATATAAAATAAAATAAAGATTTGCATGTATCAAGCTAATCTTTCTAAAATCCTTTTAAAGTAGCAAATATAATAAAATATATAAAGAGCTTATAAGATTGGATCTCTTTATACGCTTGCTTATCCAAGACGTGAAGTTTAAATCCATCTTTGATATTTTTCTTTGATCTCATAGATAGGAGTCTGCCTTTTGATAGTATCTTTTTGCGAGAAAAGAGCTAGCGCTATTTCTCGATTTCTAACGCGATACGATGGTCCGATGTAAAGCCTGTGCCATGTTTATTTAGAATTCTCTACGGTATGCTCGCATTTGTTTGAGATTTCTGATTTTCAAGAAATTGAAGACAGCTTGTTCCACTTGCCAAGTGAACCCGTAAGATTGCGCGGAATAAAAAAGGCACCCCCGGTGTCCTTTGAATGGAAAAGCATAAAGGACGACGCGAGCTTCAATGATTTTTCCGATTGGGTAGTTTGAATAAAAATATACTACTGAGACGCGCGCAGTTGCTGCAGTAACAATTACGTAAATAACTATACCGATGAAGCACTTTACTGCGTGAAAAGCATTTCAAGAGTATTATTTCCAAAATCAAATATAAAACGTCCAGCGAATGAATCCAGACAAATTTGGCGTAATTCTATATTTTCTATTGTTTCATTCGGCGATATTTGCCGATGAATGTAATCAGAATCTACTTGTAAAATATTATGCCATGGGACATAATAAATTGTGTACAATTCCCCAGTGATGATGACGCGAAGCGTGAGGAAGGCGTACATTTCATTGTCGATAATTTCCTACCGTTGAATTAAATTGTTGCAATGTGAAAATATATATAATTGACCGCAAACGAACCTGTAATAATGAGTTAATAGTAAGACATCTCATAATTGCAGTAGCAGGAGAATATAAATGGCGAATTACAACGACAAGCCCTCACTTTCATTAACGAGTTCCGCATACATGCACTTCTTTCTCCCGTGAATAGCATGTAAACTGAAGTTAGTTTTACCTCCGTTGTAACATTATTAATCCGCAGTTTGCGACCTTAATATCGTTGATAGAAAATGAAGGAATTAGCGGCGGTTGTTTCGCGACATTTCTCGTCGACTTTTAATACGGCGAGATCTATGATTAGCGGTTGGTATGAATTACTTTGCTAACGAATTATTTTTTTCTTTTTGATGTAGAATCATCAGCTTATTATAAAGTTATGAAAAAAAAATATTTTTATTTTATATGCGTTTATAAAGTTATTGCATAATATGATAATTCTTGTTAAAAAGAGAATTACCAAGAACTTTTTGAAATAACAATAAAAATTTAATGTTTGAAATAGATTTTTCAGGTCTATTCTATGTCACGTTACATTTAAATATAGAAAATAAAAGAAATTTTCTCTCGCAAGCTTAGCAATTTTATTTTTACGCATAGATCACCGAATAATAGAATTTAAATTGAAGGCAAATGGAAGACGCGCAAAAGGAAAAGATTATTTTCATAAAAATGACGAGCATTTCTCATTGCGAGACATTTTGCGAAATCGCGCGAAACTGTCAGTATTTCGGCGAGAACTGCCTCCGAGATAAAATGAGGAAGAATGCGAGATGGAAGTTGACTACTTTTATGTGTAAGAGCTGTAATACGAAAAGAGCGGTAAGCCAACCGTGCTCGTTTCTGATAGACATCATGAAGGGATGACGGTATCTTACTCACCTTAAATGCCATCGGGACGCATTTCTTTCATTCAAGATATATAGCTGAGATTACGCAGCTTTTTTAAAGTCTTATTTGCGAATTACAGCAGTTATGTCACACCAAATGGAAATATTAAATTTTTTAGCATGTAATTAAACATTTTCTTTCTTGTTCAACTTACAAAAAATTAATTGTATTTAAAATAATATAATTAATTCTCATAATAAATAAACATTGCAGGATATATTATATTTTGTTGCTAATTAATAAAAGTAATTTTTTTCTTAAAGTTACTGAAATATTTATTCATATTAAATTTATAAAATAGTATATTGTATATATATATAACATTTTTTTATTAATATATTTAATGTCTATATTTTTCTCATATTTACAATGTTTGAACACATGCTGTTGCAATTTCCAAACACTTTGTAATGACTAGGATGACCGAATTTTGTGACCCAATTTCGTTCACAAATTTCATTCGCAATGATTTGGCGCGCGCGTGTCGCCCTAACAAGTTTCATCCATCCTGCATTTTCCGTACGGGAAGTCGCGGCCGTACGTCCGTAATTTACGGCGACCGCGGACGCGAGAGCTTTAATCGCGTTGCCGTGAGTCATTAATTACTCGATCACGACACGCGATACAATCGATCTCGCCGGCCTGTCCTATCGACCCGCCCGATACTCGGCCGCCGCCCATACCCGTTAATTGATTTCCCTCGACGTGTCGCGCGAGCGCGAGAACGCGAATGGTCACCGCGATAATTATTGTGCGCTCGAGTTGCGGTGTCACGGTCGTGAGAACCGTGACGGAAAAAGGGCGAGAGTGATTTTTACAGGGTCTCATGATACATTTTTTTAACACGTGATAAATTTCAATGATAATGTCGCGATACATCCGGAAAGTGTTACCTGTCGACATAATAACAATCTTCGGAGATATTAGTTTTTTTTTTAATATTAAAAAATAATAATAAATCTTTCTCAGAGAAAGTCATATAAGAGAACTTTAATTGATTTCAATTCTTGTTAATTTAGATGGAGGAAAAAGCAGTTTTTATGTTCAATTAGATTAATTAAATAATCTTGTAGCGTCCGATCTTCCAAAATTTTTTAGACAGATGTTTGTTTTTATTTATTTATTTATTTAATATGAAATGATTTTTTTGCGACATGTATTGCAATAATAAACGAATGTCTAGAATGGATCTGCCGAATTAAACTTGATGTTTTCACAATTGACTGACTCGTTCTCACAGTCGACTAATTGAACTTTATATAGTAACGATCGCGACTTTATATAATAATATAAATATTTTTTCATTTTCCTCTCCATAATGCCCAACCTACTGCATATATTTCTGTATTTTGACTAGCGTTTCAATTACATAGTACGATCACGTCTCTTCGTATAAAATACGCGGGTCGCTTCCATTTATCTCGCTGTTCGTTATTCTTTGTCAAAGGAAAACATGGAAAAGTTTGTTCTATCGAGAACGTAAATGAAGGCGCGCTACGGAATGAAGCAAGTATATTACATTCAATTATAAAGTTAAATTGTCTATAACTAAATTATTATTTCTCATTGTCTTACTATATTATCAACTCGGTAGCTCCTCTTAAATTTATAATGGAGAATCGCAAATAAGAATCTTAATTAGAATTATATTTACATAGAAAATTGTGCATATCAAATACCTTCGAAAGGTTGCAAATTTTCTGATTTTCCTCAATTGCTCGACTGTCAAATTTATGCTCTATGGAGAATTAGCATGTTATAACCCGAAACTCTTCGTCGGACATGATATATTTCCCTCGTCCCTCAAATATTAGAAATGCCGTCCGCACAACAGTCGCACGACCAATCGATTGACATCCTTCGGTTTTTTTTTTTCGGTAGAAGAATTTTTTATTAAAAAATTCCGTCGGCAACAGCAGTTTTCCAGCGGTGATCGTTCTTACATAACGGTTTAACCGTACCCATACTCCGAGCACATTAAGAGACGAATATCACCGGAAACCGTTTGTTTCTTGCGATTCTGTAGCGGAGTCGTGGAACGAAACATCACTTCTTTCTCTAAACGAGCTTCCGCATCTGCAAGCGCCGTTCTACCTCCGATTCTTCACGATGCTCAGCATCGGCTGGTCGTTGTGATGTTGAAATAAAGAGAAATGCCGGAAGCATCCGGCGACCATTTATTGCTACGTACAGGCCAGCGCTGCATACGTCTCGTACGTGCTGTCGCATTAATATTCCGCATTGCGAGCGATCGATCTTTGATTTATACAGGCGATAAGAAAAATATGTTTGATTCAAGAAATACAAGATAAATGCAAACAGATAATTGGCTAATTAAAATAGTTAGTTGATGGAAATTTTTCCTATTTAAAATTATCATATTCTATCGCGTATTTTCCTTGTCTTTAATCATCTATCGAGATTTAAATTTTTAGATACCGTTAATTTTATTTTACGCCAAAGAAACGTGCTATTTAAAATATGTTGTTTGAAACAGGGACACTGTGACTGATGAAATAAAGTACCTTAGTATCACCGAGACTATTCCCTTTTTTCGACGCCCCTCGTTTAGCCGAACACAGTCGCGGTTGCCGAGCGTCGAACGCATAGTGATCGCCTTATTTCGCCATGATTCTACTCCCTCTTTCACCTTCCGTTATGTCTCGTGTAACCCCACATCCCGCGCAACGGTAAAAATAAAAGGGGAGCAGCAGAAGGAAATTTCTGAAACTCGGTAGAAACGCAGACATCGAACGACGCCATATGGCGGGAAAAACGTCCGCGTTCTAATACGCGATTTTATGGGAACGTATTCGCTTCAGGCATTTTGGCAGAAATCAACTATTTGTTATTTATGAAAGATGCGTTCTCACGCTATATGCCATATGCATTGTACTATATTATAAGACATTATCATAGTGTGCATTGTTAACATGTTATTGTTGATGTCAAACATATGCATGTGTATATATATGTATATTTGAGTTTAAAGATATTTTTTTGATTTACTTTTATTAGTTCTTGAAGATAAACATTTTTGCCTGTATGACAGAATCGTGATTATACAAATAATATTCTGTATATTATATAATACATATATTAAGATTGAGAAAGAGAGAGAGAGAAGAAACTTAAATTGATATAAATTATTTTTATATTAAAAGATAAATACTCTATTTCTTTTTAAAAATAAAAATAATATATAATCAGAGAAAAAGTTAAACACACTTGCACGTATTTTAAGATAAATCCTTATATTACATTAGTTTTGATATTCTATATAAAAATAACATGATTCCCATATAGCCAGTGGCAGAGATCGAAGAAAATATCACCGAGCGCGGATATATCTGAGCGCGATCGCAGTCAATGTTTTAAACAAAGGACTTGGCCGAAAGACAGCACGCGCAATCGATACTTGAAATCTGCCGCCGTCGCTTTCTCAAGTCACGAAGATAACTTTTTATCCCTTAACACAGTTTCCGCACCGATGCGCATGCAGTGCAACGGGGCACGCGTATGACGCGTGCAATGAACCCTTTGTACAGCTCGCTCGGGCGTGTTGAAATTTCATTTTGATTTTTTTTGCTTCTTGTATTCTTGGCATCCGGGGGCTTCTCGGTGAAGTGAAGTCACGGGCGCGTAAAATATGACAAAGCACGAGCGAACGAGCGCGCGAGACGCCTCCTCCATTCATGGCCGATGAAGCAGGAGGAGCTGCCGTGCTGCTGCTGTTGCACGGGAAAATCAAATCGAATCGATTTCATTGACGAGACACAATACTCGGCGCGGTAGTGTACCTACGATACGATACAATGGAATAGAACGTGCGCTGTTTCTACTTGCCTCTCCACGAACGGAGCCCCGGGTTATATCCTTCGCTCTCGTTTTTTTCCCAGCTCTTTTTTCGCCTACCCCGTAGATGAGTAATGGTTTCTCGATCGATAGCCAAGAGTAAGACGTACTCCTCTTATATAAGATAACAACCATCGAGAAAAAGAGAGAGAGAGAGAACCCGTCCCGAGTCCGGAGATTCGAACGTAATTCCAATTCTTAAATGACTTTATATTATAACATGGCTAAAACGATGATTTTCTCTTGTTGAGAATTGTCTCTGCGTTATTCGATAGAAGTAATGACATTTTAATTTAAAGACATTTATTTATTTACATTTTTATTATTGCACGTTGGAATTAAAAAACTTTCTTTACTTATAATTGAATATTCGAAAAATAGTTAACAGAAACAAGTTTAAAAAATTTGTTATTTAACACAATTAAATACTTTTGTTATATATATCTTTTATTTTATTATATCATATTTTAAATTTTATCTCATATTTTAAATAGCTGTGTGCCAAAGAGAGATATAAATGTTTCTGCAATAATTATGCACGTAATAATGATACAATAAATTCATTCTTCGCACAATAGCACAAAACATAGAAATTTAATTTTTTGAGATTAGTATAGCAACCATACAATAACTATATGCCTTGATCACGATCATTGGTGATTTACTAATGACTAATCTGACGTGGTTAACCACCAAACACCGTGCAATACTCGATTCTGGTTTCGCTGCCCTATTACTACGCTGTTATCGGGAACGGGGCCTTTAAACTTCCTAAATGGATGTTAACTAACGTGCAAACGACATGCGTGTGCAGTCAGTTTACGACCAGTTTTACCTGGCTATAAATTTATATAGTACGTTCGATACGCGTCGCGACACATTCATGTATTTTCAGTGTCTATGTTACATTTTAGAGTAATTTAAATTTATAAACGTTATATTCTCTGCATTTACCAAAACAAAATTACATTTTAATTAACTCGTAATAAAATGATATTTTAGAAAAAAAAAATAGGAGACAAGAAAGAGAGAGTAATAAAATAAAATTCTTTCCGAAAAAAAGTTATTGTGACAGGAAGATCGAAGATTTATTGAGATTTCCGATTTTACAGAAAAAAAGAGTTTTCGCGTTGCGATCGAGTATTTATGGCGAATTCCATTTCAACTGTTGATACCCACTACGTGGGTACTCGAGTTTTGCGTAGAAAAAAAAACCTGTTCCCGATAAATCGCTTCCAGAAATACCGAGCTATGAACGACGATAGTCCCTTCAATTCCCTTCTCAATTTTCCTCCGCCATTGTTTGCGGTTTCCGCGTTATTTCCACTACGCGTATCCGTCCCGTCGAGTTCGTTTCCGGCGAAATAAAATCGCCCATCGCGCGACAACGGAGTTCGTGGCTCTTGGTGTTCGATGAGCCATTCCACCGGCGAAATAACCCGGCCAATCCACCAGAAAGACAGGGAAAAATCTTCCCGTACTAGGGGATAGTCATCAAGGGATAAAGGGGGGAGGGGGGCGAGATACTCTCTCGTGGTTTCGTCATGTGGCAGCCAGAGTCCCGGGATGGTCGGAGGCGGTTGAATCTCTTCCGCGTGGCGCGGCTTATTGAATGCGATATTGGATTTTTGCCGACATTACGACCCTCCAGCTGATACCCGACCGTGGAACGACGAGGGAAATTTAAAACTCGTCATGCCTCGACTATCTTACACCCGTTTCCCTTTTATTCCTGAATAGATCTGAAGCGAAAGCTTCTCTTCGCTCAACTCGTCTTCACTTCGAAGTGTCAGTTCGGACGAAGATGCTGCAGAAAGCATTTGTCCATCTGTTTACTTTATATTTCGATACAAAAGAAATAATGCATAACGAACTTTACGAATATTTCCATTGGAGCTTTCCCACGAATTAATTCAATCTTTATTGAACACGAGCATATAAATCGTGTTTTAATGCAGCAGGAGTATTCAAATTACCGTGGCCGGTAACACGCGGTCCACATATGTATATGATCTCTATCTCACCTATATTAGTTTACAAATGATTATGCGTCCAATTGATAACTGCCATCATGCATACGATAGATATAGAACACGTTGTCAAATTTCACTGTCGATGACGACATACTGAATGCATAATTGAGTAACAATATCGATAAATCGTTGAATGAGACGAGAGATCGATGAAGGCCGACGATGTAACGAGAATGAAAGAGTGACGGGAAGCGTAAAGTCAGGCAACGCGAAAATTAAAGCTCGTTTTATCATGAAAGCAAAGGAAAAAAAAGATAGGAAAAATGCCCGTTTGCTAACGGAGTATTCAACCGTCGTGTCGGTTGAAAACCAGGAGCAGGAGCCAAGCGAATTGTGATGGAATTTGAAATGCAATTTTATCGGAAGCCCTGCGTGAAGTGATTATGTGCATTCGCTATGCCAAATAAACGCGCACCATGTTCGTTAGCAATTCGTTGTCGAAAAAGCCATTATAAAGTTATTGTAAACACTCTAGTAATTTTAGTATCTCAATGTGAAAAATTACTTATTATATAATAGAGATGTACATTATATTAATCATAATTATGTGACTCTCTTTACGTTTTTCACAATTTATTATGCACTAAGCAATCGTATCATTACATGATAATAATTGTATCGTTTATAATTATACCGATATAATTACCAGTATTATATCGTATTATAGTTTTCTCTCTTCCTTTCTCTCCTTGTAGCTTTTCTCTTCGTCAAAGATGGCAAGTTCATGCCATTAGAAACCAGGATTTAAAGTTCCACGATTTAAAGTTATCTTTCTCGAGTTTCCCGAGTTTATAGAAAAGATGCGGAGGAGAGGAAGAGGGAAAGGCATTAGTTTTCCCGGTGATTTTTCATAAGGATTTCATCTTGGAACGGAACGGAATTCTTCTGGGAGGTCTGGAACCAGAACAGGCGATGAGGAGTGGAAATTGCGAGGTTGAAGTAGGAACATTGCCGCAATATTGTTCCTGGATCACGTTTTCCACTCGGTACTCGTCGGAAGGAAGGGGGAGGGGAGGGGGCGATTGATCATGTCGAGCATTGACGGTATTACGTGAGCGCCTCATCTTTCTTTGCTCTCCTTATCTGTCCGTTCGTCTGTCCCCGTTATCTTTACGCCGGTCTTGTCAATGATGCACGTCTTCCTCGTTATGTATCGCTCTCCGTTACGATGCTCATCGACGTGTGAGTTCTCGTGTGCTCGATCGAGCGAAGACGATCATAATTAAATCGATCATAACTAAAGTCTCGAAATAGTGAGGAAGGGATAATAAAAATTCCAAGATATTTTTACAGTGTTGATCTTACCATCATCAAAGATCAAATAGTAACATTTTCAACGTGCGAGTTTCGTATCATAAAAGCTTATAAAAATTTTTATTAGGAAAGGACAGAGACAAGTAGATACAAAAAATATGAAAATAAATAATACAATATGTACAAGTTATTTTTGTTATCACTGTCTTTCCATTTTTAGATAAGTAAAGATTAAACAATTTTCTTACATTTCCAATCATGCATTATAAAAGTAGAACGATATATGTATCGTTTCGACAAGATTGGACTAACTAATTAATATTATAATATACTGCGCATAGAACGATAAAACGTTATAACGTTCATTCCGCCGTGCACATCTTGTGAAACTTTTTTACTTCTCTTTTATGAAAGATATATCTTTACACACTTAATTTCGCGAGGGCGCTCATCGCGCGCGACGCAAAGAACTTTTGCGATGGAAATTCAGAGCACGCAGAGTATCTCTGATTTCAGTGCTTGTTAAAGTTTCGAGGTAACCTTCGCGTCTTTATTATTGCGCTACTGCGAATATGGCTCATTTTCATGTTCCTTCGCAGACATGAAAAATTTATCGCGCTCACTATTCGCTAGACCGGCGAAGAACCGATATGAGATTTCGCTCGCGCGGGGCCGTTCGACTTTAAGTTTTTAACGAGATCAGTCGTATAAATGTCGCGTGACAGCGACCAGAATTGACAGAAGGGAGGGAATTAAGCATTCTTTTGTGCAATCTCTTCTTTTTCAGATCATGATCAATGAATGAATAATGTGAATCAAGCTAAAGCAGCAAGTGCAGAATATAAAAATAAAAATATTCTTTTCATTTTATGATTTGCAGAATATAAAAATAAAAATATTTTTTTCATTTTATGATTCATTCATGATCCATTATTATACAGATTTGAGCAATTTTATTCATATAAAAATATAATTATTTTTTATTTATGAATTTATAATATAACTTTTTATTATAATAAAATAATTAAAATTCATAATTTGCTTTTATTCTCATTTTTTTTTAGGCACAAAAAATATAATAACAGAAAAGAACAAAAATTCGTATAAAATTAAAACGAGATTTTCCATTTAATGCATTTATGAAATTGTCGATTTAATAAATAAAACGTAAAAGTATTTACGTTTATTTTTTACGGTTTTATTGAGTATTCCATTATCGAAATCAAGCATCATAATAGTATATCTATACTTGGATCGGGAAGGGAATAATTGTGTAAACTAATTTGACACGTTGAACTGCTTTACCTTAACTGAGTTGCCAGTTCGTGATTCTCTGCGCATGTTGAGTCTCGAGGCATAATAATATTAGCAGTTTTCGGATACAAATGAATTAATGATTGTTACCGCATTGTCATAATTCCCGGCTTGTTATAAAATATATAATTGACTTAACTTATATTGAGTTAACTCATACGCGGGCGGTCGTTATCTTCTTGTCGAGCATTGATTATGACAGGCGTAATAGTTTCTCTCCCCGTAGTTTCACGTATATATGTATACATATTTGACATATTAATGATGCTTTCGAGTATAACGTCAATCCCATGTACCTACTCTAACTTGAGAATACAACGTCATCATTATTGCATGCTATAATCAAATTATAGTTCACTCTACTTAAATCTTTCGCGATATTTTACTTTTATCATAAAGTAAAAATAGTTTGTAAAGTGATAAACAATACATTTATTTATTATTATTTTTAATACATTTATTATTTATGCATTTGATAAATGAGGTACATTCAGTATTTACATACTCACACATATACACTGTCTTTTTATATTATTTATATTTTTATAAAATTATTTTGTGTATTAATTTTTAATTGAAAGTACATTATCTTATTGAGGGCAGTAAGTATCGACGCTTCTACTTTTCGATTTACCTCGATGATGTCCGGATATTATTTTATCACGGACAGAGTGCCATTATATAATTCTCTGATAATATCTTGTGTAAGATTATAGCGTTGCGTGACTGTTACACGTTTAACGGGATACTTTACGTGCGCATGACATTCGTCTATAAAAGCAACACTATAGAGATAGCAACGCGAACGAGAACGTTGACAGTAATATTGTAATATAACAATTAACAATTGCATTTATATTGAATGTAAATGTAAACGTTGTAATTACCGAAGATTAGAAAGATTAGTTACTATTTGTAATTTTATTAATACACGGTAATATATGTCTGCTAACACACACAATGTGAGATAAGGATAGCGTGTCTACTCCTATTTCTAAATATCATGTTAAACGTAATATATTTAGCATAGTAGGAACCCCTTCAAGAGTTAGGATATCATAATTAAAATTATGCTAATGACAACATTAGTTAAATTACTAGCAATCGTAAAGGCTGCGAAAAGGAGAAATAGTGATATAGCGATTGTAGTAGAATAGTGGTGATAGTAGTAAGGAACGAGGGCGGCTTTGCACCCTACAGGATGAAAGACGTGTGTTCGGCTTTAAGCGCACTTTACAAGCTCGACTCTGTTAATCAGTTAAGTACACAGCCCGCGACTCGTGTTCTTCGTTAGAGGTCTGTGAAACGTGTTTACTTGCACACGAGTTGAATTGCGCATGAAACGGACGAGTAAATAGTATCGAATGAGAATACCCCCATTAACATCATTTCAAATTGCATTCGACATATATTAATTGTCTTTAGATTAAATGTTGAAAAATAAGACACAGAATATTGAACATCTTAGAAGCCAATTAAAATGTAAATAATTTAAGAAACACTACAAGATTTTTAATGATTTATATTTAATTTAAAAAAGTTTTTATAATTTAATTTTTTTATTCAAGTATTTATTATTAAGTGACAGAGATCTCATTGTTGATGAAGTTTTTTTTATGATCAAAAATTTAAATCTGACCTGCCAGTGAGTATATTTTTACTCGTGTTTCACTATGTTATTGTAGTTTGAGAGACTGTTATAATAAGGAGAAAAGATATGATATCGTCATGCAGATTATTATAATGCAGTGTTATTTTTACGATCTTTTCAACGACTATTCGCATATCACGCTTTTATAGCTTCTTCGACTATCGTGCAGAAAATCAAAAGATATAAATCCCATTTATTTTTACTGTCTGCTAACATTAAATATGAATCACGACACTTTGCACTAAATGAAAAAAATTGAATGTTTCCGAATCTTCTTTTATAATAAAAATTAAAAAGATTTAACAAAAACATGACATACGTTATTATAATATTTATTATTTAGATTCGAAATTTATTAAAGAGATTACCTTCAAAATATATGGCAGTATAGATTTTGTACTTGTAATATATTCAACAGTACTATATGCATAATACACATATACGCAGGACTGTTTTTTTTTTTTTATTCGATAATGAATTTATTTTTGACCGAATAGATTTAGATACCGATTAATTTCGCAAGAAGCGCGATATCATTTATTATATCTCTAGATATCGTAATTCTGTCATCATTTTTACTGTTCATATGCTACTCAAGCTGCTCGAGATGTGAATCGAACCGATACACTTGCACGGAGCCGCTACTTCGCTTCTTCCCGACCGAAGGGGAATGCGCGAAATGCTGAATATATTTAAACACGACGAGACATGACGAGTGCTTCCAATAGCTTCGTTTGTCACTTTCGTTGTATGCCTTCGGGAGTGCGAGAAGCAGATCGGCTGCTGGAACCGTGGAGACGCGTCATTTACCAATATACGCTTGAACGCTTCTCTGGGACTTGACATATTTTGCGCGAGAGAGATATGAAGATATTAACAATATTGTGAGGGCATACATCATGTGCGACAGATTCTGATCTTTTATCGATGTCGTGGAAATTGGAGTGAAAAGTACGTGAATGCAGTGAGAATGAAAAATATACAGATACTAAAAGTTTGACTGTACTTGTATATGCCACTAGTTTATTTTAGATTGATGGTAAACAGATGATGATTCATCGTTTACCGAGAATAAAACTACAACCGCGAACCTGTTTCTCTGTTTGCGTATCATTCAACCTGCATGCCTGAATTATGCGCGAATGTAGAGAGCAGATATGAGGTTAATAACCACCGATAATTGTCGTCGAGAAAACAAATAAACGAAATCATCAAGAGCAATTAGTAGTAGTTGCAAATTCTCGTCTCTTACATCTAAGGCGTTATTCGGTTAAATCTACTAAAGGAAAGTTTTCTGAAGAAACTTTCATAACAATAATAAAACTGAAACTTTCCTATTGAACTATTACAGTTAATGGGGTATTTAAAACCGCTATGATCTTCGTGAATTTACATTTCTATGCTACGCGAATAGGATCGTTATGTTTGATCGACATTCTTTCCGCCATCGAAATCTGTGATGACGAAAAGTTTTATCGATTTTTATTCTATTTAAAATCAAAATTGTGAATTGATAACAAACGATTATATGTAGTAGATGTTGTAAAATCAAATAACAAGATCCAAACTCTCGCGTTTTAATGATTCACTGGGCTCACTATTGTTTATTTTTTTTACTACTGGTAGCCGCGTTGACACATATAATATTCTCGTTATTTTTTAACGATCTGTCATGCCTGACCGGTCCGTATAATTATTTGCTTTGCTTCGAAGACTTCGGGCATGCGCTCCGTTCTCAGGTGTGTACAAGCTTACACGTACCTTAGGATAGTGCGAGGGCCTTGGAGGCGCTTTGCCAAGTGCACTTGGCGAGAAACTGTGCGTGCAAATTAGGTACATCCTTTGCCGTGGGCATTTACTTCCGGTAAACGTAAACGGAAGCGCTCTACTCCACAGTTCGAGCATGAGAGCGTTTCCTTTTTGCTGTTTAGCCGAAACTGCGCGAACGTGTTATCCTTTCAAGATGCGCGAGATCGTCTGCGATGTTTAATCTACATTCTCTCATTAGGACTCGCAATCGGGAATAGTGGATGTGCTCTCCGTGCAGTTGTATCGAAATTCGAATCATGCGCGAGTTTATTTACTTATGAAATATTGTAGGTTTTGCGATATCTCGTTAGCTTCTTTTTTAGTATTAGATTATTCTGAGAGACTTATGCATTCGTGTCTCGTGTATTGATCCAATTAGTTCTTGCTCGAATCTATTCGATTGCATATTTGCCACTATTTTTATATAGTGGATGTTTAATAAAACAATTTATAATCATCTGTTGTTAACGTTTATTATACGTCTACTATAACGTTCTCGCATTGAAAATTTGCTAAAAAATATTTATTTCTCGTAATAATAATCTCTTCTAATGTTTTTTAATTAATCTATTTCGAGATTGTATCTAACGTTTAATTAATCGTATCTAATGTTATTCTAAGAAGGGTAATTAGAGGAAATCGTTGCAGCTCAAAGTCGCCGAGGTCTTGGAGTAGCGGATTTTCTCTCGTGGAAAACCGACAACTCGACCGGAATTAATGGATTTAGACTTTCCTGGACTTTTGACAACGTATTTTTAATAGAGTTTGTACCTTGAATGAATATTTATAAATTTTTCTGGTTTTAATTACAAGCTGCAAAATACGCATCGTGCGTAAAACTTATAGTATGATAAGCTTCTCTAATCTTTTTGGAAAATAACTTGAAACAAAAAACTTGATGATTTGATTATTTTTGCATCATATGTGTATCGAGACTAAATCTTCTTTCTACTCTTAAAGCAGTGTATGGGATTTTTCTAGTATATCTGGATAATACTGCCGAGTACATACCAGGAGCTTTCCAAGTTGTCCGGGCAAGAACTAATTTCAAATTCAAATATTCCACGACACTTTGAATGTTTGAACTATCTACATACAAGATGTACGAGCAAAAAGCAAACAGAGCTTCGATCAACACAATTTTTCATAGTCTGTCGCAAAACTGCTACCTAGCATTTTCTTAGACTGATGATCTTATTATCTATTTTTTTATTGAAAATGAGAGGAAAAAATATCATATTTTATTCTATAAACTAGCAGCGTGCAAATCTGATGCACCTTATATAATTAACGTTAAAGCAAGTTATTATCTTTCGATGATCGCTTTAATAGCATAGAAGCGATAAACGAGAAGGTGAATCTCAAAGGCTTGTCAGGTAGAAAAGAGAGTGAACTGCATCGTCTCACAGAATCACTAATGGATATCTCGATGCGGCAAGAAAGGAATTAATAAAGACAATACGAGCAGCAGGTTGCATGAGAGGCGCGCAAAAATTGTCGGAAAATCTCGCGGAAATTACAGATCTTTTTTAAAGTTCGACGTCTGTTCGCGAGGGGGATAGGGTGCGATAAAAATCTTTATTTCGTGCTTTCTGTATAGCCGCGACACTTAAATCGTGCGACGCCCCCGGTTAAGGGCTCTTTTCCCTCCGTTTCTTTTCTTCTTTCCGTTCTTTTCGTCGCTCGCTTTACGCTCAGCTGCATTCTCCTCATAATACCATAACGAGGTGCCGCGAGTCAGAGTGAAGGGGGAGCGGGGAGGAAAGTGGAGTGGGTGGCAGACAGCAGACTTAACCCTCCACGAGATCTCCCAAGTTTTCTGCCATTCCGTTCTTTTTTAAAAGCTTTAACGAGAGACTCGGTGCGAGAAACCTCATACTTTCTGGTAATGAGAAACCTCGAACCTTATTATTCGAGAATGCAAATTATTCGCGATCTCGAAATATTTTCTACGCACGGGAATTAAATTTCTTCCGTCATCATCCGTGCGGATTTTATCGTAGCCCCGATGATTTTCAATCAGAGAAATGAGATGATTTTCTCGATTGAGAGACAAGCGGCGTTAGAAGCAAACAATTTTTTAAAAAAATTACATGATAAAGTATCAGAAAGTTTTATTATATGCAATTCGTCAATTTTTTTTTTTTTTTTCTTAATTATGTGAATCTATTATGAATTAAATTGTACTAATAAAGAATAGCTATATAAATATATAGACACCGTGATAGTAAAAATTCTTGTTTATTTAAATATAAAATAATTAAATAGCTATTAATTCAAGATGATTAATATGTAAATGGATAGTTTTGATTGAAATATTTACGATTTCTAAAGGAGTTTATTTATCGTTCTTTTCTCGCTGACAAAACGTTTTGATCCTTCAATATGTTTTCACTCGTATTCTCTAATTACGTCCGGATATATTACTTTCCGGCGATGTGCAATCACGATCGGTGCCTTGTTTAATTCCCCGGCGGAGTGTGCACCAGTCGCAGGCACTTTAACTGTACAGATATAGCTATAACGAACCTGTTTGTCCGCTGCCCACTTATGCGTACATGCACATCTATGTTCGTCGTAGCCTATACGACAATGTGTATACGCTGGTCACATACAATACGCACATACGCGCTCATCCAAATCGTACCGGGGCTTACGTATCCGCCAATTCGAGCCATCGGCGTTGCAGCTAATTATACCTATCATCCCCAACATAATTGAACATAAACAAAGAGACGAAAGGATACAACTAAATCCTTTCGTATGCACTGGGTGTTTCAAAAGACATGCACTTGCTTAAAAATATCATATGTTTTATATAAATATAAAATATATATATATATATATATATATATATATATATATATATATCGGGGGAGGGGGATGTTCGCGTTGTTTGTGCATGTTGGTAGCTGTCAGAATCCGGAAAATTCCAGACAAGAACAGCAAACTCTACGCGCGCAGTGATCCTGAAGGGATTTAACGATAGCGAGTGGAAATTCATTTTACGCTCCGGATACGAGCGATTGACTCGTGATAAACTACCGTTGGTCGATATGCCCGAGATGTACAAGACATGTTCTGTTGCGAGAGGCGAGCACGCTACAGAATAAAACCGCGGCGCACTCCGATGTGAAATAAAAATCGCACGTTGAGCGCGCCAGTGCCGAGTTTAATCCCCCCTTTGTGCATAGTTTTCTTTTTCTCGTCGATTCTTCGTGCCGGGTATTTTAATATTATGTTTTCCGCGCGCAGAGTTTTTTTAGTCTTTTTTTTTTATAGAATTTAGTAGGTTTTGTAAAGCAAGCACGGTTACACAAAGCAGTGCAGCAAGTATTCATTCTTTTAGAATTGTAATGCCGAGAATAATATTATTTCTTTAATATTAGCGAGCAATACTGTTGTTTAATTAAAAAAAAAAAAAAACATTTACTAAGAGATTATTAATAAGTTCTTTGATATTTGAGATACTATATAGTTATTATTTTCAAAAATATTATATTAAATTTTTCTCTTTCTCTCTTTTTCTCTTTATATATATAGTAATTTTTTCTTATAAAATATTAAATATTATATTACAGACAATCTTTTTATAAAAATAGAATACTGATAATATATATATGTATGTATATGATAATATATATATGTATGTTTAAACTTGAACAAAATATTATGATATGTTGTTCTCTCTCTCTCTCTCTCACTCTATGAGATTTATTTTTAAAATAATATCTTGTTGCACGAAAGTGTTTTATAAAGAGGATTACTCTCGCCATGAATGTTGCAAAATCGTGAACTTTTTTGTGATTAAAGGCAGACTCGATCTAAATTCCATTCGTAGACGCATATTGCTTAAACAAGTTGAGTATCAATGTTTCTCGCTTTCTTTTTTCTTTCTTTTTCAAATTAGAAACTTGTCATTTTATACATATCTACATGTTTACAACAGCGTTTTCAAAGTACAGAAGTTTCATAATTCTGTTTACCCTCACCTTTGCGTATTCTTATTTTATAAAATGACTTTTTTGTTTTTTCGAAAAATTGAGTAGTAGATAGAAATCATCGCACACAGGCAAATCTTTTACGAGTGAAAAATCGTATTAAATCAAAAAGCAGGGACTTAAACTATGATTTAGCAGCTCGATATAACTACATGTACGAAAGGCGCTTTAATCACAATGTATTGTTATAATGATTGCTTAATTTATTGCATTAACGCCGCGATAATTGAATAGCTTCGATCTAACTTTATGATTTTCATATTCAAGCTCGTATCGCTCTGCTATATTTAGTCGAGCTTTCAAAAGCTTACCGTAATCGCAGTTTGCATTATCGTAACTAATTTAAGCATATTCCCTATATATAACGTCGAGTGTAATGCTATAAAACAACAACCGTTCGATACAACATGGTATTCATGAATTATTCATGAAGTTGCGGAAAAACCTAATTGCCGCAAGATCGTTAACGATTACACACATTGTACACATAGAAAAACATAATTGCAACTACACAATTTCTATTTTCATTAAAAAATATAGCATCAGCGACAATCTCTTTAAAATAGAGTGCCGATAAAATATTTATTCAAACGAAATAGGAAAATATTATATTAATAATTATATTTTATAAATATATACAAATTAAAAATGTGATAATGTGATATATATATATATAACTGCTGTAAAAAAATATAAGGTATATATAATATCTTTTTATATAGTAACTTTTTATACATATCGAAGATAAAGGTTGCTAATTATTAAAGTTTTATTAGCATATAAAAGTTTTAAATATATTTTTTTTTTATTTTCCAATAATTTTCTCAATTATATTACGATGCGTTTTGTGAAAAAAGAAGAAATATTATTTGCGATAATGAAAAAAATCGCTGATGCATCGTGGTATAAATATGCGAAAAATATTGCGTATAAAAAAAACAAATTTCACACAGTTTTATATAATATCTTTTTTCTAAATATGATAATTGGTCAGCTGTTATCTTCGTTCGCAACTAAAAATTTCTCGCTCATGCTGGCGACTAGGTTAAACTTGAATAAGCTGGGCGCTTGGAACGCGTAATACCATGATTTCTCTGGGCTTATGTTAAGAACCTCGTTCATCCCCGATACAACTCCCAAATGCTGCATTGATCCTATCGTATCACCGCAGCACTGGATTCGCATATCGGTGCAAGATGCAGGTGCACAGAAGCGAATTTTGGATGGTAATTTAGGTGCGCATTATTAGAAACGAATATGCTGTTGCGTCCTATGCGCCACATAATCGATCCAACGGTAGCTCACCGGTTCAATATTGAGAGCGAGTTACTCGGTAATGGTTGTTTATTATTCTGGCTGGCGAACTGACACGCGCTAATATGTATATACAAGATAGTTGTATTTGAAGAAATCGTAAGATCAAACAGAAGTAAAAATTCAAAAAGTAAAGCCTATTCCGTTCATACCAATTTTGTGAGAAAGGCAGAAATGTTTTTTTAATTGATTGTATCAAATTATGAATCATAATGCGACATGATATTAAAAAGGCATCTAATAATGCATATTTTTTAAATATTTTTTGTTATATTATATTTCACAGATATTGCTAATAATATTCATAATCGATTCTCATTTTAAATAAATCAGTCTATGCATCAATGATTAGACGCGTCGATTAATTATATAATAATATATAATAATATGTATATTGTAATGCGATTTTGTATAAAGAGGGGAACGTATATCGCGGCTACGTGCAAAATGTCCGTACGGCATTATTCGACGAGCGATATTCGATCAGCTGAATAGCCGTTCGGTTTTCTGCTCTTCTCATAGTTTATGGCAGCTACGAGTTGCATTTTGCACTAACTTGCGCCGGGCATTCTGCGCCGATCCGATGGAAGAAATTGAAATACGATTAGATCGAACTGCAAATGGACGAGATATCACTGATACCGTATTGTAACGCACGCTGCAGCGTTGGATTCTGATCCGCGATGAGAGAGAACGTGTTACAGATGGAAATAAGCGAAAATACAAATTTCTATCTTTTACAGATTATTCAAAATGTGAAAATTTGCAAAATTTGAAAATAAACATTTATGAATAATAAAATAGTTGAGGGAGAACAAAAATAACATGAAATAATTTTATTTTTCATATAGAATTGTAAGAAATATTTTTTTATATGTGTATGTATAATAAAATAGGATACATATAAATTTTATTTTAGCATTTTGATTTTGTATATCTTGTTCGTACATATTTTAGTTGAAAAAAAATAATTTATAGACACTGCAATTTGTTATTAATATTTATGTTTAATATTCTAGTATAAAAAATAATGCGCACATATTATATTTTATCAAATATTTAAAAATACTTTCAGCGATAAAATTTATGATATGAAAAATGATTATATTTTTATAATAACGCGCAAAATATTTAGGAATGTATTATGCACATGATGCAGAGAATGATAGCCGAATTATATTATGGAAATATAATTCCAAGGAAATTTTAAATTATCAGATCAGATATATATTTTGATTACTAGAAAATTGATTATATTGAGGCACCTTTATATATGTAACGATATAAGATACGCAGCAATATATCTAGTCTTTAACAATGTTTTGCTAGGCTTTATATGATGCTTATATATCTATTACGGTTGTTATGAGATCTGTCCTCATTTCCGCCATTATTATTGAAGTAGCCATTATGCCGGGTTAGTATTCTACCAAGGAAGTTGACTGGCAGGTACAACAGCAAATACAGTTGTTCCATGATCACGTATATGTTATTTTGGTCCCTGCTGCGATCATTCCTAACCGTTATTGTCATAACGGTGCATATGAAACAGTTCTACAATATAAATATAAACTATTTGTTTAACTGACATAAAATGGGAAAACAGAAAAAATAATATTTTAGATTGCATGTATGCCAAACATTCAGCTTCCTCTGTATTTGTAGAAAAGCAACTATTTTTTAGTTTTACGCTCAAATTAATTAAATATTTTCAAAATAGTTTTCATAATAAATGATCATAGTCTCTATTATCTGATTGCAGCTTGCAAAGAGATGCAGTGCAATGCTCTCCATCAATAGAATTAACGAATCAGGGGACATAAATATCCCACACGAATTTGTAACATTCTAAAATACGGTATCGCGTTCATCGATCCGTTATCGCGCTCGAAAATTTATCGCTCCATTCATGACATGAACAAATTTCGTGGAATAATTTTTTACAACGATAAACGCTTGTTTATCTCGACAATTTTAATACGTTTAATATTGAATGATATAAATTAACTGATATAAAGCGAAATAGTTATGTGCACTATTCTTTTTTTTTTTGACAGATTGCATACGCTATATCTCCAACATGATTCAGGTTTACTCACAGATACCACAATTTTTGCTTAACGTTGTGATTTGTATGCATAATATGTAACTATGTTACATATATGTAGGAAGATATATGCATGAAATATTCCGTTAAATATAAATTCAAAGGAATCTTAATTGTATGTGCTCTTTAAATATAGAATAGCGAGGCCGTTACATTGATAAATCAGTATAAAAGATAATCTCGGTCAAATGGTTTGTGCAAATTTACAAATCATTGAACGGATAATAGATTCAAGAGGAATGCACATGCGGCAAAAATTTTCTTGTAAAACAATATTTTTATGATGAATATTTAATATAAACGCAAAATTATTTAAATCACACATTAAATGCGCAAGACAATTTTGCTCTCACAGAGAGATTTTCAATTGCTAGATTTCCTCTTTTATTTATATTTAACATAAAAACTTATACATAAATATATATCATGTTTGAAAAAATTTAATAATAACATTAATTTCTTTTTAATTAAGAATATGATTATTTAGTATTATTTGCACGTTACTTTGTTCTGTTTTTGGTAGAAATAAAATAAAACAAAATTGACAGAACACATGTAGAGTTGGAGTTTTGTTAATTCGGTATGTTATCTGGCCATTGTCGTCTGCTAGCCGCAGTATCGTAATACAATATCGCGCTCTCGTGCCGCGGTCAAGATCGCGGGTTAACGCTTCGAAACTCATTTTCAAGCTACTCGAGTGTAGACAGGTAGTATACGTATATTATGTATGTATACTTCTCGGTTACCAGCAAGGGCTTCGCGTCGGAGCTGTGTGCAGTAATGGAGCTGAAGTAACTTCGATATTTCCGCGGTTCTTGTAGCTGACATGCACTTCCGACGCTGCCATTTAACTTTTCCGATCTGATTGAAAAATATTAAAATAAAAGCGAACATGCGAAGAGGGATGATGAAAGTATTATTGATTGATTAAATCATCTCTTATCGCAAAGCGATGATAGATAAATTATGTTGATAACACAATCAATAATCATTAATGTATTCCATTTTTTATTTTATTATTTTTTTGCGATATTTCTTGTTAATTATAGTATTATTTATTATTTATTAGCGCTTTCTCTCTTTTTCTATTTGTTTCTTTCTTTCTTGTAAAGTTTAATTTATTATCGTCAGAAACGTATTTCTCTGGCAATCTAAGAAATTGAGATTTATTGCTAATACTCGGAGATTACAAATAGTAATTATATTACCGGGTAATAGCTATACACTATCATCACGAATCGCATATCCCGCGATTAAGTAGCGCGATTAATAAGCAACGCGATATATTCAAAAGGCATTCTATATTTGCAAGCATGAATTCATCCGTTAACTAAATGCCTGCAGGTAAGAACACGTGTTACATACAAGTTCCTGGTTATCGGTTACAGACCGGGACAAGTTTCATCAGTATGCAGTCGAAGTTACTAAGGCAGAGGGAGAGACAGAAATTTCAGTCTTCTGCACTTGACATACACTTCTAACGTCATAATTATAACACAATTAATAAGATTTCAAAGCAATTTGCATGTTTTATATTTCTTATTTGGATTTTCCAAATCTTTATCACGTATCAATTATATTTCTATAATGAAATATTAATAATAATCTAATAAATTATTAATAATTATAGTCTATTATAAAATAATAGTCTCTTAAATCAAGTGAAAAATCTGTTTGCTTCTATTTACTCGTGAAGCTTCGCAATATCTTTTTTTACATTGAAAATTACATACGATTATTCAGTAAAATTGACACAACATAGTAGAAGCTATCGTGAAAGCGGTACTTTGCATTTTTGATTAAGAGGTCAAGAGGAAAAGATGAATCGCGTATCAAAGCGACACATTCGATATACAGCTCATTCACGAGATAGAGGTAACTCCTGTAGCTACCGCCCATTAGTCACCGTGTCGTTCGTTCAGTCGAATCAAGTTTTATTGCAGCGGAACAAATATACGCTTGCTCGTCGGCGAAAAGCTATGTCCAGATGGCGCATGACGAATTTTGATCTCTGCTTTGTATGCCGGACTCGTTTCGCTTATTGTTACGGTCTTTGAAATGCTGCTGCTGCTCAATCGCGACTCCCGTTGAGTCAAATTGAAAATTAAAATTTGATTAATTCGATATCTCGCTGAAATATTTATCGCGCTCGCGATATCGTTTAATTAAATCGTCGTTAATTTTGATTAAAATATCAAAGAAAGAGCTACGGATGTTTAAGATCGTAATAAATTTTAATTGCACAAACGTTTTGTCGTTTAGCCGAGTAATTCAACATTGGCGACAAATATGCTGTACAAAACGCACGGCACAATGTAACGCGTGCGGTGTGATTAACGTTAGAATTTTACGCGAAGTGCTTAACGGACGCGCTGCTCAATACTACATATACATCGCAAACTGACAAACAAACGGGGCTTTCAGCCCGTGAATCTAGCGAAACTCCAATAGGGTGCCTGGTGTGCCTGAATGATCGCCGAGCGTGTATATATCGCCGCATTAACCAACCGCTCTTTGACGTGACAAAATATAATTTCAAACTATTGATATTTAATGAAACGGCGCCGATTCAATTGCCGATATTGTCGTATCTCGTTTTTCATTCCCGTCGCAGCTAATATCGTGCATAACGTAACGCGGGACAGATGTATTATTGTATTACATGCTATCTGAGCGCATTGTGAATTATTAATTGAGCAACGCAATGCTTTTGATCATAACGTTAACGAAGCGCTATGAGCTCTCGTAGGCAAAATGACCCTCGAGTTTGTCGTAATTACTACGGCTCGCTTTGGCAGCGCGTGCAACGTACTTGAATTATTACCAGAGGCCCAGCGCGTCAAAGTGCCACGTCTCCCTTTCGCCGCTATTTTTGCATATTTATACGAATTTCTCTATTAAGCCTATCGTCAAAATTATTCAGTTTATGCGGGATATAGGTGAATCAATTTTCTGTTATTATATTACTCCGTTCCCGTTTGTTAGATTTCTACTAAAAATATCCACTGAATTTTACAATTTATTAATACGATGTTATTAGATAATTATATGGATATGAAAAATCTCAGGGATATTATTTCAACAATGCTTTTAATTCGCGGATTCTTCAGCTGATTTGATTTCTCTCGATTAGGTTATTGAAAGCTAATTACTTTAATTGCCATAACAATCGCGAATGGAACGTGACGTTCTTTAATTGTCGAAATTTAGTTCTCGTCCGGATTTCGATAGGAGATCACATAGCTTGCAATTTCTGCAGCGGATTAGTATCGTGCGTTTGCCCGTGTTTATCGTAACTTTGTGGAAGATCCGCAATTGTTTCGGAAGTAATACTGACTGCGCGGCTAGAACGCAACGGGGACTGTCGAGGCCAGGCTTCCATTCCCCTCAAGGCTTTGCAGAAGTAAGTTCCGACTTCCGGCAGCAATCACCGGATGTTATGCGAATCGTCAACTAACTTTCCGCTCCGATAGCTGATGTTTGCTAATTGCAAACATTCACGCCTGTTTGTACTTTGGTCCGCCGTCGCCGCCATTTGTCGACAAGTATTTTCGTGATTGAAATGTGCATTTTGTACGCAGTGAAAGAGAGAGAATGAGAGAAAGAGAGATTGCGTTAATGTAGAAATAAGTACATTAAGGACTGTAATATGATGTGCTTAATTTTATTTTGCGACGCTGAAAGCATTTAAAAAATAACCAAAACACCTTAGTCACTTAAAAAGCTATCGCTATTCAAATAGCATAAATAATTTTATCTCGAATTTCACGAGAGAAGAATCATGTTCTCTCTAATTTATCTGAATTCTCATATTTTTCCTCGCGCTTCCATAAGATACTTTCACTTCTCTATTCTCTTAAAGCATTTGATTTCTCTAAAATTTCGACCTGTCCAATTCCTTAAGACGAGGTTAAAATTTCCCTGAATTATTTTGCATACTTAGAGGGATAGCGGGTATGTACGAGGTTATCATCTTTATGCATAAGATACGCCGGAATCGATTTAATACTCACGTGAAGTGCGGAAAGTTTCGCGTAAGAATTTAATATTCATATTTATAATAGTCTATGCATTACGCAATTTGCGTGTATAAAAGGCTCGTTAATATATTTCGTATATCAACGAAATATATTGATCGTAGATAAACTCTCCGACAAGTTAAATGCCGTTAAACGTGGATGGCTATTAGAGCAAAAGCTTCAGAGAGATATGGGGTATGCAAAATAAGGATAATAAAATCCTGACGGTTTATAATATCTTTTACAGGGTGAGCTTCTTCGTGGAAGTATACGCATTCTAGGGAAAGTGTTAAAAATGGATTTACTGTGGCGGGTGTTCAAGTTATACATCACTATGTAAATTGGATTCAACCGGTTCCACTTGAACCGATAGGACCATTATTTCTCGTTATAGAAGTTAAAATTTGTTAGACCCCTCACGAACGTGAGAACAGACCGGAATGAATGACTCGCAATCGCCGACCGCGAGAGTCCGCGTAAAGTTTCTCTCGTAAAAGAAGCCCGACGCGAAAAGTTTCCTCGCTTCTACGTCCCTGCGCCGTTCCTCCCTTACCGAACCAGTCGAACGAGGAGTCGATAATGATGTTTAAAGCTCTTTGAATGGTTCACCCTAACGAGCGGTTTCTGTTTCCCCTTTCGAGCATTCTGCGGAAATCTTTAAACTCGTCTACGTTCTTTATCACGCTCGGAACTTGTAAGAAACTCAAAATATCGCGAAGGGTCGGTCATCTTGCGCACAAGAGTTTATTTTCTCTTACGAAAACTTGATGAGGGAAAAACTTTTCGAAAGGAACACGACGGAAGTTTCCTCAGAAGTGCTTTAAGCGTCTTGGAAAGAGTTATTTATGGATTAAATATTACGAAAGTGTTCCCCATTGAATTTGTTACAATCTATTCTTTATGAAAAATTAAGCAAGCGGTAAACCATAATTTTTTTAATCTTTTGAAAACTATAAATCCATTCTAACTCTTATCCTTTCTCTTTTTCTTTTTTACATTTTTTATTTACTCATAAAAATTATTGTTAATTTAATTCTAGAATAATTGTAATCTTTCTTTTCAATTGACTTTTTCTTAATTTTTTAAAAATAAATATTTACAATTAATATAGAATTTTTTTTAGAAATTTTTAAAAAGAAATTAAAAGAAGAAAGATAGGTATTGTTTAAGTAATGGGTGAATGAAGTGTTTTCTATTTTTTAATATCATTCGTTAACGATTTTGTGTGGTAAATTATTGCTGCATTTGTACAAGTGCCACCACGCTTTACGATCGAATTTCTATTCTCTCGCTTTCGTTCATGCAACGAATTGCGCAACGACGAAAGATATCCCGTCGGATATGTCGCGCGTTTACAATGGTTTTATCGTTGTGTAACTGGCAACGCATTTTGCATTTCGCAACGCGCCGCCAATGCAGCCTCGTTCGGCTGCGACGGGGAAATTTATTATCGCTGCCAGGGCATCGGGTAACGACGATCGTCAGGATGTGTTTTATTGTCAGCGGCGACGTCGTCGACCTCCCCGAAGAAATTGGAGTCGCGAATAAAAGAAGCAGCTGCTACTGTGATGAAAGGCGGCAAAGTGAGTTTGTAGTAAACTGCGCTCTATCCCTCTACTGTCGTCGCGCCGTCTTCTTGAAATCTGTAATTCAATCAAGCCCGCTTCGCTTCGCCTTCTTCCTAAACTGAAGGCACTGAAGCCGTAAATGTGCCGCATTTTTTCGCGCACGCGTCAAGACCGGACATTTTTAATTTTAGTGGCGAAAATACGAAGGGAAAAAGGTTCTCTCGTAAAAATTATTATGACATTCGATGGATGCGTGCCATTGGTCCGATACGCGTTTCTCCTAAAATACCATGGTGCTAAACGCATGATCGAGACGTTAAAAAAGAAATCTTATTTTCATGGAGTGGAGCGTGAAAATCGAGAGAGAATATAAATTATGATATTCGATAAATTCGTATAATAAATATGACATTTAAATCACATAGTTTTCGCTAGTTTTGGCGGATGCAGTGTCGAAGAAAGGACAAGCGGAGGCGTTTAATTCATAGCAACTATAAAGTAACGTTGATGGAGGAGAAATATGCGCCATTGAAAATTAGTTTTTTTTTAATCGCGCGAATCGTACTAATCATAATGCGTAAAGAACATTTTTTTGTCATCTTGACATCTCGATATAATTTTATTGAGCAAGTTAACGAGTTAGTTTGAAACTTCCATCATGTTTTCATTATCAACTTTCTATCGAGCTCTCTGTAAGTTTGAAGTAACATTAGCATACATTTAGTCTCGCACATCTTAACTGGAACAATTGTACCGTTACTGCATCTCTCTCATTGTGCTAATTTAATAGAAAGTAGTGCTATTTAAAAAGAATGTATAATATTTCTTCGTAACTTATGAGTCGATTCCAGACAAATTGGAGATTATATTTCAACATTAATTGAAATATAATATATATATTATGTTTAATATTTTATTTGGCAAATCTATAAAATGAAAAAAAATATTATTTATATTTCTAAAATATTAAAAAAACTTTATTAAAGATAGCAAGAGAATTACTGAAAAATAATTGAGGTTTTAGATCTATTATAAAAAATTTATTACATCAACCCATGATTTAGAATTCTAATATTTTTATTCGTAGCCTATTTTATACAATAAGATTTAATTTGCTCTTGTAACTCACAATCGATTAATATTCTAAATTAAAAACAATAATAATTCATTCTTTTGTATTGGAATTTAAGAATTTCTCAATTAATATTTAATAGGTTTTTTTTTTACCAGAATATATATTATTCGCGTCGAATGATGAATAGTTATAAATATACGTGAATGCATCACTTTCCAACTTTGATTATTTATGCAATAAATAACCATGTGCAATGATCTATTTTTACACACATCACATAGGAAATTCAGTTTTGTGATACATGTATACCTACACTCACATTATCAGTTACGTTCACATATACGTACCTACGTAAACACAAAATTCTGTAGAAAATTATATTGACATGATTTCTCTGCGTACTCTATCTATGTATAATGTTTGCATGGATCTTTTCTCGTTTATTTAATAAATAAGATTACACATGAGATAAATGCGTATACGATAGAACTGTAATTTTATAATAACTATGATTTTATTGCATTTTGAATTTTTCATTTTATGCATTATTATACATTATGCCTGGCTTGCATAGATGCGGATAAGATGATATAATCTATAGAAAGTTTATAGATACAATTAGATTATTATAGATATGCAGTTAGATAGATGTATTTGATACTTTTTTTTCAATGCGCGCGTTTGCAAAAGTGACGAGAGGGACACGCGGTTTGGAAATAAAATATTAATAATCGGTTTTACGAGCTGTCGACCGATAGTTATCGCCATTCCCCATCACGTCGAGCTGCGCTTTATTTTTTTCAAATAAACGACAATATGACGCATCGATGTCGAGAGTAATTCATTTTTCGGACACGCGGTTACAGCATGCTCTGCGTTGACGTGGATTCCAGTATGGAAATTTTGAACGTGTGGGACTCTCAATCGAATCGAAATTAATTAGCGATAAATTTGTCGGATCACGGATTGTGTACTATCTAGCGATATTTCGATATATAGCGATCGTTCATTTAAATTTGCCTATCTTTCCTTTAATATCTACGCGTTGACGTAAAAACATACAAGTTTCTAAAAAATAGCATTACGATGAAGTGTCAAAATTTCATTTTATGCAATTATCGCTTTCAAGCTGTTTACTACATTTGCAATAATGAAATCTCGAATAACAACAATTTATTTTTCCTATTTTTAAATGCGTCAAAAATTTCACGTTTAAATAACATGTATTATGTAGCTACCTCTCGTTTTCGCGTTGTTTCTTTCTAAATTATATGTTCTATACTCAATAATTTGAAATTGAACTTTGTGGAAATCGTTTTCATCACTTTCAAGAAGGAATTTTTCTTTCTAGCTTGCATGTTAAACATAATTTTCTCACTATATTCAAGGATATGTCTATAATAGGTTTCTTATTACAAACTGTTTTGGAAATTGTGATCTGCGAAAGAGATTTTTCTTAAGCATTATCTTAGACTTTTACGAATAATTATATTGTTCTAATGATTCTCTGATTCGACAAACACATCACAAATTAAAATAATTGATCGATTGAACGAAATATTGATTCTTTCTTTAAATGTACGTTTATAGCAGAATTTACAAGAGGGATATTATTTAATAAATAAACAAAGCTTTGATAAATAAATGAAGAATCTGATAACTAAATAAGCTGATTTGAACGAGCAATCGACTGACTGGAAAATCGGATATTTTACATTTAAGAGAATTATGTTGTTTGCTGTCAATCCAGAAGTCGGTTAATAATTAAACGCGATTTGCTAACTGCACGGGGAGTTCGAGATTAATGAATAATTTATCACTTCTATCTTTTTCTGGCTGTCGTTCCGACTTTCTCTCATTCGCATTCGTTCGTGAACACATACGCGTCTCACGCAATTAAAATTCCTTTATATTCGTTATGCCATACACAGGAGAACCTGAAGCATTAAAAATGCAGTATGTAACGCGTGTAAATTGTACAATGTTTTAACGAACTAATTAAAATAATTGAATGAAATACATTGATATGTGATTATAAACGAATTTGCGAGTTTTTTTTTTTCAAATTTATCTATTTATGATAAATTATTACTAACTCAATGAGAGAGATAGTTGAATTTATATAAAATTATTATATTGTACTGTAACAGATCAAGATTTTATCGGAAGACGATATGTATTACAATCGTTTAACGCAAGAGAGAGACTGGGCTTTACAACTTATATTTATTTAATATATGCAAAGTATAAATTGCTGCTGCAATATCGTGTTTGCTATTCGGATAAAATTCAGATTGCATCCGCGTGTCATGTGTGCACGAATCTTTTCTTCGAAAGATGATCTCATATGCAGTATCTGTATACATTTATCGATCAACTCACTGCGAGGCCGCGTGCCGCAGTTCCGCATTTCCTTTTAAGTTTACCATGTCATTTTCGTTTCTGCCGCATTTCGTAGAACGTCGGGCCTTTGAAATGAGATCGGAATTCCTTATGAATTCGATATGAGAGTTACAACGCGCAAGATGTTGCGTAAAACTATACTGGTAGAGGAATATAATCTCGAGGATGCTATTGCCTCGAAACTTTCCAAGGACTTGATCGTGACACGACGAGAACGCGAGGGAATTGAATCCTTCGCGATAACAGCTGGCATTGCAAATGAGTGCATGCGTTTCGGCACACGTACGTGTTAATGGATTTAAATACATATTGTTATCTACAATCAATGAACGAACGAGTATCTTCGATATCAAAGTGTTAAAATTTGCGCAATTTAATTTAAGTATGCGAGGCGCGCAATTTGCGAATGAAGAAAAAAAATGGCAAATATTTCCATTCTCCATAAACGATAAATTATTGCGTTTACGCCGACTCTTTGTAAAATACATATTGATTGAAACGCAAAGAATGCAAAACCTTTTATTGCAACGTGATATAAATTCGCCGATCGAAATTACGAATATTATGTTTCTGCGAGAGAATTTTTTAATTTTTAAATATTGAATATATTAAAAGTAAAGATAATGTTTTGTCAAAATATTCACTTTTCATTCGCGAAACGACGGTTGTTATCGGAATTTATTTTTTGAAGTTAATCGATTCTGATGACCGAAAGAAATACGATTCCTTGATCCGTCTCACTACGAGAAGCTGCTTATGACAGTTAACGGCATGTCGCGTTTCGCTTCGCACGTGGCGAATTATACATTCGATATACGCGTCACGCGAGACGATCACGTGTAACTCGTATTTCGAGCGAACTATTAACGAAACTCGACCGAGATTTATCATCTCGTCTCGCTGATTCTCCCGGCATCGATCTGTGAAAATTTCGTCCGAAAATCCGATGGCGCAAGCACGATGTGTCGTTGCGAACGTGACCCTCGCTTCGGTCTATCGACCTCGAAACGTCTAAACTTTTAGTCCCGCGGCGTCTTTTCGATCGTGACTGCGATGTAAAACGCATTCCGGATAAGATTTCGAACGATAAGGGGATCGGAGTACAAAAGCAGCGCGATGTCACGGTCGATTTGCTGAATTTTACAGTGTTTTCGCGATCGGGGCGCGATTCCAGATATGGGAAATACATATAATTTCCGCTAATGCACACGAGCGTCACGTTGGAAACGTGAATTCTTTCAAGAGGGGTTCGGGCTTTGAATTTTTACGTCCGTTCCGACGAGAAGGAACGAGTGCGGCGTTCGTTGAAGATTTCCCTGCAAACGATTGCGAATATTTTGCACAGGTGGAGGATAGAAAGCACGTTTGTATGGTTGCTGTAAAAAATTTGTGGTTTGCCCGTAGAGAGACCAGAATTGGCATTAATAATTTCGAAAGCGCCGCAACGAGACGGGAGACCGTACGATCTCCCTTCACTCTTTTCCCATTCGTACCTCACATTCGCGCGCGATGTGAAAAGTGCAGCATTGTCGAGAATATTGCGAGTGCTGTGGCTCCTTGTCGAATGTCACGAATGATAATGCGCGAGAGGAGAAGAGCATGGGAGAGATCTCGAGAGATTAAGTACTGAAAGAATTTCATACGCTCCGAGAGCACTTTAGATGAAGATTAATTAATTTCCACGCTTGTATGCTTTTGTATTTCTTTCCCTCTAGACGGTGGAGATTATTTCGTATTTTATCTCGGTATTCGTGTTTTTTATAGTTTTTTTCAGTATCGCATACATCTCTGTCAACTTTGGATAAATTTTTCTATACTTTAAATGAAAGAAATATATTTTTAAAATATAATTTTATTTTTTTTTTATAAAAATTAGCACGTGATTGAAAAAAAAAATATATTTTTTTTTAAACAAGAAATGAATGAGAATAATAGAATGTATGAAATATAAAAACGGAAAAAAATTGAAAAATTTATTTTCTTTTAAAAATATGTCGATTAAAATTTTTGTGTTAAATATTTAACACATATGTTATATGTTAATTTAATACAATATTGCTATTATTTAACATTTATATTAAATTTAATACAAATTTGTCAATTGCCCGTTGATAAATATAGCGTCTTCGAGATATCTTACTCAAGAATTCGAGTAAAAGTATCACGAGCACAAAGTTTCCGGAACGCATTCCTTGAAAGAAAGAAGCTCCGGCTTTTTTCCGTAATCAGCATTCTAATAAACCCAGCACGGAAACGATTCTTCTGTAAGGCGATCACGTTCTCGTTCGCAGTTGCCATTTAGGCGTGAGATTGCCGCGAGAACGGCGCGACTTAACGATAACGACGTGTTTCGACCTCGTCAAAGAACGAGGACGCCGACGTAGAATAGCTCGGCGGGAATCTTTCCCGCCGACGACGAGGATAGTAACCCCGTCAAGGAACTCCTATCGCCGTCCGTCGATGAAGTTTACCTCTTATCGGTAGAACGCGCGTCTTTAATAGATTCCGGGAAATTTTATCTTTTAACGTGGCGATTTTAATGCACCCATCGAGAGCATGTCAACGTCTACTGCTTGTCCTAGTTAAGTAGATGGAAGATTCAAGATTTTACGCCCGGCTAATGCATCTTTAATCCTGCGATCGATCATTGAATTCACGCTTTTTATGATATAAATTGCAGGATGATAAGTATTTAATGTTTAGTTAAGCATAAGATAGAATACATTTCATATCGATATTTTATCTAAAAAATTGACATAGACGGCTAAAAAAATAAAATTCAAATATAATCAATTTTTTAAATATTTAATAGTTATGATTCTTTTCAACTTTTTTTTTTCAAAAGATTTGTATAATTAAAATTAAAGAACGATAATTAAATGTTAAAATTTAATCTCTACCACAATCGAGCCAAGCTTGCTAGACAGAAACTCAAGGAGTACGTCAGCTTTCGTCCGTTTAACTGTGCGGGAAACGTCACTGTGATAGTTATATATAGCATATTATATAGTTGACTGTTATATAATCCGGTGACTGTTACATAATCCGTAACATAGCCGTGGGTTACGAATTCTGTCAAAGCGTTTTCTTCGAGGATGCAATGTCACAAGGAGAATCCGATTTACAATCACTGCTTTGAGTAGCTCCAAAGTTCCAGTAAGACCAAGGCGTTCAGGACAGACAGAATGAGAATCCAATAATAGATCCTCGACACGAGTGAAGTTTGAGTGTCTGGAATCTCGTTGATGGTATACGAACTTCCGCAGGATCCCTCGTCGATGGTCGAGAAAGGGAGAAGGTTCTCGACCTCTCTTTTAGTGTTTCATCGATACGAGAGGCTAGCTCGTTTAAATCTATGTGACCGATAAAGTATTTACAGTCTTATCTTGGCGAACAGTTGAAGTTGAAAAGTTGAAATCTGTTTTCACCCAAGCTATGCAGTACTATCCTAACGATTTTCCGAATTGATTTCTTTCGTTTGCTTAATACGCGAATAAAAAGTTTCGAGCGAAATATAAAGCGGAAACCGCGGAAAGTTTTTTACTAACTTTACAAGGGAAACATTTAAATTTAATATAAATTCACTGAATTTAGTATCGGATTTTATATTTTTTATTTCTATGATTTCTATTAATTTATATTTTATCATCCAATTAAATTTCACTCAAGTTGTTGAAACTCTACTCGTAATAATTGTTTGTGCCTAAGCAAGTATTTCTCGAAGCTAATAGATAAACAATTTATCTCTGTCTGGGAGTATTTCGGTAGCAATCTGTCACGTTGTTCCAGAACATTATCCGGCGAATTCCTGCGAGAGTTAGCCAAATTTGATGGGCGAAGTTTCACCATTATATATCTCTCGTTTCAGCCATTGCGAGAATATCTCGTGCGATAGACTCTATCGTTTTCGATTCTTCGTTGAATCGAGATAATCGTCGGGTAATGGTAAGACGACTCATATCAGTAATTTGCTATCATCTCACTGTTACAATAGTCTCACCGAGGACTCGATAATATCAGTAAATTTATTTTGGCAATTTGAATGTTTCATTTACGCAATTGTGAAACTATTTATAAATAGAGAAAGTGTAATCTCTTCACAAATCAATTAAATTTAAGATTTCGCAAATAACACGTTATGCAAATGCTTGCTAAATAATATTTATTATATTAATCGATATTTAACCAGCGGAAACTTATATTTGTATACAAATTATTACTATTTTATTTTTAAGAAATTGATAAATTTTATTAATATGTGTGATATATTTTAATTCAAAATATTTTATCTTTTATAGAAATATTTTATTTAATTTCGAAGTTCTGAAATATAATTTTACGAATCTTGTTCTTTTTTTTAATATTCTTAATAATTTTTCAAAAATTAATTTACTAAAAGTTATTGTATGATATATTTTATTTAGTGAAAAAATTAAAAATTTGTTATTATATAACAATTGAATTTTTGAACTTCTGTGCAATAGTATAAATGATTTTCAGTGACGATTTTCACCGATATGTGAAGTATTTATATGAGAGCACTGTAGAAATAATAAAAAAAAAATCTTGTACGTGATGACAAACGAATTAATGGTGGAATTGTACATGATCAAAAAAAAGTTCGCAATTATCATCGATATAAAAATTCCATTGTCGGAGGAGCAATTTTCCGGCATGTCGCGCAAGCAACAATACAAGAATTGTACCCAGCGTGGTATTTATAATTTTGGTAGTCCGGTTCTTTATTTGAAACCTTGATTAATCCAGAAGAGCATAGCTCCAGTAAAATAAAAATTATGCGTTTTATACGGATGTGTGTGCAAAAAAATTTGTTTTGCATAAAAAAAAGTTAGTGGAATGGAGTCTATGATAAAGTTTGTAGAATCTAGAGGACATTTTTTTCTTCTATTTATATCGGAAGACGCATCACTTATTACCCCGTATATATATATTATTCTTATATAGCGCGTGATACTATCATTTCGACCACGAATGATCGAGCCGATCGGTTTCGACAATACTCGTTTCGACTGATCGTTATTGATTGCTATTATATCTTGAGACGCCCTGATGGAGAAACTGGATTGGTTTCACCGTAATCAGTCGTGCCGCGAATCTCCGCCGACCGGGAAAATCACGGCGGAGTAATGGGATTCAGCGCGCCGCTTTCTCGACCGGAACCGAGACGAGAGTTTCCCTTGTATCTTCTCGCTCGTATACCTTCCACAGAGCTGCCGGTCTGATTGAAAATACACGAGAGCGAGCGCGGATCGTGCAATCTCACCACGATGCGGACATTAAACTTTGTCTTATCCGATTGTGCCTGGAAAAAAAAAACGCGAGAGTCTATATTTCTCCAAGTTTCTCCCTTATTTGAGCAGAAAACGTAATTCCGGTCACGGATGGCAGGTTCTATTATCTCAACTCCGAGATGCAACGCGCACACTGAGAGCTTGCGAATCGTATGCGCATCGAAATACGTAATATTCATTACAATAAACACTTGTTATGAGAAAAACGTCCGATACTTCGCGGAGATATTTCCAAACGCAGGTGCGTCTACGTATCGTTAGCTTACGTACGCTTACATTGTTCGCACTAACGATGTAGAAGAGACGCCGTTGGTCGCATAACTGTGGAATATATATATATATATATTTCCGGTTCTTCTTATCTTTGGCTTCGTCTGGAAGTTCTCTGCAGCCTCTTCTCGTCATAACCGTGGTAGTTATTGGACCGGAAATGGCGGTCGCGCTTGTCCAATTACAGTCCCCGGCAATCTTTTGGCCGGTGTCGTTAAAACCGGGGGGATTTCCCGCGGCACATAAGGCACTTACCGCGCCCTTGCTTCTCCGCAAAAACGGTGACCATTCTAGGAACTCGCCAAGCGGACGTCCGGCTCGCCGGGCTCGCTAGCCATTGTGCTTCACGGTATTTGCCCGATCTGACCGACGCCAGGTTTATCGATGGGAAGCTCAATGCGATGCTTCCTTCACGGATGGGAGAACCTCTCTCGATCGAGAGAAACGCGAGGTCGCTTGATCGAGAAAAAGTTGGCATACGCGCGATAGTGGAAACAATATATTTTATATATATAAACTGTATTGTCTCATCATTTATTTTTATAACGTCGATTTCTCAATGGGATTTTATTTTGCTTATCTATACTGAAGATCTGACTGCATAACAGAAATTATTAGCGGTGACTTCAAATACGTATGTACGTATGTGTGATAGATGGTATAGGCAATTACGATAAACGTTATCATCAAACGGCGATTATTATGCACGAAAGCAGATTTGATGTTCGTGAAAACTAGTAGATGTAATGATCATCTAGACTGCGATAATTTTGTACGAAATGGTCGAGAAATGCCTTTAATTTCAGTTATTTAAATAGAAATGCAAGAAACTTAATATATAATATATGCAAATGTATTATACATTGCATAATTTTTGCGAAAACGAGAAATATATGGATGAAAAAAAATCTTTGCATTTCTTTCATTATTTTATATATTTTAAATTTATTATTAGCAGAAATTAGACACGGATTCTATTATTTACTTTTCATTCGAATAGGTGTCTACAATTAAATGCTCAAAGTACGTGGAAAATGACACGTAAATGACAATCTAGATCGAGCGCTTCAATATTGCACGATTCTAATTGGTTCGTTCGTTTGTAGGAGACCCGGAGCAAGGAACAGTTTTCGCTTAATCGGTCCCTCGTACTCCCATTTTCAGATGCTTATCCTCCGGCGAACGATATCCGTTTTCTCTTATCCGGGGTCGAGGACGAGTTTATTCTTAATCCGCCGTCTGGTGGATACCGAGAGATTATTTCCGCGAGAATGAAAGGGGTCGGCGAACGATATCCTTAGAAATCCATATTTCTCAAAGTTTACCCCGCTCGTCTGCGGCGACGCCCGGCAAAAATCGCGCAATTACCGTAAATAGAAGGACAAGCCGGGAAATTGGCGTCAATTAGTCGCCGAGACAGAATGTGATCTAAGCGGCTGATGAGAAAAGTTTACCACAATTTCTATAATTGCCTCGAAATTGCCGGGCTCAAAATCCTCCGGCGAGCAACTCTGGCGAGAGCGAAATTTCGCTGAATTAAGTCTATATTTGCGTAGCGATGATTTAATGTTTTGCATGATCTCGTTACATTTTTTTCCTACTCTTCTAAAAAAAATATTGCTATAAATACTAAACAATATTTTATGAGAGTAAAAACGCATAAAAGATATTGATATTGTTTTAACTTTTTTTATAAGAAAATAATTTTTAAATATTATTCTTAAATATTTCGTTGAATATTTCGCTAAATATTTCGTTTAATTTTTTTATAAGAAAATAATTTTTAAATATTATTCTAATATTTCGTTGAAAAGCTTTAGAGAAAGAGAGAAGAGAGAGAGAGAGAGATATATATATATATATATGCAATTATATAAATCCCTATTATTACGTGAAATTAAAATTGAAAAGTCTTTTTTAACATTCGAGATTGAGAAAATGAAAAGGAGGATTATGAGGATTAAGAGTTACGAGAGAAAATGACATCTTATTTAATTAAACGAAGATTATTTCAAAATTCTATTTTTGAAGTTTAACGCAAATCCTGCCGCAGAATTTGTTTTAAATTACACACATTATCTTATATATCCGCGCCATAATTCGCACCTGTCCGCGACTGATCGTCGATTTCGTTTTCTACTCGCTCTCCGTTCCTTCGTTCTTAAGCATTGTCGCGAAGCTCGAACTTGATATCAGAGATAGAGATAACCGCCGCGGTCGGCATTGCCCATAAGTTACACGAAAGTAATCTAACTTTCGATAGAGGTACACCTATGAGAAGAACTTTATACACACCGGCCATTCCACATAGCCAGCCACTCTTCGGAGTTTACCTCACACGCGGCTCGTACGTCGCGCATACCTCGCGGTGCGTTGTATCGATTTCTCTTTCGCCGCCAGAGCATCCGCAAACATGCTTGAAAGTGGGTGATTCGCGTACGCATGCGACCTTAATGGTGCGCGCGATCTGCAGCGAGATGTGCAACTTTCTATCAAAAATTGCTCGGCGATCAGTGTCTCTTTTATGGCCCCTTAGGCGCGATAATAACGCGAGAATGCGGTGTCCCGATCGATTATGATTCATTAGACGATGCGTGTTAATCAGCTGAGGGACGCATTTTTTTTCTCTGTCTCATTCTCGGGCTTTGGAAAATTTTTAGTGGAATCTTGTGCGATGCTGCGAATATTACGCTTATGCGTTCTTTATTCGAGTTGCAATGTTGGTTTAAAAATGAATGCGCGCCAAGAAAAATATAAATGACCGCGACGATGTAATTCGACGTGATGCATAATAATATCGCGAAAGATACATTTGTCATTGTATTATCACGTAATAATTTTCACGTGATAATTTATAGGGGTAAGGTTAATATCTCTCCACTATTCCGATAATGCTCTCTGTACTTACCAAGATTGTTAAATGCAAGGAACAGATGCGGTTACGAGGATGCAGCGCCGTGGTACCGCGAGTAAATACATAAAGCCGTGAATCATGAAAATCGTGCAACGTGCATGTTTCGTTGCTGCGTTGCGGTTTCGACTGTACGCAATCAGGGCAATTTCTCTGCCGAACGGGCTTTGGAGAGACTTTCGCCGTGAGAGCGAACTCTGGATCACGGCGATTGTCCCGAAAGTCGAATCCACCGCGGAGGTCTGGCTGATGAGTACCGGAAGTTTCGTTCGCTCAGGGTCGTAGTAAAACAACTTCCGTCGTAACACCTCAAAGCCTCGTCTGTCGTCAAAGGAACACTCGTTCTCCGTGGAGGATCAGGACGAATAGCATGGCTCCCTAAGTAGAGTGCTTTGTGCCCCATAGATTTACGCGCATTCCCGGTGGCTTTCTCTCTCCCTTCCTTTCTCTCTCTCTCTGTCTCGCTGTTTCTCTCTTTCCCTCTTCCGGTCGCGGACTTCCAACATTGCTCGTAGTCACTTATATTAGTAGTTATCTTGTTAAAAGGCGAAGTTAATTTATGGCCGGCGGGGACTGTGCTTGCCATTGAAACATAACTTTTGAGGTTTCGAGTTTTACTGAAAATAATGGCGCGCACACTAGAAAAGCGCGTTTCTGTCTGCCAATCATTTTAAATACGTAGTTGCAAGGGGATTTAACGAAAAGATATAAACGAGCAGAATAGTTATCTTTTGAAAAATTTATCTCTTTTTTTCTTTTCCAGCGAAATACATGATCTAATGAATTTATATAAATACATAATAAAAAATATTAAAAGGCGTTGATATATCAAGTATTAAAAAGATTAATATAATAAATTAAGACCGAATTGCATTTTTTATTAATTTTATGCAAACTTTATTCTAGAGAAGCATAATTAAGTGATAGGAATCGAAATTGTTATTGAAAGAAATACTTGATATTTAATATACTGTTATAGAGTTTAGATTATACTTGAAAACTAATTCCCTCCTTTAAGCGAAATCTTTTTTATAAAATTGTCAAACAATTATTTTTTATTTTTTCATATCGTATAATTATATTTCAAATGAAAACGCGAATTAATTTTGCGATATTATATTGGATACTTGAATTTACATGAAGTGCGTGCATCCCCTCAAAACACTGGTCGTAAAATATCATGTGGGCGGGAGCAAAAAAGCTTGTTTACGGAACGGCTACTTTATATCATCATCATCGGTGCGACAGGCCGATATGCCCCCGTCGGGAATTCGCGCGACCCAAAATACAACGCCATCTTGAAAATTGCTTCGTCGCACAGTAATTGCGATCGCGTCCTCGTAGCTTGAATATTTATATGCAGCCGGAGCTCGGTTGCGTGTATTTGCCTCCGTAAAACACGAGCTCTCTTAGGATCCCTTTACAACGTTATGTCGCGCTGCGGGATAGTCGTCCCCGACTACGGTTTCAGTCAGCGGGGAACGGATCTACCGGCAGAAACTAATTTCGCGGAACCGCTTCAAGTATTCATTAAAACGACTGCGCGATGTTTCCCGAGAGCGCAGAGAGGGAGAGAAATACATTCAATTTCTTACGAGAGTATGTCCCTTTCTGTACCAATCTCTTTGTTGGAGGAAAATCATTAAAAAAAAAAAACGTTTAAGGCGTAACCTACATACGATATATATATATATTTTTTTTTCTCTCAATTTTTCGTAAGTTTCTATAAATTTATCCATGTGTTGGAAACATAATGGCATGCAAAATATGTTCATTTAGGACGGATTTAGAGTCTGTTACAATCTTGAAAGGGAAATAGAGCGACTATATTCTTAGGTGTCTTGTCGTGCACCCTTTTTTTAAATAGAACGCAGACATGAACTTTTGCGCTCGTTATGAAACGAGCCGAGACCTGTTACATAGCGCATAATTAGCAGACGTCCCGCGGAGAATACATTAGTATGCATCTAAAATAAACGCCATATCCGGTAGTGCGAAGCATTGCCGTAACCACTGCTCTTTATCTCACGGTCTCGCTATTGGTTTTTCCGACACTTTCTTAATGTGAATGAAGGTCGACATGCAACAACGATACAAGTAAGGACTTTTAAACACATTGAATATACATAATATATATCTTCTATATATTTCTAATATTTTCTTTTTATATTTTCTCTATTTTCTCTATTTTTTATTTTTTATCGCGAATAATTTGTATTTATTCTTTATGCTCGTTAAATTTGATTTTTAATTTTTATTTACGATGATAAGCGATCGAAGATTATGAATTATGTATTCGATATCTGAAAGTATGATTGTCTTTTATTTATCTTTCATGTTTTTTATTATTTTATTAGTGCCTCTTCGCGCAATTTACGAAACTTACCCAAGGGAACGCGACTCTGCGAATGCAGTAATTAAATTTTGCTTCTCTTTATCAAATCTAGTTAAAATTTTGTTCATAACGCGAATAATTTCTCAATAAAGATGCATTATTTGCGCGTTTTTATCGATGATATTATCGATGACGTTAATCAAGGAATAAATTATGTAAATATCAATTACCAGTGGCGATAATTCATCTTAAGGTTAGTGGGTTAACTGTCCATTTACGGCATTTTGATGAATCTTGAACACCGTCCTGTAAAATAAACGAACGGTAGAGAAAGTGCCCATGAAGAGTAACGAGGGAGCATAATCCCGAAGGCGTCAGGCCAAAGGTTTAGAGGTTCGACAAAGTTCGTCGGGCGTAACTGTACCGAAACTTTGAGGAGGAGAGAGAGAGACTTTTCGTCTCTCTCGATGAGGGAGGCGAAAGAAGAATGTGCGCTCCCCCTCCGAAAGGACGATAGGGTCACGGGTGCGAAGAAGGAGAGTTTCGCAAGCCACCCGGGCGGCATCTCTTTCGAGGCGCGCACTCAATTTTCCGAGGCTTAACCGCCGTGCGGTGATAGTGGCGGTGATGGTGGTGATGGTGGTGGTTCGGTGTTTCCTCTCTTTACTACTCGTCCGCACATGCGAGAGACGCGAAATCGCAAAGAAGTCGCCCGTTTCTTCTCTCACGTCGAGTATGTATACGCGAGGCGAAGTAATCGCGAGGCCGAAGGGAACGGAGAGAGGCGGCCGCTTTCGAAAGAATTCAAGTTACTTCTGGATGGATTGAGCCTCCGGCGGAATTTATGTTTCGGAAATAATATCGTTCAGTTTCAAGGATCAAACGTTTTATTCGCCGTATACGCGCGCGCGCAGCGAGATACAATTTGATGATATACTCTCTCGCTGCATGAAAGTTGCAAGTTTCAAAATTTTTTGAATAGCCGAAAGCGCCACAGTACTGCGTATGCACTGATAGCATTATTATCGAATCATAGTTTGTAAATTTCTGACGAAAATAAGAACGACGACTACATTTAACGCGAAACTCTGTTTAATCTGCGAGTAAAAATTTAAACGAATTTTTTATATATTTATATATAGAAAATATTTATATGTAGATTATTGCTTATATATAAATATTAAAAAGAAATGGGGCATCGTTTTTCTTTTTTTTTGTTTTAAAGTTTTAATTAAAGTAATTTATCAGAAATGATTAAATATAAATGGATCAAAGTACATTTGTTTATATTGCTATTAAATATATCCGCAATATACTTTGCTCACACACTATCCTTTCGCGAAGGGAGTGTGTTTGCTGTACATTCTAAGTTCGTTCCACCCGTCTGCCTGATCGATTAAAGGACACCCCAGGGAGGCGAAATTGGATATGGTGGTGAAACTTGCTCCCCTCGTTCGATTTCTCCATCACGAAAAGTTTCGATTTTGCGATCGAGCACCTACATTACAGCGAATATTACCGAATGTTCAGAAAATTTCGGTGTGCTAAGTGTTAAGAAACTCTGCGACGTTAAATTAAACAGGCGCCCCAGCTCTCTCTCTCTCTCTCTCTCTCTCTCTCTTTTTCTTTCTCTTTCTCTTACTCGAATTAAACTTTCGTATTCCGAAAGTAGGCGAAATTAGTTTGATCCTCCGGTAGCTCTCAGGCACCTTAATACCGTTCGGACGAGACACGAATCCCATTTGCCGTTGTAACGGGATACGTCAATCAACCTCGCTAGTCTTTGAGACCCGTGTTCGTCACCCTGTCTTACCTTGTTTCATGCACGAAGGTTCCATCAAGAGATAGTCCGTCAGAGGTGACATAAGCTTTACGGTATTGTTGTCAAGTAGAGCAATTTCAAATTATCAGTGATATAGTCAAAGGAGAAAAAAAATTTCGTTCCTACTATGATTATTAATTACATTAATATTTATGATTATTAATTCTTTTAATTATTTATTTGATTTCATTATTATTTTATTGTTTCTTAAGGCCCTTGAAACTTAATTCGCGCAAAAATTTCTTTAAGCAATTTAAATAATTTTAGATAATTTAAAGTATAAAAAAGATATTAAGATCTTAACAATTTTTCTGACAAAAATCGATTTTGAATTTCATAAGAAATAATGCTACGTTACATCGACACGCTCCAAACTATTTATAAATTGAATTATATATAGTAAAATATATATGTGGATAATATGTAGGAGCGCACGCGTAGAATCGACGAACGCGAACGAAAGCGAATCTCCGAAGACTTCGAGCGGATGATACCGGCGCGCATATTGTGAGAAGGGTGGATTAAGTTGGTTTAACGAGGGATTCAAAAAGGGAGGAGACGTCTCAATCGCAGACGCATCAAGAGGGATTCACGTAACGCGTTGCTCCTGAAGGCCCGTTCACACGGAAGCGACGATTAATCGAGAATGCCTATCAACCCACTGCGCCGGGGGAATTGAATTTTCCCGCTCGATTCGACAAGGCTCGTTTCCTCGAGCCTCTTATTTTTTTTTTACATCGTTTCATTCGCCAATCCATTGCGTGCAGCTTGGAGATGGATACGCGTTATGGCATTTAATTATCTTCATCAATAGAAAAGCAATTTAACCTGAATGAGATAAATTGCATTTTTTACATGAATAATTCTCGGATATATTTCAGAAGAAAAATATTCGAGATAGAGATAAAAACGTAGGAATAATATACTCACAGTAAGAAAGAATTATGATAATAATTAATTTCATTTATATTTGCAGGTGAGTCAATAACAGCTGACTTCTATCTTCACCGATCGTTTTGAGAGCTTCAGCTTGACATTTTTGTAAGTTATATTCCGTATTATATTTAAAAGTTTCCGATAAGGTAAGCTCGCGCGGTAATTACATCTATCCTTTCATTTGATTCAATTTGCACTTCGATTGAATTTGCCTGTCCAATGAAAACCCCACGGACTGCGATAATAATCCAATTTGCCGCAAGTATTCGCAAAGAAGCCATCTGGGACAGCAAACAAACAAGCGTCGCCTTTCTACAGACAGCATTCGTCGATTTTCTAGCATAATTACGTGCACGCGAGAGGTGCGCCGGTTTTCGCGTCTTGTCACAGAAATATCGTAGATATTATACGGCGCCGCCGTATACATCAAAGTTGGGAATGCGCCAATTTTTCCGTTATCAGCTTTATTACGTGACGCAATTACGCGAGCCTTTTCACGACCTTTGTGTCGCACGTCCGACTTTCGCGCAATAGAAAATACGTCATTTCTGTTGCGGGCGAGATATTAAATTATCCGCGAAATTTTGTTTCGGCCTAACTCGCTCGCTCTTTTAATCTGCGCTTTTTAATATGGAGAATAACTCCGCAAACAAATTGAAAAATAATTAACTTCGCGAGTGGGTGCATTGTCGCTCGGGTGAACCGCCAACGCAAAAGGAAATAGACAGTGAAAAAATTTTCATGTTAAAATGCATTTGCCGCTTTTTTTTTCTTACGCGCTTTACATGCTCGTTTACAAATATTAAAAAGTGAAACAATATAAAATGAAAATTGCACAGTTGGAAATGCTAACTTGTCGTCGGTTGCGACAGAAAAAAGCCAAAAAATATATAATCTCATTTGTATTCTATCTCTACAATTATGTTGTAAATTGATAAAATGTTGAAATATCGAATATTTTTACATGATTTTAACAATTGAGAGCATTGTTTATTAATTGCCAATTATACGAAAAGATTGAAAATGGAAAAAATCAATATTTCATTTTGTTATTTTGTTATAATGTTATAAAATAATTTATACTGATTTTATAGATATTAAATATATTAAAGCAAGGATACACATATTATTATATTTTATAGCGAAAAATATTGATTGCCAGCAGTGCATCGAAGCAAAGTTACGATAAATCGCAGCTATATGGAGAGAATGCATCGTACTGTGAATCGAGGATGTGCTAGTTTTTCAATTTTTCGCAGATTTTTCATCTGCACGTTCCGTTTTTATTCCGGACGAACCAGAAGTTCCGTATGCGTCGCATTCACGTAGGAGATAGCCTTACGACAGCTCGAAAAATGACAGGCGGTAATAGAGATTGTATTTGCTTTTAATGTATATATAGTATATACAGTTACGTAAATTAAATCCGCGTGACGCATCACGAATGCGTTTCGTATTCTTGCGAAAGTCCGGAGATTTGCGTCTCCTCGCTCTACATAAATCCAACGTTTCAACGATCATCTCTCATAAATTGCGATTAGCATTCGCTTTCGCGTTCATCGTCGCTGCGTGACCTGAGAATATTATTTTGCGGTAAAAAGAGTACCTTGTCTAGATGTGAGATATGAACATAGACGGATCCGCGATCTTTCGTTAACTGTCCAAAAATGATTAACGTGCGCGATCCATTGTATGTATGCCGCTAAATGGCGGATACCATTATAATGGCAGATTGGATCTCACACATTTGCGTGATCGAATAAATTCGGCAAATATAAGAGAGAAAGCGCGGCCAATCGTAATACGTGAACAAAAATTCTTGTTGAATTCGTCGAACCAATAGTCTCGCGAAAATCCCACGCTGCTTTCGCATCTCGCGCAAGTTAGACTCGCGTTCTTAAGTAAAGAATCAGGATTAGCTCAGGAAGAATAGCGAAGAAATACAGATGGGGAAAGAGTGGAATTAGAGCAAAAAAGCGAATGAAAGAAAGAAACGGAAACAAAGAAATTTATAAAAAAAAAAAAAATAACGGAGCAAGATGCGTGTTACTTTCGAAGAAAGTTCTCTAGACATAGAAAATCGATTTTACTATCTTTAACGATTTAACGCGAGCGACTATCGAATTGCAGAGGATACCATTTAAAAGCACGATGAGCAAACGCTTTTAATACTCGCGCTACCGTAGTGGGTTTCAATATCACGGATAGAAATATATGGTGGAGAGAGATGTAGATGCTACAATTTTCAACAAAGAGGTACATTATCGCGACGCCATTATTCATTTGACGTACCAGATCATAATGTTTGGATGAAATTTCACGGTACGCTCCTCGAGAATTTCAAGAAAGCATCTACACGCGTTATACATATACTACGCGGTATTAATTGCTGTGCCCGATCTTGTCTAGTCCGGGTAGAGCGTGATTTATGATGATGAATCGCAACGAAACTCGACAACAGTTACAACGTCGAGCGAATGGCGTTGAATACATCGAGATCCGCCAAATTTCACCGGATACGTCCGAGATTAACGAGCCGCGAGGATATCTCGCGAGAAATCGCGGAGGCGCGATGTATCTTCGTTCCTCGAAAGTAATTTGGCGCGGCCTGATCCCGACGATCTCGCACTAAAATGCTCGCAATATTATGATTCAGAACGGAAGAGGAAGAGCTTTCTTGCGTAATACGCACGTGGAAAGAATAGTTCTTTCCACGTCTTCTCATTGTTCTTTCAAAGTGAAAACCTCACCAACCGCGCTTAACGCCTTTGTCGCGATATAAAACGTTACAAGTGTGTCGTATAAGTGATACACAGTCGTTTCGTAAGAATTACGTCGAGCTGCAGGAATGTGTATACTCCGTGACGACTTTTCCTCGGTGCAAATTCAATTACACTGTTGAATACTCTATACTAAATATCTCGATAATTAAGTTTCAAATTGTAATTTTATTAAAATAAAATCTGGTAATTTGAAATTAACTGACAAGAAATAATTAGTTACATGTACATGTACTAAACTAATTTTTAAAATTTTTTAATTTAAATTTAAATTTTTAAATTTCTTAAATTGTCTTTCAAAGACAAATTTTTATGTATACATATGTATTTTATTGTTTATAGATTTATTTTATTTTTTTTTTTTATAAGAAATTTTTCATATTATAGCGGGTTTTTTAAATAATTCTATGTATATATAGGAAAATATATAACCGCAATCTTATGGTTATACAAGAATTTTTCTTGAAATAATGTAATGTGATAATTTGAATTGTACTTGGTCCCCTTGAGTAAGATGGAATTAATTCAGTTGACTCGATTAATTAGGATAGTTGATTTAGTTAGTCCAATACTCCAAACTGCATTAATAGAATCAGAGAAGCATATACGTGTGTATATTCATATGCAATTCTAGATTGCTGTTGGTTGATCGATCTCCGGTAGTATTCAGGACAGACAGATTCAAGTGTTTACTTATTAGAAAGACGGTAATATCGTCCATGCATACGAATTAATTTAATTACTTAATTACTTTAATTAATTACCTGTGTAAATGTTATCAATTTTCTTCACTATATTAATTTTTTAAACACTGCTTATGCACTTGTAATATTTTTTGGAGATTATAAATTGTTATCATAATTATAATCTAATCATGCAGTTAATTTAGAAAAACTTTTAGTTTGTACGTAAGAAGAAAATTAGATAAGAAAGATTTACACACTTTTTGAAAAGATTCAAAATTTTTAAATTAATACTTTAATTAATACTTTATAAATGTGCAATATACGCTTTTTTCCCAAAACGGGCAATGTCATTTATATTATATTTCTATTATTCAATATTCTATCACTTATATATTTCATATAAATCATGTTTATATTGAAACCATTTACTAGTTAATCCTCTAATCAATAGTTACGTAAATTGTGCCTATCGTAATTACCGTGCTATATCTATAACTAACATTGCTGATTAAATGCGCGCTACAAACTCGTTACAGTCTCGCTCGGAGATTATCCTGCTCTATATTACTCCCCAAGGACTATGTAACTTTGGCTGTCCTGTTTTATTATTCGGCGCGGACTAATCTGGAGTGTTAATTCGCACCGTGAAAGGAACGTGCTCGCGTACGTGTTCGAAGTAGTACCATCAATTGTCGCCGCAGACTTATCTCTTTATCTTTCGCCTTCTCTGATTCCGAAATATAGTCCACCTTAAGCGTAAGTTACGCTAATTATCAGCGAATAATAAATTCGCGTCTGCATATATATATATATATATATATATATATATATATATATATATATATATTTGATGAATATTGCAAGACATAAATTGAGGAAGAATTTAAGTTTTTAGAGAAGAGAAATTTGAGAGCGTGTCGCTGTATTTCAAAAGCAATATCTCGTTTTGCTAATTGCTCTCTTCCATTAATTTTATCTAATCTTCCATCTCATATTATACTCTATTACATTCTACATGAAGTGAAATCGTGCAAATAGACGAAAATTTTGAAATAAAATTCTGAATTGTGTAAGCGGGAAAGATGACTATATTTATTATTATTTTTATTACGTTTATTGATTGTTCTAGAAAAAAGATATACGGAAACGTATGTTTTTCTCATTGAAACTATCATTAGAGCGATTACGAGCAGCAATTATCATTATCAACGTAATTATCACGTTTTCAGCGTTGTATTTGCGACCATTGTCCAACGGGATGTTACAAATGAAATGCTATAATTAGAGAAAGTGTAGCCATAAAGGTTGAACATTAATATGTAACCGAGGTAACGCTTAGATCTTAGAATCGAAACGTTAAATGTTGCGATAAACAAACGGAAAAAATGGGATAAAAATAAAAGAAGAGAAAAATATATTATAATAATATACAATGTATCTCTGTTGTTGTCCACTGAAGGAAGTTACAACGTGTACAAATGCAAATTTAAATGCAAAGCGTTTGTTATTCCTGCGCTTCGTAATTATTAACGAACGTTAATTGCACAATTGAATTAAAACAAATACGCTTCGAAAAACGATCGGCTTAAAATAAAAATAATGAGCAGGCGTTCTCTGTTATACAATTATAGATGCAATCATATGACTTGTAAATACTAACGGAAGAAAAGTGAATCATAATTCAGCGGCTTAATTAAAATTGTTAAAATTTGTAAATAGCATTATTTAAGCTGTAATTTTGATCGCATTTTCATTATGATTTATATTACTGCCTCCGCATTCAAATGAATCATTTTAAAGGGCCGATGCGCTCATTAAATTACTTTTATATCGGCCGCAAATTTATTTTGACGTTCGATCAATACTTCGAGCATTGTCGTAATGTGAATCAAGGGAAAGAGCAGGAAGTTGCAGTTAAAGTAAAAAATTACGGTTTTAGTACATTTTCCCTCGCAATCATAATTATATTCTCATTGTCCGCTTAAAAATAGTATTTTCGCGCAGACAGACCGACAGACAATGTCTCGCGTTAAGAGCTGGTTTAATCAAGCCCTGAAATGCAATAACGACAGTAATATTATCACGAATTTTACCTTTTAATCTGTTATTATCTTTTTATTTTATTCGCGGTTTCGGGACAGAGGCAATTAAATTGAGATTACTGAGAGATATAAGATAGAAAGGGAACGCGCGGTGAGGGGTGAGGAAGGGGGAGAGAGGAAAATAGAACTCATAAGACACGAGATTTGTCTAGATTGTATCCTTCATCTACTTAACGGCGATAATTGGAGGCCGACCTTCATCCGGCTAAAACTTATCTACCTTCGTGATGCCTCCTCTAACGAGGAAAATGGTCATGCATCACCGCAGATTGACCTGAGAGGTCATTAATTTCCCCGCTGCTCGAAGTCACATTCATGCCTTGCGATGCGTTTATATCTCTGTACGTTACGCCGAGTACGTTCATGAACCATTCTCGACATGACAAATGAAAATGTAATTAATTGTCACTTTTTCTACCGCACGAGATTCTTTCACTGTGCAAAAGTTTTTATCCTCTTTTTCCGCGTGCTTCGGTATTTAATAGATAAGGAAAAATGAGGAGAAAATGTGCACTTTAATGCGAAAGATTGATTAAAACTATTGTATATGGAATATTTTTCAGTTTCTTTTTAATCTCGCATTCTTTGGAAAAAAAAAAAAAAAAGTCGCAATTTCTCCTCTTTCTAATAGATAAGAAAATAGGAATAAGATATAAAGGATGGAAAGGGAGCGAGTGAAAAAGTAAATGAGCATGAAAGTAAAATGAAACATCTCTCGTATCGTTCTCCAACGATGCTCATCATAGTCAATTCGCCTAAAGCCAACTCCTTAATATCGCAGAATGCTCTATATACCTGTTTGTGTTTAGTGCTTTTCGTGTTTGTTCTCTCGCGAGCATTTCGTGCGGTTTAGTTCCGAGCGATGCTTATTTATACAGGAGAAAACAAACGCGGGAAGAGACAGAGAGAAAGTAAAAGTAAGAAACCGTTGTATTTCCAGGTTATATCCTTATGGTGCTAATTAGAGCCCGACCATTTGTTCGGGAAGCCGTGTAAACCGTGTAATAGAAATAATCCGGTATTAACGTGGCGAGGAAATTCAAATTGGTTAATGCTTTGAAATGCTCCAAATAACTATCTTTGCCGTCACTTTCTCAATGTTTACCTCTTTTTGCAGGGAAGAGAGAACTTGTTTGATAAATCGAAATTTTCAAGCGCAATCGATTTTTGATTTAAAATTTGATTGAAAAAGCGCGAATTATATATGTATAAAAGATCTCCCTAATGTTATATTTATACACATATTTTTTATTTATAAAATCACATTCAGCCTTCTGCTGATTGATATTTTTATTATCGAACGTGATTTTCATATATCGAAATAATAAAGAGCAAATGTAATGTGGCAAGAGACGCTCGGTAATGCCGAAACGATAAAATCGTAAAAGGTTAAATAAAAGATCAGCTGATTGCTCGGCTGAGAGTGACATTCAAGCTTCAACCGGTCAATGCGGCAACCGCACTGCAGCGATTCCGTCGGGGCGAACGACGTTAACACGTGTCTTGAAAGGGCACGCGTATTGCATATACGTACAATAATAAATTATCGCTTATCGCGTCTAATCGCGCAATCGCCAAGGGTCTCGCGAATGTACGCAAGAATGTAAACTCTCGGAAATAATGGTAGGCGAATGTTGAACTTCCTCTTGCCGTGCGTACGTTCGTGTCGCGGCACAACACATTCCGATTATTCGTGACAGGAAAAAGGTGAGGGGTGGAGAAGGGAGGTAATCGCGCTTTTCGCTTTCGCTCGATGTAAAAATTTGCATGTTGCATACCGTGCTTCTCTGCAAGCGCCCGGGCTTATCGCTGCTTAATTTTATCACGCTGCACGTGGTATCCGCAACGATGGTGTTTAACGGAAATATCACAGGGCGATTACAAAACATTTTTATTAGTGCAAATTTTTATTGCCGACTAAAACTTTAATAAGCATCTGGGTACGTATGTATGTTTGATTACCTTGAATTAAAGCGCTCCAATCTCGCAAAGTAATTTATTACAAATGGCGTATAGTTTGACGATTACAATAAAAATTTATTTTCTCGAATTTTTGATCAACCTTTACCGGGATTTCTTCCCTAATGGATGGACTTTATCCGCTCGCATGATAAGAAACGCATACATTATGCGCGTACATCGGCACACGCACATCTTTCTCCAAAGTGTAAGGGTCGCGCAACCACCAATTTGAATAATTTACATATAATCGTCGAAATATGAAAGCATTATGACCCAGATACTTATCTGCGAGCTATCAGCTACCCTGGAATAATTCCAATATGCCTCGATTATGTACCGTTTTGTGCAAATAACCGTGTACTTTGATTAATCATCGCGCACATTGTTCGAGGCCCTGAATGCTCTCCCAACTAGCGACTAGCAATCTCTCCTTGTCCCTGACCATTACAAAGATCTGAGATTGACCGCAATAAATAACGCATAACGTGCAACAGCGCCATAACCTTTAGATGCTAATAAAATTCTTTTTCTCGAATTCAGGTTGTTCAACAATACTCGTACATACTAATAGACACGCACAAGCACAATGTCTAGTTGCAGGTTTTTTATTATACCTTTTTTTATTATACATATTATTAACGATTGTTCGTTCTTTTTTAAATGAGATAAGCTAAGCTTGTGAGAGAAGAAAAAATTGATTAATATTTTAATTAATAATGTACGAGAAAAAAAATCATATTGTCGAGAGACAAGCATTATAAATACTGTATTAAGTAAAGTATGTTAAAGTATGTTAGAAGATATATATTAAAACCGTATATTAATGTGCTGAGAGGTAGAAATTTTTTTTTTCAATGTATCTTGAATTTAATTTTGACTAAACAGATGCATGCTTAAAGTGTCCTCTTTCTCATCATACCGTTTTACATAAGTATGTACGCATTCGAACGAATATAACCCGAGCTTTTACCCCTCCTCTCCCCCCTCCCCCCTTTCTGTCTCGGAGGTGGATATTTATGCGCATTACTTATGTAGCTTCGTGCATATCAGCGTCGACGGGGGCGTGCGGTGCGCACTTTAAGCGCAAGATATTTTCTCGGCTTTTGATTAATGGTCTCGCTCGCGAGCGCAGGCAGCATATATACGCGCGGATCATTAGCGACCCTGAAACGTTGCAAAAACCCATCCCAAAATGTGGCATCGGATGCGCATCCCCTCGATGCGTGCATACCGCACGCGCGCTGCAACAGGCCGTAATAATTATGCGAGATACGGTGACGCTCTTGGAAAATACCGGCACCGTCCGGAAGGATTTACGATTGCAATTAGTTTGTCTGGTTAATTGCTTAAGCTACCGTAATTAATAATTGTTGAGAGAAAGGGAGAGAGAGAGAGAGAGCGCTTAAAAGCATTTACGAAGCCGACGACGGTGATCGGACGCGAAAGTTTCGAGCTGATAATAGGTCGGTGTTATGAACAAATATATTCGTGGCAGATGAGAAAGGCAAAGTGAACGTCGATCATTAGAAACGAGACTTTACGACCGTAATAATATTGAAAAGATGAAATACAACCGCTATCCTTTTTTTTTCCCTTAGAGCAAAAAATATCTTCTTCTCTTCTTGTACGAATATCGATAGAATCGCCAAAGCGTACACTAAACATTCATGAAAAATCGAGGTGCCGCAATGACAAACGAGTATGTTACTATGCATGGATATTTACATCACACTTTTCGTGATTTACACTTGTGATCGATTATCATTAATCATCCCCGAACAAATCGACAAGGGAACATTTCAAGAGGAACGCGAATATCCGCGCTCGAATATCTTATGAAATCGCGACGATGTAATCGATCGGTTGGCAGATGCGACTGAACACGTTGCAATCGTTACGCCGCGTCTATAATCAATTGCGTAATAGTATCTTCACGCCCTTGTCATTCGCCTTTCGTCGCGAAAGTAATAGTCATCCAGCATCCGCCTCGGTGCAACGGGCGTGCACGGGAATGCAAGACCGCGAATGCGTCAAGGACGACGGGTTCCGAACAAGGCCACGCGTGTCTCGTAATCTTGACGGCTATTAACATCCAGCCGAGTAAACACACCCGTCACGCCCCGCCAACATCCGTAAACCCCTACTAAATTCTTGGCGAGAGAAGAGAAAAATGCTCGGCGTGCTCTTTCCAGCTATTCGTCTCTCCTCTCTCGTCTGGAGGCTTCCTTGTAAAGCGACGCGGAGAGAATTCAATGTTCCCGTTGTGCTCCTCTCGATACTTACGTAATCGCTTCGCGGAGATGGTATCCGACAAGAGCTGCTCGAAGGCTATTACGGCGGAATTAAGGACGCGGGCGACTTAACTCGCTCCTTCGAAATTATTTCTCGCGAGAGCTGAAGAATCGCGTTTGAATTTCATTTCTTGACGAGTCACGGTACTTTCTTAATCTACATCGATCCGTTCTAATCTTCTTTTTATATAGGATTCACGTTAACGATACTTTGTACATGATACGCTAATTTTTACTTCTTTCATGATATATTTTACCGTAAAATTACGACGATATTTAAATAAAAAATTAGGACGATGTTAAAATAAAATATATTATTCAAGTATCTTAAAAAAAAAACGGAGAGAATGTTCAAGAAAAAGTACAGAGATACAATTTTATGTTACAGAAAATATATTTTCCAAGCCTCATCTTGGATGGAGTATCGATTACAGAGATATGATAGACATTATCATTAATTCCAGCCTCGTGTGTCCTTTATCGGTTTCACATCACGTGCCGCGCGGTTCCCGCGAAAGAAGGTGGAGAATAGATAGTTGTAGAGAATACGATCACCTTACCTTCAGTTGTCCGATACGAGTTGTTAGCGCACATAAGAAGGAACGCGAGAGAGAAAATCCCATCTTCTTTCACTCCATCATAGACGCCGCGCAATCGGCCTTACAGCCATAAGCTCGTGAAATTGGAGCTACTCCCGTAATTCAATAATCATACTTCTCATCGATTTCGCGTCACGCGGGATATTCCCCTCGTATAGGTATAAGAATAGCGAAGAACGAGAGGAGGATCTTCTTATAAATTCAACTCCGGCAAAACCGCGACGGGGCAAGAAAATGTGAAAGTTTTTTGTCTATTCATGCAGACGCGAAAAATCAGCCGAGACGTTCGAAAAAGACCTCTCACGCGAAAAATTACGGAATAACATCGATAATAATAATCTGATCTCTCATTTTTATCGCGCCAAATGTAGTGCCATGACTTCGGTATATACTTTGTTTACGAGAGTTCAAATATCGTAAAGTGAAGTAATAAAGTTTTATGTGACTTTCTTACGATCTTATCATTCTTACGGGGGTGAGATTGTAGCGAGTCCGCGTGCTACCAAGCTATTTTAATTGAGATTAATCAAGCTGGCTTTCAATTAACGGAGATACTCTTTCTCTCTTTCTTTCTTTCTCTCTTCCCCTCTGCCTCTCTCACGCGTATATTTTAATTAAATTTCAATCGCGCGTGTGACACACACGCGCAACACGAGGTATGCGGGTCACGCAGCTGCCACACGTGGAATTCCGCGACCACGGCGGGTTATACGCAGAAATTGCGCGATTTCGTCGGCCGCGCTTAAATCTCGTAATCGTTCACTGTATTCGCGAAGCACGCGCGCGGACGAATTCATATTCTGTAATTCCATTTATATTCTATAATCGGTGCGTGCGCCGGCTACAATAATGATGTGCACTCTAATTGGAAATATCTATCATTAACGGTTCGCAGTCTGCACAATTAGATGGATTTAATATTCGATTTCAATATCATGAGCCGAGTTTCCGATATACTACGCGAGATTTTGCGGAAAATTTACGGAAAAGATTTCGCATTACATTCCGTTTCTCTTTTATTAAGAATGAAATATTTGCACACAGATAAAGATACATAATATGACATATTATATATTATATGACGCGAATCGTCATGTTACGAAGAGAAAGGTATTGTTTTTAAGAGACTTTACGCATTATTTATTTATGAAGAATGAATATTTGTTGTCACGAGATGATTAATATCGCTTATCGCGACAGCTATTTTATCGCACGGTCCCTAACTCTGTTTCTTTTTTCTCATCGGACTCTATCTTGTCACGCGTTTTTTCGCCTTTTCTTTTCCCTTGGCCGATGGCGTGAGAATGTGCGAACTTGAATAAGCAACGTCATCGATTGTGTGATGCACAATAGCTTCTTCTATCCGGGCGCGGAAGGATATATCGTCAAATCTGAATATCCACCATGAGACTAGATACGTTCTATCACACCGCCACAGTCGAGAGAATATTTATGTCTTTCTCAGTCTTTTTTTTTTCCTTCAATCTCTTTCAAGAGCAGGCTGATTCTATGAAATCGTTCGCGTAAACTGTTTTTTTTTTTCTTATTTAATAAGTGGACTGCTTGCTATTCCGATTTTTTGATCAAAGTTATGAACGTACGATTTAATTACGATCTGTTACAAATCATGTAAGTACATGATGAGAAAAGGAAACGAAGACCAATAAAGGAAGAAACGACGCTGTATTTTCCGATAATTTGCGAGCGCGCAAAGGACGGCAATTAAACAGTTTCGATCACCAGATGATCCAACCTTCGCGACGGGAAGTCACTTGGGAGTACCTATCGCGATATTTCGTTGGAACCGGTAACCTGTCTTCGCGACGGACGAGCCCGAGGAGAATTACGCGACGATAAATATCCCGATGGAAGTTAATCGCATCGTCTCTTCCTTCGTTGGTCTCCAAGTGCGCGTACAGCTTTCCGATGCAATTTATAACGCACTCCGTGCTCTCCTCGGACATCGGCCTCGGTATCTCGTTTAAAAATCAATTTCGCAGCACCATCTGCATCGTCGGGACTGAGGGGGGAGCCGGGGAAGAGGAGGTGAGTATCGGAACCCGTCCCTTTTCCCGCGAGATTATTAAAGAAATACTTCGCTTCGCGCTATCCTTTTAATCGATGCGCGCGAAACGAGTTCTCGCTCGCGTCCTTTTTTTTCCGCGCTTTTCCGCCGATTTCCCCGTTCTTTTTTGCATCTTCCTATCCTCTCATTGCGCGAGACAACTGACTTATGCGCGATTATATTACGTAATAAACTGCGTTCCGCGGCGCTAGCATAATTTAACACTCGATGTGCCCTCACGGCGACATTGCGTTTCCGGTGTGGCTTTGAGATGAGAAAAACAAGCTCCCTCGACACTGGCGAGCCGCGAACAATTGTTTGTTACGTACTTAGCGGTTTAATCTCCTTGTGCCTACAAAGTCAGAGCGATACATTATTATACGAGCGTGCTTGCACGAAATTGCTTCAAGTGATTGATTATCAAATATAAGAAACGGCAGAAGCAAGTCTGATTTTTCCTGGCAAAAATTTGCTTCGGAACAAAACACTGTCTTATGATTGACTGAGATGATTTTTTTAATGCCGTATAAAAATAATATTTATAATTAAATTGAAGAAGTGCAGACAAAATTTTTTATAAAATACACAACATTTTTTATAAAATAATTTTTCTAATACATCTGAAAATTATAGATAATAATATTTTAGCAAAATTAAGAAAAGAATTCTATTTTTTATATAACAATTAATTGCGCGTATATTTCTGATTTATTCCACCTAGATATTTTCGTTACGACAAATACAATGCGGCTGCGATCGCTTTAATCGATCTGGCCTTTAATGAAAAGGTAACACGACCAACAGCTGTTTCGCTGACGGCCGCAAACGCGTAATCTGCCTCGAGTGAAAATAAATTTCAAAGTCCCACACTCTTAGTTTGGATTACCTTTCACTGGAATCATTTAAGTACAATATAATCAAGCTCACCGTAGGCGAACCACTCGCCGCTGCGTTTTGAGGACGATCCTTTCACTGCCAGACCTCTCACGACGTTTAAAGAAGCTGCATCGACTATACGTTACACCGGTTACACAATGCAACGCATTATTTGTTTCTTGTCCTTACTTTTTACAGCGTTTCCGGAAAATTTATATGCTTTTGTGCATGTCTGAGGCTAAAATCGATTTTATCAACAAGAGTTTTATTGATAGTTTTTATCTCGGTTTATAATCAATTTCAATTTATAACCGTTTCTTTTTTGTGATAGTACGCAATTATTTTCTGCACAGTTTGCACAATCAGGCAGCCGTCGAGAAACGACATGTTCAATTATACGTACCATCGATCCCGACTAACGTCGGCAAATTTGATTCCGTCTTTCGACAAGTGCCAGAGAGGGTGGGATCTTCTAACGCTGCGAAACGTTCATAAAGCGCGTTTCTCCCTTGATATGTTGCTTTTAGCAGATTACGCGGCATGGGGGGTAGGTGAGGGTGACAGGACTAGGGGGAGAAACTACGCTTTTAGGACTCGACACTGATTTCTCACTAGTGATCCGTGATACATCGCCCTGCGCGAGATTAAATCGGGTCGTTCAGACCGGCAAGATGTTCTCGCTCGTTCGGGCATGAATCGTGGCATCGTGTAACCGAGTTTGTAGCTTCACAGCTCGGCGTAAAGTACTTTGGATAAATCACATCAAGTGTCAAATGTGATATGTAAATGATTACATATGGATACGCGATTATCTGTTATTTATTACAAGCATTTTTCATTGAATTTAAAAAAAAATAGTATACTATTATATACAATAGAATATTATAGCATGTAATGTAATAAAGCATTCTCTGTAAGTTACCGAATTTATCAGATTTCCGAGATTGGACTTGTAATATTTCTAAAACAAATAAGTCGATTATAAATTTATTTAATTGCATAATAAATGTTATGCAATTTAATTAAAATATCTACGTTTTTCAAATAGAAATAAAATTCAATATTTTTTTGATTTCTCGTATATCTCCTGAATTCCAAACAATTTGGTAATGCAAAAGAAGCGTATAATGACAGTTTTTCAATCTTTTCAACATATATAGCAAGCTTTGAGATTGTATTTTATGGTCATTTAAAAAACAATATTTCACGGGTGTATGTATAGAGATAAAATGAACTTTGTCGGAGATCCACGTTATTAATGATGAAATGTCAAGTGAATAAAATCTTTATTAATGCTTAGATGAGTACTTATCGAGCACACAAACACAAATGACTCACTCGAGTCTGCTCGTCACTGTTTGAAAGATTAAAGTAGAAAGGTTGAAGAAACATTTAATCTGATGTATATACATCTGAATATAAATATACATTGAAGGATTTTATCGATTTTAGAAAGCTTTTTCGCTTATAAGGTAAGTGAATCAGTTTGAGATTTAAAAGATGTTAACTCATTTCTAGCTAATTTATTTTATGCGTTTCGTAGCATTTATATGTGCGTCGCTTGTTCGCGCTAAAGAAAGCGCGACTGGTGATCCGTGAAAGGTGGGCATATTTGTGATTACGTTCGTTCTTCGGTGTCGTTACTTAACGAGTCAAAAGTTGCTCAATCAACATTTATAATCATACTTTGCGATTTGCGGAGTCGCTTGATGCTACCGAGCTTATTAGACCGACTGCCGCGGTTTGCTGCTACTTACAAGCTATTTACAAGTGAAATGTTTCGCCAGGATGATACAAATTTCGTAATGTACAGTCTGAATAATTGCAGCAATGTCGAAACGTATCAATATTGATCGTATTCTCATTAAAATGAGATTAAGTTATCTTATCAGTTGATTTATTGTCTCGCATACAAAGATTTTGAAATAATATCAAAATTAATTCTCCGAAAAAAGAAACAAACAAATATGTCCCACGCTTCTGTATTTAAATTTGCGACGATTTTTTATTAACCGCAGCCGGAGACGCAGCTAATCTTCGCTCGGTTTTAATTGCAACGCAACGCAATTCTCTAAGTACTTAAAAGACGACCGCTTGGTGCTCGTGCGAAGTTAAGTTATACATCGCCCGAGATGCATCTCTTCCCGCGAACAGACCTGTTGGGGATTAATGGAAGCTGCTGGTCGTACCGATCGTATAAACGCTCGCGGCGCAAATTTAATAGCCAGAGGCGATATCACGTGGCTTAAATCCCCCCCCCCTCCTTTTCTCCCTTTCCTTCTTTTGATTAGTCCACTTCTCGAGATCTTCGCGATACGTTTTGCCGAGATACGGTCACGTCGGAAAACGCCGCAGCGCTATTATTTTCTTTTCTACCGTTATATTGCCAATTAAACACCGCGAAAGTCAAATTGCTCTATTCGCAGGGGAAACATAAGGAGCCATTAACACAACCGACGTATTCTCCGCGGAGGATATTTATAAAACATAAAACTCTTGCGCGGTTTTTTTTTTCGTAGTTTATTTTAGCACTTTAGTATGAAATATCTATGATAAAAGTGCCGCGTGCATTTTCTAAACGGTTTCAATGCATTTCAAATTAGCTTTCAGAGAAATGGAAATATTTTACGAATAGTTCATTTTTTTTTTGCGTCCTTTCTGACATTAAAAGTCATAAACGAAGTAAGGCGTTTGCCCGATTATCTTTTCCTCTCGCCCTCGCTTTTTGTCATCGGTATCTCGCCGAAAGACGTCAGGAAGAGAGATGCAGTTTTATGGCGCGTTGTATTGCGGCTTGCGCTTGAATGAAATTTTCATGCGGCATAAAGAGCGCTAGGGAGGAGCCCCCTCTATTATGCGATCTTTTTATCTGCCTCGTCGTGTTTTTCCTCACGAGCTACCAAACGCACATTTACCCCGAGCTTTGCTCGGAGAGATTACTAGAAGGCGCGTATTATTCAACGCGCAGCTCGGGCTCCTCGTATTTTGATATTTCCATCTTGTCGCGAACAGTCGTAGATTTTCCTCCGCGCATATATTTGCAAAGCGAGCATACGACTTCGTATATGTTATGCGCGAATAATACTATGAGGATAAAGTAGGAATTAGAATTCAGCTGTGTGACAGCGCGGCTATCATCGAGATAAGTAAGCGTAATAAAAGCGCTTAATATAATTTGATGTACTACATTACACTAAGACATTATCACACTGTAACGGTAGATTGGCCATTTTATATCGACGAGAGATAGAAAGATAGAGGGAGAGGATATCAAGAGTCCCCATTAAAAGTACTCTACAATATTCTATTATATCGATATATATATATTTTAAGTCTTCAAATAATTTTTTTTTATAACAAGGCACATAAAATTATAAATAGAATTTTAGCACGAACTACAAAGAGAGTTTTAATTATAATAAAAGTTTGATGTTTTATAATAAATTCTGCTTTCTGCTTGGTAATATGAAAGTTCAAAAAAGCGTACGTCGATCGCGCGAGTCGTTTTATAGATTGTGTGGATTGAGTACGCTACGTGAATTTTCATAAGAATTCGAAAATTGTGCAGTGACAATACCATTCTATCTGTCAGCGCGACTCGCAATAGAAACAGACATCGGCAGAGAGAAACATACGGCGCTACATGCATTTGCGCCATCGCCGTCGACAAATCAGTTTGAAAAATCGTCAGGAAAGTCACGACAAATGCAGGCGCGCGCACGCATATGCGCCGGCAATATCCCTCACACATGTTTTCCCCGTATAAAAATATTTCTCTCGATTCTGAGGAATACGACGGCATTTGCGAATCGAAAATCCAAGCACATTCTCGTTCAAACGTTTTACAGGCTATTCCTACAAAGAATTCTTCTTTCGTTCATTTGAATATAATTGGTGCGCCAAAAGCTATATTACTGAATTTTGTATAAAATGATTGACTTTTATATCTCTAATCTAATTTTATCTTATTCTATTTATAAATTTGTAACATACATAATGATTCTGCTCGTCATCGTGACGATGCTAGACATCGTACGAGAGAGACGAATCCTTTCTCCTTGCGATCGAAACTGTTAATATCAAGAATATTGCTGCTCTAAGATTCTTGACAGTCTTCACATTAAATTCTTTTATATTATTTCTTATTTAATGTATAATAATAATAATAATTTTTTTATTACATCAATTATAAAATTTTCTTACCACTCGATTGGATTTTATTATTAATATTTTAATGCAATTTTAATTTATTGCTTTCTTAATGAGCAATCGATCACACGTTAACGTGTATATAAAATATTACTTTATTTTATATATTTTACAATATCAAACAACAAGATCAATTCATAATTTCAATTACAGCTTAAATCATGCGATTGCAGATCGTCTCATATTCTGGATGTGCTGCATTAAATTAGGTCATTTAATCATACGGGTCGACTAATGTATTCCGATTTATCCTCGGGAGACGAAATACCGACTTGGCGGCTAGATATATGGGTAGATAGCCGTTAGATAAGATTGACATATCCGAAGATTTATGGTGGAATTTGTTGATGATTCTCGCGGTGGAAGCGCGTAGTGAAAGGGGACGATTGAAAAAAAAATATTACGCTATTTTAAAACCGAGAACTGGTTCATTCCGTAATTGCGCATGCTTGCTCTCCTGTGTGTCGGATGAGGTTAAACGCGAGTGAAAGGATGTTACGGGCGATTCAGGGCCGCAGAAGCTCTCGTCTTCTCCTGATTGACATGAGCTGATCACCGAACTCGTTTACATCGCCACTTTCGCAACGCGATTTTTTGTTTGTTTTTCAGCGATACAAATCTGAAGAGAATGGCAATCTTAAATTCCTTTTCGAAAGCATCATCATATATATATTTGACATGACAGTTGTATATATATATACTGTAGGCAATAATACTTCACTTGGACCATGCGTGATATCAATATTCAATTTATTATAAAAGTAAGATCGTGTGTTTTTAAATGGAGATTCTCATCTAAATTTAAAAAAAAGTTACGATCCTATACTGTAATCTAAATTAATCGAAAATCTAAAATTCTATAAGAAATATATGATCAAATGTATAATGAAGAATTCACGAACATGAAGAATAAAGTGATTCGAAGAAAGGAATACACTATATGACATCGATCTATTTACCAAAAGTCTCCGTCTTTAAACAACATTATGCTACATAATAGAAAAGTATCTGTAGAATTGCAAATTGCACTGCGCAAGAAACGGTACACAGAAATATGCATTCAGAAATTGCGGTTTATCTAAGTTGTGATTACCTTGGTCGAACTTGTCGGGAGCTCGGAAAATGTCCCGTTCTCGTTCGTCGGAAGCTAAGAAAGCTTCATTCGCGTTCGATTTCAAGCGAAGAGAATGCACACATTTATGTAGAATATAAATTACGGTGACTATCTCGATTGTGTGCGAGAGCTACATAAATCAGTCACGACTTGTCGCCGACGCAACATCGTCGGCTCATTTAGAATTTCCGCGTGGAATTTCGCTAACGAATCCTTGCATAGCCCGAAGACTAGGCAACTAAATATGGCTACTAGTACTTTAATATAAGAAATTTTTAAAGAGAGGAAGCGCAGTAAAATTTTCTTCTTAAGACAAATTAATTATTTAACTTTACTTAAAATTTTTCTCCTTAAGATAAATTCATTATTTAACTTTACTTTAAAAGAATATAAATATCGAGGAGAGAATCGCGTGCCTCAGACTTTCTGAAATATTTAATTAAAAACTTTAACTTCGAAAGCGACACACACAAGATACGATACGTTTCCTGATTCTGATTTGTAATATTGCTTCCTTAATGGCAACGGTGAAGACGTAAACGAATAAGCAGTTCGTTGCGCGAGTACCGCGGCACGTGACACAATTTACGTTCACGAGAGTGTCGTCTCACATACTTCCGTAGAAAGTAACATTTTATCATGCGCGCACGACGCAGCTCTATATAATAAGAATAGAGCTATACCACAAGTTATTTTTCTCGGAAAATGCTCTTAAAGAAAGTTAAACTCCCGCGCATCTCATGACAGATATGATGATGAAAGTTCAAGGCAATCTGTTTAATCTCTTTTAAGTTTGCGTATATATTATACGTATGGTATTATATCATTATTAATATTACGTAATATTATATCATCTTTTTCAAAGTTTTAAATAATTACGGAACAGCATCTCTCGATCCGATTCAATTAATTATACAAAGTTACAAACGAGACACAAAGCTTGACGCTGAAATGAGAAAAACAAATTTACTTTTTATGTCATTTTATCGATCAAAACTAATTCAAGTATTTGCGCGTTTTATGAAAACGTCAAGCATTGTTTCGAAATAACTCGCATTTGCTTCTTGGTTTTCGACGACTGAAAATGCTTAATGGCATAACGAACATATAACTGCTACAAGTACTAAACTATTCGTTGAGGCGCGAGACTTGTCACCCCGGCGAACGCACCAAACTATCTAAACAATGTTTCGTTTCGATTCGGCCCCACCCTATTGTGAGGATGTGCGAGATACGCCGTGCGTTTCGTGGTTGCCCAGATATACAAACCAAAATGGGAAACGGTAAATACGGGATTGATCATTAGTTATCGATAAATGTTTGCCGCTCAGCCTAAAGTATGCGTAATCATTATTATTTGCTGAAGTGATCATTTCGCGAACGTTATTAAATTATTCCCGATTAATCGTAGTGATAAATTTCGAGTTTATAATGCACTCGTGTTGATTATAACAATGAGAGACTTATTAATTTTATTTTTTAAAAAATATAATCAAAAAGGTTTTTTATTGATCCACAAAATTTTTAGATATATTTTTATTTTCTGTTAATTTATTAGGAAGATACAAATTAAAATAATATTGCAATGATATAGAATAGTATCATATTACATTACACACATATTATATTACACACTATATTGTATATTTTATCTCTGAATTTCATTTTTTATGTTGGACTGAAATTCGAGAAAATTGAGGATATCAGGCCGCATGAAACTGTGCATGGTCTCTTTGTAAACATTGTTCCAAACTGTATAAACATCAATATTATAGTCGTACTTGTGGAAAACAATATTTTCGTTTGATTATACATGCTCAGAGTTTGTGTGTGTGTGTGTGTGTGTGTGTGACTTTCTATATTAATGCGAATATGCTAATGCGGTGCACGTTTAATCTAAATTCTAACTAAGACGCTAGTATTCTCATCCTTTTTTACATCATTTTCAGAAACTATGCAATTTTCGTAGCAACTTCTACTAGTATTAGAAATAAATGATGATATCTTGATTGGAAGCGTGCGATTATTACGATTTCTTAATGATTGTTAAGGAAGACGATGATCGATACGATGACATTGTTTCGATCCGTCATTGATAACGGCAAAGTTAGAAACTATCGTCTTGCTTTCTCTTTCCCACTTCATCCTCACCCACTCACTTTGGCTCCTGCCAATTAGGTGGAATGCAATTAACGAAGTTACCATCTCATCCCTCCTTCATCCTTCTATCATTCCGTACCACGTATTCAACCACGCAACGTAACTAATTGCAATTAACCCATTTGCCTTTTTATCGCTCTTTATCGCCTTCGTTCAGTCATCGCGATGATTAAGATGCAATCAGTATGTAAGATGCAAATTACATAAGTATGGGCGACTCGATAAATATGTGTGCAAATTTTATTCATTGAACGAAGATTCAATCTACGTCTTACTTGTTATTATGTAATTATCATGTGTTATGTAGTTTGCATAATTTTCTAGATAAGCAATGCATTTTAATTCAATGCATTTTAAATTAACATAGATACAATATATTATTGATATAAAAATACCTATCAGGCTTTTTATATTGATTCTACTCGTTCATTATGCAATCATCGCGAGCTAGAGGTAGAACAAAAGGAATATTTTGAATGAATAGATCGCGAATGGAAGCGTCGATGAATATTCGTTATTGAGGAGGTGTGGACAATGGCCGAACGAGGCTATTGTGGGCGGAGAAAAATCGCGGCCGCGTTATTAATGCTGGGAAAAGCTGCTCCCGTGGATTAGTCTGACTTCATAAATTGCGGCCGCGGTACAAACTGGCAGAGTTACAATGTCGATTGTTCCGAGGCATCGTGTTTTTCGCGAGAGCGAAATACGCCGCGCGCATTTCGATTGGGATAAAAATACGAACTCTTCGCCGAGTGCTCGCTTCCACTCATTGACACGTTCTACAAGTCAGCGGATAGTCGACTTTATCCCGCAATTTGTCCCTTTGACAAAGGATACCTCGACGAGATGTAATCGGAATAGTGTCACGTTACCGGAGATCCCCAAGAGAGACCCCCTTCTTACGAGATTCTTCAATAAGATTTCCGTCTTAGCGAGCACCTCTTCAAATTTGACACTCTCTTGCATAAGGCTGCTTGTTTATCTTGTGCTTTTCTTTTGCCTCAGGCATAAGCAAGCGTGTAAAGATTTTTATTCATCGAGATTTTAAGCACGTTTTACAATCACTTAACGAAAAGTATTTAGAGTGATTATTTGCATTATTAAAGTAAAGTACTCTTTCTGATTCCTGAATGTTACGCGATGCGAAATGCTTACACGAGATTGTAATCAATATGTTTGAATGGATAGAAATGAATAAATTTTTAGCACTGGATATAGTAGCGAATGGTACTGAAACTTTTTCTGAAAAAAATTTTTTTTTATTTTGTACATCAAAACGGACGCGATACACATTAATTTTATTAAGACGAGTACAACGTTAAAAAGCAAATATTACCTATATACAATTTTGATACAAATGCAATAAATTTTAATATTCATTATTACATACTATCATGAAATCGAACAATTGGCCGAATCGGCGCGATCAACGAATGATTTATCAACGAGGGAGCGCTTGTTGGAGTGAATTTTTAATTAAAAGAGAACTTCGTCCTCTCTATTTCTACGTCATCCACGCTCATTGCAACTCATCGGTCGTAGGCAAAGGGAGAGGGAGAGAGATAGAGAGAAGTAAAGCTGCGATCGGTGATGGTTCTAGCATAGCGAAAACAGCGAGTCACGGATGTAATTTGATTAAAGTTAGATCCGGCAGTTATCCGAGCGTCGAATGCGACCGCTTGCAATCGCGTCTGGGATCCGCCAGGCGTTCAATTAACAGAATTCCTGCCGAGCTCCACGGGCTGACACGTTCCCCGCGTCCCTATCCTCGTCTCTCCCCCCTCCCCCTCCCCCTCTCTCCCCCTCCCTCCACACCTCATCTCCCGTCGATGACATTTCTAAATTCTGAAAATTCCTTGGAAATCCCGCGACACAAATTAGCATTATAACAATTATAACAACGTTAGGCGTACCTAAAATTACCGAGTTTTTAAAATCACTAGCTTACTGTGACGTTTTTATAATTTATACATTCTATTTTTTATAATTAAATGCCTTTAGACATACCTATGTTCAAAAATTTCCCCTTGCCTTCTCCGTATATTTGAATATTAAACAAGAAAAAAGAAGGCACAGGGATATTTCGAATGGTCATGATTCGCCGCGAGTTATACGATGATTATACGATGCCGTGGACGATAAAATTATAGGGTGGAGACAGGCATTGCTCTCTGTAATCGGATAATTAAATATAGCGTTAAATTTGTTTTGAAATATATATACAAAGTGACGTAGGCGCGCACACGCACGCAAAAGTCCGATTAAGTACATTTTATTCGCGCTACGCACTCCTACACGCGCAAATATCATTATTTAATATTTGTCGCATAATAAACTGCCGCGTTTAACCGCGATGCAATATTTATTTTACACGTTGTTCCAATTCTATCATTCGTTTTGCGCAAAATTCGAACGACGGTTTGTTGAAATATGGAAATAATGGAAAATGTGAAATTCGATTTTGTACTATTATTATTCTAGGCAATGCAATTTGCAAAATGCTTGCAAATTTTGCGAGGAAAAATATTTTTTGTCTTCATTCTTCTTTGGTGGATGGTGGGAGGTTTATTTTTGCACGCATCTGTCATTAATTATACATACATTTATCCTATATGAAATTTATGTAGCAATATAATTTTTTTAACTTTTTACGGCATGATAAATGTAACGTAAGAGAATAATCTAAACGTCTCCGAGCGCGTTGTTATGTAAATTGGAATGTAATTAATTGGATTCGGAATTTTCATGCCGGATGCTTTGCTACGCTATCGAGTGAAAAATCTATGATTTATACGAGTTTTGTTTAATAATGCGCGATCTTTTTGCGGGAAACGTGTTCGGTTCCGCTCAGAAGCATTTTTATTTCTTTGAAATTTACGATCTTTATGGATTAATATTTATACAATGAAGAATCTCATCTCTGTTTTATTGCTTTTTGTCTGGATTTTAATTTTATATCTTGGTTATATTTTACGATAAAGATATAATGATTTTTTTAAGCAATTATTCTAAGCGCTCATATTATATGCTTTTGCATATTTCTTTTTGTTTTGTTTAATGCGTTTTCTTTTAGAAATTTGCGCACGTTATAGATTTTGCACAGTAAGAGTAAAGTGCATTAATATTAATAGCAAAATATTTTCGCAGCAAGACGTTGGGGCATTTTTGATAAATGTACGTATCGAAAACTGGTTTCACTTTATCTTTTGCCTTGGACATTGATGGATTGTCGTGGTTCACCGATGCATCTCCAAAATGTTCCACGAAATGTTCGTCAGGTAACTCGCAATCATATGTTATCGATACGTGCTCGTTTTTGGCGAAAACTTTGAACAACAAATTATTATGAAAGAATCAAATATGTAAATAAAATGATAAGCCCAAAGTTAAATTAATGTAACGTCAATGATACAAATAGAGACAAAAGTTTAAAAAATTAAATTTCTGTATAATGTCAGTCTACATTTAATATCATAAAAATCCTCTGAGAAGTATCCTCAATTTTATTATAAATTTAAAAAAGTAAAAAATAAAAATTTTTTCGTACTTTTTAAGCATTGTAATTGATGAAAAGACCTTAATGAAGAATAATTTGAATAATATTGCGGGACGAACAAAAATAGGAAAATTGCTTCGATTTGCTTCAAATAATACACGCGTGCGTCATTCGATCGATTTAATCGGACTCATCATCCTGGATTTCATGCCAAGTTTGCACTTTGATCGGCTTTGAAAGAGTCACCATGGGCGTTAATAGAGGCGAGTGTAGGAGGGTAGTGTCAACTAGTTTTAACAAAGTTATTCCTCTCTTGTGAAATATCCGCGGCATTTGCATCCTTTCGCTCACTGCCTCCCCTCCCCCCCCTCCCCTCCTTTACGCTCGCTGAGCCTTTATCCCGTTAACGTAGCCCGTTCTTTTTATCTTCCCTTCTCTTTTGCGTATTTCGCCCGAGCCGCACAATGGTCGCATTCATGCTACTAAAAAAAACGACCACCACCGCGTCGATTCCAGTTCGAGAGAAAAAAAGGAACGTTTTGGCAATCGCCGAAATTACTTCTTGTGGAAGAACGCAAGGATTTAATTTGGCGATTGTGTCTGTATGTGCGATTCTAATTTAAAGCATTCGGACGATTCGATTTGTAAACAATGCGTCATCGCGACCATGTTTCGTTTTTTTTTTTGTTTTTTTTTTAACAATACGTTTGCGTCCAATCGACAATGTAACAAACGAAGTGTACTCTCCGTAAAATATATTTGTGTGAAAAAAAAACTATATAAAAGTTCCATAACTGTGAAAGGTAACAACACCGTCAAAAATTAATAATTCTAAACTTGTAACGATTTATCATTTTAGTTAGAGCTCGCGATGTTGTTGAAGTCACAACCCATATATTTCCCAGTGATGATCATTAATATTCCGCATAACTGCCTATTACATTGGTAGAGAGCAAATAAGATTCGGCGAGTCATTTGTAGAAACTTTCGTCAATTTCGTACGATCATCAATCTTATTCGGATAGCGAAGATGTGAGTAAACGTACGCATATAAATTCGTGTAGAAAATGAAAATTATTTCTTTTAATCATCTTTAAGAGCGCGATCCGATTTTCACAATCCGATAATCCATAAAATTGCGTCATAGCGTCAAAGGGGTATCACGGTGTGATAGCGCTTCGCTACGGTAATATATTTCATCGCAACAGTCGGTTTTGACGAATGGTGGTGTCCCGTGCGCCATTCGCGGTCACGATCATCTTTGACAAATTGTAACGTCTTTCACCGCCTGCGGTCGCGGTCAGTTTTGACAGGCGGTAACGTCTCGGGTCGGCCTGCGGTAACCGGCAAATTTTTACAGCTGTCCACCGTAGTCTGCGGTCTTTGCACATTCGGTTTTACCAGTCTACTCCCTCTCATTCTATGCGGTCACAGCTTGTTTTAATAGTTTCCCCGCTGTTAAGTTTGACAAATAGTAGCCTTCACGGTTAAATTATTTACTACCTCTATATACACAATATTTTTTTTTTTAGAAAAGAATGATTGCTTTTATAGAATTTATTAAATATATTCGAAGAAGTCGACTAGATTGATTTTGATATTTAAAAGAAGCTACATTTTTTTTTAGATTTTTGGTCCGTTTTATTTTATTATTGATTGATATTATGCTGTACGCGAGCATTGTTTGATTGACGCATATTAATGTTAGCCTGCTTGTGTTCGGATTGTCGATCTGGCAGATGAGAGTCGCTCTCCATGCTTCGATTATGTCCATTGTCAATGTTGACTGATGGCGCCTCGTACTCGACTATCGTACTCGATTTAGGAGGTAAAGGTTTGTCTCAATTGACAGTCATCGCTATCAATTTCGGAGATAGGAAGGCATGTCATCGCGGTGCATCGCGTAATCGTAACCTGCTGCTCTTGACATTATCAACAATTCAGAATTGCATATGATTATAGCAATTTCAACAGCGAATCGAACATTGAAGCGACAAGAGTTGTATTCTGTGTTTCGTAAATTTTCACTTACGAAACATTCCGTCGTAGAATCGTTTTATAGAAAATTATTCTGCGATTTCTTGCTTGCAAAATTTTGCCAGTAAAATTTGCAACATTATCAAATCTAAAGTGCTCGTTAAAAAGGGACGAGCAAAGAAGCAAGATTAATTAGGCTTACTAATTTAGCTGCAATCGTCCCGAGGTTTCTCGATGAAGTAACGCAACTACGTGTTGGTTATTCTGCGAAATATGTTTCACGCTTATTACAGTACAGATCTCACCGTATGCATTATTGAATTGCGTTCGTTAGACTATGAATTGAGCAATTTGTAATATCACACAAAATAATTAACATCCTGAAATTATTTTTCCATGTTTGAGAAAAATAATTAAATGTAAAACTACTTTTAACGAAACATTATAAAAGCTAGAAGTTATATAAAAAACATTTGTCATGTTTAATATATATAATTTTTCTTTATTATTATCATCATATTTTTGAGATATTTTTTTCAAACATCGAATATAATATTTTCTTTTCTCAAGTACATATTTGCGTATTTTGTGCGTTATTTGCATAATAATATTTTCACCGAAGAATTCCGTTCACGACATTGAAGGCGAATATATGTAGGCGACTCCACCTCTGTCGACCTTTGCTTCGCAAATCTTTGCGAGGCGCCGAGTAAATTTCCGTGCATTGGACTGGGCGTGCATGTTTGTCAGAGCCACTTGAGGATGTCAGTAAGCAGATAAGTCGTTGACATGTCGCAAACACATCTACGTACTAGGCGTATCGTACATGTACGAAAGTGACAGTTTGACGAAACGACCCGCATCATTTTGAGTGATCGAGCACGTAGGGACACGAAATCTCTCTTATCCTGTCAAGCATATCCAGAAGTGTCTGGATATGGTGATGCAACGATGCATAATAATCGCGTAAGTGGCACCGATGCAATGACGTCTCAACGGAATAAGTACTGACAAGCGAGATGATATCCATACGATTATCGATTTCTTGTCTAGTTAATAATCAGCTTCAAATGCTACGTGGCATCTTTACGACGATGAATAATGATGCGCGCCGATCAGCTGTTATAGAAATTATTGGATCTTTCCCAAGCGTTGTTTGATCTTTATCATCGTGCGTATATAAAAAACGCACGAGTTTTCTCTAATGCAATTTTGTGCTCGAAAATCATATGATGCTCTTTATCCACTATCGTGTCATTATCAAAGCGCTAAACTCGTTTCGCGGAGGGCTGATTTCAGCAACAACGTGTTTATGTTGTTGACAAGCTAAAAAACCTGCTCTTTCGAGATTTTTAAAACAGAGAGAAAAAAAAAGAAAATGCGAAATAGGGGAGATGGACTGCAATCGGTTTTTCTGGGCCGACGTGTCCATTGAAATTCCGCGATGCCTACGCTAAAGTCGGTCGATCGTCCCCTTCTCCCTCCTCCTCATCCCTCGCTTACGCAACCCGACTCGCAACCCCTATTTCGACCGCATAGTTGTGTCTGCTTTCGCAGGGGGGAGAACACGCGTATTCGCGCGAACCTTCGACCCTCGATGTCGTTTTTCCCATAGTTCCCCGCGCTTCGACTGGCTGTACGCGCATCCCGTGGATTATCCGGATATTGCAGCTTTTGCACGGAACCGTTCTGACGAATAAAAGGGACATTGTTATCACGTACAACTCTCCATCCCCGTCAAATCTCTTTTCTTTTACAGAGCTCTTTGCTTTCTGTTGTACATTCGATTTCGCCCTCGTTCGCCTCTTTTCTCGCGTATACACGATGATGCCTCTAACAGCTTTTTTGTAGATAAAATATAACTCTCCGGTTTATATATATCGAAAAATGACAAAATATCATATATCAGGAAAAATGTAAATTGATTAAAATTAAGATTGATCTAATTTTGTTTGCAGATATATAATTTTATAATTTGCTTACGTATAATAAAAAATAAATTTGTTTATGAACTTGCATATTCGAAGAAAAAAGAAAAAAAATATTACATTAGAAATTTAAAATTTTATTCGAAGAAATAAGTAGATAAAGCAAGTTTATAATCAGACCGGGTCAGGGAGAATATATCTAAAATATTTTGAGATTTACTATATTAATGTGCAATACAATCTAATACGGCGAATTATTTAATCTTGATCAAATTGAAGAAAGACGATAATTTTACAAAGGGACACAAAGTTCAAACAATCGGAAACAAACACTTCAGTCGCGCATCTTTTGACTCTAGTCGAATTTCCAAAAATTGAGGCACTGTGCAGGCGTTTCCTGCACAGGCAGCATTGTCTCTGTTTATCTCGGAACAATGGATTACTTTGCGCGGACCGTTTCCAAAGCTCACCGCTCACCTTCCCATTCCACTCCCCCGCTAAATGACAAAGCTGTCCGCATCCCCGGATTCCGATTCTATCCGCGGTCGTTAGCGTGCCATTTGCCGCACTCGCCGATAAAAGGCGTCCGTTGACCGTGAAAAATTTCGACTCGTTCGCCACTACTATTCCTGCGACAGCGTCCCGCAGGAATCGTGCCGTTCGACGATGCGCGTCGATCTGTAACGCGAACGCGAGGTAAATCGGTCGCAAGGGAGAATGCGCCCTACTATAGTTTCTCTCTCTCTTTCTCTCACCTTCACCCTCATTTTGCGTTATTAAATTATATCCCCGCGATCAAATTTAACGCTCCAGAATATATTAGTAGAATATATATATATATATATATATATATATATATATATATATATATATATATATATTATATATTCTACTAATATATATTTTAAAATTTCAAACAAATTCTATTTGATATATTCTACCAATCTTACATATAGCAGCTCGATAAAGTTTAAGTTAAAGTTAATTAAAGTTTTCTCTGTGTTTTTTAACCTGATATATGGAATATATTATACTAATATTTATATACCATGTCGCGATACTAGCTTTATATTAACTCTAGTATTTATTACGTAATATCTTATCAGGGCACTCTGGTTTCATCAACATACACTAGTATATCTCCGGCTTCATAAATATTAATAAAACTGATAGATTTTAAATAAATATTTAATAAGCGATTGTCTGGCACGCGAGAACATCGTGCCCTTCAACGAAATGAGACATATTACTATCTCGGCATGTGATAAAATTTTCCTCGAGATCCTCCGCCCATCTCGTTAATCCTTAGAACGATCTCTTCGCCCAGCGCATGATTCGTGGCTGAATTTTAAAAAAGGCAAACGTTCCAAATTTTTCGAATTCTTCAAACGTACCAAGAGACTTATGGTAATCACGTTCCTCCGATATTGCAAATATTTTCTACGAAAATTAATTGCACAATTACATTGTGAATACCTGGAAAAAAATTCTTCCAAGAGGCATTGCTGCCAATCTTCGTAAATATCGATCGTCTCGCAAGAAGTAAGATTCTTCAATTAATTCTTTTACTACAAAGGATTTCTCAAGTATGCGAAGTATCGCGTAGAAATTATTCAGTTAATTTAAGAAAAAAATTCTCTTTTCTCCTCCGGGAGAGATTTTTCAATATATTTTCTATATATTCAGTCCATAAAAAAATTTACAATACAACATTTTTTTACAGTAGTTTTGCAATTGTTTGTTTGCCGAATAAAACTTCGCGCATAAAGTTTATTTTCGAAAGGGTTAATAGCACTGCGCATATGAAATCGTACTTTTGCGATTGTGGCCCCATGTGTCGTATGGCGTTGTTTTTATAACGCAACTACCATGCATGATTAAATTACGCCGCAAGTCTGTGCATCTGTGTGTGCGCCTGAAATTTTACTGCAGGGGATATGCATTTCTCTAATCGCGCTTTCTGCATTAATTATACGCTCAAACTGTGCATAAAATTATATTCACATATATAGATCGCTCTTGATCATTAATTACGTATCAAAAATCGATTATTGATATCCACGTGTAAATAGATGATAATCTAGCTAATATATCTGTTGGCGATATGAATGCACAGCGTATCGCAAATTATGTAAATTGTGGAAGAGAGATTATAATAACGTATCGTGAGATACTGGTCATTTTCATGTTATGTATATTAGATAAACTCAATCACAAATATAGCATTTGTTTTTGTAATTGAAAAATATTGCATTAGTTTTCTAATATATTTATATAGTTTACTTTTCTCTCTCTTGACTTGGCTCGATAAGAATATCAAAAACATGAGGACCGATATTGAAACCATCCAAAGCGCAATCTTCTTTTTAGTATTCATTCGTTCGTTCCTTTTTGTGTCTGCTACTTTCTACACTTTCGCGAAACTTTGCAATTCTGCCGCAGCTGCGGACAAAGAGTTCCCGGCTTACCCCTATGGGGATCTTTTGCGTAAACGGCCACCGACTTATCGTGGGGAAATTTGTGACGCAAACTTACGCGTGCGTAAGCGTATTACAGATCTCCGACAAGGGAATTACGAGCTTTTGGTAGAAGTCGCGCGTCACATTTCTGGCAATAAACGCCAAAGAACATATATCTCTGACTTTGCGCGACGGCGAAGATTAAAGGGGGTGGCTTTATATCAACGAGCGCAAAGAGAGAGAGAGAGAGAGAGAGAGAGACGTCGACCGCAAGAAACGAGGATGTTTTTCTCGCACACTCTCGCTCTGTAAATCGCGCGCATTCCAGTAATTATCCACGAAAAGTAGGATGAGAGTCGAGGGAGAAAATTAACTCCCGATAAATCTCGCAATTCCCTTTCAAATCTTTTTTTCACACTGCTTTCGCGATTGTGGCTTACGCCATTGAATGCAAATGCTGCTATAATATACTTTTTATTCGGTATTCTTATACCTTTAATTAATTTATTTTCCTTCATAAAATATAATATTTCTCGTATCATATGATATTTCAAAGATAGTTTTTGCTCTAGTTAATTTTATAATAGTTTTATTTCTTTATTGTAATTTTATATACATTTTAATATTAATGAAATTAAAATTACAAATTTTATCTACAGATGACTAGCTAAATGCAATTTAAAAGCTAAAGAATTAAAGTATTCTATTAAACGAAATCCCTTCTGTTGACAAAGATTACGAAATATCCATGAAAATATCTTCTCCGAAGTTTTAATTCCGAGAGAGATACTCTCCTTGCCGTCTCCGTTAATTGCATTGCACAGATAAACCAAATCTTTCTAGTCAAGATAAAAAGTAGTAACAGACGGCGTCTCAATTCTTCCTTCGTTTTTGCTTTATGCTTTGTGGCAATGATATATTTCACAAATTTTTAATTTCCCAAGAGAAAATTATTACTTCTAAAATTAAGTGCGCACTATTACAGCTCATATTATTATATTTGTCATATTTATATAATTATATTTTTGCAATAAATATTTAAAATTTGAAATACTACTATCAATTTTAAAGTATGCTAAAAGAAACGAAAATTATGAAATGTTGATATTTGAGCTAAAATCAATAATAAATAATATTAATCTTAATCAATAATAAATAAATAAAATTAATAAAGTTCTAAAATAAAAATATCTTGGAAATTTTAAGGAGATTTAGGAAAATGCATTAATGCTTAGAAAAAATCGTACTTGTAAAACTCATAGCCAAGAAATTTTCCGACCTTTTGGCTTCCACTTTGGAAGAAAAACTTCGGCGTTCGTGACGAGGTTCTTTTAGCATGCTTACTAAGTGGAAGTTCCCTCTTGCTGAAGTTTGCCACCCGCAAGGCGGTCTAAGCTCAGTTTGACTTTACTCGAGCAGCTGGTACTTCAAGATCAAATAGCGACGGTCTTCGTAGATAGCCTATGTCTTTACTTCAGTGAAAAGATGGTAGAAGAAAGTTAATTTTAATAGTGCATTCTTAACTAATTTAAAGTTAATTATAAAATGACAGATTAAATTAAAATCTATATATATATATATATAATCAGCTTCAAAAATTTGATTCTGAACTGTCACACAAGTGAATTTAATTCAGACTGTCACTTAATAAAATTATTTATTTGATCTAGGCATTTGCGATATTTTACAACTACATAATATTGATTTTATCACTCGAAACCTCCACGCGTAGTTCTCTCGAAAGATCTGTCGAACTCTTATAAGATGAGATTCTTTGATGAAGTATTGTCTGGAATTAATCTGACTTATCTGGATTTTGTCTCAAGTCGTAACAATACGCTTGGATTCTCAACAGACGGATGCGAGTCTCGATATAGAACGTCGGTAACTAAAGACCTGAACAAAGCTATGTGGAAATAGTTCTTCGATTTGAAACTAAAAGAAGCTTACAGAATACTTTGGCTTTCGATATATTGTCTTGGGTTTTCAAGGCATGTAAACGCATCTCAATGTTGAAAATATTCAATTTCCAATTGTTTGTGTTGCCTGAAAATAGTTGCTGAGACAGTGCATTTCGCATCGTATAGAAAATAGATTTTTCTACTCTAATTTTTTAATTAAAAATGAGTGCATTTGTGTCGTGGCGACTTGAACACGAGGACCGAATACAAAGTTATCGGAGTCTAAGAGGTGCGACCAAAGGTCTCCCGAATCGGTTTCCCGAAGGTTCGCCGCTCGTAAAATGGAAAGACGTTTCTCACGACTGACGTCGTATTTCTTTTCGGAACGGCCGTTTCTACGGGAACTAAGTTATTACGTGGGAATAGCCCGGAATCTTCTGCGAGAACGATTAAATTAACTGAATGGAGAGAATAAGCGACCAATGGCGGCAACGTTTATAGTAATCTGAAAACGTCAAAACGTGTTCCCAAAATCCCAGAGAGGTTTGTAACATAAAAGAAAATAAGACGATTGTCGTAATAATTCGATAGTAATTATAGGTTTTTTTTTATCACACTATAAATATATCTCTTATGTAGTAATTATATAATAAAAAAATAATTTTGGAAAAATATACACGCGAGTTGTATATGTTGATTTTATATTCATTAATAATATATATATAAAATATTATTCCTTATTTCTTCTTAACATCTAATTTTATTTCTTATGTGTCTATGTCTCTATGTGAAAAATTGTTTTGAACGACAATATGAAAATTTGCTCAGACACATCGCGCTTTTCGCTAAGTTGGTCACATCTAATATTACTGTCTGCGGAACTGTATACGGTAGCTTTAATTTACGTAATTAACGCGGAAAGGTCACACTTTTGAATCCAGGTTGGCATAAATGAAATTAAACTCAAAACAATTGTCTGTTGTGCGAGTATTTATTACATAGAAACATTGACTCTTAGAGAGAGTGACTCTTGCTTTATGCGACACTCGATTTCTACAGAGCATCAATCTCGCAAATGGCGATGCACTTCTACCGAGCTGTGTCGCATCGCGGAATTTTACGTGACCAATAGCGGAAATGTCGGGCGGACATCGTGACGACGAAACACATTACGATGGAGAAAACGCTTACGAAGCGATTCGGTCTCCTTGAAGGAATCGCGGCAAGATGATAGTCGCGCGCGCGTAGTCGGTACTTTCTTAGCGTTTCTCTTACAATGAGAGATAGATATGGACTTAAAGAGACCGGAAGTACCTTCAAGAATCGGCAAGCCATCTAGTTACATCCAAAGCATTATGTACTTTTCTCTCAGTTCTCTCTCCGTCCCTCTTTTTTAGCTCGGATCTGTGCCTCGCAAAGCCAGATTAACTCGACTTCGATGGCTCGTGAAAATCTTCTCGATTCGTTAAGACTTCAAAGCTATCTGCCATTCCGAATCTACCATTTTCAAATTAACCGCTCTTTGCGAATGTAGAACGCAGGGATTCACTATTGATTGCACTAGTCGGGTATTATTCTTGCCCGTTCTCCCATTTTTTTTTCTTACCCATCGTCATAAGCTCCGCGCTTTGATATGGATTATGAGACAAGAGAGCACTGCGAGATTTCAGATCTTCTCGATTACGATTCGAAAGATTGAAATCACTGTGCCGTGAATATATTGCAAAGAGATAATGATAATTATGCACTATTGATTAAAATTCATGAACATACGCTTAAGCATAGTAATCTATTTATTTCTTTATATTAGTAATTGTACATATATATATATATATATATATATATATATATATATATGTGTGTGTGTGTTGTGTGTGTGTGGTTGTGTATACCTTTATATTAATTAATTACTTATATATTTGTGCATATTATCAAATAAAAATTAACTTATAAATTATTTCTAATATTGATAATTTTATACTAGAATCAATTCCGTTAATTCCGTCAATTAATTACACATTTAATTTGTCAAAAATATAAATTATTTTTTGAAATCACGAAATTTTTGTAATATATATTTATTATTTATTTAATATCTCCTTGAAGTAATTATTTCGCAGTGATTCATTAAGAGAACCAAGCGATGAGTAATCCGGGATTAATTAAAGACAGATAGTATTATGTACATGCATTATGTATGTCGTGATGCTTTAAGTTTACGATTAATAGAGAATTTGCGACAGGTTAGTGTGGGATTAAAATTTAATTCGAGAATCAAATTTGACTAGATTAGAAAATAGTCATCATCATTCATGTGTTACTGTATATATAATTATGTGCAATGCAATTAATTATTCTCAATACAATTTATCATAATTAATTATACAGGCTGGCATTCTTTACACTGGCATTCTTTATACTACGTTTGCGCGGTAACATAGGATAGGTTGATGAGAAAGAAGTTTTTTTCTCTCATGCACACATAAATTTTATTTATATTCCAATTATATATAATACTCAGAGTGCACTGTTTCTTGCGCACTACCTTTTATACATTAATGTTTTTAATAAGGAAAGAACGCGATGTTTTTGCAACGTAGCTAATTAATTAATTTAGCAAATATTTAATTCCGACACGAAATTCATAAATATCAATCAAGTCAAAATTATATCATGAAATTCGGAATAATTTACTCGCGATTCTACACTGTCGAAAATAATCGTCAAATTTTGTGAACGAAAAACTAATATTTAATCGTTAGTTTAACATTGAATCTTTACTTTTATTCAATAATTTTTCTATTAAATATTAGAAGAATCAGCGATATTCGTGATATTTATAAAATTTGATATAATATAAATATAAATTTGATAAAATATAATTTCCCAAATTGATTAACAATTGTTTGGTATAAAAACACAAAGCTCTTATGTTTATAAATATTATTAAAATAAATAATATTGAAACTAATATTTAACAAATATATTAATTTAAAAATTTAATTAAAAATTTTAATTATATACATGTTCTTTCGATAAATTTTCATATAATTTCCAAAAAGGAGAAAATTATAATTTATATAATATTATTAATATAATTATAAATACATTTATATTATATTATATTATATATACAATTATAATATGTATACAATAATTATATAAATTACAATTATAACAATTATAATTACAATTAAATATTGTACAATTATAACAAGAGAATAAAATTTACAATTAATGCTATCAGTATCATATATCTGATGTATCCATTGATGCAGATACTGATACAGATAATTTGATACTGACAGCATTTATTTTAAGCTTAATATTACATAAATGTGAATAACAATATAATAAATATAGTTTAATAAATACAATATACACAAGTTTAAATTTATATAAAATATATATGCAATTTTTGATTTATTAAAAGAGGTATACATGCCATTTTTTACATTTTTTTTATTATTAATTCTCACTCTTTTAGTTTTCTTAAAGATAAATTTTATTTTATTATCCCTAAAAGTAACTTCAATTTTATTTTTAAAATTTGTCTGATATAAAAATAAATATATACTTAATATTATTTATGTTTTATTTTTTTGCTAATCCGTCTAATATTTTAATAGTTTTAATATTCGCAAGAATTTTAAGGAATTAAATTCTTATGAAATTCAATAACTATTTTAAGATAATTCTAATAATAGTCCCCACACAAGAACTCTATTTTTGCTGACTAAGCAAGCGAGAGTCCTGGATCATCAAAATTTTGTGGGGCGTGTCCAAATCGCGTGCCCTACTCGCGTGTCTTACTCGCGTGCCCTAATAAAATGCCCTAATAAAGTGCACCGTAGGCTTCCGTTGGGGGCCAGTTGAACCTACCTTTCATTGATCCTGGCCATATTTATTCTGGTTACATCTAGCCAGAGATGTAGCTTCGACCTCTGACGGAGGTCGATGAAGGAAAACAATTCTTTACATTGTCGGCTAATTACTGTCGCCATATATAATGCCACATATATAATATTAATGTGTGGTCAATGTCCATTTGTCACATCATTTTGTCTCGTATATTTAATAATGTATCTAAAAAAAATATTCCTCTCTTTAGATTAAAATTTTAGATTTCTTCTCTTTTTGCTTCTATTTTATTTAAAAATATTAATACAATAAATAAATAATAATTCCTGTATCTCTCTTAGTCTGACTTTTCCCCTTCGACCTGTCCGGCATGGGTGACCCTACCGATAACTATTAACGTTTTCGAGTAAAGCAAGTTTGATCACGTTGAGAGCGATTAAATCCAATTTGCTATAAATATATGTTTGACCAAATATAAGTTTTAAGAGAATCTGATTAATATATATATATAATTAATAATATAAAGTATATCTCGCTTATATTCAAAACACAAGATTTTTTTACTCTGATTAATCAATCAGGCAAAAAAAGGCTTAAAAAATAAAATGTTTCTCATATTTCTATTTAATCTAATAACCTAAGAATCCCTAGAATCCAAGATAGAGTTTATGAATTTTATTTATTAATCGGTCTCAGAGCGATCAAACTTACTTCACTCGAAAACGCTATATGTTACCGCCGGCATAGCTCTCAGGTTCATTAAAGTACACAAACCTCCTCACCCGGCAAATGCCTTCGTTAAGGTGGAGATACGGTAGAGGAGGAAAAATATGTGAGGATAGGCTTTTGCCTCTTCCTCAGAATGAGATATTTATTTTGTTTTTATTTTTATTCTAATATAAACAAAATAATAAGTATGATATACAAAAATAAATTTAATAAAATATAATACAAAATATAATCTACTCTGGTTTCCCTTCAAATCACATAAATCTTTCGCCTTTTATAAAATTGAAATTTAATAATTAAAATAATTTATTACAGGGAATTACACGAAAATGTCCAAAATATGCGTATAATAAAAAACATAGAAATTTTTAGACTAGACAAGGCTTTTTAGCAACGATTAATTACGCGATATTTATTATTAATGATTGATATACAATTATAAAGCTTAATAAATTTATATAATGTAAAGCGATCAAAAGAGTCATTAATAAAATTATCAATCATCTTTAATTGTAGAAGAAAGTACTTGTGCACTATTTTGCGCAAACTTTCAAAGAAAAAATTTAAAACGTAAAAAGATAGACAAAGTTTCGATGTGCGTCAACGATTAAATTATAAAATAAATCGCGATTTAAAATTTCCGAACAAACGCGACGAAATAAATGAACCGATGATATTCGTAATATTCATATAGTGACACGCGTAATTTTTATAATAATTAAAGCTTACAATACACGCACGCGCGCGATATAATTGCTATCATTTTATGCAAAGATATTTCGGCAGACATTCGAGATATAGCATCCACCGCCCGATTTATTTTCCAATACGCGATTTTATACGAATGTCGCGATCAACAATAAGATATAGATTCTATCTCGCGGATGACTATTTTAACAAAATAAAATGGCTCTTTAAAGCCCTTAAATATTGTTATAAAAAATTGCCACGTTTTATAGAGAATAATAGACTCAACAATTTTAACAAGACCTTCCCTCCGCCGAGTGACACGCTGGTTAATATTCGACAAAGAGAAGAACGATCCTAAAAGTGGAGAACGACCAACTTGTCTTGTTTCTTTATCAATTTTTGCAAAATCAATTCGCAAAGAAAAGTTAAGTGATCCATTGAACGTTAGAACCGCTGCAGGAAGGAGCAAAATTCCGGATCTGCCGGACTGCTCCCGATAACAATAATTTCGGTAATGAATCAACGATAGTTACCATTTATCTTCAATTCACGCGATTGAAAATTGCGCGAGAGAACATGTTCTTCTATTATTTAGAATTATATTACTTTATTGGAAAATAGATGGATATAACAATTTTTTATGAAAATGTGGTTACGAACGACTATATTTATGGATAATAAAATACATGCATCTTTATTGTAGCTAATGTTAAAGATGCGAGTATAAATAATTCTCGGGTACCAACTGTTCGAGACGAATCGAACCCGATAACAGCAAAATTTAAAATATTTCAATTCAAATACTTTGCAAGATAAATCGATATAATTTCAAGTAATTAATTCTAAGCTATTTTCCTGTTAAAATAAATTAATTTGTCGATTTTTTACTGATATCAGGGTACCCATTCGATTTGTCTCGAAGTTTTTAAATATCCGCACATTTTACATTATATTCATATACATATATATATTCATATATAATTTTGTATATAATATAATATTCAAAAAATATAAAATTCTTTAGGATGATATGTTGTTTTGCGCATGTATTTTATTATATATATAAAATAATACATATATACTAATCCAGGACTGATGTCCTAGAGAATGAAAGCAGAATGTCCAACATCTGTAAATAGTTTCTTAAAAGAAACCAAAAAAAAAACTGATGTTAATATTCCAAGTGCCTAGAAATAGTTTCTTAAAAGAAACTAAATATTATATTAATTAATAATTATTAAAATATATTCGTTCGTAACCATAATTTTTTTCAATAAAGTCAACAAAAACGATAGATAGCAATTTGAAATTATTAAAACATATAAATGTATACAATAGCTATATCCATGTTTAATCTACTGTTAAGTCTTTCTTTTAATATAAAAATAATAAAAATAATAATAAATTATTAATAATATTAATAATGATAGAAAAACAGTTTTTAATAAAGAAAAAAATATATATTTTTCCTCTAAAAAATGTATACCGTTTAAATTAATTTTTAATTCGACTTTAAAAAGGCGTGTGTGGCATTCATCGTTGTATTACTACCGAAATCATTATTTTCAGGAATCGTCAGGAAAACCGAGAATTAATTCCATTCCTGCAGCGAAAATCCATAATTTTTAATAGACCACCAAACTAGACGTCGCGGATGGATCTTGCAAAAACTAATGAGAAATAATTCTCTACAATAAAGATCGTTTCGACTACTTGCCGCTACGAACCAGACAATTTTAATAACGTTCACCTGACGAGAGGGACAGCAATCGCGTTTAAGAACAGAAAGAATGGAAAGAACGCGGAAAAATATGTTCTCGTATTGTAATTTATTAATTTATTTTATAAATATTTAATTGCGATACGGAATTCGTAAATACATCAATCTCTAATTAAAAATAAATCATATGTAAAAAATATATACTAAATTACTCGCGATTCTGCAATCGTTAAATTTCGTGAATGACAAGCTGATATTTAACCGTTAATTTAACATCGAATCATGTTCTTATTTGATATTTTTTTAATTTTATATTAAAGAATTATGTATTTGTAAAATTTATAAAATATATATATTGAACTATATATATATAAAATTTCCCGATTTTTTATTAATGACTCTTTAGTATAAAATACACGCGTTAAATTTATGTGTATGAGAATATTTTTGCAATACATACTTTTGAAACAAATATATCGTATATGTTAATTGAATTTTTTACATATTGTCATTATACATATCCTTTTGGGAATTTTTCGTGTAATTTACAAAAAACGCATATTTCATATTACTATTTCAATTTACACATAATTATAATATAATACCATTATACATATTTTATACATATTTTTTTCAATTATATAGATTTTTTACAATTATACATATATCAGACATATTTATATTATTAGTTACACTATAATTTTATAACATTTTTGACATAAAATATATATTACAACATATTAAAATATTTTATCATAACATTTAATGTTATTGTAATTTATTTTTTAAAATTTTTCTGGGAATGAATTTAAGTTGAATATTATTATTATGTATTGTTATTTTATTTCTAGTTTTCTCTTTAATGTCCTAACAATCCCTATAGCCCTAACAGTCCTTATTTGCTGGCTGAACCAGCAGAAATTTGAGATTTAAAGAATGTCCCTAACCGCGTGCCCTAACCGCGTGCCCTAAACTTACATGTACCTCTCGCTAAGCATTTTGATCAGTATAAGCTGCTTATTTTGTAGACCAATATCCATTCTTCAGGCCAGTTGGACCTACCTTTCGTTGCTCCTGGCCACTTGCTGAATTGATCTCGAACAAGAGATCGAAAAAGGAAATACATTCCTTTTATCGTTGATGCTATTTATTAGCCGGCGAATAGCCGCAAGATTTTTCTTGCGCTCGTAAGGAGATAAACTCCTTTTTTTGGCGGCTAATTATTGTCGCCAGCAGATGAGCGCAAATATTTTACGCTCATTGACGATCGTACAATTTTACGATCGTTGAATATTCATTTTAATATAACTTTATTTTAACTGAGACAAAGCCAAATTATTATTCAAAATTTTGATTAAAATTTATGAAAAAAATATGATAAATATATAAATTTGATTAAAATTTGAATATTAATATATAATTTATTTAATAATATAATAATCCATATATATAATGATATATAATATTAATTTATATAATAATATATATTTATAATAAAATATATATTATAATATATAATTATAATAAAATAATATTAATCTACACAATATTTATGCTATTTGTTATCATATTATAATTAATTGATTAATTTTTGGTCTCTCAGTTAAACTAAAGTTTAAAAACAAAGTCTACAAACAAATTCTACAACTGGATGAGCTATAAGAAATTAGGATAAAATCGCCGTGCGTTATAAGAATGAATTACCATGACACGTATAATTGATAAAATTACTATCGTTCTTTATTCAGTAAATTAGATAAAATCTACGAATTGGAAAAAAATGTTTTCTATAATCTTCCTTCTGCAACATAGACTTTAATTTATTTTTATATAATGTATTTTTGCAATAGATGCAATACATATTTAAAAAACTTATTCAAAGTTATTCAACTGAATCTGTTTAAGCTCATCCATTTAAAAGTAACGGATTTATTACAATCTATAATCTATAATCTACATCTACAATCTCTATGAATCCGTTACTTTAAAATTAAATAAAAGTTCATCACTCACCGGCACTGATGCGCAACAGCGGAGATTTGGTCTTGAGGCTACGTTGTCTGCAACACAAAGATATAAAATTCAAATTATAGCAACAATTAAAATAATTAATATTTCAAAAATTATTATTGTATACATCGAATTTTATATCCGATGCGTATAATAATAAGGTATATAAATATGCGTATAATAATATGGTATATAAATATGAAATACTTTTATAAACTCTAAAAAGAAAACTATTTTTTAATTAAAAACTTTTATAGTAAGAGTCTCTCTCTTGTTTAAACTATTAAAATAATGATCGAATCGAATTAATGCATTTATGGGATTTATAAATAATTAATATACAAATAATAATACTCACCCTTGGGTTGCTCCGCCGGTGCAGGATGCCTCTCCTAGGCCTCCTCCTCCTCTCAGGATGTCAGGGTCGCTACGTTGATCTGAACATACAAATAGGAGATGCAAATTGTAGTAATGCTCAAAATAATTAATATTTCCAAAAATTTATTATATGCATTGAATTTTATATTTGATGCATGTAATAATAAGCAGATTAATAAAATACTTTTATAAATTTTGAAAAATCTACTAATAACTGTAATAATTTCATACAAAAGCTATTAGCTAAAAGTAGAAACTTTTACAAGATTATAGCTTTTATATATAAATATCTTTTTCTCTAATTTTCTCTTATTTAAATTATATAACGAAAAAAATAAAATTACGCGATTAATTGCTTAATTTAAATTGCACGTTTGCAATTAATAATTAAATACAATTAATAGATATTTAATAGATAATTAATATAAAAATAAAAATTACTTACCACAGAGTTGCTCCACCGATGCCCGATGCCTCTCCTAGGCCTCCTCCTCCTCTCAGGTAGATTCACACGCGCGATACTTTAAACGGCACACCCGCACTTTTATTAAAAATACTTCCGCACTTTTACGCGCGATACTTTAAACGAAACTCCCGCACTTTCGAATTTCGGCACGATCGAATCCCGTTTCACTCGAGAATCATACTGCGAGTCGACAAGTCGGGAATTCACGATTACTCCGAGCTAGGGTTAAGCGAGCAAAGGAAGAAGACGAAATCGATTGATGGAATCGACGCTCAATTCTTGCCCGCGCTTGTTCTCACCGAGGGCCGACTCGAACTTTATTAGGAACGATCACAGAGAACCACCAAGTTTCTATCATACAGACTGAAACTTACGCTTATCATAAGGCTGAGAGACGGGTCGAGAATGAAGATACCCAAGTCCTAAGTGTTCACAATTTAGATCACTTAGAAGATGAGAAATCAGCTTCTCTAGCGAGCGAAGATCGAACCTAATAAAACACAGCCAACTGTCCTCAATGCGATACAGTATAGCTGATAGACGGTACAAGATGAGGGAACGACGATTCAAAAATCGATCGAATTCTTACCGATTCAGGCCGAACCGTTCGTCGAAGCAGAGCGTGCCCCCAACAGCCAATTCTCGAACCGAAGTTCTTGATTAACCGCGCGATCATCGCATCTATACTATGCATGATCATACGTTGCTACGCGGCCGGCATTCACCTCAGCCGCGATACTGAGGCGTTTTAACGTTGCGTCTCCATTAATATATTAAATTTATTAATACATAAATATTTATATAATATATATAACATTAATATTGTATTAACGTTACCTAATATCATATAAAATTAATTATATTAATAGGGTATTAATATATTACCGATAGCAACGCTGAGAGATATCCCAGTTAGTCGGCAACAAAGTACGATCCTCGAATCGTGAAAACGGGATAGAAGTCCGACGCGAAGACGCGACGACGCGAATTATAAACGCGGTTATACGGTTACGCGACTCTCTCGTTGCTCGTACGCTCCGATGACGGGCAACAAGGCAACGCACTAAGTCCTCCACAGATGTGCGTGCCACATAAGAGTCATTGTACGACTCGTGGCAATGCAGTATGGACACGCGACGACGCGAAAACCGTCCGCGGCACGATGACGGGACACGGGAGCGGCGTCGCGACGCGAAACCGTCCGCGGCACGTTGACGGAACCGACGCCGCGATAAGCCGTCCGCGGCACGATGACAGCACTAACGATACGACGAGCCGTCCGCGGCACGATGACAGCGACGACGGCGTTGGGTGCTTGGTTTCCCCTTCTCAGTAACCTCAGGAGGCCTTTAAGGCCCTTAAGGTACCATCCGGGTACTATGCCCTCCCACCACGCCAAGGTTACACCCTGGGAGGGTATTATACGTATATAATTTTGTAATATGATATATATATATATATCATATTACAAAATTATATACATATAACGTAAGAGTTATATTATATATAATTCTGTATTATAACTTAAGAGGGAAGATAGAGAGATGAACAGAAGGAAATGTAGATATGTTTTTAAAAAACAAACAATATATTCGTTATTGAAGAAATAAAAAAGGAACAAGCAATGTGTATATTTTGAAATTGGTGGTAAACAGAAATAAATTATTTACCGCACATACCTTTACTTCGTCGGATGCTTTTCCAAAGTCTTTTTTCTCTTTCGTTCCTTTACTGTATCCACGTAGCACTTACACTTGCTTGCGAAAACATGTTAATTAGTTGAATACATGATGATCGCGGGACACTTTGCACGATTCAACCGCGGAATAATCGTATGTACTTCGATAAAGATTTATTATCACGATTTATTATCACAATTTTGTGTTGTTTACCAAAAATTAATTGTTGAGCGTTAATTTTGTAATAATCATAACGAATTATGCTTCAATATTAATCACGATCGCGTTTAGAGGAAGAATTCAATACTATTCGAAGCGTTTTAGACCACTTCCTTCTATGCTCGAGTGTCGCTGTGCGAATGATAACAAAACCATAATATGTAAACAGTAGCAGACTACACGGCACCAAAGCTGAACACTTTGTTATTAATAATACATTACTGAAATATTTCACGTGCTATATTTATACGAGATACGAAATGTTAAATTATATAAGTATTTTGAATTATAGATTAATTATTTATTAATAGATAGATGTGTATTACGAAACCTTTCGTTATGTTAATTACTCGATCTTGAGATTCGATTATTTAATTACGCGTTTCCAAAGTGAATTATATTTAGATCGTCGAAGATTCGAACAATAAAAAATAATAATTTAGCTTTATAATATTTAATTTAAATTGCATTTAAATAAATATTATTAAAGAATTAATTCAAAATGCTCAAAGAGAGGTAGCAACAAAACGATAATTTTATATTTTGGATTTCTATTATTATATTTTTCTTATTTAAATAAAATAAAATTTAATTAAAATTGAAAAAATAAATTATACGATATAAATTATGCACGTTTTGAATTAATCATGCGATATAATTAACGTATGATATCACATATATAAAGGATAATTAATTATTAATCATATTAATCACTATCAAATTATTCTCCGATAATTGACGCAATCATGTTTGAAAAAGAAATTTAACAGAGTGTCTCGTATAAACTTTTCTGTCCCAGTGTCGTCGCGTGAATGATAATAATTAAGTATTATAAGAAAGGAATTGGTGACGTAACGTCTCCTACAATATTAGTCAAGTCGCCGTGAGAATGATAACAAAACTGTAACACGTAAACAATAGCGCGCTAATGTTTACGCTGCCAAGGCCGCATACCACGTTATTGTTAATTCGCAACCGAAATTATTTTGCGTATTATGACGTATAGGTACAAGCGGAATATTATATTACACAAATATTTTAAAATTGTAAGTATTTATAGATCACTTATTTAATAAATGATTAATATCACGGAGCTTACTATTATGTTAATTACTTGGATTTGCGACTATTTTATTGCGCTCAATTTGAATCATATTTAAATTGCCGAAAAAGAAACGATAAAGCATTTGACGAAATATAATTGGACTTTAAATATTTTTAAAGAAATAATTATTGCTGATAAAGAGAGAGAGAAAAATCGCGACAAACTAATAATTTACAATTTTGATTTCTGTCATTTTAATTCTTGATTATATGTATATATCACACGTGAAATACATGCCTCGAGATTTATGATTGCGATATTATTACGATATTATTTAAGTTAAAAGATAATTAATTAATTATTTATCATATTAAATTATTTCCCGATATTTGTCGCGATCGCGTTTCGAAATAGAATTTGACGGAATGTCTCGCGCTCTACTACTTTACTGTTCGAGGGTCGCCACGCGAATGATAAACTATAAGTAATACCTTAGCAATGACGCGCCAATGTTTACATCGCCAAGGCCGAATACCATGTTATTATATATTTGTTGTTGAAACATTTTACGTATACACGCACACATACTTAACACGTATATATATATAGGAACCTTTTATAGGAAACTTTTTGTTGAGAATTAAATTTTCTATAAAATCTCAAAGTTTGGCTGGAACGTTTTAAAAAGTTAGCACCCAAAACGCTGTGATTTTTTTCGATGCTTTCAAAATTTAACGAAGCGCGTATTTAGATTGTGTCAAATATTTTCTTAAATTTTCCATTTTCAAAGATATAACATTTTACATTAATTTCTATTCTAACAAAAATAATTTTTTTTCTGTTGCAGGTAAGACACATTATTGAAGACGTTCGTGATTAGCCGTCGCGATCATCGCCGATCTTAAGTACGTAATTAAAAGATTTCAATAGCGGCAAGGCGGACAAAGGCGACTCCCGCTTTTCTCATCGGTTCGCAGATAAGGCGCGCGCCCTCGGAAATTTTCGATCTGTAATTGCCATCCCTAATATAATCAGCCATTCTACGTTCAATCGAGCATTAAAACCTATCTCGTAGCGGTAGATGAAGTTGCCCCGTTCCTCGAATTTCGTGAAATCGTCTCAGGAGACGCGACGTCATCGAAATTTCATAACTCCACCTCGCATCTCCGTCTCCTTTCTCGCTTTCTCATTCCTCAGAATCGCGATTCGAAGTTAATTAAGCCCGAGAATGGCAAAAAGAAGATTGTAGGATAGAACTCTCTCCGACAGGAGGGGTGATAATCTAGAGACGATCCCCTTGTTTCATCTTCCGAAGTCCAAACTACGCCAAGAATAATTAATAATACGTCTCCCACTCCCTTTCTCTCTTTCTCTCTCTCTCTCCCTCTTTCTCTTTGAGTTCTCAGAATCTTTGATCACGATGGAATTTTATCTCTTTTGCTTCCATTTCATAGGAACTTTTTTATGCTCAACATTTCGCATGGAAAATTCTTTAAATTTTTTATTTATACGAATATTGCGGCATGCGACTTTGATTTAAAATAAATAGATAGCCAATTGGCTATAAACAGCGTGTGATGATTGAGAGGGAGCGATATTGAAACAGGAAAGAAGATAATCCAGTTATTCTGGGCTAAACCTTGTTATAATAAAAAGACGTAAAAGATTAATTTACAGAAGAAGTTAGCGCGGTGAGACATGTGTATAAAAAGTTAATAAAATTGTTCTACGAGAATAAAGGTGGATACAAGAAAATACAAAAATATTAAGTAAAGGTAAAATAACAGTTTGGATTTAAATATATCGGCATTTCTCTGGAATTATTACAGACAGGAGAAAGAAAGAGGCGCAGTAGATGCGGAAAATTCTCCGAAGGCGAAAGTTACTACTGGCGCAAAGGCAAATATTGGGACGTGATTTACGGATACAAATATTGGCGCTCGTTAGAGTCTGGGAAACGGATTGTCGAATTCGCGGGAAACGGAAGTTTCGAAGGAACGAATGTGTTTTTTGTTTTTCTTTTCTTTTTCTTTTTTTTTCTATTCCTTTGCTCGGGCCACCCCCGATCGCGTTCCGCGCGGTTTCCGACCGTAAGTCAAATCTCTCTCCCTCCCCCGTTTTTTATTCGTCGATCGAACTGATCTACATGTTTGCGGATGGAAAAGTCTTTTACGAGATTTCTTTGCTCGAAAAGTGACGACGCGATGAAGGAGCGCATATAGAATGATGATTGAATTCGCATATCCATCTTGCAATATAATCTTTCGCATAATATTGTTTATAAGAAAACGGGAAGATTATTAAAGAAAAAGAAATTATACTAAAGAAGAAACATTTACTATCTGTATTTTCGTAAGTTCTGGATTTTAAAAAATATAAAAAAAAAGACTAAAAGAGCAATAATTTGTTCAGAGAAGTCTTATGAGTGTTTCAGGATCGAAATTAATCAAAAATATTGGAAAATATTTTTATTTTGATAAAAAATTATCGCGTAATAAAAGATTAAAAAAAACCACAAATAAAATAAATGAGTTGATAAATATTGTTAAACAAAATAACGTTATAAAAAAAATACATTTTTCAAAATATTCAAATCAATTTACAATGAAATTATATATAATTTCCGCGCTTTTCCATACAGCGTGCCGCATTTTCGCAGCGAGAACGTATTTCGCTTGCAAAACCGCGCGCATGTAAATCACGGTAAGCCTTGTTTATGCAGCTGCAAATTATGTCATTACTTAACAGAGGCGCCAGTATCCGTGGCTACTAACCGCCGCGTCGGCAGTATTAATGATTAATTGAACACTTTCTGTTGGACTACCGTTAACAACCGTTACTCGAAAGCCTCGTAAGTGTCGGTCCAGACATAGCTAAAAACAACTTTTACTCATCTTCGCCTTACGCGCATAATTTCTCGCGAGATTTTCTTGCAATTGGTGGCGCTGAGAATATATCTTAAATATTGCGGTAATTTTTTTCTACCATTCACAACATGCGATTCGCGCCTGAGAGTAGTAACGTTGCTTTTACTTAGCATACAGAAGTCAGAGTTATCGTTCTTATAATTTTTAATTACGTACAATGAACAAGATAGAAAATGTGATAATATAAGGCATAATATAAAAGAAAGATATAAAATTTTATAATCTGTTTGTTGAGGCACAATCAAATTTCAGTGCGATACAATTTTTTGGGCTGTCTGTGCCAGATATTCATTAAATGATAAATTATAAAACTTTTTCGCTCGTAAAATATCGTCGATATTTGAAATTCCGCTTGATTGTTTAATTCAAAATAAATATTCAATAAATTTCCCAATATTTCTCTTGATGATGAATAATTGCGGACGTATGGTGGATCGTGCGAAATATACAACTCGCATCAGATTTAAATCGAAAAATGAAATTCGATGATTGAGCAAAGCATTATACATAATGTAATATTTATTTTTTTCTTTAAATCCAATGTTTTAGTTTTATATTGAAATGAAAATTCTCCGAATACCGTGATACGCGCGATTGCATAATCGTTCACGATTCCGATGCCGCGCGATATCCGCCTCAGTAGACGAGGTTTCTGGACAGGCATAAAATGGAACTTCCTGACATTTGGACGGCACGGCGCGCTCATCCTTTGTTCCAAACGTAAGAGAATGTCATCCCTTATTGCAACCGCCCTTCGGCATCGGTCGAGTTTAGGGGGGAGAGTAAAAGGCCAGAGGATGGCGAGCGGCGGTCCTTTCGATTGGACGACCACCTCTCGACCCTCCGCCGCTAACACGTCGGCCAACGCTGGAATGCGAGAATTTATTCCGGAACATTCCGTGGGGTGGACGTTTTCTATCCTCTGAATCTACCACCCGCAACCTCCATCGACGATCGGAATATTTCCCTTCCTTTTGCTCCCTGATATCCGCGACTTTGCCTTCGAACTTCGCTGGAAATCGAAATCGCTTTTGTGTTGTAGGAGGCGTACCGTGAGAATTCTCTCGCCAATATGTGTATAGAATGCACACCGTCTGCATGACAGTCTACGTATTAAAATGATAATAACGTTTACCTCCATTTTTCACGCTAAATTGACAACCACAGAATATAATTATAAAGCAATTATTTTTTAAATAATATTTCTTAAAAATATGTTTAAAAATCTATAGATTATAATTTTTCAGAGACATATAAAATTTTATATACATTTTTTCACCACATCTGTGTGCATTATATTAAAAAGAAATATAATATACGAAATTCTTATCGCTCTTTGAGAATAAGAAGATTATAAGTAAAACGAAAATTTCTTAAAGTAGATAATTTCAAGCAACAACATGAAGTATATTAATGCAATATATTAAAATCCGGGATAATTTAATTTTACCACGTAACTAAGCTGCTCTAATCATCGGATTCAAAACACGGAGATTATGCGCGATATCCGATGCAAGGCACGTAGTCGTCACGGCATTTGCCGTTTACAATTTCACCTTGTCCCGCGGCTCGATCTGTCGTAAATTAAACGTAGCGCTTTTACGTCATGAATAATTTACAACACAGTCGTTGCTTAAATGACTGATTTTAAGTCGCACGTACCGGCGAACGAACCGTAAACACCATTCGTACAGCCATAAAATTTTACCGGTGCATTCGTCGCTTGCAGCATCGCGCGAAGAATATACCTTTTTTTTTTTCGCCGAGGGAAAAACGTCGGGGGTAAAGAAAAGTTAGAACGTCCCTAACATCTGACCCTGCAGCACCGTTGTTTGCGGTTCGCAGACATTTGTCAGTTGATCGCGCAACCTCCACACCCACCTCGTCGTTTTCACACAGCCATCACGCCATTTTCTACACCGTGGCGTGAAACCGGGGATCAGTGAATCGGTATAACGGCAAAGCCCAACAGCTTTTTTATCTCTTTAGCTTTTACTGCTTTGTTCGTACGAAAGCGAGAAAAACACGATTCAAACTTAATAATAACGCACATATATGCTTTGTAATAAATATTTTAAAGGAGCAAATGTTTTGATATTATGAAATATGGGATATATTTGAATGTATGATAAAAAAATAAGTGTTATATTATTTTTTATATTTATTTTTTATATGATACTTTATTATAGATTGGCACAGAAATGGCAAATCGTGCATATGTCCATATGGACATATTCATGATGTTTCAGAGATTTTATTGTTTCACGATGTCGACTTTATACGAAAACGCGTACAGCGAAAACAACAAATAAACCTTGACGGGCACGCGTACAACTTGAAAGCGTCACGTTTACCAGCTTTTAAAGCATTGCTCTTTATCCCGTCCCTTATTTCTCCGCGTTCTTCCTCCGCGAATATTTCGTAGTAAATTGTGACTGTCAAGCGCAGAATTTCTAAAGAAAAGGGTTACAGAACGTAATCGCGTAATTCTCATTACGCGCGAGAGTGTTGAATCACGTATGCAACATTCTGCAACTATATGAAAAGTGATGCTTAGCAAATGTTGACGAGTCGCTCTTGTTTTTTACTCCTTTTGGTGAGACGAAATTAAGCGTCACTGAAATATGTGACAGTTCATTAAATAATTATGCATGTTATATCGGATTGCCAGTAATAAATAATCATTACATGTGCAGATGATAAAAAATAATTAAAATAATTATATAGAGTCAATTTTGACAGATCAATTAGTCGTTTTTATACTTCATGGAAAGAGACTTGAAAATTTAATAATTGCTATTTTTTGTAAAAATGTATATCCGTTTTACACACGATTTATTGAATAACAATGATAATCGAGTTGAATCGAATAATTATTTATAATATATGTGATGTGTATGTTGAAAGTGCTGTGATATCTAATACATAGTTAAATTGGAGCAATTGCATCCGATATCATCACATTGAGAATGCAACATTGGGAGGACCATATCGAGACCACGAAATCGCGCGCGCGTAGCCGTGAACAACGTAGTTTGCCTCGAAATAATTCAGACCAAACAACCTACTCGTTACGATAAACTGCAACTACTACATAACTCTGGTATCTTGCACTGTTTGCAGATTACTGAGATTTGTTAATCGTTTTGTCTCGCCAGGATAGTAGATCATTTTAATTCAGCTTACGGGCCTCAACACGAAAGACCGAAACTTTAAAAATATGTCGAGAGTTTCTTAACAAACAACACGCTCTATTTTTGCTGCTTGAATTTATTATGAAAGAATAAAACTTCTCTTAAAAACTGGACTATATTCCTATTTTTATTCGCAAACAGAGGAGAGAGATAAAAAAATTTGCGGAAAAGATATACTTCTTTTCTTTCTGCTTTTTTTCTTTTTTTTTTTTTCATAAAATTGATCTTACAATTAATGTTTAAAATTAAATTTTTAGCCTTTCTTATCTTTCGAATGGAGCGGCGAATTTTAATGGTGTTTTTTTTTATTGAGAACATGACATGTTAACATAAGCTGCTAAGTTTGTATGATGCTGTTATCTAAAAATAATCTCGTTTTGTCTGCGAGAAATTAAACGCTGAATACCGATAACGACTTCCGTTTGGAGTAAGTTTGAACGATATGTAGACAACCCTGTTCGTTAGAGGATTTAAGCAAGTGAAACAATAGTTGGTTTACCGCAAACGAAATTCGGATGGTTGTGAATGGTTGCGAAATCATGCGCCTATCAATTAATGCGTCGCCTATCAATTATGCGTCGCCGATAATCTTCCCATTTTAGCTTTGGGCTAATGTACACTAATTGCTTCTAATTCAATTGGAATGAATCGACGTGTCCTCGTATCGCAAATCGTGTATGCGGTAATGGTTTCCCGAGATTATACCCGGTCGTACTGTTTGATCTGTTTAAAGTCATTTTTGCAAGTCAAAATGCATTGCATTAGAGGGAGGGTCTTTAATTTAATATTATTCATACAAAATAACGAAGCCGGAAACGTTGAAGGGAATACGAGAAACATCAAGTTTCAAATATTTTATCGTTACCTCGCTACACATAGAACGGCGTGTAATTACTAAAAGTTGTGTTTAATTAGGAAACTTTGATATATCGCTGCATACATACATGGGAATATTATATGTCAGGGGAAAATAAACTCGTTAAACTGGGCTCATTCAACAATGTACGCTTTGAACAGAATTAACAGTTTAATACGCCCGACTTTATTATCCCTTATATGAAGTATCTCGGAACAAATTTTATGACAAAATTGTTAAACAAGTTGGTAAACTGATATTTAAAATTTATTTTTATTTTTAAGTGAGAGAATTTAAACTTTTTTATATGATAAGAGATATTAATTTTTTTTTCAATATATATCGAAATTGAAATATTTAAATTTCTTACAATTATAATCACCAGTATATTCTTGAGCGATGTTATTAGATGCATCAACAACCACTGAAGCTAATCTTTAACAATAATATATGCCGAGTAATACGCCGCACGCGAGGAGCTTATTATTACCATTCTAATGTACGATGCCAAATGGTCGAGCATTAACTATCCGATGATAATGAATCGCTTAAAATACGAGCACGTAGTTTCGTGCATGCGAGCCACGAAGCGCGAGAAGTAATCGAACTGTCATCACTGACCGAAATACATCGTCGTTCTGTATTCGTTCGTTCACTTATTCTCTCATATCTCTGCTGACCTTTTTTCCCGCGATTTCTTACATCCGTTTGATTATTTCCGATGACAGACTCCCATCTATTGCATACTTATATAGTCAGCAGCTATATTTTAAATATCGTAAATTCGAAACAAGCCGGACGTCACATTCTTTATGAGATAACAACTTTGTCATAAATTTTTGAATTTTTTTGTATAATTTCCTGATTAAAATAATTTTTACAAATTTATAATTATTTTATTTGAACAATTTTAATATGGCTCGATGCTTCGTCCTTTTGCCCTGCATCTCGCACATTTCGGCAGATATGACAGTTCGAAATGCGCAGGAAAATTTCTTGCTTGAAGAAGACGGGCGAGAAATTGGAAAACGACGAATGTGAAAGCATCGAAGTCGAGCACACCCGCTGGATTTACCATTTGCCGAGTTTTCCTTCCTCGGTACCACATTTACAATCGGGCTTTGGGAAAGCGGCGAGGGGAGGAAGGACCTGAGGCGGCTAACAATAAGTCGAGAGTTTCAATTATTTTCGTGTCAGAATACGTCACGCGTCGCCTGTGTATTAAGAAAATGCCAGGGCGTGCGGGCCATGAATCGAATCCAGGTTCTCGTTTCTTCGGCTACATTTGTAGTAAGTCACACCGAGTTTGCAACACGCGCGCGCGTCGCTAGTATACACGACTATCAAAGTGTGCACGTTTATGCGCGTTTCGCGCCACCGAATTTATCTTTCTCGAGAAAATTAGAAAAGGCATCCCCTCTCCGTTCTTCCCACCCACGTCTTCCCTTCCCGCTACCTGCTATCCTCCCTCTTAACAGCCACCGCCCGCGTGTATCCCCCCGTAATTCCGCGCGACTTTTCAGAAAACTATATGTCAGGAAACGAGGCGGAAATATGTCCGAGGATAGAAAAGCGGACTTTAATATAGTATAGGCGAGTTAATAACCTTTCGTATTGCACAATGCGATGCGAAAAAGCGAAGAGAGTAAGTATGAGAATAAGTGGCCATCTCGCGCGTGAGAGAAAAAGAACTCCCGGTGAAATATATCGTCCCCGTCGTTGCGAGTAAGACACTCGAGAATCTCGCGGCCGACAGTTTGTTTTGTGGCCGGTCGAGTGGCTATTTGATTCGTTGCTCGGAAATGGACGTACTGTGGCGAAAATTATTTTTATGGAGCAATATCGGGGGATCCAGCGAATAGAAATGGTAGAGTAATTTATTGCAGGTAAGAAAATTGCGCAGAAGATACTCGATACTCATGGATGCTTGAGAAGTAGAGTTTAGATTTTATATGAAGTTTTGTATATATTAAAGCTAATTGAAAAATTAAGAGATAACTTCGCGGATTCTTTCAAATTGAATCGAGCATTAAATCTCCTTTGTCAATAAGAGAAAAAGACACGAATGTGTGTGTAAGTTTAATATAATGAGATGATGGAGTTTTATATCGAGTTCGAAAAAGTCTGCAAATTTCATAAATGTTATTGTTCTTGTTCGTGTAGCTCTGTATTACGTCTGCTCGATCATAAATTGGACAGACGTAAGCCGCTTGAAATAATAAAGAATTTTTTTTTGCCCTTTTCTCTCTCTCTCTCTCTCTCTCTCTCTCTCGCGCGCGCGCGCGCACGCACGCAGGCTTGCCGAGGGAATCAAGAGGAGGAGTAATCCGGGGACTGTGATCTATGTGCGAAATAATATCGCGTCTGGTGGAAAAAGGGAAACAGGAAAGAGGTTTATATACACATACATTTTAATATAACTTACGCAATTCAATAACACGAAATTAATGATATGAACGTAAACCTACAAAAACCTACAAAACAGTTATTTTAAAATATGAAAAGCTATAAGCATCACGAATTACTCGAGATATACATGAAAAGAATCATAAAATGACATAACAGCCGTTAATTAAACACAGGAATTAATAGAGGCTCAGTGAGAAAATAAACTTAGGTGTGTGATATAACTATGACGATCTTTCAAGTACAAGACATAAATGCGTTGCTTTCGGAATAGATCCATGGTTGTTCTGTACAAGACTGAGGATAAATTCATTCCCACGTGCAAATAAGCCGTCACGAATGCGACACTTAAGCTGCAAGCATCCTTGACACGCACCAATGTGCATACCAGGTGCTCGCAACGAGAAGTCTGAAAAGGCATCTCTCTTTGTAGGTACTCGAATTTACATTGACTTTCTAGCGTTGCAGAATCCTGTTACGAAAATTTTCGTTTGAAGATGTTGTTCCTATTCTTGATCCGATTGACTTATATTACGAATTAGACAACATGCACAATATATGCACTTCACTTTATTAAAATAAATTCTTTTAGTATCAAAATAAAAAAAAAAATAATGTTATTTATTTTTCGAATTAAGTAACTTTACAAATTTTAAGGAGATTTATTTGCTGTCGAATTTTTTTATCATACACATAAAATAATCACATTATATTATAATGATGTATGTATGTAATAAGAATATTCTATAAAATCTGTCTAAATCTAATGGGAAAAGTTTTTTGTAATATGTATTCGTGTGTCTGACTTTTTTATTGAGAGAAATAAAATTATTATTAATATTTTTTTTACATAGATTATTTCCATGATAATGTGTAAAATGTATAAAATGAAGAATATCCGTTTCAAGATGAGCTTAATTTTGCCGGGGGACAAATGTTACAAATGTCTTCTACGAATGTGTATCAAGTCTCGGAGAGTCAACTTCCTTTTGACTTCCTGTCACGCTTTGTACCTTCGTTACCGACAAAGCCTGGCTTTCAGACTGCCACCGACACTGTTGAAGGTGTTCAACGAGGATCAAACTGTGTTATAAAGAAGGAGACTTAAGAGATCGTCAATTTGTTATATCTCTGAATAAAAGAGAAGCGCATTTACCGCAAAATTAATCTAAATAAATTAATCATTGTCATAAATAACAATGCTTGTAACACATCAGTGATTATATTTTGACATTTTTTATTTCAATTAAAATATTAAAAAAATCTTTTTTTAGTAGAAGCTATCTTTAACATTTTAATAACACGAAATGATTTATGTATCTTTTTATTACAGTTTATCGATAATTAAAAAGTAAGAAATTTTTTATATTTAATATATCTTTTATTAAATTCCCAAAAGTGATTAAATAATCATGACGATTACATGTGCAATGAATACTCCATGCATGTACGTTGGATTGAATATATTTGATAACGTCCCGAATGACGAAATTGCACTCTATATCAGTGCATACAGGTGGATACGTGTCAATGCTATCTGCAGCGGGCTTTTGTAATACGCGGCTGCGTATACATTTGCATGCAAGCGATGTCTGGACGTGCACTCGAAAAGAGTACGACACATTGTAAATCGCGGTAGGGAACGAATTGCAAACGTTTATCGGAGACTGATCGTCCGCGTCGAGTACCATTTATCGCTCTCTTTCATAGAATGTTAAATATTATTGATTTCTTCGTCAATATTCAGAGAGCATGCCGGTGTCAAACTCGTATTAAAAGTTTTTACACTATATTTATATCGAATTCTTCATTCAATTTGTGCGCGTTTGATTTTTTATAAGAAAAATCGAATATTTTTTTCGCTATTTTTAATTTTCAAGATTAGAGATTTTTCTACATTATTGAAAGATAATAGCGTATCGATATATCCGACCATCAACACTTTATTAACTTATGTCTTACATTGATATGTCCAAAATATTCAAGCAAGTTTAATTTTTTCTTTGACAATTATTTGATTTGGCTGTCCATTCTGTCACACGCACGCACGCACGCACGCACACACACATAACCGAAAATTATTTATTAAGTCAAAAAGTAGCAAGCATGAAAAAGCGTGATGAAAACCAGGACACTAGAATTCGTTACGCTAGGGCAGGCATAAAATCTTAAATTTTTCATCATCTCGACGTCCTTTTAAAAAGATAAAAAATGTACCGCGCCACTCGTTATAACATCGTAAAATTAAGTGCCAGGACGTAACAATCATCTCATCGTGATAATTTATACTGGCTAGTAAGATAAAATATCGAGTCCCCTTACGAATCTTTTATCGATCGACGACTTTCCACTCCTCGGTACTGCTTATCGCGAACGTATTGAGCCATCACTCAGACCGCGTGATGACGAAGCGCATAATTAATCTACTAATTCATGAATATTTCCGCTTCAATCGGGCAATCGCCGATGTTCATCTTCACGAGAAAGCGAACGTCCCGATAATCGAGTCATACTTTATCATCTCGCTTCGTTCTCTTCCGCAAAACTAATATCGTCTCTCGTTACTCGAAAACCCGAAGCGCATTAAAGTCAACAAAAAATTATGGAGTATGCAAATCGCTTTAATTATCTTTGCAATTTTAATTTTTTTTATACTGAAATTAATTTTGCAATACACACAATCGATATTTTTTTTCGAGAGAATAAATTATAATTACGTGAAAATATTCTCGAAGAAATATAATTATTTTACAAAAATAGAAATATATATTTATTAATAAATAATTATTTTACAAAAATATATTTAAGTATACGTCAGATTTTACATAGATCTACATCGAGATCCAGGTAATTAAAATTTAAATAATAGCCATTTATAGAACATAATAAACATTTACATATGATTAAATAATTAAATAAAAACTTATGTAAAACAACTGTTCTAAAACATCACAGTACGCTACGATCAGAATAATATCGAAAGAAAAAGGAATGGAAGCGAAATGTTTTTTGAAAGTTCGATAACAGATACGAACAGCATGGCAGAGGATGCATCCTCTATAATTCTCTATTAATTTCTCTGCCACTCCTCATCGCTCTCTCATCTTAGTTGGTTGTTTCTGAGCACCCATTCATCATCGAGTGCCACTCGACTCGTGCGTTTAAAATTGGAGTAGTACTGAGGTTTATGCAATAAGATGCTTTAAATTAAATCGATGAACTCTGAAATTGAATAGATTTGCTTACATTCCATTAAACGCGCCCGTAATCTTGACTATATTTTTGAAACAATTTTTTTCCTAGTGTATACTTTAATAAATAAAACGAATTTTGAAATACTTTCCTGTGATCGAAATATTTTAATATATTTTTATAAGATTTAAATATCTATTTTTTGAAAAAAAATTACATCAAAGAATAAGTGTCGATTAATAAAATATTTAAGTTAAGAGAGTTTAAGATGTGTTAATCTCTTATCTCGAGGTGCACAAGTTCCGAGAGTTAACTTCAAAATGTTCGTATCACGGACACATTACAGGAGACGACTTGAGCTAATTTAGCCGCGCATTATCGTTAATTGAGCATTCAGCCGTAGCCAAAGTATAATTTACCGCGTCTTGTAGTAACGCGACGGAATCGATAAAATGGGGAAGAGAGGGACGGCCGTTAATTCTTCGTTAAGCAGTAGTGACGGCGCCTACTCGCTCGAAACGGCAGAGCAGTACGAAAAATGGCGGACATTCGGAAGCAATTCGATGGCGAGGCGAGGGATTCGCGCTTCTCCGGGAATTTGCCGATACTCTTTTCGCAACTTTCGTCCCGAAACGCGCGCCTCGCGCTCGCGAAAAACTCGTTGCGAAGTTTCGCCCCCTTCCGCGCCCACCCTTCGATCGAAGGGCTTGTTGGCGCCTGCAACTTCCGAATTCTTTTACGTGGATGTTTAGAATTTATCGATGACGCGATAAAGTATTGCTGTAAGAAGTTTAGCGTCTCGCCAACGGATGGGCTCGGTACCGGAGCGACCGAAAGCTCCACCGAGCGAAACCTCACAAGATATTTTATGGGGACGATTCGGAATTGAATTCGAGACATATGGCTAATCGATCGATTTAATTGATTTTTCGTAATCAAGTTTCGTATTACATAACTTATTTATAATATATAGAATTTATATAAAAAACCCCCTTGAAAGGATTTCCATAATTTACTTTGATCCAGGAATCACACCGATGTCATTTACCATATATTAAAATATAAATACATAATAAAGTACATATATTTAAAATTTCAATTTAGTTGAAAATAGCATACCGTGAAATCGTGTAACCGTTCAATTTTTGTAATTTTTATGTGTTGCGATAATAATAAAACTTTTCTTATCGATCTATCTTATTTGAACTCGAATCGGAGAAGTATTCTTTTCTGTTACATTTGAAAACAGCTGATTTTCTCATCGTGTCACATCAATCTCATTGGTTGATAAAAGCTTGAACTGATTTTTAAAGTATTATGTCGCAATGGATTCTTCCGTCGTTTGAGACACGCCGAAGAATTTGTAGCGACAACGATAATTCAATGGAGCTCGTCGCGTAAATTTTCATCATGAGATTTCCTTTTTTTGTAGCGTTAGTCGACTTCAATTTATATCGGTTTGACATGACAGATTTCAAAGATTTTTTTAAAGTTTATCGTGTAAGAACAGATACTGTTAATTACGATCGCGTTTGACATTTTGAATCCTATCAAAAATTTCTTATTTGATTGAAATACATGAATGTATGCATTACTTGCGTTGTGACTACACATTAATACATCAACGTATTAACTAGGATAATGAATAATACTTGGTATTTAGTACACAATTTGATTCTTCCGGCGTTATGTTTCGATGATGAAGAGAATCTAGTAATCCCACGAAATCGATTGCAATCTCGATGGATTTATTAAAATCATCGATTGTCGGCGACTAAGCCGATTATATCAGCGTTCTCGTTTGATTGATTAGCAGACAAGCGATATGATACACGCAAACATGTGTGTTCTTTTTGATAATTCAATCCAAGTATCGACAACTTTAAATCTGATGAAAAATTATGAATCTCGAGCCGCTGTTCTTAACTTATCTCAAATATAGTTTTATCTTTCCAATCCGCTTCCGTTCGTTGACTCCCCCCTCCCCTTCATCTGCTTCTAATTTCAATAATCCGATTGCAATTTCTAAAACATTAGAGCGAAGAAAAAAATAAGCGAAAGAAAAAGAGAAAGAAAGAGAGAGAAGACTGTCTTTTATGGTTCTTCTTCTTTCTACTCTTGTATAATTAAGTATTCATCTAATTAAAGGAAAATCACGCTACTTAATTATTTTCTAATTAACGATTGTGATTGTCTATAGTTTACAGTTTGCGACGCGTGTGATGTTATTTCCGATAAATTCGCGCTTATCGAAGATTGCCTATATATTTTTGAATTAGTAAAAATTTCCAAAATTCATTAAAATAACTAAAACGTATATAAATTATTATTGATTATAAATATATTATTATTCATTGTTATATGAATGGACACATTGTATTAGATGTTTGAATCAACTCTCGGTTCAAAAGAAAATGTTCAGAAAATTTCGATTTCAATGATAATGTCTCTCGTTGCAACTGAATGTAAAATTAAATAAGTTTACTCTGGACCTCTCTCAGAAATTCATTAAAATTAAATCGGATCTTGTTAGTTCACTGAATATTTTACTGAATGTTTGACGTGTACTTTCCTCTTTAAGCATTTCAAATTTACCTTACTTTGTATCACGTTGTATCACTTCTTACGCAAAATTCTCATGTAAAATGCTTTATTCGAAAAAAATTGTCGAATACCGCTATGCTTATCTAAGTAAATACCGAGGCATCAGATATATCTATAATGTCGAAATAGCCCTTCCGCATTATGGTATCTCGACACCTCGGGATATCGCGTTCTGGCATTGCTTCCGATCTCACGAGGCGTCGACAAGACAGGCCGTGACGCGAGGTATCACTTTGCGAATGACATGGTCCGCACATCGGCGGGTAATGACGTCGTCGACGAGGATCTCGAATGTACGCACGTCTATATGCACGATCAATTTGGCAATACACAGTCGCTTACACCTGGGATCTACCGACCGATTGCCTCTTTGCGCCATGTCATATACGGAGTGTCTCGGCGAGAAGGGTCCTTGATCCTTCGGAAGACGAGACAGTATCATGATAATATTGCTGTGCGAGTACAAAGACTCCTCTCGCGTCAAATATTTCTTCAATGTATCCAATTTTGAATAGAATCGAAGATGTAATAATCTCTGCATTTTTCGCAAAAATGTATAAAACTATTATAAGTAATTGGAGTAAAAAAAAAATAGAAGAAACGCATACGCGCATTTAGGATTTACATTGATTTTTCTAAATATCCCGTTTTTAATACAGTATACGATGCACGTTTGTAGGAATCTTTGCACAAACAGTTTAGTGGTACTATTACTTTGAAGGATCGATCTCTTCTTCCGGGACACTGCGTATATACCTCACCGGCTCCTTGCAGCGCGCGCCGGATCCACCGATCTAGTCTAGTCGGCTTATGCACGTGGGTGTGCGGCTTGCCTGTCAGCAGATATCGGTATGCTGTCCCAATTCCAAGTTTCAAGCAATCGACAGTCTCTCTCTCCCCTCCTCCCTCCCCCTCCCCTCTCTCTCTCTCTCTGTCCGCAGACGTATACAGAGGGATGTTCGACGTCTGTCTATCGATCGTGATCGTGCGAGTGGATTCGGAGGCTAAACGTGAATCCCGGTATGTGGATGTCCGTTTGAAAGCTGCAACTGGGAGATATCGTAACATGCCAAGACGCCGGATTGAAAGCCAATCAAGGCGAGCCCCAACGGCCCTTGTTGGTACAAGGCGAATTGAGTAGGCTACTCTATATTTTGATTATCGATGAATTTATAAACCGCCTACTTAATACATGTTATTCTTTTCACAATCTTGTCAATTTTTGATTGGAAGCTTATTTGATGTCGAGCCTGCAAACTGCCATTTTTTAAAAATAATTTTTTGTATTATAAATATTTTTTGTAAAACTACTAGGAAGATAGTGTCTGTGTAATCTCGTTACGTATCTTGAGTAAATACACGCGACATTTATCTTTATTCGTTTCGGCGTATCCGCGAGCTGTTTCGTTATAGTGGAATCATCGAATGTTTAATCAATGACTATTATTTTAATTAAGCTCGACTATTCTACATGAAAGATATACGCGTGTTTGAATAGAGAGAGAAAACGCGTGACAATGTTAATGAAATGAGAGTGCGCAAATTCATTAACGAATGTTTAATTATTTCCTCGCATTATAGTATTATTGTATGTTACATAGAACGAAAGTAAAATATATGTATATTATATATTTTTAAGACATATTTTAAAGAGACAAAGAAATTATACTTTAAAATTAAATACTGACACTCGGAGATATGCGAAAAGTAATAAAGTAACAGAACGAAAGATAAGAGAGGTAATTCTTACTTTTGACGCTTTTCGCGAAAGTCGCTAAATTAAAATTATCCGAAGACTAATTTCAATTTTATGAGTCAGTTGTCTGGTGTTCAGGGAATTAAGTCGACATTTGGCCGACCGAAATTAAATCCATACAAACTTTCGACACGACACGCGAAAGCCCAGGCGAGTACAATTCTCGCCGATGACGTCTCTCTCGGAGTCCTTGTTCGTACTTTCGAGAGATCTTGCGAGAATTAGTACCAGCGATTCAATTCCGCCGGAATTAATCGTCTTACACTTCCCGCGTGATCTTCGGTTAGCCCGGAAAGCGCACCTATCTGCGTATATGTCGAGCTTAAAGCTGACCTACGCCAATAACAAGAACGCCGTCGGGGATAATATTTCACTTTAAATAAGTAATCGCCTATTTAACAGTGACTAATACCTCGCATGCGGGCACTTAATTGTTATTGGAAATTAATTAATATCTTAATGTCTGATCCGCCGCGACAGATGTGTTACGTATAAACTGACTTGATCGCTTGGAACGCTGATCCGGAGAATCATCTACTCAGGACATATACTATAAATTTTTAATTAGCGAATGATACTAGTCTTCATGAAAGTCATGAGAGAAAATATGTTAATGGAAAAAATAAAAAATAATCTAAATATAAAATAATTTAAAATTGAAATTAATCTATGGAATATCTTGCGTCTCCGCTTTTATCTCTGTTTCTTTTCTTATATTCTCTTCGAAGAATTTAAAAAATTTTTTTATTTCCTAATACTTTCCAGAATAATATTTCCAAGCGAAATGCATCTGAGCCGTAAAATGCACACTTTTCCAATCGAAGGAGTAAATCCTCTTTAAAAATTCGTTCACGCTACGACAACGTGGTCTCCGATGACATCGGCGCGATTTTACCGTAATATCCACGTCGACGCATAATTTCCGTTATGAATTGATCGGAAATTGATCTTTAGAGGAGCGTCGAGTCAATCGATGCGGTCTTCGCGGTGAATCCAGAGTGTCATTTTGCATCTAGACCGATCGGCAATCTCGGCCAGCGCAGAATGCTAATATCACACAAAATCGCCTCGCTCCGCTGCCATTATCGTTCTAATGACAGGTATTTCAGCGCACAAATGCTCGAATCATATGGCATCCTATCGTATGGCACCGTCATGCAGCCAACATAATAGCGTTTTCTCTTATTTTTTTACCATTTCGCCAAATATTTCGAATTAATCGCAAATTATTACAAATATTAATTTTTTTTTCAAAAGCATGAAGAATAATCATTCTCATATTCTTACTTTTTTTATTATTATTAATCAATCTTCTTTCTCTTAATTTTTTTATCTCACTTTTGAAAGTAAAATTTATACAAGCAAATACGATAATTTTTTTTTCCACCTATAACTGTTTTGTATTGAATTAATATATATATATATATATATATATATATATATATATATATATATATCGTAAAACATTGTTCTCAGCGCTGTCATAAAAGTTTTTTAACAGCGAATACTTTTTTTATTAGGACGACCCATATTTCTACAACTTTTGAAACAAATTATGTGGTACGATAACACGACAACTATGACAGGTTAAAATTAGATCAACGTTCTTGCGGCTTATGGTGTTTCCTGTCATTAATTACCTGCCCGGCGTTTCATACCGAAGTTGTTTATCGCGAAGGAAAAATCGCGTCGGCAGCCATAACGGTAGACGGATACGTCCCGCAAAATTTATGGACGCTTTACGCTATCGTAAAACTGAGGGGATGAAATTGTAAATTGGAAAAAAAGGTACGTTATACGGTGGCTGGCACGCCCCGGCGACCAACAATACCTACCCTATGTCCGATTCCCAGGCGCGTTACGAGAATCATTTTTTCGCGAAATGTGTGCGGAGACTCCGCGCGAGTATCTCGTAAAAATTTCACGGCAAAAAAATTGTTTCCGAGTTGAAAAAAACATCCATTATACACATCGGCCCGATCTCATTTCTGATAGAGTTTGATTGGAAAGAACGGAGCTCTTTTATAACACTGACTAATAATGTAAGAAAGCACTTTTACCCACAAAAACCGTATTAATTATAATCATACATAATCATTTACTTTATATTATTTTTTATATTTTTTAATTTCATGTATCAAATGTTCTCTTTTTTACTAACAAGACAAAACATTTTTTTCTGTTTACTTTTAATCGAAATGAAATACAAAACTGTTCGTGCACACAGATACAAATGCTATTTCAGCACTTTTTTGCGCGTATGTACTTCTTTTTTGATTGATATTAAATTTTTAATTATACGTATACATTGCTAGTATATCAAAAAACAGATTTCTCTTATGCAGAAGAATACATACCAATACGGATTTCATAATTGTTTTCAAAACGTAGGTAATTAATACGTTTGTTGCATTCTTATTAATTTTTAGCTAACAACAACTTAAATTTCTAATTGCGACTATGAATTTTCACACTCAATGAGTAATTTAATTATAATGTGTTATTGTCTCTTAGGCAACTGATCAATTAACACGTTTTTTAATTTGATGTTAATTTTTAATTTGATAGTAGATGTAAGTCGCGCGTAACACTTTAACTACATTTAGAAGTTTCATTTAAGATTTCTATTATAATATTGAATCTATTTGCGAAAAGATTTTTTTCCAGTTATTATCTACCTTTTCGAAGATTTTAATTTGAGAAATCTGTTAGTATCGCACGCTGAAGAAAATGAAGAAATGTAAATGTTTGAGATATAAGCAGCAAATGTATATGTCTTTGTATTACGTAATTTTTAGAACATTTTAATTTTTGCAATATATTTTAATATTTCTACTTTTGAATAATATAGATTAAATCTTGTTAAGATTAAAGGATAAAGAACTTTTTAAAAAGAAGTGCTCTATAAAGCTTAATCCGGCACTTTTCTGTCGCGCATCAATAAAGTGCATCGTCTTTCGTTCAGGAATCCTCTATTCACTTCCACTGGAAACGCCGTCGTGGAAATCCTTGGTTCGTGAATTTCGAATAGAGCCGATGCGATGGTGGCCTTCACGGCGACGCAGCTATTACTTCCGACAATCCCGCCGTTCGATTAATTCAATCTCGATCTGGAATTAAAGAAACTCGCGCGACGTCGGGCGGAAGGGGTTAAAAATAACTCTTGTGCCGAGTGGGAAATCACAGGAAAATCTTCTCAACCTATGCAAACTCACTTAAGAGATAAGTTTAATCCCTATCCGATAGTAAAAGATGCTCAAATAGCGCAAGGGAAAAATAAGACGAAAATTGAAGAGGTTTTTACACTTTTATATTTTTATATGTAAATAAAACGCGCCAATTGCGTAAACATCACGCCGCAATATTTTATGCGGAAGCATTAATTAATATGAACTAATATTTATAACTTCTTATATAATTTCTTTTATATCATGAAAATTATTTTATATTTCTTTATCAAATATAGCGCTATATTTTAAGCAATGCGAGAATACGCGATTGAAAGAAGCGACAGTAGATTTTTCACAAATAACTTATATTCATGATAATTATTTAATAATAATTTATATAAACATACGATAAATTATATTCATAGATCGCTATGAACGATGAGATGCTTCATTAATTGCATCGCGAAAGAGGGCGAAAGAGGCGCGCTTGTAAATCCATCACACTCCATTATTCTTGCAGTGAATCCACTACATCGCGTCTATTCGAGAGACATGTTTCTCTTCCTGAACCAAACTCCAAAATAGTCGACGAAAAATATTACGTAAGCGAGACGCGCGACGAAATGTTCTTCTCGCCATCAACTGTCCCGTTCCTTTTCTACCCTCCATTTTATTCGTCCCTCGAGTGCTCTTAATCTTTGCATGTCCCTCGTCGCATTTCCCTGCGACCATCGCTTTTGCCCAACCCTTTCCTTGTATCTCGAAAACATTGTGCGACACGCGCGTGACTCTCTACGCGCGAACGTGTGAGATTCTTCTCAAAGTTTATTCCACCCATACAGATCGTAGGTTGGTCGTAAAAAAATGTTTGCAAACCTGTATACATACATACATACATACATACACGTCGCGACGTATGCGTAAATTGCAAGACCGACAATTATAGTTAAACGAGGGAAAATTTTTGTGCCTCATTTCTGTTTTCACAGCAGAAAAATATTTCCAAGTTTGTACATGTCGCAATTTTAGAGTAAATTGGTGTACACATATTTCTCTTTACCGAGTACTAGAAAAGTATTTTTTTGTAAAAGGGTTCATTAAGTCTAGCAATATTTTGTTTTAGAATGTTTATTGCGTCAGTATTCATCGCCATGTCGTTTATACTTGACTTCTCAATGTGCAAAGTAAGTAAAAACAGAAATATAGCTCTAATTTCTCTAAAATGTACGTTTTTTTCGTTTATGTTAATTAGCTTTTGCCTTTTACCGAATGTCAAAAGTAGAAGTGACATGAAATTTATTTCGCGCGAGTAACCGAAGGAAACAAAGGATACAATCGCAACACATAATTTCAAACTTTAGCAATAAATTCGAGAGAACATAGTGCGTTTCGCCGAAAGCTATGTTGTAAGCACATTTTTATAGAATTATTTGATTTTTTCTGAATTCCGCATCCGTTGAATATTTGTGTATTGCCATAAAAGCTGCTGCCAATACGTGATACGCTCGCCGCTATCTCGGTCATCGAATATGAAACATATGTCGATCACTTGACGATTCTCTACTATCTATTGATAAATTACATTGTTATCGGTCCACGCGTGAACACGCGAGAAATAATGCGTTACATTCGTCTGGCGTAAAAATCAATTTCCATTCAAACGCATTGCTTCCTACCCGTAATCTGTGACGTTCAAATTTATCGCTTAACAATTCTTTTAATGTGCGTGCGTTTAATCGAAAACGTTTGAGATATCAATCTAGTAGCTAAAAAAATATCGGTTTAAGCGAATCAAGCATCAAGCAATTTCGAGTTGCTTGTTTGTTTTATTCTCGGAATATTTATTTATTGCAGTTTTTTCTGAGAAAATATATCGAATCAAGATCTTTGGAATAATTTTTTGTTTCAATAAAGACTTGAATCATTTATGAAACATACAATTTTCATGCTTGACATTTTTTTAATTAATTTTAAAATTATTTGTTTTAAAATTAATTGTCTTTTAGCTATTTTAACACGTAAAGATTATTTTATATTTTCTTTATTTCTTTTTATATTTTTATTGAATAAATATGTAAAACCTGCACTCATATATATATATATATATATATATATATATATATATATATATATATATTATTGAGATACACTTTATTTGTATGTACGAAGTATCGTTGCTTGCAGCAAGGTTCGTACCCTATTTCAATTCAGTGTGTGTGCTCCTCAACGACGGAAGCATGATCCTATCAGGATTCCGATGATAAGCGAACGTTCGATAGAGAAGAGGAACTTTCTCACAGCTAAAAAAAAAAAAAATCAATATGTTCTGGCAACCTCGTGTGGCTGATCTCGTTTCCGATTTTCTCGGCCTCATAAATACACTTATCCCTCTATAGCGCGCCAGGTTAAGGAGCGCGATGCAAAAGTGCATCCCGCAAGAAAGAAACTGCTAAGAGTAACGGCCCGACAGTAAATTTACATTAGAGAGGACTGCCGAAGACACGGGAAAGCTCTTTTGGTTTTGAGCTTCTCGCGCCTCTCGGTCTGGTATCGACTGTGCAGTTTCTTGTTATAAGTCGACGATGCGTATTTTATATCTTCTTCGCGCAATAACTATTTTTTTTTTTTTTTACATTCGCACATTATTTATACAGAAATGATTCTCACGATTACGGACCCTTTAAGACTATGCCAAAAGACGAATTTTATTAAAATCAGAAAGAAATATTCTTACTACACATTTAACCAAATAACTCTTTTTTTTTTTTTTACTTTAAGTATAGATATATTACCATCTAATTGCAAACTTTATTTATGGATAAGGGATGAGAGACGCGTTGATGCAAACAGAGCGAGTGTCATATCGTCATGCTTTGCGATAAGAACGTAGTTCCGAAATTAATGAGAGATAACGTAATTTACCGTGACATATAAGATCGCAGATATATTTCCGGTCGGTGCATGGAGAATTCGATAAATAATAAGATAGCGGCCGGCGCCGTGAAATGTTTCCCAAGCGCAAAACTGCATGGTAACGGAAATAAATGAAACTCTGCCGGAGATAAAGATGAAGAATCCGAGGTTGACGGCAGCGCGCGGTTTCAAACGCGGAGGGTGGCACGTGTGCGGTTCGTACGACGTGACGTTAATGTCTCCTATATCAGCCTGATGCATGCGGTTCTGCAGACGTGGGGCTTAGCATACAGGTCACGCTAAACACAACTGCAACCACGTGGATTACACGAGTGGCACACTTTACCTGTAAGCTGACACATTTCGTATTAAAGATAAAAACCTATAGTAACCTACGGTGCGCACGCAGGTCTTGCGGAAATGCAGCTTTATGCGTGATCAATAATAAATTTATAAACGTTAATCGCAAGAGTCGGGAAAGTTTCTTGTATTCTAACGAATTACTTAACGAATTACGGTTATTATGGCGTAATTCGCGCTAATGTAGATTAATTATTTTACTCATCAATTACTCTGTAGAAACTTTATGAAAACGTAGAGAACTTTAATCAAATAGTAACTTTAAAGCGCGCGTTTATATCCACAAATATAAGAAAAAGAACAGACGCGATCTTTTGATTTACAGCATCACGGGAATACTTGAGCAATTCCGATATTTCATTTTTTAAGTGAACTAACTCGAAACATCCAAAGCCATAAAAAAGCGTTAATTAAATGCCCAACTTTATTAAATTGCAGCGTGGCGGTTGGGATTCGAGCCTCCAGTCTCTCGCCATCCTCCATGGAGAAAGTTCATTTTACGCTGCCGCGGCGCGGGTGAAAAAAATGATCAAACTTCGTGAGTTATCTCACGCTGACCTGGTTCTGTTTAAAAAAAAAAAGAGCACTGTTTTGTCAAGGGTCGCGGAACGCGCGAGTTAGCATACGTGATTTCGCGATATTATTATGTGCGATATGAAAAGAAGGTGGAAGGAGAAAGAGAGAGATCGAAAGAGATGGAAAAAGAGGAGAAAACAACGGGGCGAATTGTATTATCTCTCTGACGCATCGCATTCACCGTGATGCAATCGTTCAAGCGAGCAGAAAGATCGATAAGAAACGCCGTTTCGTTAAGTGTTGAGGTCGCTTCAGCCTTTTGGCGGCGGCTGTTTGACAGGACCAGGGCGGGGAGAGGGGAAGAGAGATAGAAACGACAGTCATCCCTGGGTTCTTACACATTGTTTCCGTATCTATTGGGACCTGGTTTACTCAACCCTTTCGCTGGCATCGATTCGGTATCGAGGACACACTAATGCGCGCGCTACTCGCGTTAGATTCTTCGTCTTTGTCTCGCGTACAATGGGTTTTGTTTCGAGAGGATTTTCCGTCGAGGCAGTTGATTCGCCTTGCACGGTCGTGGATAAGAGCGCGCATATAATAGTGCACCTCCCCTCGCTGTCAATTTTTCAGGAAGAAAAATGAAAGATGAAAATAATTATTACATATATTATCTCACGTTGCTTTTTATGAAATTTCCTGTGTAATAAAATTACAAACTAAAATTAATCATGCGAAACATATAAAAATCTTTTTTCTAAAAAATTTATAAAAATAATATATCTCGGTAGTTTTTTGTGCGCAAAAGTAATGATTCATAGGATTTCTTTTATTTCGTATAATATAAGAAATAAGTCTCTCCTGCGCCAACAAATAGTCTTTTATACATCGAATTTGACCTTCCCGTGGGATGTCGGCCCTGCTTTTGTAGAGAGGATCGACGAAGCAGCTGCTATTGTTGTCGGTTAATTAAGGAAATTGATGAAAGATTAAGCAGTTCCTCTCGTCTTGCTTTAGAGCTTCTTGCGTCTTACGTCTCTATCCCATTTTCCTGTCCCACCGTCTCTTCATTCGTCTTGTAGCCGGGCACGATCGAGATATTGTGCTCCAGAATTGAGGCACTCTAGATTCGCGCATCTCTCCGAAATGGAGAAAACTCGTACGATTAGATTCCACGCGCGAAAAAATTCCTTGCACGAAAATAAGAAGTTTAATATTTTATTGCTTTTTTTCGTACTAATATTAATAGTTTTGATATGACTTTTCGAGTATATAGAGAATATTATAAGAAAATATGCATACATAATTCGATTAGTTAAAATAAGCGACTATATAAATTTTGTTAAATACATGATAACATCAATTTTTCCATTCCAATAGGCGATCAAACTCTGCTAATTGTTCGATGAATATATCTAGGTATTTTTTTACAAATTTACACATTAGTTTTCTTTAACGAGAAATAAATATTTATAATATATGCGTAAACACTCTCGAACTTTGAGTTTTAATGAAGAATTTGATTACAAAGTTCGTACAGCATTTAGTTGGATGTATCGAAAATAAACTAGCATACTTAGTAATTATAAATAAATTTCCGCTATGTACAACACACACGCATACACACAATATACGAAGCAATTTTAAAATTAACGTAGGATTATGGTACATACATTATGAATGGACAATCTCTGTGGTTTAAACGCCCTAATTTCCACGTAATTTAATATCTATAATTTCAACGATGTGTGAAATGATTAATGAAATCTGCATATATTCTCGACGTGTTTACGTTGTAGCGATCAGCCATCAGTAAAACATTAATATGAATATGTAACTATTATAATTTTCATAGTTGTAATTTTCACAGATTAAATATTAATAATTGCGGCATTAAGAATTATGTTAATTAAATGACGTTTGTGTGTGCGGCAAAATTTAAAAGTTAAATGAGATTAAAACTTTTTATCAATTTTGTACAATAATTTTGGTCTTTACATGATTAAGTGAAATAAATAATATATATATATACACTCAAGATGGAAAAAGAGAAGGAAAAGAAAATTCCTGCAAAAAAAAATAAAAAATTAAAAAGGAAATGCATATTTGATGTCTGTCTGTTCTCTCTTTATAGCATTTTTAATTCTTCTCGCAGCGAAATAGAGATAAAACGGGAGCGAAATATACATATATATCTTAGATTCAGTTAAGTCAGGGACTTATGTTACGATGTTAAGTGGATTGCCGCGGAAACATTAAATTACCCAAAAGCTCGCGGTCCGGTTTGCAATTGTCCGAAACCGCCGGGGTGACGTGGGACGAGCCGACCATTAACAAAGAGTTCCACAGTATACATATACGACGGTCGTTTCATGAAAGATTGAAGCGAGCCATCGGCTAATTAGATTTCCCGAACTCAAATTTGCTGCGAAATTAACCTCTTGTAATCGCAACGCGTACTAGTGCACTCTATTTAATTGCACGACGTGATTCTCACTGAAAACCGAACGCGGTTTTTATGCGCGCGAAAAAATTGCATATCGTTATCCTGTGTGTTTGTGTGTGATATCGCGTTATAAATTTCTAATTTTAACGTTATCATGATAAAAATTGATTGAAAAGATACTTGTATTCGACAAATATCTGTCGCTATACTGATGAAATTTAACTTTTAATTTTTGGTCTTTTATCCAGCTGCCATGTATTTCAATTAAGAGACATTCAAAAGACGTTGACGAAAATAAATTGTTTTGTCTTGTGCACAATTTTCTAACCGACTTCTTCGTTCATTCCGAAAACTTGGCGAACTATCGTCACTCGTGCAGAAATTGTGTCTCCTTCTTGTCCTGACAATATTTAATCCCAAAATCAGATCGGCCGGCACCGCAAATTTAATACCGACGTCATGTCCAAGTGTCGTCCCTCCCACTTTGTCTGCTTTCGGGCAAAGCCGTTTCCGCAGCTCCACACAGACAGTTTCTATATGCAAATCTACTCATAACTCAGCGAAAACATATCGGACAGGTCCGGTGTTCCCAGCCGCGTGTATTCCCGTTTCCTCTATCATTCCCCTCCCGTCCTTCCTGTCCTTCTCTTCGCACTCCGTCGACTCGAAATTCCTGCCGAAGATGGAGATGGAAATCGTAGAAAATTCCACCCCTCCCCCCTCCTATATGATTACGACAGGACGTATGCCGGATATAAGAAAGATGAAACAGTCGCCGTGGTATTTCTAGCAGTTCATATTTTTATGTTGATGACATGTAGACAGGTTTCTCATTTTTTCTTTGAATTTTTATTTATTGGTCTTATTTTTCTCGCGCAAAAAATAGGCAAATCTGTTCCATCTGTCAAAAGTGGTTTGAGATATTTTCCCAATTTTGAAAAATAATTTGGAAATAATAATGAACAAAAATTGAGATATTTTATATATGTATATACGTGTATATATATATATATATATATATATATGTATATATATAATTTTTTTATATTTAATAACATGGAATGGCTCGTTACGTTATTTACAATTTTAGAAAACGTCCTATCTCCTACATATTAATAGTAAGTCGTGCTCATAAGGACTTACACAAAAGAGGCGGCATCAGTTAAGATGTTTTCTGAAAGTAAAACGTGTCGGACAAGCGAATCTGACAAGCTGTCTCGTGAATAATAGACTCGTTCCTTGCAAATGCAAAATGATCGCAAAGATGCGTCACGGAATATCTTCTTTTGCTTGATCTTCGATAGACTGCTTCTAAAGACCGTCTTGAGGCACTTTGGCTTTTCGATATGAATAGATGGTAAGGAGCGGAGAAAATTAACATATTATACATACAGTGGAAATGTAATGCGCGACCGGCAGATATAAAAGAGTGGCACGTTGCAATTAGAAATGCAATCGGACGTCATGCTATCTGACACATTATGACACCGACTCCGCCCTTGTGTTTATTACAACTGCACTTTCTTCGCAATTTATATTTTTTATATTTACTATCTGAAAAGCTGCGTGTACAAATTGAAATAACTTCGAGACGTGACAAATTTTTATATGTGTATATATTTCTCTGATATTTGTAAAAATTTATAAAATAACTATTGTGATTTCAAAGGTTTTTGGACGCTAATTTTTTAAAGAAGCATTTTTCAATCCATGTTTATAAGAAACTTTTTGTTCAGAATTAAATTTATAATTTTTATAATTTATTTTATAATGTATATAATTTTTAATTAAATTTATCTATAAAATCTTAAAGTCTAGCCAAAACGTTTGGGTTCACCCTATGTATATATATATATATATATATATATATATATATATATATATAAATTGGAATATTATACACATTTCGCAATTAATTGAACAGTCATAAGTAAATAATAAACTACATCTTCGTGTTTGACGCAACAGTCATCATTCGTGACGTAATGACGTTTTCATCAATATATGTATCCATATCAGAACATCCTAATAATAATACATACGTCAAAGATTAACTCGCTTACATTGTAACATCATATACATCCATATGCTCGCGGCAATAACCGCATTAATAATGCGATTTTCATCGATGATCGAAATCACATACCTTGATGATATTGCGATTGAGTTTGGTTATCTACATTCACGCAGAATGACAATGAATAATAACAAGAAAGAGGAGGGGAGACAGATCTTTCAATAATTATAGCTATCTCTGTCATTCGTCGTTGATCATAAAATCACAGTGAAAATAATTCTTCGAGATTTTCCAAATTTAAACTTAAGCAATCGATAATCATTAACTGATAGAAACGCGCCAACGTGTCGTTTCATGATGAATCGACGTTAATCACTAACTCGGAAATAATATAACTTCGGCGAACTACGTCCAAGCGCATCGCGATGAAGTCAGGAAAGTGTCTCGCGACAATGACAAATTAATGCGAAGCAAGGTACTCTGCGGCGAATGCATACTTAATCTCGTGCGAAAAGTTAAAGCACGCGCGCACAAATAGACGTGGTGCAAGTCGATCAACAACTCCGGAGTCCGCGAGGTTCGGCGATTACGCGCCGTAAACAGCATTATTGGATGCTAACAGGCTAAGTTTTAACTTGGCTTTTTTAACGCCGACGAAGAGGCATGTCTGTCTTTTTGTTCCCCCTCCGAGAGCTTTTAAATTCTTCTTAATCTCTCCGGAGAGTTTTCTTTTCTCACCGAATAAAATGAAACTTATTAAGTGCACGCGCGCGCCAAGCCTGCTTCGCGGAAAGAAAATGTACGAAGGAGAACAAGAAACCGTTAAATTATATGCAATTCTGACGATAGATAGATACTACAATTACGTGATGCTGTTAAGTGGCATAAATCAAGTCTAATCATTATTCGAAGCTGCATCATGTTCGCTGCGCATCAGCGATCCGCGAATCCTGTCGATCCGATATGCTCTGTTTCTCTGTCTCTCTCTTTATCTTTTTTATTATTCATTTCAATGTCTCTTTCCATACTTCCGCCGCGAGTTCGTTGCAAACAAACGTGTGATCTCTCTATGCGCGACCATTGTCCGAGCATGCATGCTATGTATTCGTCAGAAGGCACTTCCGGCTTTGCGTATTATTCCATCGACGCATACGCAATGAATTTTATGGGAATCACGTGTCTCGCTTTCGTCGCGCAAAAAGAAATAATGTTTCCGTGACGCGTACGGCGTTATGCTCGTTATAATCCAACGGAAGAAATTTTTGTCCCGGGAATATATTATACACAATAAAACAGTCTCGGTGAAAGATTACGGTATACTTTTTCTCAATTTGCGGTCGATTTAGTTCACGATTGATGTAATAGATATTTGTTCTCGATATATCAAACGGTGTCGACCGTTATATATGATATAAACTTAGTATAAGAAATATCGTGAGAATAATCGTCGCATTGTCTTTTTTTTTTTTTTTTACTTAATGAGAAGCTCTGAGGATATCATTAACTTTTTACGATCTTGATTTTATAATTATTTAAATAAATTATGAATATTAATTAATGAATTTAATTAATTTAATTTTGCACATACTAAAATATGTAATTACATAGGATTATAGAGTTACGGTTTATGTGTTGCTCTTTTATACAAGTTGCGTATATATATGCACTTGCGTGTGATAAAAGGGATACATTCCACATCGCGGCTTCTCTGATTGCTGGATAAGAGTTTTCGAACCGAAGACGTTAAATCGTGAACCCTCTATACGACGTCTTGGGTTCAACAGTATCGCAGTTACACGCACAGTTAAACCTGTAACACGACATTATTAGATAGCCTTCACCGGAATCCGATACGAGAAACCGGAAACCGATATTACTGTTAGCGCGCTAATATTGCCAATATGTCACGGGCGTGAAATTGTCAATTCCGATCTGAGACACGGTATAATCTCGTAATTACACCCTATCAATAAAATTCGATGTTAATATTACGATGTTACGAGTCCTTTTTTAATCGTTTTTATAAATTTTGCACGTACACGTGTGATTGACGATATATAGATAGCACATGACGAAAGGATGGAGGAAGAGAGAAGTGCGGATTAAAACAATAAAAATATTGATTCACGCCACGTACTTTTACTTTCGACGACCCTTCGCTGACTGTGATCGTATCGAGGGCACTTCATCGAGTTTTATGCGTCAACGCGGACGTTCGGGGGCATCACGCGGCGACATCGCCGCCGGCGAAAACCGGATGCAACAGCTTGCCGCGGACTGACCCGTCCGAGCTGCGCTTCCGGTTCAGTTTGATCTGTAACCCGTGAATTAATATTTCATCAACGATTGTTGCACGCTTTCTTCATGCCCTCCGCTCTCTCTCTCTCTCTCGTCGCCCTTTTTGATCCGCGCATTTCCTTCCTCGCGCCCCTTTTGCGCCTCTCCCCTCGTCCTCTCCCGCGCTCTATTTTATACTGCTCCGTTCAATTCACGTTCTTTTATCGGACGTTCTCGCGCGTGAGATCGACGCTATAAGGTTAACGATCCGTGCTTTCCGCGTGGAAAATACTGCCATTCGAATCGTAGTCGGGGGGGGTTGTGATTCGGGACGGAGAAGAATTTGCGGTTGAAACTAACGATCGCTTGCTGCCCGCTTCGACGTGAAATGCGACGCATTAATGGCTCTGGTGCAGATGCACTTATCGCCATTTACTCTTTGCATGGGTTTTAGACCGCTTACTACCGTTTTTTTCCCATCGACAATCGATTGCCGCTGCCTCTGCCGCTGTTTGATACTCCAGAAGTAGAATAATTCTGGTTGGCTAAATTCTACATCGTCCATCTCGCGATTCTATTTTTCACAATATCGCATATAATTGCACAGATCGTTATCGATATACTTAAGTCAGAGAGTCTCATTTAAAGCCATATCTTGCGTATGAGCTCAAAGAGAAGGAGAATATTATATTAATATCTTTAATTTATATTAATATTATATTAATATTTTTAATTTCCGTGCGCTACTATATTATTAATAAAGAATAATAAAGAATGATTTATAAAAAAGAGTTCTTTTTATTAATTAATAAAGAAGGGTTTTTTAAATTAATTAATAAAGAAGAATTCGATCGGTAAAAATAATGTGGATGTCAATGGAAGTACAATATTAAATTAAAAACAAAACACACGACAATTTAAATAAATTAAAGATCACAAAAATAATACATTAAACTAAATTTTTTAATATTATTGAATCACTTCAAAAGTATACTATCAAAAATCAAAATTCATTATTCACATTAAAATTATCGGTTTTTTTTTTGTTTTTTTTTTTTTTTAACTTTGAGTTCAATATTATACTGACAGCAATTATTTTTGCTCCTCGAACTCTTCTATTCTTTATTGATTTTTATTAAAGCCCTTTCATCAAACTACAGTTTTAATTATCCCGAAATTAATTATATTGATAAAAATCAATAAACTTGAAATATTCTGCAGACATTGATTCATCGTTAAGTCCGATGAAAGTAATCCAACTGATTCTTACGTTCTTACGCGTTGCCGATCGCTATATTTATATTTTTTTCTCGCGCAAATAAGGGCGATTTAAAATTTGATCACCATAAACCGGCGAATCGCACTAGAATCATGTGCCCGCTAAAAGATCCGCTTTCATCTCCGGAGACAGATCGCGAAGAACGGACGCGCGAGGACTGGGGAAAATCTAATGAGCATGATTCGATGACCTACATATTGACGGTACAATGTATCCGCCGATAAAGGCACAATGAAGCGGCATTGATACGAAGGGAACCTTCGCTAGCGATTCGAAATCGATACGGCGTATATCGATAATGTGTCAATACAGAGAGCGGACCGTCTTTGCCTTACAATTGACTCGAGCGCCGAAGCCAAGTGGTCGGGGGAGGCAGGAGTCGAGTTACAAAGGACCAAGACCATCCTGTCGATCCCGGGGAATTGCTTGGATCGCAAGGTGGTGTTGAACGGGGAATGGAGATACACAGTAACTGCGTTATATCGCGCGCGATAAGATATTTCGTTACTCGAACGTATACTATACCTATGGTATCTACATAGTAATAGGTCTCAAGAGCTCCCAAATTAATGGAAATTAATTCATTGAACGACAACAAATATTTATTATTGTCTAATATAAATTGGGAGATGCATCATTTGATCAAGCAATTACGATTCTCTCTTATCGAGAACTTTTAAAATCATGAAATTCAAAAAAAGAAACAAGTGTACGCTTTCGATTGTTACAATGTCTAGTTTAATTGAGATGTGATCTAATTCTAATCGAAAACCTCTCTGTTAGCAGAATGAAAACAGAGCTTTACGGCTGAAAGAACCCGCGTCCCTGGCACTTTCCGCCGGCGGCAATTCCGGCAGCTATGTGGATCCGGACGGCACGGCCATTGTAATGTCATCCGAGCTTCTACCAGCACCGACCCCGGATCCGAGAGTGACGTGGAATTACTTCGACGAGCAGGGGTGAGTCACAGTGATCCTCCCTCGCGATAATCAGCTTAGCGGATACATTTCGAACTTCATCCACTTCGCGGGCATATTTTCCCGTTGCTGTTGCAGCGTCTCATAAGCATCTCAAAGCTCTCTCGCGAATGGAATATTAATCCAGACGGCGCGCGGCGCGACTCGACTTTTGACTTGAGTTCGGAGAGTCGGCACATCTCTCGGTGGTATTAATTATTTCGCGCGGTTCAGCACAAGAACCTATTATCTTCGAGAGCTCCCCGTCCTTGTATTAACTTTCTACCGGCTAGAAATTGCATCGCATCGCGCAGTTTCTCCCTCTACCGGGGCATCTCCGTGCATTATTGCTCACTACATTACACGTTGGAATGTTTCATTCCCCTTGTATTATTCGTCGGCCGTTATCTCCGCAATTATAGCGGCGTCGAGCGTGTGTGCCGTTATAAGGATACGTTATGATAGACGTGTTGCGTCTGTTCTTTTTTCCCGGCACCAATACACTTACGTCAACTCGTATATTCCAGGTTGACATCGAGATTTGAAACGCGCGAAGAAATAACGAGAAGATATAGTATAGCGATAATTTTCTTTGCGCAACAGGTACGTCTCGAGAGGCGGTCTGCGTGCAGGCGAGGACCCATACGCGAGGAATAAATTCAATCAGGAAGCCTCCGACGGTCTTCCGAGCAATCGGGACATACCCGATACTCGCAGCGCCATGTAAGTAGCTTGTTACACAACGTTTGTCAATATATTATGTTTCTTTTCACGTACACATGCGTTGTCGCAATAATATTGTAAAGAGATTTCTTTAACGGCACATTATCATATTTATTAAATTGATTAAATTAGAGACATATATCTAAAAATAAAAACATACGTACAAATCTAGATTAATATGCATAACGTAATAATATTTAAAATGAGCTTAAAAGAATGAAAGTATGTCGCTTGTCTCTTCAACAATTCCGTTCTGCAATATTTATCCGACTCTCTTCGTCGATGGAGAAAGTCGCGGAAAGACATCTCGATCGCAAATTTGTCCCGTGAAATAAATTCTCGGCGCATCCAGAACAAGTAGACGTCCAGACAAGTTTCTCTCGAAGCGTCTTTAAATAATATATCGGCCCGTACAATTATTAAACACGATTTACCGTCAGCCAATCCTCTCGCGAGACAAGTACTCCGGGAAGATAAGTGAGAAGACGAGAGAAGAAAGGGGACACGTAGAAATCGGCCTGTCAATTCGTCTGTACATTACTATTGGCAGCTACGTGATTCTCTCGGCTCGGATATTATTCCTTGGAAACGATCGTCGAGATCGCGGGGCCGTGTCATTGGAAATTCATGCTTATCATGATAAGCCACGTTACATTCAGGCCGCCAAATGATAGTTAGTTCACCGAGGAAGCACGACGAGATCTCGCGAATACCGCGCGTGTAGCAATATATATTTTTTCTTGCCTATATAAAAAAAATAAAATAAGATGGTCGTATATAATCATCTATAGAAAGGAACTCTTATCCAATTTACCCGACGAACGAAAGAAGATTGATTACCGTACAGGATTTCTCGATATATCTGAACATATCTATTTTATTATGATCGTAATTCTTAAAAGATGTGCCGAGGGGAGAACACACCTCATACGTTTTCTTGTTAACGTGTACACGATCAAAGTAAGATAGAAGGAATCCATTTCCGTCGCCGGATATCTTCAGTAATTTCTTGCGAAAACTCATCCAACCTCAATCCGTTCCACCTGTCAGTTACCGTCTTAGCTTCATTAAAAAAAGATAATGATACGCTGTGAATGTACCGCGAAATATCGAACACTCGTAATTTGATCAAGTTTATTTGATCATATTTGAAATCTTTAATTTGTGATTTTTAAAAATTAAAAAAAATTTTTTCAGTCACAAATAAATAATATGAAGGTATATAAATAATGCGATTTTAAAAAAAAAATTAATAAAATTGTAATTGGCAATTTCTTCACGTCGCGGAATCACGAGATAAACCTATACCTAGCGAAATCCACTTGACCTACCTAGGCGCAATCTATCCTCGTACGCTGTCCGACAACGCCTTTTTACATCATGAAAGATTCAAAGGCGGCATAAAGTTCCAATACGTTCAGACCGTTGAGGAATTCGAGTTGCTTCCAAGAAAAGCGCCGCGGTCTCATAAATTCTTATCGATACACATAGATCATTGACAGCGTTGTTACACGTCAAGCGTGTTAGTTGTCAAACGTCTCTAAGAAGTTTTACGCTTTCCCACGTTTATAATATAACGTCTCTGTATATGATGTTTGTAATTAATATAATTTATAATCGTTTCAAGATACCTGTTGTTATCTCTTGCGCTGGAAATTACGCGAGAATCTACCGTTTGTTATTCGGATAAATATTAATCGGTCATCTCTCTCCGTGATATATGCGCTGTCAAGATATATCGATAATTAACATCATAATGTTATTTATTATTTTATTATATTATTTCACGCCTCGATGGATGCATTAATTTTCACATTACCGCATGTGCTTTATTAAAATGTCATTAATTAGATCTAATTGATATTATAATATAATTCATACGCGGTTTTTTTTACATTTTGTAATGAAGTATTCTATAAAGTACAAAATAAGTATCGAGATTGATATATAATTAATGGAGATATACATAATATATACTGTGTTATATATTTTCTATTTTAATTTATTATTTTTAATTAATAATTAGTTTAACTGATGGAAACGTTACACAATTATTACAATTTTCACGAAGACTGGCATCATATTTTCTCGTATCGTTCACGACTTGATTCAAAAATTCTAAAATATAGAAAATCCATTTCGTCACAAATCGGCATTTTTCTTTGAGCAAGATTGGTTCTGTATATATTTGTTTGAAGGAAGAAAAACACGTTGAAAAATGTCTCTGCGAATGGATGGAGAAATATTGCGGATCGCGCTATAAATCCCACTTGAGGAAAAATCGACGCCGGAAACGTGCCTCGATGCGTTCTTCGCGTGGTGAATTCTTGTACACGTCTATCCTCGCTCGCGCGGACGGACGGACGCAAAAGCGATTCAGGAATTCAAAGTCGGACAAAGTTTCGCGCGATTTCGGGCAACAAAAAAAAACGGTACTTTTCGCTCTTCCATGAACGAAGGTCGTGGAAGAGTTTTCCGACTCGATTCTGAAGAAGCGAAGGGCTGCTGCAGAACGACGGAAATTGGGGAAGCAATAGGATTGAGTTTGCGAAGTTCAGGGCTTCTGTGCTTAATGGTATTGCCCGCTCTTGTTGCCCTACGCGTCCAATATATCGCTAATAAAAACGTGGGCTGCTTTAATGTACTCTCTTTTGCTTTCGGCGAACGTATCGGGAGTATCGTTCGCTCGAAATTTTAGTTCGTGCATGTCCGATGGTATAACGTAGAAAAACTTGGCAGCAATTGTGTGGAATCAGCTCGATCCGGAGATAATAGGATTGTTCGGAAATAATTTTTTATCGTACAGGAAATATATCTTTGTTTGAACAAAACCTTGGAATGATATTTTATGACAGTTGTACCTTTTTGAGAGAGAGAGAGAGAGAGAGAGAGAGAGAGAGAGAGAGAGAGACAGACAGACAGACAGACAGACAGACAGACAGACAGAAATAATCGCATTAAGAATAATTATATGTTTAAATATTATATTATATGGATCCGACATATTTCGATTAGAGAGTAATTCTATAATTAATTAAACCGTTATTGACACAGCCAATATTGAATATATAGTACAATAATACATTTTATATTATTATTATTTTATATAATATTATGTATAAATAGATACATAATTAATGTTATTAATACTCATTACGATTATTCTATATAAATGTGGATAGTCAAATTTTATTCACATCAATTACTTTGTAATGTTAACATGAAAATATTTGTTTCCTCATAACTATTATATATATATACAATAAATTTTCAAATTTATAAAAATGTATGATATATCATTGCCTCTCTCAATGTATAAATTAGAAAAGGCATAACTTGTGCGTCTGAAGGTTAATACAAAATTGCGAGAAATAGATATTTTTCTCATGGCCTTTGATATCAAACGATCATTTATATTGAAGAGCTTGATGGCGAATTTATAGTGCAGTTTCGCTCTTTCTTTGATTGTTCGGCACTGAAACGATTAGATTGCTTTACCAATCAATTCAAGATGATCTAATTTCCTGCGTTTCGCTACCATCTTTCGCCTACAACCGTGACACGCGGGGACAAACATGATCCGCGATAGTGTTGGCGAAACCTGTCAGTCACGCGCGAATAAACGTGATTTACTATTGATATATATTCGCTCTCGCGCGCTTCTCGATTACGTACGCGATATCGCGTAAGACGATATTAATTTCGCTTCAAGACGAAAGGAGATTCGTGTCAGTTTACGTCCGTTTGATTAATTTTGTATAACGCGCTCTCGAAACGAACTTGGATTCGCGTGAGACATCGGGTATGATGTGATGTAAGTTTTATTATTTTCTCCGTACATTATTGCGAGCGCAAAATATTATCTTGATTTCTGACGGAGCAACGCAAAAATTCTTTTAGTTGCGGTCTCATGAATTACAGCGAAAAGAATCTGGAATTGCGTGAACGGTAACAGATGAGAGTGTAATCGTGAATTTTACAAATGTTAGCCTAGAATTGGAAACAAATAATTTTATTCTTTCTCTTTGTGCACATAAAAGAAAATATGAATAAATAAATAAATATATTTATATAATATATTAAATAATAAAATTTGCAAAGCATTATATACGAGCTAGAAACAATATGTAAATGTTATATTCGCTGCAATTTCTCTTGAGATTGCAGCGAATAGATTGTTTCGATGGGCACTTCATCGTTTTTTGCAAAAAAAAAAAATCGTTTATTAAAACATTGAAAATTTCCATTAGAGGTATATGCCCGACTATAAAAGGTTCCTCGCGGTCCTATTCAATCACGGCGCTCTTTACTACGAATTGCATGATATTTGGCTATTTGAGCAACGTTAAAACATTGAATTGTTGAGTGCGTACGGAATTACAAAGACATTCCAGTGTTTCGCAAATATGCTATTCGTTATCGAGAGGCTGGATTACTTTTTGTTACAATTTCCATCATACAAAGTTTGCATTAATTGCACGTTATAGACGTGAAACTCAATATACCGGTCGATTAAACATATCAATGGGCTTTGCATTGTCGAGATAAAATCTTGGGAGAGATTTCTGACGCATAGTTATAAATCCACTATTGTGTGACTAAACTTTGAAGAATCTCTAAGAAAATTGTAGGTATAAGAATCGATTTAAAAAAATACGCGCTGAATAAAAAATGGCATTACCGTCAATATAAATCAATGGTTAGTTCATACAAGCTTAAATTAAAAAAGAGTATCGTGTTGCGCAAAAACAATTGCAGGTATTTTTCACGAAACGACACAATATTTCAAAAGATTTTAGGAGTTTTTATTTGGACGTGTGGGTTGCCGTCACGTGAAGAATTATGATCACGCCAAAGATACCAACCTTTATAACAAGTGTCAGGAGAAAAATAATAGAAGAAAAATAGTTACGAGAGGTTGCGCACCCGTTTCGCAGCGCGATAGAACTATCTATTTGCTTGTCTATCTCCCCTGTCTGACGTAACAAGATTTCGCTACTCACGCCGTCTGACTATGCACTTGCGGTTACTACTTCTTGACTCAATAAACGCGCGATCTATTATATTCGACACGGAAAAAAAATCGATTTATTGACAGTTTTAGAGATTATTATCAAAATGATTCTGTTTTAATAATATTCAAAACTTTGTATATTTATTCTGAAAACCGCAAGAGAAATCCCTTTACTGATTTTGTTAAAATTCTAAAGTGACATATTTTTTTTACATATAATTAAAATATAATTAGCATACTACGTGCACATTTTCCTAAAAATATAAAAATCGTTCCACAAAAATTTTAGATTACACATATGTCGACATCTCGATATATAATTTACAATACTTGTAATATTATAATGCTACTGTATAATCTCTCTGTATTACATTCAATGTTTCATATAAAGTACTTACAAAATGAACTACACAATTTAATTTATTATTAATTGTAATTGGCAAGCATTGATTTTATAAATAATTATAATTAATTACATTATTAATTTATTTATAAAATAAAATTAAATAAAAAGAAAAGATTCAAAATTCAGATTTAAAATTCAGATTTTAAATAAATCATGTTTTATTTCTCTCATTAAAAAAAAAAAAAAAAAATTAAGTAGAATTTCAATGATTTTTCCAATTATATGTTTTACGTATCACTCATTTTTGTTTCAATTATCCTGTTTAATTTATAATTCGACTCATTAAATCGAATAAGCCTCTGTATGTATGTTAAAAGATGTAAAATCTAACAGAACATGACAATCAATTCAGCAGAAATTTTGCGTTCGTGCAATTTACTTTGATAGAAGATAGAAGATATTTACATTTCTGTTTCTACTCAAATTCGATAAATTATGAAATACGCGAGATGGATCGTTGGTTACGTATTCCTGCAGAATCTAGCGTTGCGTCATGTATGTCATGTTTCCTCCTATTCTTATGGATTAATAATACGGTCAAAACCCTGGGATACCAAGGTACACGCTCTCATGAATTATAATAAGGGTACCTTTATACTCTATTATGAGATCTTCTAGGACTAGATATGCGTTGTCGTTTGATGTATGGGATATATGCATTGTCGTTTGATGTATGGCGCCGGTCTGCTGTTTCTCCGGTCCTCATTTTGCGCACCGACTGTTTTATGTCTCTTGCATTATCGATCCCATCCCTCGTCTCGTCCGTTGCAGACATAGAAATATTTAATTCCTCTGTTTGCGACATTCTCAGCTGGGTGGATCGCAGTGATATGTGTACATTATATAACAGTTCTAGCGTTTTTCCAAAAGACTCTTTCTATTGAGACTTTAAAATAGGGAATGTTTATTCGTTTGTCATGACATATTATCATTTATATTGAGAAATATTTTTATTTTATATTTATGTAAAAATATATTTTAGAAAATATTTGTAAATGAAATAAAAAATAATCTGCTAAATAAAACATTTTATTTTACCGCGGTGTATTCAACGTTTCAGGAAATTTCTAAAAATTTATAGAAATGATGAATTGAAAAATGTCCGTAACGAGAACATTGTGGAATAATCGGTTATGTAACTGCGCATGAATGAAGCCCGTATATTTGAAGTTATACGAGTAAATCTAGCAAAATCTCAGGAAGCTTTATTCGAAAGAAGCGAGCGGAATCGAGTTACCGTGATATTGTCGATGGCATAACAAAGGATGTCATCTTGCCTAATCCATCCGAATAGCACAATAGTTGACCGTGTCCGAGCGCATTTCTCAATGTGAATCTCATTTTCTCCGTTATCCCCCCGTATCAACGAAATTGCTCGCTTTAATTAATTTTACGTAGATAAAAATTTGTTCATATTTTCTGGGAAATAATCTCGATTTCTTTTTTTACGGATCAGATTCGTGGAACGTTTGACTTTTTAATATAACTATCATTCTTTTTTTTTTTTTTTTCTTAAATTACGTACAACGATGGCAAGAATTTGATCATTTATCACTGCGAATAGTATAGTCGACTTTAACATCTTTGCAACATTTGCGAACTGAAGGTGTTATCCCGACAAATTGCAACGCGCTATTTCGCGAAACAAGTTTCGCGAAATTTTCATATGCTAAAAGAGACACACTCCCTATAGTGAGGAAAGGCGAATCATGGCAGGTAGAGATTCTCAAAGCCGCGACAAAAGATGCCATCTTGTTCGATGCACTTGGCTGACACAATGAAGTTTCGTCCTTATCTAGCCGTGCGAAACCGTCGCCGTCTGCGTCAGCACTTACATAAGCGCGTCGCCCGGTAAATGTAGGGTACGACACGGTATACGGAGAAGCGATGCCGAGACTCCGTTCATCCAGGAACGAGCATTTGTCTGTCGCATTCGCGAGAGTGCGAGAGAACATCGTGTTTTCGTAGGAAGCGGAGTTAGCGAAACGAATTCTCTCCGTTTCCCTTCGCGATAAGGCGGTATCGCGAACAAACTGATTTCTCAGTCGAAAAATTTTGTTGTCATTCCGAGTTCGCGGAAGAGTGCTCTCGTTCCGCGATATCGACACTGATAGAAACAATTCCGATGACGATCCCGAACGACTCCCGAACAATGCTCGCTCCAAGTTTCCGCTGCGTCGCGATTCTGGCTTCATAAACTTCAATGTTATTTCCGGATCGCGTTTCACCGTGTTGATTTTTACACAATTGTTTGCGCGCGAGATGAACAAAAATCAGATAAATTCTTATGTCACACTTTTTTACTATCGCCATTATTTATCGTAGAAAAGACATATGTATCTACAATGTCTGCATATAATTTTACATATTTTTTATTATTCTCATAAAATTGTATTAAGCTAAAGCAAAATGATTTTAATAAAACAAATATATACGTACTTATATATATATATATATATATATATATATATAGACATATACGTGAACATCGGACATCTATGAGTCGCTATTCCAAGTCTGCCTGTTTTCCGCGAGTTCAGAAGTCCATTGTAGCGAACATCGCCTTATACGACGCTATTTTCAGATAAGGCGGAGTCCGGGATAAACGGATTTTTCAGCTGAAAAATTCTATAACCACTTTGGTGTACGGTGACGGTATTGGCGTGGCATGGAAACTCTCCAGCGCTGATTCGCCTTTCACAATGTGGAAGTCCGACACACGACTTCCGCAACGACTGCTACAACTGTCCGATACAGTGACTGTCACGCTCAGACGATAAATTCGATAGAGTTTTTATCGGACGATGTCGCAGGGCGCGGACGCCGCAATGTCCCTTTTCCGATGTCATTTACTAATTTTATACAGTTGACAGAATATGCCAAAACAGACCGTCGGTCTATTCCGATCCTTGCTACTTCCATGCAGTGTAATATAAACTATACGAAAATTTATTATTCCGTATCTCATTTTTATGAAATAATTTGATACTTGAAATTATAAAATCGCAGTTAAAAATTGAATTGACTTAAACGATGTGTCATCTTTTATAGTCATTCTTATTGTATATTACTATATATATTTAGATATTTTATAATATTTTTAATATCTTATAATATTTTAATACTAATTATAAATCATTTTATATAATAAATATGAATATTACTTATAAATTTTTTAAAAATATTTTAGGAACAAATCTAACAACGTAACAAATCAAGAGAAATTGATAAAGACTAATCTTGTCTCTCAGATAATCGCGCAAGTGACGAATGCTAGACGAACTGTTAATAAAAATGATCAAGAAAGAAATTAGTTTCCCGGAGACTCGAATAATAGATTCAATTCTCTCAACTAAAACAAACGTAAACTTTATTACCGGTAAAAACAGATCCCTTAGTACACTCGGGGACGATTCTCTTCGCGGTCTCTTTTTATCGTTACACCTGCTGACGCCGAGTTATATCCCTTCGGTAGAGGGAGGAGAAACTCTCATGATAGTTCTCTTCTTAAAAGTTAAGCACCGTCGCTGCTTAATTTCATCGCGGCAATAAACAGCCGACTATCTCGTTCTCTCCGAATGAATCTTTTTTACGAACCGCGCTCGCTGAAAATTATTATAGGTATCTATATTCTGGAATAAGCATCGCCGATAAAATATCATTGTCCGATTATGTCAGTGATTTTTGTCACGATAAATCTCCGACGAATGTGCCGGTAAAAATTATTTATGATCTCTTGCACGAAATTGCTTCCGCGTGGTAAAATCGAGTCATATCGGAGATCGGCAGCGACCGACGCGATAGCGTTGAAGAATTCGACGAAGAGTATTAAAAATACTTTCGTGAATACGATCAGGAATCCGGATTCATTATTGAACTTTTATATATATATATGTTTTTATCTGCACCAAAATTATTGTGACAATTACGGAGATAACGCTACGATTCTCCGCTACCATTGTGAATGATATTGCCTGAATATCGCATGCACTTTTAAATTTATATTTAAATATCATTTTTTAGTACCTAGAGAAAGAGGAAAAATTTTAACACGATGAAAATTCTTACTCTTTGATTTAATTACTTTATCGATCACAAATTAATTAAATTATTTTTTGTGCCACAATTTAAAACTGACTTAAAATCGTGCGCTCAAATTAATATAATTTCATTTATTTTATATTTATTTTTTGTATTCTAATTTTGAAGAAAGTTTTTATATTTTTAATCTAAAATAATTAATAATGCTGGAAATAAATGTTGAAATTAATTTGCGGTAATTGATTTATAAAAAGATCGTTCCTTTTTTTATGCAAACTTTTTACTTAAGAATAAGTATGATTTAATTTAATAAAACTTAATTTCTAATAAATATTCTCCGTCATGCCCAAGATTTAATTCTATCGCTGTGACTGAAAATATTTCAAAGATGTCCTTATACTCCTGACAGTTTCCTGTATAAATCGTGTATAAATTCATCTTTACAATAACGTCGTTATAATTACAGAACCGTAAAAGTTTTCTTATATTGAAACAATAACCGCGCCCTTCATTGGGGAATTCTGATTTTATCTCGTAACATTCCCGAGTTCACGACACATCCATTAATATAATTAATGAATGTTATTCGTTTCAGGTTAATATGATAACTTGTTCACTATAATTACATATAATTTCTACGTTATACATATAATTCTCTTTTATCTCGCGTATCTTGATATAGTTTGCAGTAGATGTCTTTTAATTAAAATCAATGAATTAATTTATATAATTTAGTTTTTAATTTTCCTATAAAAGGAAATTTCCGATTGTTATATTTTAATCGAGTCAGTTACAGTTAACTGGGAATACCGATATAGGAAAAAAAAATTATTAGCATATAAAATCATTTCATAAGGTATATGAAATAAAAACGTATTCGCGCATTAAATATTTATTAATTTATGCGGAATGGGGATTGAATTAATAAAGAACAATATATATATGTATGTACACACACATATATGTATAGTATTATCTGTTTAATATAATACTTGTCTTGTTTAAACGGACAGTTTTTTTTTCTAATAAATTAACGTTTTATACATCTTATAAAATATAAATATTTTCTATTGGGGAATTTTTTTTACCAGTCTTATCTCCAAAGTGAATTTAAGCGTAGCTTCTTTGAGAAGGAAAAATGTCAGAAAGAACGAAAGAAATATTTCTTTATTTGATATGAACATAAGAAAAAGTAACCATCTTTTTCAGTCTCCGGAATACTTTCAAAATCTCATTTCATAATGTCTACGATTCCGTGTGTAGCGTGATATTTTGTATGAAAAATGCGCGGCGATATCCTAGCATTCCTCTTTATGTCATATATCTTTGCGTTACACGTAATATGGAAATTTCTACCTCCGAGGCGTGTAAATATATGTATACAGATACGTGACCCTTACTAAATCTTCTTGTTCCGACATTTCATCCAACGACACTTATCGAATGATGTTTATAGTGTGGCTTCTATTTTATTTAGCATTTATATAAGAAAGAGAGAGAGAGAGAGAGAGAGAGAGAGAGAGAGATAAAGTATTTAAAAGTATAATTTTTAAAATTAATATAGTAGTCACACACATACGCGGATAATATATGTTATAAAATATTATTTTTTGCAAGATATGTTTCTCTCTTTACATAATACGTGAATTTTTATTCGACTATATGAGATGATAAGTTCGATATATTTTCGAAAGTATATCGTCTTTTTATTATCAACGAATCATGCAATCAAACATAAATGAGTGGCATTTTTTCTTCACCGCGATGGAAATATTCTCGCCACCCCGTTCCTCACCGCCGTCTACTACTTTATTGGGGTAAACCAGAAAACTTCACCGCGGCATAAAGGAACCAGTCATTACGCGGGACTCGCTGTTAACGTTGGAAACTGCGGGTAATTAGGAAGCCGCTCGTAAATAGACGGCGTGCCAGCCGGAACTTACGAGCCGGAATGAGGGAGGGTACACCGCGTCGAGAGAAAAGAAAGGAGAAAGAAAGGGAATTAGTGGCCCGCTTAACTCCGGAAATCTGTTATATTGACCTCGCCGGCGCGGCGCGGAAATAGTTATATCCTTCCTTCGGGAGAAAGGATTCCGACGTGGCACCTATCTCCAGTTCTCTCGAGAGCTGAGGAACGGAAACCGAATCGAAAGAGATGAAAGAGAAGCAGGCTTTCATTTTCTATCGATGTCAACGTTATCCCCTTGACGAACGATGTAGTTTTTTTTTACCGTAAAGTTAATTTTATCGAGACACTTGAGGTTTCTCTTCATATTTATTTCCACAAAGAAGTCATTCTTAATTTCTCGTTTTTTATTTTTTAAATCTCACGTGTTATAGGACGAAATAGGTCTTCTATTGCCAACGCGTTAGAAGGTTTATCTCGCACCTCGCAGGAAGTTCCTCGACAGGAACAACGACATTATGCGCTCTCATCACGAGAGATCCAACCAGACGCATTTGTAATGCCGCGTCTCTTGCTCCTCGCGTCCCGACGCCTTACAGCCCGCTTACTTAGTTTACAGGCGAAAATAAATGTGCGCGCACGCTACGTACGTGCGTGGATACGTTGGTTTGCACCTGGAAAACTAATCTCCGGTTACTGCTGCTGGATAATTGTGTTTGCCTTCCATTTAAGTTGTTTGCACATCTGTTTGCATCCTAGACCCTCTTTTAGACTAACTTGTCTTCGGATTCAGCTCGCTATCAAACCGCCAGTCTCTCCATCTTACTCTCCTACCTTCCTCCCTCGTTACTTCTCTCGTCTTTCACGACGTAGTATCTTCATACGATACTCAAAAGCTCTTAATTGCCGAATTAAATCATATATCCTATTTCCTATTTTGATACATTAATTTTATTATCAAACGCAAGAGAGATTATTTTGGGAATTTCATGTTCTTCCAATTATTTTCCTGCTACATCAGATATCATATCATATCATTAACATGAATGATTTCAATACTGATGACGCTGTGGTAAATGTGCAAGAACTACATCGAGACAAGACTTTGATAGAACGAGAATCGAATAAGATAGGGACAAAAGAATAGAGGGAGGGAATTAAATGAGATCGAAGTAAAGAGAAACGATAGATTCTCGTCTACTGTAAATTTCAAAAGAATCCACAGCGAAAGTTCTTTCTCTCTTACGTCTGAAGAATTTAGAAGGGATAGAATTAAACGCGAAAAGAGTACATTTATACTCATACTTTTTAACATATTTTTAGAACAATACGTATTATATATAATTTAAAACTATTGTAATATGTCGTACAGAATATGTCAGATTATTTCTATACATATTAAAGTAGCAGCACAAAAAGAAAGTATTTCAGAGATTAGTAGATGAAAAAATATGTTATGTAAATTTATTTATTAATTTATAATTTATTTATTCTTTGTATATAAGCTTAATGAGACGTACATACATGTGCATTTACGAATATGCAATAGGTATATATAACAATGCATTTAACGGGTTTGTAATATACGTGACAATTATTCCAGTTGTACAGGCATGAATCTTAACGAGCGTATATACGGCAATTAACGGTACATCTCCCTTTCTGTCCCTTCCCCTCTTCAATCATTATGATCGATCGTCTCTCAATTCTGGACCACGCGCGATCGAGACGGCATTTTCCCGCGAGAGGATGCGTTCCCACAGATATACAGGAAAAACGCGTAACGCGATAGAGATCGTATTCTCGCGGGGAAAGTGCGCGATCCAACTTTTTAAGGCGTCCAGGTGAAAGAAGCTCACCTGCCTGAACGCGCGAATCGCTCTCTTGTGTTTCTCTCCCGTTAACCACCGTCTATGGAGACACGGAAGAATGTCTCCTCTCTCTTTTCCTCTTTCTCGATCCGGAATCCCGCGCGGGCCATTAAAGCCGACGGGGAAGTTTCACGATTTGATCTACGAGAGGTAATCTAAAATAACGTGGGACGCGCGAAGACGGGCTCGTTCATCTTATTGATGATGCAAATAACGCGATCTTTCTTCGTTGATTCGACGAAGCTGCCGCGTGTGTTTTTCGCGTGATGGGAATAGATTAGAACTAACTTCATCTTCCGCTTCATGACTCTCGTGGGATTTATGTATGTATAAGATATTATGGAATTTTTCAGAACGTGCTATTCATATTCCGGCGATATATTTTAAGACTAGATTCTAATATGAATGCAGATTCTGCATTCATTTTTTTTCTTAAGTGAAAATGTCGAGTAAGACAGAATATAGAATATGTTAACTCTTTCTGTTCGTTGCGTTTTATCTGCGTTCTTCTAATTTTTATTTCTTTGTATCATACACGGTTTTATTACGATACATTATCGAGCGTTATGTTTTCTCATAATGTTTCTTTTTGGTTTGAGATTGTCGATTGGAGATTGTGATTTTCGAAAATTATCCTCACAGCTTGTGTTTATCTCGGATTTATATAATCTAAATCATTATTCTAAATCTATTATTCCAATTTTCATTTTAAATATAAAAAAAAAAAAAAATAAAAATAAAAATCTTCCGTTAAAATGAAAATTAATAGGAAAATTGACATCTTATTAAAAAGTTATTAATAAGTTGGCGATTTATTTAACTTATAAATTATTGCAAATTTAAGATATAATAAAATTCCAAAAAAATTGATTATAAAACCATCTTATAAAACTGTTAAAGAGGTATTGAAACGTTCTTTTCGCCACTTTCTCGCTAATGGTCGTAGATAGGAATTCCTCGATTTGTGTCGTTAAACTTACAACTCGAAAGATTAAAGTGCAGACCTCGGTGAATCGGTAATTTCCAATGAAATCGCAGTAGAGGAACTTTAAATCGCACTTTCGCCGCGATAATTATCGAAGCCATGATGGCGCGATCTTCTTTATTCAGGGTTACCGATTCCGTGCAAAAAAAGCCCTTGACTCAAATTCGGCATACTCAATTAGCGCTAATTAATCGCTCGTGCGCGACGACTTTCTAGGACGCGGCGGTGCTTTAATCGCTTTTTTTCCTCTCCTCCGTCCCATAAAACAGCCGCCCCTCTTTCTGGATCGAGCTGGATCGCTCGACGCTACAGTTTGGTTTCTGCTGAATAATACATAAACCGCTTTTAAAATCAAAAAGTTGACCGTCGTTTTTCCGGCCTTCTTTTTTTTTCACTCGCGCCGATGGGAGCCGGTCATGTGAATACTTAAACGCCCGCAGCTGCTACTTCATGTTATAACGACCGCCTTTTTTTCGAAGCTCACCACCCTTTCCCTCCCCCATTTTCCACTTCTTTTTCTTTTATCTCGGCAAAATAAAGAGAAAGAGAGGGATGACACCGATCTCCCTTTTGTTCCTACCGACGTTCCTTCTCTCGTGACGCGAAAGCGCATGACACTAGAGTGAAAGTGACGAAAAACGATTATGCGGTCCAATTAATATCCCCCCCCCCTCCTCTTAATTATGCAAGAAATTACTTTCCCACCGATAGTTCAGACTTTTCGTCCGCGATAATTACTTTGTCGATATTAATAATTAACCCGCCGTTTTCGCCATTCGCTTGAGAGTTGCAGAATTTTGATACCAAGTTTTTTTTACTGAGAAAAGAATCATGAATATTAAAAAAACAAAAAAATTATTTGCCGATTGTGAATAACAAGTCTTTGCAATCGGAGAGAATCGATTAAAAATAATTTTTTTGTTCAAATTTATTTGAACAAAGAATATTTTTCGTGATTTTTCGTGTGATTTGGAAAAATTTTATTTATCATATTTTGAATATTAAGCTTTTTATATTTCCTAATATTTTTTTCTGCATATACAGTTTATCTAGATTATTAAAAATTAAGACATATTGTTTAAAATTCGGATACATCGATCTATGGTTTACCAATAATACAAATATTAATATGTTAAATATTATATTTTTTAAATATACAACGTATATAATCTTATAAGTATATGTTTATTCTTTCTCTCTAATATACTATCTACCTTTTCTCCCTCTTTGACTTTAATTTTCTCCGGGGAGAGGCCATTGCGCTACATCGTAAAAAACCTACAAGATAACAAAGAAAAGATTACGCGGCTCAATTATTCCCTCGTCTTCCCGCATGGTAATCCTTAGATCCGGTCGAGTCGGAGCTCACTCGGAAAACGGACAATTTCTAGTGCACTGGGTACTTTGTTTCGCATTAAGAATCGCTAAACGCGCTTCTTGTCGGCCGCTTTGAATAAATTTCATGGCCCGGCGTCGCAACACGAAATACTGATTCAGCAACCGCACCATAAGTCGCGGCGGTTCTTTACGTTGACGAAGTTATAATTGAGAAAAGTTTTTGGCTTACAAGATTAATGTAATTTAAGCGTAGACGCGCAATCGCCTTTTATATTATCGGTCAGAAATTTATATGCCAGTCGTGACATAAACCTCTTTTCTCATCGTACGATATTCGCGATAAGACAACCTTCTTGCTTATCGTGAATATCTATTCTGTTCTCGTGGTTTAACCCTCCTCCACGTTGCTTATCTTGCACACTATTAAGTAGAGATCTTTTGTACTAAAAACGAGATATGTGATGCACACATCACCACGTTTTTAAATCCATTTTTTTTTGACAGTTTATTATAAATGTATAAAGATTGCTATGCATATTAAAATTATTGCTATTAATAATTATTAATTAACTTTATCAATGAGTGCGGGTGTTATTTTTCTATTAAAATGTATTTAAATAGTGCTTCAAATAAGATGTATCTCGCGTGCCGCGTTCGGAGATGAGGCCGCCGATCGGTGAAAGTTTTCATAAAATTAGATCGAACAAACTGTTGTATTCGTTCTCAATGCACTTCTCACACGCGAGATCGTCGATTGCCGTTCATCTACGTTCAACGCGGACGATTTGTATACGTCACGGCGGTTGTTAAACCTTGCGAATCCGACATTTTCCTCGTGATAAGAACGCCGTTTCTCTCTTCCGCCGACATAGGTACTCTTTAATTTAGCGCGAGAAAGATCTTGAACTTTCGATGCACGATATAATCGTACGCGATTATCATATATAAAGTTCAGGAGTCTTCTTGCGATTAATCGAGAACACATGCCACTTTCCGTTCCCACGCTAGAAGCAGAGTCGACGTGAACTTTTATCGGAAGTGAGGCGAGAGATAACACTAGATAACGTACATTTTGTAAGAGTTATAATCCTTGTAGCCTTTATGAGATTATAACACGATTTCCTTCCCTTCACACCTACTTCTGACCTCTGTTATCTCTCATGTATGAAAAATAATTTTTTATTGTATGCAGATTTTCAATCTTCTTTTTTGATTATTTTATATCTATTAATATTTTCTTATTCTATTTAAATATTTTGTTTTTTTTTTCTTGGAATTATATGTTCTGTGCGCGCTATTTTTTTTTTAGCTGAATCGAGAGAAAGTTGTCTCACATTTCGCTTATGTATCCCGTGTCCTCTTGTTAACGCGCTGATCTCTCGAGCGAGATTCTCATTTATTTCGGTCTTGCTCCGCATTCGCAACGTGACTCAATCTTCTCTCTTGTAAGAATCTTCGGTGAGATCCCGTAAAAGACCCGCGTTTCGTCTTATTCCGTTGGCCTGCTCTGTCCACCCCCGATCACGATTCTACTTGATCGATCCCTGGATCCTTTCACTTTATTTTCTCGTTTCAACGTGACGCAAAGCTTCATCGAGTAAAGGTGCGCACTCGTAAAAAGTTTCTCTAGAAAGCGCTCCTAGATTACGATATGAAGAAAATATGTATGATATATTTGAATGATGGCTCTATAATGTCGGAGGATAATTCCACTGCAGATTGCACGGTGGATATAATTACAGTGACATTAATCAGTGTGAAATGAATCTTTTTGCATTAATCGATTTTCATATAGCTCATCGATTCACGTGGAAGCATCAGATATCGCACGGCATACTTCATATATCACACTCATTTATAAGATGCATGAAGATTAATTCATTATGGATGACATATATCATTTGAAGAGATTATTATATATGAAAAATATAATGGTGGGAAATATATGGGTGGATTTTTTATCCATTTTTTTTCTCACGATATTAGCATCAACGTGAAACTTTCGTGTACATTGTCAACTTTTGATTCTGAAAATGGATCTGATGGATCGCAGCTCATACTTTTAATTCTATCACTGAAAGTGATCAATCGATTCGATTTTTTTTAGCGTAAAAAACTGAAAGTAAAGTTTTGCACCTCAATATCGATATACATTGCATGCTGAAAATATATACATTGCACGGTACAAGAGACAAGTATATAGGTTGATTCAAGAGGCAATGGACGAAAAATTGTTGGGAAAGAAATTTAGAATTTATACGAGATGTTACCATTCTCTGTACATAGCCCACAGCTAGATGCTTGTGTCTTCTTTTCTTCGGATATACAAGCGTTCTCGACGATGCAATAAAAGTCGTACTATATATATATATATATATTCCCCGCCGCGATTCGTTCGTGTAATTAATGTAATGTGCTCGCGGCGGTTCTTTATGGTTTAAATCCAGACGGTATCGTGGTAACGGGTGAACGAGGTGAAATACGTAAGACGAGAATGAGACTGCGAAATAGGAAAAGCGAGCGTGGCCGGAAGAACGCAATTGTGGCAGTTTCGCGGAAATTACGAGCTTAAAGAACGCCCATTTTGGGAGTTGGATAAACGCCTCTCTCAAAACTTATACGAAATTAGATTTTCAATTTCCTTGCCTAGGGTGACAACCGTTCCTTACTCTATCCTCTTCTCTCTATCTTTCGCTTTTCACACTATCTCAAATTGCGGATACAATCCTTTCGCAGGCTGAATTGCAAGCACGGGAAAGGGATGGAAAAGAAAAAAGTCGCCGTCTCCGTTGCGACCACTCGGCTTTCTTTACATTCTCTTTTATATGTATATAGCTTCTTGGCTATCTCACTATCTCTCGACGCTTCGCGGAACCAAGTCACGGAAAAATAACTCGCAGATACACACTTCAGAAGACTCAGAAGACTGAGTTTAACGAACGAGAGATTAGACTATTGAAAAACATTAAAAGCATGCGAGAATACATTTAGCGATTCTTTCCGAAATTGATCGATAAAGACAATTTATAACGACTGGATAAAATATTGATAGCGTCGGTACTTTACGTATTCGAGCAAAAATTTAGAGAAATATATATATATATATATGTATATCTCTCTCTCTCGAATGACTTCATTGATTCTGTGTTTGCGTAATCATGTGCAATGACGAATAATCAAAGCGTAACGAACGAATTGATAAATGAACTTGAAATTGGTTTAAATATATTCAAAGAAATTTTTTTTTCTATTTAATATTCTATATAAAAAATTTATCAAAAGCGCTCAAAATGATCAAACTGTTATATATAACTCTGAATTATGATGCTATGGATATTTAGATATGATGTTCCGACTAGAAATTATTCTTATCTCGGATATAACATATTAATGAGACATATAATGACTAATAAATAAAATCTTGAATTTGACATCCATTTCTCATTTATGGATTTTCATGGATTTTGATTTATATAAGAATCAATTCTTAACCATTATAATTATACATTTCTGATTAAATCAAATAAAGACAAAAATATTTTCCGTAACATTTATTTAGAGTGCACATTTTAAATTGACATCACGAATGTATTTTTTATCAGAAAATAATTGTCTGGCATTCCCAATACACGCGAACCTTCGTTAAAAGGCTAAATCATCTCCCGTGTGGTACGTCGATACGAAATTTCCGCTGGGAGAAATCCGAACAATCCATATTGACGCGAAATTATACCTATCACATTGTCACGAACGTGTGATGCAATTTTCCAACATACATATTATGAATTGGCGGTATTTTGTAATATTGCCAAGACCGCATCGTCTGCATTTATCAAATAATGAAATTCCCGAAATGTGTATAAAACTGGGAATGCAAATTTCTTAAAAATAAAATCGCTATGTAATTTTGACTAATTGATGAAATCGATTGATTGATATCCTGTATTCAAAAAAATTGTGATTAAAAAATACTATTTTTTTCGATAACGCTAATAATGATGAAGAATTATTATTTATTATATCCCGATTACGATTATATAAACGACTGTTTATCAAAATATTTTTTCTTTCTCTTTTAACGTTAATATTCACGTAACAGGCCACTTTTCTTTGGATATATAATAATAGTGAGAAATTAATCATAATCAGAGCTCAAATTCCAAATGAATAGTCATTGCAACAATATAATTACTAATGCAAGTATATAGATCTATCTAATAAAAAACTGAGACTAATAAGCGATATATCATATAGGACATTTCTGCTTCTTTTATCACGAATGAATGACACAACAATTATTGGATATGTTAATTGAAGTTTTTAATGAAATGCAGAATCGTTTACACTTTTTGTTTATTATTAGCTGTTATTATTTATTAACAGTTATTATTTATTATCATTATCTTCCATCTAAATATTTGACTGAATGAAGTTAATTTGAAATAACACGAAAGTTCTTGCCGTACACTTTATTATTTATACGGCTACATTGGAACTATATTTCACGGAGAAATAAATGTCGAAGAGAATTCCACGGAAATATCTTTCATTCGTAAATATCGTTGGCAGAAAAGCAATCAAAATATCTTACTCTTGTTAACACAAAAGTCTCCGACCTGTTACAACGGCAGCTTAACTTTGCCAAGTCAAATGTTGATCTGCTCCTATATATCCATAACTAGCGGTTGTTCTTGATCCACTGCTTTCGATCACGTCGTGAGCTAACAATCGAACTCGCTGCTGAGAAGGCAAAATTCAGTTTCTGAACTAATTAACCTTTAGATTAATAATTCCGCAAGTGCAAACATGTAGAACTATGCAGTAGTCTTTGTTTTAAATAATAAGAAATAACGTATCACGATTTGATCGGATAATCGAAATGACCGATGATATCATTGAAAAATATAAATTTGATAAAATATCATTTAATAATTATTACTCGCAAAAGCGACAACACAAAGCTGATTAAATCCCATTATAAAATTGTAAATTTACGAGAAATTTGCGAAAAGCGCGCGATATATGTGAAATATAAAATCGATATAAAATCAGAGCATTATAACCAGAAACCGAGATTATATATTCGTAATATTAATATACCCACTTCGATGCATAGCTGATTCGAGGAAAATTTATGCCGACTGCAGTCGGCATTTTTATTACCCATTTCAGCATAGCAAATGGCAGTCACGTATTATAATGTACATCTAATCTAAAACATATGTATAGTAAAAGTGGAGAGAAAGCGTATAATCAGGCATCTAATGCATCATTTGTGTGGCAATTATGCGCATATATTACCATTGTGTTTTTTAAGAAAATGGATTATTTATCAATATCCCAGTGTATATAAAATATACGATTGTCTCTATTTCGTATCCACGATTTCACTTTTGCAAATATATCAGATTTAAGTTAGCAAATTCTGATGGCAATCTGACAGTGGCGTTAAATCATGCAGTTAATACGGCTATGTCGAATTGCGCGGGTCAGTTGGCTGTTCTCGAACGTCACGTTGACTTTGACGAAGTGGTCCCACCGCATTCCTGACAAGGTCGTTTATCGAAGACTCGTCAAATCATGCTTAAATTAATGTATCTCTTATCGAAAATTGCACACTCGATCTTTCGGCTAACTGCTTTGCATTTTCTCATCCGCATTCTTTACTCTTAACATAATGATCTCGCACTTTCATGAAAATCTTTAAGGATGAATAAAAATTTGCAGCGGAACTTTCTACACACGCATCTCTATATATATATATATATATATTCTTTTTTTTTGAAGCTCGTTTATATGCATATATTCCTATATAGAGTCGGAGAGAAAAAGATTTAGCCAATCCGGATTAGCATTAAACGGCTGTGCCGTTGAAACCGCTGCTGCAAAGTTTTAAGGAGCTTGCAGTCTCGTGACGCGCCTCGTGAATGTTCAAAAAGGAAGATATTGTTTTAATAAATCTCGTCGTGAACTTCGCGCGAGACGCGGAGAAAATCGCGTTATATATCGGCAAATTCGGGGGGAGGGGGGGGGCGGGATTGGGCAAACAAATCTGCGGAAACGAAGAGTGACGAGATGAGGGCGAGCGAAAGGAAGCCTGTTTCGCTCGTAGCCAAGGCCACGTCATGAATGCGAAAACCAAGAGGGAGACGTTGTAAGTTATAGCCACATTACTTTCGCCACACTAGAGTCCCATGGAGAGAGGCGTCCCTTTCTCCTCTCGCTCTCTCTCTTTCTCTCTCATGTACGTTCACAGACGACGCGCTCCGGTCTTCTTTCTTTAAGCAAATATATTTCCAGAACGCTCCGACGCGTGCTCTATTCTTTTGTTTATGCGCAACGACACTGGAGCTTTCGACCAATCCTCCCACGTTTCCATAGCTTTGCACTCAGTGCCGTAAGAAACATTTCTCGCAAGAAGAGCGTTGTGAAAATTCTCACAAAATAATCTATTGTCTACTTTTTTTTTGTCTCTTTTGCTCTTTGGATTATCGATTGTAGCCTGAATAAATAACATTGCAATTCAATAATAATAAATAAACTCAATAAATTGCATATCAATAATTTTAATAATAATAAATGCAAGCAAGCTTAAAAAAAATTGACAATGCGACAACATGTCAACGGAAAATCGAAAGAATGGATCTCGTCTTTGCCTTCCCTTTTTCTTATTCCGCCAATTCCACAAATCTAAAGCGAGAGCTCTCCTGATTATTCCAGCAATATTACCGAAAAAAAAAAAAATGGTAATGGAATAGTTTCGCATTGCCGTCTCCCTCGCAAGGGCATTTCCGGGCTTTACGGGGCTGTTCGCCGCGATGCCGCCACGCGAAGATAGAAGCCCCGGGTATGTATTTTCCGACGGGATAAAGAATAATAAAGCGAAGTCTCGGGTATTTTCTGCGGTGCGGTGATCTCGAACTGTCGCGAAAGGAATCTTCCGGTAGAATTCCATTCGGCATGCTGGATGGAAATCGCGTATAGTCTCAGGATTTTGCAAAATTACAGTCAGCTGCATTAGCATATAACCACCGGCGTGCAACAGCCCGATTATGCTAGATTTATATCGTTACGTTCAGGTGACATTACTCTCTCAATCATTAGTTAAACCGTGCGTACATTGTTTTACATCAGGTGTATATAAATGAGGAATGATGATTCCATTAACTCGTAGGCTTATCTACACTTCTATTACGATTAGTAAACAATGACGGTGTAAAATATATTTGGCAGCAGCACATTGAGAGAGAGAGAGAGAGAGAGAGAGAGAGAGAGACTCGTGAAAGAGAGAACGCGAAAGTTACATAAAATAAAGGAGCTCGAGAGACGACAGTTGTATAAGCGGGAACGAATGTACGCGATGATGTATGTGGTTACAAGTTGAGTGCGCGCGAATGGAAGGCAAGCGGAAGCCTTTAAGTTAGCGCTTGGGAGTTTTGCCGAGAGGGTTCGATAATTTGCATAACATCGTGGGAATATATAAAGGATAATCTGTGATAACTTCCCCCTGTCCTACTTATCGCTAAGTAATAATACGATAAAATAGTTACGCATCAACCTCGTAGCGTATCAACATCGATGATAAAATAATTTCCTCTAATATTCGCGACTGCATTATTTGTATTGTTTGTGCCGAGCACACATACAGAGGATCGTATTAAAAAAAAAATAATAATAAAAGAGAGAGATGCATTGTTTCGAAATGCCATTATCGCGAAATATTATTCCAGCGAAATATTCCATCGAAAAATATTCATGTGTAAATATAGATAGCGAGGTTTTTAAAGATGACAGTCGGATACCATATCGCGGTGATGTACGATTCTAAATTCACGCGTCATGAACAAACAATAGCTTTCGATTTTGTAACGAGCTCAACCAAAGTACGTGTACATTGATTATTTGTTTTCTCCGAGATACTCGTACAAAAGAATACTTACACGATGTACTGTCCAAGTTAATCGGCTAGCACTCTCCTTACGCGAACAAGCGAATACCTAATTCAATTTAACGGCTGCTGGATAGAGCACTTACCGGTCGCGCAAGTTCCTGGATATATGCAGGAAGCCCGCTAAAATCGATATTCGTGTGTGTTACTCGCGTGGACAGGGCCGTCCAGACTCCGGTACACGTGTCGCGATGCGGACGAGCCATTCGCGAACTGAAAGAAAAGTTTGCCCCGTGCTCGCGGAGACCAAGTTTCAATCGTGCATCGAAATTGCAAGAAGTTACGAAATCTCTACAGTCGCGTGGTTCGCCGTACGAGAGAGTCGCAAGTTCGAATGTCTGCAAGAGCGGTTTGTCTCTGTCCGATAGGATCAACACTGATAATTGTAAAGTTGCGTTCTTCAAATACAGATCGATCTTCTTGACGAGAGACGGCTTGTTGACCTTCTCTCTCCGGAGATTAATAAAACAATGCTTTTTAATTGAACGTCCTTCCTTCTCTTCCTCTCTCTCTCTCTCTCTTTCTCTCTCTCTCTCTGTCACTCTCGTCCCAAAGGGGGTGCAAACGCTCTTCTTGGCAGTTCGGAGAGCACCTAAAAACGTTACCGCGCGAAAATGGCATCGTAAATCGCGCGGCCGCGCGAAAAGTCGACGGCCGTGCTCTCGGACCGGCCATAATTCCCGTTCGGCCGGCAATTTATAATCCATCGAGGGAATCGCCGTACGTGGCAGTGGAATATGGTGCCAGACGCGGAGATAGGCGACACACGCCCGCTAGTTTCCGCTCTTCTTTTATCTGCCGCGGATATCCGTGAATAACAATGGACTGCCCCGGTGCACTCTCTCTCTCTCTCTCTCTCGATCCCCGGGCCGGTTATTTTGCCACTCTCGCGGATGATACTTTACAACGACGGCGCGAGATAAATGCGTGTCGCGGGGCTGGCCGGATGGGTGAATGATGGAAAGCCGCGCTTTCCGATTTTCGAGACGTTGCCTCCGCGTGACTTTGACGCTCGATAGCGCGACAACGTCAATTCCTCTTCGCCGCGGAGTTTTTATCTGTTGACCCCGTCGCGTTAATGGACGAATTATTTTGCATTCGGCTATCGTTGAATTATGTTTCGAATTAAACATTTCTCACGTTCCCATCTTTTCCTCTTTCGTTTTGGAGTTTATAAGTTTATCATGCGACAATTTTATATATTATATCAAATACGAATAATATGAAAATTTTTTTGTAAGTTTAATTTATTAAAAAAAAAAAAAGTATTATATATTCGCGAAATAATTCTGCGTATTTTTCTTAAAATCTTATGGGGAATATACCGGAATTCTCTTTATAGTAAAAAATTTAGTGCCACGAACGAAACAGGTTTAAAAGCAATTATCTTCTAATTGAAAGCATAATTGATGGGTCATCAATAACCCGTTCGTGATTCAGTTACCCGTAGTAGGCCACTGCGCCTCGTCGTGAGATCTCGTGCGTAATTAGAAAGAAACAGGGACAGCAGGAGAGCGAAGGAAGGAGGCGCGAGAGGAGAGAGATGGATGATGCGAAAGGTAGAGCGAAACTCTAAGGTTTCTAATGCACCGATCGCCGCCTAGAGACCGACTTTAATCCATTGATTTGTCCGCTCGCTAAAACGCCGATGCATCTACCTGCTTTCCTCCATGTCCCGAAGGAGAAAATGCGGCGTCAATTTCCCCAGCTTGCAAGAGAAAGGATGCGCTTGTGGAGGAAAGGGAGCATCTGCGTATCGCTCTCAGCATTCACCGGTTCGTTTATTTTTTTTTTTTTTTATCCGACCGGTTTTAACGCAATCATTTTATTTTTCCCGCGGGCCAAATGTGCCTAGCCGGAAGCGAAAGACTAGAGATGAGAAATGTAGCGATCGACGTATAATTTATCGCATGTGTAACCTTAATAACCCGAGATCGCTCGGTTACCGCGCAAAGATCAGCTACTTTTTTTCACTAATTGTAAGTAAGAGCATCGCCAGAGGCAGATTTTTGAGATAAATTATTCTTACAAGACTAGTAAAAATTTGGAATAAAAAAAAACGGTATCTATTATTATTGTTTATCAACCTCATTTATGATTTATCTGGAGATTAACAGTTTCTTGCTTGTTATAATTTACATTTTTCAATGAGATAATCTTTATCGTCTAATCATGTTACATGGCGTTTAATCTTACCGTTCAAGAAATATTCAGTTTCTTTTCTTTTCTCGTGCGATGGAATTTATTGTTGTACGTTAATTATATTTTGATAGCGTTCATAGCATCTATCTCTAATTGAGATAATCTTACTCGGCGCCAAAAAGTGCGATTATTCATGAAGCACGCGGCACATTCTCTATAATGCACGGTACATTCTACCAGACGGAAAGTTGGATCATGTTGATCCTTCGAAGATCGTCCGCCGGAACTCCCGTTACCTTAAGTAGGTAGCTTCACGACGACCAGAAACGAGGGAAGTTTCGAGTTCGTTGGTGAAACTGCAGCAGTGGATGGTCCACAGAAAGGAGCAGCAACTCCGTTCCTCGTTCTGTCTCACATCCACCAGCTGCACGCTCACCTTTCTCTTCTTCTCACGGTACCCAAAGAGAGCCTTGCCGGGGAGCACGTGAATAATGATACCGGTGCGTTCGGATGGACAGGTTTAGGGACGGCTCGCGTCGCTTTACCAGCCAATTCGGCGAACCGAGAACGCTGCGATGCTTCACCGCAACTTCATTAAGCGATTTCTCGAATCTGTCTCGTTCAATTCCGTCGTTAATTAATCATTTGCGCTTACGACGTGAACGTGAAATATCCGATTTGATAACATTATCTCCTTTGCGAAATGATATAGTATTAACATAGTATCGTGTAAAATTCTTGGTTGCGTTTATGTTTACAAGCTGACTCTATCAGCCACCAAGTTATGAGAAAAATCGATGCTCTAATGAATTCTTCATCTAAACTAAAGTGAATTGGATTTTTACGATCATGTTATTGCTCATGTTGGAAACGACAGTACTTACTTACGAGGGATCTTAAATCGCGCATATATATTACATGATAAATAAAAGTATTTTTAAAAAGCTCTAACGCGTCGATAGCGTTCAAAAATTTTGGACGCTAATTTTTTAATAAAGCATTCTTCGATCCATATTTATAGGAAATTTTTTGTTCATGAAATTATTTATTTGTCAATTAAATTTCCTATAAAATATCGAAGTCTAGCCGCCGGTACATTTGGGTCTATCCTATATATTGACAATTTGTATATTAAAAAAAAAAACTAAATTTGATTGACAGTCGCATGATATTGTCCTGTAAATAATTTATGCAGAACTTAAAATTCTAGAATTATTTTCGTATTCAAGTGTCTCGCGAATATCGCAGACAGATTAACGTGTGGTATTAAACTCACCGTGACGGTATATCCGCATATATGCACACATCTGCGTTCGACGAGGTTTTATATAGTGTCTCTAAATTTTTCTTCGATAAAATCGATGTAATTTATAACACTCCACCAATGCTAAATTGCACGCTCTAATACTGCATTATAATAACTAATGCGTACAAGATGAGCGTATAATAAACATCCCTTTTATAAAATAAAAACCGTAATGATCGCGTAACGATAAATTTTAACGTAGTCTTGTGTAAAATAAAACAAACAAATAATAAATATGTTATATTAAATGCTCCGCAAAAAAAAAACAAACTTTTAATGTAAATCCAACTTTTGAACAAAAGCTAACATTGAATTGCGATAGTAACCATTTTATGTCAAGAGCAATTTATTTTTCGACCCAACGTCATCGTATATCGCAAAAATTGAAAGCGATAGGTCATAGGTAACTTAATTACTTAAAAAGCAATTACAAATACAGTCTGTTGCTAAATACGATTACCATGCGTGCGTTGCAAGCGTGACTCGTTGATTCCAACGTAATTGGCTGAATGCGCGATTAACAGGGTGAATGTATAAAGAGAGCGAGCTGTACAATACTATTATACGCTTACTACGTAATCATGATTCACCATATTCATTTGCGAAGTTAATTGCCAGCGATGACTATTCATATTTTTACGGTCCCACAACTGGGCCTCACTCTTTTAAATTACGTCGTTATTTACTTTAGCGGGGTGCATGTGCAATCCTTCGTAATTACCAGCGAAATCGATTATTGTGGTGTCTGAACGAAAGTGAGTACACGCATTTAACAGCGTGATTAAATATTCAATTACCAATGATTACTTGTTTTTGCGCGATACGCATGCAATTTGAAGTCTTAAACTCGTAATCTGGTACATGAATTCAAACGACTGGTTGGACGCTGCAAATTAATCCTTTTTGTTCGTATTATTATTTCGATTGCCGTTAACGACATTGCTGTGGAATTGACACGTATCGACGCTATCACGCTCAATTAAATGATATATGCCCATCGCTGAATCCTGATTAAGCGCCAAATTCAATATTATACATCGTTTTATTTTGTATTATCAATTTGTCTTTATATGAGGTCAGTTTAATATGTTTCATAAAATTGTGATATCGTTTGGCAAATGGCAAATTTACGATACTATGTATTCATACACGATTTGTTTCATTGTTATATTTTTCTGTTCTCAATCTTGAGTTTTGGCTTGAAATATTATAATGCATACGCCATATACATGTTACAAAAAAACTTTTCTAAAACAAAAAAAAATTGTTGGCTTTTTACAAAAATATATATATAAAAGCTTCCGCAACACTTTTTTCATTTGTATCACGTACATGTGTTGACATCGAGGGTTTTTTCAACCCATAAAATTTCAATAAAATATATCTAAACAAAAATATGTTATTTCACTGCATCCAAAGCCCATCAAAAGCGAAGAGAGAGAAAGAAAGAAGGGCACCGAATATTTTAAATGTAAGTGGGCTTTGTTTTAAAAGCGAAATAGCCATTGTACCGATATTCATACAAACGTAAGAGAAAATCGATACTAACACTCGCGTGACCGGACCGCCAATGGGTTCGGTAGCCCTGCAACTTCGTTAAAATAATATTTGCGTACCGGCGCAATCCGTTCGAGCGTGTCGTACAATGCGAGAAAGGTCTCCCATGACAATGAACGACGGCGAGCAGCTCGTTAGCTACGGGCGTTTCGCGCCTGTCGGGAGTTATGCTGCGCGTTTCGAACCTGTCGCCCGCAAATGGAAAAGCAATCAGCGATGTCTTCAGTACGTCAGGGGAATCGGAGACTTATGGGGATAATATGGGGAAATAGAGGAGGCCTATATTATGTGCTTTTTTGCCATGGCATCATTGTCACAGCGAAGTGAACTGGAAACGTTGATGGTGTTAACAAAGTAGTTATCTCGCTTTCGCCTGAATTTTATTCATGGTTTAAAAATATATCGATGCTAATAAAAAATAATAATTTTAAATTGATCAGTTTTAGTCTTTCAAAAAATAACATTGCATTTAAAAAATTTTTATTTTATATGTATACAGAAAAAAGTGAAAATTAAATATTTCAAAATAAATATTTGCTTGATATATTTGATGAAAAAAGTGATGCTTTAAAAATATATTAAGGAAAATTTAGACATCCTCATTCAAACAGATTTGAATAATATTGTGTAATATTGTGCAATATTGTGTAATATTGCATGTATAATATTGATTGTGTAATTCTGTGAAATATTGAAATGATATAAAAATATTTCTTTAAAAATTCTTGAAATAGATATAAAATTTGTATTATACGAATAAATAAAATAAACAAATTATATTTAAATATAATTTTCGCTTATAAAACTCAATTTTTCTACATCCATCAGATACTTCTCGTACATCATGGAACAATTTTTTACATTCTTCACAATATTGCATCCACTTTTGTCCATTATTATCATAATAAACACGCTTTTACAATAAAAATTTCGACATTTTTGAAACTCTAATTTTCACAATATTGCTAAATTATTAAAAGATCTCCCACTAGTGATCCAAAATCTGCGTCCCTAAATTATTTCCATTCACTTTGGAAACTGATTGTGTAAAGTGCAGGCGGAAAAAGGAGCACTGAGCGTTCTTGCGAATGCTTTATAAAATGTTTGTCATTTTATCTCGCGTAAGACATATGTAATCCATTAGGAGGCGTTCAAACTACAACCAACAACAATGTATCGTCTAAAACTTGGTGCGGCCGATATCCTCTTCCTCTTCCACTTCTACCTCCTCGTATTTCGCGGCAAACAGTTCTGTAAACCGGGACGCGGATACACTCTGATTTTATAGAAAGCAATCTCCCGCCCGCGCGAGAGCGACGCGCTTTTGCAACGCGCGAGCATGGGAATGCTTTTTGCATTTCCCGAAATTAACGCCCTGCACGCGCGAACAAAACATGATCCCGGGAGGAAGAAGGAGGATGAATGTCCAAGAGCAACATGATTTTTGGCGTCCGCGTGATTTGTGTGCGTTTGCGAAACCGGCCGATGTAGCTTCACAATGCGGTGCAAAATCATGCGCGATTAACGCGTTGTCCTCATTAAATTTCCATATTTACATATTAAAAAAAAATGTGCCTGCAAATGTAAGCGCGCCGTATTAACGGTGCAACCAGCGAGGATTTAGCGAAGTTTTTTATTTACGGGAATACGATGAGGCAGGGAAATAAAAAAAAATTTTTTTCCGGAAAAATGTGACACCCGAGTCGAAATTTTACTCTCGTTTCCAACTTCAATTTTTTTCACATTTATGAATTCTAAAGGAGATTTCTCAACAGGTTTAATTTATACGCGAATTGAGCTCCTACTTTGTATCTCAAATAGACAGTAAACGAACAGTTTTTACATTTGGAGGTTTAAAAGAGGAGCTTTCATCAAAATTATAAGTTAAATAATTTTAAAAGAGCGTTATTTGATTGCTTAAAGTATCGAAGTAAATTGAAAATTGAGATCGAAAATTCCGAATTAAAATTTTTGTTTTACTTTCAATATGTAATCTAAACATATTTGGATATTTTAATTAATTAGATTATTCTATTTTGAAATAAGTTTCCTATTCAGGTTTAAAAGAAGAGTTTTTGACAGAAATAACTCTTCTTTTAAACTTGAGTGGAAAACTGTTCGTTTACTGCCTATTTGAGGTACAAACTATTAAGAGTTCAATATAATACAATCCATATATAAATGAAACCTATCAAAATCCTCCAGAAACCATAAATGTAAAAAAAATAGAGGTTGAAAATAAAAGCGAAATTTGAATTGGGAGAAAAATTTCGATTCGATGTTTTATCAATGTTCATGACTTTTATTTAGGAGTTTATTCGCATCAATTACCATTCCATCATGTAACGTTTTATATTTCGTTCGATATATATGATTTAATCTTTCAATAATAAATGTCTATCGTCTATGGTACTCGATTCGATCGTGTTTATACCAGACGAGCGCCATAAAATTAGATTACGAATTTAACAGTCGTGTCTATCTAGGAATTGTATATCGATATCACAGACGATATCACTGAAAAACATTTGCATCGTTATAGTCTTTTCATCGAGTTGTGATATTTGCTCCGAGACATTAACTTTTATGAAACTACACCTACCAACTAATAAAAAATAATAATACTATAATGTTTTATATAAATAACATATTGCGTTATATTTTCTAATCAATCTATATCTTATTCTCTTTCTCTGTGTCATATTATTAAATGTCTATGTAATATATTCTTTATTTCCAGAAAGAAGAGCACTATGACGGAAATGATTTATATTCTAAATAATAATGCGGAATCGAAAATCCAATTCGATTGTCGCCTTTCGAGCATTATTGATTTTCTTGTATCCGAGAATGCTCGTTCTCATTCTCGACTTTACGTAGTCCGGTGACGGATTAAAAATTTCATATCCTGTTTCGCGAATTTATGCCACGAGAGACGAACGTGCGGGAATTTCTCGCGGGAAAAGAAATTTTATTTTTGCACAGGGCGCTGAGCATTATGTTCTAATTTCTTTTCTAATTGCCTTTTTTTGAAAGGCAATCGAAATCGCTCCTTCTATAAACACTTTAACAGATTTTCGAATGCTAGAACGTGAGTCGAAGATATTTATGTCACAATTAATATTATTAAATATGAATGATGTCGCTAATGTTATTATATTTTCATTTACATTTGCATCATAATAAATATGACCTGCAATAAGAGATCTTTCTTCGAAAATAATTCGCAATGAAAAAGTTTTTATTGCTTACGAGTTTTTCTATTTTAGGAATCGCACCAAACTCAAGTTTTCAATGAAAATAATGTCGAATTAGTCAAAAAATCGTCTTGGAATTCTCATATATTCATATTTAAAATTTTATGATATATAAATTAGATGTATTACTAAAAATTTTGATCAATATTAAGGGACAATAATGGTTTGTTTGATTATAAATTGATTTGTTTTAATTGCATCGGGCTGCTTTCATAGCTGCACTCCAATCTTTCTCTCTCCCTCTCTTTCTCTACCGCAGGATGCATTCTCTGGCAATGATCAATCCGCGCGAGTATGCACATACATGTGCACTCGTGAAACACAATTGTACATTGCGATCGAGCGTCCAATGGAATCATGCGGGCTGGCCGCGCATTATCCACTTTAGCGGATATAGCGGTTCGAAGCGGATCCTAAATTGAAGTTTCGAATTAAATCGCTCGGATGATCCGTCTCATCTGCCGGAGTCGCTTTAAAGCTCGCGCGCGCAATTTCGTTGTCGACAAACATGTCGTCGTAAAGACTAGTCGGCTTTAATGCGGAATTATGGTCCCCCGGAATTAATTTGTCGATTCCTCCGCGGCGCGCGTGCGGGGGGCAACGAGGCGCGGAGGAAGCGTCTAGAAGCGTGGTAATGAGCATCTAAATTACTCATTATCAAACTTCGTTCGCCGTCGCTCAAGTTACTTAATTACACGCCGATAAAAATGTAATAATAAATCAGACTTTAACTTTTGATTATACATATTTGAGACGATACCTAATGTCACATAAATACACGTTGGATATTAACCAATTAATAATATTAATTAACTAACGAGAAAATTATTCTCGTGACACTGTAAGATTAACATGAAATTCACGAGTGAAGAAGATATTTATATATACGTATATAAATGTCTACGCAAAGTGAACAAAGTATACAAAGACAGTCATTGATCACAGACTGTCATTGTAGATGTTTGAAAAGATGCAGAACTTCGAGTTAAATAAATTGCAATCACGCGTTTCTAGGAGTTCATCCCCCTATTCGGCGACTCGCATACGAGGCGCGATAGCTTCCAGCAGTGGCGATGCCAAAGTTTCGTGATCACGTTTGACGCGCGTCGTCGCGAAAAAGTGCATTCGCCCATCTATAAACCTATGGTAAACCGTATTCAGCGCACGTTCCGCGAGTTTATCTTGGCAAAGAGGGGCTGACATATTGGGATCGTCTGGTCGCATTTATGTGCCCTCTCTTATGCGCCGACTCGGTGGCCTCCCGTATAAACGCGCGATCTTCTCTCTTCCCGTTCCTGATTCTTAAGCACCACTTCTGGCGCGGTTAGGCCACTTCCGCTATTTTCTCTGCTCGCGTCAAGCATTTGAAAACGCAACGCATCAAAGGAATATGATTATTTCCGACTTTTCTCTCTTTTTCCTCTTACTCTGAGATCATAAAAGGAAAAATATTGAAAATCCGAAGCGAGCGTAAAATGTAAAATTATCTTAATTTTCTTTTAATAATTGCATGCATACATTATTAAAAAATAGTTTTAATTAAGCAATGTTACGTAAATGTGTTTTATGACATGTTGTTTTTTTACATTAAAAAATAAATGAAGTTTCTCAATAATTAGATTAAAATTAAAACAATCTCGTAGAAGAAAGAGAGAGAGAGAGAGAGAGAGAGAGAAAATTTTTCCACCACTCTGCATAAATTAACGAACACTGTCGTCGTAAACTTTTCTTGTTCTTTCTTTTATCAAACTTTCTGTTTAAAATAAGATGTATTCTAAAAAGAAAAATTTAGAAATGAGTTAACAGAAAGTGAATTGCGAAATACGAGAGGGATTTTGAATTTATATCGACGTCCACGACGGCTACCGGAAATTTGCATCTATATCTACGAAACGATGGCTAATACAATTTTCAAGCGTGTCTTTAGTGAAGCGGTAGCACGAATTTATGAACATGGCGTAAAAATTCACGCCGTTACGTGGATGGTCGAGTCGAATTTATGCGACAGTTTTAATGCATTTTGTTTCTCATTTGCGAGCATATTTATGTTGAGAAACACGAAAAGTATCATCAAAGATTGTTAAATATCTCTCGGCAAACGTCATGCAAATCTTAAAATTGCAATAAAAAAAAAGTGAAATCTGTAGAAAATCCACATCAGAATTTTGGAATGTATTTCTGTATTATTTATTTATCGTAATAACTAAACCAGAAAATTGCAATTCATAAAAAATTGTAATTAATAAAAATCGAAATATTGATAAATAATAAACAATAAATGTATTGAAGCAATTAAAATAAAGAATACTAAATCAAATAATGCATTGAATAATTTACCATTTGCCGCAATATCATGATTTCTGATTCTGTTTAGCTTTCGATTACTTCAAAAAATATCTCATAGAGATTGTAGTTTACCATTTTATTTAAATTCATTTAAATTCTATCTTAAAAAAAGAGATTTGTCGTTTCTATTTTTACGTAATTAAGGATTATCTAACAAGGCATAATATTAGAGATTTGTATGACGGTACAAATGCAGAACAGAGTGAAAAGAAAGGCATCACTAGAATATTTTGCCTGCTAACCTTGATTTTCATTGAAACCTCTAACACGTTTCAGATTTCTTGGCAACTTCATAATTATGCTATTTTCTCGCTACAGGTGTAGAATGAAACAATGGAGACAGGATTTGCCACCGACTTCCGTTATAATTACTTTCCACAATGAAGCACGGTCTACGCTACTCAGAACTGTCGTCAGGTAAGTTTGAAACAATTTTGCTTTACATAAAATGCAAATGCAGTTACACTTCAAATTTAAATACGGATCTTCTTATTTCTTCCTTCATATTTTATATATTACAATTATACTTTGTACATAAACTTATTGTTAGTCAAAGATTAGCACATTTAATTATTTTATTTTTAAAATATATAATATTTTTAAAATATTTAAAAAATTAACCATTATATCAAAAATTAAATACGATTTTATATATGAAAATACATATTTTTCTCTTTAGTCTACGCTTCTTCAAAGAGGTAAATAGAGAGATTTATTAGAATCTCGAAATGAGATTTATTTATACTTGGTACAGGAGGCAAGAAAAATTCTTGCGCATTAATTAGTTTCAGAGAAAAATTAATTTTTTGTGAAATTAATGCATTACTATCCGCTCTTAATAGTCCGCTAAATTCCAAATTGTATTAAGAAATTAAGGCATTAAAAATGCAAAATAATACAGAAACTGAAGCGCTCGTAGATTCCGTAACATGAATAAAATATATAAAATGGATTTAATATGTGAGTATTTTTACGCGATTAAAATCTTAAACGCAAAATAATAATTGTTGAATCGACAAATTCTTATGCCTTACGCGATCGTAGATAGTATAAATACGTAGGGCACGGCAATCTTCAATTCTCGATGCGATCAACGAGTTGTGGGAGAAACGCGCGAAGATTCTCAATTCCAGTCGGAATTGAGTGATGGCATGCAATGGAATTTTTTAATCGTCGTTCCATCGCTTTATTTCCATCGCATTTATTATGCACTTATATATGATGTAATTATATATATATATATATATATATATATATATATATATATATAAATACGATAAACCGAAGAATTCGACAGATCTTTGTCAAATATATAAAGAAAATATAAAAATTAGTTTCTTTTCATTCTTTCATCAAACGTATAAATTGCTCGATTGATGATGAATAATTTAATTGGATTTAGCAATAGTTTTGTAATGAAACAACGCCACGTTTGATGGAGCGTTCTTTACATTATTTATATAACATATTCGTTTAAAAACAATATTTTACATTTATAGTAAAAAATTGTAAAGAGGGACACTAAATTATTTTACCGATAATTGGCTTTTTTAGTTTCCTCTAAATTGTACTTTAGATTTTTTTTAAATTTTATCGCCGATTAAAGTAAAATATTGTTTGTATTTGATATTTTCTGAAGAGTTTCAACATTTTTGTCATGTCTTCTCTATCTAGAAACATTTAATTCAGAGATATAAATCATTACTATTTCTTATAAGTGTCATAAGTGCTCTCATATTAATTGAAACGTTTTTCACTACGGGATGTCCCACCCTGAATGAAGGAAAGTACGAGCCACATTTCTCGCCAGAGGTAGTCTCCACGCAAAAGTTGCTCGAAGTTTCTCATCGTCGAACCGAAAGAAGGAAGCAGGCAAGAGTCGGAAAATTTATTTAAGTCTGTAACGCGTGGCGGCGTCAGAGGGAGATATATCGGCTCTATCACCTCGGTCGATGAAATTAAAAGGAAGTCTTAATTACCACGACGAAACCACATCTCACCACCATCTTGATGCGACGCGCGAAATTTTTCATGATCAATTTCACGTCTTATCAAAGTTTTCTACGAAAGTTGAGAATTTACTTAATACGATTGAAGAAATTGAGAAGTAATAATCTTTCGTTATTTCATCAATATATTTATAATAAATCTATTGAGATTGTTAAAAATTAATTTGAAAAATAATCATAGATTTAAAAAATTTTTTCACGAAAGAGTGATTTTAAAAAGCGCCCTAATTATTTATAATAATTCTCTTCTATTTCAATTTCTTAGTATTTACAATAATCTTCTTATATTAAACTCGTGAATAGAATGGGACGAGACAACACGAACGTTCAAACAAGAGGCAAATGGTCAGGCAGAATCCTTGAAACTTTGATAAAAGATTCAATGGGATAATCTGAAGCTTCTGTTCTTCTCTTAATCCGGTACCTCACTTTATTTGATGTTAATCGACTGGAAATGTTTATATAGAATTGAATTATAAGTAATTATAGATAGAAAAGAGATGACATATCGAAATCTTTAAATTAAATAACTGAAACGAAGAAGGATCTTATGACAATATTATTAATGTTAATATTTATAAAGTCTTAACTGAGATTAACAGTACGATATACACGTAACAATTCAATAATGTGCAATTATTATGCATATTTATCACGTTTGAGTCATAATCTCCGAAATTTTTTAAGCAACAAAGTAATAATGATTATTAAAAATAATATTAATAACAGTTATTAAATATGAAAGTTTTTACATTTAACTAAGTTTGCAAATACATATCTTTGCTCTCTTTTGTTTTTAGTGTACTGAACAGAAGTCCGGAACATCTGATTAAGGAAATCATTTTAGTAGACGATTTCAGCGATCATCGTAAGTAATTTACTATATTTTATTCTTAAAAAAAAAGAATAATTTTATTTATTCATCAAGCTTAAGTTTTAGATGTTTTAAATTGTAAAATACGATAATTTAAAATAAAATATAAAATTTAATATCATACATAAACAAAAGCGACAAATTATATTCGCGGATAAACTCATTACGAAGAGAATATTGCGTATATAATATTTAATATAATTTACCGTAATTAAAATGTAAATAATATGTATATTCAATTACGGAAAATCGTGTTTAATATTGCATATTTAATACTACATTTAATACCATTAAAGGGTTGGTGAATCGTGGCTAATCCATCATTTATGATACTATTTATCGCCCTAAACAGTGTACCATTAAATTATGATCTCGAAATTTGTGCATATATACGCGATATTAACAGTTTGAAGTTTATATTTTCTTAACAGGAAATTATATATTTTGATTAGATGAAGAGAGATAATAGGCTGCAAATATAATAATAAAAATAAAAAATAATAATTACATAACGAAACACGTTCAATTACTGTAAAAATAAAATGAAAATATGAAAAAATAAAATGAAAATATGAAAAAATTAAAATTAAAATATGAAATAAAGGAGATTAATTTCTTTGCAGCTGAGGACGGCGAAGAGCTATCGCGAATTCATAAAGTTCGTGTGATCAGAAACGAAAAAAGAGAGGGATTGATGAGATCGCGTGTTCGCGGCGCAGATGCAGCTACCGCGAGTGTGCTGACATTTCTGGATTCGCACTGCGAATGCAACGCCGACTGGCTTGAACCACTTCTGGAAAGGGTAGCCGAAGACCCAACCAGGGTGGTTTGTCCTGTGATCGATGTAATTAGTATGGACACTTTCCAATACATCGGTGAGTGTATTATAAAGACGCGGTTTCACACGATTATCTAGTTCCTATCGATTATCTGAGAAATAAAAAGATAAAATTCGGTTCTCTTTTTTCAGATATCAAAAAATCTCTAAATAAATAATACTCCTTCCTAAGCGAATTAAATGATTTTATCTTGTTCTTAGGAGCTTCCGCCGACCTCAGAGGTGGTTTTGATTGGAGTTTGGTCTTTAAATGGGAGTATCTCAGCCAAGCGGAACGACAGGCGAGACAAAAGGACCCGACGCAGGCCATTAGGACCCCTATGATTGCTGGCGGACTGTTTGTCATCAACAAAGCGTACTTTGAGAAACTCGGCAAATACGATACTCAGATGGACGTTTGGGGCGGCGAGAATCTCGGTATAATTATATAGTTTCGTGTACAGAGTATAAAATGTGTTAGGGAAAAATTAACAAAGTTTCGACATACGTTACTATTTTTAAATAGTTTTAATCATGTTGCTCTTTTTTTTATAAAAGATTAAAATATATTTTATAGAAGCTTTTTTTAATTTATATTAATTTGTTATTTATTTTCTAAAACGAACGTCTAAAGAGATATTTCGCTTTAAGAAAATTGCAAATGCCGCGAGAGATATTGCACGTGGCCAATGTACTTCGTTACAAAAACTTTCATGCGAAGCACGCGCAACTCAAAACGAGTATTTGTAACAGAGTAAACTTTTTATTAGATCAATATGGCCGAGAGTTATAATTTCTTAACAACTTTTAAACATTTTCTATTATATTAAGAAATATCAAATATTGGCGCAAATATTAGCTTATTTGTTACTATATCTGACAATTGCATAATAAATAAAATTGAAAACATTTCGGTTTTCTAAAGTTTGTAAAATATCGCGATTATCTATTTATTGTCATAAAAATAATTCAATTAAATGAATTAAAATTCATGAAGCGACTCTTCAATCTTTAATAAGATTCATACTTAATCGATATCGCGTAAAATGTCACGTTGCCTGTTTACGTTTAAAGCAATTATTCTCCAAGTGTCAGCAAAGATGCTGTGTCTGTCATTACAGGTTTCAAACATGAAAGAAAACAAACTATTCGACAGAAACTACCATCTTGTACACAGTTTGTAAGAACTTCGTGGAAAACATAACGAGAAAACCAATATATGTCAGAAGTGCGAAATAACTTCGACCTCATTTCGAATGGAGAAGAAAAATTGTCGAGTTCCTTAGAATAATGTTAATATTATTTCAGTTTAGCACAATTTAAGAGATTTGTGCATTAAAACAGCATTTTTCTATTTACTAACATAATTTTGCGAATATGTATGTTATATATTCCAAGATATTAGATAGCATAAGATGCTTTTTAAAACTTGTCGAGATAGAGTGAGATTTTTAATCTTTCCTTATAATGTTGTGTGCAACAAAAAGCATTCCAGAAATACAAGAATAATGATATAAGCAAAAATTAGATCCGGAAGTTTATGCATTCTCTTTTGTTTCATTACACTCTTGGCTACTCTCTTTCTCACATTTAACGTTTGCGTTTATATCGCTTACATTGCACACTTGTAACTTTCTTTTTCAGAAATATCCTTTCGCGTGTGGCAATGCGGTGGCAGCTTAGAGATTATCCCGTGCTCACGTGTGGGCCATGTATTTCGCAAACGTCATCCTTACTCGTTCCCCGGAGGCAGTGGAAACGTGTTTGCGCGAAACACGAGACGCGCCGCCGAAGTATGGATGGACGACTACAAGCAGTTCTACTATAACGCCGTGCCGTTGGCACGAAACATCCCTTACGGAAAGTAAGTCTAGTTGCCGACATTTCAATTAAACTCACGAGAGGCAGAGCTCTAATTTCACTGCGTTTCATCATGTCGTTTAACGCCACATCAAAGTACGCTACATATTTGAATACACGAAACATATATAAAAATCTATTGTTTAAAATTGGACTCTCCTCATTCGTATCAATATATATATCTTGATATTATTAAATACACAAAGACAGAAAATTTGATTAAAAAAAATGCAAAGTTCGATTGTGTTATCATTGACATGAATAATTATACGCGTTTCAGTATCCAAGACAGGATGGAATTAAAGCGAAAGCTGCATTGCAAGCCGTTTAGTTGGTATCTGAAAAACGTCTATCCCGAATTGGTAATACCTACGAGCGAGGGTGGTCCAGGAGGCTCTTTAAAACAAGGCACCGCCTGTTTAGATAGCATGGGCCATCTTCTCGATGGAAACGTGGGTCTCTATCCTTGTCACAACACCGGCGGCAACCAGGTAAGTATGCCGGGAGCAAAAAAATAATTTAAATTCAATAAAGATCAAAATATATTCGATAGATAAACATCGATATATATTTCGCAGGAGTGGGGCCTCACGAAAGACGGCTTGATCAAGCATCACGATCTCTGTCTGACTCTACCGGTGTACGCCAAGGGTACAACGTTATTGATGCAAATCTGCGACGGCAGCGAGAATCAAAAGTGGCGGCACTTGGAAGGCGGCTTGATTCGCCACACTAGAATACCCGTGTGCATAGACTCGCGGTATCACGCGCAGCGCGGCATCACGGCGGAGAAGTGCGATTCGAATGCGGAGACGCAAAGGTGGCATCTCTACAACCACAATCACTAGCTGATATGGCTGCGGTGAACACGCCATTCACCCGCAAGACTTTTACTTATTATCGTCACGCGCCGCGACGTGATCAAAGTCACTCTAACCGAAACCGATCGCGTCGGAGGCGTCGTTACTTAATTAGAAACTGGCTGTCCGCGCGCGAATAGATCGATCAACTCGGGCAAATTTTTTATCGTATATCAGCGTATCTTTGTGCAATAATCGTGGCTCTTCTTCTGGTCTTTCATATGATCCGAGGAAGAACCTATATCTTGTACCGCGCTGATTTACAAGTTCGCGATTTCTCAATGCAGCTTGTTTCATAAAGTTAGATGAGAGTGTATTTGGATTCGGATATCCTAAATAATGAAAAAGTGGTATTACGTGAGACGGGATAATTTCGCAGAAGAGTAAAAAAAGTTTTAAGACTGCTTGGTGTATATGATACTAATCAATAAGCTTCAGTTTTAATATCTATTCGAAATTCTACCGCTTCTGATCGTTTCTTAGATACTAAAAAAACGTTAGAAATTATCACAATACTTCTTTTATAACGACAAAAGATTAATCTTATTAATAGAGTAACGTCTCGCAATCGATGTGTGATAAGCGTAATATTATTTATAGTAAAATAATGTAAAAAATGTGAAGGAATGTGTGTATGAATCGTGACAATGCGAAAGTTGCATATACCGTTTCGATGTTGCGACCCGAAGCACGTTGGTAGTGACTGCATCTTAAATCTCAAATGCACGAATTACGGTATATACTTCAAACGTGCACTGGTTTTAAATGAAGGAACATCACATTATTGAAAAAGTCATTTTTAACACTTTTAACCTCGAAGATAATTAATAGAGCAAAGAAATTCCTTATATTCGCGGGTTAAAGTGTTATAAAGAGAGCTACATGTGTATATTAATTAAGAAATAATTGAATTGTATACGCAGAATACTCATGCACAGTTTTGGCTTATGATTATTAGACTCGAAGAATTTGTTTGAGAAATATATTACTTGAATAAAAATTGACTTATAAAGTATTGCGTGGATGCGATCAGCTCGTAACTTTTTGCAAGATGTGTCATTGATAAAATCTCAAAAAAATTAATTTAATATATAAATATTTTATAGTTTCTTTTTTTAAAGAACTCTCATTAATATAAAAAATTTATGTATTATGCAATTGTAAATTTAGATTGACATCGCCAATTGAAGAGTTAAGTGAAATCGGTCTATAAGATGACAACTCTATTAATGAAATATAATTAATAAAAAAAGGTTACCGGTTTAGAAATCAATTTAAAAAAAAGTAAAGATTAAAAATAAAATTATCTTTTTCTGTTTTATGTATAATCATAGTTGATGATATATATACGAAAGATATATATATGTATATTTAAATCAGAATATAATTATACATAAAAGACAACTAATTTCATGATATTTATATTTACTTATCATAAGCTCAGATTTAGAGTAGGCCGATACTTTATATTATGTATTTGAGTGTCCAAGTAATGAGCCATTCATCTTTTTTTATATTTACTTGTACGTAATTTTTTTTTATACGAAGATAGCCAAAACTTTGGCATTACTTCATATTCTAGATAATCGATAGATTTATCACAAATACCGTTTTGAGATTACGCTTTTAAACAAATAAACGCAAAGAAGATTTTTGCTATATTTACACTAAAAAAAAGAACCAATTATTACACAATTGTTCTCGTTCTACATTACAATAAATTAGACATCTAAATTTTTAACAAGATAAAAAATTCCATTTTTTTAGGATGTCTTAAAAAATGCCAATGCCAAATACGTTATTTGCACAATCCAAAAATCCACAAATTTTATATTTTTTATATTTTAATTTTGATTTACATATGCAACACTGAGAGTGTACAACGCAAGAAACTTCTTAGCGATTAATATTGTTATTTTGATCGGTCTCGCAATCACGCAATGTCCGTACAAAATGTATGTTATTTTTACCTTAATGTGTATACGGGGCGCATTTTTAAATCCGCCGATACCTATCTCCGTAATCAAATAACAAATCGTGACGAACAAAATGCTTTTTCGTCAAAAATATGCGTATATGAGATTCGCAGGAAAGAGATTTATTTTTGTAACTAATTGTATACTTACTTGGTTGTGCAAAAAGCGCGGCGTGACTGAAGCGTATAAGCATACTTAACATATTGTAGCTCGGTAATATAATATTCCAAAAATATGTGGAAGAAGATGAAATAGAATTTGATTCTATACATTTTTAATTCTTAGAAGTAAAATATTAATTCTTTTTTTAATTTTTAATTAGAAAAGTAATTCTTATTATAGTAATCATCAATTCTAAAAAATCCAATTTAAAAAATGAATTACATAAAAATGTGAAAATTCTCTTAAGTGCATTTGTCATCTTGTCGATTTCATTACTCATCTACAACATGTTAAGTGAATCAAAATGGCAGTTGACACGACTAACATAGCAATACGTACTAGCAGAAAACGTGATCTTTTGTACACTTATACTTTCCGAAGATAATATCTTACTGCCGTTGCTTCGTGCTGGGATTATAAACATCGCGAAGCAAGATGAATAACATCTTAATAAAAATTTTGTATAATACACGAGCATCAATATATTAATCCAGCTAGCTGCTGCACTAAGCATATGGCAAAAAGTTCTTTTGATATCGATATTCTCTCTATATGTAGGCTGATAATTTCAATATAGATATATTACGCGATCGATTTCGTCCATGTCTCTATTAAACGAAGACGATCGCATATTATGAAAATAAATCACTTCTGAAAATCAAAATGTCTAAAAAATTTCAGATTTTTATTATATCGTCGCGCGAGAAAAACCATCGATCCTTTAAAACATTTTCCTTTAATCGGAGAATCGGTTAGCGATGATATATACGCAAATGATATCCTCGTATTATCGCGCTTTCTTTCAGTTACAGTTGCTTTGAAGGATTTCGACTAACTTTTATCCAGAGATTGAAAGAGAAAAGTCTAATTACAGTCAGTCAATGTTGGAATTAAAGGATTTTGCCGTCCAAGTTTCACAAGCTAAATAACTTGGAACTTTGTTTTCAAATAATTTAAAGTTTTATAGACAAATAATTCAGTGCGAAGCTTAATTAACGGTATGCTTAACTTTTAATAAGAAATTATTTGAGAATTAAATCTAGTAATTATAAGAGATTAGAGTTGTGCAAATAATTTTTTCGATATTATCAAATAAACTAAATATTTTGCTATACACTAATTTTTTCCATAATTGATCGAGCATCATATTATAAAAAGGAACAATTTAATCCGATTTTTGATTAACTAAATCAAGAGAAAGTACGAAAAATATGCGATAGTGAATACGCACGCACAAACGGAAACATGCGCAAAATACCCTGAAACTATATCTCACGCGACGTGAAAATCGCTGCTTTGTAAATAACTATACATATTCTCTCTCTCTCTCTCTCTCTCATATATATATATATATATATATATATATATATATATATATATAAATATTGATCACTCCCCTCCCGTCCTAATAATTCCAAAAGCTTGTTTTGCAATCAGCGTGTATACGTATTTATTACTCGGTTCCGTGCATTTCTCATGTAAGCGGGATTGCCATAATCATATTCATATTCATATACATATACATATACTCATATATCTGTAAATAAATATATCCACGACATAAAAGAGAAGAAGTATAGATATAAGTTAACGAAATGTTGTACTTCCAAAATCAGTAAAATAAGATAATAGGCGACTCGAGCCTAATATTAAGATAGCGGATAACCAGTCAATGTTAATATAGATGTATTCAGTAATATGAAAATTTGTACTCAAGAAGCGAAATTGTGGTGCAGATAGAATAAGAGCGCTGTATTATATTGAACGAGCATTTACACCCTTGTCATACGACGAATACGATATATTAGTCCAATATTTTGTCTGATAAGAGCAATTTTGGATATTGGAAAATGATTCAGGGCTAATTTAGCATCCGCTACTTTATTACGATAATTTTGTGGCGAGATTTGAAATGGTGACTGTATCGAATCACGCAAGGTATTAGTATATTGAAGACTTTATATATTACTTAGAATAAAATATGCTTCAAAAAAGCAGAATCAAAAGTAATAAGTCAAACAGAGAAAAAATATGATTAATAACATTATATTTTTACAATATAATGTCTGTAAAAATATGTGCAGAATTTTATTTTATCAAGATTGTTTTTTTGAAACATTCAAAATATTCTGTAAAATTTAATAAATAAAAATATATATATATTATTGAAAAAAAATGTATATATAATACATTCTAAGTATATTAGTTTTCAAAATGCTAAATACCGAAATTTCCTCTGCTCCATATTTTACAAGAATGTAAAAAAAATTATATATATATAAATATATGTTAAGAATGCGATATATTACATTAATTATAAAAACAAGTTTTTTTAATAAAATAACGGGATATTTCCGTAAATTTATATTTGTGTAACAAAATTCAATTTTTCATACCTTTTCATTTACTTTACATACTATGTACTTATCGTATTATTGTTATCATGAAAGGTAGCCTGTTATAACTTGCATTATGATATTATTCTATCTTGCACTTCTTCAGAGTTCTTATTAAACTTTCTTCTTCATTTGTATAATGTTAATATCACAGTTTTTTAGCAGTTTCACTTTTGAACAGGCTTTTCTTCTGGTGGTACAAATGCTTGTGCTCTGCGTTCCTGCCTTCTCTTAGTTGCCTCCTCATGTCTCGCTTCCTGTTCCTTCCTTTTCTTTGCCCTCTTCTGTTCCTCCTTCAAAAAGTACTCACCAGATGCCATCTCCTTATCAAGTTTGCTTTCTGGCTGAGGCGGTGGGAATGGAGTATATGGTTTCTTTACCTTCTTCTTCTTCGGTTCTTTGCGCTTGCTTATATTCTTACTGTTGTATTTGGGAAGATAACGCTCCCAATTCTCATTCTTCAATTTTGGATTCTTGGCAAGTTCTCTTTTGAGCATCAATGCTTTAAGGCTATAAACTGGATGAATATTCTTCATTGTATCTTCTACTACTTTTCTCACTTGCTGTAAACCCTTATAAGGTCCCAGTGCCGACACAGTTTGACCCTGGACTACCACATAACAATTGGTGAGCAGTTCAATAGATTTGAGATTGCATCCGTTTGGCCCGATCAGCCTTTGTCTCCTTTTGACGAATTTATCCTTGTTCCTGACAAGCGAGGATATCTTTATGACGTCTGCAGCAATGTCATCCTGGAGAACTCTCATTGCTTGCTCGAAGGGAACGGAACGAGCCATGAGTTTGAGCATGTCGCGTGCTTTGATAATAATATACGGGTCCCACGTTTTTCTTGTGGTTTTCACTGTCATGCTACCTTCAATGAGATCGAGTTCAGCCTTGATATGATGCTCGGCTAGCACTTTCTGAACCAACGACCAATGTTCTTTCAAATATTGTTCCCGATATTTTGGAAACATAGTTGCGAATGAACTCTCCTCGAGGAGACGATGGGGGTTATCCTTCTCTTTAAACTGTGGAATTTTCAATGACCACGCATTGTCGATCGGTCCAGTCTTCTTAGAATCCATTTTGAAAAAATTTAATCCAGTTCTTTTTATTCTTTTTTTATGGATTTCCGTCTCTAGAAGATGAGATTAACACACGTGCCACGAGATTGCAAGTTCCAGTTTTATGTCGTGTGTTGATGGACAAATTTCGCGCATGTGTAATGGCGCTAATAGAATGCTAGCAGACGCTGTTACGTCTCAGTCACGTATATAATTTCGTTGCAAAGAAGGATTATCAAATCCCTCACAAAAAAATAATGAAAAGGTATGTATATGTGATATTTATATATTTATTCTTAATATAATATATATATATATATATATAATATTAATTAATTAATTAATTAATTAATTATTAATAAATTTTACATACTGTTGATATAAATAATAACGGAAAAAATTAATAATTTATATGGGCCCCAACAAACACTTTAAGAAATACGAGTCTGACAAGTCACGTGTCATGTATCCAAACATGTAGTAGAATATGTCTAAGCCATCTATAGTAGAATATGCGAAAGAATTAAGATTATAATTAATTGATCAACAGATGATAAAATATTTTTCCATCAACAAATGATAAAATATTTTTCTATCAACATAAAGAGACCTGAAAAAGGCACACCGCAGTTTTTCGTTAATACTTAATTTTTTTACCATTTATGATTGCCCGGTGATAGATACACTGTCATGTTTTTCCTAGGAGTCATGAAAATTGATGATATCTTTTACAATATTAATTTTATAATAAAAATAATAAGCGTATCTTTTATATCTCGCGAGGTGATATCCAAAACTTTACTTTACATACAACAAGTCAGAATTGCGAAAAAATTTCTCTCTCTCCAGACTTGAATATACATTTAAAACATTTTTACATTTTTCAAAATTAAATTTTTAATTTTTATTTATAATTTCTATCTTAATTGATTTGTTCATTTCTGCAATGATTTAATAGCTTTAGTATTTTTTTAAATTCCCAATTTAATTTTTTAAGAATGTTAAAGAATTAAAAATGATTTTAAATTAAGTTCTAATAGTCCTAATAACTCTACTTTTGTTGGCTAAGCCAGCGGGAATGTGGGATTACGAGATTTTCAGGAAAAGTATCCTAATCGCATGCCCTAATCGCGTACCCTACTCGCGTATACTACGCGTGTCCCTTATTCGCGTGCCCTAATAAAATGCCCTAATAAAGTGCACCGTAGGCTTCCGTTGGGCCAGTTGAACCTACCTTTCGTTAATCCTGGCCATATACATTCTGGCTACATGTAGCCAGAGGTGTAGCTTCGACTCCTATCAGAAGTCGATGAAGGAAAAAAATTCCTTTCGTTGCCGGCTAATTATTATCGCCGGTACATGAGCATAATTTTATGCTCGTTTATAACATGACAGTTTGTCATGCATCTTTAAATAACTTTACTTTAATCAATTTAATGCCAAGTTATCAATCAAATTTAATCATTGTTTAAAGTAATAATCTTATTTAATCTTATAATAATGTATAATATTTATAATAATATGTAATTTATATTAAAATAAAAAAAATAAAACATTTATGAGTCATACAATTTAATATATGAATAATTTGACGGAAAGTCAAATCATTAATCAAATTTAATAATTGATTACGTATCCTATATTATATTATATATTATATGTAAATATTATTACATTATTATATATTATTAATTATTATTACTAATTATTATTATTATAAATATTATCGCCAAATTATTCATACGACACAGAAATGTGTTGGATTTATTTTATTTTAATAACTTGGCATTAAGATAAATTAGAGATGGATGGGCTATGAAAAATTGTGACAAAATTGACGTAGCATAAAAATAATTATTTAAATAAAATTGAGAAAAATATTTTATATTTCTTTTAAATTTTTTGTTTTAATTTATGTTCTAAATTATATTTCTAATATGTTTCTAATATGCATATTTAAAAAGTCTATTGAAAGTTATTTCATTCAATCTATATATATTCTAGCCCATCCATTTTGAGGCAACGAATGTATCTACAATCTACAGTTGCAATCTACATTTACAATATCTACAGATACGTCACCTCAAAGTAAAATAAAATTTATCACTCACCGGCACTGATGCGCAACAGCGGAGATTTGGTCTTAAGGCTACGTTGTCTGCAACACACAAATATAAAATCCAAATTATAGCAACTCTTTAAATAATTAATATTTCAAAAAATTATTATTGTACGCATCGATTTTCATATCCGATGCATATAATAATAAAAAGGTGTATAGGATAACAATTTTATAAATTCTAAAAAAGAAAATTATTTTTTTTTAATAAAAACTTTTATTAAATTAGTATGAGTCTCTCTTGTTTCAAATAATGATCAAATCAAATTAATGAATGTACGGGATTTATAATAATTAATATAAAAATAATAATACTCACCCTTGGGTTGCTCCGCCGGTGCAGGATGCCTTTCCTAGGCCTCCTCCTCCTCTCAGATTGTTTCACACGCGCGATACTTTAAACGGCACTCCCGCACTTTTGTTAATACATACTTCTGCACTCGTACGCGCGATACAAGTATTTGAAGTTTTATAATAGATTATTTATTTAATAAACGATTAATATACGGAGCTTATCGTTATGTTAATTATTCAGATCTGCGATTCGACTATTTTATTGCGCGTTTTCAATCATATTTAAATCGTTGACAAATCAAACGATGAAACATCAAACACAAAATATAATTTAATTTTAAATATTTTTAAAGAAATAATTATTTCTTATAAAAAGTGAGAGAATGAGGAGGAGGAAAGATGGGTGGATAGATAAAGAAAGAGAAAGAGAGAGATTCCAACAAAATAATAATTTATAATTTCTCTGTTACTTCAATTTTTTATTAAATGTGTAATTATCACGCAAAATATGCGCTTCAAATTTATATAATTGAATATTATTTAACATATATAAAAAATAATTAATTATTATAATCATATCGAATTACTTTCCAATACTTGTTGCGATCGCGTTTATAAGAAGAATTTGATAGAGCGCATCACTACTTTTCAACTTGATTGTGAGTTGGCATGCGAATGATAACTGATATAGGAAAGAAATTTGACGAAGTATCTCCCATTATTACAGTATATTCAAATGTTGTCGTACGAACGAAACCGTAACACATAAACATTAGCGCGCTATTGTTTACGCCACCAAGTATTATGTTATTTATAATTTACTGTCGAAATATTTTACATACCGACATATTGCGCGTCCTCACTTTAAATTATATTTAAATGATTGAAAAATTATACGATAAAATATCCAACAAAACTTTTTTAACTCTAAATACCGTCGGAATATAATTACGTATTATTTAACTTATACATATACAAGGTAATTAATCATCAATCGTATTAATCATTAATCGTAACGAATTATTTCTCGATACGTTTTGCGATTGCGATTAAAAACGGAATTTGACGGAGCGTTTCGTAACAATACCTTCCTGCTCAAGCGTCGTCACACGAATAATAACAAATCCGAAGGACGTAAACATTAGCGCGCTATAGTGTACCCATACCAAGATCGAATACCATGTTATTTATAATTGGCAGCCGAAATATTTTACGTATCGCGAAATATTATATTATAGAAGTAGTTTATATAAGTTTAAATCATTAACTAATTATTTATTAAACGATTGATATATTTCGGAAAGCTTTCATTATATTAACTACTTGATTCTATGATTGGATTGCGCGTTTTCAAATTGAATTATATTTAAATGATTGAAAAGTTATACGATAAAATATTGAACAAAATTTTTTAATTCTAAATACCGTCGGAATATAACGTATTATTTAACTTATACATATACAAGGTAATTAATCATCAATCGTATTAATCATTAATCGTAACGAATTATTTCTCGATACCTTTCGCGATTGCGATTAAAAACGAAATTTGACGGAGCGTCTCGAAACACTACCTTCCTGCTCAAGCGTCGTCACACGAATAATAACAAAGCTGAAGGACGTAAACATTAGCGCGCTATTATGTATCCCCACCAAGATCGAATACCATGTTATTTATAATTGACAGCCAAACTATTTTACGTACTATGACGATATAAAATATTATACGACAATATATTATATACAAGGTGTTTCAGATCTGCATATCCAAACTAAAGGGATGAATTCGGCACACCAAAATACAAAACTTTTATGTTTCATTAAATCTCAAAAGTAGCTCTTCCCCAAATTTAATAAAAATACGGTTTTGGAACATTATAAAACATAATTTTTATTGTTCAAGTAATGATTTTTATACCTTTAACATCTGAATTTGATAAAAATAGTTATACCCCATTTTTATTAAGTTTATCATAAGACTGGCAAGAGCGCATACCATATTTTTGATAATTTATTGCCGTAATATTTTATGTATTATCACATATATATACGTGAATATTAATGTATAAAAGTATATTTTAAATTGTAGATTAAATATTTTATTAAACCATTGATGTATTACGAAGTCTTTCCTAATGCCAATTACTCGTATGTAGTTATTGCCAATAAATTATGTTTTATTAAATATAAAGATTGTTATGTTATGTGAGAGAAGACAACAATTAATAAATATAATCTTATCCTTTTTAAACACTTAATTTATCAAAACTCTTCAATTTATAATGAGCGTGTAAAATAATTTAAATTTGTTAATTAACGTGTCCATTATTTTATTTGTTTTTACTTCTAATACTGACATGTACAATGTATATTATCACTTACCTTAATATTTTCTTTAAGCAATGTTAAAAAAATATGTCTGTAATTTGTATAAATAAAAAATCGTAGTTCCTTTAATAAAATTAATATAGAATTAGAAAAAATAATTTCAAATTTTTTTCATACAAAAATTAAAATCATCAAAAGGTATTAGGACAGCACGGATGATCTATGACCCAGTTTATTATACAATTACAATATTCTTCGCTAATTCATACTGTGATAAATAATAATCGTAATAATCGTAGTATATCTAGATAACACGAACTATTTACGATTGATATGATTTTATTTATACACCATTCAACATTCTCACTCTTTCTCTCTTTTTCTCATTTGCTCCGTCTCTCTTTCTCTTCCATAAAGATCATTCTTTCATCAAAAGATGAAAAACGATAGCTGCACAGACATGCATTATAGCAAGAAATTTGTCTAATTATTACAGTCCGTCGACGGAAAAGTTCGCAAATTGCGACATCGTCGTTCATAATCACTCTCGTTAGACGTATATAGTCGATAATTCTTAGTACAAAATAGTCAAACGATTTCTCGTTCTCGTTTGAACGGGATTCTGCAATCGTCTCGACATTTTAAGAACTGTCATACCGTGCTCTTTCATGTATATTACCCTTAGACGATTATGTTATGTGCCTCGTGATAACGTGTTACACACATCGAACGTTAGTATATATATATATATATATATATATATATATATATATATATATATATATATATATATAAAACCTATAATAATCCTATAATCCTCCACGAAGACGTCAAGAAGATGGATACTCTAAACGCGAAGATAAATAATATGTGAAAAATTGAAGAAATTTATAATTGTGTATATAATCACGCAATGTACTAAACAAAATTATTTCTCTCTCTCTCTCACTCTCTTTCTCTCTAAAAGAATGAAAAAAATTTATAACAATTTATAATTATATGTCAGCTTTTTCTAGATATTTTATTGTATAAAAAGAGAGACAGAGTTTTATATTTATTATTAAAAGAGATTAGATATATCTGTATATTTTTTTATAAAATTATATTTTTGGCTGAGTTTTTTCTTCAATTAACATTTAATATTATCATTTTAAAGTATCCAATGGTGTCTTACGTCGAGAATATAAACTCTTCTATGAGTTCTTCGACTAATTGGTATACTCGGAGCATTGTAGCTTCGTTTTCTCCTAATTACTGAACATCTAGGATCATCTTAAGCCAATTACTGTGTGGATAGAAATAAAAAGCAGATAATTGTATAATTTTTTTGTTTATTTAACCTGCTTCTAAATTCAATGTTTACTTCATAAGAGATACTTTTTACGAAAGCAACAAAATATGTTGCTTATATAAGTATTCAAACTGTCATGAAAATAAATTTATAACTAATTATTGATACTGAGAGACAATTAAATATTGATATTGCTCTAGAAAGGTTTAAATATTAATTCAGAATTAAAAATTGTTTCATCGATGTATCTCTGATTCTGCTTCTTACCCCGTCCGATTGTAAATTGGTTCTTATGCATGTATATGGCGTATCGAGTATTATTTATCAATTATTACACAAGTTGTATATATACAGATAATATTTACATAGATGAGAAGATGATGGGACGGTAAGAGAAAAACATTTTTATCACGACACCACAGTCGCAACGATAAAGAACGCGCAGTGATCGTCGAAATTAAATAAAAGTATCCTATGAATATTAATCTACTTCTCTATATCTTTTTTATTACTTCTCTATATCAAAAATACAAACTAAAATGTGGAACTGCAAAGGGACTGAAGGAGCAGGACTATAAAGAAAATTAAAAATGATAAAAAAATGATATAACTGAAAGCTCTCTAGCATTTTTATTCTCAAATAATAAAAGTTAAAATATAATGAAATAATAATAATAATAATAATTAATAATAATTATATTAATGAATGTAACTAATACGAATCATCAGTAAAGCCTATTCACCTGCGCATTATCGCATATCGAACGCATTTTAAAATATCGAGCGAGTAATCGATCGACAATGATGCCGAGAAGAGGGGAATGGGCGTCCGTATCTCTCTACATTATTATCCTGTTAATTATCTACAAACTCCTGACAAACAAAAGTGGAAAAACTTCTTCCCCTCCCTCTCTTGGTTCAACTGTCTCCTCTTCCCGATTGCCTTCTTGTCCTCTTTTTACTCATCGTCGTCCGCGCATCTACTAACAAATGTACGGTTTTAGGAACTCTTTTTATTCGCCTTTCTCTCCTTTTGTCTTGTTGTAGTTCGACTCTCTGTTTGCGCGCGTGTTTTTGTCGACATTTTCGCTAGTTTGGTCCACGACTCTAGGAGTTTAGGGAATTTAGAAATGAGATGAGAGATGAAATGAATCGAAAGGGAGTTGTAATGCTCCTATATGACCTAACAATTTGCACAAATTCTCTTTGCGAAGAAATTCTCTTAGGGCGTTAACCGGATTCGTTAAAATAACAAGTTAAAAGAAAAATATATAATTAATAATCACGTATATATGAAAATATTACTGTTACGTTAGGAGCTATTTTGTATGCGCAACAATATACTGAAACAGTGACGTGCAAATTGTTGGATTGACAGTTATTCTCTCATTTTGGAATTACGTACAGATATGCAGAAAGTATAGCATTGTTCGCAGATACGTAAAAAGTCAATTTCAACACGACAAGCGACATTAACAACAGTAGCACGTATCGCGTGATTACATAGTAATCTCAATCAACACAGATGATGATAATGATGATGACATGACGATGAGAATAATACATGCTGTCATTTCTTAACGATCCGATGTAACGGATTTCCTATCTTATTCTACTATATATGTACAACGTCCGTTTATACATTTATGTATATATGTATATGCATACGCCGATGCATGCACAAGTTTATGTACGATGATACAACCGATATACTGTGACATTATAATCGTTATATGTATACATTACGCAAATTCTGCACGTTGATAATGAAATCTATATACACATGGATTTTAAGAATAAGTATATGATCAATATTATCACGTTCGTTTTCTGTGTGATCTATAATCTAATCTAAAATCATAGCCCTTAATTAATCACCGAGAATCCACCGGAAATTGTATTAATCTTAAGCGCGAAAATCGACAGTTCTATCTAGCTCACAGAAGAAACGTTTTTATACATAAAAAAATATATTAAAATACATTAAAATACATTAAAAAACATATTTTAAAATACATTACATATCTTATTGTATTTTCATAAAAAAAGGGATTCCCTCTCTTTCTGTCACTTTCTCTTTCTTAGCATAAAATATCGGAAAGACCCGAATCTTCTCTCTCTATTGCGCCAATCTGCGATTTACGGATGTACATATGTCATATAATTCGCATATGTATAGTGTAAGTAATTGTATATACATTACGTATTACTTAGGTACCGTGTTATCTACTATATTAAATATTATTAACTATCGCTCGCACGAAATATGTATTTCTCGTCAACATACAAATATTCCCACGCGCGTCACGTCGCCCCCGAATTTTTTACGAAATTCTCCCGTTCTTGCGAATGTACACATTTATAGATCACACATTATAATACTTATTGTACAGGCAATATACTTTGGCATGAATTATAACGTTTCACGTATATCGATCGTGATTCGATCTTGGAGCTCGGCACCGCGCGTGGACATCGCAATTCTCGATACAACACTCGATAGTCTTGAATTCACGTAGTATATACAGCCCTGTGACACAGATATGTACGATACGATGGATGACAGACACGCCTACGTGTGCGTGTATATATATATATATATATATATATATATATATATATATATATATATATATATACAACTGTATTGTCGGACCTCGCCGCATTTTGCCGTTGAGATGCACTGTAACCCTGCTTGCCAGCAATGTGTCGTCAAATAAAATTATTTTTAAAATTATTTGATATAAAAAAAGAAAATGACTAATGTGATATTATCTGCATCATCCAGCGTGATAAAAGAGATAATTGTACAGATAGGATCAAGTTCAATACATGTTTATGAATGTTAAAATCAATTCAATTCAGTATCATCAGATATTACTTCATTAGAATCGAGCATGTCTTATAAAAATCATAAATATATGCATTTAACATCATTGTAAAAATTTCATACATTTAAGTATCAAATAATGTATGCAGCAAATTATAATAGTATCAAAGTGTAATCGAAAATTTAGAAAAAAAAGTTTATAAATATTCGAATCTTTTATAGATACTTTAAAACGCAATCTAAATAGATTTAAAATTTTAAATAACAAATTATAGTGAATGAGTGAATTATATAATCATCCTGTATATGTATACATTATAGAATTTTGATTCCACTCAGATGCAGCAACTTTTTAGTATTTGTATAAAAGATTCGAATTTAAGAAAGTTTCGATTACATTATGATATTATATTTTGCAATACTTGTACTAGATTCGATTGCAGCACACATTTAATTACATTTTGATGTTATTATGTTTCCATATTCTTATAATAGATTCAAATATGCTGCAAACGTTATCAGTACAAACTTAATCTCATCTTTACATAGCTCAAATATATGAGAGAATAATTTTATAAAAATTATATAAATTTGTGTTTATGAAATGATATTCATGTAGCACATAATTTGACATAATTTTACAAACACCGTTGTAATTAGAAGATAAAAATATAAAAGTTGTTAAACCTTTTTTATTATTGCTACTTTACGATATTATTAACATCAGAACATTTCATTCACAAAAGTTCGAATGTAATTTCTGTTTATCATATATTATTAAATAACTTTAAATAACAGAATTACAACTATTCTGTTTGAGAATATCTGTCGAAGTTATCAAAGAAATGATAATCAATCTCTTATAACTGCCCTCTTTTGGCAAACTTATGTGCGCAATTGGATCCAATGCGCATTGACGCATCTTAAAATCGGTTGTACACTACTTGTATAAAGAAGTAATATAAGCGTCTTTCCAATTAAATGTTTAACATATATTAATAAGATATGCTAAGCATCTAGCAAGGAATCGGTCACTTATATGTCATATGTCTTCATATTACATCCAACGTTAATTACGTCTTCATATAACTTCTTTACGACAACCTTTAATATGCATCAATGTGTACTAGTACACTCGCAAAAATTCGCTGCACACTTATATTAAAAACCATCTTATCAATTGTCGTGCTTCATTCAAAACGCAGCGTGTCTTCGTATACTTTTCATTACATACTTACAACAATTCCGAATTATTTAATGACCAACATGGATTTATGCATTCTCTCACTTATATTATTTCGTTTAACTCTCATTTTCGCACACTTACATTCTCACTAACATTCTCACTTATACATTCAGTCGCTTCTTATTAGCTTTCTGTAAAACTTATTACTATTTTGAATTCTTTTTATGGTTTCTTCGTAGACTCTTAATTTTTGTGTTACCATCGAATTTTAATTGATATTACTAAAATCGTGATTATCAGTGATTCTCATCAATGACTGTGACCTTGTCGATTTGGAATACAATCAACCTTTCATATTCTTTGCTCAAAAATCGAATTAATTTGTCTATTCTTGATTTTTCAGTCCATTAAAATATGAGTCATTCCATTCCAGTTCCAGAGCTCAATCCATAAAATCTGAAGAAAGATAATCAAGAATAAACAAACGATTTTTTTACTCAATGTCGAAAAAGAATAAGAAAGTCTAATTATAGTTTGAATTTCAACTTGAATTATCCAATTTTTCGTAAGTATTATTTCCCTTATTAATTTAACAAAATCAGATTATTGGTTAATGATAGAATTCCGATAGATTGCACAAGCGTCGTTGTTGTTGTTGATGGTGATGCTGCTGCTGCTGCTGCTGCGGATGTTGTTGATGATGATGCTGATGATAAAGAGCGTCCCCTTGATGGGTCGCTTGTTGGTGTCACTCATGAGATTTGCTGTTTAGTGGATGGTAATTACCGCCTGCTGAAGCAACCAAAGCCAGAGGCAAGGATGAATTCAAAGATGCCGGGTGTGGATGCGAATGCCCCATGCCAGAAGAATGCGTCGTAAGAGCCAAAGGACTGCCGGATATAGAACTGGCAATAGAAGCGAATACCGAGGGTGCAGGCGACGTCATCGTTGGACTGCCCATCGCTGCCGTTGGAGGGTTGATCCTCTTTTCTTTTTGTCTTCTGAAACATAAATTACACGTAAATTGCTTCCGTGAAGAGAATGAAAATCAATAATACGAAATCAAGAGAATCTATGAAATCTAATTAGCGTAAATTTAAAAAAAAAAGAAAAATTATGCCGTAATTATTTTAACAATTTCAGTATTTACCTGTTACAGAACCACACGCGAACAACTTCTTTCTCCATCGCGAGACTATCCGCTAATATAGTTATCTCCTCAGATGTGGGTTTCGGGTTTTGGATAAAAGCCTTTTCTAGAGCCACTCTCACGCTAGTCTCTATCGACGTCCTTTTCTTCCGCCGTCTGCCGATCGCTTCCGGTGTCGTAAGTGGATTCGATAGGGAATTGGGATTGTTCAAGGAATTATCGGCATCCTCCAGCCATTTTTGTAGTAATGGTTTCAGCTTGCACATATTTTTGAAAGAAAGATTTAACGCTTCGAACCTGAAATGCAGAAGCGTCGATTTTATCTAATTTAAAGTACAATAACGTTATTCAATTAAATTAAAATTAATGTAATTTATTTTTCTTTCTACTTTTTTTATTTTTTTATTATATACATATTTTGTGTATATATAATTCAAACAATATACGCAAATAGTTGTCTCAATTGAAAAAAATCGGAAAAATTCAGACATTATTTTATACGTTTTTATAACGTGCATTATTTAAAAAATTTGCATTATCTAAAAAAATTATTCTCATTTTATAGTTTAAATTGAGAATATATATATCTACCTAGAGATGGTAGTTTGCGAAAAGTCATTGCCGTAGAGTTTGCCCATTGCAAGTCCTACGTCTCCTTGGGTGAAACCGAGCTTGATCCGCCTCTGTTTGAACGTTTTGGCAAATTGTTCTAGTTCCTCGAGATCCGTTGTCTCTTCCGGAGAGGGTTCTAACTTTACCGGTTTTACTGCTGGCGGTGTGCTCGGCGGAGGTGGTGATCTTTGCGCTAAACTTCGTCCGACCAAACTGCCGCTGTTTTGAAGAGCCTGCTGTTTCTGCAGAGCCTGTAACTGCTGGGCTGCCTGAGCTACCGCTTGCTGCACCTGATAATATTTTAATTCTTTTCTTAGAATTATAAATTAAAATATGTTCAAACGGGACACTCAAGTTAATTATATAAAATGACTAGAATCGCTCGCAATTAAATGAAAATTTATATACATGCGAATTAGAGTTGTATCGCGACTCTCTTGAATTTTTTAAATCTTCTTATCACTTCTAAAGAAATTTTTTATTCAAGTATAGAGTGAATAATCTGCGTGTTTTCATTCGCGAAATCACAGAGTCAACAATGCTCGGACACGATTCTGCCTTAAACCGTACCTGCATGGACTGTGAGTGCGGATGACTCGGTCTTGTTGGATAGCCACCGCTCTGCAACAGCCCCTGTGTGCAAGACATTGACGACCATTGGTGAAAATCAACATAATGGTCATCTATGTTCCATTTTTACTCGTAATGAGAATTTTTGATTCTTTTACGAATCTCGTGATTCAAAGCTACATTTAGGCTTACATTCAATTTTGCGCCCGTCAGCCTCGAATGAAGATAAATGTGTCTCAGTGTTTTCATGTTGAAACGCGTGGCACGTGTCTAGTTCGTGTGTACAGGTACAAAAAAGGATATATATAATAATTCCAAGGGTCGAATCTGTCCGATCGATTATCTTCACCCTTTCCTTAGGGACATGATGCTCGATTATGAGAATGAGGGGCTCGCGTCGCGGGTACGAATCGGAAAGGGTTCGGGGTTGGTCGCGTGTCGCCGGCATACGAGCAGCTAGTTTATGCGTGCATTGTAGCCGCGAAGACACCCTACGGAAACGTCTCAAATTGAGCCACGTGCGGGATCAACCGCGACAGGTTATCGTCTAAAATCCCAAGGCATCTGTCTACTTTTAAACAAGACTAATCTTCCGATATTTTATAAATATTTAATTGCAGAAATATTAAATATTGTGTAAATTATTTTTGCACGTGACTATAAAAATAATGATTGATAAAAAGAATGTGTATGAGTTTTTATAAAATTTAACTAAAAAGAGCGAATAAACAAAAACAATACATACTAAATATATAATATTTCTGTTTTTCGATTTTAATTTATCCCTGAGATTCCATTAAATATTATAATAATATTTATTATGTTACGTATAATAATTTTCAAAATTATTCCATAATTATTCGTATTTAAAAAAAGAACAGTAAATTAATTCACATTTTATTAAACGATACTATGAAATCCTCTGTTAGGCATGACGATCAAAGGACCCGAAAAGGTGATCTCCGAATGAAGAAATTAAATGTCTGTTGCGGCAGATAAGCCACAAAGGCCCTCACGTGGCGCGCACACGTAACCGCCCGCGAAGGGGTTGGAAGAGGCAGGTTGTACTCGGCGAAACGCTTCCCCGAGTGAAGAAGGTCGTGTGCCCCTTCTTAAGGCTACGCGTGAATAAAAAAAAGAGGAACACGCGGAGAGAGAATCCTCCCATAAGCTTAGGAGAAGAAGAAGCGGAGAAAAAGGAAACATCCTGGCCACGTGTGAGGTAACAAAAGGCACCCCGTGGCAAGGTGCCGAAGGGCTCTGGGCCCACCTTGTGGCACCGTGCGGTATCTTCCAAAGGAGAGAGAGGGAGGGAGAAAGAGACGGGGGGAAGATCTAGGGGCCCAGCGGGCCCTACGCGCAAATATGCGTGTACATGTGCGCACACAATAAATGTATAATACATGAAGAACGCGGCTGCCCATTAAGTGTGCTAAAGCTCGAAGTCGTTTTGTTGATTTTTCCCGGAGACTATATAGTTGCACGCGCACGTCGTGACGGATTTTCTATAGGCATTTTTTTTTTTTTCGTAAATGCAGAGCCTGATCCATTCAAATCGTTCGCGAGAAGGGCCGCACGGATAAAGAGGGGACAAGGGAGGATGGAAAGAGAGAGGGAGAGAGAGAGAGAGAGAAAAAACGAACGCATCCAGGAAGCAGGATCGTTTTTCAACGTATCCCCGGATATCGTGGATCGATTCCTCCTCCTTCTTCTGTCGATTCGAAAGATCCGACGAACAAATAGTGAGAAAATCGTGAAACGCTCTTTTCATCCGAGAAATGCGTGCTGCGAGACGACTGATAAATATGTCGCTTCTTTTTCGGCGATCGTCAAGCGCGTTTTAAGGCATGCTCGAAATGTGATATTTATCGAGGAACATCAGGAAATCTCTTTGTACGCTTTTTCCGGAGATGTCTTCAATTATTATCCGTTTTCTAAGTTTTTTTGTATCGCTTGTATCATTATAGCTCCGATAATATATTAAAAATTTAAGTATTTTTAAAATTAAAATTGTTTTAATCTCTTTTTCATCCTTTCGTATCCAACTTACGATTAAGATTTTTTCGACTAGTATTTTTGCGATAAATTATACTTTTTTTTTTTATTTTCCACGTGAAACAATAAAAATACAATACAATCTGACTAAATATCAGGCAAAGAAGCTCGCAGTCAAAAGGCCGCCGGGACTATCTCGAAGAGACTTTAATGCGGCGTAATGGAGCGCAAAGTACAGTCTCGATGTGGTTGTAAATTGGCGCTTTTGCATCGGGTATGCGAGCGCGAGCCTAAACGAAGAGGCAGCACCCCAGTCTTCTTTGTGCCATCGCCAAGCCGGCTATCTCGACGTTGAATCGCGAGATTGCCGTCCGCGAAAGAATAAGACGTTCGCTCTCGTCGGATCTGCACCGATCAGATAGCACGACCGGATTGCGACCGAATTGTCGCTTCTTCGATGATCCGAACCGATCGGCTGCGATTCGACCGACAAAATTGCAACGGCACGAATTGTAATATACGATTTAAATGGATAAGATAATTCGATACTAGTGTTATATCCATGTCAACAATATGATATGGAGATCAAAAATACAATCTCCGAAATTCTCTCTCTCTCTCTTTCTCTCATTTTAGCCTGTATCAAAAAGCGAGTTTCATAAATTCACCTGATTTTGCAGGAAGAACTGCGCCTGTGCCGGAAGCTGTCCCGCCGCCGGATTGGCTTGAAACATGGCGAGTTGCTGCAGCAACGACTGTTGCTGTTGCAGCGTCGAGGCGAATGCTTGAATCTCTTGTGACGATCTCAATGTCCCGAGAGAGCCATGCATAAGCAATTGTTGGCCGACCAATTGAGCGGCCAATGTTGCCTGGGAATTACTGTTGTTCTGCTGGGTAGATGCGTGTTGTTGTTGTTGCTGATGGTTGCCCGTAAGCTGGTTACTGACTACGGAACTCGGTGGAGACACGCTGCCGCTTGTACCGCTACTACTATTCCGTTGCGAGACATCCGTGACCTGAAATAACGTCGTTGAATTTGCCTTACAATTTTTGCCAATCAATAATTGCATATTGAATTCACATGTGAAATTTATATAAGTATGTTTTAGTATTTCAAGATCTTTATTACGGTCGTTGCAGAGGGTGTTTTTAACACATCTGCAATTCCGGAAAAGCACATCTTTCAATGTTAAAAGTCAAGATCACAAGTCTCTACGATCAGTCAAATGATATGTCGACGACTCTTGGCATTCTACGATTGAATGGTTTATCGCTCGAGATTATCAAGTGACAGTCTCCGACTCCCTCTCTCGAAATGCGGGTTACAACGCATTTCACACTGTAATGTGGGACCGAGAACACGAAGAATCAACCGAGAGGCACGCGAAGAGGGCCACCCTCCCTAATATTACAGAGTAAATTCGCCGTCGAACAAAGCTGTGTTTACACTCGGCCAGGTCAGGATATTGGTCACTACGGTCCATCCTGCGCTCTTTTGTGTTTTATAAAACCTACTCTCCCTACGTGTCGTCGTCCCTTCTTGTCGTTCATCTCGCTAGTGGCTTCCTTTATTTATTTGTCAAATATTGATCGCGAGCGCTTTTTACGCGCCCGTCAAGAGAAAGAGAAAAAGAGCGTTCCGTAAGAAAAAAATCGAAGACACGACCGGGACGTTCCTCTCGAAAGAAAGCATGCCGGATATTACGTTTGCAAATGGGATTGGTACCATTGTTGATACGTTTAAACAACGCACACAGGCGACGTATATGATAATATGTCATATGACAAAGCAAGCTTTCATTGAAATAAGTAGAGAAAATATCATTAAAGTGTTAAATTTATCATTGAAGAAAATAATTTTTTATAAATGTTATACGCGAATTAAATATGAGAAAACATTTTTTTTTTAGCAATAACTAAATAGATAAAATGGATTGATTAAAATCAAACAAAATTAGTATAAAAAATTATTATAGATACAATTTGCCAAACAAAAATGGAAGTACATAAATATAATTTATTTGAAAAATTGTTAGTAAAAATGTTTTTCTTGTTTCTATGCAAAAATTGTATTAAACATTATATATATTATTTATCTTTAACATTTGCTTTTAAAAAAATTTACATCTAAAAAATTTAGCGTTTTTATGTTTGAGTATAAAAGACTAAAATGAGATATTGTTGCAATGCAAAACTATCCGTTGTATTATTAGAATATTTTTTTTCTATATTTTATAGCGACGATTATTCACGATGATTATTCATTTGATCGTAAATATTTTCTATTAATTTTGAGAGCGTATATCATATCGAACATCGATATTAATAGAACTGTTGTGACACAAGCCCTGAGATCAAGAAGCGCAATTAATTTCGCACATATTATCTAAACAGTTGTAACTTCGCGCATGCAAAATGAATTATACTCGTATACATTTTGCTCTTTTTTCAGCTCTTTTTTCTCCTTCCTTTTTTTGATAATCATTCATATGTGACTGCATGACAGAATGTCTTTATCTCTGTCTTCTAATAGAAATTGCAAATTTATAAATTATTGATAAAAAGATATTGATCATATCAGATAAAAATTTACAATCTTAAAATTCTTAGAAAATAAGATTGATTCAAATTCGATAGAATAAAATAGAACATATATATATATATATATATATATATATATAAAATTAAATAATTTACCAAATTAAGAGCCTCCTTGTCAGAATCCATAGAATCATTATCAAAATGCGCTTCGGTGGCATCATGGATGTCACTCGCGATACTTCTGTCATCGCCGCTGAGTTCTGGGCCGTCAACATCGCCGTGTAAGTCTGCATCTGTAACAAGCACAGAAAAAGTTTCGTGAAAAAATGATCTAGATATATATATACGTTTCAATTTATTTCTTTCATGTTTAATAGGTATCTTTAAATTTTTACACATTAATCTCGTTAGACGATTCTTAGATATAAATTTAAGATATGTCAAAAGCGTCTTCTCTCAAATTTTGTATCAAGTTTTCGAAAACTTTGTATCGAATTTTTTAGAAAAAAAAGTCGCTGTCGCCATACAATTGTTGTTATTCTGCGCTCTATACTTCCGATGGTGGTAATGTGTAGGGGTAGTGGTCGGTGTGCTGGTAGCATGAAGACGCATGTCCGCCAGGATCATTCTGGGCTCCTCCAGGAACACCATCATAGTTTCGTCTCGTCCGTTCGTCGTCCCTACATCGGGACGTCTCTCGAGGTCCAACACGACGGTCGATACCTCGCGCGAAAGCGTAAAAGATCGCGCCCGGCGATCCCAGGTTGATCTATCGATCGGCGCGATCTCATCCCGCTTCGGAAGACATCCGGACGAAAAAGAGACTGCGCACTTCGGTCCAAAGAAAAACGCGACAATTTTCCACTTTTGTTAACGCACGATTGACTGACGATCCCGAACACGATATAATTGCGTATTAATTAAATTCACGAGACTTGGATCAGACGCGTTAAAATTATCGCTCGTTTAACACCTCATTAATATTTATACGATTTCACGATCTATCGAAAAGAGTAAGAAAAAATCGTGAAATTTCGAAGGTCACCGCCGGACAGCGCCAGTCTTCGCCGACAGACCGATATGAAGCGAATGTCAGAATGACGCAACGAAACCTCGCCGCTAAGGGCGCATCAACCCTCCCCACCACCACGTGGCCCGACCGGGCCCCAGGATTGGCCGAATGCATCGGTTACGTCGAACCGATTGGTCGTAGCAAACCCTTTTGCCTTTTCAGCGTGCCCTCTCTTCCTTTACTCGATCGTGACAACCCTTCGCGAGCATCCATCATCGTATCTTATGACTGCTCTCTCCCTCGCCACCCCTTTACCGAGAGTCTCCTTCGTCTCGCTCGCGCCGGGGTTGCCGGGATAATGGCACGGAACCGATACGCAGAAAACTGGCTTATGCGATTGGTCCATGTGCGAGATTTTTAATAAATATTTCGATACGCTATTTTGAAGGGATTTATGATGCCCAACGTCATACGTCGCGCATGCTTGCGTCCGTTGACGAAGCGACGAAACTCCTCTTACGTTCGAGATCACTAAAGCTTGGGATTCTTTTCCGTACAAACATATTTCTTGCACATGTTAGTTAACTGATCACAGAAAGATTTGTATAATTTGTAATATATAATCAATCCAATTGTAGCATATATTATGTATATATATGTATACAGTGATAAGAATTCTCATATACATTGTGTTATTACAGATTAAGAATTCTTTAAAGAGATTTCTAATTTTATATAACGTATATTAAATATGAATATATGCAAGATGTTTCGAATCAGAGATCTTTTTAATGATAAATTATTTGTCAATTTGGAATTAATTTTAGCAAAACTCGAAGCATCAATAATATTTAAATTATAACTGATTGTGAAAAGTTATAAAATTATATTTTTTAGTTAAGTGCAAATAAAGTTTATTTTAATAGAATTTTGATTTTTGAAAAGTTTGAGTTACAAAGATATACATACAATATAAAATTGAAAACATTAAATAATAAACTTGCCTCGATAGTATCGCTATATGTGTATATATATATATATATATATATATATATATATATATATATATATCTTTTATACAAGTAAAAATTCAGTTTTTATGTCAAAAAATATCATTTACACATACACACATAATTGCTTAATTAAAATCTTTTAAATACCCTTCGTAATAGTACAAAGTAAACGAAAGAATACGTAAACTAAAGTGAGCAATCAACCGCGACTAAAGACACAAGAAGAAGCTGTTTCTTCATTCTTGTGGGAAAGTCGAAAACCGCGAAAGGGCCAAGTCGTTGGGAGGGGAGGAAGAGGACGAGGGTCAGCGATGCCAAAAAGTGGAAGTCGCTTAGCCATTTGGAGCCGCTTTTCTCTCGTGGCGCTTTCCCATCGACTCTCGATTCCAGGATAAAAGCCGAGAAGAGAAACCGAAAATGGAGATAAACGCTCGCGAAAGCTTCATAAAAACGCACTACCGCGGACGCAGGTGGGGACGATCCTTCGTTTTCCGACGCGGTGTTACCGGGGGGATGCCGGGAACGATCGTTATTGGTGGTGCCAGGAGCTTTGCTGAGGAGAGAAGAACGAAGGAATTCAAAATCCTGTGAATCCTGCGAGCGCGCCACGCCGCTTTTCGGGGGTCTCGACCCGATTTTCGTCTCTCCATCTGACGGTTACCTGACGGGAGGATTCCCCCGAAATCGTAAAAAAAAAGGCGAAAAAAAGATGCAACAGGTCAGGTAGGATATCTCCGGGAAACTGACGGGCGCACTGGTATTGGTATGGAATCCCTATAAAATTTCGCTCCGCTCGACGCCCGTCCTTTACCTCTCCCGAGGGCGCGTATCCTGGACCCTTCTTCCTTCGTTCTTTCCACAGCGCGCAGGATATTGCGGCAGGTACATACGCGGCTCACACGCGGCTTTCCCTTTTCATCCACGAATTTGCATCGTCCCTCCCTTTTTTCATCGAAAATTACGCTTTTTTCCGTGAGAATCTGCGGGCCCCTCCGCGAACGGGAAAGACAGCGCTGGAGGTGGGGAGATGGAAGAAGGGATCCAAGATTTTTGGGGCGATTTTTACCAGTTTTCGATTTTACCCTTGCTCTCCTTTGTTACCGTAAAGCAGCACATTAAAGATGGCGTTAGGTATTAAACCAGGTGTGACATTTTTGATAACGGAAAAGAAGCGAGTGAAACTACCGTCGATTGATTTTTATTTTCTTGTAACGCGCGCATATGTGCGGAATCGTACACTAACACGGATGCAACAGAGACATAGAGAAGCGATGGTTTTTCTCCGTTTTTTTTTTCCAGCAAGTTTGCGAGTAACCGACGCCTTGCTCTCGGCGAATCAGAGGTGATGGTTTAAAAACAAGCCAACGAATATCGTTGTGATAGACTTTTTTTTTTAACGTAGACGACACACGTTACCGAGACCGAGAGATAGAAAAAGACGGACGAGGGTGAAACATGGATGAACATCAACGGATTTTTAACGTATCTCTGTAAAGTTATCCAATCGGTTACGCCGGAAAAGAATAAAAAATTTCCTTCAGATAAAAAAATGCATTTTGTATAAAAAGATTTAAGAAGACATTTTAATCTCGAATAAAAATTCCATCTCTCTCGTAGGAGTGTACAATTCTATTTCTTTCTAGGAATAAAAGATAAATTACTAATTTTATTATTTATTACTTTTAAAATACCGGCGTATTCGCTACTACGATCTTCACAATCGAATGAAAGAAGCGCGCGCGTTGAAAGCGCTCGACCCGTCCGTCGATCTCGGACCGATTCGATATCGAGCCGTACGAAAGAATGTCGATCATCTGGAAGATCGTTATCTCCCGATGGATCCTCCGTCCCTTTGTGTCTCGCATCTGCATACAGACACACATATCATCGCACGCATACTCGCGCAAGCGGCCATTGTGCGCGGACGCTGGACACAATGCAGTCGCCCGTGCAATTTCGGGCCATTCAAGTCCGTTTAGCGCTTCGCACGAGTGACACGGTAAACCGTCTATCCATCACCCACGCACACTCGCGCGATCGCGACACGTGAAGAGAAAACACCGTCGTCGAGAGTCGCAACGAATGCGTGCGATGATGCGCCTACGAGGGCGTCGATAAGAGGGGGGGGGAGGCTGCAGCTGGAAGAGACGCAGCCCCCGTGTGTTGTTGTACGTGCCTGCATCTACGAGCGAGAGGTCGAGGATGCGAGGCCGCGGCGACGACCTTCGCCTTCTCTCTCTCAAAAGTACGATCCTCCGCTTCGCGTGACCCACGGCGAAGACTACGTGGCCGATGACCCGAGCACGGGCAACTTTCAGGATTAGGAGAGTGAGTCACGTCCGTCAGGTGATAAAATGGCACAATGGCGCACCTGAAGGGCCGCCGCAAGCGAGGATTACGCGCTTTTTGGCAAAACCTGCTGTTGCGATTAAATCTGATAGAAAGAGAGAAGGAGATTGATCGTGGTTTACCAGATCGAGAAATTTATTAAGGATTTAAATGTAACGCATATATTAATCGAGTACACATACACACATTGTAATTGGATAATAAAAAATAAAAAAGGGAATAGGTATCACAAGAGAAAGAATATATTTTAACCGAATTTTAATTAAGAGAAATAGAAACATTGCATCTGTTTATTAAATCACTGCGAATATACTCTAATGAAGATAATTTCTACTAGAACCTGTCTCTTTCGCATTATTAAATCCTAATGCAATATTTCTTAAGTCGTTCAAATTACAGTACGAGAAATAATTCAAAGTAGCACAGCAGTGTTCTCCAATATCCATAAAAACCGTCTGAATTATGCATCGCCTCTCATAAATATTGCATTCACATCATAAGCAGAAAAGTTCCCACAACTATAATCTATCAAAAACAGTCGCATAAATAATGTTTGGTGAAATCAGGCTGTTTTTATAAATTCAGAATTTAGTTAATGTGGTTCTTAATGAAAGATTAACCGCCTATAGTTTTGTAATAACCAATTTTATTATTGATTATTAATGCAAATTTTAGAATTTGCTATTAATTCTTATGTCAATACGTTTCGCAAAAAAAAAAATCTTAAAATTAAAATTACATTTAAAATTAAATATTTTATCTTTACGAATTATATCAATTTCTTCTTTCACAGAGACTGTATGCATTTTCCAAAAGCTATTTAATCAATGAGTTTGAAACAAAACCGTCACTCTCTTATATTAAATATTAGAATTACTCTCGTAAATTTAATAACATTATAACATATTCCATCATGATGTTACGATTTTACCGAACAGTAGCGTACACATTCCCATCTAAATTGACGGACCTAGCGGATGAATAGCGACAGACTGCTTTCTCCGCTCGCGACCGAGGAATCGCTATGAAAAAGTTCCATTTTCTGGATGAATTCTGGCTACAGGCACCGTGCAACCAGAATCCCTTGCCTAAATGGCGGTCTCTCTCTGTTCATCGTTCCTCTCGGAGATTCATCTCGTCTCTTTTTCCCCTATTCCTTCGCTCTCGTTCTTCCGCTCGTTCTCCGTTTCAGGATGTTTTTGTTCGCCAAGGCGAGAATAGCCACCGGCGACGAGGGCGTGCTGCTCTTTCCGCGCGATCTACATAAAATATCGATTTTCGAGGCGCGTCCCGAGAAAAATATATCGACGAGTCACGCGGGCCCGATGATGAATCCCTCCTACTGAAACCGGCCCTTCTCACTTTAACGTACGCGGAGCGCATCACAAAGAAGAAATCGTTATTTTCACGGCTCGGTCCGATTTCGCGGTTGCGTCCCGTATTTTCTCACCCTCCCCTCCCTCCCTCCCGCGTGTTTCATCTCCCTCGCTCTCCCTTGCACGTAGTCGATCCATCGCGAGTTCGCGATCTCCGTCGATCGAACCTCACTCTTGTCGACGATTCGCTTTTTCTTCCTTCGCCTCCTTGCATTGTTTCTCTTTGCTCCTTGGTGGTCCTATAATCGATCGATTTTCTTCGCAATTCTTTCACTTTTTCGTAACAAACTGATATAAAATGATAGGCAAATTCGATAATTACAGTGTTATTTTTTTATAGCAATCCATTATTTTAATCGAGCACAAAATTATATTCGGTGAAGACGACGCTTGGCATCATTAAATATAATATAAATTTTTCGCATATGTATCGTATTATTAAGATCCATTATTTTCCCGAATCTGGAAAGTCTTCTCTACGATCGATTGTTTCAATGTTCGTGACGGCGAGTAATTATATTTCTATTTCTCAGAAATTAATTTACCTCATATTCGGATCACGAGCCGCAGACTGCGTTGCTGCTGGGACCGTCTGGCGTAAATTCTTACATATGTCGCCGAGTTTATCGCATCATTTATTACACTTCGATTTCTTTCGATCGATAAAAAAATCTTGAAATCTATTTCCTCAATTAAAGAATTGAATTGATGCGTTTAAAAATAAATAAATATCGGAATTAACAAACAAATCAAATTCTAAATTTAATTATGAGATATTTTATTATTGTAACGCTTCTTCGTTTAATATATAATTTAAAATCTATTATCTATCTCAATATGATTTGACGTTATGTAATTTTTGATGATTTAATTTTTCTCTCCTCCACATGCTGCGAATGTTTCAATTGCTTGCGCATGTTCTCATTCGATGATGAGACAACAACGACGGCGAGTAGATGTTTCTCACATCGTTATATAGAGTCCCTTCTCCCCGATTTACTCGCGTCTCAGCAAGACGCACCCCTCTAAGATGGCAGATCGCATTAGAGCCGGGTTCCTCTTCTATCGGCCGTTCTTCTTTCTCGTTCGTGTAGCAACGCGACCGAATGTCTAAGCAGCATCTGCCCTACGCGTCGTTTCTTCGTCGCCATTCTTACGTAAGGCGACGACAATGCAACCCGGTCCGGGTTACGGGGGAGGAATTCCCCGGCTATTATTCTCGAGGTATATGCACCGCCTGTCAACCGACTTACGATTTTATTAGGGCCTTACGTCATTCGATTATGCTTGGCCGGGCCCCGATTTTCATTCAGAGTGAGAGACCCGAGACTACCGTAAGGAAACGTCCGACATAATAACCGATCGGATTCGATCGGATTCTACGTCGTTATGTTAACTATACAATACAAGATTTATGATTTATGATTAATTTCATGTAAAAATATGACTAAACTGTAATGTATTATAATTTAGAGATTCTTTAGAAAGAAACAGGAAATATATCAAACAATGTACGAAATAATATCTTCTCGATTTATTATAAAATTTCGTAGATTATAAAAAGAATAAAAAACAATCTCTCCTCATTGTACTTTCAAACAAACTTGATCTATAGAATCATACTAGATCTATAAGAACCATACTTGAGGACATGCCAGGCTTCCTAGAGAGAGAGACTATGAGCCGCATAAGTATTGTCCGGATGCTGGTGTCGAGAATCGCGGCAGTTACCGCGATGAGACTGTAGACGACGGGAGAAGCGTAACAAAAGGGGAGGGTACCAGAGGGGGTAGATAGCAGAGCCAATAGAATAACAGTGTTTCGTCTGGCATGTTTTAAACCGGCATTGCCCGGCGGCTCGGCAAAGGGTGACGACGAGAGAAGGGGTGGACTGGTTTTTCGAGCGCAGCGTGTGTGGGGTGAGTCTAAAACCGTTAGGTTGGTCGCGTGCTACTGGAGGCACGTGGCCATCCTCCATCCTCCCCTTTTCGTCCGTGTCTTTTTTTTTTTTTTACGCACGCGCACATACGTGTCCGGAACGACGCGCGACAAGACGCACTCGAAAGGATCCTTACGCGAACTGAGATTAAACGCAGAAAACTAGAGTTTTATATTACCAATATATATTTGTTGTAATTATATTCTTACATACGTCACAATTATCTTTATATTTTTTATAGAATTTTTATATAATTTTTGCAATTTTATTTCTTCGATTTTTGTCGTCGTTCGAATTTTTTTACGAAATGAACATAAAACATTCAAAGATAGTGATCTCGAGTAAAAAATAATCTTTCAACTGATTCTTTTATCGTAATAAATTCATTCTTAATTAGCTACATCTTATCTAAGAAATTCCTCAACACTGTATAAGCAATGGATCTCTAAATGGGTATTACGGATTCCTCCGGCGGATGGAACTTAATTTATTCCGTTCATTTCGGAGTCGCGACGGGCCCGGAGCTATTGATCGACGAAATTCGATGATCATTGTTGTTCGGAGCTCGTATCGGCGAAACCCCAAATTAAGGATCCAGGTAAGCAGCGAGAGACGCTCGGACGCATGCGGCGCCATTAGCCGCGGTTGCAGCGCGATGAAAACGGAATAGTCGATCGCGCGGCAGATGCAGGGGATCGGTAAACAGTCGGCCGGATAACAGTTAGGTCGCCGTCATCGCTCGTCATCATCAACGCGGCTGTATACCGTTAGAACGAAGGCAAATGTGCGGGCCCTTCGCGGCACGTGCTCCTCGATCAAACGCAGCCGTTACTTGGATTCAGAGATAGGTTGGATGTTTGGTAATCGCCCTAAAAGTTTCAAGAGTCCTAGTATAATTCTACAGTTTTTTTTATGATTCTGAATTTTTTTTTTTCAAAATAGCATATCCCAAAAAAAGAAATTGGTGTTGTAATTTTAAAAGCAGATTTTTTAATTAATTTATCTGTGATAAAGTCTAATATAAATAAAGTGTCATTTAAATATCAACTGCAAATATATCAAACAAATCAATGACTAAAAATTGCAGTGTAATATAGGAAATTTCGCTTTCGCCGTAAATTTCCGATGAGGAAATGAAACTATGCATATAAAAGAGAGCGAAGTTTAGGGGAAGTTTCACGACGATACCTCGACATCATTTCGCATCGGCACCCTTTGCCGCTCGACTGGCAGTGATGTATGATGCGGTAAACCCCCATGCTGACCACTCCCAATCTCTTACAACTTTTTCTCGCGGATTGGACAAAATTTGATTTTTAGATCTTTTTTCGAGGGCAAAGGAGCCAGACAATAGAATTTTAAATCGCTAAGATGAGGTGACAGATGCTATTAAGCGCGCAGAAAATTGCGGTTTTCTCTGTCTCGAAAAAGAATATGATTATCTTATGTTGCTTTATTTTCACAGTCTTGTGTTAAATTTTATTTAAGGCGGAGCTAGCATTATCGTCAAAATCTCGCGTAAAAATCTTCGTCAGTTTCCCGAGAGCAACGTCGAGATTATTTGAATATCCCGTATTTAAGATTCGCCCCGCGTAGTGCGGAGCAGTGATTGTCGACTTGGCAGGCTGGTCACGTGGCCGGCACGTCATACACGTCAAACCAACCCCCCATGGAAACCACCCTATTGCGTCTAAGGCAGCCCCGCGGCCGGTCAGCATCAAGTCGGGGAGGCCTGCGAGCACTTTACATTCTATTTTCACGCTGTACTGACCCCGATGTATGCGACTTCCTTAACATATTCGCCAGATATTGCCTTTTGGCACGTGCTACCTACCCAATCGATATTCATCCTCCGTGAGAATGAAAATTTATCGGCGTTCTTAAAGTAGCACCGATCGCGCCGAATAGCCAGCTATTCGTTGGAGAAGCATTGCATTTTTTTGCAACTATATTCATGAAAAAACTGATTTTTGTAAGATCAAAAAAAGCGATTTCGTGTTTAACATTAAATATATATATATATATAATAATTATAATAATTATTAATAATAAAAAATTACATTTCTATAAAAATTCTATGCCTGTCGAGTATGTTATCGATATCTGAATTCATCGAAATTATATATAGCGATTTCAAGCCCTACCTAAATTTAAATGGACGATTGACGAAGAGCAACTTTCAGCGTGATCGTTCACCACCTGACGCGTTACAGGCGAAATAGCCGGCTATTTTATGCGTGTCACCGCCCTCGCGCGGTGTTTTCACGGGACGGCGAGCACCCCGGGATTCTTTCAGGGGTTCCCCGCGAAGCGGACGATCGTCCAGTCAAGGGGAGAGCACTTCTATAACCGAGTTAAATAACGCTACATTAGCGCCCCGCGCGATACAAAGGCTGTCCGAGTGTGAAATACCCCGTGGCTTATCGGGCTCCCGCAGAAGTTTCTCTCTAGTTAATCTCGTACGGATCGCGCGTTGCTCGCGTCGACGTGACCCCGCACTCTTTACGTAAAACACTGTCGCAAAACTGAAAGCCAATCGTTTCTCAAAATCGCTCGCGGTTGATCGAACTTGATCCGATTTTTTGCGAGACAAAAGCAGACACAATTTTGCGATTTAAAAATACGATCAATGCTCGTAATAATAAATATGATGGCAAAGCTCAAATTTTTTTAATTATTAAAAGCGATGACACATTGCAGGGACGCGATAGTATCGCTTGGAAAATGCTTTATAATGAACTGGCTCCAGATTATATTTCTTGAAAAGTGTATCTTCATGTGTTACAATCTGCTGCCGAAGAATACCAAGGTGTTCATCGCGTAATTATGGCCATTGTTAAAACAGTTCCGCTCCGAAACGTTGGGAATAAAAATTAAAACGGAGAAAATGATATCATCTATGAGATTAATGTCCATTAATCCATTTACATTAACCTACATTCGTGATGTATAAATCCATATTTCCCGAGGCAGAGATCTAGATAACAAGGCACTTCGATGTCCTTGTGTAACATTTAATAAATGATTAATAAGAGAATGTTTTCTTCCACGAATATACATCTTTTTCTTTGTTTATTAGCAAAATTCGCTTGGTCAAACAATTAAATCAATTATGAGTTTCATAGCTTTTTGCGACAAGCAAAATTGACGGCCGTATAGATTTCATTATTCCGACAGTTCGCTACTTCAACGACGATGACGACGCAGAGACGGTCGTCTTGATAAGGACAACAGTGACGTTTACCTGCGTCGTTCTTTGTCCTTTTTACAACAATTACAGCGGTGTCTAGACGTGGCTGCTGTTCCTCCACAAAATGACAATTACGTGGCAATAGAATCGTCTCATCGGTCGTTTCTTTCAGTTAAACGCCACAATGTTCCAGTCGTTTGAACCTCGTTTCCCCCCGCACACTCACCTTCTCATAAATGTGACAGAATACTGTTTTTACAACCTTAGAGAGGAAATTATTGCCATACAAATTGCCCTTCGTCCGTTCTAGCAATATTATACAAATGTCGAAATCTAGACATTGTGTCGACATAATAGGCTTTTTGTGTTCGATTTTTGTATTTCCCACACAAATTCTCGACACTTATATATATAAAATAAAAAAAACAACACTCTCTTTCACATAATATATTTCGAAAAAATATTCAAAACATGAATAAAGATTGCGGCTCTACGATAGCGCGAGGATCGTCGTCCGATGGTATCCGGGAGGGAAAATCGCATCCATCTTTTAACGGATATTCACGGCAATACCTGCGTCGATGTTAACGCACTCGCGAGATGATCGCGAGATTCGAGAAGGCAGCCGCACACATTGAGGTTTTTTCTCCCTTTTTCGGAGCCCCTCTTTCACTTCACCACCCTCTTTCCTCCATGCGCCAGCAAAGAGCGAACTTCTCTCTCTCTCTCTTTTTCCCTCTCCCTCCCTTCTCAATTGTTACCGGCGCTCTGCTCTCGCCCTTCAACCACCCTACCAACCTTTCACCAGAAACGGCTCCTCTGGCTTAATGGCTGACGGAGCTATCGGGTTTCTGCAGAAGCGTAAAAGATCTTCGAGGAAAGGCGCGATAGATGCTATCTTCGTCACTCGTTTTCTCTCTCTCTCTCTCTCTCTATCTCGCCTGCTCCCTTATACGCACTCTTTCTCGTTCGCCAGTGGATACATTCTTACCGCGGGTAAACGAGACCTACGACGATGGTCAGTACATACCGTAAGTTGTAGAAGCCAGTTGCCGTGCGTCAGTTGACTCATACAATTCCGTGCTTAAGATAAATGCGTACTGTCTCGTATTTCTCGCGCAATTTAATCCGACCGTCGTGCGTTATCTTCAGGAGAAAAAAGGAAGAATGGTCTCCCTTGAAAAATATTTGATTTTAATAACCGCATTGATGGAGGAACAATTTTGATTATATGATTACAGAAATATTCGAAAAATTCGTGCGCTTTCAAGAAATACATAAAACATAATTCCGTAAATCGTTAAATATATGTTTCAATAACTCTTTTTAGTTTTTTTAATAATTGATTGACCGTACAAGATTATTTAATATTGAATGTTAAAAATAATTTATTTATAAAATTAAATCAAGTATAATTTGTATTTGAAATAATAATGCTATTCTTTCTTCATGCAAAGTTTTAAGACTTTTCAAGTAATCGCACGATCATTTGCTTTTAAAAATAATCCATTATTATCTAAATAATGGTGGATTTAGTTTTAATAATGATTAATATATAATTCAAAGAAATTTTTATATCTAATAAGTTTTGCTGACATACATCACACAGAGAGAGTTCACAAAAAAGGGCAAGTAAAGGAAAGGATCGTAAAAAGATCGCTACTCATCAGCCTGTTGCAGGCCCACCCCCACGAACGCGCGATGTATATAAAAAAACTGCGAGGGTTGCACCCCTCGACGGCGACGTGTATACGTATCGACAATCTGTACAATCGCGTGCTGGTAGATAACGTGGCGCTAATTGATTATAATAAGCGGCGAGGAAGGAAAGGCGGAAGCGAGACTGGGGTCGAATCGTAGATTCTATCGTGGGGTTGAAGCCGCATTCGTTTCATTTAAAAATTCACCCAGTAGTTAATCGTTACTTCCGGTATTGTGCAAGCAGTCTCAATCTCACTGCATCATCGCTCTTAGAAAATTTATTTTTTTTCATAAGTTAATAATTTTTGTAAACATGTAATAAGATTGTTAAATGATTGTTGAAACGTGAATATATTATAAAACAATTAATATTATTTTGTGCCTTAAAGGAAAAGAATCATATTTATGTCTTGTAAATTAATTCTATGTCTCGTAAATTTATTTAAAAAAAAAGTAGTGGCACCTAATAAATCATGCTTAAAATATTTTATACAATTGTATAATATAATATTTCTCCCTCTCTCTCTCTCTCTCTCTCTCTCTGTCTGTCTGTCTCTTTCCTTTTTTCTCTCTTGGAAAATGAAAATTATGTTATATATTTCAACGTCTAAAATTTATAGCTATGGTTAAATTTAACTTTACAAAACATTGTACATTTACAAAAGTAACGAAAGGTACAATAAAAGGTAATTGAGACAGCTCAATAGAAAGGCTAAAAGAGATACGAGAGGAATACTCGGTGTTGACAGCGGGGGCGTTCGGTAATTTATCGTCTTCATTTGGCCACGTCCATATTTATTGCATCGTTATGAACAATATGCTATCGACCATTTAAGCGAAATATGTTCGACCTCAATATACAAATGCGCATTCGAATTAATTCCCAGGCTCGCGCGATCGCGTCCAATAATGAGTTTAATAAATATTATATTGTTTAATTAACGTATAACCGTGGAATATGGATTCGTGCGTTATCGGCAACTGATTGGTTCATCCACTGGCACAACATGAATTTATTAACGATCTATTTTCTGCGGTCACGCAGGCAACTTTTGACTCTTAATTAACCGTCCGCTACAAATGGTGAACAATAGACACCTTAAGGTTTTTTTTTTTCAGAATTCTTCCGTGTTACGCTGCCCCACAGTTTCTCTATTAAGCCTTATTTCGTACCAAGGCAAAGTCTCACAGTAAAGAATACATAAAAAAATGTGAGATCTTTACAAATGTCAAAGTGTCATATATCTCTTACTTTCACTTCGTTATTGTAAATCTTTGCATCCCTTTGCTGACACATTTCTGCAAAATTTATACAGTGTCAAATCGAGAAAGGAAAAAAAAAATTCGAAAAAAAATTTAGAAATGGGCTGTTTCATGGAAACAAAGTTACAGGCAAGCAATGTCTTCCTCCTTTCACGGGAATTCATTGCGTGCGCAACTATATATACGACGCGAGACGAGTTTACGTGTTTTAAAAAGTCTCGCCGCTTTTCGGAACTTTTCCTTGCGAAGACTTGTTCGATCGTAGTTCTCGGATTAACGAGTTTCATTTCTGCAACGTCGCGAGAAACGTTAACAACGTCGACTCGAGAGAAAACGCGAAACTATAGATGCGTTCGATCGAAGAAAAGCGAGAACAAGCTCCGACGCGATATCCCGATTCACCGATTCGGGATTAAAAACGAGACGCGAAGTGAGAATTATCGATAACCGCGATGGGGGAAGGGGGTGTTCGCCTTAATGCCATAATTATAGTTCACGAGGCAATTGATGCGGCTTCATCAGAAAAACAGCGAAAAACGCTCTCCGTTCTCTGTGGGAACGGAGATGTCCCATTAATGGAATCATCAATTGCAGAGTTATTGGTTAAATTGCTAATTGCTAGCCTCTTTCTTTAACTCCCTCCTAACGTCGCGCGTATACCGACAATGACGCCGACACCCACCCGTCGATCAACGCCATTTTCATAAATAACGCCTCTCTTGTCTCTTCTCATCGACCGTACAATTTCTCACGACGGGTTTCTCCGCGACGCCCCCTCAATTTTCGTAGCGCGTGGGCGAATGAATTAATCTCCCCGCGATCGAATCGGGGGCTGTTCGCCCGCTCTCCGACAGAGAACAAGAACGGAGAACGGAAGTCCTCGGATCGTGAGAAATATACACCGGTCGAAGGAGATCACGTCAAGCTATTTGCGCTTCGCCAATCCATTGCGTGATTTTTCGTCCGTGAAAACGTTCATCTTCGGTCCATACACAATTCTTAGAAAGTCTCACTATACTTGTTGAATTAATTAAAATTGCGTATCTCTATAATAAGCAAAGGATCTGTAATAAAAACAGATAAAAACTCGAAATCAACTTTTTTAAATCGCGTAGTAGTAAAAATAGAAATTAAAACTGAGACTTTCACTAAATAAAAAGCAGAAAATTTATAATAAAAGCCTCTATAAATAAATTTTTCGCTTAGTGAAAATAAGAACGTTTAATCGTTAGTATGCATGAATTTCTGCGTAGAATGTATGCCGAGAAAGACAATGTGTGGCAAACCGAAAGAAGTCAACACCGCAGTCAGCATTCCGGCAGAATTAGCATATTCCGTTTACGGGACATTTGACGGTGGACGCCAGCGATAAAAATCTGAAAATCCCCGAGAAATCCCTTCGCGGAATTTGAATTTGCTTCGTCTTGCGCTGCGATCTTGACGCATGAATCCCGAAAAGCTCAAAGGAAAGGGCTTCTCTATATTCGAAGGAGGATCACTTCGTTTTACTCCTTCGATCAGAATAACAAAGTGAACTAGTTCGATCAGAATACATTTTAATGATTGACATGGTTTATCAAGCACGATTTTCTTTAAATGGAGATGTAAACTTTTAGCAATTATTATTTATAATTCATGAATTATATTCTAATGCGTTATTATCAATAAATTAAAAATATAGATACATTTAAGCTTCGGAGTATAAATTTAATTTTATCTTAAGGACGAAAAATACAGAAAGTCCAATAACAAATCACATCAAATGATAATAGCTATTTTTAATTCTTTTGAAAACACAAGCATTAATGGCTTATAAATAAAATCCTGACTAATGCAAAACTCGAAAATAAAATGCACGAGGGAAATTATGGGAAATTAAAATCAGATTTTCACGAGTCAATGCGTGAAAGACCGGACGTTTCGGACTGCGAGGTGTGAATAGAACTTCCTGTGGGAAAGTCGGAAGGGCGTTTTGACATTCAAAAGCGGTTTTCCATGGTCGGCCTTCGGCCCAGCGAACGATTTGAATAACAAAGTCACCAAGAAGACATACTATCGTTCGTGTCCGCATGAGCGAGCTAGTCTTCAGGCGAGTTTATCGCGAGAATATTTGCATGCCAAGCGAAATCGATCCGGTCCTTCAGAATTTCTACCGACCACCGTCGTTTACTTTGATTCGGGATGCTAGCACGAAGATGATTCTTCAAAAACCGTTTACTTTTATAAAATATGAAGAAAAAATTATTGTAATATTGAATTATTCGAGAATAATGATCGTTTTTGTAAATGATGTTCTATTAAATACGCTCATTAATAATTATATTATATATGCATATATATTTTTTATAAGAATTCACTTATAAAGCAATATCTCGTTCTCGAAACAAATTATTTCAGAATAAAAAAGAATATTTAGAAAAATATATTTAGAAAAATTAATTCGTCATTTCTATTACTATTTTTAAGAAACGACATTCTTAAGCGCTCATACAATAAACTGTATAACATTAAGCGTGCTATACGCTTGTATTTCTTCTTTCAGTCTTTCGCTTGACAGATCAAAGCGACGTTAGCGACTCCTTTGATTCACAGTTAATGGCAGCTGGCATCGTTTCGTTATGAAAATAAAAAGCTCGCGCCGACACATTAGAAAGTATGATGAGTAACGTGACCGCTCGAATGATCTTCGCGGGAGAAGACTGCGTTAAAAGAATCCCTCGTCTGACCATATCGGTCGAACAGGTGTGCGGGTACGATGCGGGAATAAACGATTAGCATCCGCGGATCATATTAATCGCCGCTACATATATATATATATATATATTGCCAATGCATCCGCTCGCGCACGATTTCGTAATCGAACACGTATCGGCTTCGAGCATTACGTCTTCGCCTGACGCTTTAAAAAGAAATAATGGCGCACATAGTACGCAATATAATGTGTACAAACAATCTAGAATCAATTATCGAGCACGCAATGAATAATGAAAAATTATCTTCTTAATGAATATTAGAGCGTATTTTTTATTTTTATATTAATTATTTATTTGTTTGCTTTGTAAAATATAAATATAGTTTTGGATGATATATAAGAGACCTCTCTGTATATATGAAACATCAAATATATCTTATCATTTCACGTATGCGATCAGATTGAGACATCTCGAATTAATTTTGAAGAACTAACTTTTACATCCATAATTTATTTTCACGCAATGTCCTTTTGGCACTTGACAAAAGCCGAAGCCGTGATTATTTTTTTTCGCGAGAATCACTGATTACCACTCGAAATGACACGAATATTATGCCGACGTTTCGTCGACAGTTTCTGACCGTTCTTAATTCGCAAGGAAGCGCAAAAAGGAAGACAGAAAGAAAGACTCTACGGTAGTCACACGACCAGTGGTTCAGGAGACGCGAAGGTAGAGGAGAAAAATGGAGCGGGTGACGGTGGTGGTAGTGGCGCTAGGCGATCGGAAGTATGTCAAATTACAAAGGTCCGCGATGTTAATGACTCCTAATGACATGCCCCCTTCCCCCGGCGGCAACAACCGGTGCCTGTCGACCGACCATGAGGGGGAAACGTGGTTTCTCTCCTCACCAAGTCGTCGGGCCCGATTCGCGAACTATCAAGATTGGGCCCCTGGTCCGGTCGGTGGACCCGATTCATGGAATCGGTATTAAAAATGCAATTACTAATTGGCGGAGGCTAATAGCAATACAAGACAAACAGCGGGCTAAATGCTATAAAGTAAAACATAGGCCGAGATGTTCATCGCATATCCTCTTCCGTTCTGCCTTCCCCATCGAATCTCTCGTCCCTTCTATTTACCGATCGTTTCTTTTCCTTCTTCATTCGATTTGTTCGCTCTTTTCGTCGTAGATAGATACTTCGATGAGAAACGGAGGGGCGCGCGCTCCCTGTTTACGACCGGTTCGGCTTCTTTCCGAGAGCCCGGTCTAATCGCGGATTTTTTGTCAGCTCTCTTTTCATCTTTATTAGTTTCCGCCAGCTCGCTCATTTTTTTCTGATTCACAGATCTATTCGCGAGAATCGTAATTAAGTCTATTGTTTCATCAATGGATTCGAGACTGAAACTTTTGTTGTTAATATATACTTCATTTTTCTTATTATTAAATAATAATCATCTAATTATTCCGATCACATATATATGTAATACAATATAGTGTCAATGTTAAAAATAATTTTGAATATAATTTCGACAATATTGCGTTCAAGTATAATTTTAATGATAGATTAATATCGATAGTCAAAAGAAGCCTTGTCATCACACACTGATAATGACAATTCTGATAATGACATTCTATTTACAAAATTACGCACTACAGTTCCAACATCGAGCAAGTTTCTCAGTTTTGCAGATGCAGCTATTTTGGCGGCATTCGTTATATTCTGTCATCTTCCTCATTATCGCGCGTTTTCTGCGAACAACGATACACGCTACGTCAGATCTCGTGACGCGTGACACCCTCTTCGAGTTGGTCCCGTCATTCTCGAAACGCACGTTCATGGAACTAACGATTCTCCTCATTAGGTTTATTATACAAAAGTTTGTTTTGCCAAACACGCAAGAATCTAAACGACTGGATATATTTTAAATGGTAGCATGGCGTATGCATTATGTTAACATCTACGAGACGTATATTTTGTGATAAAACGGTTGACTTTAATAAGCTCTTACCGACGAAACTTTTACATCTATTCAACAATGTCAATTAACAATAATCTTTAGATTAAAATATAACATTATTAATGGAGACACATGATTGTAATATATTTTAGTTAAAAATATTGATAAAATTAACAAGATATTATGTATAAACTTTCGTTTTATACATAAATGGAATTTGTAGACAAATTATAGGATATATAATATGCCCGATTGGTTTCCTCAAATTTCCGTTTGCTATAATAGTCACGAAGCAGCAACCAAAATTTTCCCACGATATAACACTAGAAATTTGTAGTATTTTTTGCTATGTTTAATAGGTGTCGCGTGAGAGCCAAGTTAGTCATTTGCAATTTTAGTGCCTCGAATTCGTTTTCGTTCCGCTTCGTAAAAACCGTAAAGGTTCGAAAAAAGATTGATTTTTTTTTTTTTTTAAATTGTCGAAGATTGGACGACATTTGCAAAAGATTTGGACACACCTCTTGATAATTCTTTTTACGATTTTGACAAAAAAATCTATCTTGTGGCGGATGCACATCGCTGGCAGATAATGCCTCGGAGATAAAAAGGCCCGATCATGCGAAACACTTGGAGGTAAATGACAAACCGCTATGGCGTCGAGTAGGCGGCGTTTGCCAAACGTAATTGGTTTTATGACATATTTTACGTGGAAAAAATTAACCGACAACTTCAAGAAAACTGGAGGGGGGCATATAAAAAACCCGAGAGATACTCCAATGATATGAGCTCCATAATTGAGAGACGTTCCGTTCTTACGCGATTTAAAACTATTTCTGTAACTTTCAAAAGTATAAAATCCAACTATAAAAATTTTGTATTTTATTATACAAATTAATATCACGTAAAATAATTTAAAACAAAATCCGATATAAAAATTGATGGCTCTGAAAATTGCGCTGTCGTTACGAGAAGCGCGATAAGAGTATTTCCGAGAAAAGAACGTTTAAAAAATGACTCTGTGTGCCGGATTCATCATCGCGGCGATAAAGAGAGACCGTTTCATTGCCGCATTATCTCCGCGCGGGATTTATGTTCGGCGTGTAAAGGCGAAGGTTAAACGCATCGATACGTTAATCGTATCGAGAGAAACGTAGGACAGCGAGCGATGAAACTCTGCAAACTCACCTTGTATGGATTCTGGCGAGGCTGGCTCCTCCTTATCGATTCGACCGAGCGCGTCGCTGCCTGGAACAAAAAGCGCAACGAGGCCCTCGTTAGTGACGCCGATACTATAAACCGATCGGGGAAAATCCTTCGTTTCTCGTAAGAATGATGCGCGCGATACCAAATGCTTCTTGTTTCGATTGAATTGCCAAGCGCGCGCGTATACACATTATATAGTTTTATCTTAATTACATTAGGATTTCTTGTGTTCAAGCGCTTTCCCCTTTTTCCGAGAATAAAAGAGGATGCGCGATCGTTGAAAAAACGACGATAACGAAGACATTGATTTAATACTTTTGCGCAAGATTTAATACTTTTTCTCGTCTCTTCATTGATTTTATTACGATTATAAAAGAATATAGCAAGAAGCGCGTACAAGCACAAGGAACGATCGTCAAAAGAGAATCTCGATCCAAGATAATCGGATACAGGCCGCGAATAATGTATTTCTTACTGTATTCATTATCATTTCAATAATGTCGAACTCTGCGAATCTCTGGTTTATCGCTCAAATTGCGCGTACACATATGTGAAATTTATTTTTGCCGAGTTAAACATTGTCTTTCTTAATGTCTCTGATGGTCGTATTACGAATATCGCACACTTCCATTCGGCGAAAACCCACATCTGTCCTGATTAAAACCGAGGGGGAAGGTGGGGAGGGGGATCAACCGTACCGGACGGTCGAGATAGCATCGGCATACGCATTTATCAATCAAGGCTCTGCGGGTCGAATTATGCTAAAACGCGGACGATCATCGTGACGCATGGTGAAATACGTAGCAATCGCAATTTGCCGAAAATAGGGCGACGGCGCGCCCTCATTTCGTCGCGAGTGCGCGATCGATCGATATTCAAATAATCTATTTGACGGACCCTTCTTCGAAAGAGGAGACGAGAAAAAGGGATGATGGTGGTAATTCGGCGCGAGGATGACCGCCATACGTCACTTGGCGAGAGGGACAAGTTTGTGGGAGTCCGGCAGACTCCAGGGGCGACCACCTACTGCCCCCTGGGGGGTCGCAACTCACCCCTGAAACGACTGTATTCAGATAATCCCACCTTTCCTCTTTCCTTTCCTTTCCGTCGTATTTGTGCCCGGCACGACGACATTTCAATACATACTCTTGCCGGATAACCCGCCACAAATATGGGCGGATATACGTGTCCACTGTGTGGAAAATAGTAGCCGGAGTAACGACCACGTAGCACATAGATAGTTCCCAAGTAAAAGGAATGATAAGGATTTCAGAGTCGTGACTTTTGTATTCGGACCAACGTACGTATTGAAAGATTAGTGAGTTTTATTTGTACAATAAATCTACTTTATATATATATATATATATATATATATATATATATATATATATATATATAATGTACATATACATATATATTCTTTTCTTTATTCTTTAAGGACTGCGCACAGCATTTAATTATCTGACAATGAGAAAAAAATGTGTCCTCGCATATAAATAAATTGTTTATATACAAGATATCTCAATTTTTCCTTGTCTTAAAAATATCAAGACATCAATTTTCGAGTTATAAGTAATTAAATAAAAAAGAACTTGTAGTATACCAGAGGAAACTAGATGAATAAAAAACCTATGTTTCGATTTAATAAAATTTTAATTTAAGATTTAATTATACAAAGATATATAATACCAAGAATAGCAAAGCTGCATAATAAATAATAATTTCCATCAATATTAAAAAAAAAAAGTTAATATTTTTTTAATCGATATATAAAGTATTTATTATTAAAGATTATTTGGTGATTTTGAGACACCGTGTATATCTGTCACTTGCTGGCAACTCACATGCAATTCTAGATATCCAGGTCGATGCAAAATTAAACAATACGAGTTCCTTGACAAGACCAATTCATTATCGAGCGAAGGACTGTTTCTGGAAAGTAGTACGCGCTTACATTAAATATGAAGAGCGACCTCGCGCAAATATCCAGTTAGAGTTTGTCTCGTGTCGAGGCTCCTCTTTTCCTCATGCAATAATGCCCCGGGCAATCTTTCTTGTAGTTTCATAAAAAAGTATCACGGGAAAAGAGTAACACGCGATGCATAATTCATCAATATAGCGATCGATCGATCGATTGTTGATTTGATATTAAAGAAGATCGATGATATGATCCTATCACAGCGACACGACGCCCGTTTTTATTCTTTCAACATCAGAATTATACCTTAATGCGTGTGTGTAAACTTTGTCCATGTACAATAAAAAAAATACAATTTTCTTTTAACATATCTCAATGTGTCGAGATCAACTCGCGCGATTCTTTCATAACGATACGAAAGTCTCGCTCAAAATTTTCGTTAAACGTCAGCAGGTACGACAATTTATCAAAATGAAATACCGACTGTCGAAGAGCCGCCCGCCGCCTTTAAATAGGAATGAACGGGGATAAGTACGATGCACCTTCGCCTCGTTCGGCGACTCTCCGGAGGACCATAAAGAAGTTACGGTTCGCACATGCACTTTTTTTTTATCTCATTGCACGTGTCACGCGAACGAGTGTAGTCCTATATACTCGCGCTTTCTTCTTTCTTCTCTATTTCACTTCATGTCGAAAGATGTAAATTACATCTAGTATTCATTTATTAATCACGGATAATTTCTATCCATTCTAATCTATTTTGTCATATTTCAATTAACACTTCAATATATTTTCAATCCATATTGTGGCTACAAAATTAAATTTTTCAAAAACTTTACATCTTATTCGCTCTCAGAAAATTCGCTCCGGGAAACAAATAAAATACATCTCTTTCCCCTTTCTCCCCGATTACTCGAGCGAGATCAATGCCACTCCACGCGGCCAATGCGTCGTCGGCTGAGATTCCCGTGGCCGGGCATCAATTCTGAAGTACGTCACGGCATTGTCGGCGCTCACTTTTTCACTTATTAATTCGACACGTCCGCGCCGGAGGCCGAGGAATCGCGTGTCTGCGGCTACCGTGTCCCGAATATTCCCTGCACCTCGGTATTCATAAAGGGCACTGACAGCCTTATATACAAGCGTCGTACAAGCGCGGTGCTTTTCGTGCGCGCACACACCCATCAAGAGCGATCCCATTCAGCGCGATATACACACGTGACACCTGTAACCGATAACTCGAATATCGCGGACAGGTGCTCGTTCGATGAGAGGCCGCGAAGACGGAAGCGTGTCGAGCCCGTTATTATCCCGCGATTACGATCTCGTTTCGCCGATTATCGATCGGATGGATCTTTTTCCTTCCCTTCGGCGCGACCGATTAGCCGGCGTGTATATTGCCGAATAACATCCATGAAATATGTGTGATAAAATAAATAAGCTCACTTATTGTGAACAGAATTTACAAACATGTCTGTTGAGAAAATTTTTGACAAGTTGCTTGAATGAAATTTCAAAGCCTTTCGAATCGATTTATCAGATAATTTAAGAGATTCGACGATATAGTATCGTCGAGTATTCTCGAGTGAGTCGATTAATAAAACTCGATCAATCCGGCGCGTGGCCGTATATGTTGCCGTGGACGGAAACGAGATTTTAATATTTAAGTCCGCGGCACGATACAATAAGTATAATAAGCATAGAAGAGCGACCGCTGGCCGGCGGTTGCAAGAGATGGTTGCAATATTAATGCTGACATTTCAGTGCTTTGCGGTAGTTTAACCGCACTCCGGCCCCTCGCTTTAATGGATGCGGCTTTCCGACAGGGACGCTGTGCGCATGACTTTGCCAATCATGTCTAGTTTTATATTTATATATCTATATACAATGTTGTAACGATTAATCTTCAAAATAAAATAAAATTAATTAGAATTTATTTTTTAATTAAACGCACATTCCGTGTTTAGAATAAATTATTTATCAAAAATATCTAAATCTTGTATAACGTCTACAATTATTTCCGATTATAATAACGATGGATATCGCAGAGTAAATTCAATTTTTTTGAATAATATATGATAACATATGATATAATATATGTGCTACAAAATGCAGGAACAATTTCTCGAGTGCAAAATTTTGTCTGGTAAAAATACATCGAACGAGTGTAATGTTTGACATGCAATCTGCTCGCCTGACGTTTTCTTCGAATCGTACATTCGCGAGTCTTATGACATGAAGTGACGAGAAAGGATCGCGAAGAATGATTCATCTGCGAATGGTGGTGTGCGTGACGCATTGTATTCGCGCAATGCGGATTCTTCCCCACCCGTGCAATACTTGATTTTTCCATCTTTTTTTACTCCTCGGTCCACTGCTCTCCCTATCCCTTCCCACCGCGCGCGAGCGACCATGAATACGAGATGCGGCACCTGGATACATCTAGGTTTTCGCGCGTGGCGGCATTCCGGCCCTCTCATCAATTTTTGAGAACCCGCACACGGACGATATGTATGCACCGCCACCCCGACGCCGATAACCGATATGGAAACCACGTTTCGGTCGACCGACGCAAACCAACGGCCGGCCACCACACGGAAAATCATACGCCGTCCTGCAACGCGTGTGAATAGTGATGAGAAATCGCGGCCAAGTACTCACGCCGAAAGTCGATTGGATGATCACACGATGCCCGCACGTGATCCTGAGATCATCGATTCAGCGGCGTTATTCCGAGAAAGAGAGAGAGAGAGAGAGAGAGAGATTGGACAACGAATATTCTTAACACGAAGTTAGATGCATCGGCGCGGAAATGCACGAATGATTGGGAACATCGATTTTTGGAAAATCGACGTTTGCGAATACTCGAGTATTTACTGGAGGGAAGACAATTTTTTCATTGTTTAAGGAGACCTTGCAGCAATTACACAATTTCCATAACATTCAATCGCGAGAATAGTTTTTACGCGCGTTCTAAAAAAAATCCACAGGTTAGATGGGGACTTAAAATTCGAAACTTTTCAAGCGGAAAAGGAAAGAAACTGGTTGGGAACGTCGCAGAAAAGGGAGAAAAAGAGAGAGAGAAAGAGAAAAAAAAAACGAGAAGAAAGTTCGCGAGCCGAGACTTTTTCCAATTACAAACGGCGCCATTCGCGAACTGGTCGGCGGCGATTATTTTTGAAACAAGAATATTCCTCTCCGCCCCGGGACATAATGAGGAAGCGGGAGGCACGGTCGGAGGGCGCGATAATGGCGGCCGTTATGAAGAAATCAACCCACCACGGCGCGCAGCCACCCCCGTCTCACCCCGCCAGGCGAGCCACGCTGGTAACCCACTTGATCTTCCGTTTCCATAGCGACCGCCTTGTCCAACGAACCCCCGCCGACTCGGATCGGCGGGGGTGGCAGTCGCGATGGTAGTAGTGACGGTGGTGGTAGTGGTGATGGTGGTTGCGAGCCTTCTCTCTTATTATGAGAGTTGCTCCACCCGGGCGGGGAAGGGTTGGGATGCCGCGCTCTCTTTCTCTCACCTCTTTTTGGCCCCCTTCAGCGCCCGAGCACTTTCAGAACGCACATTTAATGATAACTCGATAAGTCGAAAGCAGGAGGCGTTAAAAACGAACAATGTTATGTAAGATCCTTAAACGCTGATGTCCTTTATTCGCAGTTTGCACTCATTGTCAGCATTAAAAGAATTCTAGAAATATAAAATTTTAGATACATCAAAGTGATTTTTCTCTGATGGGAGACTAAATACTTGAATAAAGAAATATACTTTTTGATCGCGTAATTCAACTTACAGTGTACAATAAGAGATTGTAATAGAACCTAACAAGAGAGATACCAAGTACATTTATTATTTATCGCACGTATTATATAATATGATAATATGTAATATAATTTTAATATCTATTGTGTGCGAGTATTGCAAGAAATAAATAGCTTTAACAAGTACCGATGTATAATCAAAGAGTAAGATATGTATATTTCACCTGCCGATCACATTCTCGTGAAGCTTACAACAGCCTTTTTCTCTCCCCTCTTTCTTTTTCAATTATTATCCACGAACATTATTTCATGCACGAGAATATTTTCGCATAAAATAATTACACTTTCTTTCGAGGCATTTCCGGGAATCAGCCTCCGATGCAGTCTCCGATATTTGAACGTCTTGAATGCGGACATCGTGTGCATCGAATGCATTTTGCCTAGGATTAAAATACTTTAATTAGAGCGGGGCCATTTGGATAAGTCGACACTAATTTTCAATTTTCTTTCTTACATTGTTCAATCGTTAACTCTAAGCATTACAAAGCATAAACATTCAAAAATCTCTTTTTATCGCATCAAGCAAACAATATAACATTGCAGTTAATAATGCATGCGATAAGTCTTAATAAAAATTATGCAAAAAAATGCCCCGCTATCCAAATTGCCTCACCCTACATATTATAATAAATACCCGATAAATTAAATCGAGCCGCGCGATAATCAAATGCACTTAATCTCGTGAAAGGAACTGATAGATTTCGAAATAACCGCCAGTAAGAAGGGAGTTAGCAAAAGGGCGATGCAATTGCGCTTTAGGCAGATGATGGACGGTGATGCATACGGGGTGTCGCAAGTAAACGAGGCGCGTATAAGCGAAGGAGGTAGAGAAGAGGATGGATGGTCGCGCATGCGGGACAGAAGAACGATTTGAAATTGATGAGTCCGTCGCGACTTGGAAGAGTTGGGGGTCGCGTGCCACACCTCGAATGTGCATAAAGGACCCCACGACCCCTTTTTATCGCGTTTTAACCCCCGAGCCGCCCCTCTATGCGCGTCGTTTTGTCGCGCATGATGGCGCACCAGAATGATGCACATATTCGTAGATTAGAATAGATCCATAAAAAAAAATCAAGAAATTAAATCGTTAAATTTGACAATTGACAATTTTTGTCTCAACTCGAATTTGATGACCATCTACCGTTGGTCAAAATTGAAAAAAGTTGCATCACTTCGAAAATTTTCCGCGAAAAATTGCGACGGCAACAATAATCGATTCGCGTGCGACGCTTTATTTCATACGTACCTTACTCTTTTACCGTCTTTTCGTTCAAATTACTGTGATAGTACGCAGACACGTCCACGAGGCAACATCGGTTTCATTGCACGTACGTTGGAGAACGAGGGGCCATTAACAGAGACGCGTATACTAACATGTCGCCCATGGGGGTGGTTTTCCATGGACCTGAAGGGGGACTGTATTTCGCGCAGAGAAAGGAAGAGGGAAAGTACTTCACGCGACGAAGTAATGGAGCCGACCTATTCCTCCGAGAGAAACTCCTCGGCTAGGAACAGTCGAGTTATTTAACGACAAGGACGGCTTCAAAATATTCGAAGCATCAAGAGTGGCAAAAGAAGATCGTCCGAGCAAAAAATCGATACCGCGATTGATTTATTAGCAAGATGAAAAATTTTGTTCAGTCATTATTGTGATGATTTTTCATAATATTCTTTTTTTTATTCCCCTTATAAACGTCAAAAATTTTGATTTCCTTCTTTAATGGTTGTTTAAATAAATGAGAAGAAAACAAGTATATTATATTTAATACGCTAATTCAAGTCTTTTGACATTATACACACCATACTACTAATTTCCGTCTGTCATGCAAACTCAAGACGATTCGACGTCACGGTATTCTGATAGCAGCTGAAAAATGCCGTAAATTGTGGCAGATTGTGATTAATGAGTTTTAAATCAGAACTCGCGGTATACGATAGTACGCTAATATCGAAAGTGCGATGCCGCGTCTGTACTAACGTGCCGGTGTGTCTGCACTCTGTCTTCTTTAAGGAATGTTCGTCTCATTCGAAAAAGTCTATTCAATAAAATGGTGGCAAATATTTACATATTATTTATATATAACGTCGATTTTAACATAATCATCAACATACTTGTCAAATACGTAGAATAAAATTATAATAATTAAAGAAAATTAATTAAACATCCAAAATAGAAGTGAAAAGTCAATTGCGATAAACTTCAAAATAAACCAAAATGCCGAGCGATAAAACGATGTCTCCGTCATCGTCAAGTATTCTGCGTTTCATCGACTTTTGCTGATCGACGATGTTGCGTTTATTTCACAATCAGATAGGTCGACCGATTCGTGTTCGAACGATTTTAATTAATGAACGTGTCGATTAAATGGATGATCCGCGCGGATGAAATATTCATCGAATGCAAAACACATGACGCGTGTATAAGCGACGAAAAAAAAAAAAATAATAGCGACGGAAATTTGCCTTAATTGGCACAATAGCCAACCCGCGTCGGCGCGGCGCGAGGGGTAAGCTCCCGTATATACAATCCTGACAATTAAGCGTGACATGCGGGAGATCCTGTGTGCGTATACAAGCCCATCTCGCGTTCGCGCGACTGCGACCGCTGCTGCTGCTGCTGCTTATAATTACGCGGTAATTAGAGAGGTTTGTCGGCAATTAACATCTTGAATATCATCGCGTCGCCGCGCGATATCGGCCGGTATCGCCGCCGTTTCCCTTTGATCTGCCGGATACTCGCTCTGGCGTCGCTTCTCCCGAGGACAAAGGTTTTTAACCCTCTCTGCCTCTTCTGTAGATCTCGTATCAAGGCAGATTCTTTCGAGTCTACTTTGTACAGCGCAGTTACAGAAATAATTCACACTGTTATGATTAATGTGTCATAATTAATTTAGCTTTTAACTCTATTCTTGGCTTATTATTATCATCATCAAAACTGTGTATTTATTTAAATAAAAATATATTTCCCAAGCAACTTTTTTTTATTCTGCCATGTCTTATTTTAGAATAATGAGTATTGAATCTCTCTTTCATATAAAATTTAGAATAATAAAAATATTGGGTAATATATCTTTAATTTAATTAGAGCATATAACTATAAATAAATGACGTTTAGCTATCTCACAATCAAAAGCTGTTCGCGTACATCATTGATTATCAAAGCCCGTAACTCGATCGTTCACCTCCTTTTCTCGCTCGAGGCACATAGGCAGGGGGATATCTCGAAGTTTCCGATCCAGAAGAGCCTTATGTCTCGGTCGTTAATTGTTCCATCGACCGGAAATCCGCGCGCGTGGAAGCTCGCCGCCCCTTTCCCTCCCCCGCTTCGTCCCGCGCGCGCGCGTGCGGCAACAAAAGAAATCGAATATCCCCGCTGTCGTTTCTCTCGCCTGTCTCTCCCTTTTCCACCCGCGTCTATTTCTCACCCCATCCCTCCCCATTTCCCGACCGAGATATAATTTCCCGGGGCAAGAAGTTTCTAATGACGGAAAATCTAATATATATCGCTTCGAGAGCCGGCGGTTCCGCCGGCGTTCTCTTCACGAGCAGCTTTTCTTGTAATTAAGTTATAACTAAGGGCGAGCGTGGGCGTAGCACGACGAGATGGTTCCTTCTCGGGGATGGCCGGAAACCTGGATTGGAGAGAGGGTTTCGCTCTCTTCGCAAGAGCGGAAAACAATAAGAAAGACTCGCGCTAATCCGCACCATACATTACAGCCGCCGAGAGTTTTCTGTTTCTGGCGCCAACCGGAAGCTGTATGGCGTGTACGATTCTGTAGCGAAAAACGGAATTCTGTGATGTGTGTATCGCGTAAAAAAAGATTGTGGTACCTTCTGTATTGTCTTCGAAATTAAAGCGAAATTAAGGTTTTGCTACAATATCCGCGCGGGAAAGAATAACGAGTATAATTAAGAAGAGTCTGGCAAAACGGGCAGTTTGGAAAACTGTAATTCCAAAAAAGCCACGTGTTACCTACACCATGACAAATTACGGTGCGAATACTACAACTGTAGCGTGGTTTGCGACACCGCGGGGTGTAAAGCGACGCCGAGCCCCACAGTGAAAAGAGAGACGTAAGGGATGGTCCATCGTTGGATTCCATCACAGCCGGAAACGATATCGTGCGGTTCTTATCATGCATTTCTCCCAAATGACATCGACATCCTATGACCGCACATAGTGATATGTAATGAGGTGTGCGCGTATGTGCAGTGTGAGACACTTGTTCCTTATTACAGTGACAATAAAAACTGATTTTTTCATCGGAACTTTTATTTAGACATCGTGTGAGACAATTTTCTTATCATCTTTGCGCCGATTAAACGATTCGTTTGCCAAGAATTGCAATTCAATCGAAATATCTCATTGAATTTATCATCAGAATCAACGATGGCTTTAATAATGTTATGTATAATGTTTGCTTTATAAAATATTAATTAATTTAGTTACAAATATACATACATACATATATATATATATATATATATATTTCAAGTAGAAATTTATCGTTTAATATCAACAATTAAAATATTTCATAAATATTTTAAATGTTTTCCTATATTTCAAGAAAAAAGAAAAAAATTAGAATGTATAAATTATTGTAAGAACCTTTTAAAAGAAAGTACCTGTATGTGAAAAAACGATCATCGTATTAATTTCCATGAGTCGACAGCATAACACATCGGAATATAATATCTCGCGCTAATGCTGAGGAAATATCGCTCAAAAAACGGAAGGACGAAATAGAGGTTTGTGGGAGTAGAGGAATGGGAAGAGGGATAGAGCCGCGAATGGAATTGGTCGATAATTATCGTAGCGTGCAAATATCGATAATAACCCGACGTGAAAGAAGAAAACGGGAGGAGGGTAAGATGCGATGGGCTGGGCTCTCCGCGCCTGGAAAGGAACAACTCAATTGCGCGAAATCGAGTTAGGTACTAGCACGCCGGCGGGGATGTAATTAATTAATTCGAGAACGCCATCTTGCTACTGACGGCCGAACGGAGAAATATTATTTTCAGAGTACGGGACGCTTGGCGGAGCGGAAAGGCGGGCAGCAGAAAATTAAGCGGTTCCAGGTACCTCTTAATCCGTATCTTTGCAGAAAATTGCTCGCCATAATTCATTCTTTCTGCGACGATGACATTAGATTCTCGATATGTGCTTTATTTTCTTAATCCTTATATGCATGGCAACAACATGTCAATAAAACTCATTCAATGTCTTAGAACGCGGTGCATGGAAAAGCTTATTCTTATTTTGTGTGTGCACGTGTGTACTACCTTTGTAACTAACTACCTGTCCGAAGCATACAGAGAATATAGTCTTTCGTTAACGAGGAGTTCAACTCATAACGCTTAATTAAGGTGCTCTACAAAGTAAGAACGAGAACCGGAGAAGCGAGAGGAGAGCCGGAGGCAATCGGGCCCCGATCGTGACCGGCCCAGGGGCAGGAACGCGTTCAGATCCCCTGATAACGATCTGATAAACCGCCCTCCCAAGATCGCCAGCGGACTACGTGCGCCATAAAGGGAAAGACGCAAACTTCGCACCATGTTACGAATAAGTTCTAGAGTCAAATTAACTTTGACTTTATTAAAAAAGTTTTCATGCAATAATATAAACATTTTTGAATAAATAATAAAAAGTATTCGTAAAAATGTTTGCATATATATAATATACAGATAAACTTATCAATACTAGAAAAATAAATTGCAAAGAATAATATATTGGTCAAAATAAAAATAAAGCATCTCAATTAAATAAGCTTTTCCAATTACAAAATAATTCATACTATCTATACATCAAAAATTTTCAATAAAAGAAAAAATATACAATACAATTACATTCATATTAAAATAGAAAATATGTAGAATACATAGAATTCCCAAAACTTTTTCAAGCCACACTCCGATTTTTAATTTTATAATCTCTCTATGCTTAGGAATCGATAAACGAAAAAAAATCTGCTGATAATATAAAGCATGATTGACATTCGACCTTTCGCTTTCTTCGTCTATCCCGACATAATCCTATTAAATTTCTAAGCCTACTCTGGAATCACCGCAAGTGCTCAACGTCTTTTCTCTAAAGTCTTTTCTCTTAACATTTTAATATTTAAATTTATTACTTTTACGCTCGTATTCGAAAACTCGAGTAAACTTTAAATTTCTTACGACAGCAAATTCAATTCCTTAATAAAGTGACCTACATCTATATTTTTCCTCTGTTACGCAAAGCTCGAAATTAAATCAAGTAAGTGTACGTGATACAATGGAGGACGATGAAACGAAGAATATTTTTGAAAGGCACTATCGCAAGAGCCGATCTCGTCGACGAGAGTGACGAGAACTCGAATAATTCAAGTGCATCTACAGATTATCCGAGAGCGAATGGGGGACGACCGGGGTTCGGAGCAATAGAAAACGTAGGGAAGCCATACGTTTAAAATAGCGAGGTCGTCCCTCCACAAGCCTAAAAGCAACCCCAATTGCCGCACGCCGCTCTAATCACAGAAAGGGGGTTGGTTTTGCATTTTAAATCGTGCTCGCGCAACTATTGACCATATAGCGATACCTATCACAGGATTAAGCTCTTAATATCTCAATCTGAAAGAGTATTGAAATTATTTGTAGTATAGTTTTAAGTTAAATCGCGTGCGTATTGTTATTTTTTTAAATAAAGCGTATTATCGTAAATATATGTATATTAGATTATAAACGTAATGACAAAATTTTGTCGAGTCGAGGGACCAATAAGGATGAAACTTGTATAATATACGCTGACACTGGGGATACATGCGAAACCGATGTCGCATGGCGAGAACAAGGGAAGGAATGATGGCAGTTACGATTCGAAGCATGCCATAATGTGGGCATCGGGGTTGAATTCCACAAATTTTTTTATAGTTATGTTAGAATTTTATGTGAGAAGAGGTGATCTCGTGGCTAATTTAAAACGACACATGCGGGAGAGGCAATTTTTTTCGTTAAAATTCATCGAAAGCAGCGAGACAGTTGGAATTATGCTGGTAGCATTGCTCGGTATAATCGACATAGAAATTAATTGACTTGAGAAACTAACATAAACTGATAATTTTCAATTGTATTTATGTCCAAAGATTTTTAGAAGCTTAAAAAAAACACAAAATTTTATACAGAATTTAGAAATAATTGTATGAAACATTTTATGAAACAAAACGCTTATTAATAAGTTTAAGAGAGAGATAATTTTAATACTAAAACTTACTTAAATTTCAATTTAAATAAATTCTACTTTAACTGAATGTAAAAACATGCCGACAGAGTAATCAGATAAATTTTTTAAATGTGATATATTTAAATTTTTTTTAGAGATATAAATATATTTATTTATAATTAAAAAATATCCTTACTACTTATCCTCAAGAATGATTTTCCTTCGTTGTACATTCTCTTCTTTAATCAAAATCCAAAACGGTAAAACCTCTTCTCCGCTGTCAATAGAAAGTCTTTCAAGTTTCCCTTTTTGGAATTTGCAACAACACTTGCCCTGTCGCTTATCCGTCACTTGTTTATCAAGTGCAATCAAGATCATACCATTCGCTTACACACTCAATGATCAAATTTCTTTATAATCATTGAAAAATAAACTTTTTCACGTAATGTTATTTAGTACAGATTACGTAGAATGGCTTAATTATTTTATGAAGAAATAAAAGAAATAAAAAGAATCGTTGAGTCTCATATTATGAAGTATCTTTATAATTACGAGCGCACTGGACGACATTAATGCTGCTAATTATATACAGCTAATTAATACTGCACATTCCCGATCGAATAATCGGGTTTGTTAACATCAAATAATAATATCGATTATTCAAGAAATTCTTTACTTGGTTATCAGATTAAAAAAAAAATGAGAAAAAAATATTTTGCGTACATTAACACCTTATTTGTTTAATGACACTTAAAACTGAGCAATATTTTTAGAAGATTAATTGATTCTAGGAATTAATCCTGGAATATTTGTGTACTTTTTAATTAATATTCGTTAAACACAAATTTGCTACAGCAGAAAAGTATTACTTTCTTTTGTTTTTAAATAAGGAAGCCTCAAGTTAACTTGCCGGAGGCAACTTTACTACTGGGGTATACCAAGAGTAGCCCGATCGGTCAGCACTGCCCCTCCTCTCATCTGGTCTGCAGAGTCCACCCCCGTAGATCCTCAATAGTGCGAAAAAGAGAGAAAGAGGAGAAAGAGAGTGAGAAAATGCGAGAAGAAGATAGAGAGACATGGATCCCCTACGTGCTTCCCAAACTCTCGCCTTCTTCCTACTCGTGCAGCCAAGGGTACATACATTATCCACCCCTTGATCCCCGATCTCGCTCAACCAACGTTTCGAGAGATACCTCACTGAATTATAGAAACGTCTCCCCCCCTATCTCTCTCCTTTGATGGCGTACATCGACAGACGCGAGCTTTTAATTTCACTGACCAGCAATTTGCAAAATTATTTGGAAAACATTTCTTTGTGTGAAGCACAACAATTAGATTAATATTTTTCACATATATTATATTAAAAAATTATTTTATATTTTTATAACGTAATTTTTTCTGTTTTCCTACTGAAAATTCTTCTGCTTGTTTGTTCAATAAATTGTAAGCTGAAAAAATTAAGATAGTTGCATTTCTCAATTGTAATCATTTTATTCAATTACTTATTTTAAATAGAATATTTCACATAATTCATAATTACTTTAATCTCATCGTAATAACATACTTTTCAATTTTAAATAATGTTCATATAATACGCGTATTTTAATGTGACTACTCTTTTTTATATATTCTGTAAAATTTCTAATGTAAAAAAAGTAAAAGAAGATAAGAAAAAAAGAAAAACGAAAAAGAAACATTTTGTTCCTGAGTATAATAGTTTCAGAAACAATACAGTAGGGTTTTTCTTTAGACATACATATATTCTTCTCTCAAGAACATATTGTTACCTTATGTTGTGTAGCATAAAATTTATTACATTAACTGCTCATATGACATTATAAGACGTATATGACAATGACTTTATATTGCTATAATTGTTTGTTTCGAATCAAGCATAACACATCAAACACCTAAAATAAGTTCCCTCCAACTTGCATGCTCGTAATAATAATTGCGAATGTCGATGGGCAATTGCGATGGAATTGGCTTGATCGCGGCTTACAATATAAATAAAAAGCCTGCCTGCAAAAGAAACGAAACGTCGGCGCTCAATTACTTTTATACCCGGATCGATCTGCAGATTATCTAATTCGGTTAATTAATCAATTGTCTTAATTAATGCCTCTCGGGTTTGGTAATACGAATACGCAGAGGCGCCTGCCTTCATCGATGCGCCGCCTGAATATAATCGAGTTTGTTATTGATTAGTCGAATGGTTTCTTCTGCGGGTCTGATCGTTATTAATTTCTCTCCTGTTTTCCCGAGACATACATCATGCGAACAGAAAATTTTCCGACCCATGTTATATAATTAGAAGAATTAAAATAGTATATATATATATATATAACAGTATTTTACATCTATTTTATGAATATTTACGTAATAATATATTATATACGTGTCATATATTTTAATTAATTTCCTCTGTCTAGTTAAATAAAATTATATATTGCGATAATTAAGAATTAATTATTTCTCGATCTGACTTAAAGTGATTGTTAAAACGAATATTGTTTAAGATATATTACGATATAAATTCAATAGTTTGAGATCTTTCTCAAACGAGTTTTGAAATATGTAACAGAGTACATTATTATAGGTACAACGGGAAAAATAGTACGAGGGAAGTAGCGAGGAGAATGTATGTACATAGATTCTGCGGAGGATGGGAGAAAGAGAAAAGAGATGCAGAACGAGGGAGAATTGTATAAACAGGGAAACAGATGCAGCCGGTCCCGATGGAGCCTACAATCTGCTCCAAACGTGAAACCTTCGGTCAATGATGGATCGTTCTTGTTGACGCGCACGACTTGCAAATCCTTGCTCCGTTTCAAAATAGTAAATAAACATCGTTGAGTATCTTATCAACAAAAGAAAATTCTTATGAAAATGTAAACACAAAATTTCGAAAGAGATAGGCGACACATCCGAGTTTCCTTGCGTGAATATAAAAACAATCAAAAGAGTTACGGGATAATCGGACATATATGTACATATACATATAACGGCGAGCGCGTGGAAAATAATTGATCCGAGAAAATATATCTGCGTATATCGCGTACAGAGGGTAAAAGATATCGCTCCAATGCACCGTATATTATACGTTACGATGAGTATAATAATTAAACGCCCATCCCTCATTATTCATACGCCTGAGTGCGTGTAATGGCAGACTCGTGCATCAAGCTCTGAGAGCGAGCGTTCGTGCTATTCATTTTAACGTATGCGCGGTAAATCTGCAAAAGAGTATACAAAAACAGTAATTACTCGAATAAGACGGCTTATCACGTTTACTGGCGCGCAATGTGTATCAGCGGATATCGCAATGCGTGTTTCTACATTTTATTCTCTCCATATCGTCTGATCAACGTGTGACTAATGGGTAAATCGTATTAAGCAAATTTTTTTTTCAAGAAACTCTGCATGTTCGATCTCATCGTTATTTAATTATAATGGCAAAATTATAGTTGAGAATAAACTCTTATAAATGTATGTTAATTATATACATGTACCTTCTTATATAAATTTATATACACATCGAACAGAAATTATATCATCCTTAAAATAACTTTAATTAATAGTAATATAAATTAATATTAATAATAATAATTGTATTGATAATAATTATATTATATATGCATATATTTCGCGATAATATTATTTTACTCCTCATCGAGAATCGCTTTGTCATGAGGAGTTCGGGAAAAGGCACCCGCATGAAAACCGTCACACCTCGACTGAAAAGCGGTCCGCGCGTCTCACCCACGCTTTTTTAGAGTCAGAGGTCGCCTCCGAGCGTCCCTATTTTGCAACCACCCCTTCTCGTCAACAGCAGTGCATTTGACCAGACCATTGTCCGGAGGAATGGCCCATTGTCAGATTGAATCATCGGGACACAGGGTGAAATATTCATGGCCGAGATGGTCAGTGGCCATTATTGTTACCTACGTATGTGAGGGCCCACGTCGGCTCGCCATCACCGCTCGTAATCGACGTTGGGAAAATGGACACACTCGAAAATGTGGAGCGCGGACACTTTGTCCTTTTATCCGGCCTGCGCCAGATCGGCCTCTGTGCGACCCCTCGGCCTCTGCCGAGGCGGGGGGGGGGAGGGGTGAATTATTGGCTTTAATTGTGCGCACGGTAATAGGCAGAGTGGACAAATTTCCGGGCGGGAAACGTTCCGCGATTCTACGGACTTAGCTGGGGGATTCGACTGACGTGACAGTCGCCACGCGCGACCCGAACACACATCCGCCAATTAAAATCGATTGAATGTTTTCAGGAAGTCGCGTTAATGCCGTATACCGTAATGTCGGATACCGAGAGTATCGCCTCCATTGAAAGCAGAAATATATCTTGCGATATACAAAGAACTATCAATCGATGCGACGTAAATTAATTATTACAGCTCACAGTAAAATATGCGATATTGGCAATAATTTTATTTTGAATTATTATAAAGAAATTATAATAAAAATTTATTCAAAAGAAGTATACATCGAAAATTTATATATTTTTTAACGTTACATATGTAACAGACTATATAAATATATAAAAAGAATTTTATATATTTATTATTTATTATTTAATATATTTTTATAAGTCTTGTGATAATAATGGATAATCCTAGCCACGCGTGTTATGTTATTGGTACGAATGTATTTTTCAAGGGAGAAACCGTATGTTGTCCAGCGACAAAGCGAAAGATCGAGGGTCAAGCTAGATCGGTCTAGGGTGCAGTGGACTGCGTCATTGTATGTTATATAATGATATTGCTCGTATGTCGCGTGTGTTGCGATTGTCAGAGGTCATCCGGATCAGAGGTCGCCTATTCGATGATTCGTTTTGGGGGCAGTTTATACGCCTCATTATGATAAACTTAAAAGCGAACCGCAGGAGGTAAAGAAAGAAAATCGCAACGCGAACCAGTATTTGTAAATATAATTTTATCTACTGTAACGTGTAATTGTTAAATTATATAATTTTCTATCTTATATTGAATTAATTCTTTTGCTTTGTCAATTGTTCAAATTTTTATCGCAATCTATGTTTATCTTCTTCAGCAGTAATACGAAGGAAATATATAAGAAAAGTTTTTGCTCATTTCAAATTTTTTCAAATCAAATCGTAGAACTACCTGAAGAGAAGTCAAAGGTAAAACCATTATTTTTTATATAGAATGTAGCGGTCTGTCGGTTTCGTAGCTATAAATTTTCGACATGCTAATGCACATGTATTAAACAGCTGTAAGTCCTTAAAGAAAAGGTTCTTCTTTTCCAAGAAAAGGAACCTTTTAATATTCAGCCTCACGTTTCTGACAGATTTGTATTTCCGAAATTCTCCAACTCGCAAATGGAGCAAAATCATCAATCGCTTTACTGATTCTATGGAAAGCACATTTACACCAGCCTTATGTGATTTAACATTCAAGTAACAAAAACTTCAGGTAGTTGCAGTATCTTTACATCTTTATTAAATTGTCGGCATGTTTTACACTTTTGAAAGAATTTCTACGACTTCAAAAAAGCCATTATGTAATATAACTCGTGCGTGCAAAATTATTTAAACAAATTGCACTTTTATCTTGATATAACAAAATCTTAATATACTTTGTGTATTTTCACATACAATCTTATAGTAAAATATGTAAAAATAATTTCGGTACTCCAAAGATACATAAAGCATCTTTTCTTTTTAATGTTATTATAAATATATTTTTTAATATTATTATAAATTTACAAAATGGTTTTCTGTATTATAATCCAATAGTCAGTTTTATTTAAGTGGTCATTATTAATTTTATTTAATTTAATTATTTTAATAACAAAAATATATCATCGTCATATTACGCTATTATACATGCACTATTATATATGCACTATTATATGTATATTTCAAAGTAATATTTTATACGTAAAGATTAGAAATAATAAAGAAAATTACAATTTTTTTCATATTCAATAAAAAAAATATATATATATATATATATAGGTAAAATATAGAAATATTAAAATTACATCTGTAATAAAAATACTAACAGAACAGTAATATGGAAACATTTCCGTTCTTAACGTCAACCACAAAATTTATAAAGTCGAGTATTCTCGGACGGACATAATCGAAAATGAAATCGATGATGAAAATGCACACGCGCTTCCGATTAATACCGAAACGAGTTTGACGACGAAAAGATGCCGATAGGTCGAGCCATATAAACCGCATTCCATATGCCCAGGTCGACTTCGCGTTTACCGAAGGCGACTGCGGGTCCGCGACCCAGGAAGTAGGTAGTAATTTCGAACGTAGGGCCCGGCGAAATTAGCAGGCAAAGAGCCGAGAGATGATTTTCCAAAATAACACGTCCCTCGTACAATGGGGAGGCAATTTCCCGGGGACCAGCTGCCGCCACCTATCTGATTTATCATCTCGCGTTGCCGACGAAGAGGAGGGCTCTCTTTCGACTGCCCCGCAGGAACACCCTGTTCGCCGCCGTGCGCGTTCCTTTTCTTAGGGAAACTGGCCGCAGAAAAAGAGAGAGAGAGAGAGAGAGAGAGAGAGAGGGAAAGAAACTTCTCATCAGTAATTATTGTGCGCCAGGTCATCGTGGAGGCTCTCCTGGCACTCGAACGCCGCGCGCGAAACAAAAAGCAGGAAAAATACGATTTTCGTGGGCAGATTAAAGTATCAGTTAATTGAATCTCTTTTGGTGAGAGAAATTCGCCTACGTACTCGGAGTTGCAAAAGCCTTCGAGCGAGTACTTGTTTTTGTTATGTCTTAACATTTTTTTTACTTAACTTTTTTGCCAAACGCAGATACAATAATACTCGACTTTAAATATTTCGCCAATTTTATTACATGCTTTGTTCTCTGCAAAGTTCTCTTAATATCGATGGCTCATATCTAAATTAATCACATTACACGAATACAAATGAAAATATTATTGTTCCTGATAATTTCTCAAAATTTAAATTTTATTTTCTCGAAAACTGTATGACTGTAAATAATGATAAACTTCGCATCTGTATTGCGAAACGCGAAATCGGTTGGCTGTTAGTTCACTGGAATGCTATGGGGAAGGCAGATGGGGGTGGGATGGGGTCGGGTTTGTTCAATCGGTTATTGATTGGAAATGTAAGTCGAGAGAGCGTGCAGAGAAAGAGAGCGAGAGAGAGAGAGATCGTAGAACGGCTTCGAAGCGAAGAAGGGAAGAGGATGTTGGGACGACAAGGGCAGAGGCGGGTGGAAAACAGGACATCAGCGCTGGTACGGACCGACAGATGGCCGCTGGTCAGTACGACGGTCAGCGTGGAGAAACTCGCCAATTGGGAAAACTGCTTTCCGTTTGAGCCACGCCGAGACTCGCCACCTTATGTACTCCGGCCGTCTCCGCTGATTGCAGCCTTAACTTAACACCTGTCTAAGGTGCCGGTCACGTTCTAACTCTCTTTACACCGCGAGTTATTTTTATGTGCGCTCTCTCCGCTGCTATGAAATTAGCTTCGCGTACGGTTTAGATAAACGTTAATGTCGAAAATTTTCAACATCTCGCGCGCGCGAGCATAGGACAAGATTTTCTTATTACTTCGCTGCGTACATCATCAGGTCTGTAATACATACTCGATTATCTATTATTCCAACACGTGATTAGAGTTATTACGCGTATTCGAGACTGAAGTTTCATCGAATTATATATATTTTCATTACACGACACACGACATATAATCGCGCGATTTTCTCGAACAAGCGAGGCAAGGAAGTTGATGGAAAGAGTCTTACTAATCGTTGTCAGAAGCGATATCGAGGGATAGATGGGCATAGATGCAGGAAGATGGTTCAAAGATCGTACGACCGGGTGCTTAACCGGATGCCATTGTAGGCGCGATATCTCGGCGGCGTCGTGATCATTTATCTAATAAGTACATCCCGTGCAAGATTACGTGTCGCTCGACACGATGCGCGATGTTCTATTGGCGCAAATGTGCGACGATCTTTCTGGCCGATCTCTCTTGGTCAATCTCTCCGCCTCATCCTCCACGAGACCAGCGACTACTACCACCACCAGCAGGACACGACGACAAGCACCGCCCCGGCTCCCTCGCATCCCTCGGGCAATCTTTTCAATTTAAAGTCAAGTATTATGGCTTAAATTGCATTATGGTTTCCTTCCCCAAGAGGTAGGGCCCGAGAGGAGCAACGAAGGGCGGCTCCTTGTAAGCAAGACTCAATCACGCCGCTTAACCTCTGACTCCGAACCCACGAGACGCGCGCGCGCGTATACGCACACACATAAGGCGAAGGGCATCCTCACGTGCCGCGGCGAAGAAACCGATCGTCGCGCTTCCCTTCACGAAATTAGCCACGAAAACCTGTCGAGACGCGCGAACACACCCTTTGGAGCGAGAAGTCCGGATGCCCCGTGGGACTTAACGACTTCACCTCGGGACGCGTTCTCTCGAGCACCTACATTTGCTGTCAGCGTAACGACATCATTACGTACGGGGCTCGTCGCCGATTCGACGATGCCGGTCACAGTAAATCTCATCTATCCGCATATGGAAACGCAAGATCGGTAAGGCGCACCTATCGTGATTTACGCAAGATTTGCAAGTAATTTAAGATGTGATTCTATATCGCGTTGAATGTACTTCTTCAAGAAGATACTTGAATACATATTATACTTAATATAGTATCGTGAATTATACTCATCAGATATGTAGCGGATAGCGCACCTCTCTCTCTCTCTCTCTCTCCCTCCCTCTCTTTCTTTCTCTCGTTATGCACACATTCGATCTAAAAGCAATCACGTATCTGCAGCTCCGCGAGCGTGTTCGGGAGATCGAGACGCTGGATTATTAAGATCTACCTGCGTACGTGCGGCGTGTTGCACAGTCCGGCTCACTCTACACGCATACTTTTCACACGAATGAATGAAACGACCCGGGCCCAACCCTGACCTTGAACCCACTCTTCGTCGAGGGGAAAAAAAGGCGCGATTTCTCCCGTACCGCCCCCTCCCTCTGACTGTAATAAGCGCGTTCCCCGCGCTATCCATAAGGCATGTAACAGATACTCTCCTCGGCGAGGTGGTGCGCGTCTCTTGCTTTTCCCTTTTTCCCGTATTACGTTATCGGTTACACTACCCGGGCTCGCGGTTCTATTTCTCTTCCTCTTACACGCGTGCGTTAGTGCGTGCATTTATCACGTGCGCGCAACCGCGGCGCGATAAGTATCGATAATTTTCATAGATCACTGATGCACACGATGTTTTGTAAAAAGAAAGAGAGAGACAGAGAAAACACAGATAATTCCATAATGTTGTTCTTCTCTCGAGAATTACCGACCGTTAACACGATCGACGCTACTTTAATCCAAGCGATTTTTCACGGTCCGTAAATTTTTCTATTTAACAAACAATCTTTTCGATTAAAGATATCGTTTCTATCATGCGAAAAAAAAAAAAGAATCATGCCCAACATCATAATAGAATCCATTAAAAATCTGACTGTGGTAAAATTCTTTTTTTCAACACATATGTCTGATAAATCAAGCGAAGCCTTGATGAAAATAATTGGAATGTAGTTATGATTTTTACTGTTCAAAGGTAACTGTGATCTACGTCGCTTTCATAATTCACTCGTAACGAACTATCCCAAAGTAATGAGCACGCTCTTAGAAATTACACGCTGGGCTTCTCGCCTACCGCGCGAAAGTTAATAGGAACACGCTCGCGAGAATCGAGATAATGATCCACGATGAAAATGCAATATCGCGATAAAAGAACCCGAAATCTTTTTAAATTAAGACCCCAAGATTTTAAATTCTAAATTGATATAATGAATTAAATGAGAAAGTAATGGTAAACAAGAGGTGAACTTCCGCGTGTCGACTTTATACGCAACGGATGGATTATACTCGATTAAAGCAAATATGTAAAGAATGTCGAAGCAAGATCCCCGACAATGCAATCCCTCCCGTAATAAAAGCAAAATCGTCTTTTATTACGAGCGCAAAACTTCCATTATGATCGCCTTCGTAACGAATCTCATCCCGAAATAGCACATTCGCCGGGGGAGTAAATTGCGGTCCGCGCAGTTTCCTCGCTACTTGAGCACGGTGCGATCCAGCGGCGGTTTCCTCAAAAATCGGCGAAATGAATCCCGATAATGTTCGACGCGTACCGTACGTAAGGGAGTCGAGAGATCGCGCGACCACGAAAAATAGTTGCGCCGGCTCGTTTCCGCGCGCGCGCGCACACACACCGCTCCTTTAAGTAATATATTTCTCAGGGATAATTGCAGGCACACACATAGCGATTTCGTGCAGCTCGTTCTGATGCCGGTAGATACCGCGGACCGTACGGCGAAGCGTGTATTGCACGTGTGCAGGTAGTGGAGAGCACGCGGTGAAGAGAAACCGACCTTGCGGAGAGAGACAGCGATAAAGACGCGCGATGAAGCGAGATGGAAGAAGTTTCGCATGTATGTGTCGGTAGGTTACACGCGTAGGTAGGTACTTACCTATCCACGTAGATAGATAGACACACTCGTGCTTGAGGGAGGCTCAAGAAGGGAGGAGAAGCGCGAGGGACGCGATAAAAGGTTGAAGGCGAGAGAGAGAGAGAGAGAGAGAGAGAGAGAAAGCGAACACTCTTTGATAGAGCGTAACTGACTTCTTGGCCGGTGCATATTACCGGGCTGTTAGAGGGCGGAGCCAACTGATGAGTTAGCAACGTATTGACTTTATAATAATCACGTTAGCCGGTCCACCGTGATCCCTTGGTATTACGCGGTGCCTCGCGCAAATTCACATACCGGGTGATGCCGAGCATTCTTTCCCAACACAACTTAGATTAAAATTAAAATCCAAAATATTTTTTATTGTTTGTTCAATGTTTCTCAAATGTTAATTTTGACATTGCAATGCGCTAATATTAGATCAAATATTTTCCTCTCGAGAAATAATGCTGCTCACAATATTTCAAAAGTTAAAGTCTGCTAATTTGCGCCGTACATATACGCATCAAATCTGTTCGCATTCCGATCTCAAGTGTATGACGCAGCTGTGCAATTTCTTATACGCAGAGTGTATCGGTTGCGCACTAATCGTAAATATTTTTTATTTATCGTACTTATCGTACAGCGTGTGTACAGATCGTGATCTGGCTCGGGGAGATGCGAACCGACCGACCGTATATGCAAGAGAGACGTCAGTTGACATTTGGGCGAGCAGGCTGGCTGACTGCACGAGAAGAAGCTGTTACACGCTCGAGCGTATGAGATGCGTGGCCTAGAACACGGCGTGCTGCTCTTACCTGGCCTCTCCCCCTTAATTAGCGGTTCGGTTTATCTTAATCGTTCCCTCGACTCCTCTCGGTGCCCGCGAGCCCGTGGAAGATGAGGAAGCACGTGAGAGCGAGGCGCGCAAGTCGTTACGTATTCACGTGCAGCCGCCGAGAGATAACGGCGATTTCTCTCTCTCTTTCCTTCTGTCTCTCAGAAATAAAATAAGAGATCGAGAAAAAGATATCGCGAGAGATATGCGGCCTGCCTCCATCTTCTCCGCGTTGCTTTTGCGCCTGCACGCGTTATTAATATTTCCCTGATCCTGGTGTCAATGACATTGATGGATGACAAGGCCATTACCTCTCGCGCACTCCGTAAATTGTAGCATCCCGAATCGTTTATTATCAAACGAGAAAAATTATCTACTGTCGAAGCAGACTAATCGTTCTGAATATGTTCGGAAAACATTCCGGACACATGCCTTTAATTAGAAATTCAATCTAGACGTGTTTCTCTAAATAGATTAGACGATAGTAGGTTCTGAGTTTTCACAAGATTACTCTCATGCTGACGTCAGTGTTTTCGCATGGAAAGCAAGATCACGATTTCTCATAATGATTTCCTAATGGCATTTTCGTAATTACAATAGACAGTAATTACAAAGTAGCTGCTCGTTAAGTACATAGTTAACAACTGGATACTAGGATCCGTATATAAGAGACTCGTGCTCCCATCTCTTTCCCGCTGTAACTTTCACGCAATTGATCAAGCAAATACCATGCTGACAATATATTGAGCATGTAACTACTTTTGTCTTTACGAAAAACGAAAATAATATAAGTAGCGCGTTTAAAAATACCAAATCTATGTAGCGAGATCTATTATTAAATTAATCTATTAAATTAAAGAGATATTACAATGCAATCTCTGTAAAAATCGACACATGTCGACAGCGTGCACAAAATCGTTATTTTTATCAGCGTTGGCGCTCTAAGATTGGATCTAATCCACCAGCTACCCCTTTGGAAGAAATCGCGTCTCGACTCTGTGGTCGTTTTTCACAACAAGTCAGCGATGCCAGTTTTGCCGTTCGCACGTATGTATATATATATATATATATGTGTGTGTGTGTGTGTATGTGCAATCGAGAAGATCCTCTTAATTCTCGTTTTCACGCATCGCGCCCTTCCTAGACATAGATCGCGCGCGGATAGCAAGCTGCTAGCTTTGCAAACCGTTTTTGTAACTGTCCCGGCAACGTGAATAGCGGCGATGCGGTAACGGCTGGTGCAATCCTGACCTCCAATCTCACCTCAATTTGCCTACACGCCGCCATTTGCCTCAGCGAGAACGGCGAGAGAGAAAGAAAACGGCCTATCTAAAATTATGATCTGAAAAAGTGCCCGACCGTTCGCGCGCGCGCGTGTGTATGTATCATACATATACATACATATATATACATATATATACGTGTGTTGCATGCGAAAGGTCGAGTGCTCGCGCACAACCGATTAATTATAACAAATTGCGTATTATTATAAATTTCGCGGCTAATTGGTACCTTTTTTGGCCACGGCAAGCTATTTCTTTAGCTTTTATTTTTAAATCGAAGCGCCGCTCATTATGTATCTTCCGAATGGATTTATTTATCGCCACTCTTCTATATAAAAGTTGCGTGTAATAAAAAAATATATAAAATAATCTATAATAAAATAAATATTAAAATTAAAATAATATTGTAAAAAAAATAAAATAATTAAATATTATTAAAAAATTCTCTTTCAAACTTTCTAACAACGCACTAATCTATCGCACTTAATCTTGTTTTTTTTTTTTTTTTATACTTGACGTACACACAATTTAATGAATTCTTTAAAGCAGGTTGACGAGCCATAATGTATTTCACCGCGATGAATTTCGGAGGACATGAACACCTGAACACGATGACAAATGAGCATTTTCGACGCGCGCGCACTCAACCTACGAATGGATTTTGATCGGAGCGGTTGACTTTAAATGCGAGATAATTAGCTCTTCAATTATCGCACCCAAGCCGCCGGAACGGTGAATCGTCCGTGAATGAAGCGTTTATAGCTCGATGCTAATTTGCGGTACACCTGCTTTTTGGCGAATGCGGTGAGGGCGCGCGAATGTTCTCCGTTCGGTTATCGCTGCAATTACTCCACACTGCTTAAACGTAGGCTTGCTCGTTCTTTCTCAGTTACGATCAAAGGCACGCCTTTATCGCGGATGAGCGATTAGATCAGTATAGTATTTCACTATAATTGGTATATATATATATATTGAAAGAATAAACCAGCTACGTCAAAAAATATGAAAGCATTTAAACTTAAGTAAAAAAAATTAATCTTATATAAAAGATATATTACATAAAAAATATTTTTTTTATAAGATTTGGCAATTATAAAAGATTAAACAAATATAAACGTAAAGACATTAGAATTTAATAACATCCAGAAAAATTTCTGAAATAAATTCAAGCTTATTCAAACAACTGCGCAAATGCAAAGGTATCGATTGCGCGCAATAAAACGACGTTCGGACCGTCTCTCGTTGAACATATTTACGACGTTTATGCCGCATTTTCTTTATTATACAATCGGCCGGCGTATTCATTCGCCCGGCGTAGAGAAACAACGTTCGCGCGCGACGCGCCACAGTGCGCCCTGATCGATTTAACGCCAAATGTCGCCGTGTTTTACACGCGACAATAATGGTAGAAATCTATGTAGCCAATATTTCAAGCCACCCTTTCTCGTCCCCAACCCTCACGTGGACGACGCGGCGTTCGTACACCAGCGACACGTAGCCTCTTAGTTATTGGTCCGCATATGGACACCGTTCGATATTTCATATTCCAGCGAAATGAAAATATAAATGCAATCTCGCAGCCGGCATGTTTCAAAAAAGCGCCATTAATTTCTGTGCCATGTGCGTAACGCGAGACAATTTTTGAATTTAGGATAAAGCTTTTACATTTTTTAACATGACAAATATTTATTAGAGGAATACAGAGTGAAAAACTCTGTTCGCGAAAAAATAATAAAGTAAATGAGAAAACATTATCCGAGACACGCATTCACAATTTTCGTTTAATTTTGCAATATAAGATAAATTAATTTCTCGCATTTATGAGCATCAGTGAGTTTCTTATGCTCCAAGTGATATTCAGATACGTGAAATAATTCCAGTGGGTCAATCAAATAACAGAATTTACATACTTCGAAGAAAAGAGAACGATCTGACGCAGAAAAGTGATAGTCCCAAGGGAGAAATACGATTTCTTTCGTGCTATCCGACAAAAAGAATTCTTTTGTAATCGACGCAAGAATAGAATGCGGTCACGCCAACACAATAATTTCAAAAATTATTTTTTGAAATACTTGCGCGTGTGTGTTCATCCCCTTTTAATACAATATTCAATTTTTATCGTTAAAGTTGACATTTTTTTACAAATATTTCATTCGTCCGTAAATTATTTTTACAAATTTCTCAATATATAATAATTGTATCGAGTGTTATCATTTTCCACTAACTCAATTTTCAAAAATCAGAAATATCTGTGTAATGAATTATATCTCCCGATTAAAATTCTGATAAGTTTATTTGAAACTAAGCAAAGAATAATAATCATCGACAAACACGGTTATATCGGCTTGTGTCACCCGAACAAGTGATTTTTATTTTATCTATCTACTGTTCTCCTAAGTATATTGTGTGTTGAACTTATATTTAAGAACTGCCGTCATTTTTTCGGAAAAGATACGTCGTTGTAACACGTGTCTTTACGAGAGTGTGTTCACAAGCCCGTAATATTTTAGGGAGAGTCCTCCCGGCCCTCGTCCTTTAAAAACTAGCCGGTGCATATGTCGGCGCAGGCGACATAATGTTATCAAGCTGTCCAGAAAGAGCCGATCGCCACCACGTAAGGACGAGGTCCTCGGGGGACCGCGTCCTTGCTCTCGCCCACTTCGTCCTTATTGATATACCGAATAAACACACTTGGCAGCTAGGCCAGGACGGCTTTGCGAGGCAAATAGCTTCGGCAGGACCCTATGTCCGGGGAAATATCTTTCCTTCCTTAAAATTGACTCTATGCTCAATGCTGATAACAACGTTTGCGACAAAAGTTAAGTCTCCCTTCAAAATGTTTGAAGAAAAAGTAAACTGATTTTTTCTTGATGAATTATTTTCATTCAAAATAGTAAAAAGTAAAATATTTTTAAATATTTTAAATATTTCTGTAAATATAGTTATATTAATTACAAACTTATTGTAAAATTATTGATAACTGATAGCATTTAATTTATCTTTATCAACGAGTGAATTCTGATTTTTTTATCTACACAATACATTTAAAAATGGTTCTAGATAGACGTTAATGTTCGTTCACGCTGCAAAATGTTCTCAGTCAAAACCGACACGCCGTCGAACGTCATTTACCTCCTAAAATCGCTTCTGGAATCTCATTCAGTCTCCGGTTTCACCCTCGTGGCTTTTAAGTTTCGACCCTTATCGACCGCGTCGTGGACTTAACGCATCTCGTCGAGCGCGGCGGTTATCCAGTAAATAAAGATGAGTAGTTTCCCCGTCATCGCTCTTCTCGCACACACGCGTACATACGATCCCGATCGTGCAGCAAGCGGTTTTAAATTCCGCGAGTCAAAGCGATGTTTGACATGGAAATGTTGAGCGATGCATTAAACATGCCGCGCGCCGAGTGCTTCCTTCCCCCTCCCGCGAGATTGCAATTCCCCTGCTTGTCTCGAAAAGACGAAAAGCGCTTCTCTCCGAGGTCCGGGACCCGATCATATAACCGATGCCGGCTTCGGGCCCCGCGATTCCCCTCGCGTTGTCCGAGCTGTATTTATTTAGGCAAACGAAAGGAACCGTCGTTCCGTTACATCTCGACCATCACTTTCAGAAGCAACTTCCGGAGCTAATCGATAGACATCGTGATGCAAGAACGTCGGCGACGGTAGATGCTATTTCTATTTGCTTTTGAGAACGATAAGAAGATATTGCCCTTCGACCACATTCTCTTCTTATCTCCCATGCTTCCCAAAAATTATTAAAAAGATCAATCATAAAGAATTGCTGTAATATAAGATATATATTACTATTATATTGATATAATTAACTAATTTAAATTTCCTATTTTATTGAGTGCCAAGAAAAAAAAAAAAAATAATTTTAAAACTAATCGACAAACAATTACTCGGCATTTCGTCATAAATAAACAGAAAAATATAATGCTATAATTCAAGTAGTTTTAAATATAAATATATTGTGTGAAGCTGCTTTATGTAATTTTATGATATCGAATTCAATTCCAAATTTTTTGTAATTTTGTCTTAACACGTAAAATTATAAATCGCTTTTCTAATCATTATATCATCGACCAGTTGCGAAAGACGCAGGAAGACAACCATCGCGAATCTTTGTGTCGTGATTGGCGAAGCTTATCGAGGGTCGGAAATACGCATCTGATGCAAGATGCAATTTCACTAGAGAGAGCCTTTTCGAGAGTAAAAATAATTCTCTTTCCCTCCTCCCCTGATTGTGTCCGGTAAATGACATCAAGTTTATTGTATTATTTAAAGAACTTCGCTTTAGGATTGCTTTAAGCCAGTGACCCTCGATTGTGAGAACGCCGTCGAGGACAGCACAAACTAGGTTTCTCACGGATGAACCGCGAGGGTGCAAATTCGTTATTTCTTCAAGATGTGACGTCGAATAAAAAAGGTAAAAAAAAACGCCGAAATGATATACAACTTTTCCACGTTAAATGTTTCCTTAAAAATTCTAGCGTAATGCAAATTGTTTATATTGGACAAAATATTTTCTCGCAAAATTATAGTATATTAGAGATTTGTCTTTCCTCAAGATTTTTTTTACTCACCGGGTGAGATGCCGAGCTTCGCGTGCATGCTACTGGGACTTCTATGATCGGGGGTGGTAATAGGGGCTGCTACGGGTGGCGACAGGTGGGGATGCGTCAGTAGCCCGCCACCTGTCGTCGTCGTGGTAGTCGTGGCACAAGGATTTAAGGGTGATGTCCTCTTGAAAGACTGGTCCGTCCGCCACGCGACCTCATTGTCGCCAATCCAGACTTTACCTGCACAAATGAATCGGACAGAAATTAGATATACACGTATATAACCGGTCACACAAAATTATCAAAAATAATATATAATATAATAATTATATTGCTTAAATATATTTTATTTTCGTATAAATATACAGTAATTATATGTGTATAAAATTAAAAATATAATAGAGTAAATACTATTTTTCATAAACGCGAGAGAAAAATATACGCCATCTCATTTTATATCAAGAATGGAAGATCAAATTGCAAAAGAGAGAGGCTTTCGAGACAAATTCTATGCCCCGCGCGTATATTAATATAACGCATACACAAACGCGACTATACGTGTGCAGAAAATGGCTTCTCTCCCCCAAACGGACTCGTCGTAATTAGCGACCCTCCAAATCCCCTATCCTTGCCAGCTTTTCCCGGTTTTCCCCCGTTTCCCTTAATTTCTGGGAACAATGCCCGGCTCTGGATGTTGTTCCAGGCTGCAGTGTCTAATTACACGGGGGCATACCGAGCTCTTCCTCTTCTTCTCAAATTTGTAAGGGCAATGTATAGGGTGCGCTAAAGTTTGTAAATGCGTCATGAAATATTTACGAACGCAATCGGAAAGTAAAGTTAAGGTAAAGCTATACGTTATGTTATAGAAACTTTTATCAATTTACATATCAATAATATGTCTCATTCAACAAAAAATTTAGCAATCATTAAGATTGTTTAAAAATTATCTTTATATTTAATATGTTATGAAAATTATCTTTAAATTATTTAATATGTTACTGATTATAAGTGATTTATAAGTATTACTAATCGCTTTAAGACTTTTATCAAATTTAAATATATAGATCTACATGTCGACATCATTTGCAAATAAATTGTATCTCTCACCAATGTTCTGTCGCGTGCGAAATCCCGGATGTCCATGTCGTGTCTTTTCGAGCACCCCGTAGGTGGCGGGATCTCGGATTTATGGAACACGCGAATACCGTATCGCCCCCGCATGCGTGAGACGTGACTCAGACTCCGTATTATTTGCTTGACGAATGATTTAGCCCGAGATACTTAGCTAGCTTCTCCCCATAGCTCCCTCCCCCTACCTCTCTCTCTTTCTACTTTCTCGCACCCCCTAGGGCAATATTCTCTCCTGATTCTTCTATCTGCCTGCTAACGACGACCAAGTGAAACGCGCGTTTTTCCAGAGACAGAAGTACAGTAACCAGAAAACGGAAAGAGAATAGAGATGAGTGGAGGAGAAAATAAGAGGTTCACAGCAGTATGCATGAGAGGGACAAGGATAGAACGAGGGTAGTAACCGGAGTCTGTGTGGTTACGCGAAAGGAAGAGAGAACGTTTTTCCCATCGAGAGGAAAAAGGGAGGCGGGAGAAGAACGGTGGGGCTGAAGAAAGTGTAGCCGGCGCGCTAACTAAGGGCGTCGGCTAATCAATATCATCAGAGAATGGCCGCTGACCTCCATCTACCCCGCTAGATCGACCATTGTCCGGTATTCCGCGCCTCCAACAAGCTCCGAGCGCGTATACGAAAGCGTATTTCGATTTTCCTTTTTCTCTGCCGCGAGCTTAGAAAACTTAATTTCAAAATAAGAATACATACGCGGCCATGTGTCGCAATAAAAAAATAAAATTAACATATCATTTATTTTAATTATTCTTAGTAAAAAAATATACGTGTAAAAATAAGACGTACTGCAAATTATTATTAATAAAACATTGCTAAATATTACCTTGAGATCTCTTTGATTAATAATTGTGAAAAATTAGATAACATTATATGTTTTAAAATAATGTAAAATTCTAATTAAATGGCTTATCAATCTCGTGTTGAAACTTTTAGGAGAATATTAAAAATCACTTCAATGTCATTTCCACAAGAATGGCTTGCCCGGGGCTACGAAAAACATGAACCACAAAGCCCTTCTTTAATCTCGTAGTGTTTGCATGGCCGCCTGATTTCGTTCAACCCCATGGAGACAAATGACAGTAGCGCAAGAAGCGATAAACTCAACGTAAGTTGCTTTCAAAAAATTTAATTATGCGAATCTGTATCTAAAACAAGGAAAGCTGTAAATTATTATTATTTTGTGGACAAAATAAATTGCCGAATAAATATAAAACCAATCTTTTACATCATTTCTTAACGAAATATCATTTGGAGATAAAGAGACACAACCAGTCTCTCTTATCCGTCCACAGACTCCATGGCGTTCATCGGCCTCATCTACGCGTCCCCAGCATCATTTCTCGCTTTCTCGCCCAATGAGGGTCGCGCGGCTACGTCCGAGTAGAAACCAGTCTGCATAAACAGAGCCATCCATTGCGCGGACTCGTCCCTTTCCACGCAGCCGTATAAACCTCGCATTTCCCTTCGCATTTCCCCTCGTCTTTCGTCCGAATCCGGCGCGAACTCCATTCACGGGTTTATCACTGTCCAGATAACAACGATTTACCTACACGCAAACTTCTGCGGGTTGGGGCTCCGAGCGGGTGGAAGGGCGCGTCTGGAAATGGGGCTGATAGAGAGAGGAGAGACGGAGTAAACCCCATGACAGGGACGCTGAAGAAGGCGAGCGAGACGGGCAGCCACCTTGCATTCGGGAGTATTTCACTTTAACGGCCCTCCAGGGGATTGGCTGACCCCGACCGGAGACCCTTCACCGTTTCGGCATAATGGACCTCTACATTACTTATTCGTCCTGGCCAATGTCCTGCTAGTGGCTCGCTCCGTTCCTGGCGAGAGAAGTCGCTCGTTTTCCACGTCCTTCCATTCACGCGCGCGATTAATCGCACGTCGTGGAAACAAGGATAACGAAATGGAGATGCCGTAATAGAGAGTGGTCATTCACAATCAAACGAAAAATTAAACGCTTATATATAAATTCGTTATTAATTTTGAAATTTATGCGCATGCTAATATAAATTTAAATTACATACATCAGAAAATATTCAAAATTTTATCGAAAAATGTCATGTTTTGATATCTATCATTTTTCTGTCTAATCACGTATTCCTACCTCTCTTTTAACGACTAAGACACCTTGCTGATTCCAGCTTCCGGATACCAGTCAGTAGCATGGAAGAACAACACGCCCCAAGCAAACTGCTCGTGGTACTTGAAAGAATTGAAAATTCCTGCTCGTCTAAGGGTTGAGAAGGTCGAGAATGGAGAGGGTGATGGCTAGGAAGGAGAGGCAAAAAGAAGAAGGGACGAAGAAGCGGGACGAGGAAGCGAACGCGGAGATAAAGCGTTCGATATAAGATTAATGCTAGAGGCCGCTGACCAGTCCCGCGCATGTCGAGGGCCGTTCAGCCATATACGACGGCAATGGTGATTCCTCTTTGAAGGTAAAACCGTGGGCAGTGGCCAAATTGAATCCTGCTTAGGATAGAAGAAGCGCCGACGAAAAGAAAGAGAGGGATGCCAGCCCCGGAGCCCTTTCTCCAATAAATAAATCGCCGGCCGTCTGTGGGTCTCCGATTTTCAGCTCGAACGTACGGATTAAAATTGACCGGCCGATTTGTAGCGACGAACGTCGAAAGTAATTGCGCGATTATCTTGTTTCTGTATTTCTTCCCAATTTTGTCTTCTTGAAAGCAGCCGAAATATAAATATCACACTGTGATTTTATATATATACACATACACACACACGCACACATACGTACATCGGGATTTCATACGTATATTATTATACAAGCTTTCTCACTTTAAAAATAAAAGAGTACAAAGTATATAAAGAGAATTATAAGTAAAACATTAAATTCTTGCATTTTTAACTTTTCATTTAGTTTTTAATTTCTCATAAAATTTTAGATATGAATATAATGATATTACCTATTACTAAATCTATTAATAAATATTATTAGTTTTATTTTGCAAAGTATCGAATTACATTATACACGCGAATGATAAAAGACAAAAAATTTACTTATTTTATATAATTTCTCTCTTTAGTTACTAAATATAAATTAATTAATATAAAGTATTAAAAGAATAAAAAATAGCCAATGATTCATTTATGTAAATGTTTAGAATGTCAATGTTTTTTGATTCATAAAAAAAATATATTGCACATCAAGTAATGAATAATCTATAATCAATCACTGCTTTCTTGAAATCGGATCGGAAATGACAATATCAAGTATCTAAACATTGTGACATCTTTCTCCGCTGCCGACTTGAGTTCTTCTTTCGAAATGTTAGTAAATAATACTAATAATCTATCATCAACACAGCTAAGTCATTGGAAAAGACACAATAAAGCAATAATACTATATGTACATACATGTACATAGCATGTCAGGAAAATATACGTGTATATATGTATAACAAATTCTTTTTTAAAAGTAAGGGGAAGAGTTACAGTCTCTACGTTACAAATATATTTAATCAATAATAAAATATTTACAAATAACATATTTTATATTTTTATCTCTAATTATTTGATTTTTTTCTATTTTTCTTTTATTTAGAAAAATAAAATCGTAAGATATAACAGTTCATCTGTTGATGTACATGTTTATATGACATTACGAAAGTGAGGAGAATTTATGCTATTTGTTCTCATTAATAAAATGTTTTTATCTATATAAATAATTCGATAATATCGCATTATTTCCTCATACATATGATTCAAGTGTCTTATTTTTGAATGATTATGAAAAGTATATACTTGGAAATTAATCGTTTTAATATATTATCGTGAACTGTAATACGTATGTGTCAATTTCTTTTTCTTGATCTAACACGTAGTCATGATAAAGTTATGTCTCGAAGCAAAGTCCAATGCTAACATTAAGTTAGGCTTAATCAATATCACTAGTGGCGTTACACGTGCGCGTGACTATAATTTCTATAAACTGTTGCCGAGATAATTATTGAAGCAAATAATACACGGTATTCAAGTACGATATTAATATATCTCCGCAACAATTCGCGCACAATTACCTCTCTTTTTTTCTTTTATTATTTCTTTTACTCGCGACGGAATTATTCTTTCAACTCCTTGCTCGTTTTCCTGACGGAAACTCAATGCCTGTGAGGGAAAAAGACAAAGGATCAGCATTCGTCGAGAGTTTCCCTATTTCTTGCTGGTTGCCCTTGTCGGGATGACGATCGATAATACCGACCCCCTATGTCCCCACGAACTCTGAGTACCTTAACACCCTCGTAAGTTTAGGGTGTCCCAGAATTCGTACCCATATTTAATGTAGTGAGATTTTTATATTGACTTAAGTTAAGATCAATATCTTTTCTTAATAATACGTAATTGAGCGTACGTCATTTTTCTTCTCAATCTTCTTTATAATTCAATAATCAATTCGTGACAACTAAATAACTATTAAATATTATAATTGCCCGTTTAAGTAAAATTTTCTTGGAATTATATGAAAAATAAGATTTCAATATATTTGATATTCATTCCACTTTACTGATCGCCATTATGTTATGTGAGATACTTGGTCTCGCCTCGCCCAATAAAAAACGTGAATAATAAAGAGGCTCATCCGCCGAAGCAGAAGGGGCTGAAGAAACGCGGCAAGGGTTGTGAGCGCAAGCGCGAAACCGCCCCGCGAACGAGGGATGTTGGATACCACCCGTTGGCATAACTCCATTCCACCCAGCCAATCTGCATGTAACTCGCGGGACGAGCCGCCATTTTGAGCGAGATTTACAATCCAAGGGATGGAACTGCGCAACTCTTTGCTTCGATATATCGTAAATAGAGATAAAAGGACGAGAGGAATTAAGATTTTATTATAAAATTGCAAAAAACAAAATCTTCTATATTATTGGTCAGATTTTAAATCGAACTGTTACTTAAAAAAGCAAGGTCCCATCATTCTGTGCTGTTGAATTTTTCGTAAAGAAAAATATGGTATGGAACTTTATAAGCACAGCTGAACGCCATGGATCGAAAACGATGCTGCGTGTCGGATATCTTTCCTCATAACACAAAACCGTTCAAACAAGCTTAATAAAGTTTTTTGAAACCTTCTTCATACAAATAAAAAGAGAAAGTTTTCCTCTTTTCCTTCCTTTTCTTATATTAATATTTTTTTCTATATATTAATATTTTCTCTTTCTCTCTCTTTGCAGTGTCTTTTTAATCCATAAAATTAAGAATTTAAATACTTAAGAAGATTATTTTATTTCTAAAAAAATTAATTAATTAAAGACTAATTAACAAATCATTAAATTGCTCAACACAATCGCCCGTTACAGGACATACTACGCAATAAAACATGATTTTAATGATTGTACCGATCCTCGACTCGCTCGAAGCAGACTCGTCGTCATCATTGGCACGACCAAGGGGTGAAAACCTCGAAGTTCCCGAAACATAGGTGGAGCTTTAACGAGGGATAGGGGCGGATGGTGGTCGGGGTAGCGATTTTAAAATTACAATGGCAGACACACACGTCGCCAGCGTTTATCCATCCGTTTTCATCCCCGCCGTCCCTCCCGTGAGCCACCGGCTGGCATCGTCGCTCCTGTCGTTGCATCTGCGTTTGCCGCGCGCCTAAACGCTCCGATCTCGGCTGCCTGCGCGGGAGACACGAGCCCTAAAGGCCTCTGTCGAGCGCGTGCGTGAGTGCCGCACACATGCGTGCGTGGCACGGACGTAGCACGCGTTTCCGAAGGAATACAACCCCTGCACCTTTCGTGACGCGCCCGCGGTGAGGAGGGGAGCCCGATTGGGCCACCCCTTCCTCAAACAGTCTAAACTTTTTTCCGACCCCCCTCTGCTGCCGCGTTGTAACGATGCCGAGCAAGTTCGCGTCCAAAAAGGCTACGATCCCCGCTTATGCTAGTCTACCGTTACCAATATTTCTCTCTCTTTCTCTTGTGTGACATTACACCGAATTGGCAAGGCAAAGTTACCCCTCGTTGCGGGTGATTTTTGAGTATCGAAATAAGCGATTGATGCTGGAGATTGTATCTGTTTGGCTTTCGATTGTTTGATAGCTCTCTTTCCTGTGTTTGCGTAACCGCCTTGAAAATTTCAACTTAACGCCCAAAGATATATATATATATATATATATATATATATATATATATATATGTGCTATATTTATACAAATACATTAAAATTTTACACATTTAAAAAAAAAGAAAAGTATGTGTTGTGTTTCTCGAAAGTCAGGAATATTTAACATTCATTAGTCTAATTGGTAACTATGTATATCCGACAGTGCAGATCGAAACAACTATTAACGAGTAATGAGAATTGCAATCATTACAGGCGAGTGATTAACTATGATAATTCAATGGATATTTGGAATTTCAATCTTGATAATTGTAATAAAACTTCCTGCTGAGAAATTGGAATTTATTAATGGCGATATGACAGAAATATAATATATTATCAAAGACTAATATGATTGATCCAGTTATTAGTTGCAATACTTTCACCCTTGGAAAGTCTTTCCTTGATCGTTGCTAATTAATCGACACAATATATAACGCACTATGCGCATTAAGATTTTTTTTTAAAATAATGATACCAATCTTAAATTCTATTTTAATCACATATTTTTTTTCTAAAATGCTTTCTGTGTGCTCTCTAAATTCATTTATCGAAGCAAACTTACATATTATCCCAAGATAAGATTTCCATGTCTGTGGAATACAGAACACGAATTAAAACTAGGCTATAATAAATTACTTGAATGTTAATCAAGGGTTATTTTTGCGATGTTTTTCCCATTTTTCTCTTCGCAGTAAACAAACTGTATAAGTATGTTCCAGGAAAATCGCTATCGTTCTAATTGGCAGCGGCGTCGCTTGCCTGCGTACGATGCATCGCGAAACGACCGTTTAATGAGAACCCCGGTGATTAACTATGATAATACGGATATTCTGTTTCAATCGAGACGCGCGCGCCGAGTAAGTCCCTCTCTCCACCTCAGCGGAGAAAGGCTCTATCCTGAATTGCACCCAAGCACCGGGTATGCGTGCGTCCAAGATGAAATCGTGTCTGCGGACGAACAACGTGTATACGCGTATTTACGATACGCATTTATTACGCATCCGCTGTGAATAACGCAAAGGGGGTGCACGTGGGAATCGTCGACAGCGCGGGAATGCGCGGGGGTTCTATTAAATTCCTCTTGGTTCGGCCAATCGCCGGTAATCATCTAGAGGGCCCTCTTCGTTCTTTTCTTTTACGTTCGGTGGCTAATTAATCTCTCTCGCCGTCGATGCATCGTTTCGCCGCGCACTTTTCCAGTCACGATCGCGTTCGCGCGGCATATTAATCAGTGGCATTGAGAAGGGGGGAGGGGGGAGAGAATCGATCGGCTCGCGGTAAGATCGCGCGAGATGATCGTTCTCGAGAAGCGAGAGACGCGAAAGCGGTGATAAACGCTCTTCCTTCCCGCCGAGGACGCGACGTCAGAGGCGAGCGAGCACATCGCTGATAATCGGGCATCATTTGTAAGTCAAATATGGGATACATACTTTGTAATATTCTCCGATCGACGCTCAGTGAACATCACGCGAGATACGTTCGACTTGGCTACCGTGATACACGCGACGCGATAAGATTGCACGGACAATTTGTTATCCACACGATGTATCTGATTTATTCATGATTTACGCAGATTTGAAAAATTACAGTGAAGAGGAAGGAAATGCGATAACGATGCGTTTCCTTTTTTTTCTCATTCCATCACACGGAGAGATAGCTCAATCAAAATTCACCTTTTCAGAAAATATACTATTCGCGTTTTATATCTCCTACAGAATCAAACGATGTTTGTTTCGAGACAAAAATTGCGATAATAATTCTTGGCTCCTCAACCCCTGTTAGCACTCCCTTCGCTACTTTCCGATCCCGTTTCGATCTCTCCGGCGAGAGCAGCTGCGTCTCCCGGAGCCAGACACTGCAACTCGTAGAAAGAGGAGAGCGAGGAAACGCGAACGGATGAGGCTGACGGACGGTCGAACGCGAAGGGAAGCCGAGGGACGAGAAGAAGAGAAAGAAGAAAGGCGAAAAAAGAAAAGAAAAAAAAAAAAAAAAAAGAAACCAACGCGAAGAGATCTCTAGAAGCAAACTGTTCGTCTCGAAGAAGCTCGGCATGACGGTCTGGAGGGGTGAATTCGTCGCCCGATAACCCGATTGGCTGGCCGCGCCGCCAATGCAACCGCGCTCTCTCCGCGAATGCATTCGCTGCACACATTGCATCTCGATTCACTCATATGTGCGTGCGTGCGTGCGTGCATGCGTGCGTGTGCACGCGAAAGCGAGAGCGCGATGTCCGCGATGCGTCTTCGCGCAAAACGCAACGACGGCGTGCATGCGTAATGTCATCGGTAGATGCACGTCGATGTGGGTGCGTATCGTGCGTGCACGCACGTGTGTATGCGGTCCCCGCGGGACCATCGCAAAAACTGGTAGCCGACCACCGGTCGCCCGCATTGCCATTGCGGGTCCGTTCTCTCTCTCTCTCTCTCCTCCCTCCCGCTACGACGACTCCTCTCGATCCTGTTGCACTTCTACAACAGAGGGGGTGAGGTTGAATGAGGAGGGAAAGGGGGAGATGAAGGACTACCCGATGTCGCGATCGAGGGAATACGAAGGATTTTTCTCACGGCGCGCGCGGTTCTGACAGAATGAAGGAGACGAAGAAACGATCGGATGGAAGAAAGACGTTTTCTTGAGATGCTTGGGAGCGAGTCCTCTTTTCAGGTGATCTTGAAGAGACGGTACGTATGTCAAATTGAAAGTTTCCCGCATCGTTAATTCCTTTGTACTTTGCTACCTCAGATAAGATTCGTGGTAGACTTTGAATTAGGTTTTAATAATAATGTAGAATATATTTGTATACGCATAGAGATCTGATCAGCTGCATAATTTCCGTTGCAACACATAAAAAGTAATAAGGAATCTCGCCATTTCCTGGAAATTATTCGCTTTTCCCGAAGCACTTTCTCTTTGTGCGCGAGGCACTAGAATGTTCTGTTAATAATGCATAAACTATAAATCCAAATCTGCTTTTCTCAATAACTCTCGTATGTAATTTTCATGTATTTGAATCAATTAACGACTAGAAATACTTTTTACGTCCAAAAAATATCGGTCCAATATTGAATTCAATTTTATAGACGATTAATATAGAATTATATCATAACGTTAATTATTAAAATTATTTCGTCCATATTCCCTGCATGCTCTTCCATCCCGAGAGGTAATTAGCGTGACGTCGACGTTATATCACGAAAGATAAAAGATTCGTGAAACGCTCCGCGTTATTTATCCATTTACGCAGACGAGATTTCGAATATGATACTCGAGCAAAGTCTCATTTCGATGTCACAATATATGTGTGTGTCGCAAGCGTAGACAAGATATCCAGAATACATATGAATAATATTGATACGAAAATTCCCCCTGCCATTGCATGTGTCTCAAGAAGCGTCGTCGATAGAATTTCGTCATAGAATTAATGGAAAGCTCGGTAAACTACGATGATCTGACAATGAATCGAGAAATCTCTGTCTCGCATATTCACGCGTTGCGTCAGTTACTTTAGCGTCGAATTATCATGTGACGGTTCTCGGGCGAGATAACGACGCGACGTTAAAGGTGCGCCTCGGTTTTACATGTTTACATGTTTGACTTCAATAAGATTATCGCTCTGAACGACACCGACTAAATCAAACACCGCTGCGCGAGCAAACTTGCGCGTTCATCGATAACCTCGATGATCGGGGGAAACACTTCAGGAATTCTCGGTGTTAAAAATCTCTTATCCTACAAAACATATTAACTTTAATTGCAGATAAATAAATAATTATTGTCACCTCAAGATTTAAAAAACTATTCCTCTTTATTTGATATCAAGCAAAATATACACGATATCCTACTGTTTCCTCTTTGTCTCTCTCTCTCTCTCTCAAATATCTTGCGTAAAATAAAATACTAAAATGCAATACGACTAAATAACTATGCGCAGAATTGATAACGATAAGCTGGCGAATAAACATACGTGAGCTTTACTTACGTTGTCATAAATTCACGTGTAAGCATCGTTTAATTTGGATTGTCGAATACCATTATCATCTTCGGATATCCATTTCCGGAATTTTATAAATGCGTATGATTTATAATCTACTAATCTCATTTCCAATCTCCATTGCGTGTTATCTCTGTCAGTGATCAACCGCTGCGATTAAATCGTTAGCATGCCAGAATTGAACGCGATATCAATCGATACTGAAAAGTTGCCCCAGCGCGTCCCTACATTTTTCCCTGCTCGATTTTAAACGAGTATCGTTGCGTCGTTTTTTTTTTATTACTTTCGCGCATCGTTCTTCTCGTATCACTGGCTGATACATCGGTTAATCGAAGGGTGAGTTATGCGAACAAAAGTTTTATTTAGCGACCGCAATGTGTGGCCATAGCGGAACAAAAGCGCAAAAAAGTGGAGACATCTCAGGGGTATTGGTACATGATCGCCCCAATCTTTCATTGCGAGCGATATTTTTCTATTTGATTGAATCTTCTTACGATTATAGTATTAATTTAAAATCAATCCCTGATAAAAAAAAAAATCGATCATGGGGACAAGAATCGGAGAAATCCAATACTTTACGGTAGTAATAAAAAAATTGTAAAAAGATGCTATTAAAATACTTTCTTGTCGATAAGATTTCAAAGATGTATTGCTTCGTTTAAAATTGCATTTCTAAGAATAAAAATATTAAAAATAATCCTCCAAATCCCCTAATTTATTCGATATCTGAATTTTGGAGGATGAGTCGTCCAATATGAGAATTTTCGTTACATTCAAAAACTGCTATCTCGTGACATCGCGGCGTTTTTAAAGGAGCGCGACCCCCTTTTTTTCCGACGCTCGAACCCCCCGCCGGGGCAAACGCGCAAAAACTGTGTGAAAAAGCGTTATTTCGGGGTGAAATCCGACGCTGCGCGGTCGTTTTTTTTTTTCTTCTCGCGAACAGCAAACCCCTATTTGAAAAAAAGAGGCGCGAAGCTACAGGGTCGTCGCAAAAGCATGGCGGGGTGCAGGTAAATAATTTTCTCGTGATTCTGGAAGATCATCGCGTACACATACGCACATATGATGGAGGAGCGAATCCGAGAGGTAGGGATCTGCGTATATCCTGCATATTCACCGGATTTTTGTAAATCGCAGGGTACCGTGGAAAGAAAAAAAAAACCGGGAGAAGAAGCCATTCACCCTAAAAAGTTGAAAAGGGGGAGGTTAAGAAGGGTCCGCAACGGGTAAAACCGTCTGTTTTTTGAACGCAAATCCGACGATCCTTTAGAATTCCCGATTTCTGGGTCATGGGAAGGTATCGCGATCAATGCATCGCGTTGCCCCGATCTTGGAAACTGATTTTTTTTTTCTTTCTCCTTTTTAACATCTTCGCTCCTCTCTCCCCGCTCTGCTTCCATCCCCATCGCCGTTTTCAGAATCTTCTTCATCGTTGCGCGATCACCCCACCTGTGCTCGCTCGATCGATTAATGCGCGGCCCGTATCCCAAAAAGGGTTCCTTCCTCGGAAAGTGGAAATTTCTAAAAGTAGAGCAGTAGATTCGTGGCGATTGCGCGCGGAATATCGAATCTCTCGAAGAAAGTTTCGCACGGCGGTGAAACATTGCGTATCTAAAAGCGTCCGTACGTACGCGGAATTTCGAGTACATCTCGTTTAATAGATTCTTTGCATTTTTTGTAGTTTTTTTTTCTACCAGTGAATGTTCTTCGACGTGACAATAGTCTCGGAATCTACGTACAGAAAAGAGTAATATATCAAAAATTATGATCACAAAATATTTGAAAAATATCAAATGTCTGATCTGAGGAAGAAGAAATTTATACATAAATGGAAATGTATCTGAGGATTTCTTGCACGCGATTGTATTGCGCGGAACAACATCAATGCGCGGCGAACAATCTTGCAAACAACCGATTTGAATCCGCTAACTATGTAAACTACATATTCATGTATTCATTCGCGTGCAATCCGGGCATGATGATAGCGATCGACACATTGTGCGCGATGAGGAACTACGTATTGTGAATTCAAAATTGTCCCCGGCGAGGTGCTATATTATATACCTGTATTATAATTAGACGCACATTTGGCGCGGTGTCAGTTAATTACGCCGTGAGATTATTACCATGATTACCATGACAGCAAATACGGAAACTACGCGAGCAGCGAGATCGTGCCTGGGATAAGTTCGCCGTAATTATTCCAAAGACACAATGCGCAGAGAAATTCGCAATTATTTTATAGAACCCCATAATTGCCATCCTCGATAATAATATTGCTTGCCATCCGCAAAAATATGAACGTGTCAAAAGATTTAAGTGCATTTCGCGAAAATTTTATTTTGGATACTTTCAGTACGTCAATTTTCAAACATTGTATATAACTAATATACTACAAATAACAATCTTTGCAAGTGAATAATAATCATTGATGATATATTTTCTCATGTGCGAAGATATAATGACATCAATTAGAAGCGTATCGAGCGTGACGAACGCCTCAAGAGGTTTATGGATCAAAACCGAGATAGGAAGCGTAATCGAGATCGCGCTTCCGGAGCGAGCAATCGCGTCGTCTGAAATCATCGATTATATATCATGCCGAATGTAAATATCATTTCCTCGATCGCTATATCAAACCGCGCCGACGCGCAGGAATCTTTCCTTGTGGAAAAAGAAATTCGAGCCTTCCTCTCTTCACCCCTCTAGATTCCGTAGATGCATTGAAAATGCAACTGATCTCTCTCTCTCTCTCTCTCCCCGAGCGTACATATTGAATCGTCATAAAGCATTCGCGTGCATCAGACCGGGCTCATTGTCCTGTCATTCACTCGTCATCCCCCGCCTTTTCTATTGCGCGGCTATATATGTATATGTATACATATATGCACGCATACGCGGCCGCGAGCGGTTCTCTTGCCTCACAAAAAAAAAAATAAAAAAATAAACCACCCCTAATTCACGTTTTTCCTCCCTTGGCGTGTCTAAGCCAGGATCAAGACGAATGCCCCCGTTTATCCTCCCCGCGCCGTTTTCTTTATACGAAACTGTTGCGTTTAAGGCTCGTAGAGATTAAAGACGCGGGATTTGAAATCGAGGAATCCTCGCCGAGGATTCGTTCCACAGACCGCTTACGATGCAACGCGATGCATGTCGTGTGCAACAACTTGAACAAGTATTCTGAGGTGGATTATAAACTGCGAAGCAATGGATAACAATTGATATTTATAGAATACTCATAAAATGTCAGTCACATTTGTAAAGGGATCGAAAATTTATCGAGATTTTTTAAAGGAAATCTTTGTAGATATTGACAAGTTTTTGTCAAAAAAAAACTTGCATAAACAAGATATTTATTTAACGAGAAAAAAAAAATAGCGTGTCGGATAAATTTCAAAAATTTTGATTAGCGTGAATTAAATAAAATTGTAAATGGGAAATATTATAAAAGAGAAATGAGAGGGAGAAAGGAAGATGGAAAAAAATTTTATACCGCGTGTGCGATGATAAATCGCACGATAAATCGCGTGTCCTTAAAAAATCGCAATCAACATAGCACGTGCTAGCGATTGACAAACGTAAATGTGACTTTTCAAAATTCAGTTAGGGTGAATTCAGCGACGAACAATGGACCGCTCCATGCAGCTGTCCCATCATTACCGGCCTCCTCGTCACCGTAACTCTTGCAAGCCGGAAACTGCACAACAAACTATCGTAGTAAAAGCGTAGAATAGTTTTCTCCCTTGGTAATATACATATCACTCTCTGTTCTAAATGTTTCTACAAAAGTTAAATCAGACAATTAAAGTCATTCGATTATGTCGATGAAAGTCCGACTTTTCTTATTCTTTCCGAAACGAGGAAGCAAAGCGAGGTCGGTGAAATCAATTTCCAGCCAATTTACGGAGTCTTTGAGTGCAAGGGGAGTGACGCCTTAAAAGTGCGTAAATAAATAGATTCGGACGTGGGCGTAGCCCACGGATGAGGGCCGAGGGTGAGGTTCGTGGAAACGAGACAATAAGCCCGGAGGGTCGTCGTCGGGAACTCAAAGAGTGCCCATGCTGCGACACTCGTCCGATAATCTAATAAAGGGGTTGTCTCCACTTTTCGCGTCCCTTCCCCAACGCTCCGTGGACGTGCATTCCTTTTAGTTCCATTCTCTTTTCTCCCGGTATTTCCATCGTAGATGATTTGAAGGTAAATATTACCTCAAAAGATTTCGATGGCCGGCTGCAAATGGGCAATTTCTCGACCGCCCTTATATTCGCGCGAGACTACTAGATCTTGCCGTCGACGCAACGAGATGACGATAAGAGGCGAGAGATTTTCTCGCTTAACTTTCTGCACGCGAGCTTTCTTCTTTTTAAAAACAACAGAACAGACGATATCGTTTAGATGTAAGTAACAGAGCTTAGACAATAATCGCTCTTTTCTCTAGTAATAGAATTTCGAGTTAAGTTTAACCAAATTTTAACTCGCATAAAAATATTTGTAATGTCATCACACACGTAAAATATTAAAAATTTTTTAAATTGCTCAAACAAGCTCCGATATAAGTCATTTCGATTTTTCTTCCTACGGTAAGCTTAAAAAATTTTAATTACGAAAGAAAGATGCATTCAAAAAAACGCGACAATGTGACATTACAAAAATAAAAAATTAATATATTAAAAAAAAAAAATGACATCCAAGATTTCTCTCATTTGTTTCTTAATTATAAAATTTTTCTTTTGCAAAAAAAATATGGACATACATATTTTACATGTACTGTAATTTTTTTCAGAGTTCTCCGACTGAATGTCACACGTGTAGCATTTTCAAAAAATGCCTCTTTCGGGTATCTGATTCTGGTGGCTATTCGGACATCGTTTCGAACGTGTTGCACGAGACTGAGCTCGTCCGCTGCAGGAGTTGTCAGAAAACTGCGGAACCTCTTTCTACGCCAGACTGCCACCAACCCCCTCGAGTGCGGCCACGACGTGTAATTGAATTGGGTTCTGGCTTATTCCAAGCAAATACACGGCGCGCCTTCCGCTTTCCTTCTTCTTCGATACAATTCTGGATACACGCGGAAATTTTCCGACAAGAGAAGAGAGAAAAATATATTTATTAAAGAGAAATCTGACGACGATTAAAATTACGCAAATTTTACGGATGATTATTTCACAATATATATTTAATTCATTAACGACAAACTCCTACGATGACATAAATGCGACTTGAAGATGCAATATTATAATGTTTCGAGATATTTGTTTCACAAAATGTCGCTTCCTGCGCTCCTAAATTTCTCGCTGCTTTCATTGATATTATTTACGCGATAGTTATGTCAAAATTAGCGCAACTTACGGTAACAAGGCGGACGCCGTCATGCGAAACAAATTCTCGCGAGATGGAAACAGACGCGACGTGTACGTGCGCAGATACAAGCATGAGGAAGGAAAGGCAAAGAGGTCTTTTTCAAGGAACGAGAGCTATTTGCGAGACTCAATGGAAGAGGGTCCTCGAAAGGGGGGGGGGTGAGACGATGGGCGGCCGCGCCCTCCCGCTATATCGACCGCCGGCGCTCCGCTCGGCCATTCCGCATTTTAAAGGGAAAATTTCCGTTTATTCGGGCCGGCTTCTCTCCCGCGGAATTATTCGAAGGAGCTCGCCTCGCGGATAGCAGCTCAGATGGAAAATAACGTGACCTTTTGCTCGTGGCAGGTCTCCCGGGAGCCTGGCGGAGCGTTTCTCCTCTCTCCTACGTTTCCCCCCCCCCCTCGCCTCTCTCATTTCCGCTCGAAGTTTCGGCGTGTTCTGAAAGCCGAGCGCACACAGGATGGAATCGAATCGCGTCGGAATTCACCGATCTTGAATTTGAGCGAGCAAAACATGTTTTCTTCCTATATCTTCTGAATATCTCTTTGTCCACAATATATTATTATATAATTTGTCACGTCATACCTTATATGAAAAAACGAACATGCAAAATCTGACATATCATCGAGAGGAACGTATATCTATAGATTTCTAATCTAACTTGTTAATATAATAATATTCCTATTTTCCTGTTCAAGTCGACCAAATTAATGAATCAAAATCCTCGCGTGTATTAAAAGCATAAATGCAAAAGTAAAAATCTTTTTCAGGAATAGCGGGAAAAGATGAATGAGCGTTCCTAGATTTTTATAAGCGGCTTTGTTAAGCAGTATGTCGAATGTTACGGATGGAAATATCGTAAGAACGGCCTGTAATCGAACGAGAGGAACGGCGGAAGGCAGGGACTAAACAAACGAGACTTCTTCATCAGACAGCGAATTCCGAAGTTGTTTGCTGAACTTTGTGCGCAGCGACAGAGAAGGAAGATCACGAGCTGAGCGCGAGGGAGGAAAAAAACGGAAAGGCGATCACAGAGAAAGTGACTGCCAACAGTCCCGCACGTGACGTCTTTTCCGGCCTTTCGTCCTACGTCCTATTCCTCCTTCCGTCTCGTGCGTCCGCTATTTATTCTAGTTATTTTATCACACGCCCGAGAAACGGGAACACCTCGCAAACTTCCGTTCGTTTAACTTGCCGAGTCTTCGATTTGACGTTAGGTTTCGGCTTGAAAAAAAAAAAAAATCGTTTATCGCATAATGCGATATGATGAACGCGATGCGAGACGCGAAAGTCAAGCTTATAAAAAGTTATTTTTCGCAATCCGTGATATTTCTAATCAACATTATTTTAAGCGAATATGGGAAAGTTAATAGTGTGTTGCCCAGGATTTGGTAATCTGTTTATCGCACGTTGATATCGCTCGGTGTTTTGTAACGCATCGTAATGAAATCAATGACTATTATATGAAGTACGTTCATTACCGGAAAGTGTAATGCGTGTCGGGTAGAGAGAGATTTTTGATTAATTAATTATGCAAATGCGTTAATTAATTGAGTAAGCTTAGCGTGAAATATTGCGTTTTGTGCATATTTGCGAAACTTCCCCGACTTTTACCAGCGTGGAAGAGAAGGAGAGAGAGAGAGAGAGAGAGAGAGAGGAAGGGGAGATTTTCCTCTCATATAATCACCGCGAACGATTTTCTATATAATGAGCGCTGCCCGTTCTAATTAGCATGCGGCAAATAAAACTGGCGTTGCAACGTAACGATATTATGCAACGATTTTGTGCATCTCGCTCGCGCAAACGTCACATAACCGTCAAAGCGTTAATTATCCACAGGCGATGTCTAACCGGTGACTTTACAAGTGTACTTTTTGCTCAAGATATTGTAGTGCATCGCTCAACCTCTCATGGAATTTCGTATCTTTTCTCTTATCGCAATGACACGACGTGTTACTTGCAATTAACGTGCATGTATTGAATCTGCGCATGCTGCCTGGATTCGTAATACAATTAGCAGGCTAATAATTGCTACACACGACGCTGAATAATGAACATCAAAATATTGTGTAAGAATAACACAAGTTATTCCTAGAAATTGCGTTATTATAACTTCACATTCTGTCGTAATTACGTTTTGTACGTAATACCGTATTTTAATTACGCTACACACAATTAATAGTGAATCTTGCAGTGTCCTATCAAAAAATACGGATTATATAATTATTATACTAATTTCTTAATTCGCTTATCATATATCGCTCAAATCAGTTTTCATAATTAAACGTCGTAAAAAAAAAAAAGAGAACTTAAACAAAAATTACCATCAGACTGTATAATTAATTTAATGATGTATATTTTAATAGCATTATATATATATATATACATCATTAAGATGTGATGATTCACATCTAACTGGCACTTTGCTCTCATTGCTTCAAAAATGATATTTACCGTTCGAAATCGCACTAATGCAATGTAGCGGTAAATGATAGAGAAAAACATACGATCGAATTTATTATAAAATTATCGATGATTGCACGGGAATGATTTTGACCACCCAAGTAACAATTATTTATCCGAAGCCATAAAAGCAAAATCCTCGAACCCGCATAATTACATGAATATGAGAAAGATAATGCGATAACAAGTTAACAAGATGATCGAATTTACTTGCACTTTGCATCAATCCATCGTAATTACAAGAGTGCAGGGGAGTCGCATCTCCTCGAAAGCGGAGATAACTATATGATTCGCAAATCGCGCGTAATCGTGCATCCAGATCGCGAATACATCAAAATTAACACAAAGGCCGACGATTAATTAATTAGCGTATGCCAAGCTACGTAAATCTCGTGAACACGAGCAAATTTGCGTGTCCGTTTGAAAGTAAAATCCTACTAATAAGCTTGATAAAAGTTTAGTAAAATTGATCGTAAACGAGCATAAATGACGATAATATCGTTTCTCACACATGACTGCGCGCAAGAATTATTTTTACGATCGAATCGCGCGCAACAAAATCGCCGACTGCCGGAAGATCGACTTGTATCGTATTGATCGAAGGAGGGATGAACGATAAAGGCTGATCGGGGGGAGTTCCGCGAAGGTGGACGGAGTATGCGATCGCGGGTGAAGACGCGAAGAACGATCCGTACGGATGCTTTTCCCGCGTCTTGCTTTACGGTCTGCCAATCGCCGCGCCTCATATCTCCGACGTCCGAGACCATCCATCAACCTCCGGGAGCGAACCTACCTCGCTGTTCCCGACCTCGTCTGTCCTCCTACGAATGTGTCATAACCTTCCCGAGCGTCACGACCTTACGTCGATGCCTTTGCAGGGGTACCTGTGTGTTCGGAATAGCCTCGCGGCGTCGGCGGCTCCCTTCATCGATACCCCGCCGATGTATCTTATGATTTGTCGGGAATACGATTTGATCTCGAGATCGTTACCACCTTTGGGATTGTATGGCTACTTGGGTTATTATCCTTGTCGGCTTCGTGACGCGTTTGGAGAGTGATCCTTTTTCCTTTCTAATTTATTTTCCAGATCAACGATTGCACGCTTTGCAGAAGAACGATGTTATATAAAATCAAGGCATTAAATATATGATTTTTAAAAAGTAAAGGAAACTCCATTCAAGTAGTCTCGTTTATCGATCTTTGCAAAGATATCAAAAGTGATCGTTTTCTGCTTAATTAGTAAATTTAATTTGATCGATATAATTTTTTTTTTTTTGTTATAATTGACTAATAATTTAATGGGAAGTATTAAAAAGGGGGGCGAAAATTTAGTCTTTAAAAAATTTTAGTCTTAAGTCTAGATTTTTTATTTTAAGAAAAGTCTAAGAGAGAAATAATTATTATATACTTAATATCATTTATATAATTATGTATACATATTTACGTAAATTATTTCTAATGATATCTTCGATTACAAATGAAACTTGTTCAAGAATTCGATCTGTAATATAAAATGTGAAAGTTTCAATAATATTTTATTATAATTTCCGCTGCACGAGTCTGCACCGCTGTTAGTTACATTTTAAGGCCTCGATGAATCAAATAATTATACGTAAGGTCGATAATTACAAGATGTCGATAGTGTAGCTGTTGCTTGTAACAACACACACACAAGGTGTCTGGGTTTTATTGTTTTCCGGTGTTCCGCGGTAAACAAGCGGGGTTCGACGACTCTCCGACGACTTTGCATGCCGGCTCGCGTACTCGCGAGCCGTGTTTATTTGCCGAGGTAATTTGATGATGCTGCTTTATTACCTGTTTATTCGTTTCCGCGAAACGAGTCAGCACCTTCTTAATTGGACTACGTGATGGTCGCGATAATGTTTTCGAATGCCGGTCACGCGACCTCATTTTCGTCAAATAAATCGCTCCCGCTTTTTAACAATGCACTTAAATCGCTACCCGACAGGAAATACGAGGCCTTTACGTAGCGCTTTACGTTTATGTTGCACGCACCATTGCAAAGCGCCGTATGCGCTCTCTTTCTCTCGCTTTCGGTATCGTAAAAGTCACGACTGCTTCCTCGTGTAAAAAACTTTGCAATCATTAATCTTTATTTTCACTCTCTCTCACATACACATAGCAATGTTTATAATAAATTTTAACATGTTAATTAAAATTTTTGCATTATATTTATATTATATATAAATTACTAACTTTATTTCTCACTAATACTGTAATCTCTTTTGATGAATAATTTTAGACAAAAATAATTATTATTTTTATTCCGCATGTAAATAAAAATGGTGACTTTATACAATTTGAAATGTACGCGAGCAATTTAGTGAGTTTAGTAATTTATCGTAAGCTTAATTGGCCTACATTTTCATAATTTTGCAAAAAAAAAACTCATAAAAATATAGACTGTGATAATCATTTTCAAGATAAAAAAAATATTCTATAAGCTTATTTTGAATAGATTATCATAATTTTAAACATTTAAATGTGTTTAAAGCGATTTTATCCGATAAGAATACTACAAAGTAGGGCAAAATTGTACCGATGTTCAAAATGAGTGTGAGAGAGATTATACTATCGTTGTTTCTTCCCTTTTGTCTCTTTCCCTACGCACGAGGACGTCTCAATAATAATACATGTACCGAAGCGCGCGAGTAGTACTCCAAGTGATGCCAAGAGCCCGTAATATATGGCCCTTAAATCATCAGGCAAGAGTGGATGTGTGGTGGCTTCACCGTACAACCACCGCGTGGTAACCGCCCCGCAAACATATCAATCAGCGAGTTATATGCGTTGCCAAAGAATCCCACAGCCATTCTCGTTAATATCTTTTCAATATTTATCGTCGAACGAACAAAATCTCGGTATTAAATGTCTGCTTATCGCATCTCTTTATTTACAAATACAAGACGGAAAAATTATAATTGCAAACTTTTCATGCTTAATTAATATCCTCACTAGAATAATAAATAATACAAAAATGAGTGGATACCTTTTAATATTCACTTTTTTTCCTTCACAATAAACTCGTCGATACACTACGTGATGGCAATTCGGAACGACTAAGGTAAATGAAAAATGGAAAGAAAAAAGTTAATTGAACGGAGACGATTCGCGAGGACTTTGTGCGATTTGACACAACAACGACTTCTAAGAGACGTCAAAGCCAAAAGGCATTTCACTTGACGAAGAAACTATCTCACATTGTATCTCCGCCATGAATCCTTGTTAGAGCATTCGCGTTAGTGGCGAAAAGTGCACGACGCGGTTCGCGAGCGAGTGACGAAGAAGAAAGAAAAATTAGCCGGCGAGCGAAGCGAGACGCACGCAACGCTGCGTCGGCGATTCTGCAACGCGCTGCAAAACGCGGATTATGATACCGCGGCACACTACACCGGTATCGCGTGCGTCCGGTTAATTCCCCGAAGGACGTAAAAATAATAATCATGTGACGTAGAAACTAGAAATATTAACAAAAAACCGCAGATTAATTAGCAAATGTTGCATTTTTTAATTTTTTCTTTATCAATTTAATAATATTATTATACTTATAGAAAAATATGACAGAAATAAAACGATAAAATATATATAATGTATACTGTTGAAAATAATAATAATAATAATATAAACAAAATAAATAATTAATTAAAAATCACGACACGATAAAAGATGAGGCGACAATTATAAAAAAAAAACGAGGAACGAATGTGAGAAGACAAAGCGAATTAAACTAAGAAAAAAAAAGAAATATATAAATTTTAGATACGATTGAGCAAAATATTTATTTAGGTATATAATGATGAAAAAAGAACACAAATTGCTTGACGCTTAATTGCAACATGACACTCAAAGAAAAAAGCGTGCACATCAATAAAAATTAATAAACAACTGAGGAATATTAAGAATGAAATAGAAAAGATCGTTCGCGAGATTTCTAATTCTGCTCGTTTCGTGCACAAGGAAATGTTAACCGACTTCAACATGTTGGAGTCGACTTCCTTCGCAAAAATCCGTAGTTGCGCGGAATTAAGGATAATTTGCAGTAATCCGTTGATGTATATTTTCGAGCATTCCTCTTGCTCTCCAACGATCGTAAATAACACCGGTAGACAGTTAACAGTTGATGGTAATCTAATTTACAAAGTCGGACACAAGCAGTTGCCCCTCCCTTCCCACCCCCTTTCCCTCCCCAAAGAGATGCATGGAAATGATTCGCAATCATTTGTATAGAGCGCTCCTGGATAATTTCCACGGTTCAATTACCAACGAAATCGAGATTGCCAGCGAGTGCCGAGCGAGTGTATCTCGCGCTGCACGGTGCAGTAATGATTTCATATCCGCGGCCGAAAGCCGTTGCCGTTCCTGCAGATTATCACGGTAATCAGGCGGTACTGACAGGCGCTTGAGTGGTAGCAGCGTGGCAGGGAGATGAAGTCGTATCGCGGGTAGTGGTAACAATGAGCGCAATGATAATGCGTCCCGCGTCTTCGTGAATGAACGAAGAAGACAAAGTGGAGAGAGGACGAGATGGAGAGAAGAGGGAGGAAGGAGAGAATGAAAGAGAGTGAAAGAGGGAGAGAGGGGGAGATAAAGATGCGTCGAGGATGCCCCAGGAGATCATTAGTCCACCTGGCTGCGCGGCCTCGGGTAACACTTAACTGCTTGACAAGCGTTGCGAGCCGTTATCGGTTTGCCTCTAATTATGCACACACGTGACTATACACGTAATAAGTATCTGCCCATCCCTCTTGGTCCTTGGTCTACTCATCGTCGGGACATGCGTTTAGCGCGGCTGAACTAGAATTAATAATTGTCGGAAAAGATTTTCTCTTTTATAATAAAATTATTATATACAACTCTGAATTTTTATATAATTCAATAAATAATTCTTCGTTGAATATTGTCGAGATCAAAACTGCGAAATGGAAAACTATAGAACGCGATATATTTCTTGTACGATTAAAATGTCTGCCATTGTCATCCTCGTATCGCGACGCCGGGATGCCTATCGATCCTCAGTTGCGGAGGGAATGCACGGGACTGCGTTTGATTTATACCGAGCGCGAACTCTTCGTATGCACGCGTGCGTGTACGCGGAGATGCGGAAGAAAAAAAACGCGGCAAGGACGAGATATGAACAGAAGTATGGCAGCGCAAATCTTAAATATGTCAAGATAGAATGCGAGAGATCCGGACAAGTCAGAGTAGAGTAATAAGAAACATGATATAAAGGCAAAGAGATGATTTCTAAAGCATCGAGACTTTTCACAATCTCTATATATGTTATATTTATATGTATAGCTGAGACAATATGTATATTAATAACAATATACCAATATAAAATTAATAATAACATGCAATTTATAATACTTTAAGCAATATTACAAGATAAAAATTATGATAAAAATTTTGATGCAATTTGATCAAATTTTTATTTGTCAATACTGCCACTTTAAAAGTAATGACGTAACTAATTAGCGTTAATATCGAGTATTTGTTTCTATCTTGATGTGAATTATTGTATAGCAATATGCAAATTTTCATCCTAAATGTCATGATGACAATTCAGGGGAAAACAGATAAAGATAAAAATAAAAATCGGCACTGCATGAACGAAGAAGAAACCGTGAGGCAAGAAGGATAAAACCTCGCAAAAGTGGATCCAGTGTAGCGTGCACCAAACGCCTCGGAATCAACTTAATCGTGATTAATATCGCGAGCTCATATCGCATGCCGGTAATTATCTACACGTGTTTTACCGAGTTGAACCGATCGTATGCTCGCTCGGCTTCCATGTGTGGGAACACGATTGGGATTCATCCTCGCCTCTACATTTCTTACTCCTCTACCATTTTTGCTCTATATCGTCGTTTACTTTGTCCGCTTCGAATTTTTCTTTTTGTTTCCCTATATATTCCATCAATTTATATACATTTATAGTCCGAGAAGAAGAGAGAGAAAAAAATGCTTTTTAATTCTTATGCATTTGACATAAAAAAAAAAAAATTCTTTCTTCCGAGTGTTACGTAGGCGCTAAAAAACAACAGGGGGGGCTTAATCGTGACCCGATACAATAGGAACAAACCCATTGTAATCGCAACTTTGCATGCACGCACACATACACACACTCAAGCGATACTCAAATGTATGTATATACCTTATTCAGAATTGCAAAGCGCATCTTCAATCTATGTTAAGACTTCACGAGATGCCATCATATTTCTTCATCGATATTTCGTCAGTAACAAAATTTTCGCACGTGAGATATCGAAAAGTTTTAACATTAATACATCTGATGTTAAAATGTAAGTTCACCTTGTTATATTTTAGCTACTTTTAATTATAAGCATTATTTCGCAGATCTAACCGCGCTTTTACATATATTCAGCTAGTATAGCTATTCTATAGAGTTATCGCACTATCAGCAATACAGAGCAAAGGACAGGCGGGGACGACTCACAAGAGGGAAGGTCGAGATGAGCGGATCAGAAAAAATGAATCAATGGGGGTGGGAGGTAAGAACTCGGCAAGCAGAGCGCGTATTATCATAGCAGCGTGACTCCGAAAGCGGCCGCGCGGCTCTTCATCTGAATAAATATCGTATTATAATTAAAGGAATCGTTTGATTCATAAATCAATGAAGTCGGTTTATATATCAGATCTCCCGCCCCAACTCCTTCATTCGCTATGTAATGTGTATTGGTAAGAAGGGCCCAGCGGGCTCTGAACACGCCGTGGGGGGTCCCCCTATGCTAATGGTGCCCTCTCACGAAGACTAGAGGGAAGAAAAGGAAAGCGAGAGAGAAAAAGAGAGAGAGAGAGAGGGATAAAGATACACACTATCTATATCCGCGCGGTACGTTCGTTCGGCCCTGACCCGAACCTTCATGAAATACAATCCCCCCTCGGCCCCTTTCTCTCTCACTAGCACCGGGCCTCTGATCTTCGCCGACCGCAACTGCTTATCAATTTGTTACCGAACGCTGTTTGTTAAATCAAATCAAGAGCTCGTACGCCGAGCCAATAAATAATCCTGCTTAGTATGTGTCTCGAATTGTACGTACATCTCTCATAACACGTTAGTTTTCAGCACAGATGCGCTCAGACCGTATCGTAATAAATAGACTGAAAACTATAAATTTTTTAAAATGATTTTTTCCTAGATTTTTCCCTCGCTGTTAATCAAATGCATGTATTAAAAAAGTCTACAAAAATATCATATTTATGCGATGCTTCAGTGCTTGAAGCGATCGCGACAGCTTAATGATCGTTCGTCTGACGATTCTCTCCCGTCTCGATCCTTGCTCGATGTGACCTCCGGTATCCGGTGCATTATCCTTTCGGATCACGCCGCGCGCGTTCCGGGCTTCTTCGGAAAGAGAGAGAGAGAGAAAAAAAAAGAACGATACGTGTCCCCTTTGTCCCCTTTACGTTTATTATGACGACTCCGGACGGAGCGTGGACGTACGGTAGTTTATTTGGGCGGTGAGCGAGATGGGGCCCCGGTTTGCGAGCCCGAACGAATTAACGGCGCGGCCGCGATTAACAAAGGGCGATACAAATTAGATTAAATCGCCGTAGGGGGCGGCATCGCGGTAGAGGAAAGGCGAATGATGATACTGCTTGATAAATAGACGAACGTCATGCGATGCCTAAACGGAGACTTCGTTCGGCTCCGAAATGGAATGCCGACGGGATGCGTTCTGGCTATATCTCTACCTTCTTGCGAGAGAATATTTTTCCTACCGACGCGAAAAAGCGATCGTAATTAACCGTTCTTAACATCGAAGATGCACGCGCATCTTTGTAATTTAGCTTGTATATTTTGCCGATATTCCCTAATTGATTAAGGGAATGATGATCATTTTGCAAAGGAAGGAGAAACCTGTAACATCATTTGTGTGAGCGCTTTTCTCGCGTTCCTTTAATTAGAGGCTAAACCATTTCCTATTCGGCAGAGCTTTGGGAAATAAATCAATGAACATAGTTTCGTGCTCGGGCGCAGAAGTCCCCTCGAGAAGAACGAACGAAAATACTGGTCTGCCTACCTACCTACCTACCTACCTACCCATCTCTACCTACCGGTGGTGGCTGCAACCACCCACCTTCTTGCGTCCACATAAATTTCAGACACGCCATTCGGCACTATCATTATGTTTCCTCCGCTGACGAGAAGCGTCGCCGTAATTTTAACAAGTTCGTAGAAGTCTCGCAATTAAGGAAACGCGAGCATCACTTGCTTTCCGGCGCTAGTGCACGCGGCGTTTCCTTGTGAAGGCCATCTTTTATTTATACATCTCTCTGACTATCCCCGCACGAAACAGAAACCACAAATTATTCTCATAAGAGAGACGAGCGTATGATCAAATATAATTGACATAGATACGTCGTAACAATATACGATTCTCAGGATTTAATGCACTGTCTTCCAATACGGTTTGTTACCATCAAAGAGAGATGTACGTAATTAAAAATATTTATTTCCTACAAAAATAATTATTAAAATTATCTCGGGAGAGAAGGATCGTTTGAAAAATTGCTTTCTGTGCCATCTCACAGCACTTAACACAAATGCAATAATAATATTTTCTCTTGTCAAATGTTTCATATTCATTAATAGAAAGAAAAACGTTAATTAATATGTAACCTTCATTTCTTAACGTGAGGAGAAAGTATGTTAATTTGGATTATAAAAAAAATATACATAACTTACTTCAATCATAAAGGGGAAGGCGACCTGATCTTTCTCACCCGAAACAGACTCGCGTCGCGACGCAAGGTGCTCCTTTGCGGAAAAGAAAGGAGGGGGCGAGGGAAGAGAAGAAAGAAGCGGCAATCGCAGGCAGAGAGAGACAAAGTAGGAACATCGGGACGAAGGCGAATATGAGCAAAGGGTCTAACGAACACACCCCTTAAAACGCTCGGTCGAACCGGCCCGAGCAGCCGCGGCCAATATTTAATTACGGATAATTACCGGTTATAATGCGCGGCAGATCGGCGGCCTGCCGTTTAATTGATCGGCTTTATGGCCTGATTTGTGTATCTGCCTTCGTGCGATCCGCCGTTAAAGCCGAGCATTCTTAATCCTGTGCCGAGTCTCCTGATCCTGCGCGCGCGCAAACATGCCGAAAAGAATCGCCAGTCCGATCATTATTTAAAACTGCATTACGCAATCCACCCACCTCGTTGCCGCGTAGCTTTATTGCGCGCGTCCCGAATACTCGAATTAATCGGCAAGCAAGTAAAAAGAATCATCAAGAAGAAAGCTACGAGAAAAAAAAAAAACACCTAAAGTGCTCGCTCTTGCACCGTGAGAAAGTACTGACGACGAACGTGCGGAAAAATTTGTTCTACGTAACATCGCGAATCAATTAACTCCTTTAATCGGTAACGCAAAATCGCATTATTGTAGAGTTATTTAATTATGATTTAATAATTTAATAATAATTCTTTTCTAATTAATTATATAAAAACGCGGTTCGCGTAATTTTTATTCTTGCATATGAAAATAATTTTTTAAAACTATAACAAAGATATCGTAGATTCGTTTCATTTTTCAATTAAAAAAAAATTAATACTACAAATATAATTAGTTTGCAAATATGCGATCTATACATATTAATAAATTGGAACAAGGAGCAATGTTCCCTCGAATAATATTGAGAATCTCTGGCTCGATAAATAGCGGGCAGATCGGTGGATGTTCTGCATCTTCGCGCGGAGCCGATATACCTTCTGCGGAAGGAGAGAATACGCGCACCCCCTCTCGTCCCCCCATCCACCCCCCGCGCGAGAAGAGGAAAACGAGGAGGTCCCGCGCGCGGTATCTCGATTCGATCCTCTCCTCTCTATTGCGTTATTATCGCATTATATTGAAACGTGGATCCCTCGCGAACTGCCGGGGCCCCCCCTTTCGTTCTCCTTCCCTTCCTCCTTTCCCGCCATTCCTGCTCGGACACGCGGAACACGCGTAAAAATCTCACCGGTAATGCACGGAAAGTTCGGGCACGGTCGGCTCCCTTTGCCGAGGTCGGAGCATGCAGATCCGACACGAAATATCATTAATAGTCGTTTGCCGGATGACCGAGCCCGGTAATCGACCGTTCTGCGGTTCGGGAACGGATCGCCCGAAAACCGCAACACGTCGGCGATGCCGCGACGGTGCCGACCAACCGCTTTAAAAGCCCCGTTCGCATCGTAATTTATGTTCATGAACTCCACCTTGCGCTAACTGCGAATAATATAGCTCGATGAGGATAATATGCCCCTCCGTTCAAGTGTATCGCGAATATCGCGAAATGACTCATTCTTTTTACATTCGCCGAGAATGAAATATGTATACAAAGTACATCTAGATACTTTGCATTCGTAAGTCATGAAAGAAGTCGATTAACGGAAATTTGCGAGCGAGCTTAATCGTTCGTGCTTGGCCACAGAAAGACGCGTCGTCGTATGATTGTGACAAAAAATCGCCATAGCCAAGGGAAGAACGAGCGAAGACATCGGGCAAAAGAAACGTACGAGAGGGCTGAAGGAGGTCGAGAAGCGGCGAGAAAGGAGGTCGCGCGGAGGAGCTCAACGAAGAGAATCAGTTAAGGGGCCCATTCTCGGTTCAGTGGTGGTGTGCGTCGAGCTTTTTGTCGCGGATTTAATAAGGCGTCGGGTGTGACGAGCGCGCAAAAAGGAAAAGGATCGGACGGAGAGAGGGTGCGGATAAGAACGGGGAGATGGAGGGAGTCATTACGAGACCCTTACGAGTGTTCTCACGTGAGTGGAGGGCTCGTCGCCGCTAAGCCGCGCTTTCTTTTTTTTACGTTGTTTCCAGCAAGTCGTAAATACGGTCATCCGACGCGTTAACGCGGCGAAACACACAGCCTTGCATCGCGAGACTTTCCGATGCAACGCTGTTCGCCGCCGTGCATTGAAGAGGTTCGTAACGACTTGCGCGAGATCCCTTGTCAATTTCCCCATGTTTCGCGGCTCTCGACTCGCGCCGGACCCACCTGGTCCCACAAAGAGAGAGGAGAGAAAGAGAGAGAGAGAGAGAGAGGAGCTACGGAGCGCGGGCCGGAAGCTAATCCTACGCACAATGTCCATCGCGTTGCGAGTCGACGCGACGCGTGAAGTTACCTCCAGTGTCGGTGTCATTGTTCGCTTGATTGCTTCTGGGCAGCTCTACGACGCTCGCTTATGCGACTTAGCCTTTTATCGGGCCGCGATTAGACTCGCCGCGCACAAGAGCTACGAGTGAGAGCGATTCTCTTGTGGCTCGCTTTCGAGGCACCTGTACCGTGAAAATGTACTTCGAATACAAAAAACAAAGAAAAGAGAACTCAAAATTCTCCTAAAATATTTTCCATACAAAATATAAGATTATTGAGAAGAAAGATTAACGTTATGTATCGCGGACTTTTTGTAAATTTAATCATTTTATTAAAAAAGGCCTAATTTTTTTTTTTTTAATTAAACGTGATTTAAATATTTCTGCGCAAGAGAAATTTCACACGCGACATCGCTTTTTATGACTACGCAAATAACGTAATGCATAAATCAAAGCGCAAATTTAATACAGTGTCGAGCACATTTCAAAACATATGTATATACTGGATGAGCAAAGTCCCGTCGACACGAACGTCGAACGATTTCAGTCGGCGCGCTAATAGAAGTCGAATTACGGTAATAAAGTGTCCTAGCGAGGCGAAAGTGGCGTCCATTAGTTACGTTCGAGGGTTCTCGGAGAGAAGAAACGAACCTGCTCCAGATCCACTGAGAGTCGGAACGCGGCTTGCTCTTTGCAGCGTCATCGCTCGCCTCGATACAAAGAGATACAACACCGCCGCCGCAGCCGCCGCGAGGGAAAGGAACGACGACCCGAGAAAAAGTGGCTATGCTAAATAATAGTGCTTCCGTCGGACCATCGTTCCTATAGTTCATTCATGAATCCCGAGATTCGGTATGCCTTGGGAGCGACGAGATGTAGCCACGGATGGACGCGATCGAGAATTGAACGAGAAGAATAATGGATTGAGAATTCCTCGATATAGTCACGGGCTAGATCGATCTCGCGCGGAACCGAATTAAATTCACTGCTTAATCGCCTTCTTTCCAACGCAGCACAATCTCGTTGATGAACGAGAGAGAGATGGCTGATAATAACCGGAAAAGATAACAATAAGAATGCTCTAAATAATCTGGTGTTAAAAAGAGATGTAGCTATTATTTAAATCAAGTATTAATAATTTAAATAAAAAGGGAGAAAAATATATTCTTTGCAAGGTTTAGATTTTCGCATATTCGGCGAAATATGTAGCGCGATCAATTTATGATTGCTCCAACTGAAATTTTATCCTCACGCGATAAAGCTTCGCTTATCGAACGACATGCTTGTTCACGAATCGTTCGAATGAAACGAGATGCCATTTCACCGGCAGTACTCGAAAGAAATAAATGATCTTCCCTATCTTCTGTCTCTCGACAGGAAAATAACCGACGTAAATGCGCGTTTACCTGTGTTCTCAAGTCTTTTTCCTGAGGTACGGAAAGGTACGGCAATCTACAAATTTGCGTAGAACAGAAAATTATTGTGGCGGGAACTACCGCGGCTGTCGAATCATCCTCTTCTCGTGTCCCTTCTGTCTTTTTTTTTTTCAGAAGGGACACGGGTACCGTCTGGACTCTTTAATGGGGGCCCGGAGAGTGCCTGAATGGCGCCACCGTTTTCGCGGCAAAGTGACGACGGACCCAACATCATCCGCAGGTGCCGGGTGCAGCCCCCGTACTACGTCACGATGCGTTTCCTGACGTGAGGTGACGAAGGTGAATGGACATCGACCATGGCAGAGATAGTCCGGATAAAACGGCCACGCCGTTTCTCATATTCGCTCGTTAACAGATTCCGGAAACTCTCACATTCCTCAGCCGCTACGAGATTGAATAACGCGATGAGTCGCGTGTCTGGCTGCGGTCACGTATGCAAATTCGCACGAATAAGAGAGGGGATAATTACGGGAATTACCAACGAGCTCTCGTTTTGAAGTATGTTTTGCTGCACGGCTTTCAATTTTACGTATCTGTGCGAGAGCATAAAATGCAATAAAGTCGACTGAATTTTATTTCTTTGGCCATACTTTTCGAATAAAATATGACATATTAATTAACAACTAAAGCCATATCTTCGCTTCAAACATTAAAATCTGTACTCGCGATGAATCTTGTCAATCCTGAAACGGGATCGATTCGATTACACACGTTAGCTCTCCGACTCGTTGAACTTTCTTGACCATCTTAGAGAGGGAAAAAGGACGCGCAGAGGGCTTCTAAGCCTATCTAGAGTGACATCAACGTTTTCTTGCCCATCGAACGATAGACCGGTATGCGTTCGCGGAGGAAAGAATCTCGTAACGGGATAAACGGGCGATCGAGCATCATCCTAGTGCAGTGTCGCATTCCGATACGTAACGGCGAAAAGAGTGTATATCTCTCGTCCTAGACTGTACTGTGAATAGGCAACAACGGGCGGTTATGTAAAATTTCTCGGAAACGCTCTCCGTGAAACGTGCATACAGTTTTTGAGAAAGGCGAGTGGCTCTACCGGTGCTCCATGCGTGGATTTACTGTTCGCGGAAGAGCTTTCTTTGATTCTTATACATATACGAGAACCGTATAACGGATTCTCCGCGTAAAAGATCCGCGCGCGCTCTTTGCAAATTAGATCGAGCTCGAAAGACTTCCGCCGTTCGATGCTAGTTTTTACAAGCGTCGAATTATCGGTCTCTCGATCTTTAAATTCTCTCTCCGAGGATCCACTGTGGATCCACAGGTTGAGAATCCACGCGCCGATTCCCCTGTTTGTATTCCAATTATTCAACGGTGTCCTGAAACTCTCTCAATTCTCCGTGAATCCTGACCCCGGACCTTCCCCGCTTTTTACCCCACATCTGCTCTGCATTCTCCTTACCAAATTCTGCATAGATAATGAACCATGAAAAAGGAAGCGAGGCAACTGCACGGTTCGCATAGCGAATAAAAAAAACTTCATTTTTCCATCCTCACCAATATTCAACAACGCCATTTTCTACTCGAGATCCATAATCTGTCTGTAATTATTATTATTCGCAGCCAAATAGCCGATGGCGTTTCCTTTTTCTTTTTCTCACGTTATAGATTAATCTTCTTATCTCAAAAATATTGAGGCACTCAACATAGCGGCTGTTCTGACGCGCGATAAAAATATAATATTTAAAAAATTATTCCCCCTAATGGCAAATCTCGATGTTCAAATTATAAAAATATAAGCACATAATATAAAATAATATTTTTAATACAATATTTTTTGAAAGATTTTTAAAAAAATAATAAATATGTATTATATTAGTGAAATGTTATATAAATATAAATATAAATATCATATAAATATTAAATATGAAACTTATATAAATATTTCCATTACTTTATTCAAGATACTAGAAAAATACTGATGCAAGACATTGCATAAAATGACATTGCTATTTATATATGGAACTTCTAATTTCAAAGACAAACGGATAGGATGATAGCAATGCACACCGAATGCAAAATACCGGCGAGGTCGCGATTCGTAAAGCGAACTCGAAGCTGCTGCTCCGTCACCTTCGCAGGTAGTTGGTAGACGAAAGCGTCGAGAGAAAAAGACTCGCGGATACCAAGAGGAGAAAGGGAGACGAGAGTATATAGAGAGGCGAGAGAAACGAGAAGGGCATACTTCGTCGAGAGATAGGAGGAAAGGAGAAAAGAGACATGGAAGTGGCAGGGCGAAGAAGAGGAGAGTAAAGGCCCCGGGCGAGGTCACCCACCGCCCCCGCCCCCCTCACTCCCCCGCACACCCTGATTATCCGCCGCCGGGGGCGGGACGCTCTGTAATGAGCATCGAAGAGGTGCTCAACCTCTGACTTGTTGATAAATTTTCCTGCCTGACATCAAAAATAATTCTAGAATCTTTTAACGATATCTCTTTTTCTCGCAATCTAAGTGTTTTTTAAAATAATTTTAATTTTTGTTTTAATATTTTATTCTTTGTAAACAATATTAAAATCTATTACCTGTAAATAATTTAAAAAAAAGTAACTTTATATATACTTTTTTAAAAATGCAAAAAAAATATATAAGATAATATTTTTATAAAATTTTCCAAATATATATGTTTGTTTAATTTTATTAATAAAAGTCGCGCAAAATAAATAGTATAATTTATTATAACATTTATGAATAATATTCTACACACCGCTTTAAAACGATCGTAGATATGACTTAATTTCTTTTTATACATATTATCTTTTTTAATGAAAAACGCGTTTCAATATAACAATTAATGTATAATATATGCTTTATATATATATAAACGTACGGATTAATCAACTAATATGTTTATGAGGATTTTATTCGCGACATAGAATACTCGCTGACAATCACCAGGACTAGGGTGGAATAGCAACAAGGTGATGGGATGGTAAGCGTTTGAATGACGGAGCACGGCGTCGTCGGCTGTCTGTGAAGACACCCGGATGATCGAGCGATGTTATTTTAAGTTTTCCGTGGGGGCCTCCCTCCCGCCTTGCCCTAATCGGCTGTCAGCCATCCCCGTAGCCCTGGGGTAGCCCCGGACCACCCCCGCAACGTTTAATACATACTTGCGCGCGTAGCACACGCGCGCGATTTCACCGATCAGGAGAGGAAGCTGCCTGACACGACCCCCCACGGACGAGATTCGCCCTTTTTTTTTCCTCCTACATACATCGAGATTCGCGCCCGAGGATTCATGCCCCTCTCACGAGGGGTCAGATTCAAAACGCTTTACACTCTCATAACCGGGACCTGTTGATTCGACAATCCCCCCCGAAAATCACGACCACCTCGACTCAATCCGTCGAAACGCATGCTACGAGTTTCTTTCAAAGCGCATGCTTGCACAAAAGTGCTCTACTGACACGAGTGAGTTTTAATTCTAGACTAAAATAAAATCTCTGTTATTTAAAAAATATGTTGCAAAAAAAAATACATAAAGAAAAAAATTTTTTTTTTTGCTATCGTAAAATATTCTGTCTGGCTGGGATAAACGAATCAAAGAGACCTGTGAGGGCATTCCGGTACCATTAGCAACGCAACACCTAGTCGACTACTGCGACTTGGTGTTTTCAAACGTACGATAGACCGTGAAGATGGAGTCGCTTCAGGAAAGTTAGAATGCCCTCCGCGGGGCTGCGCGGTTCGTTTGATGGCCTTCTCTTCCTTCGTCCTGGACCATCCACGTGTTTTCACTGGATGGCCGTTTACATCATCAGGTTTGGTAGCACATATTATATACCAAAGGAGGAAAGCAAAGAAGAAGAGAAGGTTACGAAGGACGAAGATGAGCCAAAGGCAGAGACCGAGACAGTGCGACAAAGAGAGAAAGAGAGAGAGAGAGAGAGAGAGAGATAAACAGATAGAGAGAAAGATAGACCGTTGCTGTCTTGGGCTCCGGCGTGCTTATTGCGTGATATTAGCCACGGTGGCTGCCGCCACTGCTGGGATAATCATAATCTTGAAAGGGGGACAAAACACAGACCCCGAATCGCATAACGCTGAATTTTATGACTTCTGGCATAGAGGAGACGCGACCGGATGCAACGCGACTTTTTATGTCCTTCTAACAGCCCCCTCTGACTTGATATCACGCCCAGAGATGGACGGCTTTTCGAAATGTCTCTTCAGCCATTCTCAGATTCGCTTGTCGGATTCGCCGTCATCACTCGAATAAGTGTCGACGAACAAAGATACCAAAGGAGAGAGAGAAAAGAATGAAGCGAGTCTTCGACAGAACCAAAAATTAAACCGTCGCAAAAATGGTAAAAAAAAAAAAATCATCCGCTAATGAAAATGACGTTATAAAAAAGAAATTACTCTTATATTAAGAAAAAAAAAAAACTTGTACGTTACACGCAATTAAGTTATATAAATGAAAGAAAAATCAACCGATATTCGTGAAATACGGATTCGTAGCCTATTAATACAATTAAAAACATTCGTGCCGCTTTTTGTCCGAAAATATGCTTGCGATATAAAACTAGTCGGCGACTTTCTGCTTGAAGTAATTGTTCCGAGAATTCAATCTAATTTACGCGTTTGCATAGACGCGCGATCGAGCCGGTGCACACTATAAAAGAAACAGAGAGAGAGAGAGAGAAAGAGAAAGAAAGAGAGAGAAAACGGGCACCCAACGGCGTTACATCGCGTTTCGCAATGCCGTATGAAATTAACGGCGAATGAGGCACCTGAATGGAAGGGAATTGCACGAGTGGTGGACGGCGAGTCGAGTCAACGCGATTCGAGAAGCACATAAGACTGCGTAATAGGAGAGGGTAATTTTTTTCACGAATGATACTGAATAGAAGGTTCCGCGACGATTTTTACAATAGCGTAAGTACGGTCTCGTAATATCTAGGAAATTGAGATCGTGAGTCACTCACCGTAAGGTCGCTCCGCAACGGGTTCGCACGAGTCTGCAACAGAAAACATTCATATTCGATCAACACTGTGACTATAAGCGGGACGATTAATTATTCGTATGCGATATTAGAGCTGGATCTTTTGGATCTCTCGCTGCGATTTAGATGGAACATCACATAGTATTCTCATAAAGAAAGAAAGCAAGGGTTTCGCGATTATTAATTAAAAATTTTATAAATGATAATATCGTAACACACAAGATTTATGCGCTATTATAAAAAAAAAAAAATATTTTCCAAAATAAAACGTTTAAATAAAACCCCAAATGACGTAAAAAAATATATTTTCCGTTTTGTTCTACAGTAGTAATCGTTGCGTGATAGACGTAAACTCGATGATCTATTATGATACACGCGGAATCATCGTTATGATTTCCAATTGTCGACATAACTTCAAACAATTACCAGCGATAGTAATAACTAACTCTATCTCATTTCGAGAGAATAAACCGGCAAGGTTATCGAGAGTTACACGAGTGAATTCATATCGGAGGAAACAATGTGTATTAAATTACACGTGTCATGTCGCGTAGAGGAAGTCACCGGCGGATAATTTTGCAGTTGATTTTTAATTCGCATTTGCAATGACACAGGTTGATGTTACGCACATCGATATGCGCGTTCATCCGCGACGATTGCACAGCGCGACTGTGATTCACATAAGACATACGCGATATAATCAACGCAATTTTATACGATGCAATCGCGCAACGGCACATTGCTTTTTTTCTCTCCCTCCCTCTCCCATCCCAGATTGCTGTAATTTGCATATGTTCAGGAAAATTTTCCCGCGATAATTTATTCGACCGCAGATCCCGTGCGTCGCGTCGCGATAAAGGTGCCGATCGCCGTAAGTGGTTTTTAACCGACCGCGAGAGAGCGAGTCTCGTTTGTAATCGGCGGTCGCAGCAACGGAGAACCTTACATAACGCCGGAGATCCTCGCTAATGTCGCCGAGCCGGCTAATAGCATCGTCGCGTCTCAGGATCGGGCCCGAAGGCACGCGTCGTTGCGCGCGGTACAGCGTAAAAGCGAGGAAGTTTTAAATGGTACCTTCTTCTTCGACGGCACCTGCGCTAAAGAGAGAGAAAGATCGGCTCGGCGGGAGCCGGCAAATGTCTCACTCAACCGCGCTCGTACGCGGCTCTAATGGAAGCGGGTAGGTAGATAGGTAGAGGTAGGTAGGTCATCGGCTGTCATAAACGCTCGACCGTCCAAGTTTCCTCGGCGGCGCGGAGCGTGTTAATAGCCTCATTAGATGTCGCAGCGCAGTAACGTATATACTGCGATCAAACGACCATCGATGACGCGAGAACCCATAATTATTGTGCAAAGACAACTGACATTTCAAGCGACTCGGCTTTTTTAGTTTTGTCACATACAAATTTCTTTTTTTTTATTATCATTATTAGTAAACGATGTATCGGATCAGCTGATTCTCTATCGTGATTAAATTTATTTGATTAGAAAATTATAAATGATATGATATCATTAATTCTCTTTTTTTTTCAGGCCGAAGCAAAACATAAGCTGAATGAATAAAGCGTGAAATGAGACGACGTATTTGCGTAATTATGTCATAACCGTTTCTTCTGACATCGCGTTCTTCAAACAGGATACCAGCATTATCTTTTTTTTTTTCTCTCAATTATGACATCGACTTTTACAGTCATTAGCCTCGGCATTAGCGCCAATGGGACACGGTCTTCCCAGGCTGTCAACTATTCAAGCATTGACCGTATCAAATGTTGCTTAAGTTTGTTAATTAACTCCTCAACTCCGGCCACCAGTGAATTCAGTAATGTGTGACCATTTTGACAGCACTATCATTATTCTACGAATATATGTGACTCATTCATATATATTTGTATGTATCGCTTTGCATGATTTCGTATATTACAAGAATTCTAAATTATCATATTATCATGATATCATAAATGTAAAATATTATTATATATTATTATAATGTTTTAAATTTTTTTTCTAAAAAAATTATTATTCTTGAAAATGAAATGACGAATTAAAAGTATAATTAAAAGGACTTGTCGGTCAAACGGACAGATTGTTGCGAAGTGAGCGCTGGCGATTATTATTTTCACTCTAATCGACGTCCTTGACAATTATACGACAATATTTCAATTACACAAACCTGCATCAAAATAACGCGCGATTTATTATTCATCTCATTTGCATCAAAAGGTGGCGGGTCTCTCATCTCGATAAGCAGCAGTAAACATTTTTCGCGACACTTTTCCAGGAATCTTTGTCAATGAGAATTAGCTGAGCGATGTCACGGCGCAGTGAACGTGTTAAGTTATATTAGTTACCATATGAACGCCTGCCTGCGTTCGACAATATGTTCGACGACACCCGCTCATGCGATCGAACGCGCAGATTACATTCGATCGGACGAAGCGTCCTGCATCTGGAATTCCGGCGAGGCCCATCCGATATCCCGCGAGACACGTTGACAGTCGCGGATAAACGAAAAAAAAAAAAGAAAAGAATACCCGTCCGTTTATCCGTCACTAATCGGCGACCGCGCGACGTCTCGTATTCTAATATTTTCCGTGAAGCATCGCGCGCCAACATGAATTCTGATTGAGCGACGATCCGGAGACCGGTTGCCTGCCGGTGCGTGCGGGCCCCGAAGATGCCAACGGGGTCGGGAGCGATGGTCGATAAATATTAAACGACTTTCCACCTGTCGCGTCGTCATCGTCGTCGACGACGGGGCAGGGGCAACACTTCCGAGAGGGAGATGACTGAATGTTAATTAGCGAGGCGTGACAAGTGTTGAGTAATCCATCCATCTACCTATACGCCGGGAGGGAGGAGCCTGCCTAACGCTTGGTAATTAACGCGACACTCGGGGCCTCAGCCACGCACCATCGACGGGGAACACGGCTCTGTTCTTGCGAGCGAGTGCAATTAAGTGCCGATTTAACAGTTAACCTCGGCCTAATAGGTGGGAGGTAAAGCGGATGTTCGCGACGAAACACAATTCATCGTACTTTATAAAAATATTATCAAAAGCAAAATATTCTTTTTTAGCATTCTATAAAATATTACATACGATATTTGTTTGTAGAGCACAGCGTTATATTACCGTGATAATGTAAATAAAAATTTTTAATTGTAGATTATTCTGCGCTTTAGTACGCGTAATAAAAACGTTTCCATAAATCATTATAAATCATCGATGATTTATTTAATTTAATTAATAATCAGGTGAACGATATATCGCGCGTATGCATATGCAGACACAATGACTAAATTTACTTACCACGAAATATAAATGTAAGAATATATTCTGCCATTTTGACAATGTTTTCACCAAGACTATTTCAGCAATACTGACTAAGACCGAGTTTTATCGACAGTACACGCGGCGTATTTGTATACATATAAACATAAACACTCATTGATATCTATACACATTGACTGACTTCTGTGTGTATGTTTTCGTCAAATATTTTCATTCAATTAATATAAATATTATTTTGATACACTCATACACACAACATACACGAACATATACATATAGTTAGATGCGAAATAAATTTGTTATTTTTATGAGATTGATTTTTCATTCCGCATAATTTTTCTTTAAATGAAATCGTAAGAAAACAATTTGAAAATTTGTTCTCTTGTTAAAAAATATGTTGGTTAAAATTTTTGTTGTATCGACATACAGGGTGGGTCCAAATGTTTCCGCCAGATTTTGAAATTTTATTAAAAAAATTTTTTATAAACATAGATGGAAAAATCCTTAAAAAGTTAGTCTCCTGACATCATAGTTATTTTAATAAATATGCGAGAGAAAGTATGCGTTTTTTAACAAAAAGTTTTTAACCAAAACAAAAGTTGTAAAAAATTAAATTATTTTTCAAACGAGATCAAAATGATTGTAGTTCCATAGATTTTGAGATAATCAGTTTAAAATGTACAAAAAAGTCTTTTTTCGCCTATATCCACCCTACATATCATCGGAGATTTTTTTTCAGTAATGTATTTGTAATCTGTAGAACATTCACACTCGCGCAAATACAATTCAATCGAAAACTTCAAAGGCAATTACAATCTTGCGAATTAATTTAAGAGATTTGACAGACTGTCTGATTAAATTCGCGCGCGTTACATCGGCGCAAAGTATATGCTCTCGCGTATGTCATAACGTCGATTCTCAGTTCATACCACGCTCGTAATGAAACCGGTCGCCGTGACGCGTCGACTTGTATTAATTAGAATGCCGGATCCCCGAGAGATGCCCGCCGCAGATAAACAGAGCGGTGCAACATTACAATGTTACCAAACAATGCCGCCGTATCTCTCTAGACGTCGATCGGTACAGCGCCGAAGATATCTGCATTAAAGAAACATTTACATCTCGACAGCGGGGTCCATATCATCCCGCGACCGATCAAATCGCCGAATCATAACCGTGCCCGATTCTCGCTAGTCGATTAGATGTATCAGCGTAATTAACAACAAACAATGGCCGCGAAAAAGAGAGACGCGCGGGCTCGATATCGCGTATTAATCGATTACCCTCGCCGGTCGGGCCCCGGAGATATGCGCCGGACTCGGCTGTTAATCATCACCGCGGGTGCGTTTGTACCACCGACGTCTGTCCTTTTTTTCTTCCCATCGTGAGAGAGTGAGAGAGAGAGAGAGAGAGAGAAATACCAATAATTTTAAATGTATATAATATGTATGTAACCCTGAGGACCTCTTCCACTAACTACCTTTGTAACACGTCATTCGACTCTCTCCTTTCCTCTCCCTCCCGCCCGCACACGAAATATCTGAAACAATGAAACGATCTCGTTCGTCCGACGCGAATTCCGCTTCTCATGACGTATCATGCGTCCATCGACCGATTAACCGATTACTTGCATTATTCGATGAGTAGCGAGTTACAACAAGATAGTCTCTCGAAAACACATAGATCCGCTATGTGTGAATTATTTTAAATAAAAAAAGTACTTTAATATTTATCAAAAAAATGTTAAGAAGTATCTCTGAATTATTTATATTTTTTGTTAATTAATATTAATATTAGCAAAAGATTTGTCCGCGCATAAACGAGAAATTAAAGATTTCTATTATACAATTTATATTAAATTACAAAATGAAAATGGTAAAAAGGATAGGCGAGATGATATAAACATGGGACGAATGAAAATAACAGTTGATTTCTATTCTAAATTATAATGAACTCACGTTTCTCGCTAAACTAGGCCGTGAAAGGCGTGAGAGCCCAAATTCGGTACCGTTAAAACAACAGAGAAGTATCCATGTGTCGGAGTATCGATACGAAATATCGATCATCGCAGGCTTGCGTATACTTGGAGATGCTCACGCGCTCGAGAGAGAAAGAGAGAGAGAGAGAGAGTACCAAGAGAATTGTTTCGCGCGGTAACTGCCCCTCAGCAGTGCGCTAGAGATCGGAATCATTAGCGATTATCGATGACCATCAATGTGGAACAGTTTGCGAGCTATCATCAATTAAAGTTAAATAATAGTCCGCGTTGTCCATCCGTTAGCTTATTCGCCGCCGACTCTCCACTTCCGGGAGCATCGACTACTCTTTTCTGTGACTTATTGCGGTTACACCGAGGCCAGTCTCGATTCTCCCACTCGATAATGGGAAAGTCTCGTTCTCGGCGATTTTGTGTTTTCTTCCGATGAGCAAACACGTCGCGCGACTATCAATCATCACGATCATCACATCAGTTTCGACGGAAATATATGCGATACTTTTTATCGCCGTTGTATAAAAATTTTATTTGTCTCAATAAATTGTCCTAAGGGCATAAAAAAAAATATGAGTTTCATAAAATTATATTCTTTAACTCAGATACTCATGTTTGGGAAAATCTGTCGACTATTGATTTTAGTAGAACGCGATGGTGGCGGAGTATACACGCATACAAACACGCGTTTCCATGTATCTGACCGTAACGAATAGAGAATGTCCAACTGCGCGGCGGTCTTCGACACTTCACGATTCCGTTCACGGTACGCTTTACAACAGCACGAATCGACAAGAGCGGACGATCGGTCACGTACGATTCTACGATTAGCTAGACAAGCTCCACGAGAGATTTTATTCGACCAGTTTATCGAACAGTTAAACACGAAAGAGCAAGTGACAACGCGTTTCGCGTTCGTTATCCTCCGTCGTATATGTATAATTCATAAGACGTTAATCGATAAGAAATATAATACAGGTGCCTCTGCAAATAATGTTACTTTGCACGATTATATTTTCACGAGATAAAATGAAATAAATTTCTTTAGATTAGACACGCAGCAAGTGTTTGCCTCTTATAAATCAATCAGTCTTGAAAAAGTGACATTTTTATGATCGCGATATAAACTAATCGCGACGAGCAATTCGGGCGGAAGAATGAAATTACATTGCGTTTCGTGCGCTTATAGATGCATAAAATTCGCCGCGAGTTACGAGGCACTTCCGCCGCGATCCTAAAGACAGAAGAGTGCCAACTATCAGACCCCGCCCCCGGCTAACAATCCGTCACTGTACCCTTCCTTCTCCGTTCAGCGGCGAAGCCCGGACACATCACGGAAGCGCAACACGAGCGAGCGAGTAAGCGAATGGTGAATCACTATGCCGACGGAAGGAGCACGTGGGATGGAAGATGCGAGATTTAACGTATGCGCGCATAATACGAGAGAGACGAGATCGCTGAGAAAGGTAATCAACGAGCGAGAGTGAGGAGAAAGAGAGGAAAGAAGAGAGAGAGAGAGGCGAGAGAAGAGATGAGGTCTCGGTAGTAAAGTCAACGGTTGCCGCCCCGGCAAAAAACTCAAATTGATCAAAATGAGAGTTACGTGGGCAAAAAAGTAAGCGACCGCGGTGGTGGGCACGCATTTTCGAGCCGGGAGAGAGAGTTTAGGTAGCGACCGTTTCAAGAGAGAGACGGAGAAAGAAAGATCGTCGAAAGAGAGAGTTGGACAATGGACCGCCCGCCCATCGGGACACGAACAAAAGCCTCGAACGACGGTCGATCGTGAGATACGGCGAGATCCGCGAGACGCCGACGACTTCCTCTCGGCGAAGACGGAGAGGGGAGAAGCACGGAAGTAGTAATCATTATCGCGACGGCTTGTGCGCGCAAAATGGTAAACTTTTACGATCGTTCGCGCAACCCGCGACTCATAAACCGAATCCCCGGGATCTTGCACGCGCGTGCGTGGCATTCTTATTCCGGTTGGATCCCTCATTCTTGCGGGGGCAGAGGCACGCCGAACTCGGTCATTCAGATTCAATCGAGAATTTATCTCAGATAAAGGAAAAACAATAAATCTTCATCTATAGTTGAATCACAAATATACAAAAAAGAAACTATTGTTATTGAAAGGATGTATTACCTCACACGTTTCATAATGATGAATGATATTGTGAAACTGGATATAGAGCCGTTACACTATTTAAAGACATCGAATTTAACGGAGATCTGATTATTCCATTTTTTTTTTTTTTTATAACGCTATAAGTTTATTAAAATTCACTTCGCCGTATATATAAAGATGCGAGCTCCTACGGTGTAGATTGACGAGCAGGATATTAACGCACCCAAAGTGACGCAAATTGCTTCAGCCGACCTTTGCGCGTTCAAGACACGCGCTCGCCGCGGCCACTTGGGTGTTCACGTCGACAAAAAAGACGCGTTCTCAGGATTAATTTCCTCTCTGTGTTGCGCGCGACAAGCCGCTGTACAATGAGAACAAACGTGAAAAGAAGGATGTACACTTGGGTTTTCCTGCATCGCGCAAATCAATGGTAGTCTTAACTACGACTTAACGAGGGAAGGAAGAAGAAGTTTATGAGACTTCGCGGAAGCGATCGATATTAGAATCCAACAGATCCTCCCTTGTTGACGATAGCTACGATTGACGATCGAGAAAAAAGAAACCGGCCGAGAATTCGTTCGATTATTTCGATACATATACCGAATATCCAAAGTTTTTTTGTTAGCGCTTGATGCTCAGTCTGCGAATCCAGTTATGAATTTCTAATTTTTCAAGTTAATTAAATTAATTTAATTACGCGGTCAAGTCATTTGTTCGTATTAATTCGACGATAAAGTCATGCATGATATCAAATACAGGTCCTATAATACTACAGTAAAGAAAAACGTGTAGAATTATATTTTTTGTATATAAATTTACCACACATATCAATTAATCAAAGAGAGAGAGAGAGAGAGTATCGTTTTTATACCTTTGCTATACATAAAAGATATAATTATATGAATAGGCTTATGAATAAACAAAGTGTGTATGTTAAAGATTAATGTAACGAGTCACGAGCAAGCATTATAAATACCCTTTCGTTATTTTCCATCATCCCGCACATGTGACCCCTTTCCGTGGAAATTCTGCATAAAGCGCCGTCCCGGTGCAACGACGTTCCGTGAGCTGGAATGCCCGGCTACCCTGTATTATTCTCACGCGCAGCGTACGCATGCAGTTAGTCGATGAATCACCCGCATGGAACGACTTATACCATCGAAACGAACGGACGGATGTAAACATCACCATAAGGCCTCACGGGAAACGAAATTTGAAGTACCTTCGAATGGGTGAAGGATGATTCCGTATATCGCAAAATAAGAATGTTTATCCAGTTGGCGCGTTCCATTAACAGTATGTCTTTCTAATAAATAAACGATTGAATTATAATATATTATTAAACTCGAATAGCGTTAAAAAAAATGGAAAATTAAAAATGCGCCGCGATTCGACCCTTGCCCTCGATGAGCTAACGACTTCATATATGCCCGGAGCGATAACAAAAAAAGAAAGAGCAAGAGAATGAAATCAACGGCATGATGAAGCCATACGGTCGATTAAGAAGTCACCGGGAAGACATGTGCAAGTGGACCTTAAAATATCGCTGCTTACGAGGTACGGGGGTTAATTACTTCTGTCTTTCTCTACACGCCCGGTACAATAATGCATTAACGCGTTTAGGCACGGCCAGTTAATCCCAAGGAACTGCTCAACGCGCCGTTAAGCACGCTTGACTCGTCAAGAGTCGCCTAATATGTACCACTATATACCACGTACGAGAGATATTTATCCTTAAGTGTGATCGCGCATCGCCCAAAGGTACGTCCTTGCGCGCGCGTCTTTCGTGTGTTCTCGCCGCATCCTAATTACCGGAGTCCGTTCTCTTAAAATATAATTAACATTCGATTTCTCGTGACGACTATGGGCCGTTAGCGATCGTTAGTCGTGATTGGATCGCTACTCGTCTCGGGTGTGAGCCTCGGATACGCTTATATCCGCACGCGGATATGTGTAAACGTGTAATTAGGCAATTCGTATTCTGAGTAAAGAAAAAAAAAAACGTAAGCACTCTTAATAGCTCGCCCACGTTTTACTTATCCGCGATTGAAGTTATGTATAATGCGACCGAGATTTTAGAACGTCGATCCGTATCATTTACGAGTAGATCGCTTATAAATGGTCGACTCGAGATATCCTGATAAAACGAGATAATCGTAAAAGATAATGCTTAAAAATAATGACTTAAACATGTGGCCTAATGCAAGATTTAAGTGCGTATGTAAATTTAATTTTGCAAATATCAAAGAAAAAAAAAAAAAAAATGTGAAAATAATATTTCGATTTTTATATAATTTTTTTTTTTCTTTTTAATATTATTTAAGAAATTTTTTGAGAAATTATTTGAGAAATATTTTAAAGACAGATCCGTGACACACTTCGTGGAATTATTTCGAGTAATTTGCATGTAGAAATCATAGGCATGGTGTATGGAAATCTGTCCTTAGTCACGCGTTGTTCTTATCACATGGTAAGATCGTTCCGGAAACACAGCTCGATTCGCCTTTTCGCTAGTATTTGCATGTACGGAAATAATTCCCATGATTCGCCGGAAACGTATCAGATAAGGGACTCGTGGTTTTATCCTGGTCACATTAACAGGCTAATTAAACCGCCGTAAACAATGGCCGACTCGCGAAGGCTTGCTCTTTCGGCGCGTCGGAAAATCTGAAACACGTGCAAGTATCTTTACACGTGAGCGTATGCATATATCGGGTGTTTTAGAATTGACGCCTCTTTTTCTGAATCAATACGTAATATCAAGAATGATGTTCGTTTCTTTGTTAACGCATTAATGATGTAATATATAGATTAGTAGATTAAAAATTTCAGAGAGACAAACTCATCTCTCTTCTAAATAAAATCTTATCTATCAATTGATTTTTCAAATGTGTTTCATAATTTAAAATTCAAAACTTAAAACCACAATTATAAATTATGTCCAATTTTATTCTTGTACAGAAAGAATCTATATTCGTATTAATGTACTCAAATTCTGAAATACCCTATGTAAACTGTACACAGATAGATTCTCTCTCTCTCTTTCTCTTTTTCTTTTTTTCTGCGCTTGACATGCACGCCATATTAACGTAACTCAGGAACAACACGACTAATCAGCGAAATCTAAATTGTTACAGTTATGCCCATGTATGAATGAGTGCATTTCAGATACGTACACGCACACATACACACAAATAATATAGCGCTAATATTAACCATATTTAAATACATGCATGACGTCTCCGCAAAAGCTCCGAGGCTTAATTGAAGATCCATGAAAAATTAAATCGTTATGCATGACGCGGGCATATTGCCAATTAATAAGCGATCATTTTGTCGATTAACAAATTTGCATTCTCATCATAAGAACGTCTGACAAGGGTGTCGACATGCGTGCACTGCTATTATCACCCCGCGATGACGTTGGATAATATCAATACATCTACAGTGCATCCATTGTAGAATATACTGCATGGCGCATATGAAATTGTAACTGTATGAAAATATCTCGAGCATATTCAATAAAAAAAGAAATGTATATATAATATATTTGGCGCGCTTTATATTAAATAAAATATAATATTTATATTATTTATAACATTTAGTTTTTTTCGTTTAAGATGTTTTTTTCTCTTTTCAAAATATATATTGAATTATATATAATCTAAAAATTTATTAACTATAAATATATTGTCAGAATAATAATTAACCATCAGAAAAAAGATGTAAGAAGAGTAAAGGTTTTTTTTTAAATGTAAATTGCGTATGGTGGGTGAAGAACGTGGAGGCTTCGAATCGTGACAATGATCGGATGCATTGATCCATACAATGCGGCTAATTGATTATTCATTTTGTTAGATGAGATAATTGCGCTTATATTGCAAATAGATTGGCATGAGTCCAGGGATCCTGGCATTATTACGATCGATAAATCGTCGGTTATTCGTAGGATATTTGCCGATCGCGATTTACCTCGTTTTAAATTAGAGCACCCTATGATTAATTAATAGCGACGCGCGCGTCTAACTGAATGGCGAATTTGAATCTCTATCTAGATAACGCTGACAAGGGTGTAAAGATCGTTCTCGTGGCCGCGATCGTGGGCCGCGACTCGCGTTCCATCAATCTTCGTAGCGGCTACGCGAGAGTTAACGCGACGATATCTCTGCTCGCGCAACTTCGCTGCAAATTTGTACGCGTTGCATGACGACAGGCGATTTATTAACTACAGCGAAAACGGTTTAAAAACCTTGAGCGCAGGAGCGCCATGAAAATTCATGACGTTCCTTTCTTTTCGGGAAAGCAAAACAAGCAACGAAAATTCATGATGATCTCTTCTTTTTGGAAAAGCAAAAGCAGCGATACATTAAAATATTGCGAGCTGGAGAATCTGATAGATTTGAAGCGGGCATGACAATTAAACATACCTATATCGAAGAAAAAATATTATTATCAAAATATACATAAGAATTCTCCTACCCACCTCTATTCTCTTAGATCGTCAGATGAAAGAAAGATGGCTTTTACTTTGTCATTTTTCAACACCTGCTTCCATAAAAAGCAAAACATCGTGCATAACCATTAAAAGTACTTCGATATAATTAAATACGGCGAATCTCATCGTTAATTTCAGCCGAAGCCGAGAGAGCGGCAGAATACCATAAGAGCTCGTAAAAGAGACGCACGATCTGAATATCTAATCGTTTGCACATTAGTCAAGGCATACGAAATGGAATAATGAAAAAAGAAGAAGGCATGAAAAAAACTGATTATCTCCTCTCTCTCTCTCTCTCTCTCGTATTCCTTCTACAGAACTAAGAATTAATGATAAAGTCATTGCACGCGTGCTCGAGGAAGAAATCGGCGTTCCAGTTGAAACAGATCTAATAAGTTACGCTGTTATTAACAAGAAATCCTCGAAAACTCGCAAGCTTAAAAGTGTAATTGTAAACTCGATGGACTAAAAATATTATATAATACATGCAATGTGTGTTACAAATAATGTAGCACGTCATGCTTTTTTGTGCATATTTATAATGTTTCAGTCTCAAAGAAATTTTTCCCAAAAAAATTTTATGATAATAATCCAACTTTCAATAAATTATTCGCACCAAGTGGGAGAGAGAATATGCGCGTAATATACAAATTGTGAAATTTTTAAAAACGCAATTCGCGATTTTGATTATTCATTATTTGAAGAATGGCCGATGCGCGTCGGATTAGCATACGTTGCATAAACTACGAAATAACATCACCACGCACGCACGCACGCACGCACGCACGAATCACACGCAACGGCGCGATGAGCGAGACAAGAACGTCGATTCGGGCGACGAAGAGAGAGAGAGAGAGAGAGAGAGAGAGGTGCGTGCAGTTTCTCTCTATGGCGAGGCATTAACATTTGTGCTTTATCGAAGCCGCTCATCGTCGGCACATCCGGATTCAAATTACGCCACCTTGCCCACGCTTATGTTTATTTATCCAGTTATTAAAATTACATTAAGCGTCGTGCTTAATTATGTCGCTCGCGGAACGACGTCCTCGGAACGTAGGTCCGGAAGAGGTTATTAGAGGCTCGACGCGGAGAGAAAAATAAAACGAGACGAAGGAAGCAGATCCGAAGGAATCACGAAATGATCCCGACGACAGATTAGTTTCTTCGCGCCGGGCAATGATCTCTTCTCCTCGTATCGTTGTTAACCGACCGAATACGTTTTATGAACCACTGCTGCTTCGCATCGTGTAATTAATCATCGTTCCCTGTGTTCCTATTTTTGAAATCGCCGTAATTTCTGCCATTCTTTTTTTTTTAAATTAAATAAGTAATATAATGCGATTATATGTCGAGAGATTTAGATTAATTGATTAGAGGCAAGAATATATTTAATTTCCGGAATTAATTATAACCGTGAATGCGGTATCGTGTAAATTATCGCGACGATCGAAAGTATGCATCGTCATGCGGCTCGTGAAATCACGATGCTTTCCCGAGATCTCGCGACGATGAACGAAGGCGTCCATGGGTCTCGTTTACCATTATCATCATTACCATTATACTCGGCTCCATGACGGTGTTACGTGGTTTAATTTGAATACATGAGGCAGGAAGCGGCGAGCGAACCACGGAGACGTGTGTCGGCATTAGCCACGCATGTTTCTGTGTACACTGTCATTATCTTTACTTAAAACGACCCCCGGTCTCCGACTACTACCATCACCCTGCTGCTGACTCATATAATGGCGCGAAATCTGAAACGACCTCCCGCGCGTATCCTTCCAAATGTCATTAGATCAGCATCGGTTTTCTTAATCTCACTTCGCGAGAATGCGACAATTCTCAAAATTATTTGTTAGGAAAATATAGGATATATGCAATTTTTTTTCGAATTTCACATTCTTTACATGTTTCACATGTTACACGTATGTGTTTCTTATATTTTACATACATAAATTGCTTATATCAACATCAAGATTGTTTTACTGAATTAGTTAACGGTTAGAAACAACAATGCAATCGTAAGGATAATAAAAAATATCCGGCTGATAACAATATGCAAATTATTAACAGAATGCAAATTATTCGCTGAATATGCACTTATAATGAAGTCACGTGCGTGCAATAGAGTGCAACGTCGTGCGGATAAAATTATACCTGCATAAAAAGATTTCCTTAATCCCTAAATCATGATTCGACGCTATAAATATGCACCGATAAATCTTCCGCTCATCTCTCTATTGCATGCAAATCTCATTTAAATTATTTAAATTATATACTAATCGCGTTAATTGCAGAACCGTCTCACGAGACAATGACGCAATTAAAATGCCGTTGATGCGTGCCGGATTCTTCAGGCATCAATTAATTTGCACCTGAGTTCTTACACAATGTTGCTGCTCACGAATTATCGCGAGAAATGTCGGAAAACTTCCGGATACAGAAAATCGCGAATCAAAATAAAAGCGAACAAAAATCTTATTGTATTACAACAATCGGGACTTGCATTGTAATTTTATATTTATTCTCTGGATAATACGCGCGACTTAATTCTTTTATGCAACTGTAAAAGTATAAATGTGACATTTTTTTGATCAGCATTTTTGCGTCAGCTGATCCAATTGTCAATAATGTTACGATCGTACATGCTAAAACTTACCGATGGATATAATAGATGCAATTTGCATACGAACATATGGCATGCGAACCGTACGAAATTTTGAGAATGCAGGTCGAAAATTTGCGGCAAGATGCGGGAACCGCAATGACTGACGCGAGACTGACGGTTTAAGCAAGCAGATGAATGTCGATTTTAAACCAGCTTACCGGCATGGTACACTCTTGTCATCTGCCTTCTCAAAAGCACGCCCCTATAATCGATCGCTTTATAAACTTTGTAAATGTTCGAAAATAATGATCTTTAGTAATCACAATGTTTCGAAGGGTAAATCATCCTGCTCAAGTCGATTATTTGCACGATGTAAATTTAGAAAGAACAAATTTTGCGAATCAACATAACAAGCAAATAAAAAGGTGTAATAAATAATAAAAAGAAACATTATCACTAAGTATAAAGAAATATCATTTATACACTTAGATTATTTGTGTATGTAATCCTCCTTTTTTCAATACATAATTTTATTTCTATTTCCTGAAAGCAGAGTCAGCTCAATTATTCAGTTAGATTTAAAAAATTCTAAGATAAATGAAGCCTTCATTATTACAATTGCGATAAAAGTTTCGCAAGCGAGAAAAACGATGAATTGACCTTCGAATTTTCGTAAGAGTTGCTAAGAATCCATAATGTGACGTGAGACCGAGTAGTACTTTCACAATCCTATCGGAATCCGGCAATCGACGTTCCGTCTCGCGCATCGTCCTTACATTCCTTGTCGATGATCCAGAACGATATATACGACTTGGGGGTAAAAATCACAGAAGCTGGCGCAATCTGCTCGCGCATTATTCTTCATTCACGCGTCTACCATCTACGCGATGCCGTGCAAATCATCAATATAATCGTGAGAAAGATCATTTTCCAATCTTGCGCATATGTTGAAGTGAGCGACGTCGTTATTTCATTTCTTTTGTCGCAATTATCCTACCGACCAAGGTTGCGCATGGGTTCTAACTATGGTTCACCGCTTCTCGTTAACGTTTCTAATGTTTCAAGGCGGATATTTTATCGCATGTTTTTTTCAGCACAATCGCGCGAGTTTTGTCAGAGATATAATTCACTCGGGGAAAAAAATTCTACGAGATTGCCGGATTATGCAGCTTGTCTTTTTAGCTCGTGTACGAAGCCATCGTTTCAACCTAGGCTGCCAATCGTCCGCGAGACGACGAATTAGCATACGATATCGCCAAATACGGACTCGATGACGGTGATATACCGATAAATGCAATGAATATAGTAATTTCCATAATTTATCCGACTCGGTTAAAAGTGCAAACGCATCTACCGCGGTCCTTGGAGCAAGACATGCTGCGTGTATATGCGTCACGATCTCGCAACATTGAGAAATGGTATTGAAATTGATTCGTGAAGCGGGATGTGTTCTCGGAATTCAAGTAAAAGATACCGATCACCGAACATCGGAATATTATCGATTCATTATTTTTATTCGTTCTAATACTATAATAAAGCTGATTCGCGGATGGCTCAATAAAAAAATATTAATACCTCCGAGAAATATATATCAATTTTGCGAATGATGATCAATTATTTAAAAGAGAATTATTAAATATAAAATTATTTAGTTGTCTAATCTGATAAAATAAGCTCGGAGAAAAATTCTTATGTTCCGTCATCAAATATATGTGTGTATGATTTCTAAATATAAATTTCCCATAAAAGAGACTATGTATGTGTTTCACAGTCTCCGGCTACATAAGTAATCAATCTGCGAGCACGAGTACGTGTAAAGTCTCACGGAGTCCCTACGTATCGTTACAGCATTCTCGGTGCATTATTTCGCTATGCGACGTATGTGCGACGATAGATTTCATTATGAGAGAGATGCATTTCCTTTTTCCATGCAAGTCGGCAAGGCAAGGTCGTCCCGTGCACACCTCCCGACACGAGCGGCCGCATCCGTCATCGACGCGAGAGAGATCGTATCGATCGCCCCGTGGAACGAACTAACGATGCAAGTCGTAATTTGCATGTAGCGCGCAGCAATACTGTGTTGTTGTAACGAAGAGTTATGGCACGATGTCGATAAAACTTCCACGCGAGCGGAACAGAGATTAGCGATGATTACGATCGTATCGAGCGCGAGATGTATCAGTCTTCGTTGCATATTAGCATATCCTTTATGAATGTGCACGCGTGTAATATTATTTTTTTATTTTGTCTGGATCGACACGGACTGAGTAAACACGGAAAAGTGTTGAAATGAAATATTTCATTATTATTATTATAAATTCTTTAATCTACTTGAGTTGTGTTGGTCTCAATTAAAATAGAGTGTTATTTTATTAATCATATATTTTCATTAATTTTTATTATATATTGTGATAATTATGCATGAGAATGCAATGCTATTTATATTAATTGAACTAGTGAAAACTAAAACTTTATCTTGAAATTTTATTGGTTTCTTAATGTATCCGTTAAAAAAAAATCTAGACTCGTCAAAGAATTCATATACAACAAGGAAACTTTTTGTTCAGAATAAAATTTCAAAGTCTGGCCGGAATATTTGGGCCCATCATTGTATAACAAGTAGTAAAAATAGGTTTAGGATATCTTATAGAAAATATATCTTGATTTCTCCAGGGTTAAAAAAAGGCGCGAGAAAGTCGGACGCGTGTCACGTTGCAATAATGATTTGTCGCCGGCTGTTCTCGCACACGTGCACGCGTCGCGCCGCACGCGTGTCGCGTCAGGACCGAAACGCATCCTCGGAAAGGGTTAGAGAGGAGAGACCTACCTGATTTTCTATCCTGCGCGCGGGTTTCGCGTATCCTAGAAAAGGAGCGCCGAACACACGCGAGCGATAGGGGAAGAGAGAAAAAAAAGACACGATATGCGAGAGAAGAGGACGGAGAATCGCCACATGACCCCTGCACGGTCCACCGTACCTCGACGGAATCCTCCCGGCCCCTAACCTGACCTATCCAAGGTGAGATTTATCCGTCGGCTTTACCTGCCACGAGCTGTATAGGTACCTTCCTTACATTGCCTCTGCCTATCTACCAGGAATCCCCGCATTGCTATTTCCCATTCCCGGGAACTCGTCCACCACCCATCCGGTCCTCCCACTCGTACAGGTCACACGTATCTCAAGCTTTTCCGCGCGACGAGTTCGTGTCTGCCAAAGTAACAGGTGAGATTTTCAGAGCAACGGTCACGTGAAACCACTATTAAAGATGTATATCTGTCAATTTAAAGGATCAATTTAATCCGTAAATTATACCTATACTTTTAATTTGAACAATAATGTACTCAATTGGCACGACTTTGTTTGAAATAACTTTCATTTTGATTCAAGTGATATTTTTATTTAAATCTGGAAAGATTTACATAAAAAATCAATTAAATTACGGTCAAAATTAACGGACATTAATAAAATTAACCGTCGAACTCTTTCTCTCCATATATCATAAGTCATAAGTTATAAACGCAGGTAGCGTAAAGTCGGTGTCTTAAGAACCGCGACGTTACTTTTCCACGGGTTCTCTCAAATGACGGGTCCTCGAGCGAGTCACGTGTCGGCGATCGTCCTCGGAAGGCGCGTCGCAAGTGTATTACGTCCCAACGTAATAATCGAGATTCGGTGTGCTAGCCCGAAGCGTTTCGGGCAGGTTACGGCCGGGGCCTTAATTCGAGGGCCGCGCATAGGGTATAATCGGAAAGCCGGCGGATACAATGCAAATAAGGAGGCATTATACCGTGCTGCCGGTGACGCAACGCAAGCGGTTCGGCTACTTCCGGCTTCTCCGAGAAATAGCGGCTTTTTCATTAAAATCGTATCATCACATATTCAACCGTGGCGATTATGTGCTCACGCACATCGATAACTGTTCTAAACAGTCTTAATGAGAGGGCGATGATTTTATACATCGAATTTTTAAATTAGAGAGAAAATGTTCCAACTTTAACCGCACGACAGACAGAGAAATAGGCCGCAAACGGTGTGTTTATGTGTGTGGTTTTATTTTGCAATTATTTGGAATCGACTGCTGCGTACCTTGCCGCGGCTATATTCCTTTGCATAGATTAATTAAATTCGTTGCTTATAAATTCTCGGGATATCTATTGCGAAAGAAATTCAAGTGATGCGAATATTTTTCGATATGATCAGTCATATCCGCCGTTACTTCATGTTTCCCAGAAATCCGGTTTACGATTAAACAATATGACAGAGGATATAGTTCTGTGTAATTATTTACAAATTCACGTCGGTGGACTACTTATGTCTATTTATATAACACGTCGTAAGATTTTATGTACATATATAATATATATAATATCTTTAAAAAACTCAAAAGTCACTGTGATATTTTAAGATTCTATTTGAAAACAATTTTACCGATTTATTTGTAGCTAAAAAGTTATTATTACACTTTTATTTGCATAAATTTATTGCAAAACATATTTTGCTGCATTAAATTATTTTAATTTCTAAAAAATTGATAGAAAGACAAAAGAAATATAATAGTCTCAAGTTTATAAGATGTTTTTGTTGGGAATATTAATTTTTTTACGATATATATTACTTTTTCACCGATCGCGTCATCTGTTGAACAAATCCCATTTGATAGCGCGTCATTATGTATTCATAGTCATTGTGCGTATTAGCCGTGCGAGGTAACGCGCTTCCGGCCGCTTCTTTAGCGCGCCGGCTTTTTATCTTCGAGCCAAGCCTTCGTTTCTCGAGTGACGCGAGCGAAAGATCGTCGATCGATAAAGGCCGTTTCTCACTCGTACGTCTCGGCTACGAGGAGACTCGGGCCGGGCCGTATATATAAAAAGATAAATATATTATTCGGACGCGCGATTAATCCGGCGCAAGTCAATAAATGCGATCTTATCCGTCATCGATGAATAATCTACCAATGCGCGGATCGCGACGAAACGCATCACCGATGCACCAGCTATGTATATCGATATGCATTTTTTTATCAATTTTATCATTTTTTTATCAACCCACTTTAACGTTATATAGCTAATCATAAATAATATAATTATTTATAATAAAGTAATTAATATCTAATAAAGTAATATATAATCTAATTAATATTAGAGTCACAGTAGGATTAATTAATATCAAATTATGATCGTAACTGTCATAAATATGTTTCAATATTGATAATAAAATATCCTTTGACGATATTTATTTGCATAGAAATTAATGTCAGGAATGACACTTGTGTATAAGAACGGATTGAATTTTCGAAATTTCTCACACTACTATTCGCGTCTGATTTCGGAAATTTCCGCAATCTTTACAAAACATAATCCCGGGAGATAAGAGAGCATAGGCATCGAAAGATAAGAAACTCACAGACGTATCGGGAAAAAAATGGCTATTTAAATAGCGAGATCCTTCGGGGGCTCGGGTATCAATCGAGAACGGATTTCGTGTAATTTCGATCGTCACATTCGAAGCTCGAAGATCACTGAAGCGAGAAACGCGAGAGGGATCGCGGCGTGTATCCCGCGTGAGTACTCTCACGAATCAGAAGGCCGTTTAATTTTCCGCACGCGAGTGATCCGACGGGACTCGAGCTCGCGTTCGGACGGATCACAGAAAACGCTAATGAAGGAAGAAACTCGGGGACGGCTCCTGGCGATAGTTAATGGAAGCGATTATGATGAAAAAGATGATCCCGATAAGAATGATTCTAACGCTGAGGGCTCTACATCAAAGGGATTCGCGTGTGTACCTTCAGTTAATTTAAACACAAATAAGCGGAAATGCGCGCGAATGGTTAATCGCGTAAAGATATTTCCCTCAAAACATTTTAAATTACTTAATAATGATACATGATTATTTCAAATGTACGTTATCATAATAATATTAACGGAATAAGAGAAGTAAGCTTTATTCATGTTGATCCATCGCGACAGAATAATTAAAAATAATTTTAATTTATTTCGTTTTAATATTCATGTGTCTCATTAATAAATATTTTAATTGTAGAAATCTCATAATATTTTAATAATAAATCAAATTCTAATAAATATTATAATAAATAAAATTCTAATAAATATTCTAATATTTTAATATAATAAATATTTTAATTATAGGAATTTCATCTAAAATAATCAAATTCTTTTTATATAAGAATACATATTTAATTATTTTTTTTATATGCAAATATTTGAGAAAACAGTCGAATATACGAATTAGCTTACAATAATTTTTCGATCGTAAATCAATAGGCGGAAAAGAAGGCGTGCAAGGACTAAGAAATCAATGTAGAGCCCGCGTTCGAGAAAACTATTATTATCGTACAGCGGCGTATCTCTGAAAGCATGATTTTTGCCGCGGCTCGACTCATCGACGTGTGATAAAGATTGCGCGAGGTATAGAATCTAATTACGCCGATAAACATTGTTGCGCGCCGATTCACCTGCTCGTAAATAATATAGAATCAAACATCGTATCAGGTTACATCGTAATACACCCAGGCTCGAGCAAGGAACAGGTCCTTGGACCCCGTGAAACGGATACCTGAAACTGCCCGTATTCTATGCCTTATGCGCATTTTCATCAAGGACGAGAGGTGGGATCATCATCGTTGATTATGAATAACATAAAAAAAGGGAGTAGATATAATCAAGATAATTTATATATCCGTGAACCATATTAAATGTTAATCTTTTGGAATATACATTTCTTCTCTCTTATAGATAGCCAGATATAAATTCTCACGTACTGTTGACACTCAATATAGCTCTGATTAATTTTTTTCAATTTTCAATAATTTTTAAATGCATAATTGTTGATATCTTACGATGCAATGATCATTCGTGAGACGAGATGGATATTTTGTTGATAAAAATACATCGAAAGCGTAATTTTTCGTCACGATTTCAGCGTACGCCGAAAATAACCACGCAATCACGCGAGTCTACGTGGAATATTTATTCAAACAAATATTAGAGCTGAGACGTTATCGACAGATACGATAAGGTTTTTTTCCTTCCCGTTCGTGCATACGCAGCGCATGCGTATTTGCACTTTTATTAATTTTTTTGTAATATTAGTGTAACTATATATGTCGAAGAACTTATCATGCGGATAATACTCGATAACAGATACTCGAATACAAGAGATACATAGATGTCGCGTAATTGCTAAAAATCAACATCGGATTAACTAAAGCGATATCGTATTTTTATCGATAGTAAATCAAATGGTTGACAATTTTTCTGCCTATTTCTCGGATTTAATGCTTATCGCAGCTGATCAACGTACATTAACAATATCATCCACATTATTAATTTTCAATTTATCACGTCGCATATCGCAATTAATAGAGACACTTTGTGTAAAAATTATATTACGTTCTCTTGGCGGATTTGAACGCAATCCATCTTAATCAATATTTTTCTCTCTCTTTTTTATCATTACGTTCTAATAAATATTTTCTAATAAATTTTTTTTTATTAGAAGAGTGATAATGTACTATATAAATAATATCAATATAAGAATATATATAATAATAATGTAAATGTAAACGATCAAAAGTGCCCGTATTTCTTGACTATATATATTTTTTTAACATTCTTTTCCAATCAATTTTTTATGACAAAATGATGAAACATGATATTCACCTATATTATTGATTTATACATTACCGAATACGAATGGAGAAGATGCAAACGACTCGCACAGCAGCTGTGAAATCTAAGTTCATTAGAAACTAATAATTCTAAACCGGAAACAGAAACGCGTGCGCGTCGCGGCTATTAATAAACTTGCAATTTTGCACCTAATTAATAGCGTTCAAAGATAGGGAACGCAGCCGGATAGGAAATATCATAAGCGGGTAATCGACACGAGCGAAATCGATCGAAATTATACGATCGATGTGTCTTAGCATGGAAATTACCGTCAAAGCGATCGACGATGAGTCAGCTGATCCGTTAATGCGCGTGTGATATCGATCCTCAAGCTAAACCTTAATGTAGATAGCACTCGGACTAATTTTACAAATACTCGAATGCGCGTTGACATGATATAGCGGATCGATTAGTCATCAGCGTGAGAAAGAGTCATAATATCTTCGTATATATATTCTACCTGTAATAATCTAATATTTTATAAATCAAATTATTATTTTGCATATATAATCTACAATAATTTGATATTCAATATATCAAATAGTATGTATATATATATGTATATATATATATATATATATATATATATATATATATATATACATGTATATATAAAATTATTGTTTTTGGCTTTGAAGATATATATTAAGGCAATAAATATTGAAATCATATTTAAAATTATATACAGCAGTATTGAAAAAAATATCTAGTCTTATGCGCAAAATATATGTGAGAAAATGTCGGCTCCCTCTATCTTTTTTTTTTAAATAAATTTATCCTAAACGTAAATTCATCCCAAACTTACAATTGGCACGCGTTCTGCAAGCAGAATGCATGAGCGAAATGCGTGAATGCAAAATCCGACCGTTTCAGATAAATCGGTTTTCTCGCGATTGGGGGTCGCACGATCCATACAATGCCTTGATGCACAATGCATCTGTGGAAAGTAACAATGCAGTGCGGGGGCGTCAAGAGCAGGGGACGAGGGAAGAAGGGACGGAGGCAGAAGACAGACTGCACTGACAGCTGACGAACGTAACGTTTTCCATAAAATACTGAATTTCTTCCCGTTGCTTCAAGCACTGCTTATATATTTCACTCTATATTTAATCAGATAATTTTAATTGTTTCACGCAATTCAACGCTGATAATGGGAAACTGTTTACCTGTCGCGCTATATTTTCCGTTTATTGAGCGAAACGAGAAACTGCGATAAAAGACAGATATTTGCTTTTATTCGTCACCGTATTTACTGTCGTGCATACTGCTTTTAATAACGAAACGATTGCTCGAGATAAATGATAATGAGATCTAATCTATATGTACTTGAATTAAAACAACGCCACTCAGATTAATTTAATTTAAATTTAACAGTATTTATATTGGGCTGTAAAAATTTTTGAATCTACGTTATTTGCGAAAATTAATTATGATTCATAAAAATATTTTAAATAAATTCAATATTGATAAATACATCGAGCAATTCTCTACCCTCCCTTCTGTTTCTCTTAAGCTTCATAATAATATTAACAATAGTGACCCTGAACATATTTCATATTTTAATGAATTGTGTTTGATTCGATTAAGACTCACCCGAAGCGCCCCGAAGAGGTCCCGAAGGGCTGCCACTAGTAGAGACAGCTTCATCTTCGCTGCTACTGGTGCTAGCTTCACTGGGACTGTAGCTTCGTCTGCTAACGTCTCCTCTGGTGATCTTCGGATTGCTTACCGTACCATTGTTGTTGTCATGCATTCTACCTTGATGTCTCTCGTGTATAGTCCTCACGCGCGAATGCAGCCTCTGCTGCTGTAGGGAGCCAACAGAGAAATCGAGCGGCTGATCAATCTCCGATTGCACTTGCGGCCTCTGCATCTGGCCACACACCGATCCAACCACCAGACTCGGCGATTGAGAAACCTGAGCAATCGACGGTTGTTGCTGCTGTTCTTGATGAACGCTAGCGGACGAACTCCACCATTGATGCCCGCCTTGAATCGATCTCCAAGCCTCTATGGTGTTATTGTTCGTGGGACTTGTTTGCTTTTGCTTCTGTATCAACTGTTGCTGAGATTGCTGCTGTTGCTGCTGCTGGGCCATAGCGACCTCGACCAAGTTGTTATTCTCCAGCAGATGCATACTGGGAGTCTGCGTCATCGAGGCTGGCAAAACGAAGGGAGAGATTCCCACCGACGGTGGGCTAGCCTCCGGCTGCCTGTGAGTGGAATGATGATGCTGCTGGTGATGCTGCGGTTGACGATGATGTTGTTGTTGTTGTTGCGGAGAACTGGTAGGCACAGCCATCGGAGGCGGAACGCGGACGGTCCGCGTGGCCTCCGCGACCCACCGGCGCACCGCCTCGCTGTCAAGACCCGCCAGCCCTGCGGACTTTGGCTTCGACTGGCCTCCGGGCGATGATAGACCCTTGTCGGGTATCAAGCCGGGCAGCGCAAGGACCCCGGTGCCCGCCACCGCGACCTTGGGTCCCGAAACGGCCCCGTAAGCAGCCAACGCCGCGAGATCCAACGTGATGACCTGCTGGATTTCGCTGTCGAGGAAGGATCGCACCACCGGTCCACGCAACGGAAGGTCGTATGCTGATAACTCAATAGTCGACTATCATCGTTCGTAGAACGCTTCAAGATATCTCAATCGGAGACGTATCAGGTTCCCAATAATTTTAACACGACACCTTCTATTTTACTGCGTCAACATGATTCTTTCACGAAATTTAGTCAATGTTTTCGATTTCTTGATGACACATGATACTAAAAACGCACTGCACCCGTTGAGTCTCACAGTCACAATCGTATGGTGATACGCGTACTCCAGTTTCAATTATTCAATACACGACTTGTCCACCTCTGTATAAAACACCTGATTGTCGTTATTTGCGTGAGAAGGATCTATCTTCACCTTTATCACAAACGCATCATTGCAAACTCTGTTTCTTAATCTTAGCACCGTTTCTGTCAAATGACCATCAGCCGTGATGTACACGAAACACTGGCGCTGTAGTCAACACCATCAATCGTTCTGCTTCAAGCTGTCTTTACACGACAATGTGCACTCGCTGCAAACACTCGTACAAGTTTTTACACCAGTGTCATTCGCAACTGTCATCGAAACACCGGATATAAGAATGCTCGCCGTTGAAATCATCAACGAACACTATCTCGCCAATATCAATAATCGCGATTCCGAGTCAGGTCACTACACCGATTCACCACTTTGCATCGTCCTGTCCTTCTTGTCAAATAGTTGCATCATGTGTTATGATCAGCGTAGATTCGCCACGATACAGCACGAAATAGCGGCGCCGGTTTGGAAATACACGGTGGCTGCTTGCGATTAATGTCAACGAACGAGTCGGATCGATCTGTCCGACGTTGATCTGTTACTCGCGTGGCGTGGCACACTCGAGCGAGAGATTATACGACGGCTCTGATAGTTACGGCGGCGACGGCGGCGGCTGGTGGCACGGCGGTCAGATGCTGTCGCGTGCATGTGTGCAGCTACACTAGAGGACTCACGTACTCCCGCCTGGCCGCCTACCGGCCACGGCGAGCGCGGCCGCGTCCACGGATCGGGTAAGCCGAGGTGGGGGAGTCGTTAGGTCTCCGGGAAGGAAGAGGAAAGGCCGCGCGGGAGCGAGACAAGGAGAAAGCATCGACGCGTCCACTGCGAAGCGGCGTAAACGGGACAAGGAGAGTCGCGCGTGATGCCAGAAGCTTTGGCGGTACGAGCACCACCGACACACAGAGCCTGCACGATTGTCGCAAGTGGGGAGCAGCCGACGCGTCGGTGGGGAACGACGCCTCCAATCGCAGGGAAACGCGACTCCGCCCGGCGGAGGCAAAGGCGAGTTCTCCGGTCGCCGGAACTCGCGCCAGCGAGAGCGTGCCTTTTTCATCTCGCGTGCATCTCGGCCGACTGCTGTCGGCGAAGTCAAAGGAGAGAAGGAGAAGACGAGAGAGCGGGCAAAGCAGATTTGCATATGCAATGCTCGCCTCCAATCGTCGCGCTACCTTCCCCACTCTTGCGAAAATGACGACGATTAGACCTTGATACTTAAGGACCCGTTCCGTGACCAATGCTTAAGAATTAAACTTGGCTTGATTCCGCAGCCGTCCAATCCGCTGCGAGATGCGTCGAACCGGTTCAATTCGCATACTTGTCTTCGCATGTGTTCTTTCATGCGGCTGTGACAAACGTCAACTTCGCAATTATCGTGGAGCCTCATTGCTTCTGAAACAGAAATCGATAAGAGTTCACTGCCTACAAAATAATCAAAATGCGTTGAATAGTTTGACGGGAAAACGCATGAAATCGTGTATGCCCGTTGTATTTAAATATTTTGAAATATCACGTGAATGCGCACATATCATACGACATATAACTATGGTATCAGATAATGTAAGATAACGCGGTGAACATAAGAAAGAGATGGAGATAAAATTATAGTTACGGAGGAATGACCGTAAGAATTCTCTCACGCTAGACCACTCACGCAAATTATGGCCACATAATTGACTACCGAAATTAGTTGGAAATCATAGGGCATTTGCATATTCGATTTCAATCGTGAAATTATATATATATTTCAAAGTGCATTTTAATGTCTCAGAATCAATTTCTTTATCAATCTATTATTTTTTTTCATTCTACTATAAATGAACAGAAGATTAATCTCGTAAAATTTCTCTCTCTCTCTCTCTCTTTCTCATATCTCTGGATATTTATCATTTCACACATTTTTAAAATTTAAAATGAAAAAGTATCAATTATAACTTTTCTAATCACTTCATATTTAAGAAGATATTAAGAATGTATGTCAATTCGTTCATCATGAGATCATGATAAATGCATTGAAATTTTTTCTCTAGAGATTTCTAGGATTGATATACCTACCTGGGGATTGAGAGCTTGTGTTACAGTTCGATGAGATATGGCAGCAGGTGGGTATAGTTACAGGTTGAGATCGTTCGAAAGGGCGATCTGCCAAACAATGTGATTATTGTGCTGACCTATGTTCCTGCTAACAGAAATACAAGACATTGTACTCAATTAATGCATTACAAACCATATGTTGTAATACAAAGTATTTATTGTTATTTCCCTTGTTAGGAGGTTTAAGAATAAGGAAAGATATGTGTGACAGCCTAATGAGACATAATTTATTATTCTTTTATGTTCATATTTATAATATTTTGTCATAAATGAATAGAATATTAATTTTTCTAATGGATTCAAGGCAACTTTCCAGTTGTTCCAAGTACCGATAGCAACGTTATAGATGCGATATAAAAATGTATCGTGAAAATATCGACGAGGGTGGTCGAACGTCCATAAACCCTCCTATCGGCCGCCATGCCTCCGACCCGTGTACCTCTCACCTATCATATTTCCATACAAATCCATCCAGCCTCACCACTCCCAAGATTTGAATTCAGCATGCGCAGTATCGGTGCAAAAAAAATAAGACGCTTTAAACTAGCCCTTTTATTGGTCGCGAGAACCGTAGCGCTCTCCCCACTCATGCCTATCCCCCTTCGCGTTGCACACACATAAGCGTCAGAGTGCCTTTCTTCTTTTTCTTATCGCGCTATCATATTTCCATACAGCCGACATCCACCACCACCACGACCAACGCGCTATCACCACCACTACCACCGCCGTCTCCGCCGCCACCACCATCGTCGCCTTCGCTTCCACCCCTACTTTTCCACTCGATACCTAGCTCGCCCAGATTTGAATCCGGCATGCGCAGTTCCGTGCGCAAAAAGGGCGCTTTAAAGAGGTTCTTATTGGCCATGGGAACGCTATCCCCCACTCCTTATCGCGTGTACCGCGTACCTCACATCACAAACGCAGCCTTCCTCTTATCGTGCCATCCTTACTCCCTCGCTCACCCTTACACCCCCATCAAGGTTTCGTCTTCCTCGTGCTTGTTCTCTCTTACCGACTTTCTCGTTCCTTCGTCCTGGTCCCCACTAACATTTTCTTCGTCCTTCGACTCGCATGCCAGACCGGATACATAGGAAGGGGCAATCCCTACTTCGGTTCCGCCACCCTCGCGCCCGTGGCGCGACGAGGATGGATATGATATGGGAACGAGGACGAAGATAGCGAGGGAAAGAAAAGAGAAGGAAGCGGAGAGGAAAGAGCGAGCCGGTATTGATTTTAATGACGCCCCTACCGACACGAAGTCACGAGAGAGGCGCGAATAATATGTACGCGCTCTGATTGCAATAACCAGCTATATTATAAATGCGCGCAGAAAAAAAGAAAGTTCTTCGAGGGAGAGAGATTTATGAATACATAATATCTCAAAATATTTTGAAATTATAATGGATGAGGTTTGGTTGAATCGTTCTCAAGAAATGTCCGTAATGTCGTGCCAACAACATATTTATCTCGCGATGTCGATAGCCTTTCATCGTTAACATGAATTATCAAATCATCGGAGCGAGAGGGGAAGGATAGGACAGAGTAGTAGAAACATGCGATCCGTTCCGGAACGGTATGTAAGATCTCTCTCCCTGGGTAGAGTTCCGTCTAGTGATGAAGGGTGAAAATACACTTGCCGTGTAAAATCAAAAGGATCAAGTGGCGCTACTGAAGGGTCGCATTTAAATGCCACAGGCGGGCCCTTAATCTGAATAAAGTGGCGAGAACCCTTTCCCCTCGCTTTAGGAGAACCCTCTTTTTTTATTCATCGCGTGCAAGTATTTGCATGACTACCGATGACAGGTGCCGAGTTTCCCCTTCTCCATATTCAATAGAGCGAGCGAGTCTATATGGAAATAGATAGGTACCTGTTTGATAATGTGCATTTCGAGGAAGGGTTGATCTTCGCCGCTGATTCGTCACCGACACAGGTGAGCATGCGATCTACCTGATCATTCACAAGTGATATTTTAGAATAAATAGTATTAGAGTCTCAAATCATTTCTTACAAGTTTTATTAGATTTGTATTTCAGAATTAATGCAATTAATTAATTTTAGTATAATAAATATGCTTTATAATCGAAGTGTATGTATGAGTGTGTGTATATGTATTTAGAAAATATTAAAAAATGTATATAAATATATACATTAATATATTTATAACTACTATACGTATATGTATATATATATATATATATATATATATATATATTTTTTTTTTATTTCGGATATAAGTAGTCTAAACACAATCCATTCAATAGCATAAGACGAACGACAACATTTCTTGGTTGAAATGCACCCCAATGCTTCGTTTACACCGTTACAGCGATGTCGACTCTTAAAAATTTCGAAAAAAGAAAACACAACCGGCATCCATTTATCTAAAACGCCGCGCGAGAGACCCTTCCATAACTTCCTGTGAGTTTCCTCAAATTCTTCGGCAAGGGTCCACCCTCCAGTAGCAATAAAGACGAGCTATTACAACCAAAATTAGAGGGTTTGATCCCAATCGAGTGTTCGCACACTAGAAAACGAAAAAAATTCCTTTTTTTATCCACGAAACATAAACACCCCTTAGCGCGCACAGCGAGAGCCTTTGAAAGGCCAGGTGTGCCAAACAAATTTTTTCACCAATGCACGATAGACGCATAATAAACTTATGTCACGCAGGTCAAGCCTTTCGCGATGTAAGATTCTATTTCGCGCGAAATCGTTAAATCTATAATGCCTAATACATAAAAAAAAAAGAGAAACACTTCTAAGCATCGTGCCGTGTCACGAGCACCGTCTCAAATTCAATGAATCCTCTCCATTTTCCGACGAGCTAATTTTATTTTGTGTGTGCGCGTACTTTTTAAATTCTTCACGTGCTCATGAAAACTCAGGGCGAACTCTCTCTGGTGTGATTGTTCTCGGCACTTCTCGCATGGAGAAGTTTCTGAGAGCTGGGCCGAACTTTACCGGTTTGCTATTTTCGTCGAATCAAACGTATCGTTTTTTATCTTTCTCTTTCCCTTTGCCCACGGATGGATACAAGGATTTAGAAACACGAAATTTACAAAGAAATTTAAAAAGCTGGCGAAATTAGAAAAAAATACAATGTTAGTGAAGCAATTTTATTATTTGATGATTGACTTTCTTATACCTGTTTTATTGACTTTATGCAGCATGCCAATTATTTATTACACACATTTGATACGCTTCCTCATAAGTTACTTTTATATCTTTGACTTTTGGAAAATTCATAACAACGTGCTATGAGAGATACTTGATTTTCTTATTATCTTTTTTACATGTATTTCCGTGTTCATGTATTTGTTAATGTAAATGGCAAATTTTTAGCTACGGTTCGATATTTTGTACAATAGACTGAATAGAATGGCTTTCACTTTTCTCGACAATTTTTTTAAAACTTTCACAGTACGACCTTGACACACACATTACGACTTTTATAATAAATCTATGTTTTGTTAGCATTGTGTTTTGTCGTAGCATCATAAAAAGCATAATAAAAAAAAAAACAAAATTAAATTCCTGTATATACCAGAAAAAAAATAAAAATTGATAATTACATCTAATAATATCAATAAATTCCATAATTAATCTTCCAGATACAAAGTATGTAATCGTTTGCATGATTTTAGAAATATTATACTTGCAGTAATCTAAAAAAATTATAATTTAAAATTGTTGTAGATTGTTATATGGACACCGTATATAAGTATATAAAATTAAGATTTATTATATGACACTAAAAGTTATGCACATTTTATCATAGCGAAACTAAATCTGTTTGCTTGTTTAAACAATATTCAGTTTTTTTTTTTTTTAGTTATTTTAAGAAAAGTCTCATTCTCCAAAAGGATCTCTCTAAGAATAAAGAAATTTTGAGCATGATTTTGCAGAGTCACCAGTCATATTCTTAAGTGGAAAACATTCAGTCGCGCTCATTCCCGCCGTATACGCGGGGAAAAGTCTGTGGGCGAGAAACGATTAAAATGTGTACGGCGCCACGAGCGTGAAATCGGGAACGCCGCGGTCGGGATATGTCAGGTACGTGTTTTCAACCCGCGGGAAATATAATGAGATCTTTCGAAACGCTGGTATATACATGAATAGGGATCAAAGGAAGCCGCGATCCGTGGCCGACTCGCCTCTCCCAAATCGTCTCTCGCAATTTTATTAAGGCCTCTTTCGGACACCTGCGATTTCTCTATTTTCCAAATAATTCATTTCTTCTCCGTTCCTACGAAACACATGGTCGATCTTTCCATATGCTGGAAAATATGTCAAAACACTCGGCGCTTAACATATAACATGGTTTGTATGAAGGAAGGATAAACGCGATCGTTCCATCAATTGCGATGAAATGAGGCCTTCTTTATTTACCTTTCCTCTTTTATCTTCGTTTAATCCCGAAAGATATTTCTACGAGCGTTTTCGACTCAGAAGTGATTTATAAAAATTACGCTTTACAATGTTACAATAAATTAGAATAAAGATTAAGATTAAAATTAAAAGCACGTGAAATTCATTATGCGTTTTCAGAATTTGTAATATATCGTATACGCACATATATATAAAATCAAAATTATACGAATTCTTTATATTACACACATTTTTTTTTTTTTACAAAATCTGTTACATTATTAATATCAATAAGCTCAAATTATGCAATATAAAAATCGATAAGTTTTGTATATATATTTTTACATATATCGAGATAAAAATATATAGATGAAAATAGCAAATTTTTATCATGAAAAAATAGCGATTTAAATATTTATCTGCGTTTTTGCAGGCATTTTGGCGCAAAGTATACGATTCATCATTCAGCGCCAAACTGGTTCAGAGAGCGACGGATTATTTTCGGTTTTGCGGAAGTTTCGCATTAAAGGAAACGGAACTCTCAATTCTCGGCGCGGTCGGTCGTGCAACTCGCGCGATACCGAGCACACGATGACACGAAGACTTGAGGAAGGCGAATGAGCGCGGCGAGAGAGCGGTAATTTTCTCGGGGCGTATATTACGCATGTGCGAGGGAGTGCGATTACAAAATAAGCGGGTTCTCTCGCGATAATTAGCGGATCGAGGCCGGCCTCGGGACGCTAAATTCGGATGAATATGTGACGCGTGTATGTGGCTGCATCTTCCCGAAATATAGCGAGCGCGCGCGCGCGCGCGCTCGTACGATATTTTTTATATCAGCGCGCAAAATGGACCGAAGGAGCGATGGCGTAATCGCTGCCGCTGGCACGAAAGCTTCGACACGCTCGTTTACCATCGCGCCGCGCGAACGTAAAATCCTAACAATAAGAAGAACGCCGCCGTGAGTTCAGAAGCTATAAGCGCGGCACGCGATGATCTACTTGCCATTTTATGATTATAGAAATTATCGCGCTCTCGGAATATATGCGCTGCTCGCGGGGCGCGCAAACGTGGCACGAGATCGACAGGATCTAACAATAAGTTTGACTTGTAAATTAGCTCTTCCTGAAATAAATACTCTTGTACATGTTTAATTTAAAGCGAGAGCAAAACTATATGATACAAATAAAGAAATGTATCTGACATAATTTCTGTTCTATGACTAAAAAAATATTTTAATTAATAAATCAATTTTATTTCATATTTTCCATTTGTAATTATTTTTTATATGCAATCTTTTTAAGGCAATAAAATACTGGAGTGTTTGTCGCAACTCAATATACATTTCTAAAATTTATATAATTTTCAGCGACGCGTAATACCGCTATCTCGGATATACCTCGTTATCGCCGGCGAAAAACAAGTTCTATCCCGAGGACTGTATAATGAGCAGGGGCGCATTCTTGACATTCGTAATGTTTCGCGAATGCGAGCGCGAAGTGACCTCTGCCTCGGTCTCGCGATTTGCCAATTGTCCAACGTTCCTTTCCTCTCTCCCTTCAGTCCTCTCCGCGGCTCATGCGGCCCTTTTATCTGTCGGAATATTCACCGGATTAAGGTAATTGTGGACGCGCGCGCGCGGGCAAGTACTTGCGTGGGTGCGACCGCGCGTTTTACGCTCGGCGCGCGCGTAAAGGCGTGAGAGCGATCGGAGACGACACGCCGAGAACACTGTTCTTACATAATCTCTCAATTTTGCCCTGATGAAGCGAAGAACGCGCGAATGCAGTGTCATTATTAATCGCTACTTCACTCTGCATTCTGTTGCAGTAAAAAAAAATAAAAAATAAAATATACGCGGCGCAAATGCATTATTGACAAGCAAAAAAATTTAATTTGTCATGACACGAGGCAGATCCAATTGTGCAAACAATAACTTTGGGGATATATATCAATCGCAAAGTGAAATTAATATTCACACATTTCGAAAGAATTATATCGCTAAATCTTAAAAAAAGCGTCACGTGTTGTGTATGTTCGCAAAAAAATTTTAATAAAAAATCAGCTGAAAATATATGCATATGGATTTCATAATATTGCGTATACAATTGCGTATATAATCGCAAAGTAATATTAAACAATGAATCTTGTATGAATTGAACAAAAAAAAGATATGTATATATACATATAATATTTACATAAAAAATAATATAAAATATTTTATAACACATCAGAAGTAAATCAGAGTCAGCTGATAGATGAAATATCGGTATTTAACGATGGAATATACTGTTTCGTTAGAGGGGTAATAGATCTAAAGCGACAATGACGACCTAAGAGGTCGAGGTCTAAGCCGGCGGTGTTGAGTTTCACAGCGATATCAAGCGTAATATAGCACGCGCCTCAATTCAATCCAGCTGCCAGCCACTGTCACAGTTAACGAGTTACATTTTAATGGCCGGAAGGATTAATTTCTACGTCAAAGCGCGTTCCGCGATCGTTATCGAGATTCAGGTGCCGGCGAAAAGCATCGAGTACACGTCGAAAAAACTCCTTTTCCTTGCTGAGAAATTTATTCACAAATACGAAATATTATATTCTCTACGATGTCGAGCATAAAATAATAGATATTATATTATCTTGATTTAACACTTGTAAGATAACCGAAGAATGAAGTTCTCTTTGCTTGAATAAGAAAATAAAATATTTTTGGGAAAAATAAAATGTTTTGCAATAATAGTATTTTATAAAAATTATTAATTTATTGACGACGTTACGAGATTCATAAAAAAAAATGTCAAATTTGCAATTAATAATAATATTGACAGCAGATGCACTTCTGTACAATTAAAGAGGCATATATTATTTCGCTGGATACGCGTCTCGCAATTGACAACAAAGTGATGTTAATTAATCAACGGGAAGGTTATTAAAGTAACCCATCATGCCCATCACCGGGCATTCTCCCCGATCATAGTAATGAGATTGGTGGAAAAAAGATGGTAAATGACGTTGGCACACGGTCGCGTGCTTATGCGACTTGTTTGTAAGAAGAGAGGAAAAACTTTCTAATTGTACGCGCGAGAATTTTGCGATAATACTGGCCAGTAACGGATTCGCTAAGAGATTGGACGAAGAGATTATTTGAAGCTCTGAGATCGCTAAAAGATTCATAAATTGCCCCGCTTATTTACAATAGCTAGTTCCTGGAGAGTTTGTAAATATTAGTTAGAATTAAAAATTTCTTAGACATTACAAAAACCCATAAAAACATCTTTTTGCCTAAGGGTCCTCGATGCCCTAAACCCATCACTGACACTGATAATCATGATCGGCGAAGGAATCATACGCAGAGTGTTACGCAGTTGCGTGGCACGAGTGTATACGCACCACGGCATGCGGTGAACATCAAAGAGAAGTCATCTAGTTGAGCCACTTAACGTCCTCGAGTTTCCACATTAGCGAGGCAAAAGCGCGGCCGGTGAGGAGGACGAGGAGGAGGAGGAGGAGGAGGAAGAGAACCACGCATCTTCGCGGAGGACATTCAACGCGCGAAAGAGAGACTCGCTCTTTCTCTTTCTCTCGTATGATAACATAACGCGATCGATGTTTACGAAATGTTGTAAAGGGACCGATTTCTTATGAATTTCATTTTACGAGCCCGCTGCACGCGGATAAGAATCGCTTAAGTAAAATTATCGTTTTCTGGTATAACCCTATCTGCAGTTAAGAGCTTTATATTGCAACAGATTATCATATTATTAAATTATAACGTACCGTAAAAAATAAGATATAAGAGTTAAATTTAACTATTAAATACGTGTTCTCTCTTTAATGTCACTTTATGTTTTAAAAAAGCATCTTTTATTTATTTTTTCTTAGCTCACATATATTGAATTAAGAAATATACGAATAAAAAATATAGAGATAAAATGATGATTCAATATTTTAAAAACAATATGCAACTGCACGTATACATACATATACATATTCTGTAGTTTAAGAATAGTAGGAAGAAATATATAGAAGAAAGGATATTATTACATGCTTCAAAACAATAATTATAAATATAAAAAAATTGATAGATAATTACATCGATCCCTTATCTCTGATCAAGAAGGTCACTAGTCAATGGACTGTTCTGGGAAATGAAAACTGATATGAAACAAAGCAAGCATATGGATGGTCCTTAAACCTCGCGTGCCGCGCTCGCATTAAGTGGAAGATATAAAGCGCGCTTGTCGAGATATGAACGATTCCCGGCGATCGCTAACGTTCTGAGTAAAATAATAATCAGATTTTTTTAAGCTTGCCAGAAATGGCGCCAGTGAAGTTACATTGACGTCGTCTGCTCGAAATAATCCGACCACATGCCGCGATACTACGGAATAATCATTTTTCATCAGAGTCAAAAAATACACAAAATATATATAAATATATAGATAAAATGTGAAAAATTTATATTAATTTAAATCAAAATTAATACATGTTTTTTTATGAAATTAATAATTAAATGAAATCAATATGTGTCTATATAAATATTACATACTTATGATAGAAAAAAACATTAATAAAAAAATCACTTAATAAAAAATATATAGCTCACATCCAAAAAATTGCTTGTTCAATGAACTGTGCAATGCACATTTCTGTGAAGCAAAAAATGTACCCTATTAATAAATCTCCGTATCTATTAAATATACCGTGAAAATTGTGATCGTTTCGCACGCGTCTGTATCGTTCGCCCAAAAAAAAAATCGTGAGATGCAAACGAAAATATGCCCCGTTTATTTGTCATGGATTCTCAAGCCGATCGTGATTTTATGCAAATATTGATTTCTCTGACAAAAGCCGAAAAAAAGCGCTATAATGGACACACTTTATTCGTCGCATCTACATATTGATCACAAAGCGTGACTGGTTGACGGTCATTCCGTGCTTTTTTTTTTTCTTTTCTGTCGTCCCCTACACGCGCTCCCTTTCTCTAACCATCTCTCTCGCTCGCTCTGTCCGTTTACCCGTTCTTTCTCTCTCTCTGACTTTACCTAGCTGACAGTTGGTTGAGCACATTTGGCCTGTAATTTCCAAAATGTCGAATAAGATAATGCATCGGACGAGCGTTCTCGAGTCCCCCCGATCTCACGAAATCAAAGTTGCGTAGGGCTGCACGCCCATTTCGCTCTACTTTTTCTGTCTTATCGTCTTTTTTCCCTTATCACGATTGTGCGCCACGAAGACAGTATTGGCCCTGTTCTTTCATCCATTCGCTTCTCATCGATTTCGCTTGATTAAAACGTAAGGACGTGACAAATGTAATTACTCGGTGCCTTATCGAGTATCCCGTCTTGGTTTTTCAACTTTCATCGGAAACGCACCAGCTGATACGGATACTTCACACAGACGGAACTTCGGAATGTGATTTTTCTCTCTCCGATACTTCTTATAGACACTATAAAATCGGGGAGTAATTGCAAAGAGGAAAACATTGTAATAGCATAGTTTTTGTCTCTTAGCGTGAGATGCTATAGATCAAAGAAAAAATCGAAAAAAGATGAGTCGCGTATGAAAAACATGTTTCACATTTGACCACCATATTTAGAAAATATGATTAATAATTACATTTAATGATTGATGCGGCAAATAATTTCAAATTAATGATTATGTATATATTTATACATTTGTTGATTATTTATACTTATATACAGTGTTAAAAATATGTATATATATATATATATATATATATATATACATGCTAATTCTCGTAAAAATATTTGCCGCATCAATCATTAAACGCAAATATATGTAAATGTATTATAATTTCTAAATATAGTGATTAAGTGAATATATATGGATAATTATTGTTTAAAATAATTGGAAAAAAAATATGACGATTTATGTAAGTTTTCGCGATGCCAGTATAATAATAGCTCACTCTTAAACAGTAAATGTGCATGCCTATCGTGGATATAATGCGCAGGCACGATCACATTCCTGCACTCCTATGAATGGCAAATGAGGGTACGCGTCGCTGGTTTGCGGCCAGTGCTGTATCTAGGTAGCGGCGTGTTGCCCGGTCTTGCGCTCTCGTGCGGACCATCTGAATACAATGCATCGCCCGGGTGTAATGCATTCCTATAATAATGGCATCGCGACTCCGCGACCTCTGCGCAACGAACCTCCCTCGAACGGTCCAATGGTATGCGCGCCAACACGCGCACCGACGCGTTACACCGCAGGCTCAATGTTATTTTATTAGATGATTAGACGCCATGAGATGCGTGGGCGTGCTTCGCGTAAGACGCATAATGGCAACGTGACGCGAAGGATCGATGAACGCGAATATCACTCCGAGAGCATTTAAACCCTTAAGATCGCACTTTTTTTAATCTTCTCAATTATAGTTTCCTCAATTATAATAAAATAATGAAATATTTCTGCAATATTCATTGAGACAAATGAAACAGTTGAGACTCTGACTAGTAATATGATTTAAATGTTTAATTAGCGATTTGTTTTTAAATAAAATTATAATAACAAGCACAATAACGTTACAATATTTAATAATATTATATTTGTCCTATATACAAAAACGATTAAATTATTTTTAGGAGAGATGCCTACGATTCCCATCTTTTTCAATAACTTTACGACCCTCGTCCGCGTAGCATGATTAATATCCAAATTAGAAAAAAATAGCTAATCGCCCGTAGCATTTGCTGATTCCATCGACGACAGTGAGGGTAACTGGCGGTTGCGTCTAGAGGGGTTGTTGGCGAGGAGGGTGGCAAACTTTTGGTCATAAAGAGTCGTCTGTCAATTCATCTTTCCTATATATATATATATTTCACGTCAAAATATTGCAATAAATCATCGTTGCAGCTACGAATAAGGTAAGAGAGACGATGGAAGAGAAGAGTTAGAAAAAGAGAGCGAGGAAAAAAGAGAATAAACGAAAATCTTGCGATCCACATTAAGTTAGGAGACTGATGATTGTATGAGTGTCGACATTCTTCATAAAGAGTAATATTAATCATTGCGTTATTAACAAGATGAGAAATGATGAAACGTTTATGCAGACGCATCGAGATGTTTATTCCGTTTTGAAAAGGTCTATCTCAAAAATATGTCGTTACTCGAGAAAATGGAGATAAGTGTATACTGTGTATTAACTGAATGTATCGTTTATTTATGTTTTTCTCTCGTTTATTCCCTATATTATGATGTTTTTGTTCAATTTTAACATTATCGTACATTGACATTAAAAATATATAATATATTTAATGTATTCAAGAAATATATATTTCACGCGCTTTTGACTTTGATATCATTTATCCGTTAAAATTTAGTTTAACGGTTTTCGATTTTTTTGAATAACGCATTGTCGTGAGAACGATGTTTGTTCGATTTTTCCGAGATATATAATTATCCCAGTGGCATACTTGAGTCCCCTACATTCCGTGAATGACTAGATTTTTCTCGAGAATTATAAGTTTCTAGAGGAAATAGACGCGAATATATATTTATTGCTCAATGGAATATAACGCGAAAATAAGAGCAAAGATGAGATGAACGCTAACCGTTCAACGATTGGATCAGCGGTTAAAATTCATGTATGCTCCTTCAATTGGTATCTAATCGATTTTCGCGTAAATGAAAAACTGAACAGAAGATGGAAAGGGGACAGAAAATTAATGTATTACACTTTGAAAAAAAAAATTATAAATAATAATTAAAATAAATAAAGTCAAAATAAAGAGTGAGCAAGAATATGGAGAATCAAGGGAAGAAAGACGAGCGAAGAGAATTATACACACACACACACACACACACACACGCACACGCACACGCACACGCACACGCACACGCACACGCACACGCACACGCACACACACACACACACACAATACGCGTAATAATAAATTATTTTCAAAATAAAGTTTAGATGAATATTTCTTTCTAACGATAGAGACGAGGTGCTAAAACCTAAAGTGGCGGGGGAACACTTGCAGCACTGGAAAGAATTGGCATTAAGATGGAAGTTGCCGATGGAGAAAAGATGCGGAAGAGAGGAGCAGGGGGCTATTAGCTGGCAGATTAGCAGTTAAAATTGAAATTTGCACGGACAGTTCGATGCGCGGCGGCGGCCGCGTCTGAAGAGGCCGAAGGGGGTGAGCCTGAAAGTGTTCGGGTTCGAAGATTGGAGAACCAAATCTGCCACGCATCGAGTTCGACGAGCAGTCGCTTCTCGTCTTCTTCGTTCGTCCTCGGATTTCTTTCTCGCCATTCATTCGTTCACTTATTCTCGCTTCGTCTTGCCTCTCCTTCTCTCTCTCTCTCTCTTTCTTTCTCTTTTTCTTTTTCCGTCTTTATAGGTAGATATAAAATGAGCTGTACGAGGTCCATATAGCACGGAGAGAGGAAACCAGAAGCGTATTTACGAAACCGAATAAAATACTTTGTATTTATATTTTACTCGTCACGCGATATGCGTTTATAATTATAGTATAATATATTTATAAGAACGAAATAAAATAATTTACATACGTGTTTCTATAATATTAGATACGGCATAACAGAATTATATTATTTCGGAAATACGTATGATGTTATCTCAGAATTTGTAACTATTATTTAAAGAAAAAGATTACTTAAAAATTTTGTTTTCATAATATATTTCTTTTATCGTCATTTGAAAAAAAAAAAAGGCTGTGGTGACGAGAGTAAGGGGATCGTAAATACGAACATTGGGCGCGTCAAGCAAACGACTCGTTTATCTTCGACTAACACCACGAATTTGCAAGTTATGCACCGGGTGAGTTTTTATTAGCGCGGCGGCACGCCGCCGACTTTTCTCTACGGACCGTGACTAAAAGGGACTAACACGATACTCGGTAGTCGATCGTGCAACGAGTTAGCCGTTGTTCTTTATTACTCGCGATGCGCTGCTGGCTGTAATTGCAAGCGAGCACCTCGAAAATTCATCTGGCGGATACGCGCGCGTTGCGGCCTTATGATATCTCCTTCTCTGTCTCCCTCTCGGGACCGGCTGCGCTTTTTTGTTCGCGAGCGTGACGAAAGAAGCTAACGCGGATCGGGTATCGGTATTTGGAAGCCGATCGGGGCCGGTGTGAAACGACTTCGCCACCGTTTCTCATTCCGGAATTAATTGCAGGTACCTTGGAAATAATGCGATCTTATGGGGTCGCCCGCGAAAATAGACTCATTCTCTCTCTCTCGTCGTCATGATAGCGACGCGAGATTAAAATTTATTTTTTACGTTGTAATTCCATCATATTCGTTCAATAAACGTATGCGTATGTAAGGGACAAATTGAAGATATCATCTTAATAACAAAGACGAATTAACGCGTCGGCGGCGGCGGCGACAGTAAAGAGATGAGAAAAATTTTCGTGAAAAGCCGCCGACATGATTTATAATGATATGTCGGTATTGTTCTTCAAACACGTAGCCGGGCTTTCCGCATTATTCGTAGGCGGTATGAGACTCGTTTACGGCTTTACGGTTGGCCGTGCGGGATTCAAATGCCTCGCATTACCATAATATGAACCATTACGATGAACCAGCTGGCCGATGCGTTTCGCACGACGAGCAAGAGAACGATCAAGAGAAGGACATGTCAAGAACGGACGGGAGAAAAAGTGAGGGGAATGAAAGGGTGTTGCTATGATATTTTTTCAGCCGAGTAATTAAGTGCGCTGCATAAGAAATGGTATTTTAATGAATCGTAAAGCCACCGGTTTTGTGACATTACCGTGCCGCACCGTCAGTAATCTTTCCTACCTGCAGATTATATGGCCGTTAAAAGTGCATCGAATAGCAGTTATAAATTTGACAATCGAAGCACGCATTCTTGAAATTCGCCCGTACAATCATTGCCAAATTGTTTTTTTTTTCCTTGTAAATTAGTATATATTGTATTTTTCAAAAATCACGATATGATTTATGATTTAATAAAACATTAAAATTCTATTTGGAGCGAAATATAAAATAATTATTATCCAAATTTCAACAAGATACGTTTATATATATTAATGCAATATGTGTTCATATCTATGATTGAGAGCCAATATATTCGGCATTTAGTATTTTAATAGATAAGAATAATTAAAAATTGTTAATTGACGGATATAAAATTATTAAATTTTTTTACAACTTTTTTTTCTAGATATTTACTATTTTTTTCGCATGGTAACATTTTCACGTTTATATTTTATATTTATAGTTTATATTTTATTCTATTCCGTCCTGTCTCCGGGTCGACACAAAAGAAGACGATCACGCGATTGATATTCGAGCGAATTTGTCGTAACACACGTTTCACGCGATTGGAGCATCGTTAACTCCCTAGTCTTCTCTCTCGTCATTGTCCGATTGCGTCATAGTCGCGCACGTGCCCGGAGCGATTCTTTGGGGTCCGGTGAAGTCTTTGGAAAATAAGAATGAAAAGCAACACACGCGGTGTAACACGTTGTGTTGCCTTACGTCTCCTTGTGAAGACCGCTTTCATTCGACTTATTCATATAAATTATGAGAACTTGCGAAACGCCACTCGTACTATGCGTGATTATGCGAAGACGCGTTATGATGTATGCCTCACACAACCGTAGATATACATATACATACATATTATATTACTATGTGTCGTCGAACCTCATTGAAATTTGAAATGTCTTTTAAAGCAAAAATTTAAAATTTTTTAAGACCAGAGACATGCTTATATGTACACGGTGGACTCAAACGTTCCGGCCAGGCTTTGAGATTTTATTGGAAATTTAATGAACAAAGTTTCCTATAAACATGGATTGTAAAATGTTTCCTTAAAAAGTTAAGGGCCAAAAATCTCTGAAATCATGGTTATTTTATACATTTTTATAAATATGAGAGAAAATATGCGTTTACTTTTTAAAAATATTCTTATGGTGTTATGACCTTAGCTAATTTTTGATTATCTTGTTGGTTATCCCACTAAAAAATTTTACTTTTTTGCATTGTTTAAATCAATCATCATATAAAAATGATTTGAAAAGCTTTATCGTCGATAGCTAAAAAAACATTTTTTTCGTACATTTGAAACTAGTTATCTTAAAATCTATGGAACGTACTACAATCAATTTGATCTCGTTTGAAAAGTAATTTAATTTTCTACAACTTTTGTTTTGATATTTTTTATTAAAAAAACTTTCTCTGATATTTGTAAAAATGTATAAAATAATCGTGATTTTAGAGGTTTTTGGGCCTTAACTTTTTAAGAATTTTTTAATTCATGTTTATATAAGAAACTTTTTGTTCGGAATTAAATTTTCTATAAAATTTCAAAGTGTGGCCAGATCGTTTAGGCCCATCTTGTATACATAAAATGATTATGAAAATTATAATATTTATGATATAAGTAAATAATAAAAAAATAAAACATTAAAATTCTATGAAAAGTGAGCGTTATATGCCAAAAGCAGAAATCACAATTGTATTTCTTTAGATATTTTGCGATAAACAAAAAAAATAATTTAATAATTAGGACGTGGAAAAATCCGTGCAGCAAATAGTTTCTCTTGCAATTATATATACGGTAAAACAAAATATAATATTATATGCATTATACATATATTGTACAATGATGCAAAATAAAGACCATTATCACGTGAAAATAAGATAATTAATTATTCAAGGAATAATTTAAATCTCATTTTATTATTTAAATTTATATCTTTATAGCGCCTGTTCCACATATACATCATACTTATATCATAATATACCATATATATAATCATATTTACATCATAATATATTAATAAATTAAATATAAATTATAAATTTCTAACCTCAGAGGGAGAGACTCCACTGTCGCCCGATGTCTCGGTTTTCTTTCTCCTCTCCTCTCCTTCATCATTCCTGTTTTTTTGTAGCACTGGTACTCTCACAACACTCCCGGAAATACGATTAATTATAATCATCTCGTGCACTAATCGAGAGAATACGACGATCGCGCGACACTTTGCACGGCACTCCCGATATTAATTGTACGCGACACGCACGTTATTATATTGCGAGGGAACAAAGCAAAAACTATGATCGTACGATGATTCTATAATTCCCCATCGTCCCCATCCTCTACGACTCCTACTTGAAATAAGATGAAGCGCGCGAAATAACTCAATCTAACCCTAACTTCACTCATCGCGAAAAACGGTCGTCGCCTCGTTTACTCGTAGTACTTGTACGTTTACTTGTCGTTAATCGCGAGAAATAATTAGTCACGCGGGCTCTAATAATCGCTATTTATAATAATTATATACAATAATCATCACATCTTACGTGATCCTGGCATCCTCGTACGATCGCGAATTTCCATGCGTAATACGAGATACGCGCAAACCACGACTTGCTACGACGAGTCTCGCCGCGTAAGTGACGAGAAGACGATGTTACCAACAAAACAAGACGCGTAAACAAGCGCCTTAAAAACATTAACACAACACTTTACAATTGTTTTGTTGCCGTCACGAAACATTTAACGCGCTATATAAAATAATATATGCTGAAATCATTGTTCTTTCTTGAATTAATTACGAATGGTTAATATATCGTGCTATTTTTTCTTACCTCTTTCTCTCTCTCTCGCTCTCTGTCTCTCCTCCTTTACCTCAATCTCATGTATTACTACGCGATCTCAACGGTGATTGGCTAATAACATTTGTCTCGAAAAGCTTAAAGAGCGATATGCGATATGCGAATGTGAGCAATTATCGCCTGTAAAGATCGTAATAAAACAATTTACGATACACTCATTCGCGAAAATACGGTTATAATTATGATCGCCGCCGAATGATCTAAATAACGAAAAGATATAATACATTAAATGTTTATTAATATATCTGGTATCGCTTTGAATTGTTCGTCAATTTAAAGACATAATAATTAGTCACTCAAATTGTCGGTTAAAAAGGCGTAGTGATACACGAATCGTGAATGTAGTAGAGGAAGAGAGAGCGAGAGAGATCGCGAGATATATTAACCGTTTATTACATTATAATATAATTGATTTGAAAATCAGGGAACAGAGTATTCGGCATATATTATTTTGTAGCGTGTGTGTTAAATATCAATGAAGCGTAGTAACTATCGCGTGGTATGCGGTGTTTTTTTTTTTTTTATTACTCACTGTTGTTTACGCGCGATCACCTTGTTCCTTTTCGTCATTCGCGCGGGGAAATTCGTCGGCGTAAGTCACCTTTTACGTGTCGTCGTATTACGCTTCGAAATGCGATCCGGAGATGTCGGAAAAGTGTTGAGTGTTTTGTATAATTATTATAAATAGCGATTATATTAGTCCGCGTGATTAATTATTTTTCGCAATTAACGACTTGTAAACGTAAGAAAGCGACGACCGTTTAGCCGAAGCAGATGAGGTTAAGTTAGATTGAATTATTTTCACGCGCTTTATTTTATTCGGCAGAAATCGAAGCGGACGAGAATGGGAATTACCGTTCATAGTTTTCCTGCAATATATTAAAATACGTGTCGCATACATGTAATTAAGATTGGGAGTGTCGTGCAAAGTGTCGCGCGATCGTAATTAATCGTATTTTCGGGAATATTATGTGAGTGCCAATGGAGTCTGGAGGAGCAACAAAAAATCTATAAAAGAGGAGGAAAAAACTCAGAAAACGTCGGGCAACAACACTGCAATTGAGGTAAAAGACATGTATAATTTATTTAATTTATAAATTAATTGTTTACTGATTTCCATTTCTTTACGTCATTATAAACAACATAAAATATAAACGCATATAAAATGTATTATTCTATTTTCAAAAATACTTAAAATATTAAATATCTATAATAATTAATAAATGTGCATATATACATATACATGTATAATAAAAATTTTTTAATTTCTTTTATACTTTGGGAAATTTGACTGAGATTTGTTCGCGCTGTAATAAAGTCGGTGTTCTCTTTCTTTTTCCAATTATTTTTTGCAAGTATATTTTTACGTTCTTAAACAAAAGTATTATTTATAACTGTCTAAAAGCATCATTATATTTATTGTTTTATTTTTGAAAACTGACTCGAGACGAATTTCGGAAATTTTGAGACTCGACGATTCTCGCGAAACATATGGCGTTCCGTACTTTCTTCTCGCATCCTTCTCGCGTTATCTTATCTCTAATTCCTAAAAAGGCACGCTCGAGCGAGCAGCGCTCGGCGGCTTCCTCGATTCCCCGAACTCGGTACGCAGATAAAAACAAAAACAAAATCTACCGATACTTTTTTCACAACTTTTAACCATTTAGACGTCGCACATCACACTGAAAATGTGGAATAATATGTTTGTTTATGTTTATCTCTCATCGACTTTCTTATCGTGTACGAGTAATTTATGTCTCAATTTAGTTACTTACACACACACACAAATTTATTTCATATATTTTAGTTATTCACATACGCGAGTATAACGTGTAATAAAGAATGTTTTCTTGAAAGTCAGTGTATTAAAGATGGGCTCAATATATTATTGATGTATATATAGATATATTATCTAAAAAAATATTTAGAAATTTTTTAAATATTTTTATATTTATATAAATAATTTGCAAATATTAGAATATTAGACATAAATTTATGTTTGCAGAAAAACATTTTTAATTAGTAATTTATATGTAATATTTTTATGAAATATTTGGTTAGGCTAAATAAAATTAATGACGTTCAATATAACTATTTCAAAATATGAATAATTAAATTTGGACATTGTTTTAATTTATATACATATATATATATATATATATATATATATCTTTTACATGATGTATATTATACTACAACTATTAGACATCGTATCATAAGTACTAAATTATTTTATACAATTTTGAAATAATATGGAAAGTTGGGAATATTATTTTAGACATAAGATACTATACATGTATATATAAAAAATGAGCTTTAATCTTATTTTTATGAGATTTTTACTATCAATATAAAGTTTAGAGCACGCAATAAGAAACGCTTAATAGTAAGATAAATATATGTTTTATTTTTTATCATAAAATGCAAATATGTGGCACTTTTCTAGAATTTCTAAAAAAAACAACTTTATATATAATTTTAATAATTGGCACATTTCAGGGCTTATAGAAGAGCTATTTAAATATTTAGATCGAAATATTTACGCATACTTAGATGTAAATAGTTTAAAAATTTAACGTTTTTCTTGCAATAATTGATGAAATTTTTCTTCATTGTTTGCATTATTAAAATCATACGTATTTGTTTTTTTTTATAAGTTTTTAAATAATAATGTGTTTATTCCTTAAATTCAAAAGATATTTGTAATGCAACTATGAATTTTTTAATTATGAGCTATTTTATATCCTCTAAGTAAATTTTTTTTAGTTGATTATTAAAGAAATTACAAAAATATTATTCCTTCTTTCCATATTTTCCATCATATTATGGTACAATTGTGTGTAGAATGCATATTCTTTTCATATCTATGATGGATTAAATGAAAGAGCGGGGGTATCAAAATATTAGAAGCAATTTTATCTTTTTTTTTTTTAATGAAGATATAATGCAAGTATATATGTTTTATATATCCCTGTTTTTATAATGATAATCATTCATAAAGAGCAATTCAGATTTTATATAGTATTTTCTTCTATTTCATGAATATCATTATTTTTCTTTATTAATTGATTATTAATTGAATCTTGTTTATGTATAATTACAATTTTATTACGATTGTGTGGTATATAGTTATGCACGATATATGTATAATTACGATTTACAACAACAATAAATAATATCGATATATAATATTATTAGAAATTAAAATTGTAATCGCATTAATTAGATTTAATTATTAAAAAACAATAATATTCATAAAATAAAAAAAGAAATGCCGTATGTTTCTTTGATTTGCATCGCTTTCTATGAGTGATCACTATTGCGGCAACATAAAATTGAGGATACATAAAACATGCCGACGCATCGATCAACATTTCCGGGAGAGCCGCTTACTTCGCCGCTGAAATTCAATTGGAAATTGCAAATGAATCCGATCTCCGCTCGCTTCACGGCCAGGCATTAGTCACCCTCTTCCGCTTGACGGTTTCTTTAGGAAGGAATACGGTGACCGTCGTGCACACGTTTCCAGCCAGGTGTGTACGAGGCCAACGCCGATGCGCGGCAGCGGCTGATCGTTTATGTACGGTCTTCTTTCCCGACGATAAAATTGCGGCAAGTGTGTCCGCTCCTCTCTCGCGCCCTGTGTGGGCCGCGGCCATATATTCATCGCTGCGACTGCCATTAAACGCGTAGCCTGATACGCGTTCGTATGATGCGGCTGCATACACACAAACGCGTGTAATGCTATCTACGGAAGAAACTTTAATCTCTAAAAACATATATTTGTTTAAAAAAATATTTTAATATATCTACATATTTTTTGAAATCACAAATGTCTCATAACGTTATGAATATAATTTCTAAAAATTTCTAAAATTTTTTCATAAAAAAAAACTTCAACATGTCTACGTAAAATGTTTGAAATTGCAATTTTTTTTTTATAACGATATACACGTTGCTCGAAAATTGACATACAATATATACGAGAATATAGTACGTGAATAGCGAATGCTTCAGATGTACTACCACTTTGATGTAAAAACGCAGACGCGTGGTACTGTGCCGGTTCTTTGCCGATGATGAAATTGGGCGTATGGAATTCGCAAAGGCAAAGAGACGCGATTTAACTCGACGTTCAAGGAAGACGCGATGACCGCCTTCGTTCCACATTCGGCGAACGTACCAACCCCAAATTACCCTATCCTGTCAGGAACTGTCTGCCTACACTCTCTCTGATTCCGTAAAGAACTCGCTGCATCGCGTCGTTTGGGAACGTGTGCGACAACTGGAAACGTGTTTCTAAAATTTCTGCCCGTTTTAGACAATCTATAATTTGCGATAAAATTCGAGACAGAATTCTATAATTTTATGTGTACCATGTAATGGAGAAAAAATTTAAATAAGTAATATAAACACGTATGTGTATAAACTATATATTTATATATGTTAGGATATATACTTGCATTAGGATTTACGGTACATGAAATTATAAATAAAATTTTATCTTGAATTTTATTGCGAATTATACATAGATTGTGTAAGATTTATAATTTGCACAATTCTAGATAGATTTTCAAAGCTTACTGCAACATAATATATGCATATCTTTTAATTTATTGTGATAATTATTGTTTTACGCAATATGTATCGGCAAAATATTAATTGTCCTGTTAGATGTTATTTAATTCTGAAATTATTCTAATCATTTATTTATATACATTTCAAAATAATCTTTTTATTATACTGATGAATTACGGTTCCTATTTTCTGTTCTTATTATAAAGTGCAATTTTGAAGTTTTCTTATTTTTGTCAAATTTGAGATTAGAGAAGGATTAAGTCATGGAAACGTCAACGAAATAATTAAATCGCGTGACAGAAAAAATGGGTGAGCATTAATATAAAAAAGGAATAATAGATTTGTATAACTGCCCAGTATGATTATCTACGTACGTAACTGTCAGATAATGCGCCATGCGGCCAGGTGAATATACTGCGTGTTATACCTATCTATCCACCTACCTACGCGCGTGTTTACTTGTCTTTCGTAGGAAGCTGCCAACTGATTTCGCTGGGCGATATACAATATATGCATACGCGTTCACGTCATACATACCTATTGTAAATGTGTATATATGCGCGAGCGCGAAGCGAGAATTTCTCAGAATACTCGCTCGCATGCAAACGCAATCATTCTCTCTTTTCTCTTGTGTCTTATAATACCACTTAATCAAAAGAACTGACCTCACTATTTACGGGAGCAAGATGGATGATATGACGCGCATACAGAATGTTTCGACGATGCATAAAATTCCACACTTTTTTTCTTTTGAATTTACTACTCATTTTAAACATATAATAATTAATATATCAATTTTAATCTAAAAAAAATAATTAAAATACAATTTTTTTTATATATATTTTTATAAAAAAATACACATTTTAATTTTTTAAATAAAAATATAGATGTTTCAAACTTTAATGTGCAATTAATTGACTTGTCATAAATTATTGTAAGCAATGATTATTATGAAAAGTTTATTTGGAAATCATGTATGTTCAATGACGTATGTACAAGAAGCTACGATTCGTACCTGAATCTCATTACCGTTTATATTACATAGAATGCAAAATTTGTGCTTAATGATTTAAATACACGTATGCCGGACGAGGGACGAAATGGTAACACGCAATTCCAAGCGGGTAACTCTTTGTGTACTCACCATGCCGCGTGCAGCTTATTAACATCGCTCATGATCCTACCGATAGCAAGAACGTTTTCTTGGAAACCATTCTTCCCTTCTTTCGAATTTTCTCAATTATAACGCACGTACATCCGCGCAAACGTGAAGTAAAGAAACTACACTTGAGGAGCTAAGAATTATTCTTATTAGAAGAAGCAACATCAGGATACTCGCTCAGTTCGCAGTTTCGCACAAATTATTGAAAGTCGGCTCTCGAATCGTAGTATTCTTTGCTGCAGTTTTTTTTTTATTTTCCTCAAAGGAGATTATCACAATTCAAGCAGCTAAAGAGCATTCTGGATTCTAAAATTGATCTAATTATGAATCTATTTAATTGAATATTTAATTTGAATTAATTTTATCATATTGGTAAATTTTTCTTTATTACGCGACGTTTCACATTCGCATGAAAGTTCTCAGGAGCAATGCAATTTCATTTCGCGTTCGCGTGCAAACACATTGCGATGTATTAATGTTTCGATTGGTCTACATGTGGTCGAATACGTGCCCTGAACGCACTGCATGCGCTGGTAAATGTCTCCTGAAGGCGATCATCATTAATATGCGTAATAAGTTTCGTGGCCGATACAAAAATGCCACCCAGTATGCCTGTGATGCAAATAAAAACTGAAAGTCGTTTCCTAACTGCGTCCGCGCAACATTCCAAGCACGGACATATCGAATGGCGATCGGCAATGTATTTCTCCTAAGCAAGGAGCGACATGCAATATGTTGCGCATTAGCCTAATCGTGATTGTTGCAATTGTGACAATATGAATTAATTAATATTTATATATTAGTCTTGAACACAGAGAAAAATATATACATCAATTTTTAAACGAAATATCAATGTAATTTTTTTTTTTTTTTTTAGAATTTTTATCACAATATTTTATTTTTAATGTTTTACATAAAAAATGTTATATAAAATTTCTTTAAATTAAATTAAATTCTAATCTTTTAATTAAATTCTTTCTTTCTATATGCAGAGTTTTACAACATTAATAAAAGATTTATTAAATATCGAGAAAGGAGAGAAAGTAATTTAGGGAAAGTAAAACGATTGTAAAGCTCATAAAGAAATCATGAGAACAGATGCAGAAATATACACGATTAAATTCTCTTTTCTGATTTTATTATAAAATATTAAAGTTGAAATATTTCAAAATATCATAAAAGTAAAAAAACTCAAATTACAGCGTTCGACTTTCTTAATATTATATGACATATATAACTCAGAGGAAAACAACCCATCATAAAATTTATGTGATTTATGAGATGTGGAGGTATTGAATGTCTGAATATAAATCACTACTAAGGAATAAAGTAGACTAGGGAATCGGAACCAAAGCACCACATAGATAGCTATACACAATTATGCTGATTATTACAATTATAGCAATTATTAATTTTTTTCACACCGTCATTATTCGCATGAAAATTAACCGGCAGGCCCCGCAACCTTACATGCGGAAACAAGCATCGCAATTATTTATTCTTAGATGAAACGGGTATGTCAGAATATCATATGCCACAAGATCGCATAGAGAGAGACAGATATTTCCATATCAAAGCTATGAAAACTAATGAATTCGTCAATTAGAAAGAAATTATAAATATGCTGAGAACTGACATCTTTATAAAAGAAAAATTAGATTAACATTGCATATAGACGATTTAAAATTACTGTCTACCGTTTTTAATTTTTTTACGATATATTTAAATATAAAATATATATTGGCACTGAAATAAAATTAAAACAAAAAATTAGAAACGAAATGAATATAAATAAATGAGATTCGTATGATAGTACGGATTACTTATGTTATTCTATTTGCAATTATTATTGACTTGAAAATCGTATAGCTTAAAGAACTGAGAAAGAATCCGTTTCGGCTGAGATTTACGAGCGTGTGCATCGAAATGTGCACGTAATCTAAGAAGAAACTCAAGCCGGGCTTTCGCACGTCAATAGCGCACGTATAAATAAAAGCCAATTTATTTATTTATTCCGGCTCACGTTTATGAATAGATTCCGTTGCGAAGAACGAGGGAAGAAACGACCTGTCGGTCGCGCGGAGCACACTCTCGTTTTTCCTTTACTGGGGCTTTCTCTGCTTGGGAAAGTCTCACCGATCTTCTGTTCCTTCTTCTTATATTCTAGGCATATTTTACTTGATTTATATCTAATTCATGCAGTTTTAACTCGTCATGCACACACGCTATTAATAATATATATTCTATTTAATGGAATGTGCAACAATATCGCAATTAAATATATATGTGTGTTGGAGATAGATTCATTCTTATAATTAGCAGAATTTTCTTGCACGGAAAATAATAGGGTAATGGCTGGCTACTTTTGACGTAATTAACATGTAATATATTTAATTGTTCGTACTTGCAGCCTTGTTGTTAACGCGCTTTATCTTTCGCTTTATCTTACGTTAGTTATTTCCTGACGTACATTGTATAGACCGAGAGAGTGCGACATTTTTTTCCTATAATATAAATCGACACGAGGAAGTCGGTATTTCCCGGCGTTTCTTGTTAACGCTATAAATACGATGGATTACCTTAGCGAGAGGTCGATTGCACCGAACGAATGCATGATCGATCGCTCGGCCATCGATCGCGCCCAGCAGGTGATGATCACTGCGGCTTTCAACGAATTACGCCTTGAATGCATAATAATATATATTCGCGCTCGGCACGCAGCCGAGAGAGCTCATTTCCATTCAGACGCCACGACGACATTTAGGCGGATTTGCATGCACAACGTTTGGTTTCGACGATGGCTGAAACACGTCTCACTCTTCGCGATCCTTGTCATTTCGCAATGCAATCTTCGCGGATAATTAAATATTTTTTTTTTAGAAAGACATACAGTGTTTTTTTTTTTTAATTTGTGTCATAAAATAAGATTTTTAAATCCCTCTTTTTACGATACTTTTTTATTGCAACATTTAACTACGAACATGGTTAAGACAAATGGTACAAACGTGCGACAAATGTAATCTTCTTTTTATTCATATCGTATATTCCTATTGTGCGATATGCTAATAGCGCGAGCTTTCATTTCGCCAATTTCGTTGCCTGACAATACTTGCTATAATGTTCCGGCTCGCAAAGTAAATAGGCGAAAGGTGGCGGGGGAAACGCGCGCTTCACTGTCTCGCCTACAATTTACATAACTATGCAAATGATGTAGCGGCAATTAGGCTACCACAAGGTTCACCGGGCCTACTTTTCTTTTTCAAGGTCCTCCTCGAAACATTTTACGAAATAGTATGCAAGAAATGTAACATGTGAATCACTTGATGTGATCAGCATTCTCACGTTATTATATTATCATAGATACGAATTTTACATCGAATTGTGCACCTCAATATAATTTCATAATATATACTATTTTTATTTTATTTTATTTTATTTTTATTGAACGATATGAAACAATTGCGTTTGCATACATCGCGTAATTTACATGGTCCCTCGATGCCAAGGTAGAGATACGAAGCGGATGAAGAGGAGGATATGAAAGGCGTCCGGGATAGCTAGAGGCGTCGCGATATCGGCGTCGGAAGCCTTCGCGAATAAAACCATATTATTAGACCAGACTGTGAGTGTGTGTGTGTGTACTAGAGAACGGGGTGCCACCCGCAACCGGCTTCCAGAGACTCCGATTAATCGAGACCCAGATCTCTCTCTGTCTCTCTTTTTGCCTCTTCGCTCTTCTCTCTCTTCGGATCTCTATTCCCGAAGCACCCATAAACTTCCTAGACGAGAGCGCCCTTTCGCGGCACTGGATCTCTGTTATTAAACGCATATCAATCAGCTGGGAGAGGGGGGAGGAGAGGTGGACGCTTTGATGCGCTTTTAAATACACCCGGCTTGATTTATTGACCGCTTCCTCCGATTTCGAGCGATTCCAGACGGCGCGACCTTGGATATCGAAGTCGTCCCATTAATTCGCGGATATTAAGAGCAAACACTTTCGAAGTGACGATCGAAGATGCGCGAGTGCGATCGAGTTCTTGATTAAATTTTTCAAAAATTTTTTCGCTGCTTTGTAATAAGAAAATTCATTGATTGCTCGTTAATTGCTCATGGATCGAGAATTAAATCATTCTCTCGCCAAATGACATTCGGCTATTCGCGATATCTCGCACGTAGATCTTGTCACGAAAATCGGCCGCGTCGTAGTTAACTCGCTCCGCGCGCAATCGTTTGCATGAGTAATGTGACAATTAAGTGCGGGCGCTAATTACGTTTTTCTAGGCATCCACGTCACCACTCGGTTTTTGTTTAAAGCAATTTCTCGGCACCGGAATACGCTATTCATCGAGAATCTTACATATGGGGCGTTTTCATAATTAACTAACTTAATTTTCCATAACTTATGTTTCGTATGAATTGTACATATCTTGTACAATATCTTGTACATTTGTAAATAGTAGACGAAAATTTCTACATAAATATAGTTCGCGATATAAGGCAAATTGATTTTTCGATTTTTCTCTTCTATGCTATCTGCATCTTCAACCAGTTGATACGATGCACATGATGGAGTGTTCGACACGATACAGATGCGTTATCGTGGAAATAATTATAGTCGGCACAGCTAGGATCACGTGCGAATCACGAGTTAAAAATGCGCATAAATCGTTGAGTATTACTAAATATTAATGCAAGAACGCAACGCCGCGTTAAATGCCGCGAGCGTAAATGCAATAATGTTGTAACACACCAGATATACAAACATATAAAAGATAAAATGTATAAAACGTGTAAAATAAATGTTATTGCGATAAAGAGGCTTTGCCAGAAATACATAAAACTTACATTGGGTTAGACTGGATTATTTATATAAATAATAATAATTAATATTATAATTAATAAAAATTATTTTTAATATATTAGCAAATGAAAAATTATATAGAAAGAGATAACACACACACACACACACACGAAATTATGGGAAGAATGTTAAATTAAATTTCCAATATCTGGCGGGAGTAGTGAATCGGCGAGAGATCGAAACGTGCGTTTGGTGCTCCGACAGGGATAGAGAAAGGCGCGTCGTGTGGCAGGGATCCTTATCAGATTCGATCCAGCTTCCTGATAGTTAATTAACAAGTTCATTATGCATCCGTGCCCTCCGCGGGCCGAGAGCGCCGCATCTTTTCAGGGCACCGTGGTGGCTGTGGGGCCCGAAGTGAGGCATTACGAAGATCCTCGGCAGATAGCGACGGCCCGGTGGGTGGCGCTATTTTATTGCATCACGATTCACGGCGGGACCGCGGCGATCGGGGGCCCGGCGCGCTGCACTTTCAGAACTTTCAGAAGCGCTCGTGAATCTCGGACGGGGCGGAGGGGAAGAGGGAGAGGGAGTCCAGCCGGGCACACCGTCCATCACGAGCGACCTGAATATTATTCACGATACACGATTTACATTGTCAGTGCCCTCCGCGATTCGAATGAACCGTTATCCTGTCCGTGCTATGAATTTTCGTATCGCGTTTGATAATATTCGTGGAAAATATAGTTGCGAGCATAAATGCGGATGAAAATTTATCGCTTTGTTTCTGAAAATGTCTGACATTTTATGTTAGTAACAATATAAACTTTTCATATTTAATTGGCTCGACGATGAAATAGATTGCCGGACTAGTGTGTGAAAGGCGAAACAAAGGCTGTAGTAAGAATAGACCCGTTGCTGCTTTATGCAGTCTGCCGAGCGCCGTAAAAAATCTCATCGATGCTAAGATATATTCTGTATCTTACATACAGTAGGGCGTGTCACATCGCTATTAACGCTCTATTTACGCATATCTAATAAGGCTTAGCGATAATTATTTTGTGTTAAGGACGCGTTAAAATATATCCGGACTGAATCTTTTAAGATACCGCAAACATCTCGCTTAATTCTTTTCTGGCCTTCTTTCCGGCAGCCTCCTGATCTCTCTCTCTCTCTCTCTCTCTCTCTCTCTCTTTCGGCTCTATTTAATTTCCTGGAAAACGCCACGGTGGTTTCTGGGGGCAGCGGAGCATCAATCACCTCACCTGACGTGGAAGCTGTAATTTGGCTAACCCGGTTTGAAGTTCTTTTTTTTGCTTATTTTACCAGTGGCCTTCGCACCCCGCGAGTAAAGCGGTAAATTTAGTCGAATTGTTATGTAAAATTATTGATGATTCAAAAGCATACATAATCAACGGCAAACTGTGTGACTGAAATAAAGTATATAAAAAGCATTGCGTTACAAAATTATTTTTACAAAGTCTATACTGCAATCGAAAAATAAATTTAAATTTAATAAACATTTCTTATAATCTTTGATAAGAAAAAAAAAGAACGATTATTATACTTAATAGTTCTCGAATCGATTGAAATATTTGAAGAAAAAAAGTTTAAAAAAAGATATTATATTTGATCGAGCGGTAATACACGTGCGATTCATAAATATTGATGCAATCTTGAACGGTCCATACAAAAGCGATACCAAAAGACTTTCGACGAGCAAGTCGGCGCAAATTTGTCGAGAGAGTTGCCAGTCGAGGAAGCATAACCAAGACCGAGTGATTATAGGGGTGGCGCTAGAGATCTTGGGATGATTTACATCTTGGCGAGTAGTCGGCCTCTAGTCTAGTTCTAACTCTCTCAGCCTAAATATCTGCGGTGAGACGAAAGCGGCTAGACGCGAGCCGTCCCTCCTGGCAACATTCAAATGTTTCTCGCCATTCATAAATTCGTCAGTATACGCACGCCAAATTACCCATCCGGTCGAAAGAGCCGCGTCTTCTCACGAATCCCTGCCAAGCTTCACTCATTTCAAGACAAAAGAGATTCTAAAAATGGCCTTAGATCCACGTCATATGGGTGGTCTTATTGTCTACAAATCTGTAAAATCGAGACATTGTAAAGCGTCTTCAAAAAATTAACATTTATACATAGCATTATTTTATAACATTTTTTTATTTATAGCTTACATATTTGTGTATAGCCTAATATAATATTATGTAAAGTTTTATATTAGTTTTTTCTGTTCATCGCGCACACGATTTTCATTCATTTAAAGATTTGGAATTTTCGCAACTGCACCTTAAACATAGGATAATGAAAAGTATGTATTTTATGTGAAAATACGTCAAAAACATTCCATAAATGCCGCGAAGTCGTACGCTGATCCTCTAAGGAAACGATCGTACCACGATGACTTACGCGACTCGTAAAAGCTGCTGGTAGTTCTAGCAACATCTGGACAAGGTAAGGGATGTTTTCTAGGTTTTGCGAGCGAGATGTAACTGCTCACAATGAAAACCGCTCTAGTCACGTAAACATCGTTCAAAACGACGAAATACAATATCTTGAATGTTAACGATATCCAGGTGAAATCCGACTGATGGAAACCAGATTCGACGAAATGAACGAGAATGATACGATCCGCGATAAAGTGTAAAGTCCTTAAACAAAATAATTTTTCGATAATTTTATATAAAAATATATTAAATTCTAGTTATTTCCCATACTACTTATAATCTATCTTTAATTTCGTTTAATATTGTTCCAGGAAAAATTATAAAAGATAAAATTTGTATATGATTTTTTCTTTTTTAAAAACTTGGCGTCTCTTATTGTCCAAGCTTTTTGATTTTGACACATACATTTTTTAAAACATAAACATAATCGTTTTGAGCACTACATGCACATTTCCAAACAAAAACTGTTAATAATAATTAAAAGGAGAAATGAAATAATGATGCGTTTTACAATTTCGTAGAATCGACAATTCTGACGCGATTTTCAGAAAAATTCTTGCTCGATCGTACGGGGAACGAGCTATTGTTTGCGAAGTAAAGCGTGCGAGATGATCTCAGCCGCAATGATGACCGATCTTATTGCGATCTTGTCCAGCAGAACATAATACCGTGAATCCAGCATCCGTACGAGATACACTGGTTATTATCGATCTGCGAAAACTGATTAAAATTGCGCTTTTTGTGTCAAGTTAACGCATCGTCCACAACTTGGTGACAGTTATGTTTACGCGAGAAAAACATAAGTTACATGCACGATATGCAAAAAGATCATTGCAGTCGAGATTTATTTGCATTAATTTTAGTATATAAAAAAATGCTTATCTTTTTATATGAATGTTTATTTCTCTCATTAAATAACGATAATAAAATAGCAATAATTATCGGCAAAAATAATTTTAATAATTTTAATAATCTTCGTCAATCGCGAATTGTTGACTGTTTAATTTGCTTTATAATTTCCACTCTATGTAAATGCTACTTATATCTTGGACGGTATCTTTCACAAAATATAATTTATAGTATTAAAAAGTTTCAAGTACTCGAAGTGAGTCTGTGGTCGAATTGCGCAATCTGCATTTAATAAAATCGATCTATATCTGCAACAAGTAGAAGTCAATTTAAATTTTACCACAAGTGTATACAAATTCTCTATAATTATCTTATATGCTTTAGACGAGGCTAATTCGCGATACTGAGAACATAGGAAGCAGGCGTAAACCATACACACCTATAATTTGAAACAGATAATTCGCACCCTGTTGTGTATTCGTAGAGAGTTTATCTTGGATTTATCGCGAATATTTAAAATATATGTAAACTCCGAATATACATGTTCAATGTAATCAGCATGAATTTTGAATTCAGGAATCAGATAGATAAAAATAATATTTAGCGTTGTCGTCGCGTTGAAAAGATGTAAGACGGAGAAGATAAGATTATTTTATATCATTAGCATACTTTGAAGAATATTTCGCGCGAAAATACGAGCGCGGCGAATCTTAGCATCGATAGAATCGCGCGATCGTTCCTCCAGGTTGTGATGCTACACAAGAGGGTCTGATGTTTCGCGGTCATCGTCCACCCGGTTGTGCGCACATCTCGTAGTAATACTCGGCTCGACCGCCGAGTAATGCAATAATAGGCGTATACTAATGATACGGGGGAGGCAGGAGGGGAAGGCAGTCCGCGCGGGGCGGCCCGGTGAGAAGGATTCAGTCACGTAGTTGCATTAAACTTAATATAAATAATAGCAGTTTGTGTGTGGAGCGTCCGGGTGAGAGACGGGGGTTACATATACTATACCCACCTATCTCCATCTACCCATCCGCCGCCACTCTCTCTCGGTCGGGATCATAATACACCGGGGCCTCCGCGTCCCTGGACTCGCCTCCACTTAATAAGCAGGATCGTCCTGAATCACCACCGCGGCAGCCGGGGCTCACCTCGGCATCTCACGGGGTCGTTACCGTTGCGTCTTTTCTTCTCGGTGAAATGCTCTCTCGAAGATCGAATTATTGGTTCTCGATGCACGAATATATAATTCATGGGACTCGCTATGATTTATATATTTATATGTTGGTACTATTTATTTAATTGTACGTGTTGCGAACAAGGTAGACGGATAGCAATTCGTTGGTACATTTTTTTTAATTAAAAATTTTATATATTTTGATATATACATATAAAAGAAACACATTAAAATTTTTCAAAATAATTAAATTATTATTTGCATAACTTTTTTTAAATATGTAATTTTTCAATATTTTGAAAAGATTTATTTTATTTTTCAAATATTATTACAATTTTAATAACTTTAAATTAATATATTGTATTTATCTAGAAATTAATTTTTTAATAAAAATTTAATAAACTCCGGTATACATAAAACATTTTAAAATTAAATTAAAACTTTTTAAATTTATATAAATAAATTTCTTAATATATTTCTTTATTATGACTTTTCTCACTTAAAAAAAATAAGCATACTTTTAAATTAATACTTTACTTTACATAATTCTTCAGAAATATAGGTTCTAATATCTAAAGTCACGTCTTTTCCACAGTCTTATTAAGAAAAAGAACAGAGCAATCTATTTATCAGGACTTGAAATATTACATCAGCAAACGAATCACTATTCGATCTAAAACACACTGGCATCGATAATAATGCAGAAACAGTTCGCAACTCTCTCGTACAATAAATAAATCGGAATTATCTCGATCGTTAGAATCGATCGTTAGGTCGATCCGTCGATCGTGATCCTGAACTATAAATCTCGAGTCTCGGAAGAGGCGCGTGTTTTCAGAGTTGAAGAAATAATAAGAGCATGACCGTCGTTTCCCCTTTTACCCCCACGAGCATCGGGTCGGTAAGCAGGACCGTTAACGTTATTAAATTATCATATCTGCAATTCAATGCACCGCCGCCGCGATTGCATGTTCTTACCTCGCGTTCGCTCGTTGTAAAATTCCAACTAACATTAATAATGCCCAGGGTAATAGCAGCACCTTACAATATGACGTGACTAGGAAACACAGCATCCGTCAATTTTATGCTTTTTACGTTGCTAAAATATCACGTCTAGTTACAACAGTTGCTAACAGAAAGGAACTTTGAAAAGACTTTAATTTACTTTAAGTATTGTATTTAACATTACTTTTTTTTAAATAATACGTTTTACGCGATATACATGGGGAAAGTTACGGCTCAGAATAATTTTCTTTATTAATTTTCTATCCCTAAAAAAAGCATAAGATTATTAATATTGTCTTGTGAAATTATTTTTGAATCTATAATTTACAGCTACTTCATCATAGCACACACATGATTGTTGCAATGAAATATTTACATAAATTTCATGAACATCACGACATAAATAAAAAATTTTACGGTACGCTGCCTATACCGATGGCATTAATTAAGTAACAGGTGAAAATTCTTCCGCGAAGTTAAGTAGAAAAGAACATAGACGGAAGAAGATCCTATCAAAAAAGATAGTAACGACGAACATATCGACGATCGTCGATTGGCGATCATCAGCGGAAATTGGCCATTCCGTTATTCGGTGAATTAGACGTGTACTTGAGCTACTTTCACTTCTCCTGCGTGATGTTTGTAGTCTCGAAAACATGTTGTGCGCATTTCAACTCAATATTTGATTTTCAAGTAAATCAAAGTCGATAAAGTCGATAAATACTATTATAAAGTACTATTATAAAATAATTCAGACTTTTTGATACTTATCAAATATTCAATGCATTTTATATGAAATTTGAATTATATTTATATTTTATATTTATTCTTAGTTTCTTCTTTGCATTGTATAACGATGCTATGTTTATCGATGTTATCGCAAAAATTGAATTCCGCGAAATTTATCCGTTGCTTTAATTCGCGGTAATTATCAATTTGATGGCAGGTCGCGGCGTAAGAATACTCATTCTTGACACCAAGTGTTCCAAGAATTACTCGGCGCGTTGTCGTAGTTTGCCAATGCACGTCTTAACTTAATAACCAGTTCTCCCCCACAAGCGTCTTTAAGGGCACCGGAGTACCTCGGGGCGCTCCCCTTCTGTGCCGCCGACTTTTATCGTTCTCTCTCGACGGCTGTCTTAAAAAATACAGGCCGAGAGAATGATTTGTATACGTCGCGGGAGCGCGCTCGTAGCGACTCTCGTATCTATATAAGTATAGACCGAGGAATGATTTGTACAGGACAGCACCGCAGGCTCAACAATTTCCCAAATATCTACGGAGGATACGCGTGTAGAAACTTTTAGGATGCCGGATACCCTCGCAGGATGCCCCGTTTCTAAGGGCGACCATTGCCGGCCGGCCGGCCGGCTCGTCATAATTGCCGGACGCCGCGTTTAAGATAACACGATAATTATGACGAGACAACGATGTAGGAGCTAAACCTAATCCGGGCCGGCCTTTCCTCCCAGAAATTTGTTTGGGGAAACCATTTTTCACGGCTCGGACAGTAATAACAGCGCCGATCCCAATGGCGAACCATTGTGATTATATCGCCCCTACCGCGGTTCTTTCAGTCCACGGTAAAGTATATTAATTCATTCTTTGGAATCGCGTATTAATCCGCACCGTTCTCTAAAGGATCTATGATCTTCCTTCGAAGAAATTGCCGCCTAAATTCCAATTATTCTTTTTATCGGGCGCGATCACTCTCTCGCAAATATATCAGTAATATATTGTATATTAAATGGGAGAAAATATACATGAAACTATAAAAACAACTGGAAAATGTTTCCATTGCGCGTGTGTACCTATTCGCGCGCTTATATCATGATAAAAAAATAAGTGAAACAAAAGGCCAACGATATGGCCGATGACAGCGAACGCGTTACATTCTGTGTCCCGTAGATAAGCATCGCATATATAAAACGTCGCTACCTCACCTCGTGTCCTCTTCCCTCTTCCCCTCCCGGAACTTTTCTCTCTTACGAACGGTTAGATATCGACAATATAAAGGCCGATCGTAAACTACTAGCCATGATTTTTATCACGATGATACAGGACGCTCGGCTGTATCTTCCTTTTCCGCGTATACTACTGTTATCGCATCTTTTGTACCGAAACACTATCAATTTGAACATTATGGTGTTATTTTTTTCTTTCTTAGAAAAAAATATGAATATATTATTTTTAATAAATTTAAACAAAATGAATATTATTTTTAATAAATTAAACAAAAATAATATTACATTATGCTGACGAATTGAAAATCATTTTCTCTTTATTTTTCAATTTTAATTTTTTAATAGTTTTCAATATTTTAACAATTCATTGTACATTTAATAAATGTAATTTTAAAACGCGTCTCACACACGTTTCCACGAGGAATAAAAAAATTCACGCCTAATCATACGTCTATTGCTAAAACAAATAGAAAAATAGTGGGTCGAAACGATGCGTATCGTATCAACTGATAAGTTAAAGCAAAAACATGGAGTGTGTATGCAACGCTACGCGTATATTACACAAGCGTCTGATATAGTTCACGATAATGAACGATAAGGATTAAACGTTCCGCCAGAACTCGGATGCGTTTTGGAATGGAATACTCGTAACTAATGCGTCTACGATTAACGTGAGAGGCGAACTCGCTGTGCGATGCTCGTTCCGTCGATTATTATCGTTTTTAATTACAACGCTATGCGCGCAATTATTGTTCTCACATTAATACCTCGCGGCTCCTCGCTCCACGAATCGCGGCTGGATCTCCTCCGCCGTCATTTGTTCCCTTCATTCTTCCTCGCCTCGATATCGATATAATTAAGTTACGTACATCGTCTCTTCGCGGCGGTTATTCGTTTCCGCCCCGATTTTTCTCCGTTTCCGTCTCGGGCGGGCGATAAGCTCACGTAGGCGAACGCGGTCCAAGTTAATGAATCGGAAGGAATAACGGCAATCAGCGAAATATAAATGAAGAATGGCGGACTGATCTTTGGCTCGCACGTCACGCACGCAATGTGCCACGCCGAATCACGACAAGGGGTGGGTGTGGGGATAGGTAGGTGAGAAAGAGAGCTTAATCACGCAGGGATATCGTGGAGGGAGGATCGGATACGTTTGCCTGGTCGTGCCGTGACTCGAGCTAAGACGAGGGTGGAAATCTCTGTCCTCTTCAGCATTCAATTATACTCTTCCAGAAGATTAAATTAATAATTTATGCAATAGAATTATATAACGATTTCACAGAATAGATTGCATTTGGGAATTTATTCAAAATTGTTGACCATTTTGGCATCAATTTGGCAACTGTCGAGCATAGACGCGATTCGTGCCCTTAATTATATAACGTCACGGCGAGAGATGATTTCAGAATGGCGTGAAGGGGAGCGAGTGCTTCTTTCCTTCGTTTCTTAGCCAGGCGAATGGCGCCGATTAATAAAAGCAGAGAAGCTCGGTGTGAAACTACGAAGAATTTTCCAGTCACGTTCACTACGGCCGGGAGTTAATTTACGAAATAAATAATATCTTCTTCTTCGCGCCGCTTGCCGGGGGGGATAGAGGGGGAGGGAAAGAGTCGGGAGCGGGTAGAAGACGAAGGAGAGCGCGGGGATGGGGTCGTGCGGAGAACGTCAGAGGAGATATGGCGAAGGTCGAGGGACCAGGGGAGAGACTCATAAAGCTGCCTACGTGTCGAGCGTAATGAGAACCGGTGATTTTTCTTTCCGCGCTCGCGAATGTAAAAGAAAAATGAAAGCGCGCTCTTTCTTCTCCTATGGCGAGGAGGGAGAAGGGAATGGGTGCCGCAGGTGGCGTCGTCACCACTGGGTGTACCAGAAATCCTTCCTCGTCTCTGATATCGCGTGTCACTGCCCCCTTGGATCAGCGACTGATCTCGGAAATCAACGCGATCTTATAAAATGGAATTCAATTACGAACGCAAGTGAAATAGTATCGTCAACTTTATAAATGCGTAAGAAAGCTATTTAGAAAAATTTAAATATATTTTTGCATATTTTTAAACACATATATCTTCTAGATATAAGATTGTATATAATTGTATCTTATTTGTAAAGTGTAGTGTAAAAAATGCATTATTATTTATCCATGCATATTATTCTTATTATATTCTTCATTTTCATTCGCGATGGGCAATAAACTGGCTTAATTAAAAAAGATCCTGAAGAATATTATGCGGTGCGATGTATCGTGTATCGTGCGCCGCTTCGAACGAATTCCGAAGAGGCTTTATACCCGCAGCTTCCCCGGTTACCTAATACCCGGGGCATATACACAGGCATCATTTTTATAGCGGCAATTTCATTTGAGCCTCGACTCATGCAGTGGTTTCTGATGAGCGAACTAAAGCAACCCTCTTTCTCTGCCGCCGACCCTTCATCTCCCTCCCTCCACGAGCCGCCCTTTCCTTTTTCCTCCCATTCCCTTCGCGACGCCATCTTTTCATTAAAACGGTTCATCTGTGAGCCGCGTCGAGGCGCTACCCTTCTCTGGATCCTTCGACGATGAAGAGAGGAAAAGGGAGACACACATACAAGGGAGGAGAAGGAGAAAGAGAACGGGGAGAAGGAGAGACGGCAAAAAAAAAACGGCGGAAGAAGAGGAAGCCGGTCTAAGGTAAAGACCAGAGGGGCAAGGAAACGTGGCTTCGCTAAGTTTTCCTTCGTTTCATATCTCAACTCACTCTCCCCTTTCATCGGCTCCTTTTTCTCTTTTTCTCCCTCTCTCTCTCTCTCTCTCTCTCTTTTACCTCTAGACCAGACCGACTAGGCGTGCTCTGATTAATGCCCCCGCTAATAACGTCTTTTCCCCGGGGAAAAGCAACCCCCACTATCGACCAGGCTGGGCAGACTTATGCGGAATTAAAAACACATCTCGCAAGCTACGGCGAGTTATTGCGGCGGGCATTGTCTCCGATCTTCCGCGTCGGTGAACTGTTTTTCGAAGATGCCCTCCGCCAGCCCTCCGAGTCACGGTCGTCGTGAGATAAAGGCACGCTGGTCATTTATAAGATTCATAGCTGCGACTTATAATTTTACTCGAAAAACGCCGAGACGTATAAATGATATAAACCCGCGACAAAATAATGTCGCAACTAAAAATTTATTAAATTTATTAAATTTATTATATTTTATTTATTAAATTTATTATTATTTAAAAAATTTATTACGTATCATTTTCTTCCCAAGTACGCATTTGATTATTTTTGTATAAACTTTATATTATTTTTTGAAGCTAAAATATATATATATATATATATATATATATATATATATAGTTTTTAAATTAATATATTAAATTTAATAATAAATTTATGATTTGTCCATTGTATGTGAAAGAACAAACTGTGACACATAAAAATCGTGTTTTTTTTTTCTTTTAAACAATCACAATTTAAATTGAACTGAAGATCAAGCGGAAAGTTAATGACACTTTATTAGTTTATCAAAGATCTATCTTTTCGTCCCCATGGAAAATCATTGCGACCGTAATTACGATACTTTCTGTGCACTGACGCGTCAAACGAAATCACCGTATAAAAGCGCGGCAATTTGTAAATCTCGTTTTTCATCGGGGAGACACCAATCTCTCTCGCGTCGTGGACGAACGCAGTTTCACCTCCGCGTTTTGTTCGTCCTATGCGGTATCGTGTAGCCGCACACAATGCCGGTTTCTCTTCCAGTAGTGCAATTGCTTCTCTTTTTCGTCTATTTTTTCTTTTTTTTTTTTTTTTTCTCTTTGGTCAAAGAATCCGCCTCTTTCCGCGGAAAACACGCGGAATTCCCTGCAAAGTGCGGGCGCAAAGAGGCGCGCGCCGCGGGAGAGAACTGTCAGACTGTCGTCACCTCCACGCCGGTCTGTCGTTGATTAATGACGGTAATATTCCGCCGTATACGGTGACCCGACCGCGACGCCGACACGAGAGAGGCCCTCACCGTCTGTTGTATATAAACGGTACTATCGTTACGACGCTGCACAGCTTCCTTGCCTGCTTTTACGGTATCAAGTACGGCCCTCGACAAGAAACACCGTCACCCGTCCTAGGATTAGCGCAGATCTTTGGCTTTCCGCGAAATCATTCACCTCAAAGAATGTGTCTACATATACATCGTTATTTTTTGGAAGTAACCTACGTTGATTTTATACAGCTGCAAATCGAATTATTAAATACAATATTTATCGAGTTGTTGAGAATTTACGCGCGACTTTATTCAATATATTATGAATCTAATAATGTTGAATATGTTGAATATTTTCTATTAATTAAGAATCTTTAAGTTTTATCAAACTTTAATCGAACCGTAAAAGCCAGAAGACTCTACTTTTTTATTAAGAGATATTCGTCCCAAATCAGGGATTATTCAAGTTATTTATCTTCTTCTGTCGGACAAGTGTATGTCACGAGCAATTAATGCGTTTTAATGGTTTGCTTCTATAATGTTTCTCATCATTTACCTTTAGTAACCTTTTCTAAGAAACGACACATTCACGAGTGCGCGAGAGCATCCAGTCCAATCAAACCGAACTGGACGAAAGAATAAAGTTCAGTAAAACCGACGATGGAATCTCGCGCGAATAAGCGATGCAATGATATCACTTTGCTGGAATGAGAACGGAGGAAGAAACGAAAAGGTTTCGCGAAGATCTCGTTACTCAGACTGGTTGAAGGTGATGCTCAGGATTGTTCCCACGTTGTTAACCAACCTGATCATTCCACCTTCGTTGACGATCTTTAACAGCGAAGTTGACAAAAGCGTTTTTGCATCACGTCTAAGACCGCATACTACCGCTATTTTTTTGCAGCGATTTTTGCACCGGTATCCGTTTCACACTAAAGAATTATTGGAGCTTGTTTATTCTTTCAGCTCTTGATGACTATCATGAAATTTATAGATATCAATATTAAAAATTTGCGTGAGTCAATATTTAACACTGCGTGTTTATAATACTCAGCTCCTGAAAAGTATAACGATGCAAAAAAGCTTTTTTGCAAATGTTTGTTCTATTACAAAACAAAACACATGTTTTATTTGCGTGCAAATAAAATATGATATAATTATATATATATAATGAAATTAATTTTATACAAAAAAATATCCGGAACTCATTGAAAGCGTCTGTCATAAGCAACAGTCTCAACTGTACTTAACAAATTGTGCATCAAGCAAGTAAGAAGGGAAGGTGAAGGATCTCGTTCACGAGAAAGATGATGATTTCGAGAGAGCGTGTTCAGGCAGGCGTGACAGCTCGTTAGCTATGATATTCGATTGGATCTCAATCTATTAGATATCGGCATCAATATCATACTTAGCACTTAGATATATATTTCCGTCTTCCTCTTTCCTCATCTCTTTCTTCCCCTGAGATGATAAGTATAGTAGAACGTCTGGATCATTTCGTATCTTTATTACAAAATAATGATAATAAGCTAGCTAGGAAACGAGCAGATTCGAATGGAGTCGAAGAAAAATAATGGAGAGGTGAGAGAAGATCAGTCTGCGTGAGAATAAATTGTAAGCATCAGCAAGTTTACAGCTAATTAAAGAACTTACAGAGTTTGCATCGATACTGTATTTTCCGATGACAGACTTTCGAAATCAATCGCAAGTATAATAATTTATTCATCTGTCAAATATTAAATAAATGTATATTTATCTGCAATAAAATTTCTAAATCTTTAATCTTCTCGAATATGCGGGATATTTTATTAAATAAATTTCTCCGCGTGTTTAATAAAAAGAAATCGTAACTCGGCTTCAGGAAGATTCTCAATAATCGTTAAGGATGACTCGCGAGATGCAACCGAGAAAACGCGTACCTAGAAGGATCAATTAGCAATCATCGGCGTGGACAGGATAATTTCGTTATCGTTACCAATCGCCCGTAAATTCGATTTCGCATTAAAGCTTGTTACGCGATTGCGATTCGATTAGATTAATGGATAATATACTGCCTAACGATCCAAGAAAAAGATGAGGAAGAAAGCGCAATTTAGTTTGAAGTCCTTCGAATTGTAGTGTGGTTCGTTGTACTCATATTATCTTTGCCTCGCACTAAACCGTTTAATAAGAATATTTGCAGGTGAGTAGAGGCCGCAAACAATGTTGGAAATATCATTATTGTCTATGTGGTTCATCCTAGCCAGGTAAATCATAGATCATCGATTTGATCCGTTCAGCACAATTCGCTGATATATCTTTTGGCGGGCAGTACAATTATTATAGAGATATATAGAATATAATCTTCTCAAATAAAGAACAACGAATAATAGCTCTCGATGCAATTTTTCCTCACAGTCTTAATTCGTTTTGCTCATAAATTTTCGAACTGCATTGTAAAATGAGATTGATCTTTTATAATTCTATAATTATTTTTTGAAAAATAGAATCGAAATGTATTATAACAATATTGCGTGTAATTATTTTCATCATCTTAACGTAGCGGTTTTGCTCGCTGAGGAGAATAAGCGCATCTTGCAGTCAGTCAAAGAATCCCAACAGCGACGAGAGATCCATCGGTTAACTCTATAGAATATTATATATATGAAGATGGACGGAGAAGAGAGAGGTAGACTGACGCGATCTCTATTAACCCCGTGTCGCAAGCCATCTCGTTCGCGGCTCGTCCGCGGGGTTCACAGGAAGGCTGATAGGGTTCAATCCTGGCGTGCGGCTACCGGTCGCTACCGAGGGGGACCTCGACAGAGCGGTGTCATTACGCGCACGTGTAATCCATTCGATCCTCCTTACTACGACGTCTCCCGCTACGTTAACACTTGCGGAGATCAGGCGGTCGCTCGCGAGAGACGCTGATGATTGCGAATAAATTCGCAATCCAATTCTACGTTTCGACGCGTGGATGAGGTACGCTCATTCGGCCTTCTCAAGATAAACGGCTAGACCGCCGATGAAGGTGTCTTTGTCTAATTTTGTTCTTCCAAAATATCTCCGCAACCGCGAAGCATTGATATTAAATAAATTTATGATGCTGCGAGTTGAAAAGATTTGTGCTACCGGTTAATGTTTTAATGGTTTGTAAACTGAGATAGATACCATAATTTTTACTTTCTATATAAAAAAGTGAATATTACACAAAATAAATGTAAGAGAGAAAATTGTTTTGATATTTACAAAAATAAATTGCTCTCTTTTTAAAATTATATCATATGAGAACTGTCATTTGAGACAATTTTTGTCATTTAATCTTTATAATAAAAACACTGTATATTAATTATATATTATTAGCGTTTTGGAGATCTTAGTTTTTATTATGTTGTTAAATTATAAAAGAGATTTTCCACACGTCGAAATATTCTCTCTCTTTTCTCAATAATTTTTTAATATAATACATACACAATTAATATAAATGCATCATATGTATTTTTTTAACGCGGAGAATCAATTGATCTAAAGTAAAGTAAGTAAGTAAGTAGAGAATATTAAGATTCCATCGGCTCGGAGAGGATCCGTGTGGTAGAAGGGCCGCGTCTCGATCACGGTAAGCGCATCTCCTTCGCCGACAGGCCCTGAGGGAAACGCGACTTCCGAGGTAGGCGAGGCGTAATCCGGTACATAAAACAACAAGGAGCTCCTAACATTGAACTTTGCCCGCGGGAATGGGCTGTCAGTGCCCGGGTGCCCGGGCAGGCAGGCGAGTAGGCGTACACGCGTGCACTCTTGCACGCATACGCATGGACACGCGTGATTATCGCTTGACCGAACGCGGCGAGAATTCTTTTTCGGAGCCTGTGGAGTTCGCGACATGCTTCGGAGAGTTAAACGTGAAACGAAATGGAAGGATTTAATTATTTAAGATTGATTTTAAATTCTTGCGTAACACGGGTCAAAGACGTTCTTCCTCTCTTTGGGATTATCATCTTAAAAATGATAACGCGGTTATCGGATTGGAAATTTAATTCATGATTGGCATTTTCCTTTTTCGAGTGCTCTTATTATAATTCTTATATCGGCAGTCATTGCCAACTAAACGATTGATTGTTTCTTGGCGGTAGAACGTTTGCACGTATATGTGTACGCTGTGTGTATGAGGGGGAGGGAGGGATATCGTGTGATAAAACCGTCGCCAATAGATACATGAATGGAGTCTCAGTGCATTATTTGCGTGCTGTATTATCGGACGCAGCGTGCATATAAATAATCGCCTCGCGCGATATGCAGTCTCGCCGAGTTGAAGGAATAAAGTGCATTACAATTGCAATGCTATTGGCTCTCATCCTGATGCCCGATAAGCCGTACGCGGCCAGGCTTCGCATAATCTCGTCAGAGATTATTAACACTCGCAGGTCGTACAAGCGCGGGAAATGTAAGTAAGCCTTTTGAAATTGAATGCGCCATATCCCTCTCCCGTACGAAAATAAGATAAGCAGATCTAGATGTGATTTTAATAATCTTGCCATTTATTAATTAAGAAATCAAGGTCTTATGTACCGGCTCGTTGTTTCTTTAATCAAATATACATTTTGCAAGTCGCTGAATTCGCATTTCTCTCCTGCCATATCCACGTATAAATAGCCGCTTCTCCTCGCAGAAGCGGACAGAAATTGTGCGAGAGATCGGAGGGAACGATAAATCGCTCTTACCAATAAAGTTCGTTACCTCCGGGAACACGCACGCCCCGTATAACGAAGGAGAAACGTCAAATTAAGTGAATTACGCGCATAATTACGATGCGTGTGTTTATCGCTCATCGACAAACATTCGTAATACGGGATTGCCAGTAACTATGCGGTGGGATTCGCACGAACTCACGGCTGTGTTTGCTCGCGATACGGCGGTACAGACGAAGAGGAAGTCAGATTCTGTAGATTCTCGATGCGGCTGTGTGCGAAATTTTTCCTCGCATAGACTCGCGACCCAATTCGCCCCCGACTCAAGATTTAAGATCGTCCTCGATAGTTGAAAGTGAAATACATAGCGTCTCCACTTTTGACATTTCTAAGTATATATTAAAAAAATTTTAATATTACATTTTTAATATTAAATTTGAATATTATATTTTCAATATTAAAATTTAATATTAAAAATGTAATATTAAAATTTTTTTAATATATACAATTAATTTATAATTTTTTTAATATATACAGAAATATATGCTATATATTCTTCTTTTAATGTACTATTTATAGCGCGGAAATCTACATAATTAAGTAATCTACGGATTTGTATATCATAAATATTACGAAAGATCTCGGGAATTACTAGGAATAGGAAATTAATATTAATCATTAATCATATAAAATTGCCGCTCGATAAAATATAACACGTTACATGAATCTGTTTGAAATATACCTGAATATATCTTGAGTATCTGAAGATGAAAATATTCCCAATTACCGACGATCAGAGCGCTATGCTATTTAAGTGTCAAGTACAACACGTCGATCCCGTTTCCACTTATAAACCCGCGCGTTTCCCGATTTTTTTCTCATCCGATCGCGACTCGCGCACGCCCGCTGGCCGATCAACATCTACGGTGTATGCAAAGTATTTCGTGTTTGCCATAACAAGCACCTCATTGACCCGTCCGTCGCGCACACGCGATACTGCTATTGTGTGGCGTAAAACCAGTTTACTCGCTGGGTGGTACAAGAATCTGAGATGGTTATGGTTTTCCTAGCTTGTACATCTATCGCGTCCGATATCAGGACCGCGCCCTATTTTGCAGCAAAAAGAACATTTGCTCTAGATAGCAGTTTATGCTGCTTCACGCGCGTATATTATACATTTTCCGTTTTAATAAAATAACGTTCAAAGTCATATTTAACAGTAAATCTTCTTTTAAAACCGTATCGTATTTCTCAAAAAAAAAAAAAAGAATTGAAATTTCTTTTTTTTACAAAATTAAATGTAGTTTCAGAACATAATTTTTCAACAATATTTCCAGAAGGAGATATATCTAGAAAACCGTTTTTTTGTAAACGATACAGCAAACTCATTTACCTTTCAAAAATTATTCATAAATCTCTCCGGTGAGACTCTGTCGAGACAAGAAAAACACGAATAATTTTCAAAACTAGAACGCTGCTCCAGATACGATCCATTTGAGAAAAAAAGAAAGAAAAGGAATAATCTTTTATTCTCTTTATATTAAAGAAACAAGAAGCTTTTCTGTTAACGAGGAAATAAGATGGAAAATTACAACCGCAGAAATTATATCGAAAAAATCTTGGCGCGGATTGGATCGACAAGAGGTATTACAATCCCATTTCTCTTGAACCCGATCGAAGGTGCGCGCGTACCGGTCGTGCGATCGCGGCGTGTCCGTAAGTCGCGGGTGCGAGGATCTCGATCCGGTGCCCCGATAGGATCTCTCGAGACCCCAGAGGCCAATTACACCCGCCAGCTCGCGGAGAGATCTAGCTGGCCGAGAGCGGCCTGTGTTCGGCGCGCTCGAGTTAACGTCGAGCCTTTACGTGTTCCTGCATACGTTTCGCCCCATCGTCACGATATCCTCCTCTCTCCGCTTTATACACCGTCACGAGGATCTTATCTACGCGTCACGCGTTACGTTACGTTAGCCGTTTTACGTGTGCGTGCGGAGCCGGACGACCGTTTATTCCCGCCGTGAAACGGTAAGCACCTCGTTGACTGTAATAGCGATTTTAGATCCGCTCGAGCGTGACCTTCCCATGCGCGATCGTTCGATTTATTTCCCGAATGCGGAGTATATAATACGATCCTCGATTTTAATTTTATCGGCTAGATTATACATAAGCCATTACACTTTTGTGATAATGATATATTCTGTTTTAAGAAGAATGTTAGAAGACACGATATAATAAAAGTAACAAACACTCGTTGTCAATTAGATATTTAAATAGAAATATTCTTATGCTAGAGCTTACAATTACGGGCTCCATTTTTAATTAAAATCAGCGTGTTCACGGTTTTGCGAACAAATTAACGATACGACGAGGTCTCTATGTCTCTCTTTCTCTATCTTTTATATATGTATATATCTGCAATAACAAAATTATTTTTCTTTGCAACGAACTGGTTCGTAAACATCATGTTTGCGATTGTAGTCTGTTCTAAATGCGTTGTAAATATTTATGTCGCTGCGTGTATAACAATTATACGCTTAGTTGTCGGAATAAAATAATTACGCGTGGAATACTTCCGCGTCTTGTATTTACTTTGTGCATTCTCCGTGCCGATAACATTGCAGTGAATGAAGATATAAAGATAAATTTCCATGTATCACTTGTAATTATATATCGGGCCGATTAGGCTGCTTTCGCGCTACTTAGGTTTACAATATTACGAAAACAAAAAGCATGCTTGTATGTGATACTCGTGCTTCCTGTCAATGCTGATCATCTCACGGGATTATCTGTTTTTTTTTTTCCTGGACGATATTTTTGCAAGATCTTGTTTTCTTCTCAATCAAAAAGAGCACATTCTATGTTAAATTTTATGACATTTAGGGCGATCGTATAATATAAATAGAGGTGCCAAATTTGTTATCGGAAACTTATTCAAAGCATTTTTAGCAAAAGTTTTGTAGTTTATCGCATAGGAATAAATTATATCAGAACAAAGTCTAGTAATCAACATTTTTATCAGTGTTTCAGATATATATATATATATATATATATATATATATATATATATATATATATATATATACAAGATAATATACATATAATAACCTGCAATTACAATATATATAACACGCATATGTATATATCAAAAGCATTCTCAATGAATTAAGTAGTTTTAGAGCAAAGTTGTCAGATGATAATTATACAGGATATGACATATGAAGCTTGCGGGACGGACTCGCGTGCGCCACGAAAATTGCAACGCATCCTGCTTATGCTAATGATGGCGTAGAATGCATTTCCCCTCGGTTCCCTCAGTCTTCCCGCTTTGGGCCTCATCGTTTCACCTCGATCGTAGAGGTCCGCAGAAACTCGCGGGCAACATATGGAGCATCGCCGGGTTAGCGTGCGAGATCGCGATGCATCATGAAAAAGGGGGAGGATGGCGGCGCGGCCACGTCGGGGGAATACCCGTGTGGCGTCTGGTTCGATGGGACCCGGCTTCCTATCGCACCCAGAATCGACTCGCGTAATTGGCCGCCTAAGAACGTACGATATTGCACCACCATGCAAATGCGCGCGTCTGCCGGCACAGCGGGATAAAAATAAAGCACCGTAAGGGAATCCGCACACGGGCCACCTCGGAACAACGTGCCAACCGCGGGAGAAAGAAGAATTTATCGCGCGATGAACGCAACATAACGTGGAAATTGAAATTATAAGAGGAAAGTATATAAATTCGTACGCATGAGCCTCACTGATTCGAAATTTTTAATCTCAATTTTTAATTTAAGATTTATGTTGATTTGACTTGAAGCAGTTTTGTTTATTCTCTTTTAAAATTGTTTAATTAATAATTTTACAAAAAGTTCTTTTAAATCTCTGAATGTTAAAAACTGTTTATTTGAGATAAAAAATAGAGACTCAATTTATACAATAAATTAAATTTATTAAAAATATTTTTTTAAATTCAAAATTTTGACTCGGGTCATTAATATATTTTGGATGCTTCTTTATAAGTTTTGTTTCGTGCGAAATAAATTTTCTATGAGCACACAAAACACTAATTCTGCAATGTGAATTCAATATTAAATATAAATAAGTTCTTGAAGATAAAACAATTTTTATTCATCTATCTGATATCTTCAATGTTTTATTAAATATTATCAAAGCTAACACATTGAGTGAAAAATGAGTAGTTCAATTAAAGAGTAGCACAAGTAGTATGAGACTTCAATTATTTTTCCTCGTGAACAGCTCAAGACGAAGCGATTTCGCAGCTTAGTTTGTTTCATGAAAATAAATGGGTTAACTGATTGTGTTACATAATACCATGCGATTCCGTCGTGCGTCGCGTCCTAGCGTAATCGCGTCCGCCACGTTTCCTGTAACCAGCACGACCAGTAGTAGCGGCTCGACATGAAGACGTCATTTTTATAATCGTGAATTTAACGAAGTCAGGCGTAGCACACAGCACACGGCCTATTAGCGGGTCGTAACTGATGCGGTGAAGAAAATAGGCGACGTTAACGCGCCGTGACAGAATACTTCGCGGTCTAAACGTCAGGCGGAGTCTCATTAAAAATCTCGGAGAGAACCGGGAGAGTCTGTGAACCGCGGGCCCATCCTCCATGTGTTCGCGCACACGGAGATATACACACGCACTCAAACATTGACAACTGAGCGAAGGACCGTTCCGCTCACGAGAGTTTCTCTTAATTGGTCGCTTTTTATCTCGTTTGGCTACAAATTGTTCGCCTTGTAGGTATGCAGTTCACCCCGTCGTATCGTCATTGTCGCGGCTTTCAACTCGACGGGCCGAAGCACGTGGAACGAAATATGCTCATGATAAACGAGGGGAAATCGCTAGTCGATCAGCTTGTACTTTTCCTCCCACTCCAAGTTGATTCTAACTGATATTTCTGGGAAGAAATTTTAAAAGCGTGTTATGAAACTCTCTCTAACGTGAGTGGCGATTGCGCGAAAATTATGCGCACGTCGCGGAAACTTTCTAGAGTTACTCTACACCGGAAGAAATCGGATTTCATTCTGATGGATGGTAATTTAGATGAATTCCACATCCACCTAAATTTATAATTATAAATCTTGCAAATTTTTTCCAAGCAAGAAGACAAAAAAGTCTTATACGAGACTGCAGTTCGCGACTGCAGGTTGCGTTATTCAAAAGCACATTGTCGGTGCGTTGCCTCTCGGGCTGTTTGCTTTCTGATTCGTTCGAGGTGACGAGCGATCTGAGATCGAGTCGCCGAGACTCCTTCGAAAACCGGCGAATTGTTCGTGCGACAATTTCGCCGATCGCACGGGGCTGCATTATTCCGCGCGCTTTTTCCGCGGTTGCGATTTACTAAAGCAAGATCGGATTCCGCGAATGGATTGGACTGCATTCCGTTCGCACTTGGGTTCCTGGGCACGTTGCTTCTTCTGCGAGCCGAAGAACACCGCCTGGATTCGCGAGAAGAGCCTTTTCTTTCCACCCCGCTCGAACGCGCGTGTAGTTAGGCGTGAATCGCGAATCGATCAATCATGAAAATTATGTGTGATTCGGAGTATTCTATAAATCTCCATAAAAGAGATCGATGCGCTTTCGTAAAACAAAGATAGAAGATGAAGATCATGCATGATTTGATGAACAACGATGTATGCAATGTTGATACGACGAATGCAGTTCGATGCAATCGATGCAGTTACGATTACGAAAAATCTTGCAAACAAGATATTTTGCGTTATACTTATTAAATAAAGAAAAGATTGAAACATATGTACTAAAAAAATCAGTTACAGAGAAGTCAGAATATTAAAAAATCCGATATTTGTAAACGCATCGAAGATTCAAAAACTTTTAATATTTTTGCGGACAACAAATGCATTTTAAATTAACTGCATTAAAGGCGATGTTTCAAAAGAGAAAAAGAGAGTATGGGAACGTTGCATAGCGCGCATAAATATGTGAATGCAATTCAAGGAGGCAACGAAGCACTCAAAGACGTCCACCGGCGGAGCAGCAGCTGCGTTCCTGCCAACTCGCCCCCAGTGGTTCGCATAATCGTCTTTGCAGAGGGAAGAAAAAGAGTTTCAAGAATTATTTTCTCTTTGTGCTATCCACATTATTTTTGTACGAGGCAAGATATTTGTTAATTTTTATTTCTATTATTTCTAAAGATCGTACAGATTATTAAGGTCTCAACCTTTCTTTTCACCAATATTTATATTATTTAATTGCAGTCATAAAGCGAAAAAAGAAAATTTTTTTTAAATAATGCGCAAATATATTTTATTTAAAATATATTTTGCTTACGCAAAAAATTCCGTATTACAAACACAAAAATATTTTTATTACTTGTTCAGTCACAGACAAATAGACAATTATTGCAAAATGTATTTTCAAAGAAACTTTTCACATTATTTGATAAAATGGATTACTTTCTTTTTTCACTTTATATTTGTAATGTAATAATAATCATTGATGAAAAGAAAAGTTGGAGAAATTTTAATAATCTTTTTATGATCTTTGTAAAGAGAAATAAAAATTAGCGAATATATTAAACGTCATTAAAATGTACAGAAATCGAATGGAATTTTAAATTTCTCTCTCATTATACAACTTATATCTTAAATAAGAAAGAATTCGCAAAGCGATTCGTCGTGCCAGCAAATTCAAATGGCGAAAGCTACAGTGAGCGTCACTGTCGAAGGACAGTTTCTTGCGCATTGGGCGCGCCCGTAAAAACAATCGTATCAACTCAACTCACTCATGGTTGGCCGGTCGGTCCAGGTTGATGCTGGCCAGTCGAGGGAGTGCGGCTGCAACGAGCCGCTTACATCACGAGACGCGGCGAGGCACAGCGGCAGTTATAAGCAGACTTTGTTGTTGTCGTCGTTGTCGTCGTTGTCGTCGTTGTCGTCGTCGTCGTCGTCGTCGTCGTCGTCGTCAGATTCGTCGCTATGCCCGGTATTTTCCAGCGAGGCTCCTCGATTCAGTCGCGGCCAGAAATGGCCGTATCGGGACGCAGCGCGTGCGTTTTGCGATCCTCGCGGACGTTACCTTTCCGCTCTATCAAGTCGGCGCGCTGTCAAAGGCCTCTCCTTTCCTCCCCCCCCCCTTTCCTCCCCCCTCCACCAGCGCTGAAACGCTGAGCTAATTTTCACCCGCCGCTGGCTGATCCCGCTTGTTTCTCGACGATTCGTCGCGCGGGACGATTAACTGGTGCATGACGGAGGTCATTTGCGATTTGCCGCTCGTAAAACTGCAATCTGGACGTCACGATAAAGAAACCAGGAGCGGTAAAGACAATTATTGACATTTGACAATTCTGAATTGATGCAATATGATTAGACTTTCTATTGGACGAAGGTAGGAAGATTCCATAAAATTTATTAACCACATAAATTTTTATAATTTATTCTTTATGCAAAAGCAAAATGTTTGTTATTTAATTAACATATATTATTTTAACATATATTAAATGTGACCATATTCTTATGCGAAATCATCGCGAGAAGTTGACGTACGATTGAGTGTCTCGCTCTTGATTCTCCCCCATCATGGAATTCTCGAACGGCATCGAGAGTATGAATACGTATCAGGTGCACGGCGTTGCACGCCCATACGTGACGGGCACGCACGGGCTGTGTTTTTGCCCCTCGAGAATGCCGGGACGGCGGTTCGTTTGAATCATCCTGGGTATCTTGATGGCAAGCAGCCCGTTGCGATTGTTATCGACCGCCATCGACCTGAAACAGACTGATTTCGTATGAGACGCGGCGCAACCGGTTGATCACCACGGAATTTGTAGCTCAATTATAGCGATCGTCATTGCGCCGTAGTCGTCATTTGATGCTTGAGATCGAGACAGGAGCGTCGTCAGCTTTGACGAATCTCGACGGAGAATCATTTCGAACTTGTCATGATCGTCACATAGCTTGTGAATACATAAGGAAACGAGATTCTTATCAGAAAATTCAGAAACCATATCTGAGAGGTGTGAATAGTTGTATTTTGAACAAATGACGATTCGGCAGCGATTTAATCAGTCGGTCTTATGGATCATCATTTTATGGAAAAATATACTACATATCGCCTTTTCACAAGCGACATTCGTGATGTTCGTTACCGAAACGTCGTCGGCCGCCTGAGAATCCTGCCGGGGTGGCGACTTGATTTATCCTTGCGCGGGGAATGCAGATACTTCATAAATTATATACATCGGACGTCGGACGTGCATGCGTTTCAAGTCGACGAGACGTCAGCAGGCACGCCAAGCACGACGGCAACCGGATGCCACCCTCCTCTCTTCTGTCCGTTTCGCTTTCGTCCTCTCTCTCTCTTTCTCTCTCAGACTCGAGTATCTTGTTCGCTGGATGACGTTAGACATCCAAGTTGATATGCCAGTCGTCAAACGATAAGAATGACGCGCCGCAAAAATATTCGCGCGGTCCTGATTGTAGGCATTTAGCAGCTCATATCGTCGTTTGATTTAATTTCCTTTTTTTTTCTTTGGCTATTTCTCTGTAATAGGGAGCAATTAATTGCAGGAGCGCGCGAGATGCATTCAGATATGGTGGACGTTGTCCGTTGTAAAAAACACAGCGGCGAGTACGCGTAATCGCTATCTTTAATAATTCGCGAACACGCGCCATACTCTATTGGGTTCGTCCTCTTTTTATCAGAAACAAGAGACGACCATGAGGTTAAACGCGGGTTGTCAAGTGTCCCCTCTATCCGCCAACGGAGGCTGCTGCATAATTTTACGATCCGCTATCAAGGACCGCTTATTCTATTGGAAATATTGTGTCTGTATGCGAGCGTACGCGTGTCACAACTTGAATGATCTCTTGAACAAAATATATGACATGCATTGGTCACGAAGTATTGTGTTATAATACAACTTATCGGAATGTACATTAAATTATTACTTTATTATTGTAAGCTTAAAATTCTAATTTTAAATAATTAGTTCTTAACATTATTGCGTATAAACTTTAGGTCAATGTTTAAAAAAATTTGGAAAATATTTTTAAAATTTTTAAAAAGATATATGTATATTGTATATATCATATTAGATAACATTTTTTAAACAATTATAAAACATATGATATTTGTATATAAATATTTCAAAAAATTGATTTAACATTTTCTTATTGTCTCTTATATTTTTGATTAATGAATTTGAATATCTAAAATATTTGAAATTTTGCTATTAATCTTGACGTGGAATTCCTGGATTATGCAGTAAAATTAAAGATGATATCGATTGTGTTTGATCAAAATAAGTGTAGGAAGAGGTGCGGCTGATAGTCGGGCCATACGTCATCCTTGACACAGGATGCCGCTCCTGCGATCCCCGTCGTCCTTCTTGCGCGAGGAGAACGATCGGTCCTTCTTGCCCCCGCTATTCTCCCCGGACACGTCCTTTAACTTGTACGAGCGACATCGGCGCGACGCTTCGATCGCTACTTAAACAACGTTCGTCTCTCATCGATATGTATGGACCGACACGCTGCTGGAATTTTAGTTGGTCTCTCACCTACCGACATGTATCCCGTACACGACGGGCAAATAAATAGATCGATGTCGTGATGTGAAAAAAAAGAGAGAGAGAGAAAGAAAGAGAAAGAGAGATGCATCACAGGAGTACTCTGAATTTGTACGGCGTTCGATCTCGAGATCCTTTGTACCATCCGCGCGTGGCCAGCAAGAAATCCTTTCGGCGGATGTTCCTCCAACAAGTAATCGTTGATCAAAAATTTATGCGCTACCCATTTTCGAAACACCTGGATACGAAGTAGATTGCTACTTTAGAAAACTCAATACATCATACGCTACTTTGTCATGTGTATGATTTTTGGCTTGTATTTAGTATACATCATTCGGATAAAATATTTCTCTTCATTCAAATGTTTTGTTAAGTTCTCACGTAATCATCGGCAGCAATTGATTTTACTAAAAATAAACACATTGTGTCAAATGTGACAGCAGTTACGTCATATTGTTGACAGAAGTGCATTTAACGAACTGTCCTCCATCCTCGTGATTGCGCGAATATTTATATTAATGTAAAAAGAGATAGATAAATAGCTAGAAAGATAAAGAGAAATAAACGATTAATTTAATACTGATTTAATTGTTGTAAATTTGAACACGCTTCATAATTTAAGATGCTATTATGACAAACTCAATAATTATTCATCGCGTCGCGCGCGATTGATTAAAACGCTACAGTTGCTTGATACAAATTACCAGACATACGATGCCGGGAAATGCTTTCGTTCGAAACGAATCAATGTATGATAACACGAGGTCCACCACAAGGTATCGCGACTTCATAATCGCGGATCAAACTATCTATCATTGTCAGTGCGCTTCTGGCAAAAAAGTCGCGTTGTATCTCGCTGTGTAAACGACTCGCCGACGTGTATCATCGAGCCGGACAAAACAATTATAAATTATTTAATATCTCCTGTAGCTTGCGTGCGTGCCGGAGGAGGGAGAAAGGGGACGGGATGATGCAGCTCGTGGATCTTTTTAATTGTAAAGCGAAGAGTATCGCGTCGTTTTTTCGCCTAGTGGACCCCGCCGCATCAAGAGCCTGTTTGCGTAAATCTATCCTTTTCTTTATCTTGTGTTTGTTGTCTTTTTCTTCTCTCTCTCTCTCTTTCTTATTGTGTTTTCATTTAGTTGTTTTGGTCTTAATGAATTACGATGTCCGAGAGAGAGAGAGAAAGAGAGAGGGAGAGAGAGAGAGAGAGAGAGAGAGAGAGAGAGAAAGAATGAATGTCGTTGACCTCCGAGATAATGCCTCGATCGAAGCGATACACGAGTAATTTAACTTGCAACCGGATACGCGAGATAGTTATCGATCGTACTAAAGGAATGATACCGAAGATAGATGCAAATGCGATTTTGATAAGAGCAACGATATAATTCATAAAAAGTATTTTTTGTCCAATGTCCGTCGAATCGATCGAATTATTATTATTCAAGGTTTTGAATAAAGTGACGCGAATCGGAGATGTGACCATCGGTTAGATTGAAGCCTAGAGGATAGAGTGATTTATGATCTACCTAGATTCTCCCTTCTCGCTGAGTTGCTTAAAAGGTACTTATAGAAGTCACGCAATCGCTTGAGTTGGTTAAAGCAATTGAGATAGGTTGGGCAATCATCGGGGAGCCATACGAGTAATTAGCTGTCAATCGTTTCCACAAACGCTAACGCGAACAGCTCCGCCGACTCTAATTGATAAATTAACGTAATTTTGACGGCATCCTGTCGTTTATCTTCATTATGATCAACTTATGCGCCCGTTAAATTGTTTTAATAGAAATATAGATCTATTTATTGCATTTTAATATTTCATCGATATATTAATTTAATCATCAGATGTGATATCTTTTAAAAGATTAAAACTGACTTCAGATAATTGTAATATGATTAACAACTATATTTAAAGTAACGTACGTTTCAGATAGTTAAAATATTATAATCTCTTAAAAATTGGCGTTATGCTGAAAAATCTAGTTCATTTATCATCTAGCGTTTATCTATGTATCTTGAAGAGAAGATGCGCGATATTTCGGGAGACTCGAGCCCATGCCGCTTGCTCAGATCGTGCAACTACGTAGTTGCACGCACTTGTCCCATGGAATGTAGAAGCCGCGACGGGATCCAGAACCGTGGGAAGCAAAAAGTAGCTCTTGAGAACCCGTACGAGCCACGATACCCCGATAGGTCGTTGTATATACGGAGCTATTCCGACTCTAAGGAGGTGTCGTTCTACCCCTACCACGAAACCGCCTACGGACCGGTCAGTTTATCATCGATTTCGTATTTATCCTGGTATCCCGCCTTCTTCTCCAGCCGGCTCGTTTCGATGACATGTTATCCGCCGTTTCGCAGTGATAGTCGCGAACGCATCGCGGACTGAAACATCCTTCATCCGATGCACTACGTATAAATCTCAATTCTATTTGTATATCAGATTATACATAGAGCTAATTAATTTAGTGAAGATTATTTTAGAATGGAAAAACTTATGTCTAGAAGAAAATAATTAAAATTAATCAAAATTTATTTATAAAATTTTTTATATGATATATAAAAATTCTGAGATATATAAAAATTTGTGGCAATTATGCTATAAAAATATATACAAAGTTATATAAAATATATGATTTATGATGTGAAAATTCGCGAGGAAGTATTTAACACATCGGATAAGAAATTGATGCGATTGACCCGTCGCAGCTCGTAACAAAATCACATGGCGATATAGTTCATTATTGCAGTCACGAGTTGCATCACGTGACGTGATCCAATCCATCGCTACGTGCGCGCCGGGGCCGCAACGCGCTGGACCAAGACGATGAGATGAGCGGGAGAAGGGGCGAAATATGTAGTGGGAGAGAAAAACAGCGCGCCGGCAGCAGTAGGGAGATGCAGCGAGATGTTTCTGGACCAATGAAGAGGCTGCGCCACCGTAACCGTATGCAAACTGCATCACCGCCTCCATCTCGAGTGCTCATCAAGTATGCAAAGTCTTTGCTATGCGCTCCGCCCATCGGGACGAGTAGTAGGACACAGATTTTTATTCTCTGGTACATACACGTACACACATGTGTATATGTACACGATTGTGCTTGCTATACGGTCTAGTCTCGACTTGCAAAAGCTCGCGAAATCCCTCGCAACTTTATAGTAAGCAAGATTCTTTCGAATTTTAAAATTGTATCGAAATGATGATTATATGTAATGTGGATTACATTTGACAACCGATTTCGATAACATTTATTTATATCATTTTAATGCATTTAAATATTGCAGCAAAAAAGATTTTATTGTATTTACGAATGCAAACTGTATAGATAGAAATACTTCTTATATTTTTTATTTTTATTTTTTGTTTTAAATGTACATTATTGTTTTTTTTTTATACAAACACAATTAATATGTTATTGAAATTGTTTATGGAAAGGGAAAAGGATTAAAAAGGTCAGATCTAATAAAAAAAATCCAAGGTATATACGCGATCGATATATCTCGTTCGTACTACATATCCATCGCTACCACCCAGATTGCTGCGAGCGTCCAACCGGAACACGCATTTAGGAAAACTTAATGACAAAAACCGGCATAAAGTCGTTTCGAATCATATATCGATCCGCGCGCATGCTCGCCTTATCCCGCATGTATATATACAGCAGGTAGGCGCGGTGGTCTCGTATAAAGGGTCTCGGAAAGGTAAGGACGGGTTGAAAATCCATTATTGACCCGCGGCGGTCCGCTATTAAAACCGCAGAAGCGACGTCGTTCGATCTTTGCGTGACGATTCGCGTCCCTTCCGGAAACGGCGGAGGTCGTTTGGGAGCGCGAACGGAAGTAAGATCCGCGATATTATACCACACACCGCAGCGGGGGCTGGCTGTAAAAACAATCCTGTAATCCTGTCTTAAAAAATCGAAGCGTTACTCTCCCGATGTCATATATCGTCCAAGTAATAATTACTCAGCTGCACACCCGGTTGTGCGCGCACGAATACACGCTACGCTCTCTTAAACCATTTCCGCGACGCGTTGTCGTGCTGTTGATCGTAAAGTCTCCGGGGGAGCTGGGCATTTTTTTTTTCCACGAGGCACAGGATTCCGCTATCGATGTGCGCAGAGCGCAATCGTAAAAAAAGAGACCACGGTAAACTAACGTTAATGTGGGAAGCACATCCACGCGGTTGATCGTTATACGTCACGGTAACTGTTAGATTCAAGTTTAGCGATTCGTACGGCGGACACTTTTATTTCGTCCATATAACAGAGCAAAAGTTGCGCTTTTTGACGTTATTTAATATAATAATAAAAAACTTTAAATATTACAGGAGAATAACGCGCTTGCACTTTATGGTTCAATAAAAAAAAAAAAAAGACAAACTTAAAATGGAATTAATATGACGGATATAAAAATAAAAATGCTCAAATTTTTGCAATAATTTATATGTACATGTAAAACTTTATGTATATTTTGAATTTGACACAATCGTATTTAAAAAACTACAGAAAATGATTACTCTCTCGTATATAAAAAAAAAAAATTTTAGCGTGCTGTCATAAGTGAAAAACATTTAAAAAGTGATGTGCAACTTTCTCATTCTTATAAATCTTCTTCATAAATTAAATCTTTATCATTGAATCTGAAACATAAAGTTTGCAAACAAACTTGAATAAATAATGACCACGTCCAATAAAAAAAGACGAGACGCGATCAACAATATTTTTATAAGAAATTTTAAAACTAGGCAGGAAATACGCGTGGGAAGAAGAGGGATATTTTCAAGAGTGAAAGACCGAGAGTTTATAGTGGTCGGTCGCCCATTATCGGTGTTATACGGACTGCGGGGGTGGCTGGTCACCAGCCTTCTCGCAGATATCAACCACCCTCCTTTTCTCTTCACTTTGCCGTGTGCGACGTACACATATATCGACGAACGTATGAGTGTGCGCGCACGCATATAATCGTAATACGTGCGGATAATGTACAAAATACGAGCGTTACTTGTGATCGAATAAAACTCGCAGTTATAGCAAGTTACAGCTGAGATAAGAAATATTCGAGTATATAATTTTTAAATAGAAGATATTCAAAATATTTTAAATAGAAAAATTTAAAATATTTAAGAAAGAGAGAAAGAGAAGAGAAAAGAAATTAGATAATTATATATAGGATTTAATAAAAACAAGGAAGATCTAAAAATATATTTTAAATATCTGAGATTGTATCACGATTAAGTTTTTATGAATTATGTTTATTTTTTTAAACAACAATTTGAAAAGGCAAACTTCATATTTTTATATATGATCTAATATCTCATAGGATTTATTTCCATATATCTGCACACATAGAAAGACTTGCATATGAATGTAACAATATCTGTGCTCCAAGTCAAAAAGTCAAAGTCGCATGTCTTTGAGATAAAATGAGAGCGAAAAGATCGAAGAAATCCTCGCAGGCAAAGGCTGGCATAATGCCCGCTAGTTAGAAGCTCGGAAGAGATCGGTGTCGTGATTCCGCCGATCGAGTAGATTAATGGTCATCGCTGTCACTTTAGTACAGAAAATCCAGATTTATCTCGGTAAGCGATATCTAATTGTTTAAGCCGACGTGCGCGAGATTTAAATCGCGACATGATCTAACGGTATATAAATATGCTGAATTCCACAGACGTTTTCATCTACGGTTTCTATCAGCGATCTTATCAATTTTTCTTTTTATTAAAAATTTGGTAAAATGCTAATTTTTCAATTACCTTCCTTTCTCTTTTTTTTTCACTTTCTCAATTTTCATCATTTAATTTATTTCGTAAATTTTTAATATTTACAGATGTACATTTTTTATTTAAAATGTTAAATTCACGACTCTTTCTCTTCTTTCTTTCAATTTTTATTATAGGTTTGCACAAAATAATGCGTATCTCGCGAGGCAAACGCGTTCATGTAGGCATTAATGAGTAAGAAGCGAAAGATATCGCGAATCTCAAAAAGGTATTTCGAAGATATTCTCACTTCCCGATGCCTCTTCGAGCGACGGGCGATGCGCGACGTGCCGTTTTCGATACAGGTGCGAACCGTTCTCAGCGCTTGCCGCATTAATGACTCGCCGCAATATAACGCGCCGACAAATGCATAATACGGCAACTGTCGCCTGTGACGTGCGTGCGTGCGTGCATGGAGATGAACGGATAGACCTCCGGCGGACGATAAAGCGAGACGGTGGCATTTCTACGACGAGACCGCGAGTGCGTGGGGGCGTCCTTTGATCCTTGCCGCCGCTACGACCTGATGATGCGCTCGCGGACGTGATTCTTAGTCGAAGGAACACAAACACGGCTCCGGAATTTGCAAGGCTTTAATGCGAATTAATGTACGATATCGATGTTTGTTATGATTCTTAAATATGGACCACATTTCTCGTAAATGTTATTTGAAATTAACGATAAGTGAGGTTTAATCGATTTTTTTTTTCAGAAGCAAGATATTATAGTTTTAAAGTTGAGATAATAATTTGCTAAATTATACGTTCAGCTAATATTTTTTGATGGGGTAGCAACTTTCTCTTTTTTTTTTTATAATAAACAGATAATTTTAATTTTGAAAGATAATAAAGTTTTTAGATATTTATTGTTTAAAATTGTTGTTGTGAATTCAGATATTGATTTATAGAGATTATTAAAAAGATTTAAGGAAAGATATTGCATATTATAAATATAAATTTTAATATTAAAAAAACAAATCACACAAAATGCAAAACCACGAACACTTAAATATTGTTTATGTTACTTTGCGTTATTTTGAAACATAAATATGTACACATGAATTTATTAGGACCATGCGTGCGTAACCACGTAAATAACTCTATTACGTACAACAATGTCAGCCCGATAACTTCAATCCGATAAGATCGCGATATCTCATCCGGATGTTTATTTCAAAGGCGGAATTACGAGTCTGGAGCAACGCCAGGCGCCGTAAATTTCTCGAAGCGAGAAAAATGGCGTAAATTCTCTACACCCTTTACCCGCGTCTTCGTTCGTTTAACGTTTCGTTGACAAGCTGTCTGCCAAGAAATACAATAACGGTGAACTAGACATATGTCAATTTGGATGCATAAATACACTCATGAAATTAGAATAATTATTGATATATATTTTTACGTTATACATATAATAATTTTACGTTTCTATTTAGTCCCAAATTTTTTTTTTTTTTTTTATAAAATTATTTCACGATTAAAAAAACAACATATTTCATGAAAAATATTTGCGCTTAAATCTATTTAAAATGTTCGGCGAGCGAGTAGCATGAAAAAAAAGGACTGTGAATGATTTTAAACCATATGATATATACATGTCAACGCAAATTATACTTTATTGTTGCACTAATAGCCATGAAAGCGAGTAAAATGCACTTTTTCATCGCTGATCTCGTGATATCCATTTTACGAAACTATAACTAAGGCATAGCTGCGCATGGTTGACTTGTCTTTATACACGCCTCAGTGGCTCCTCTTTTATCCTGCAAAATGCGAAAGTCGCTGGAATTCCTCTCCAGCGGCTAACAACGATTCTTCTCCGTCGTAAAGAGTAACAATTACAGGCGGACGAGCGAAAAGTGACAAAGTCTCAAAAAGACATGGCTTGCGCCGTGCTACATCGATACGAATGTTTCCTCGTTCAACAATATCCGCTATACCTTCTCAATAATGTAAGATTTTTTCAAGATATTGAAATTTTTTTTTTTTAAATAAAATTTGGCATTAAAATTATATCAACTGAATACCGATTCTTATAGCCTTTAAAGAGTCGTTACTCAGAATTTTTATTAATTTTTTTCTTATATCTCTACATCTTCGAATAAAATAAATTTCTCTCTTCTTATTTAAAACAAATTATCGTATTAAGTAGAAAAAAAATGAGCATATTCCGCTACCTTCTTTTCCGACGAGACCTCTTTTCTGACACAAGTACAAGTACAGTGCTTGGCGCGAGGCAATGTTAGAAAGCAGCCGCGGGGATCGAGCGGAGGTCGGGGGTTGTTCTCGAGGCGGTGGGGTGTTGTACACCTCCGCGATCCATATTTTACAATATGGCCGGGGGGGGGAGGGGGTGGTGGCAGGCAAGGGTGGCCTATAGGCGGCACGCTGATGTACGCAGGTCTGCCAACGATTGGTCGATAGCAACGCGACGATTCTCTCCGTGAAAGCTCCCTGCACCCCCTCGCTTTCCCTTCCCCGCGGCCTGCTTGTCACGCACACGGGCGCAAATTTACGCGCGTCGTATGCGTATGCGCGATCGTATGCAGATCCTCGGCGAACCCCACCAAATGTCGGTTTCATCCCTCCATGAGAAACCCTTCTCGTTGTCGTAGCCTATCGCCCTTCGTCTTCGCTTACGCGAGCATCCTCGAGGGTGGATCTCTTTACATCATCTTCTTCACGTTTTCTAAAAAATGGCGAATCACGCTATGTTGGAGTTGAGTTAATAAGGGTAAAGAGAGATTTTACTATAAATTGCTGCATTTTTAATATTTCAAACAATATTGTTTGTATAAATAAATGACCGGATTTGAACGTTATCATTTAATTTTTAATCGATGGTGATGCTATTTTTTCGTCAATTAAAAAATAGTAATAGCTAAAAGTGTCGAAATACACTCGGATATAAAGTACGTTATCTCATAAATTAAAACTGCTGGTATAAGATGTATAAAGTTTCGTACGTTATATAATACGGATGATTTAACAATTTCAATTTAAACCTTCTTTGAAAGATAAACGACCGGATTCCGACAGCTATCACATCTGCCAAGCCAAGTACGTATTTCGTTGTAGTTTCCAGTTGCCAATGAAGTTATCGCAAGTGCTTTAATGCACTCAAGGCCCAAATCTGAGATAGTTTTACTTCTTTTACTCTACTATATCAACTATATCACTAATTTATTTTTTGCTTCTGACAATTATTTCATCTTATCTTATGCAACCAACGAAAGAATATCGTTGTATAAATCGTATATAAATCGTTCAAATTCAAGCTCTCGAAAGTATAAATAGCTGTAATCCCCTTCAGCGTAAATCTTTAATCATTCACAATCTACGCAGCGATCGCGAATACACGCTCGAACGGAGGATGGGAGGGCGAGCAACGAAAAGTTTTCCGGTTAGTCTCTCTCATCCGAGCATAGAATGGGTAGAAGAGGGAAGGAAAGGAGACTGGACTACACTTGCTCCGAGAAACAACGAGAATGGCAAACAAAAGACCTCAGGCTAGGTACATTATGTTCTCTCGAACTCATAAGAAAACGGGACTTCGAAATAGTAATGATATTATGTTTGCGCCGCGCGCTTTTCTCCCGGCGAAAGGAAGCCGCGGTGGACAAGAGGAGAAAGGAGGTAGGAGAGATGAGAGAAAGAGGACCAGCTGCGACGAGAACGCGAGGAGGAAGGAAGTGGTCGGAAGAGGGGTTGAAGGGGAGACCGCGTAGGGGCAGCCAGGACGATCGCCAGGACGAGGAGGGCGCGGAATCCTTCGACGTCACGGGAGGCTGAGGCGTAATATCCCGAGTAAAACTTTTCACTCAACGCGAGAATAGGAGGAGTGAAATCGGGTGGAAGCGAACGACGTACGGCTGAGGATAAGGGGTGACGAGGGGGAGGATGAAGGAACGACTAAGTACGAAGAATGTAATGTCCTCTTACCACTGGTCCGCTATACCTTTCACCGGATTTCACTCGAACATGTCCGATGGAATAATAAGGATAAGGACATCGCGGAAAGAAAGACCGAACATGAGATACATCGCGGACGTTATAGATACTAAAAATAGGGGAATGTCCAAATGGAAAAGTAAAATCATGTCGATAACGTTGATCGAATTGATAAATACGTGCTGATAAATACGTTAATTCTTGCCAATAAGCTATTGCATATATGCATGTCTGCCAAAATTTTTAAAAACCGTATAAAAGTATTTCACGAGTTCATCATACTCTTCGGTAACTGAAACACTCGTCGCGATAGTGATTCTTTGCGACGATTACTCTTCGATGGCGGGGAAAACGCGGTTCGCAAAAAAGCGAAAAGAAACTCGAGTGATCTTGCGTGTCGATGGTGGGAGTCCCGTGGTGACCGTTCCATAAAGGACACCGTGAGAATTGGAACTGCTTATGCGCCACGGCGACAACGGGTCGAGAAGCTCACTCTCGGCTAGGCTAACCGCGAGAAAAACTCACCTTCATTATGCCACAGGCATCGTAATATAATAGTTAAAATCGCCATAAATGGCCGCGGTCTATACCGAGTGTCGCACACATGAGACGACGCGAGAACGTTGCTTCAGGAACTGGCGACTAATTGAGATTGCTGAACGCTGATTGCGAATGACGTATGTAAATGCAAAAAAAAATTTCAGATTTGCGCATCCGATTAAATAAGTATATATAATTATGAAAATAAAATTTTTTTGTGTATTGTGTTGTAGCTTGTACTGAGAGATATAGAATGACGATGTCGATGTAGATGACATGTTAACGAAATGCATACAATAAATATTCCTCGATTATCGTCAACGTGATACATTTCACAAGCGTGAAAATGACAGCCGTCATTGCATTAACTGTCTTACATTAATGTGGGAGAGTCATGTCAGCATTGTGACCAATTAAGTTCGATTTAAAGTCACATTATCGGACTCATGAGAACGTTACTACGTTACTACGTAGCTAGGGATATATAGTCATTTCCTTATGAAATCTTTCGAAAGATATTCTTTGACAAATTCATCCTTCTATACTAGCCGATATATTTTGATAATAAAAATTTCGATAAAAAAATTCTCGACACACTATTTATTGAAAAATATAAATTTTTGGATCGTTATCTTTTATTTTGATTAGATTATAATTAATGAAAGTAGATGTAACAAGACATATAATAAACGTACAATATAAATATTGAAATAAGAAAGCCAATTCTAATTTCTTTAATTGTAAGATAACATATTTGCATATACATTAGAATCATAAAATTAAAGCGTCACAATCTATTAGATATTCCAGATTCAAATTAGATACGCTTATGGATTTCAATTAATTCCTTCGCACACACGAGAATGCGCACAATGTAAGAGATTGAATTACAATAAAACTTTATTTATCATTACAATGATATTAAATTGAAATATAATTGCATACCAAAGTTAATTTGGGATATAAATAATTACATTAAAAATCACATTGAAATCATTTATTTAAAAAATTATTTATTTAGAAATTTTTATTTTATAATGAATTGGCTCTTGAAATAATATTATTGGCATAATTACATTTTAATAATAATTTTGATAATATTAATAAAAATATATTTATGCTAATTACAGAGCTTGCATTGTTGCAGCGTACGTTCTTTACACGTTTATAAAAATTACTATAAATATTTCCCGATAAATATTATTTGCTCGCGCACTCTCTCGTACGATCACAGATTTTGCATGATCCAAGTGACCATAAATGCATAACAATGCAAGATTACTGCGCGCATATGCGCGCTGCATATGCAGCTTCGCTAATGGCGAACGTACCACGCTCGAGCGCGACCGCGCGGCAAGAGTAAGCCATTGCGAAGCGTGAAATGCTCAATCGTAAGTAAATTACAGGGCCTGGGATTATTGAATAACATAGTACATAAACGTAATGAATAATTACCAGACAATTATACCGATGCGTGTAACGCTATCCTCGGTTCGCGGCGCAACACATATAAACGAACGTCGGACGAGCGTGCGCGTTCGAAGAACATTTTTCCGTGTTAGTCAACAAAACATGACCTGACACCGGCATCTAATAGCGGGGAACAAGGAGTCTGGCAATTGGCAAGGGAATCATGCTTCTTTACTCGAGTGCCGACTTTAAAGAGCTATCTACGGTGCTGGTGAATCTGACAAGGCATGTTTCCGCGATCGCCATCGTATCAATACAGTTAATTAATATTCAAGTGGGATGAGATCTCGATGTGAATTCTTTGGAAATATTTATTTCTTTTCATACGTCGTTCTCGAGGTCATAGAATAGCAAAAATATATTTTAATATAATAATTTTGTTCGCGCACGGAATATTGTTTTTTTTTTTATTGTAGTCTTAAAGGGGAGAATGCAGTTGCTAAATTAGATGGCAAAATTATTTTCTGTTTTCACTCTTCTTTTGCTGAATTAATATATCTGAATAATTTTTTTTTTAATTTTCCTTCTTATATATTTGGCTACTTTTTGATTGTATGTCTTTTATTGAATATAAGCTCTTTATGAATATTTTTTATTATGATTTCAATTAAGTCAATTTTTTGGTGACTTTTATTATTTGTAACTTTTAATAAAATTATAATTTTTTTAAGTCCAATCAAACTATAGCTTATTTATTTTTAACAGAATGAAAAAAAATAATAATAATTGTATCAGTGGTTTTCGAGAAAAAAAATACATATGTAAAAATTTTGAGAAAAGTAGAAAATATTTTTATCATTGAGTGTGCATCACACTTATTGTTAATTTTATTAAACTTAACTTTTTTTAATGCGTAATCGTACAGATATCATTGTAAAGCAGAATCAGCTAATAAGCTTATTTCGGGCTTCATAATTAACACTGATAAATGCGCTTTTATTCGTATGTTAAAAGAAGCAAGAGATCATGGTACTGTTAGTAGAAAACGAAGACAAGGACACATAGCTGCCGCGTACATCGAGAGATGCACATGCACACGTATCTCGGAGATGCGACCCTTCGATTTTAATTGCGATCGACCGGTGATCGTGAGAGGAAGAGGGCGAGCGTCTGTCCATCTCCTCCAACGCATTCCCGACAACGGGATTCAACTCGGGAAGTTCGCCTCGCCTCGTCTTCCCCTCCTCGATCACCTTGACAATTTCACCGAGATTCTCTCTCCGCGAAACGATCCCGCGGCGCGCAATTAAAGTTAAATGGCGATTTTCTAGAAAGTAGTCGATAATAAATTCGCTCTGCTAATTGTCGACTTTTTGTCGCGAACCAAAGAATTCTGCGACTTACGCAATCCTAGCTCTTGTGTACCACGATTCTGTCCGATAATCGTTACTCTCATGACATACGTGTCATGTACAATGCTAGTTTTAGAACATAAAGGACTATTTGAATTCTAAAATTATATACAGGAGATGATATAAAAAACAGGAATACAGATAGATGATCATCTATTAAAAATAAATTTTTAATAAATATTTACATGAAATATTGATGATTAAACTCGATCTTTATAATTTTATATACATGCTGATTTATCTTCTCTTTCGGAATATCTTACACGCGAGCTAATAGCCAGTATGATCTCTGTCATACGACTTTTGACAATGACCGCCTATGTCGATGATAGCACAGTGTCACGCTTCGCTAAGAAAATGACATCACAGATTGTCGCGAGGAACGCATCGACCATCGGAATGTGCGTTCCGACAAAACGGACCAGATAATGATCAATGGGTTTATTCTGGATAATTAAATTGATTGATGTTAAATATGTATGTCTAGAGATTTTATTTTTAATTTAATAAAGTAATTGATTGACTTATTTTTCTATATAGTTACAAAAATTATCAAAAAAGCAATGCATTAATGCCGAGTGTTATAAAACGAGAATTCTATCATGCATTATACATAGCAAATGTTTCTCTGTGCGTGTGGTATTAAATGTATATGCCTCAATAAATGTTTTATACATATATATTATATTCATCAATATCATATACTGTATATGAAAGATTTAGATACATAAAATAAAGAGCTGATTCTGCCATCTTGAGGGAGACAATCCAACTGCTTGAATTCCACAGCATCTAAAAATCAATGAACTCGGCCGAATAACGTGCCGTTGCATGTAATTATGCGTTCCCTAAAATATTTATCCAATCACAATTATAAACATAAAATGTAAGCGAAATACTCGCGATATATCTGTAAAAGATATTCCGTGGAACTAAATCTTAGAAATAAGAGAACAATTAAAAGAAGCAACTTTAAAAACTTATTAAATACATTAAAATTATATATCATACATAACATTAATAAAAATAATTCTATCGATGATTTGCAAAATGATAGAGCTGTTGAGCTGAGATGATACTGACCGTGCAACTTCTTCGCGATATGTTCGTAACGATTACTACTACTACTATTACTACTATGTCGCGAAAGAAATCGTTCCAGCTAAGCGGCTGCATAAAGAATGCAATTAAGCGAATCATATATTGTAATTAACGGCCATTCTCTTCTTTTAGCCACTGATGCTTCTCGTCAGGTGCGTGCAGACGCGTACAGTCACAAGTGGACATAATCCGCTCTCCTCTTCTTCTTCTTCTTCTTCTTCTTCTCCCGTTACATAGCTCTTCTATCTCGTTCGCGAGCGATGCGAGTCAGCTGTTACCGTAAATATCGCGCGAATTAATAAGCGAATATAATTAATAATCAATTAAAAATAAACGAGAGAGAGAAACAAAAGAGAGAAAGATCTCGATTAAAAACAAGCATATTTTGAAGATGTCTTGTTTGGATTGACATAAAAAGAATAATTTTTACAATGGTAATTAATTCTTTAATAATATTTTAATAATATATAAAATTATATATAATAATAATATGAATAAACTGGTGGATAATATCTATAAAAAATGCAAATATATTATATATGTTATTTATTTATTTCTAGCTCTATTTTAAATATTTTTGCTATTTATTTTTGCTAATAATGTTAAAAATTAAAGAGATATAAGATGAAAATTGAATTCTCTTTATCTCTTTCTCTTTCTGTCTTATCAAAATTATATTGTTTTTGGTGAATTTCAATATCCGTTTGAGACGCAGCGTTCAAGTTAATGTTATTTACTGCGATGCTGCTGCATCATCGGTTATAATTCCAGCGACAACAACATAATCACAACAATAATCCATCAGCCGTTGTCGCCGTCAGTCGATGCGCAATAGTCCACGTTCGTTTCGCGGCATTCGACATGCCAATTAAAACAAATAAGACAACGTTCGTTTTTTTTTTCGTTTCGCATCGATTGACAGTGTCGATTCGAATTCTCCGTGAGGACAATCACGTACGTTTAATTGGCGAGCTTAAACACGTCGGTCATATTTTCTCGATCTTGTTTTATCTTTCTCATTTTGACTCTCTTTCTCTGTTTTATTCTTTTATAATAATACCTACATACGTCATGTAGTTCATATGATTAATTAAAGCCGTAAATTGGATAAAGATATGATAGCTCTAATAATTATATTTACAATGTTTTAACAGATGATAGAAGAATTACATGAAGCAGTGAATGAAGATAAAACAATAGAAAGATTTTAGTATTATATTCTTTAAATGATATGAGTGTAACAAAAAGAGCCGGAGAAAATTTGGAGGCTGCCGACCAAGAATTGACAAGAATGATCGCCAATCAGAATGGGCCGAAGGAGCCGAAAGTTGACTTGTCTTGGTCGCAGATTCAATTAAAAGTTGCGGTTATTAGGTTGGACAATGAGTCCCCGGAGTCTGAGTCGTCCCCAGTACGATAAAGGAGCCAGGAGTTCGCGGAGAAAAAAGGACGAAACGTAAAACTGATGGGGTCCTTGCTGATTCCGCTCGGCTGCCACCTTGATTAAGCTCCTCGCGACGCTTCGAGAAAATATAATGACTTCTTTGCTCTGCAAACGCCGTCGAATGAATTCTTGTGTCCCTCCCGCATCAGGCAAGTCTTCCGTTTCCTCACACTCCGTTCAATGAAAGGCACACACACCCATGACAGTAAATCAGCTGCACAGATGTAGCGCGAACGAGAGCGGGAGATTTTCTTGATTCTCTTTCTTTTTCCCGGTGTCATCAGCTGAGGCCGAAAAATCAGTTAATTGTTATGTGCGTTTGTTCTTTAAACATCATATGATAGTATCAAGTATTAATTTTTTAATTCTGTATTAATAATTAAAAATCAGATTAACTGTAACGCAAAGTATATCTTTTTTTTATCACAAAAGATATACTTATTGCTTATTATAATAATTGTTTAAAGAACAAATATTTTGTTTTAATTTTACGATAAGATAAAATATTAAAATATTAAATGCCCGTTATATTATAATTCTTAAAAATACTTAAAAATTTGGCAGGTAATTTGTCTGATCGTTCGCTAATCGTTTTTCAGATGCAAAAAAAAAATCTTCCCACCGATATCCTGCGGTTGATGCACGAGGATTTCATGGATGATCTGTATAATTTTCGCGGGATCCTCGAAAAGTTGGAAATAGCGACGGTGCAATCAATCATCCGAATCAAGAAAGAGAGCGAGCGGTCGGGGAGGGAGAGGCGTGGGGCGGCTTATGCGCCGCGGATTATCATGATAATCAGCGGCTTAATTAAGACCTTACGGTATAACGCGTCCTGATATAAAAGGCAGTCACGGGGCACGTTGATAGGTCTAAACAACGGGAATGGCCTCACCGAATTGCTCTCGCGGTCGGCAATCTTGGTCGGAGTGCCGGGGCCGAGATTAAGGGAATAAATATCCAGGCCCGATAATTGTATTGGTAGTTTCAGTAACTAATGATCTAAAAGTCGTTAGCGCGCAGCCGATCGTGAAGGGTGTTACGAGCCTTATACTTTGCCATCGGGGTGGCTGTGCACGGGGTGCACAGGAAAGGGTTTCTCGCCGGCGCCGCCGGCGAAAATGAAACCGAGACCTTACGTACATTCATCGACGCACGACCAATCCGAGGTTTGCACGATGGTAATTCACGACCGGTCGATCGACAGGTGCGCAAGATTGGCCGAAGATGTAGATGGAAGCGCGTAAATAAAGATCGGCATTCACACAGCACGCGGTGCAAGATGATTATGTAATATAATTTATCTGAATCTTACGCGAGAAGAATGTGATCGAATATTTCATTAGAAACGATAATCGATCAATTTTATAATTTATAACTAATAATAAGAGATTAAAATTTTCCCGTAATTTATTTTTAACAAATTTTATACAGAAGAATGTTCGTGTTGTCGCCAATTTGTTAGCGTAAATTTAAATAGAACGAAAGAAAATCACGAAATATACATATATTGAGTTACAATTCTCACACGCATTTACACCGCAAAACCCGGTCTTTCTATGCATTTTATCGCGGTGAAATGCAGTAGGCATGATTCTCGCATCGTATCGATTCAAATGCTCTCGAGAGAAATATCGATACAACGCCGGTTCGCGCGCAGAAAGGATCGTGCGAGCAGGATGTCGACGACTGATCTTCTGACCTTGAAGAAAAGACGATCCGGGATATGATTTCTGCAAGCATAGCTCGAAAAACGCGCGCGTATCGGTAAGTCGAAGTGATAAATAACGCGAAAGAGCGGCTCTACATATATATATATATATATATATATATATATATATATATATATATATATATATGCGAGCGAGTGTGCGTAAACGCGCCTCTCGCTTGCGAAAGTAGAGCGCGAGTTATGCGAGGATGCAGCTACGAGTGCACTCGGTGCTAGATCCTACGCCCAGCAGGACGTCCGGTAGACGATATTTTCACGGTGTCCGGTATAACCGGAATAGAGACGCGACTCGGACAATGCGTTAAGCGAAGTGCGACGTAGTAATCGCCTTTAATCGGCGTTTAATTGAAAGCTCGCTACGCCCGCACATCTGCGCCATCCGACATTGTAATAAAATTTGCATTCGTTCGGCGAAAGCTAGAGTTTCTACAATGTAATATCATGGACAGAAAAGATTTCTATGAAAATATCAATGTAAATCCGATTTCAATGATTCCACGTAAAAAAGGAGCGCGAGTATATATTTGAGTCCATGTAAGAAAGCACACATTGATTCCGTATCGTTATCACTGTTATCAGCCGTCGTGTGAAACATCTCTGTCTCATCAGCGGGCGAGAGAAAGATTAGAGGAATAAGCCGGATCTCTCGTGGATATGTAGCTGCTGCTTTTTATACAAGCGATCCACCGGCGTGGACAGATTTGATGCATTGGTGGATGGAAGTAGCCGCAAGTTCTCAGCTCATTTATCAAGGAACTGGCCCACCTGTCGTCACCTTGCTGCCTCCATTAAATCGACAGACCGTGCATCTCGATGCATCTGGTTGGTGCGCAGCACGTGCATTAGATACATACTCGCGAATTGTACGCCGCAGTTACGGCGCGCGCGATGCGATAAAATACGAGCCAGCGATTTAACGGATGATCTCAGCTTGCACCGTGTCTGATAAGATTCGCGATATTTTTCATCGGACTACGTCGCTTGTAGGAAGAATTTATGGCTTCGCATACGTCGCCCGTAATTATACGATCGTAATAAGTGCATATTTCGTGCAAAGTTCTTTCAGAGAATAAGATGCAATAGGTGTGTTGATAGGAAATAGGATTATTTATGTAAATTTTGGGAAAAAAATTCGTTGATCTTTTTACTCAAATTTTTAAGTCAAAAACTAAAGCATTTTAAAAATAATTTTAATTATTATCTTCGAGCTTTTTTAATTCTTTTTTCTCTTATTTATGAAAAAAACATTAAGAATTTTAAACGCTTCAAATATTAGATTTTATATATAAAAAGTTTTGCTACGTTATTTACACGCCCATTGGTGAAATAAAAATGAAATCTTGGAGAGAAGAAATAATTTTGACAGGAGCTTTTTCAAAGTCTTGATAAAGTTATCTGAAAGTTTCTTGATTTTTTCACGGAATAAAAATTTTCTTACTAATTTCTCAAGTTTTCCCATAGTAGTTATCCAGAAGAAATACAGGTTTTTCAAAAATTTTTTCATATATATAATTTAAAGAATTTAATATAAAAATATAATACAATATAATAAAAAATATAATAAAATTAAATAATTTAATGAATATAATAAAACAAATAGAATTTAAAAAGGAAATATATATACCGTATACACATGTACACTTGAATACCAAATATTACAGCACCGATCGCACGACGAATAACATACACGATACAACGAAAATAATTCGGTGCGTCCTCTGACGTCACAAATTATCAGTGTATCGACGTTCTTATAGCGTAACGATCAGTGCGGTATAACGAGGCGTCCTGACGGTGCCTCGCTTTCCGGGACCCGGATCCGGCGTGGTCCGAAAGATACGAGGAAGAGACGAGGAGAGAAAAAGACAGAGGGGGATTCGCGCGGGAGGGCAGAGAACGGGCAACAGAGAGAGAGAGAGAACGCTCGGCGGCTGCGTAAATTATCTCGGCGGTATGTATTTACCCGGAGATTTACAGGCGGGCAACGCGTTTGATTTACACGCTCGTGTGCCTCGTAGCCGCGCTGAAACGCCGGCTAAAAGGGTTCTCCAGGTGAAATATGCAACAGGATGCGCCGGGACCACTCGAACGCATCCAGCAGGCGTCATCAAGCTCGCCGTTCGTTCGTGCGCGCCTGCACGCTTGTCAATGATGGCCCTTCTTCCTGCTCCTCTCTCTTGTTATGTTATATAACGAATCCATCTCGCCAGAATTTGGATGTATATTTCTTTAGAAAGTGATGGAGATGCGTCGAGACAGAAATTAACAATCGAGTATCAAGTGTATTCTTTCTCTCTTAAAATACTTTTAATATTGAAATATTAAATCTTTTTGATTTAAAAATTTGGATATATTTGCATGCATTTATATACTCGTATTTTTAAATTCACACCTTTTGTAAGTTTGCAAAAATTTCACAAAATTAATGTATAATTTATTAGATATAACAATAATTAAAAATGTGTCTCGGTTATCATATCAATACTCTAATAAACTAACACTCTAATTAAATACACGAGTAAACATATCACGCGAATGGATCGACGTTGAAAGCAGCGGAAAGAAGGAATCGGATGCATTTTTTTTTTTTTTTATCACGATTCAATCGCTCATTTCGTAATCTGTAATCAATCCAGGATGAGCGTTCTCACCAAAAGGCTCCTTCTTGCTCCGCGAAAACAAGAGTCGGCTCAGTAAATGCAACTCGCGCGAGAAGAGCGGTGAACGACGACCGTTCATACATCGGTCGGGCTATGAATCGTCGGAGCGTGAGATCGTAAAGCCGTCCTTATCATCGTCTGCATCTTAATGCAGGATACGTTTTACGTTCAGCGGTACGTTACGTGCGTGTGCTTCCACACGAGCGGCGTTTCGCGGGATAAAGGAGGGAGGGAAGAATATCTCGCGAGAGATGGAGGAGGGAGGAATCTCGGAACGAGGAAGAGAGAGTGTATGCAGAGCTTAGGCAGAGGCCGGGGCACAGGTGTCCGACGCCTCAAACAACATCTTTATGCCCCGCTCTTAACTTTAACCAGCGCGCTCTCCTTCGTGCGATAATATTCCTCGATGTATATACGCAATATCGCGGCATCACACTTGCGTTATTTAATGCATTATCCGCAACGCTCTTTTTGTTTCGATTTTTGATCGAAGAATCTAATTGAATGGCAGGGACATTGTGAAAACAATAATTGAAACTAGATGTCTCTTTTTAGTTGTATTAAAATATAATAATATATTGCATTTGCCACTAATATGATAGATGATTATTTGAACGATTAAAACTCGATTAATATTTTAGATGACAAATTTGCATTTAATCGAAATTCAGCAAAAAATTTATGTTCTTTAAATTTCTTAATTTGCATAATTTAATTATGTACATTAATGTTGTACAAATATTCTGTAAAACGCTTCCAATACTATATTAGCTTAATATCAACTTCATAGTTTTTTTCTGGAGGCCTGCTTTATTTACGATCCAATTACAACATGTAAATACAACATCCATTTTAATTTCTATTATGTTAGCGCTCTGTTTTCTAGTTTAATACGAAATAATATAGACGCGATAAGCGCTTCCGTTTCAGTAAATCGGAGAATGTATATTAGAACACGGTGCTGTATATAAAAATGTACGGAAATAATTACCAGAAATATTTACCGGTTTGTGTTAGATCGCAGACATAGACAAACAACCCTATAAACATCAGCGCCGCGGCGCTAATGACTCCGTGTAATTATTCCGTAACACGACGTTTGTTAAACAGCCAGTCGGCAACTACGCAATAATTATCCTGGCTGATTTTAGTTGAGATCCGATCATTGCCTCGAGGCGCGCGTGCGACTACATAATAGATTCCCACCCTGTAGGCATAAACGGGTTATCAATAATGTGTGGTGAGCTTCCTCCTCTCATATTACGTATATCGGTCACGTTCGTCGGCAACACTTGCTAATGATTTTAATATTCATCCGCTCAAAAATCTATTCATCTATCTAATTTCAGCCAATTTTTTAAATTATAATTATTTATAATATTTAATTTATAATCTTATGAAGAAGAATAGTGGCTGAACATTCGTTAGCGCGAGAAAGTTTTTTCGCGTTTATTTTTCTAATCTTTGGCGCTTCGCTACTGTACCTTTTCAAAGTAACGGCTCGCAATTGATGCCGATACTGCCCGTCAAGATTCCTGAAACAATTCCTATCATACGCCGTCTCCCGTCGATCCCCGGGGGATCCCAAAAAAGCGCGCTCGTCATCGTCGCATATTCCGACGATAGCGCATTCAAATAAAGGCGAGGCCGGTGCGCTCTCCGAGAATGAGAGAGAGAGAAAGAAAGAAAGAAAGCTGGTGACAAGACTCTGACGCTACCCGCCTTTTGATGTCGCCGCCGCTGTCGGCATCTGATTAGCATCCTCCTTCCGCCGCGCTCTCCACCTCGCTCCACTTCACCTTTCGTCACCGTGGAACACCGTAGGAAAGAACGGCGGTGGATATCAGGAGAGAGAGAGAGAGAGAGAGAAGAGAGAATGCAGAGGAGTCTCCGCAATGTCACTCTGGACCGCGTCTTGACTGAGCCGCGTCTGTTCGTCCGTCCGTCTAGCTCATCTCTAACCCTCTCCTTCGGTGGTAGAGGACGAGAAACGAGCGGGAAACGAGTGGGACGAGAGGAAAGCGCACCGCTCTCTGAGTTATTCCTACTCCTGATGTTTGTGACTCTTTCTCTCCCTCTCTTTCTCAAGTCGAGCAGCGGCGACATCATTTAAATGTCTTTCTGCGATGCGCGTCCGCGGGTTTTTAGTCCCTCATCTCCGAGAAGCCAACGGCCCTCGACGACCGTCTAGGGATACGAGAATAGCTTAGAGATTGAGCTGGTATGAAACAGACACCGGCACAAGACTAGTTCTCTTCGAGATTCTCCGTGTCTCGCGGACTACACTCGCAGAGTAAAGTGACATGTCGCGAGCGTTTATACGCGCGTACGTCACAACGGTTATCTCCTATTAAATAGATGTACGCATTTAAATGGACGTTCAAAACATTTAGAAAACATTTTCATCTTTCTTCTAGACATTATCTTTAAGTGTCGTTTTTTGATATCGCCGAGAAGACTCGACTCCGCTTCGTAAGAATAATACTGGCTCTTAAACATCAATGACATTGCATTCCGCGTGCCCTGGAATCGACAACCGAGGGAGACGACAGGGGACGGCGTTTAATCGCGTCTTTGGTAATTGTCATTTCTGACCAGCCTGACATACCTATCTACCTGACGTACCCCTCGGCGCACAGTCTTCATTCTCGTCATAATAATATGCGATCGCGAATGAGCGGTGTCCTCTGTGTGTTCATCGCGGTCCGGAGTTCCAGGCGGGTGGAGGAGAGAAAGGGGGAAGAGGCGGGAGAAGAGAAGATCCGGTCGCCTAATAAAACGATTGTCGATTATCGTGCAATTATGCCGTCTCATTAATCCACCGGCAATTATGCTCCCTCTACTCGCTTCCCCCAATCCCTCCCTCTTCTCTGTGCCCTTCAGCCATTTCGATCGGCCGCATGTTCGCTCCCAGAGTTCTTGGACCGACCTCGCTCATCCTGCTTCTTCCTTCCGCGGTCGAGAAACCTCCGTGCGGGCGCGGGAGAACGTTATCCGCCGGTTCCTTAACTTATGAATGTCGACGCGCGCATGCAGCAATGCTGGGACAAGCGTCGGAAGCGGCAATTACACCCTTACTTGGAACCAAAGAAGACTCGCCCGATTGCTCCTTTCTTTCCTGCGATTGCTACTGCGCCGAGACCGGAAAGAAATCGAGGCAAAGCGAAGTTACAAATCGCTGATGAATTTTTCGGAGTGGCTCTTATCGATATTGCGAACGATTCGCGAGATCAAATTCTTGCCTGATCGTGAAACTTTCTCTGATATCGTATCTTAAAAAATAAATTTTAGATATTTAAAAAATTGATTAATTTTCTAAATAGGGGGAATGAGAGACGATCTTGACTAAAATACAACTATTAATTCTATGATCACAATTTTAATTGAATTTATAAGTTTCTTTGGTTTAATACTGCTTCTTCATCATCTTGAAATTAAGCGCAATTGTGTTTGTCTTTAATTGTGATTCTGACAATTATAATACCGTAGGAGTAGTCGACCGGATTGTCTCGCGTGAAGAGGAACGACGAAACGAGCGAGAAACAGAAAAATAAGAATCGGGATTCTCTTCGTGGCGGTCTTCGATGATTGAAAAAAATATTCGGCAGGTTTTTGAAGATGACGCTTCAGCCCTTCTTTCACCGCGTTGGCGCAGAATAACGTCGATCGGCGGCGCTTTTGCCACGGGATGTAGATTTGTTTGCATTTAAAAATCAAATCAACCCCGCCCCTCCTCCCTTTACTTCTCGTTACCCTTGCTCTTTTCTCGGTAGAACGTAGAGAGTCGGTATGCGTGGCTCTACCGATGAGAGAAACACAGATTCTCTTCGTTTCTCTCCCTGCCAGATAATCCTTCTCTCTCTCTCTTTCCCTCTCCGCTCACCTCCCGTCCCCGAGCTCTCAGTTGGGGACAATGCACGCCAGTTTTTGCGTCGTTTGCTTCCACGGAGACGGACGATGAATCTGCTGCGGGCAGCCTCTCCCCGTTTTCCTCCCTCTCTTCTTCTCCTTCTTCTTCTTCATCTTTCCCCTTCTTCATCAGCGTGATCCTCTTTCTCTCCTTCTTTCCGCGCGACGTCTTCCTCGCCCTGCGTCTCGCGGCTTCTCTTTTTCCTGCCATCGAGCTCGGGAGGACTCCTCTCGGTTCGGTCTCAACCCCTCGCATACAATGAAACCGAAAATCTCCGCGGCACTCGGGGAATGCGGCGCATGATTACCTACATCGAAACGAAGAACCGACCGGCAAGAAGAAGCGCCGCGCTCTTTCTTTCTCTCTCTCTCTGTCGTTCTTTCCTCGTCTTCATCGCCTAAAACACGGGGGCATCTCGCGAAACGAGCGAGAATCAAACGATCGGGCATCGTTACGAAACGATTTGTTTCCGCGAGAAGAATGAAAACGCTGTAAAATCTCTCTCCGTTTTTTTTTTCTTGTCGCTATCAAACTTGTTGCAAAAAGCTACGTTTAATAAGATATATAAGTCCGACATTTAATTATCTGGCAATAGTGTGATTGCAAGCTTGAATTACTTCGCATTGACCTTAGAAGTAAGATCTACTTTAGACAGAGATATTCTTATGCCAATACTGGTACAGAAAGTCGCTTGACCAGACTGGAACAGAGCCAGATCGAGATGAATCGACGAAAACCTACCGTCATTCACGTCAACGATAGATGTTGGGTGCGGCGATCGAGCACGCGACATCTCCGCCTTCTCGTGACCGTGAACCGTTAAAATCGCAAGAATCAATCGGGTTGACATAGTACGATCCCGAGGATCGTGAAATGATCGAAGTTATGTGTCGTGGATTAGAAAATTCCATGTCGTAAAAATTAGCTCGATTTTTTTCTAATTATAGTTTATTATTATTTAATTATAATTTTTATATTTTCATTAATTAAACAAACATTATTATCTATTTCTTATATATAAAATTTCATGCCATTCGTTTGTATACTTTCAATACGACGGTAGATTCAATTTCTTTGCGCTCAAAGAAATACTGCTTTGATTAATTTTTTTTTTTTTTTTTTTAACAAAACGAAGGAGTTTCTCAGTGATCGTTCAATGCTCGTTCGAGGAGGTTGTATACAGTAGTGCAATTATGCACTCAGGAGACTCTTACTCTGCAGAAAAAGATGACGGATGCATCAGCGTATGCGAAATGTATGCCCGCTCGCGCAGACAGAAGATATAAATTTTAAATTTCACCTCGCCGCACTGTTATTTTTGCCGGAGTTTTGTTGACTTAATTTCATATCCAATTAGATTGTATCAGATTGTATTTGTGTGCAAAAATCTCATTTATTTGCTTTCTGTTTCCTATCTTTTCGAGTGTGCGTATTCAAAAATATGATGCTAGGAGATAATTTGCATCTTGTTAAAATTCAAAAAGTATTATCTTTGCACTCTACTGCCTCTATAAAAATATATAAATATTAAATACATAAAATTATATTATAATTATTCTTGATTTTTGCATTTTGTATGGAAGAACGTTTTTCTTTTTTGAAATGAATATAATTGCAACATGTGATTTATAGAATTTTATATTTTTCGTAATTATTGAGAGGGAGTATACAATTACTCATTTTATATGGGTAAAAAATATTATCATTTTTTTGCGTGCGTTACACATCAGAATTTTCTTGGGAAGCGATTGCACTTTGTCGGTATTTGAATTATACGAGCGTGTGTTGGCCGACGAAAGAGTCTGAGGAATACGTCGGTCATGCCAGCCGCGTTGTTTCTCCCCGTATTGTGAATTAAATGCACATTAACCCTAGAATTGCGTGGCCCGCGATTACGATCACGCTAATTAAAGGTGCGCGGTCGTGCGCTAAACAATTCGCGTGTATATTTAAGCAAATAACCATCGCATCTCGTTTGCATTATAATTAAACCGCCGATCTCTCACCGCCCGTTTTCTTTCTCTTTATCTCATTTTCTCTCTCCGGCTTCTCTTTAGTGCATGTTTACTCGTAAAAAATCGGTAGCGCGATTGATCGGAATCAAAACCGGAAACGAGCGTGAAGCTTTCACGGGATTATACAAATAAATTAATTATCATGTAGTATCAAGATTGAAAAACAATTTTTCGTTGCAATTCAAATGATCGGTAAGCCGATTCGAGTCTCTGGCGATCGAGTTTCGTCTTTGAGAGCCATCGATTAACGAGGCAAGGCGATGAAAGAGTTCGATGAAATAATGATGGTACCAGGTCGATAAATAGTACGCCTCTCTACCCGTCTCTCTCTTTTAGGGGCGGATGATTCGGGCAGAGGAGCGAAGGGAAGAGGAAGCCTTCGGGCCCGCTAATGCCAGCCGAGAGAAGACAGCTATCAAAAGCCCGTATTTAAATATTATCAATGAAATTACAGTGCTCACTGCTCGCGCAGCCTGCTCGGTCATTACCGACTGGCAATTCGGGCTCTTTAATCGCCCTTGTCAATACTAATCGACATCGTCGTTATTTAATATGCTTCGTCCCATTTTTCTTTTATGGATCCTCATGGAGCCAACCGTTGCTGTTTCTTTCCTTCATCTTTTTCAACAGCCCTTGGGAACGATCCAACTTATCCGTTAATGAAACATATAGATTGATCGAAAATTATATAATTCGTATTCATTGTTATAAATAAGTTATTATAGCAGCGAGAGATTACCCAACATACGGTATACGTAACGTATGTATTTCGGACAGAATAAATAAGCAAGTTTTATTTCTCTTTGTTATGTTGTTTTGACTCGTAATCTACAATATCAATCTTTACAGTATCATTATATTTAATAAATTTACATAAATAAGCATCTCCCGTCGTACTTTATATCGGCTAGCCGGAAAAACAGACGTATTACGTAACAGACACGCATAATAGGGCTGATGATTGTTTGTCCTTTCCATTTTCAAATCTATCATCATTTTTGTTGGACGCGCGCTCGCAGCTGCACGTTCGCAGTTAGCAAGTGGTAAGGCAAGAAAAATTAATATCGGTGTTGCTATCTGCATTAAGTGTCATTAGCATACCGGCGAACGGAGCAGCGATAGAAGGAGGAGGGAATAATAATTAAAACCACTATGATCGTTATCTAAATAATTAGGACTTGGCGTGACTCTCTGCGTGACTCTCTGCTGTGTATAACGTAGACTGTCAGATGGTAGATTTCGTGAAGCGCGGGTATAATTAGATAACAGATACGAACATAAAATCCGCGTATTTAAATCATATTGTTGCGAGAAAACCATGTGTTAAAGTCACGTACACAGGTAGAACGAGTCTCGTCTGATTATACGCAAAACAAACTGTTACGCGATCTGTTGAAAGTGATATCTGTAACTATCTTTCGATCTTAGAATCATATCTTTTTATTTAGGATTGGAAATTAAATCATCCACGATTTGTTCTTGATGAACGTGACATTTAGAGATGTACACAGCTGATGAATATATATATATATATATATATATATATATATATATATATATATATAACTTTCTCTTTAATTATATATTTTCCTAAATTATAGTTGTATTGTATGCACAAGATATAATAGATAATATGATGGAAATGAGAAATCGTGTATATGAAAATGAAAGCAAATTATTAAAATATTTACTTTTTTTCGAAGTTGTCAGTGAGTCAGACGAAATCGTGACGGTCTGCTTAGTACGCTTTCGAGGATTGCATAATTGATTTATGAATATTTCATAAACTCCGGCTGTATACTATCGGTATTATAAAAAATCATTAAATGAAACTTCTCCCGTGCTCGAGAGAGCAAATTTTTTTTCTGACTGGTATATTTAATCGCAATTTGTTTCGTTGTATAACGCATAAGCGCAAGAAGTACGTATTATTGTGCATATTGTTATTTCGAACCTCGATTTAGATGTACGGTAACTTGTAATTAAACTCCGTATCAAGATAACGAAATATATGAACTATGTATTTCAAAGCAGAGGATCCATGCATTTTTTAGTATATGCAGGGAGGCCTAAATTAGTATATACAGGGAAAATTAAATTTTCTACGAAATCTCAAAGTCCGGAACGTTTAGTCGCACTTTGTATAATAGCTCTGTTGCAAATCTATTTTTTTTAATTTGCATAGTCAATTATTCAAATTTACAAGTACTAAGAGAATCATTTGAACAATAAAACTGCGATTTATCTATATTTTAAATCATTCATCAATCCTTAAAAAGATTTCTTAGAATGCATATTTTATTTTGCATTTAATAAATATATATTTGCCAATTTATATATATTTCAATGATACCGCAATGGGGCACGTGTATAGATTCGAAAATAAATTTGATATAATTTTGCATTATTTTTTTTTTCGCACTTACTTATATTATATTTGAAAATCCTGTATCGTTTAATATACGTACAAAATATAAATCGCAAAAATATTTTTTTTTTCTTTGCTTCTTGCTGTGCCTAAATAGAAGAACGGGGTCAAAAAGAAGATACGTGTCGGCACTGTCAAAGAGTTTAGCCGCAAGGCACGCGAATCAGTGATGTGATCTGATAAGAAGCGGAGCATCTCAGATTACCGCGTGGACCAGCCCCCGCTGTGTCCACGCACCTTAAAGTACCATTCTCACGTGCGGCGACATAAGCGAGGCCCACGTGCTCGGGATTCTCTCGAAGCGGCTGCTAAAGACGTTACATTAATATCGTTACATTAATATTCGTGGATAATTGCGTATTCTATATTTTCGCCAAATCTTATTTGCTCTTCCTCTAATTCCTAAATAACATTCCAAGTTTGAGCGATTGCAATTGATAGCAACCAAAGGAAAAATATTATTTTTTGAAACATAGTAATCAAGTTTCATCTTTACAATTACTGCCAAAGGCATCTATCTGCGAGATCAGTAGAAACGAAGTGAGAGTCGCCGCGCGATTTTTATTTTATTTCTTTCATATGGTTGCAAGTTTTTACGAAATCAAGGAAGAAATAATTAATTTTTTAGATGTTGTCGTGGTAGGAAGACTACGCGAGCTTATCTGTATTGCGAAATCTGATTTCTCTCCACGACGAGGAATGTAAATTACGTAAACAACAATTGTATATATGGTTAAGTATGACGTACTTTATGCCGTTACAACGAAACATGTATGAGTGTGTATACTTTGGAAAGTAAATAATTACTTTCAAAGGACTGTTACGTCTTGGAAGTTGCATTAATTTCGCAGCGCCGTTCGATGATCCCGGTGGGATCACGTTCGAGCAATATCGAATAAAGACTGTGATTATGTACGATACGATGTTGATGACGCGAATCTAAGAGCCGACTTATCCTGCGCGCGCGGAGTCGGCAGGCAGCTCGAAACCAATCCGTATCGGAGCCGGTCCGGTCCGAGGATTAATCGGTGTTTTGTTCTGCGGCGAAGTACTTATTAAGGCCGTGCCTTATTAAGCTTCACGGGCATGCAAACGCGGACGGTATCCGTGAGGATAGATTCGATCACACGGATGAAATGGCGGCCGGCTATTGTATCACGGCGGGTCTTATTATAAGCACTCGCGACCGACAATAATTAAATTAATCGCGCCGGTGATATCTACGTTTCGGAATTAGTGCACCATGAGATACGTGAATGTAAAAATGTTATCGAGTGATTTTTGCAAGTTTGATATTTATATAATTTAATTCTATTTCAATGCGTTTTTCGATATAATAGATAGAAAAGACAAAATTTGCAAACAAATTTTCATAATAATTCTTGACATTCTTTTTTATTCTTTTGACATTCTTTTTTATTTTTATCTTTCTTTATCTTCATTATTATATCCTTAATAATGCATGTAGCTTTTCAATAAGACTTTCTAATACTTTTTTTAGCAAAAAGAAAAAAAGATTTAGATGATGTTCAGTTTCAACTGGCCGAATAATGTCGTGTACTCCTATGCGCTTTCAACTGATATCTCTCGCAGTACTGACGGCCGCAAATGTCACACTTGTACGGTTTCTCGCCGGTATGCGTGTAAATGTGATTCGCGAGTTTCGTCTTCACGCTGAAGCGCAGCTTGCAGAAGTCGCACTCGAATTGCTTTATACCGGTATGTCGGTATCTGTGTACTTTGAGACCCCAGGATCTTCTGTAGCTCTTGCCGCAATCTTCGCATTTGTAGGGCCTGATACCTGCAAATTGAGATAGTTTTATGTTCATAATTTTCTCTTTTATATTTTTATATTTTAATAAGAAATCTCAAAATTATTCACATAAAGCGCAAAATATTTCAAATCTTACAATAATGCAAAAATTTGATTGAAAGATTAGAATCAATTTTAAAATGACAATATTTTGTCCTCGAATTTTATATCGAATTCTATCTTGTTTTTTTTTTAATCGCCTTTAATATTTCGACATTGTAAAAAAAAATATATATTCCTATATAACAGCGTTCATAAGGATATATACAAATCATCCACTAACCAATAATTATCCCAGTATGTAAAGCATAAATCACAGACAATATTAATAACCGTAATATTATTAAAGAATCGCGAAAGGACGGATTTTTCAAGTAACAGGTCGAAGATTCGCGGCGAAGAGCGAAGTTGGCGCTTCCATACATTCACCTCGGTTAGACAGAGGTTAATTAAAAGTCCGGAATACATTTCCGCCCGTGGAACGCCCGAGGTCGCGAATACAGAGAAGCGCGAATGTATTTAAGTTGAAAAATGCGTTTATGCATGATCATTTGTACGCGTTGCGAACTGAGCGCTACCGATTATCTCGGTACTCTCTTTTGTCCGGGACGATCGTTTCACAGACTAAATGCTTCGTTGGATTTATATGAGAAGTTGGCTCTCTCTCGGCGATATCTCGGAGCTTTCACGAACAAAAAGAAACAAAATAAAACTAAAACAGAGATACATATGAATAGCGCGATCTCTGATCGTCAGAGGCGTTCAGCTTCTTCATACCGGGTCAGAGAAGTTGTGAGAATATTCACGAGAGCTCTTACGCACCGTAATGCGCCAATATGTGATGCTTGAGCGCGCCTTTTAGGTGGAAACGATGCTTGCATATGTCGCACTCGAATCTTCTCACGCCCGTGTGCGTCAGCTTGTGCGTCTTCAGCACCGACGATCTCTTGAACCTTGCCGGGCAGAGATCGCACACGAACGGCGAGTCCGCGGTATGAACGATCATGTGAGTCCGGAGGCTGCTGGACCTCGGAAAGCCCTTGCCGCATATCGTACATTCGTGGAGCTTCGCGTTAGCGTGCGTCAGCTTGTGATCGCGCAGCGATCGATGGTGCAGCAATTTTTTCTTGCAAATAGAACACTCGAACGTTCTTCCTCTTGAGTGCGCTTCGGCCTGGTGTTTTTTCAACGCACGTTTTCTCTGCGATAAAATATTAAAAATATGAATTATAAAATTATGTACAAAACTATCTCAGGATAAATAGATGTTAAACGACACGCGAGAAGCATAAATTAGTTAATTAATTTTTTACATATCTTTTAAAACATTATTTGGATCTTTATGTTTCTCGATTTGTTTCTTGATAGATAGTTCGACAGATAAGATTGATTGTAATTGTGTATGCAACTTTGATATTTCACTGAGCATTCATTAAAATGGATACGAAATAACGTACGGCAGTTTGTGCAGTAAAGAGTTTGAAGAGATCTGATATCAGGATTATTATCTACGAATGTGATTATTAGTGGCTACCTGAAATTGGAGTTCGCATTGTCTGCACGCGAAAGACTTCGGAATAAAATGCATATGCAGGTGATCCCTTAAGGTTGACGATCTTGATAGAAAATATAATTGCATTATTAGTAATATACTGTGAGTGTGCAACGATGAAGGCCGTTTCAGGCCAGTGAAAAAATAATAATATCAGAGTATATGTTTCAAAGGACCATTATAATGTTCTATGTTTTGAATACGTAATGTATCAAAATTGTGTACATAAAAGAACATTACGAGGAGGCAAGAATTTTAATCAGATTTATCCGTTTTTTATAAACAAAACTGTTTCCTCTAATCATCGTGATAAGCAACGCTTAAATAAGATTTTCTATCGTTTGGGGCTGGTTCATACCGTGAGAATTGCTTCCTGCAAAATCCGCACTGGAAAAGTTTCTCATGGCTATGTCCAATCATGTGAGTCCTGAATTCGATCTCGTTCGGAAATTCGATCCTGCAGACGCTGCACATTAAAAGCCTTCCTCCTGTCAGTGCCACGATGTATTCCTTTAAGTCAGTGTACTCGTCCGTTTGTCTCCGGCAAAGTGAAACGCTTGCATTTCTTTGACAGTCCGATTCTGGGATACGTTCGGAATTTTCATGGCACGATACATTTTCCGATGGTACGTTCCTGACATGCTGTTCGATATCCAGCTCATCGTTGGCCGAAAAATTCTCAATCTCATCCAGAATCTCGGTCTTTATTTTAATCTTAAAGAAAAGAAAGAAAAATGAATGGATTATCGCACAATAGCAATTTGCATATCAAGTAATAATAATAAAAGAATAATCTCTTGTCACATATTTTTTGTGTACTAAAATAGAGCATAAAATATTTTTATCTCTATCTATTAAGTTCAAATTTTTTTCACCGCGTATTTAATTTATTATTATAGCAATAAAAAAATTTAATCTTTTAATATGTTTAATTATTAAAATTTATTATCAAGATTAAACGTGATAATTATATTTCACATGAAGCTTATAAATGTTAGATGATTATATATGACGTTAGATAAAGTGTTAAATAGAAGAGTAAGAAGAGATGGACCAAAGTGTCATAGCCCTTATAACCTAAATAAATACACGAGGAAAGACATACTTCGCGACATGTTTTGCAAGGCTTGTTACTACCGATGATCTCCAGATCCTTCGTGTCGGAAACGGCTTGGTACTGCTGAGAACGATTGTTGATAGCGAAACTCTTACCCTCCATGATTCTCGCGGAGCATATGCATCCTATCTCGCTGGGAAGATTGTAAGATGTCGAAGGAAAGTACACAGTAGAGAGACATAAAGCCAACGAGAAACAATCGAGAAGCGAATATGTCCATTTGGAGATTGCATATTTTTTTATATAACTAGAATACTATAAACGCGCGCCATTTATTTTATGTGTATATATATATATATATATATATATATATATATATATATATATAATTACTTACTTATTAATTCTAGTTTTCCACTTTTTCAAAATAAATTAAATAAAAAAACACACCCACTTAATATTTAAACTATCAAATGTGTCGCTCAGTTATGACAAGCTTTTATTGATATAAAGTACATCGTCGAGATAACCAATTAGCATCGCGCAAAAGAGGTAACAATATTGCAAGTATCGATTTAATAAACTCCGTAATATATTAATTGAGAATTTAATAATTGATTTATAATTTAAAATACATGTATAATTTAATATTTCGTTTGTATATACGTCATAGGACGGAAAATATTTCGGCAACGAATAATCAAAACATAACATGGTATATGGCGTAAACGTTAGCGCGCTATTGTTTACGTGTTATGGCTTACAATTTTATTATTTTCACGACGACTTGAACATAAGGAAGTAAAATACGAGACACTCCATCAAATTTCTCTACTCAACGCGATCGCGACAAGTATCGGGAAATAATTTAATATCATAAATAATTAATTATCTTTCACACATTTTAAATTTTGAATAATACGTAATTATATCATAATGGATAAATTCCGAAGTGCGTATTTTGCGTGACGTTTAAATCAAGAATCGAAATGAATTAGAATCAAAATTGTAAATTATTGTTTTATCGCGATCTTTTTCTCTCTTTCTCTTTATAAAACAATAATTATTTCTTTAAAAATACTTGATTTTTAATTATATTTCATATTTTATCATTCACATTTTATTATTCGATTTTTTGATAATTTAAATATGATTCGGCTTGAGAACGCGTAATAAAATAGTCAAATCGCAGGTTCGAATAATGATTAATATAATAATAAGCTCCATGATATATTAATCGTTTAAATTAAATAATTAATCTATAATTTCAAATACTTGTATTATTTAATATTCGACACTGTATATACGTCATAGTACGCAACATATTTTCGGCCGCGAAAACAATAACATTGTATTCGGCCTTGGCGATGTAAACATTAGCGCGCTATGCTAACGTCGTACGACTTATAGCCTTGTTATCAGTCATACAGCAACGCTCGAGCAATAAAGTTGTCGACTCGCAGTATAATTCACATGTGAAATTCGATTCACGGGATTCGATCGTGCTGAAGTTTGAAAGTGCGGGAGTGTCGTTCAAAGTATCGCGCGTATAAGTGCGGAAGTATTTTTTAATAAAAGTGCGGGAGTGCCGTTAAAATATAGCGCGTGTGAATCAACCTGAGAGGAGGAAGAGGCCTAGGAGAGGCATCCTGCACCGGCGGAGCAACCCAAGGGTGAGTATTATTATTTTTATATTAATCATTATAAAACCCGTACATGCATTAATTCGAATAGATCATTGTTTGAATGTTTTAAACAAGGGAGACTCATACTATAAAAGTTTTTATTTAAAAAAATAGTTTTCTTTTTCAGAATTTATAAAATTATTCCATATTTATATACCTTTATCATTATACGCATCGAATATGAACATCGATGCGTACAATAATAATTTTTGGAAATATTAATTATTTAAAGACTTGCTATAATTTGGATTATATATTTATGTATTGCAGACAACGTAGCCTCAAGACCAAATCTCCGCTGTTGCGCATCAGTGCCGGTGAGTGATAAATTTTATTTTATTTTGAAGTGACGGATCCGTAGATATTGTAGATGCAAATGTAGATTGTAGATTGTAAATAAATCCGTTGCCTCAAAATGGATGGGCTAGAATAAATGCAATTAAATAATTTTTAATAGACTTTTCAAATATATATTAAAACACATTAGAAATATAATTTAAAATATAAATTAAAACAAAAAAATATAAAATATTTTTTTCAATAGAAATTTTATTTAATTTATTTTATGTAAAAGACGCTAATAACTTTATTTCTTATATAAAATATTGATAATTATTGTGATGTTGCGCAAATTTTGTCATAAGCCATTTTTCATAGCCCATCCATCTTTATTATCATAGCAATGAAAGCTAGACAGTTTGTCACGCATCGTTTTAATATAATTTTACTTTAGTCAATCTAATGCCAAGTTATCAATCAAATTTAATCATTGTTTGAAGTAATAATCTTATAATAATATATAATATTTATAATATGTAATTTATATTAAAATAAATTAATAAAACATTTATGTGTCGTATAATTTGAATAATTTGACTGAAAGTCAAATTATCAATCAAATTTAATAATTAATTGTGAAGAAAAATAATATTTAATCGTAATAAAATAAAATAAAATAAAATTATAAAAATATATAAAATAAAATATATAAAAATTAATAAAACATATAAAAATATAAAAATAAAATATATAAAAATAGAAATAAATATATAAAATTAAATAAAATAAAATTATAAAAATATATAAAACAAAATTAATAAATAATGTAATTTATATTAAAATAAAATAAATAAAACGTTTGTTGTGCCACATGGATAATTTGTCGATTTAATTGATTGAAGTAACAATGTTTAATTTAATAAAATAAAATTAAATAAAATTATAAAAATATATAAAATAAAATTAATAAATAATATAGGATAATATAATATAACATAATATAATAATATAATAATATTTACATAATAATAACATTATTTTATTAAATTAAACATTGTTACTTCGATCAATTAAATCGACAAATTATCCATGTGGCACAACAAACGTTTTATTTATTTTATTTTAATATAAATTACCTATATATATCCTATATTATTTATTAATTTTATTTTATTTTATTTTATTACGATTAAATATTATTACTTCACAATCAGTTATTAAATTTAATTGATAATTTGACTTTCAGTCAAATTATTCAAATTATATGACGCATAAATGTTTTATTCATTTCATTTTAATATGAATTACCTTTATAAATCCTACATCATTTATTAATTTTATTTTATATATTTTTATAATTTTATTTAATTTTATTTTATTACAATTAAATATTATTACTTCACCATCAATTATTAAATTTGATTGATAATTTGACTTTCAGTCAAATTATTCAAATTATATGACAAATGTTTTATTAATTTATTTTAATTTTATTTTATTACAATTAAATATTATTACTTCACAATCAATTATTAAATTTGATTGATAATTTGACTTTTAGTCAAATTATTCATATATCAAATTTTGCAATTTATTGAAACGATGCATGACAAACTGTCATGTCATAAATGAGCATAAAATTATGCTCGTGTAAAATTATGCCCGGTGACAATAATTAGCCGGCAACGGAAGGAATTTTTTTCCTTCATTGACCTCTGATAGGGGGTCGAAGCTACATCTCTGGTTAGACGTAGCCAGAATTAATATGGCCAGGATCAACGATAGGTAAGTCCAACTGGCCCAACGGAAGTAGCACCTACATTATATTAGGGCATTCTATAAGGGCACGCGGTTAGGGCACGCATCTATTGTAAAATACAAATAAAATTATAAAATTAGTTATATGTTATATAATAATATATATAACTAATATGTATTATCTGTTTTTTTAAAATCAATTAAATCAAAATTATATATATATATATATAATATTTAAATTGTCAAATACGCAGCCATGACAGATTTTTATCAATATGAAATAATGTACAGCGTAATATTGAAATAACCAATTAACATTAAGGAAAAGAAGCAACAATACTTGCGAGTATCGATTTAACATGTCTTTTTTAAGAGTGGATATAATAATTATTTTATATTACATTTCAAGTACAGATATATATATATATATATATATATATATATATATATATATACATATATTTTTTTTGTGAGAAAAATTATTGTGAGAATTCTCTCTAATTCCAGATATTTTAATAATGATAAAAATAATATATTTAATTAATTTCTTATTCAGTGCATATCTGATAAAAATGTGAATTTAAAAGTTTATTACATATATCTATTCTTTTTATTATGAATATTCCACTAATAAAGTTATAACTTCCACCTTATTCTAAAGTAATGTTGTTGAACTCAGCCTTGATAATTGCGTCGGCGCACATACGAATATGCCGAAATATTCGCAAGGTTAAAAAATGGCGAGACGAGAGGAAGTGTACTGCGGCGGCGAGTTTATCACTTTATACTAATTGGCCGGTTTCGGCATTAATTTATGTGAATTATTAGTCCAATTACGCGCGCAAGGATCCAATTATGAAATCAGTACGCCATAAAGTTACTTCTATTTTTTTCCTTCCAGATGTAACTATGTTAACTATGTCCTCACACACGGATTAATTGCAAGAGTTGTTAAAGAGAATCTGGCATGATGTTTTATTATCGTGTGAGTGTAATTGCAAGGAAGGGTACGTTATATTGCATGTATCAAAGTAAATATGTATAAGCGCCCAATGAGATAATCACGAGGGTTGCTGCTTTTGACTTAACGAATAGCCGGAAAAGATGCAAAGATACATTTATCGCATATTAAATTAAATATCGCCGGATTATCGACAGTCCGCGCGAAGCCGTACATATAAGTGATTATTTTGATATTCGTGGAATGCTAACCCGTGGAATGCTAATTAAAAATCTAACTGGAAGAAATAAGTAACCGGAAGAGAAGTAAATATATTAGAATATTAAAATTTGGTACGGAATTGTTACGGAATCGCAGTTGAATACTCTTAATTATGATTCTATGCTCATATAAATGTACGAAGCATCGACTATTCCGAGTTTTATACAACGTAATTAGCGGCCTATTGCTGGCTGAGCTATGTTCGTTTGCATAAGATAGTGTAATTGAATGAAATTAAAAGAAACGAATTACGTGTATTCTGTTTATTCGAAAAAAAAGGAAATATCGCGCTATAAATAATTCTTGATCTGATAATCTTGCGAGCATAGGAAGTGACTTATTTATGATCCCTCCGCCTACTCTGCTTATAAGCGTCCTTTTTTTTATCTACGACTAAAACCAATTAGATTTACAATGAAAAAGTCTGATAGAGTATTTTTTTATGTAAATGTTCATAATTGCGATTATTTTAAATTTATCGCCATTATACATATCATCGTCGGTGCATATTAATTGGCGAAATAATAATTATATTATATTTTTGAGAAATAATTAAAAAAGATATTCTTCCATATTTTCATTCCGTTTATAATAACAAAAAATAAAAAAGCGATTTATAAAAATATAAGAAAGCGCAATTTTAGAATTATTGAGAAAAAATGTAACGATTTATTGATATTGAATTAGATGATTTAATAATCAATAATTCTACATTTTTTGTTTATCAAGCGTATGATAAATGAGATAAAGCCTAAGTAAAAATCTAGACTTAGATAATCAATTGGTAATCAATAGGTCTCGCTACACTACCGAGTGTCAAGAACAAAACTGCATTCTTACATAGCTGCTTTGACTTTCGTCTACGATTATTTTTTTTCCCGATTTTGCTGTCATTCTCATAGAAGTCAGATATTTCTTTATAATATTTTTTACAATATAATCTTTTTGATGAATGACTTCCGTCATATCATACGAACAATTCATTTCGTAAACATTCTCTTCGCCGCATGAATGAATCGCATTCATTGCATTATTAAAGCGGTCTGCTTTTCCGCCGTTTTCCCACGGCGATTTCCTGCCGTTTAATTCCTCGACATCGACTTTGCATCTTTCCACGTGCCTTGCCCGATGACAGCGACGTCGCGCACGCGTCGCAAAAAGCGTCGAGATGCTTCTCCTGAGAACGGTCTCCGTCTATCGTACAAATAAATCCGCGACGATGCATGATGCGCTTTTGCTCACGGTGATGCATTATTTCATGGAACTGCGGCGAGGCAACTGCATTCGCCACGACGTCAAGAGTGAGATAGAGAAATAGAGAAAGAGAAAGATGGACGAGAGCGCACGAGCGAGCGGGCGCGTGTGGGAAACTCGTCGGATGCATTATGTATTTATCGCTTTACTTAGTTGGGAATTACTTTGCCATCGTAATGACTTTTAGGTATAGCGTGCGCTATCTTGGGAATGCCATATCCCTGATTTATCACCCGGATCTCGTTTTTCTCGCGGCTCATTTTGTCGCTAACGCCAATACCTGTCCGGCATTCGCGAGCGTCATCGACAACCAGAGTCCGAGTCCCTCCGTATTGCGAGTCCATTGACCTTTTTCGGCACAACGGTGCCGAATTGCAGTCACCGGATTACGTAAGTTGAGAAAACTGTTGCCGATAAATCTTCATCCTCTTAGTTTCTCGGTATTTCCATTATCGAACGTTTCTTTTTCAAAAGGCGTGCATCATTGTGTATCATATATATTACAAAATAATATATTCAAGTACCTATATTAGTTCCTTAAAGCGTTTTACATATTCATCCATAAATAAGTTGAATAAGAACAATGTAATAAGAGCAATATAATTGATTGTAATCATGGTGATTGGAAACATACGCGTTTAACAAGCGTTGGATTTTCGAACTTTATCTTTCATTACTTATTTAAATATGTGCAAGGATAAAATAAAGACGATAAACATATGGAAGAATATTAAAAATGTATATAATGTATTAAATATCATATAAATGCAGAGGTAAGATAATTCACTTTATACTAATATTATCTTATCTGCGATATTATTTCTTGAAGGCATTTATATCGCGACTGATGATAGCACATGAAAAAGAAATAGGAAAGAATGAAACGCTATCGTACTTCTTATCCGATTACACTGAAATTGAATAAACAACGCGACCAATGGGACAAATTAAGAGTAAATTCTTACACATGTACATCATACGTAAATACACGTGGATAAAACCTGGTTTAAAAACTTTTTAATATTTTTATTCCTTATGAGTTTATTGAATGACTACACTATCGGCATTATCGATAAACCTAGATAATTTTATCACGTCGCAATAAAATCCCGTCTTAACTTATGCACGTAGCTGCAATATATCATTCGTTTATTATCACATAGGTATGTGTTTTTAAATAAAACAAATTGTGAATATTTAATGTTAAAAAAAGGAAAATGTGACAAAAGAGAAATGTTTTAATTTGATTGAAGAATTATGTAATTCTATTCAATTGTATAAATATCTGATCAGAACGCGCTATTATTAATTCTTTGCATTCCATGTGTTATTGAATAATTTTCAAAGTTTTAATAATTTAATTTTTATTTATATTATAATATACAGAGTACACTAAGTGTACTCTGTATATTAGAGTATTATAATATACAGGTACAATGTTTTTTTTTAAATATAAATATAAAAAATATGGAATTTATCTAACATTATTAATCCATTAAGAACGAATGGTTAATTAACGCTACGTAACGCAGAGTTACGTAGAATGCAAAAAATTAATGCATGAATTACAATCCTTATAATTTTATATTCAAAAAATTAGATTCTTTTAAAATTCTATATTTTAAAAGAGAGACTTGCCCTTGAAAGAATTAAAAATATATTCGTTGAAATGCAGTACCGCTTGGGATAAAAAGAGCAACATATCTTTCAAGTATTTGAACGATTATCTTGAACGTTTATACGCAGATATGCGTGAAAAAAGAAAAATCGGATGAGGAATTTCCCTCGATGCCATCGATAAATCAGCTTATGCGCGATTCGCGGTTGACGACACAATGAGAAAACTGTTCCACGCCACGACAGGGTATGTCATTACTACTGCGTTACTTAGAAAGCTCCTTCGCGACCACGCGCGCCGCATACGAATGAGAACGGGTCCATCGGGGACGCGCGACCGGCTATTACAAAACCTATGGAAAAAGCGACCTACCCGGCACGTCACGTATGCAAGGATACACTAGATGGAGCATTAAACATGCACGTTGAATATTGATCGATCGATCCGTGGAAAACGCCAGTTTCTTTCGCGCTTGGAATCTGCCTGCGTTTTCATCATCCCGGATATTCTCGAGAAAGATAAATCGCGATTACGAGGTAATTATGATCGTAGCTGACTTCTATTTTTATACCTTCTGCGATACGATCCGGCTATGCAGCTGTTAAAGAAATCTAGAGCATAAATCATTCTTTTAAGCCGGAAAATTCTAAATATTTTCTACGACCGCCTGAGAAGAAGTTTGAGAGAATTTCAAAGCTTTATCGATTTCAAAATGAAAGATCGAGAGGCGAAATTTTGATTTTATTTTCAACCTCCATTTTCTCGTGTTTATAGATTTCACAGAATTTCGATAGATTTAATTTATATAAAAATTGATTTCTTTTGTATACTCTTATTTAGAGTTTTAAAAAAGAAACTTTTGGCAAAAACTATAAAAAATAAATATTAAATTGAAAATTGACATGAAAATTGACATAGAAGAAAAATTGCGAGTCTACATTGTCAATTTTGAAGAGACATTATTTGCGTAAGAATTGCATCCTAGGATCAGAGAATCATCCTTCCGTGTATTTTTCTGCCGAACGGTACATCGCGATACGAGTTGAGAAATACCATCGAGGTGGCGATGGTGACGTCGCCCCGGCCGACACCTATCCCATAAATAATCTCGACATCGAAATTCGTTTGACGGACCCATCGATCGGCGATGAGTTTTTCCCCCATCCCCGTGCGTCCGGCAATTGCGTCGTGTTGTCGATGTTGTACGCGGCAGCATCTCGTCCGACAGGTTGTAGGCGCCCTTCGACGACCGGCGAATACGTCGGGTTTCTTGGAGCGAGCGGAGAACCGAGCCGATCTCGTCTATAATACCGGCATGTCCCAACAGCCCCTATTCGGGTCGGCGGGGTTGAAGTTCCACCGAGAGGAGGAAACGGGTCGCGTCTCGGTGGGACGAGTTAAACGCCATCATACCGTTGTTTCTGCCGCCAAACGCGTATAATAACATTCGGACCGAAACCCCTTTGACCACCTACTGCCTCCCTCGAAGAACAAAACGAAACGGTAAAATATAAATCCTGGGGAGCAACGGCCGCTTGGTAGAAGCGCGGGGTGCTATGAAATTATTACTAAGAGATCCCATAATCCGTTTGAAGTCAAATTAAAACGATGATTTCTTTAGCTATGAATTCCTGATCCACAAAAATGATTTTAGCGATTAATATTTTTAAAGTTATGAAAAATAAATAATAAAAATAAGGTTTTTATCACTCCAATTCTTAAAGAAATGTATATAGTAACTAACTTAATTAATGTTGACGATTGAGGACTATATAAAGAGACAGCGTCCAATTAAAGAAGTGCTGATAATTCCGTATGAGTATATGTAAGAATGATCTGTGGAGGAATATCAAATCCCGTTGAAAGTTCACCGACGGAGGAAGTTCGTTCTGTCGCTGGCACCGACGCATTTCTGGATCGGTAAACTTTTCAACGGCACCCCAGCGAATTTTGGGATGTATACAACGTAAATTACTTCTGGAGCGTAATAATATTATTTGAAGAAAAATGAAGATCGAAGGATATTATTTAGATAATTAAGATAAAAGGCTATTTTTATTTTTCACTGAATTAGAGGATATAATTATTGTCGCGATTATTGTCACATTGAGATATTAATTCTACAATTGTTATAATAATTATGACAAAAATAATGTTTTGTCTTGTTCTTGTAATTAATAACAATTATAATTATAATATTGTGTGCTGTTATCATTATTGATAATTGTGACAGTGATGCTTCAATCGCCGCAATATAATTTTATGGAATATTTCTGTTGCCGAGAAATGAAACCTGCAAGCAAATAAGTTTTGAAAAATGTTTAGATTAGAAGAGAAGTGTTTATTTAATATTTGAGAGAGAGAGAGAGAGAGAGAGAAGAGAGAGAGAGAGAGAGAGAGAGAGGAGAGAGAGAGAGAGACAGAGAAGAGAGAGAAAGAGAGAAGCAAAAAGAGAAAAGGCTTTATTAAGATTAATTTTATTATCTTAACGAATGCAATCAATCTAATCATTCTAAATAAAAAATTGTCGATAAGTATATTCATCGGTTTTATGCGTTTATACAGCCGATTAATGTCAAACACAAAGTTATCTCATTATGGAGATAAGATATTTGTCAAAAAATATTACAGCCATGTCGCAATATTAATTTTATTATCGTGATAAGAATATATGACAACGAATGTCATGTATACTAGCAAAAAATATTCAGAACTTTTAGCTTCTACATGATCATCTTATTTATACCTTTTATAGTTTACAGATCGGATCTTTTATCTATCTTTATCTGTTTATGCTTTAGCCAGAAAGAAACTGGCACAATTGCTTTTTACATTTTATAGGAAACATATTACGCATTCGCGTTAATTCGGACACGGATACTATCATATTTATGTACAAAAAATAGAGCAGACACGCATTCTGTGAAATCGTTTTCTCATGTATCATCTTACATATTTATGGTGGTTCTAATGAACGCCTGTATCTAAATTCATACGAGCGATCGAATCCGCGACCGAATAAGCTGTCCGACAACGTGAAGCCAATCCGCATACTCACTGCATTACGCATCGCGGCGAAGACGAGGAAAAAAAAATGCCACGAAACGAGCTGTAAATCCACCTATCGCGGCCGTAACTACTGGCGTGAAATTAAAGGAGAAATATGGCGGCAAAGAATAAGTATCACGCGGCAACGTATCATCGATGATCTCTGTGTTGAAATATTTTGTTATGAGAGTTATGCTTCATCCATGCTTTTTATCACCTTACATAAGTAAGAATTCATTAAACATTCCGAATAGAAATTTTCCTATTATTTTCAACCGCAATTTTCTTACATTAATGGATTCCCGTGGATTTCACTGGATTTAATTTATATAGAAATGTTAGATTAAAAATTAAGATCGAAAAAATTAAGAAGAAAAAAAATTTCTACTCGGTAAAGAAAAAGCTCGTTTGAGATAAGATAATTAATAATAGAATAAAAGAAAAGAAATATTTTTCGAAATCTAGTTTTAGTTTTCTAATTTAGTTTTCCTTACTCGGTCACTTATGGAATTGCTTCATATTCATTGAATCGGCAATTACTGGCATATGAATTGTGCCGCGGGATATCAGATTTCTATGAATAGAAACTGCAAATTTTCCGCTTTTCCGTACCGATTGCTTTCACGCGTGCGTAATTTTTATTTCCCGCGGGTATAATGTAAATTTTTAACTCGCTTCTCTCTCTCTCTCTCTCTCTTTTTATCTTTCCCTCTCTTGCGTCCGTGTTCTTCTTTTGCACGCTTTCTATTAGTTTCTATCGCACTGAAAGATTCTCCGCGCGCGCGTTCGCGGGTAGATAACGGCGTTAAATAATTTCCACGCGGAGACGGAAAGTACTTTAAGCTATCTGCGGGTCGCGCCAACAAAAGGACGAGAGAAATCGTTCGACAAGAAACCGATGAAGGGTTTATCTTAATCCACGGTTCACCGAGCAGACGAGTTTCTCGCCCGATACCTGCCGGACCACCCCTTTCATCGTTTATGCCCGTCCTCTCGCACGTAAACGATCACACTTCGCTTGTTTTACTACATATTTTTTGCTGTCCTGGTCACTTATAATCGGGGCCGCGTTTGTAACGAATGGAGAGAGTGTCTTCTCTCGTAAAAAATTCCTAATCTCAATGTTTTTGTCTAAATGTCAATCGTTTCTTTCTTATGTCTATTTTCTAAAAAAATTGCCATATATTCTTATCGCGTTTTCGATTTATCGATTCGATTTATCATTATTTTATTTCAATGTTTCTCGAACTTGCAAACATTTATTTCTTATTGTAATTTAACATACCGAGAAACGGTCTCGGGCAATTAAAATCATTGCATTGCAATCGCGATAGGCTCCAGTAATGGCGCTCTCGAGAGACCGCAGGAAAGAAGAAACCGGCTTAAATGTTCTGTGACTTTCAGACCACTTCCGGAAACCGCCCGATTCTAAATAAAAACAGTTAACGAAGTTATTGGCCGCCTTCAGCCGGCCGCCGGGATATCGTTGAAAAACGCGAAGAACGACGAGACGAATAAATCGATCAGCTGATCCCGCGCGGTCGGTTGACGTTTTCCCAGAACGTTACCATTTCACACTCGTGGGTGGCGGAGACGTTGCGGTAAAAATCCGGATTACGAAGGAAAGTCCGACGAATCGATTCGAAAGGATGTCACCGCTAGTGTTGTCGTGGCTATGGATGAACGCGAACACCTGTAACACCGTGTTCGCGACGTCACGTGCCCGGGTGTTGCTGTGACGAAAGATCCCCGACGATCGTACAAAAAACCGGACCGGAATAAAAAGCCGATCGGGCTCGCGCTGTTCCTGAAACCTGGGGGAGAAGGGGGAGGTTCTCCGTCATCGAGCGCGCTATGGAGAGACATTAAAGCGAGAACTCATCGTTAGATCGTGAGATTTGCGGTTGAACGACGCGCAGTCCGACATAGTTCTTGCCTTTGATAATTCTTAGTCAATTATTTAGCGATTCTTCTCGCCTTCGTGGCGTGAATCGATTGTAATTCTCTCTCGCTATAGTTTGTCTACGTGAAACAATATTGATATGAAGAGAGCTAAAGACTATTATCAGTGATATATTTAATTCTTCATTTACGCAGGAATGATAGTTGGCAACTTTCTTTCGTCAACCGCGTGTAAGTAAATCGTGAAAGTGTTTCGTCAGTTTGTTCGAGACGATCGAAGTCACCGGGGTGTACACGTTAAATGTAGCCTGGACAGATCGCGCGGAACGAGCGCGTACCCGGCTCTCTCTTGATCAGATACATAGTCAGCATGACTTCGCGATCCGCACCCTCGACCACCGACGGTGTCCCGCTGACTATTTATCTTGTTACATCGAAGTGATCCGATTCTAACAGGAGATCAATGACGGCTGACCACCGCGGCTTCCCGGCTTCTCGTTGCATGCGAGTCCTCACGGAAATGTAATAATGACACACAAGAGGCTCGTCAGCGAAAATCGAAAATCGTCTTTCTATTGTCGATGCGTATCTTCTCATATTTTTCCTGTAATAAGGAAAAATACATTATTTAATTAAACGATTTAAATGTCACAATATCTCTAAATATTGAATGTACAGAGATAAATGAATAGTATGATATGATTTTGCACTCTCATCGTGTTCTGACTTCATCGAGCACGCACGCTGAGGTACTTTGTACCGTGATACAAAGTGTGGTACAAAGATCAATGAGTCACATTTAATTAACTATGGAATATATAGAGAAGAGATTGTATAGAAAATGCATCTCGTCCCACATATCTTTTCGATCAAGCAGTCGGATATATAACAAGACCGGTCGTGTAATGCCCGATGGCAATGAATCAATAATGCAGAAACAAACCTATCGGAATGGCGGTATAACGTGCATGCGGACACTTAAGGCGGGCGACGGAGGCCATGTGTTACCTAATAATTGTGTTCGACAGTCGTCCAACAAATATTTATTGCTACTTACTGGTCGGTGAATGTAAACGGGCCGGACCGCTCTAATGGAGAACATCTAATTTCGCCCACGCTGTCGCGCGATCGAGCCGTTCGTGGCCGAGAAAATTAATTCGCTCTATATGTCCGTGTTTTCTGATAATACCAGAGTCGCCGCAGATATTTTCGTGAGTCATCAACGGCCGTTCTGGCTGAAATATATACGAAAGATATATAATGAACATAGCATGTTATATATGTGTAACGATCATATAATGTAATCAATTTTTGTCATTTTTTGCAGCACAAATGATGATTTTTAATACAAGGAAGGAGATAATTCCTCGTGTAAAAATATAGAATAAATTTTTTTGCATTTTATTTTTAAGAAAAACGATTTAAGAAAATACGATTGATAACATATTGACGCTTCTTTTAAGCTTGAATAATTTTTAATGACCTATCCTTGTTTTATTTACATTCATTTTATTACTACCAATTGTCTAATTTATTCGTATTATTAAGCGAAATATAATGTATCGCGTTGATTATCGACAAACTGCGAGAGACAATTTTCTTTGGACGCTAATCAACTAACAGCGTCAGAGAAAAGTACACGACAAGTCGGGATAATATGGATAAACAACAGCGAAAATAGTAGGGCGGATAAAGGCAACAAGAACCGGAACGCACGTCAGCTTGTCATCATCGCCGAAACGTCAGTAGGTGTTTGGCCAGGTCGCTAATGTAATATTGTTTGCAGGAGTATCGGATGTAGACAGCAAGTAAACCGGCAAGAGAATCGTTAAGAAAGTTCTCTAAAGCTTCGCGGTCAGCAAGATATTTCTGATCGTCACTAAAAGCCAAAATTTCTCTCACGAGAAACTCTTTCTAACAGAATATAATTTTCAGACATATAAATTAGACATCTCTTTCTCTTTGAGTTTTATTATATATTTATATAATGTGCGTCTATTTTTTTTAATTGTAAACTTAGATGCGCTAAATTCAAAAGAATACAAGACATCTATAGATATACATGTCTGTATAAATGGATATAACAATAATATTATAGCAATTATTGAAAAACGCGAAGAACGACGAGGCGAATAAACCGATCAGCTGATCGGCGCGGTCGATTGACGTTTATAATAAAAAATCGCAATTATAATAATTAACTTACTTTAGTCCAAACTATCGAACGCAATAAAGTAATATAATTATCCGGCAAATCGTTTGTGTTGCCATTCAACTGTGCCGTATCTTTGTTACGCTTATCGTATCATTCAATTTCCACGGATATGATATGTTCCGATTAATCAGAGGCGCAGTTACATCGGCGCTAATTAATTTATCATTCGCGCTGGGAGCGTTATAAATCAGGCATATATACATGAAAAACATAAATATAATTGGTCAAGCACGTGTGCATCGGGCATAAATTGCTCCTACATTAAGGAGAGATTTAATCGCGTGCAACGTTCCCTCGAGCGTATGTTTCCCCGATTTCCAGGGAAAAGGAGCGAGGACTTGTTAATTATTATTGTCTACACAACGTATCGAACCTGTTTCTGTTGCTTTGCCAATCGTGCTGGGTTCATTACACGAGCAGCTTTATTCTGAAAACTATGCGAGACAGGGTGTTAAATGGATGATTAAATTACTTGGATATTATCTCGTTGTCATGTACGTAATAATTTTATATTTATTATAGACGGGCAGGATGCGATATTTTTGCTAGTTTACAGCGAGTTGTGAAGATAGATTAGAAAAATAATACGAGAGATTAGAAAAATAAGTATAACTCTGATTATAATGTCTCTCTTACATGATCTGAATGTGTCTAACTGTATTGCGTACTTTTCTCTCTCTCTCTTTTTTTCCGCGTGCTGATTCATAATGCCACCGTAAAATTATACAAATGCTAAAAATTATACGAATGATACGGTTGAAACAATCGGAATGTTTCGCGTTGCGCGCGTATTTCCATCAGAGGCGGATTTCAAGTTTTCTCTCATTTGAAGATAGAATTCTTTGCCCATTTAATCTCTTTGCATAAATTTGATTGCACGGCTAGGATGACTATAGTAATAGATACAAGTGTTACAATACTTACTAGAGAATATATACTTTGCCGAGTCCCACCATCGCAGATCCGTAGACCGTAACACGATGATCAACATCGACGAATTCTCGTTTCTTCTTTGTTCGCCAGATCATTTAATGGCTCCGCTTCTTTCCTACGCCGTTCCGTCATCGACTTCCGGACGTGTCCGCGGCCAACCGTTTCGCGACGCTGTAACTCGTGCCGATCGACGGCAGATTTGCGTGACCGCGACGCAAAATGCATTCATCAGGGTACCTCCCATTTGGATTTTTGCGCCGACATTTTAATGTCTCGCGCAAATGATGATTCAACCATCGTTTCGTTCTCTATAATTTATCGCCTCGCTGAACGATCATCGTTCCCGTAGTTCGCACGTGCTGTAGATAAAACCAAATGTTGCGTTAAAATACATTAAGCAATCCACAATTACATAAATTATTTGAGAGGAATAGTAAGACACAGTCAATTATTAACGATTTGCATCGCGATATATCTTCGATATTTTTGAATGCAATATAATTTGATTTATCAGAAATATTTATAGATATATTTAAAAAAATGTATCACAAAAATGTATCATAAAAATCTTTTTTGTTATCTCTTTCTTAAAGTGTGCTAAGATAAAATCGGAAAAAAATAATTATAAGCACATTGAACTATTGCATCAAACTATAGTATAATAGGTATGCATAAAAAGGATAATCAGATATTTAGGAAAAAACACGATTGAGCGTGAAAAGCAAGTTGCTTCTCGATCCGGGTCGCCGATCGTTAAAAATTAAATTACAACGTATTTTATAATCGCGTCTAGCGATCGATTAGTCACGTAGATCGTAGATCAGTGACCGCCCACGTAGTCGAACGGATTATAAATACGACGCAACTTCTAAACTACTTCTGCTAATTCGTGTTCTCTTTAATTAATATCATAATTTTTTATAAAAGTCATCACATGTGATAAAGATATAGGGATATAAAGATGATATAGGAATGATATAAGGATAATAGATTAATAATCGAAGCAATAAATTTATTTATTTTGGTTTATTATTATTATATTTTCAGTTTTTATATAAAATCGAGGATTAAATAAATATTATGTATAAAAATGTACAATAAAATGTTTAAAATATTAAATGTTAATACTCTTTTCAGGCACAGTAATTAATATTAGGTTCTTTTCAATTAGAGATGACTTTACAAAAATTAATGAAACATATTCTCAGTATATGAATGCATCGCGAGCTTATCGTTGATTTAATTACTTCCCACAGATGCTTATGACCGGACACGCTTAATATTCCGCAGTCTTTTATCTTTCATTAATTTTTCTCTGGCAATTATTCAGATGACTGCATAAATAATTACAGTCGCACTCGCTCGGTTTACCACGATAAATGGCCTGTCCGATAGTTATCTCAGTTTGATTAACATTGGATTAAGCGCTAATTATTCAATTACGGAAAAATATTCCGTTACGCTCAATTGGGTTCACGTACACGATAAAACACGCATTAAGTAATAGCTTGTTAATATGATTATATGTATAAGCAAGCTAGCAAGCAATACTTATACATATAAATTTATAACTCAATCGAAAGTTTTTATTGATATCCTGATAGCCTTTAGATTGATATCCATGATTAAATATGACATCTCAATCGAAACATATAAATACAAATCTAAAGAAATAAAAGTTATTTTGTAAAACGAGTAATTCCTGTTTAGCCATACATCTCTAACTTGCTTATAAAAATGACAATGAAATAATTTTTAGAGCTCATAATTGTCTATATTACGTTAGAATGATTTCAAGGCTCAATGAAGAGAAGCCAGTCGTTTCCGCCAATATAATTCCTATATCATAAATAATAATTTCGCGGACTTCCGGACGGATCCCCGTTTTCCGTAAGAAACCACAGAGACCCTGCAGGAAAGATGATTGGCGACCGAAAGAGAGAAACGAGTTTATCCGGGTGGAGGGATCCCCCACCTCCCTCGTTTCTCAATCCCCCGCTGTCGAACGCGCGATGGGAATAAAATGTGAAACTGTAAATTGTGCGTGGGAAGAATCGGTCCCTGGGCGGTCGTGGTGGTCGACCATGCTTTTCGGTTGGGGTGGCCGGAGGTGGAATGGCTGGGAACGGGGGCGGAAGAACTGGATGGAGAGCGAGAAAGCGGTTCTCGTTCGAGCGGGGGGCGAGATTCCTCGAGGATTTAAATGCGCGTTCGGACGAACGAGATCTACGAGGGGTGTATCTCTCGTAGATACAGGGGAGGGGGAAGGTTAGAAATTTGTTAGGTTACACGTCGGACTATCACTCCCCAGTGAATATGAAAAAGAAATTTCTCGCGAAATTTTCGAGGGTCGGCTTCTCAAGGGTGGAGGTGCGGTGTGTCGGCACTCCTGCCGATACCTCTTGCCTCTACGGAGGAGTGATCGGGGGATTGAGGAGATGGGGTTGTACGGCGGCAAGGGACCGCTGGCCGGAGGATAGGAGGGATGTAACACGGTGCCAGGAATATAAAGCGGGGGGATAAAGGAGATGGCGGTCACATATGCGACTCGTAAAAGCTCTTCTGAAAAGCTGCATCCGTCCTGCCACCGTTCCTTCTCCCGTTTCCTTCTTCTTTCTCCTTTCTTCGCGACGGTTCCGTCGAAAACCTGGCCTTCGCCATTCCAATGACGACGTGGTTATCGCGCTCTTTCAACGTCGCCGTTGACCACAAAAATTTAGTACTCGATTGTGCGCGATTTAACGTAATGGCGCGAGGAACATTTGCCTGCGCGTCATTTTGGTAAATTGTTCTCATATTCATCGCGAAGTTTATTTAATCTCTCCTATTTTATGATTGCCAATGACGTATATAAATGCGCGTTTCAAAGAAGAAAAATGGCAAAATTTTTATATTTTATAAAATATTTTTTTCTTTTTTTTTAATCTCTCTCTCTCTTGTCTTTTAAAAATAATATAGATTCGCAATTTTAAAGTGTTGAGTTGGAAAGATGTAAATTAGCGTATTTCTGCAGAATGACTATTACATACAGCGACAGATCACGGTAATATCGCTGAATACAGCGTTTCTATGGAAACGTGGCTTACCCCAGTTTATCATCCGATATCGGCGAATATTAAGAAATGCCGTTCTCGAGCGGCATTTCCGTACATTTGCGGACGGAAAATGAGCCATTCGTTTGCCGGCCGGAACGAGGTACTGTCTATGCATGGCACGGACGCACCACTATCCAACCGTCCCATAAATAATCGTCCTCCTCTTTTAGCCTAAATCTCTTTGCTCTCCTTTTCGTCTCAACCCTCCCTCCCTTTTTCCTTTCGTCGCCTTCTCGCTTATTTTTCTTTCTTGACCCGATGCGTATATATTCAATTCTGTACAAGTTTCTTAAAATATAAAAAATCGGGATATAAAAATTTCTTTTATAATTTATTCTTATTTCTCAATATATGAATGATATGCATTTCAATGGTATAATCTTACAAGATTTAACTTGCGATTAAAATTATATATCATTTAACATTCAAAGAAGCCAAGAAATTTTATTGCACGAATATCAATATTTTTTATATATTATATTGCAAAAACCAGCGTAAATGAAATCTGTTCTCTTTTCTAAAATTTCCAGAAAAATTATATGTGCTTTTTGTGTAATAGAGAAAGAAACATTTGCTCTTGCTTAAAAAAAATGTTGCTCGTTTCCTTTTCTCTCTCCCTCCTTTGCACTATTCTTTCAACCTTCTAGACATAAATGGTGAGTTACAAAAAGCACTCGTTTTGAATGCGACTGCTTTTTGCGGTAGTAGTGGCCAACGCTTCCAGACAATTCTTGGCGGGTTTGTCGATCGTTTAATCGTCCATTTCCACCTGTCAGCCGGAGTCGATGGAAGCACAAAGGCGATCTCTATCCTGAGGAGAAACTCTGGCAAGAAAACGAGGCAACATTCGGCTAGGGGAGGTTGCGGGTATGAAGGGTAAGGGAGGAGGATGTGTGCGGGCACGGCAAGAAGAAGTCTGACATTCGAGGAGTCGACAAAGATTATGAAGCGCATACTGCGGCGAATAAAAATGGTTGCCGCGGCGGGGGAGAAGCGGAAAACAGAGACATTGTTCGTCGCAGGGAGTTACTGGAGGATACTTTTATAGGGGAGTGAGATAGAGGGTGGCTAGTTTATGATAAATCGCGGTTAGCGCACAAGATATAATTTTAAAACGTGACATCTCGTTAATTCATTATTCTCGTTTTTTTTTTTGCAATAAATAAAAAACTTATTATTGTTATATATACAATTTTTTTTGAGTGTGTAAATATGATGGATATTTCTGTGCGAGAGAGATATACTAAAAGTATTATTACACCCCACAAAATTTTGTGGGGTGTGTGTGAAAAAAATGTTCCTTGAAAAAATTAAATAAAAATATTTTTATTATCGTTATATCTCCATATAAAAAAAAATATTTTATTAGAAACCGTTCTCCAAGATCCTCTTTACTTTGTAATCGGAAATCTTACAGTGTGTGTGGACGTCAAATGATCGTTGAGTTATTGCACCGCATATCTGGCATCGGCGTTATGCATCGGGCGTTGCGGAATCAATTTTAATTGCAGCCGACGAATATATAGAGCGAGCGCATATTGAGGTATATCAAGAAAAAACTTGCGAAATGCAAATGGCATGCGAGATTTACGCAGATTGTGGAAAGCAGCGCTTGCTACCGAGCGATGCTCGTCGAGTGGAAAGCTTAAAATAATTAATCGTACTTAACGGTAGTGACTCGACGAGATTTAAGCCAGCAAAACGCGTTCCGCTTCCTACGCGCCAGCGCGTTGAATTACGGCAAAATAAATAATATTTTTTATGCTGCAGGAAATTGCCATCCCACATTGTATATAATAAGCAGACATGGAAGACGATGATTGTTAATCGCAAAAGAAACCAAATTACGAGCGAGAATATCTTGGCAATCTTAATATGATGCTGTAAGTGTGAAGTAACTCCGATATATGCATTGCATAATAATCCGCGGGATAAAATTCGATATTCATGAATGTTCATACATCGAAAAATTCGAAACGATATTTAGAGACCGCATATTAATTAATACATCAAAATACATATTCTAATAAATGCACGGATGATTTAATAAATACGCTAAAATAATTCTAATCGATATTTCTAACAAAACGAATTAACGATCAATCCGCGGCAAAATTGCGATTAGGGAGGTGAAGAGATGCGGGGTTGAGAGTTGAATGACGCCAGGACCGGGCAGGGCGGCTTTCCTTCTTGCCCGATGGACACCTTTTTCTTGCGCCGATTGTGTGGTCGCCGCGACACAAATAGCGTATGATTGAGTGAAGGCCGCGAGGGATTTTCTGGCGGAGTGAGTGAGTGAGTGAGTGAACAACGCCAAGTTTGAAGGACGGAGAATGATGGAAAGAACATAGACATTTAACTGTACGGAGAGGGTAAGGCACCCTCGTGCAACCTCGGGAACGTAGCAACTCCCGGAACGAAGCTGCCGAATATATAGCCCTTCCTTTCCTCTTTTCGATACTTTTGCACGTCAATGTGCACATCCGATTCTTTCTACGTCAAATAATTATATTATATTATAGCGTCAAAAATTGTTGCTTTTTTTTTTTAAAAAAAAACAACAATTAGATAATCATTTTCATTTAATTATATATAGTATAACAAAAAAGAGTATTAATATATTACATATAGAGCAATAATAAAGAAAAAGTAAATTAATTGCATTGATTTTTAGTATCTTTACTACGCGACGTGAATATAATAAATCTATTATATATTAACAAAATTAATAAACATAAATAAAATAGTGTAATATATAATTAAATAAAACGGTAAAAATATTTAAAAAAAAAATTAGAAATAAAATTATCTCGTAAAATCGGTCTAATCGAAGACATTGGTTTCTCAAGACTCGAAATTGGACTGTAAGATATACCACTGTCGTGGTTTTATTCGCTCTTTTCCATTTCGAGGTAAACGAAATCATCGATAGTCGTCGGGGTCGATCAAGTAGACGTAACCCCTGAACTCGCTTCGGAACACTTTCTTCCTTTCTGTCTTTCTCTCTCTTCCTCTCTCTATCTCTCTTTTTCTCTCTCCCTTCCGTTCATCGTCGTCAGTAGAAATGGAAGCGGAGGGGTCCGGCGGTTCCTGGTTTATCCGACCGGCGTTTCTACCCGCGTATCGCGGTATCCTATCGCGTATCGATATGACGGCCCTGAGGGTCGCCGAACTAAAATCATTAGTAATGCCATTGTGCTGCCCTCCATCCTCCAAACCGTTCTCGTTTTCCCGGAGACAACCATGGTCCGACATGCCCGACGGCCATTTTTGCAAAACTCGAGCGGTGAAAGACGAAAGAGAGATGGATCGTTCGATCATTTTTGATTGTATCTTGTAAATGTGAAAAGCTATTTTCCGCATAATTGTGTTTAAAATAAATATAAAAATTAACACTAATGTAAAGGTATGGCACGGCCATACATTTTACAAATCCCATATTTCGATATAAATAATTATTTGCGTTTAATATTTTAAACCAATTTGAAAGCAGTTTTTACAAGCTGAAATACATGGATGATTATATAAACTCATGATATTTATTGAATATGAATATAAAATAAATATTTGTTTTACAGATCTGTTAGTTTAATTATTATGAAAGTAATGACGTAATAAATACGAAGGAATAGATAATTTAATTTTTAAATTGGTGAGGAACATTACACGTCATAAAATAGAATAATATTTTGCAAATGATCCAACGATATTTCGTATCGATCAAAGTAGCCTTCATGGAACATCTAGTATATCGCACGCATGGCCTAAAACGTTTCGAGCGGAAACTTTTCACTTTGATTCCAGTATTTATCGGCACTCGTTACGATCACTGTAATCGACATGCAATTAGCCCGCAGCAGATTAATACCGCTCGAGTACTGGTAATGGGTACTTTGCCGATATATAGGTGTGTATTTCGCGCACAAATACATGTGTATATCTATTATGAAAGAGATACGGGCCGTCCGTTACCCAATAAGAGCAAAAAAAAAAAAAGAAAAAAAATCGACCGTGTTCATCCGGTACTTAAAAACGTATTTAATAAAACTAAAAATGTATTTCAATTTTACAATTCGACATACATAATAAGAAATACTTTACCAATCATAATAATGCCTACTTATTATTCATAATTATACACTTTCATATTCTAATTTACAAAATTAAGAGAGGAAATTCCCGTATTAACACGCAGGCTTCGCCATTTTATATTGTGAATCATCGTTCAAGTCGTCAAATTATTGTGCAATCAGAATTTTGTATAAATAATATTGCTGCATTGGTAATCCGGAGAACATTCTAGGCATGCTATAGCATAGCATCATCTCCGCTCGAGATGACAAGAAGATACGACGTCCATTCGATATTTCGCGGGATATAATATAGATACGTGGGCGATATTCTCATATATACGTACGTACGGTATCGATATATATATATATATATATATATATATATATATATATATATATGTATGTATGTATATCTATATACAGTGTACGGTAGGTAGATACGTAGGTAGGTAGAGAGAAGGTATACGGGGGAATATGATGCGCTCCTCTATCCAGATATGTGAACGACGCAGATATAATATAGGTACGTATCTATATGGGACGCCCGGGATTCTCTGCCGTGGACGTCTGCTTCACGATAAGATACGGGACGCGCAAGCTCCGGCCGAAGATCTCTCCGGTTTTTGCAGAAAATTCGCGGACCCCCTCTTTCTCCCCCCCCCCCTTCCTCCCTCCTCTTTATCGGGTTTCCTGATAGCATTCCTTTTTTCCTTACGGCGACGGGCGGCGGAGGCTAGCGGGAAGTGGAATGTACCAGGGAAAAAAGGAAGTCGAAGTCCACGCCGGAGTGGATATCGACATTTGGTTCCGTATAAGCGGCTCGAATCAGATTAGAAGCCGGACGACAGCAGCGACTCCGATATAATCAAAACGAATTTTCGACGATTCTCTTGATAGTTACGACGTAATAACTGTCTCTGGCATAAGTTACCCCGAGCGTCAGACTTGCGAGACTGGTGGAGAAAAATTGAGAAAATATCGGAAAAATCGGTCCTTGATGACGTTAGATGTATAACGGATAGCTAGTCTCCTTTACTTTCGGATTAGGCTCATTCTCTTACATTTTTTTCAATTATTATTCCTTGCGAAAATTAACTATCGCGCAATCAAATTGCGGGGACGAATCGATCCTTTCACGTCGGAGCGTTCAACCAAGCGAATCGTAACGCTTCGTCTACGCGGCGGACAATGGCAGATGGGTGATCGGCGGAATTTAAACGTCACGTCGAAAGGATTTCGGATTGGATACCGCTTGCATCTCTTGCGACGCGACCCTCCGATACAACGGACGTTGTCGAACAAAACAGCAATCAATAAAGACGAAGTTAGAGGATCCGTACGGCGGATTCCTTCAATCAAATTAGGAACATCAAAGTACCTAGGAAGACGAAGGAAAAGGACGAGAAAGGGCGAAAAGGTGGACGGAGAGGAGAGTTTGTGCTGGGTGGAGAGGTCGACATTCCTCGAGGGGTGACTGCCAGGAATTAGCCTCTATCTTCAGAATCCGAACCCCCGAGACAAAGAACTACCCCCCCCCACCTCGGCTCCTCTTCTTTCCAACCTTTGGCTCTCTTCGTCATCTCTATCACTGGTTCGTATACCCGAGGACTTTTTGTGCTTCCTGATACCGGCTCGCTTAAGGAATCGTCTTGGGCGTGGTCTTCGCGGATCACGTTCCAATAATTTGTCCGCAAAATTCTAAACCATTTCATGAAACAAAACGATTCGTAAAACTCGATGTTTTCGAGAAAAAAAAAATGATTTTTAAGCTAAGGAAGAAACGTAGATTTCGTTAAAAAGTTGTCCTAGTAATAATGCGAACGTTTATTATCTTTATCATGTGTCCTTTTACTTATATAAACTATATTAACTATAAAATATAAAACTATAATTTTATGTAAAAAAAAAAAATGAAGAAATTGGAAATAATTTTTTACGACGATACTCTGGCGAGGTCGACACCACAGGAAAACTCGCACATCATCATTTTCCCAGCTGGAAAACGCACGCATATTATATATATACTAGATACTATCTCGTAATTGCGCGGCGTGCAACAATCAGAATGAAAACCTCCCGGTCTGTTTGATATTTCAACGTGAGTTTGTGGCCGGTTGATGGGTCATGCGCGCATCCGTAAAAATCTACCAGATCGACGTTTTCCGTGCGGTATCTGGCGCGTGTCGTCATTACACATTTATTTATTACAATTTCGCCGCGATTTCCCGGATGTTGCGAATGAGGCGAATGAAAATTGCTGCGTAGAAAAAAAAAATTGATTATACATACATGTAATTGCATCAACAAGCTTACATTGTTTCGACTTTATAAATTTGCGGAAAGATGGCGGCCTAATGAAACGTCGATTTAATTTATTCAAAAACATAATGTAAGATGCAATTAGAGCAAACGTATGAGGATTTTTTGAACGTTATTAAATTAGCGGAAATATTGCAACAGTATTTGAATATGACGTAACAACAGCGTTAAAATAAAAAATACTTTTTAATATCTTTATTAGATAAATTAAACAAAAGATCTCGTTCGGATAAACGCAAATGCTTCGGGGAAAAAGTCTTAAATCGGGAACGAACGAATCTTCTCTCAATCGCGTTGCTCTTACGCGTTGCTATTCCGATAGATACGAGATTTTCCTCGAGTACATTGCCGTAGCAGAAGCTCTCAATCGAACGTATACGATCGAAAGTTAGAAAAATCGTGTAAACGACCGCTGCTCATTGCGATCGGACGGACTATCGTTTGCGGGTGGAAAGATTTGACGCGTAGACAATGGCCGTTGCATCGTCGAGCGGCGAGAACGAGGAGGGTTGCGAGAGGGGAGTCCTGGTAGTTGCAAAGACGGAATGGTGGCGGGAAGAGGAAGGGAGGAATTTCCCGCGCAAGCGCTCCCAGGAAAGTGGCGGCATAAGCGGCCGCGCGGAGAGAAACCACCCTGGCGGTGGCGGCTGTGTGATCGAGACGGAGCTCCAGGAGGGATGGAGAAAGAGGGAGAGAGAGGGAGGCAGCGTAAGACGTGGGGTTGTGAGTGGGGGGATGTAAATGCCCCCGTGATGTATCGGATCGATGCGGCAGCATCCAGACACCCCTCCCCCCCCCCCCCCTTCTCCCCGTCTTACTACGCGACCTAAAAACGTTCTCCGTGGCAGGGATGAGTTACGGTTATCCTTTTCCTTTCGTCGTAATAGCGTGCCGCTCTCTTATTTGGCTGGGAGAAGTTTCAGGATCTCGTCGCGTCATGTCAATATGCGAGAGACGTGACGGCGTTTTAATTAAATATCATTAAATCTGAATAGATAAGCTGCAAGTATTAAAAAATTTTCAGAAACGATATAAGAGAGAAATGGATCTGTCGCATGAAATAAAATGCACTAGAAATTTAAAATTATTCCAGAATGTTTGTTGTTCCCCGCGAAAAATTGTCCACGATGAAAATGGCGATTAGCGCGCGCGCGAGACTCGTAATAATCGCGTTTAAGCTGGCGATGATACTGCCGTTGGATATCGTCGTTAGAGAAAGTTCCGCGTCGCAGTTTCGAGATTTCCTCGTTCGCCGAACTTTTTCCGCACCGAATCTCGACCATCCACGTCTCGCCGCGTTGCGAAGTACCTACCATACATGTAGCTGCGCCACATACACACCGTGTACACGTCTCCACCTCCACCCTCCACCCCCCTCCCCCCGGAAAGCAAGTTTACGGATAGATACATTTTCCGCGAGCGGCGAGAAGCGCGACGGCGACGACCGGCGAGGGAAGTTACTCGGGAATTGCGGGCGAGGCGACGATGTTCGTCGGCTTTTACTTGCCGGCAACTTTTCCGCGAGCGAGAAAGGGGAATGGCTCTCTCTCTCTCTCTCTCTCTCTCTCTCTCGCGCGCGAGAGAGCACCCGGAACACCGCCATCGGCGGGAACCGACGTATGCTATTAATGAACACGTGTGAGCCACCATCTTGCACGCCGTCCGCTTTTCACGGCTACTTCCTGGGTAGCTTTTAGGTTTACGATCGGCTCCTCTTAGCTTACGTCACCGTTTTCACGGATCTTTAATGCGGACGCGTTCTAAATACATATTCTATATTAATATTCGACGATGAATTTCTCTATTATTCTTAATAATATTTAGTTATAAAATTATTACATTTAAAAATATTTATCAATGTAACACAATATTTATGAAATATAAAAGATATTTTTCTAAATATTCTTATAATATTAATTACAAATAATTATTTTCTAGTGTTGTTGGAAATATTTAAGAGCATTTGTTCCCTTTTCAGAGATGTTATAAGAAAATTGGATCAGAGAACTCTCAAGAAATACAATTTTATTCGTGAAACACATGGCGACGTTATTTAAACAAGCTTATTTGACTCGGCTTTTCATTCCATCGCGCGTTTTAAAAAGCGGAATTAAAACAATTAAATTATGCAAAAAAAAAAAGGACAATCATCGATCGCGCGTGCGTTTCCGATTCCCGGACACAGATCTGCATTTATTGATAACGTCGACATTGAGAAGCGCAATAAAGCAGCGGTAATTGCCGAGTTAACTTATGGCTGCGTCTGCTCATTAGCACCCGACGATGCGGCTACTTTAATTAGCAAGCCGAAGAGTACCCCCGCAGGACGCACGTTCCGTATAAAAGTTCGCCTTAATGGACGAATCGCGATAGTGTTTAGCAGATACATTCTCATACATAATCGGCACTATGACGTATTACTCACATCCGCATGAGAATCGGATCGGCTAGCAACGTGGCTAAAAGATGCGTTATATGGTAAAAGTGCATACGCTTAAGCGGAGAAAGAAGAAGCGATTTTTATCGAATCTCGAGATGCACATTAGACAAACCGGATAAGCCGTATGTTCGCGGATAATTAGAGGAAAATTCGAGCGGCCGAGTGTATCAGCGTAAAATGCTAAATAATTGCCATAGTAATTATTAAAGACCGCTAAATAGGCCATTCGCTGCGTTTATTATAAGTATTACCGTGCCATTATCGCGCATATATATATATATATATATGTGAGTACGTAATACAGCGTAAAGATTGCTGCAAGTATCGCTCTTTGGCGATTATGTAAAATTTTAAAAAGTATATTCTTTAACAGACTTGGAAAAGATTTTCTCTTATATAAAAAATTTGATTCGAAATACTATTTCCAAAATTTTGAACCAAATTACGGCTTAAATTTTATCCGTTTTTATTGAAATAAAATTGATGTAAAGTTAACAAACATAACGCTTATTATATTTGTAATATGAAATTTCAGTCTTGCATGTTCACATCGTTTAATGATATTCGAGAAAAAATAATTAGCATAAGCAAAACATGTTAAAACAGTTTATACGTACGCGAATATATATATATATATATATATATATATATATATATTATGATTATAAATAAGTAGAAAATATGTTAAAAAATCTTTATTAATATTAATCATTAAAAGTTCTTCCTCTTGTAATAAATATATTTCCTTACATTGTCGGGTATCTAGATTTTTCTAGAAAACATGTTGCATCGTAAAACAAGTAGTTATACTCATGCATATTCATAAGAAATATGCAAAACAACATATATTGAAGAAACAAGTTACTGTAATTTTATTGTGCCTGTACATATATATGTATTATATCACGAAAATTTACAGAAATTAAAATAACTGGATGTTAGGACCCAAAAAAGTTAATACTTATTTTTAGTAATTCTCTTCTAAAGCCAATCTTTCTATCAATGTTAAAAAAATAATTTACTCAAACATAGATTAATTTAAATTTAAATTTATATAAAGAATATACAATATATACATATATTATATTATATATATCTGAAACATGTAAAATAAAATAATTAAGAAATTGCAATTATTGTGAGTTTTATATATATATATATAAAAAATTTAATTCTATTTATAACGTACTCTGTAATCTTATTATCGCCGACGATTTGGTTAGTGATCGCTGATGTTAATTACACGTAGAGAATAACATTCTCTTGGCGAAAAATTAAAGAGGCGCGAATGCAGATAAAGAGGGCTTCCGCGTATTAGCATCGGAAAAAAAAGAATGCAATGTAAGCTTACGCACATAATAATATGTATCCATGCCGATGCATTTTTATGCAGGTGTAACCGACCCTCGCTCTTGCTCGAAGAGAATGCAATCCGATGGCGATAAGGATACCGTAATATGCAAACGGAGAAAAAAAGAAATATTGTACGACGGCTGTATATTCATGTTTATTTATGGCCGGACAAAGTACAAGCCATATTGTTAGTGCAAGTAGCCGTGATAATTTCATCGAAATCTTGTGTCTTATCAATGATCGAACCACGATCTCTCATTTAGCGCATTATAGAAGAATGTAGGCGCACGTTGGCGGAAAATTAAAAGGAAATGCGATAAAGATAGACGATCTTGATTATGCCTGCGTTAAATATAACATTAAACCGCGCCAGCGATATTTAATTAATGTTTATGCAGCCTCTGTTTTTCTGACAGGGAACAAGAAATTTACCTGCTTTCGCGTTGAGATTCTCGCGTTTCCTCGCTAATAATAATGAATCTAATAAATTCTTCGAGATACGATCTTGAGAAGTGAGAAAGATTGTATGTATCTTCTCATCGAATGTAAATATTTGAATCTTTATCGAAAATTTGTTTGCTGCAGATGACAAATATCTTTGTAATAAATCAAAAAGAAAAGATATCAAACATTTCTTCTAATTAGAATAGTTGGAATCATTAATTAAATTATTATCCAAAAATAAATATTTTATTGTTTAGATGTTTAATATTTTTGATTTAACAAAATATTGTAGCTTATACGATGTAATAATAAATGTATAAATATAATATAAATTAAATATAAATTAAAAACGTATACAATAATAAAAAATTTTTATTTCACTAGAAAATAATTATATATGTTATCGAATTTTCTGTTCCATTAAAGTTTATTCCTCAAACATATTTTTTATAACGACTTTTTGTTAAAGGGTTTAAATAAACGTTGTCGTAGAAGGTGAGAATGCACGCGCGTTATCGTTTCAATGCAAACCATCTAACGAACCATTGAATTCGTTCCGCTCCCACAGTATTCAACCTAAACGGATTTGGCTTCATTAACCACCCGTAGACCCATCCCTACTGCAACCCCCACAGTTTTCTCCGACGAAGCAAGCACGATGTCCTTTCACGTCGTAACTATGGCAACAATAGCAAAGGCAGACGGAATTAGTACTAGCGCGAGAAGACGTCGCGTTCTGAAAAGCATGTGATCGAACTTAGTAAATATATTTTAATTTGTATTAATAAGTGAGTTTTGCAAACTACGTGAATATACAAAAAGATGCCAGCAACAACAAATATATTTTACAAGAAATTAGAATTTAATTATATATTTATATATGCATAATTATCAATACTTTTACAAGAAAAATTATCAATATATTTTACAAGAAATTAGATTCTCTAATTTTTAATATTTGTTTGTTTCATTATCAATGCTTATATATTTTTAAATATATTCAGAATTTAAAGTATTCATTTTGAGAGTGCAAATATCAATCAATCGAGTTCCTCGGAAGAAACTCCCTTCATGAAAATACAAAAGAGCAAGGGTACGACTCACCCTTCGAAAGGGTTGTTTGTGCACATGCGCGTGATAAATGCAAAGTAGAGGGTTTCTGTCGGCCAATAAGCTCGCTTGAAAATGTAAAGGGCTGCGTATGCTCGTGCGCACTTTAAATAGAGCCATTTTAACTCACCAATGGGAAACCTTTGACTTATCTTTCAATTATGTCACCTGCATCAACCAATATTTATTATCCTCAATTAATTACACATTTAAAATTTAGATAATGTAAATTAATTAATCAAGTATAAAAAAAAGATTCAAAGTTTTTCAGATAAAAAAATGGTGCGAAACTGCGTTTTGACATTTCTGATAATTTCCTCGAAAAAATATTTAGAAAGAAAATGATAAAAATAAAAAGTAACTATTAATTTTTGACTTTTAAAACTTGTTCATGTTTAATCGCATCATATGAACAGCTGTAAATTCATCGGCCAATCAAAGGGATAAGTATCACTTCTGGAATTTCACCGACGAAGGTTGAGGACCGCAATCCTTCGGCAAAGGGTTGCATACGCACATGCGCGGCACGCATGCATGCAAAACGGATAGAATAGGGGTGAAACGACCAATGACGTGGCTTTAAAGTTAATTCCAGTCCGTCCCTCGTGGTCGTCGCGACCACTCTGGAATAAAGCCGATCCTAAAGGTTCGCCCTTATCAGGAGGGAGCCAGGCAGTGGGACTTAAAAAATGATCCATCGCTACCACCAATCACGCAACGGGTGGTGGCGAGTCCCTCTCTGATTGAGACGAGCTTCCAGCACGCCTGGAAAACGATCTACTCGGTGCGGATCCGCGGGGAGAGAAAAGTGTTAGCCATAAAGCACGACCATATATCAGCCCGAGAAATATTATCGCGCGCACAGTCGATACTGCGTGCTCTCTCCACGCGTTCGCGAAAACAAGATTTTCGCTCGTCCCAGCATCCCCCGCCAAAATATTTTCAAACTTTACATATTTCTATGAATATTTCTCTTAACAATGTCTCGATAAAAATACTGTTCTAAAATTTTTTTTGTTTAACAATTAAAATTAAGAATAATTAAATTATTGTATTAAAAATCTTGTTTATACGCTGTCTTATGTCGAGAGGATGGTTGAATAAACAGTGCGGTTTCTGCGTATATGTTTTGTCGAAACAGTCAATAAGCCGATATCTCGCGGTTACTGAAGAGTTTAAGCTCGAGGATCAAGGCAGTCTTTTATCTAGAAAGCTTAAAAGCTCTGTTTTGAAATAGACCTTTCAAAAAATCCTCCTAACGTTTCCGAAATATAACAACATTTTACTAAAGAAGCGAGAATACATTTAGAAATCTACGTTTACTTTTTATCTAATCATTACACACACACATTTTCCAATCTTTTTGTTTCCAGTTTCTTTATAATAAGAAATAATTATATAAAACATTTCAATTTATATTTCAATTAATTAGAAATATTAATTATATATAAATTTATATATGTATATAATTAATAAAAATATTAATTAATAATATTTAAATTAAATAAAAAATAAAAACAACATGTAAATAAGAATTTATAATTTTGAGGAAGGAATAATTTCTATACAAGGGGATTATACATGAAGAAAAAAAATTATTTCGATACACGGTAAGAAATTCCCATTATCAGACTTGTACAGAAATAAAAACGTCGTTAATGTCCACGAGACGACGAGCACGACGCGAAGGTCTGCGCGACGCCAAACGGAAGGCAAAGCGAGCAGCAAAATAGAGGCGACTGCGAGGCCGGCAGTTATAGACATGCTCGCGCGTCTCTCCATCCCCTCGCGCTCTCTCGCTGCGGGGTAGTTGGCGTCCATTTCTTCTTTCTTTTAATCTTACTTTTCCCGCAAACGGGCAGCCAGGCGTTAATTCAACGGCATTGATTGCCACACGGCAATCCCCCGCCGTTTCTGTGTGCGAGAGACCGAGGGTGAGCGAGAGGGGAGGTGAGAGATCTCACCCTCCCCGGCTTCTCCCTTCCCGGCTCTCTTCCGCTTAGGCTCTCCTCCTAAGGAACGGCGCTCCTCCATCCTTCTTTCCGCGTCTTCTTCGATCTCGCGGCAGCTCTAGTTTTCTCGGCTACCTCTCCGAGAAACACGACAAAAATGCTGATTTCCACGCTTCTCGATCGAAGCTCTTCATATCGCGATAAGAATAATTAATGTCTCTAAACATCTTATCTGTCTTATTTTCTCCTCTCTTCGCCACTCTCGTTGCTTTTATTTTCGAATAAACCTGTCTCTTTACAAGTTATCAGTATAAAGACAGAGATATGTCCGTCAAGTATATCCCATCATTATAATATGATAAGGATAACTGTTGAAAGGCTAAAACGGATTTTAGCCAGGTGGTTTTAATATCGCGCGAAATAAGGAGGTGAGGGAGGTAGCTTTATGACGATGGGCGAGCCTGGCCTTGCTCTCGTTCGATGCAAACGATCGAGATAAATGGTCCAAAGGGTGTGGACTCGAGATGGACGAGAGTGTCCCTGGGGTTGCCGGCAGGGACATCGGGGAGACACAAAGAGGGAGAGGGAGACGACGGGAGAAGAAGGTAGGGGTCGAGTGCCCGGGGTCAATCTATAATAAAGCTGGCGTTATCTTGACCGGCTAGCGTGAACGAAGGCTAGAGGCTCGTAAAAAAAAGAGGGAGGACGCTGCTTAAGAATGGATTACGGGAATGAAATCGGAGAACTGATGTTTCGCAGTCGGAGTATCCTGCGGCGTCAACTTTGAGAGGGGCGCATGCGTCGCGATTAAAAATAAAGACGGAGCCGTTTAGAGAGTAAGGTAGAAATATGAGACACCCATTATAGAGACATTGCAATTGTATCCCTCCAAGAATGATTTTCTTCGCAGCTTAGATATATTTTTTATCTCATCGCGAAGGTTCCTTTAATTTGCCACATAAATCGAAGCATTTTCGGAATGAAATGATTTTCGTCAGATATGTAGAAACGCGTTGTAACAAATGATTCTTATATATCGGCTTCTCCCTCCGACTGCCCTGGCCGTCGTTATTCCAAGCGATTGAGTGCAGTTGTTAGCAATTGGTAATTCGGTACAATCATCAGACGCGGAAGGAAAAGAGACCGAGGTGAAAGACGGAGAAAATGTTAGAACGGCAAAAAGCATGACTGAAACTTGAATACATATTTAAGAAACACTAATTAAATAAGATAAAAATAGTTTAGTTGCGTTCTAACATGGTGCCGTAAAGTAGTGTCTGGTCATTGCAACGAACATTGCGTATTTATCGTAGGAGGCTCTAAATCTTTCTCGTAGAGATACGAGAGGTATCTCTTGTTCAGATATACCAGATCCATTATTATGTTACGCGGAAGAATCACCTGTCGGCCTACCTGTTACTCGAGCTAACACGCGTGAAACTCATTGTAATGCATAAGGGGCGCATCAGCTAACCCTTTATGCTAATAGCGCCGAGGTGGATGTTACGCCGGGGTGATTTTTATCGCGCATTTTAAAGGCCATTTGCTTAATGAGCCGCGGAACATGCGCGTTTAGAATACCACTTGCGCTCGAAAACGATCGCTATATAATCGAAAAATACCGTCAATTCTCCTTTCCATTAGTTCCTCTATATTATCATTAAATGTTTTTTATTTACACGTAATATTATATTACGATACAACACGTAATTATCGCGCAGCTTTAGCGTATTTCGTATATATTTTTGAAACATTATGTATTTAAATTTATACATATTTAATGTCTGATCTCATATATATATATAGAGTCTCCCAAAACTTTCAAATTCTCACATTCTCTGGCCAATTTGCAGACGATTTTTTTTCTGCAAAAATGTCGAAGGGTATCATCAATTTTTCCAAGCTTTCAATTTGTGTCATTTTTGATATATCTTTGTCATTAAGCCTTAAATTTTATTAAAGTAAATTTCATTTAAAATTAATTAAAGAATGCAATTGTGTTAATTTTTTAATTGTCCATAAATTTTAGTTTGCAAAAAGCCCTTTTTTTAATTGCTTATAACTCGAAAATTATTGATGCCTTAACAAATTTCTGCTGAGAAAAATCGTTTTTAAATTAATCAGAAAATCCTTAAAAAATAATTTAAAGATTTTAACACATCCTATATATATTTATTAAGATAATGGGATTTTTTAAAAAAGATGCAATTATTATTCTAAATATATATTCTTTAAATTTATATCATCTCTCATATTACGTAATAAATTTGACGGCGAACTATGATTAACTTTACTATGAGTTGGGAAGACGTAGTGACTTTACGAAAAATTTTCTTCCATGATATTCGGCCGTAATTTCGGTTATTACAGTTATACTTCCGGTATATACCGGCTCGTGTGCTTCTTGCGGAATCCATAATAGCCGATCCCCGCTGCAAACAATAGAAAAATTATGTTCACGAGAGTTTTGCAGTTCCAGAGTTCCGCAATCTTTCCCCCGTAGTTTCATACCGGAGCGTGTCGAGAGCCCGCCGTTTATTCCGGACACATGATGAGCGCTTGTGCGGGTATATGCTAGGTGACCAGTGTATACATACATATCGGTGTGTTTAACTAGCCGTGTGTGCGAATGTGTGTACGTGCGCGCATGGGCTGCAAAAATATATCTCGAACTTACGCCCGCTAACTTTCTCGATTTAGAAATGATTTGCGAGCATTGAGAAGAAGCTGCAATTTCTCTTGTCCCGGGAGCACAGGATGGGCGGTGCTTCTTTGCTCGCGCTTATTAGCTTTTTATTTCGACAACGTTTTTGCATTTTATCGACAGCTTTTCGAACAAATGCGCGAAACATTTCGGTTATTACGTTTCTTACAGAAAAATATCGTTAATCCATCTTACCTTATTGTTAGCATAAATAATTTTTATGATAAAACTAAATACGCGATATATAACACACGCACACATAAATCGTGATATAACTTTAATTATTATTTATTTTTAATTGCGTATTTTATGACGAATCAAGAAATTATGAGTAAACCTGCATACATTCTATCGACGAAACAGGCTGGTTGAGTAATTTTCTACTAATAATACGGAGACATTTTTCGACGTTTTTAGACCTATCTCGCGGGCGCACATGTACACGGGCCAAATGGTGTGCAGTTACGTCATAAAGAGGCCCACAGCAGCCCTATCGTAACTGGAGTTGGCGCGATCTCGCTTCGCGCCCCTTCGAACGAGGAGGTTTCTTTTAATTAAACTGCCCCCACCTTCTTCCACCTAGTTATCCCGCCTTTTCCGGCAAAAACGGGATTCTCGAGAGACATAACAACCGGCAGGCACGCGTTATCAGTGCCCACCAGCGATCCGAGCAGTTTCCACCCCTCCTCTGACAGTAGATCCGACTCCGACTTTGTTAAAACTCACTCTCGCGCTGTTAACGATGACACTTTCTATTGCCAAGTTGTAACGCAATATCGTAATATGCTTGAAATAGCTGAAGAAGATGGTTATAAGGACTTTAAAAAAAACAAATCGCTTACGATCTTTCATTGTGACGTTTTATATTGGATTTCAAATAATCTATTGTCATGGAATGTATATAATGAAAATTACATATCTCGAATTTATAAAAATTCTTAGATTTCGCGCACTTAAAATTCAGAAAGTGTGATACAGTTTCATAATTTTATATTTTATGCACACTTGATTAGAATATCTTTAGCCATCTATTAAATCAGGCATGAGCGAAGCCGTGACTCACGTTTCTGGGCGGAAATAAAAGGGATCAAGCACGACGATATAGATGAGGACAAAGTTACGAAGCTGGTGTCATGTTGCACGCTCATAATCCTGAGCACCGTCTCGCCGCACCTTTGTACCTTTTTGTTCTCTCTCTCTCTCTCTCTCTCTCTCTCTCTCTCTATCGCAAATTACTTATAATATCTGTCAGCGGACAGATACGGTCGATGGCGCCTTTACCATTGCGTTGCAGCAATCCCTCGGAGAAATGCCCTCTTTATTATCTATCAGAAGCAATCTACCGAACACTTTCCTCTTTGCTCCTTTTTCCTTTCGTTTTCCGTTTGTCCCTTCCCCTTGCCCGTTCCCCTTTATCTTCTCTCCCGTTTTCGCCCCGGGCTTAACGTCCAGGGCTAATTCCGGAGCGAGAGCATCGCTTACGTTCGTTACTATTCGTCGAAATTGACTGTCGTTGGTAAGCGATTTTTTTCAAAGATGTGTATTTTTATACGAGACACAGTTGATACATCATTGATTATATTTTTTTAAATAAAATTAAACTAGAATGTCCTTAATTGTAAATAAGAATTTTACGTATCATAATATTTATTTATATTTATTTTCTCAGAAATTTAAAAAGATACAATATTTGAACAAACATTAATATCTAGTATATTTAATTTTGATATTATGGATTTAATTTATATTAAATTATTGCAAAAAAGCTGCTCAGGTTGATTTTAGGCGAGTCGAAATATTCCTCTTTCTTTTGATCTCAATCTAACATTTGTTATTTTAAACGGTCTGATTATTCTGTTTTGAAATAAATTAATCTATTAATTTACCAAAAGTTCCTCTTTTAAATATCTAAGTATTAAAATAAAACTATTCGTTTACTGCCTAGAGGTACAAAATAAAAGCAAAATTATGATCTTTAATTCGCAAAATTCGACAAGAGTCAAAATAGAATTCTATTTATCGTGTTGTATTTCGTACACACACATTCTATGACATATACGTATATATATATTTAATATAAATATGTATTTTGATTTGTTTTCAAGATTTTCTGTATTAAAAGGCATATAAAATTACAAGTAGAATTTTATTTTGTAAGTCGTTTAAAGCGACCTTAACAAGATCCGCATCGTTGTGCATCGTCTTAAGCTAGTTTCGCGACGAGTATGTAATTAGTTCCAGCCGCAGCGAATCTTGCCAGAGTGGTATAATACGGCCGATCGACAAAGAAATCGGACCACATCTCGGCCTGGCGTGCGGCTCGGCGCTGACAGCTTTTCAGGTTCACTAGGAATGCCCCGAACGTCCCGGCCGTATAAACCAGCCGGCTAATTTAGACCGACTGTCCCGTGAAATTACCGGGACTCGCGGGTAATGAGAGAACGAATAGGGTGGGATAGGCCCCAGCCCTTGGACAGTGGTCGGCTAATCACGACCGCTCGTTAGCGAATTGAATGCGCCGCGTAGAAAGTCAAAGAGAGTTCCCTTCTGCCTTAAAAAGAACTCCGGCCATTGCCGTGGCCGTCGCTCAAAACACCGCACGTTCGTAGTTGCCGTCGCGACACTGTTTCTCGGATGAATCTCTCAGTAATGTCTAAAATGATCTCGTTTCATGACGAGATTTCCGATTGACGTTTGAATTGACGTTTGGATTGCAGCACAATAACGGTAACATCTCTAATCATGGGACAAGAAAAATGAAAAATTTGAAAATTTACGCCTGGAATTTTGAATATAAAATTGTTTTTTTTTGGCTAACAGCATCTGTTTGCCATTGATTGATAATTTGAACGAATCTACACGGTAAATACCGTGGGATTTACGGAAAAACTGTACAATGCATCGATTGTCGCTAACTTAATGGACACCCTATATTTGCTCATTAACGAACCCTCTGTCGCGAATTCAGCGCGCTTCTACCAATACGAAGACTGCGCTGACAGACGAGAAGGATGCTGAGAAGAATAAGGAGAAGGGAAGCTGAATCCAGGCAGCGGATAAAGATGGGAAGGAGAAAAGGACGAAAAAGAAGGACGGGTCCCTCGTTACAACTTCTGCGAGGAGAAGCAATACGTTCGGCTTTCCAGCAACACGAATTACGTTTTCGAGAAACGAAGCGAATCACCGTAAAAAATATCGCTCGCGATATTTTAAGTTACTTCAGAAAGAGGCAAACTGGGACTAATTAATCTTAGCGATTGTATTTTTTTTTTGTGTTGATTGTAATTTTGATGCAATCAGTTAATAACGCACAAATTAATTATTAAATATTAATTAAATAATTAGTTGACATTTAAGTTTCCTTCAATGACGTGACTGTTGACGACAAATTTTTCAAACGTATTAAATTTTGCTACAGTTTTTCAGCCTCAATTTCACACAATTTTAAATCTCTATCCGACGAGGTAAATTTCTTCAGCGATCTTGTAGACAAGTTTTCGACACCGCAAACACCATTCTTCTTGCTGGTGCGATCACGATGAATGAAATGGCCTTTTCTCTTTGCTATCACAAAGACAAAAAGAAAGATCGTATTCGATTCCTTATCGAAATTTCTCTTTTAATTTCACTGTCCGTCTCATTATTTTTTTTCTTTCTCTTCTTATCCAATAAGTATTTATTGCATCTTATGCAAAATATTTCAAATGAAAAAAGGAGGCGCAGATATCATAAAGTTCTATATTTCGATGTGTTATATGTTTTATTGCTTACCGTCGATATTTTAATTAATAAAAACTCAATAACAATCATTATATTTCCAAAGCTTTTATTCGATTGAGAGAAAGAAAAGAAAAACAAAACTACTTTTAATTGTGAATATATAAAATTACCTATGAATTGATACAATTTTTGATATTTCATTCCTGCTTGCAAAAGAATGCAAAGAAACATGCTATCGAAAAAAAAGGAAACCAATACGGTCGATCTCGTGGCGACAGTCGGGAATTGATACAAAGGAGTTTCCATCTTAAATCTTCTTGGTGCTTTTCCCGTTTTTCACGTGGGATGAAACAGTAACGTTTAAAGCGCCGGGTAGCCACCTCCTTCTCCGAGAGGGTTGGGCGAGGACCTCGCCAAATATTTGGTTAGTCTTTGATGGGCTTCGAGAAAGGACAAGGAAAGTACCAGCAGAGCACAGCGGAGGAACCCGGCAAGGAGAAGGAAAAGGTAAGGGGGGAATGGAAAGGGGGAGAAGGAGATCCGAAAGGAAAGAGGATGGAGGCGCGGTCCACGAACGGAGCGGCGGAGGAGATCGTAAGATCCGGAGAATGCCGGGCATTTTTATTGGTTCCAGCTTTGGCTCTCCTTGAAACTCGGGAAGCCGATCAGTCGGACAGAAGGATCGTCGAATCTGATCTCATAGGTGCCTACATTCCCTTCCTCGGCGACAAAGATAAAGGAAAATTTTTAGGACGATTGTTGCGTTAAAATTTCACAATTAAAATAATCGAATCCTCGTGACTTTAGTAGTAGTGCTTCGAACGTAGATTGAAGAACAGTTTGTTTTCTTGAGAGTTTATAATTCCGTTCAAAAAACTCTAATATAATGATATATTTATATATCTACCATTGCAGCAAGAGGCTGCATTAAATATTGCGAATAAATAATCGCACGGTTTTAGAACCGTGTGTGCGTGTATCTTTCAAGATCGAATCCGAATCTCTTCGGGAAGAAAACACCGAGAGAAGATACGGGAAAACTTCATTCGCGATACACATTTCCGCGATGTTCATTCACGAAGGCATCGGACGCGCGGACGCAATTCTGTAAAAATACACGGTTTTACCTCGGAGGTATATCACCCCGCCGCCTATATTCCCATCGCTCGCGATCCCCCACCGTACAATAACATCCCGCTCTTTCCGCTTTTGTATTTTGTAAGTCAATTCGAAACATGAATCGTATAATAATTCAACGAAGCTAAGGAAAACACGACGGATATTATTCGTCCCACCTAGTCCGCCCCTCGACCAGGACTCCATATTTATGTGAACGCGAGGGTAGTTTGTGCGGAACGATGGATCCTCGCATTTCCGTACGTACGTTTTATCGCTTTTAAAACACGCTTGTGGTTATTTTTACTATAAACCTACGAGATCGCAGAGGGATTGTATTCGGGGAATTACGAAATCAATCTATACGATAGATGTTTGAAGTGTACGAAAAAAATTTTGACGAAACTACGCTTCAAGCGTGATTGATTAAATAAATATAAGTTCAATGAATATAACCGAATAATAAGTTATATTTTAATTTAATTGAGTTGTAACACTTTTTAGTTTAATCGACAGTTTTCAAAAGATTATATTTATCTGAAGTAAAAATACTTAATACTTAAAAAAAAAAAGTTGTAAAACGTAAGAAACTTTCTGGTGCAGGTACAAGCCTGATTTTTTGCCTAAAATTATACCGGGGCTGGGCGTGGAATAATGTATGTAGTTCGCCATAGAAGCGAACTAGTTGCAATTCCAATGAGAAAACTGAGTGCTATGTGAGCTTCGTATCTCGACGGATTTCTGTCTTCTCGCCTCTCATACATATTGTGATTACTTCTGCGGCAAGAGGAGAGGAAGCGCATGTACGCGCACATTTATTTATCATAGAACGGCACAACGAAAACGCATGTACTACTTTTACAGACATGACTATATATGTAGGTGCAAAACAAAAAAAAAAATGGAAAGAAAAAAAAAACAATTTCACAATTTATAGAAAATATGTAGAGATGTTTCAATTGGCATGAAAGAAACGCATTTTTTATCAAACAAAATCGCTTGTGCGTGATCTTTGATCTTCAGCGAGACGAGAGTTTCGAGAATGAATAGTCGCTCCAACTGAAGAGCGAGATTAAAGTAGACTCTAAAAAGCGGACTCGCGCGCGCGGTGATCGATCGGTGACGATAACGAATCGTTTCGTACGTACAGCAACAACGATCTTATCGATGAAGTTTCCATTTCCGTTTGCTCTCCCGCTCTCGTTCTCGCGCTAGTTCGCCGAGCTTTCCCTACACTCGCGCGTTTTTCTTTTCCTTCCCTCTCTCTCTCTCTCTCTCTCTCTCTCTTTATTCTATTTTCGCGGCGCGCGCATTTTCTCTTTTCAACCCCGATCTCGATATCCGGGCCGATGCTAAATAGCAGAAACATAATTCCGTGAGTGCGAGGAAATTGCTTTATCGCGCGGAATAATGGTCCGTATTCACGTGTAACCCCTCGTAAGTCTCCTCGCCCGATGCTTGCACTTTTCGGAGATTGCACGTGTCCGAACCGCCCACGCATCCTCTTTGCATCGTTTTGCGTCGCATAAATGCCGTATCGCTACGGCAATGCATCGGGAAAGGAGGGTAGGTTGAATGGTCAGGAATCGAACGTGACAGCTTCGCTATATCGGCGTTCTGACAAATGCGGAAAATCAATACTTCGCCCATAACACACTATTCTGTCTATGCAGTAGCGAATTTTCTGATATTTACTTAAATTCGGAATATTATAGTGAATATTATTTTATATTTTATATTCAAAATATATTGTAGTATAATCTAGGAATTTTATTGACAAATTAGTATTTTTTTTATTGGCAAATTTGTAACATAAGAAATGTCAAATTGAAATGTAAACAAGTATATATTCTAATTAAATATTCGATTTCAGATTTTTAGCAAACGTCTATTTTTCTAGAATATAATTTCTAATAGAATCACTTCAGACCCACAATCATGTATTGCTTAATCACGCAACAATAATTTGCTCATAAAGTTATTTAATTAGAATATCGATTTCTTTTACGGGAATTTTTTGTAAAATCCTGAATTTTTGTAAAATAGATGCGCATCTATAAACACATAAATTAATGTAAAACTAAATCAAAAGTTACTTATCCTTTATTTAAACTGTTTAAATAGTCTTTCTAAATTAATATCGATAATACATTGACTTATGTGCCGTATAAGTCATATGACATATTTTATCCGGCTATTGCGCCGAAAGATACATACCTGCAGACAATTTCTTTTACGCCTGGGCCCGCGGCGAGAAAAATTGTTAAGAGAAATTTTTCTGACTTTAAGTGACGTTGATGTACGAGCGTAACCGAGAGAACGCCTGCAGAAATGTCAGATTCCTTTATTCCCCGCGAAAAGCACAGAAACCAACACCCCTAATCGGATAGCGCGATTCTGTAATTAAGAAGTATGAATTATTAAGTTAAGCGCAAGATTATAATACAAAGAGCGTAAATTTTTGCGATCGTACGATTAATAATTTTTTTAAAAAAAGGAAGAGAGAGAGAGAGAGAGAGAGAGAGGGAGATTTTGTTATATTAAATATTTGTAATTTTACAAACTCTCGATCTACTCATAATGGCATATAAGATAAGATTGATGAAATATAAATTGTAAGATTTTTTAACGGACATTCCCCGTCAGCCGTTCGGGAATCTGGCAATCATTCCTTCTTTAATTGCGCACTAATTAGCTCAGCGTCAATCGTAGTAGTGGCCGTTTCATACGTCGACAGGAACCGCAGCCTATAATTCGATCCGTACGTCGAGTTCTTTGCGGTGGGTAATTAAAAGCATTGTCAGAGCGAAATACACGGACTAAAAGGGTTCAGGATTCGTCGAGAGAAAAGACGCTTTCGTTTCGTGTTTAGGTACAATCGGTAATTACAAATCGCGAGTGAAATCTTAATGAATCCCGACTCACATTCAGGAATGCAATAATCGTGACGTGCAACAAGCGTGACAAAATTATAAGAGAAAATCGTCAAAGTGTAATTAGCAATTTGTAATTATTGGACAATAAGCTCTTACTAAATTACATAATATATAATAATAATTATATAATATAATCATTATATTTTATATATATATATATATATATATATATATATATATAATATATTATATAATATAAATATATAACTTTGAAAGTTTAATCTATCATGCTACTATTTTTTATCTATTGTATTTTATATTATTCACTTAAATAGAAAGAAGAAGATTTGACCTCTCTCCATCAAATAGAAATGCAAATTTATTAATGTATTTATTACAATATAAATTTACAATCACACGTAAGACGATTTGACGGCAGTATACATACACATGTACATACTTTCTTTCGTCTCGAAACTCACGCGGATACGCGACTTTTTATTCGCAAGGGGATGAAAGTCATGTCGTGCGGCGAGTGCTCGTCGACGGTTTTCTCTGAAAAGAGAGTAGAGCGGGGGTGTTGGCAAATACGTAGGACGCATTCAGATCAGTCTGCCGGCAGATCGAAAAAGAGGAGAAATCCACCGGACGGGAACGACGACGGGAGAAGTAGAAAAGGTTTCTCGGAGCGTGTCAGCAAGAGACATCAGACAGGCCCCACCATTTCCTCCGGTCGAATACAAATGAAATACGTGCGAATGTATCGCGCATTGTCGCTTTGTACTTCGCAGGGATCAATGCGTGAAAGAGAAAACTTCGTTTCGTCAAAGCGTTTGCGTTCTGCGTACAGCGCAAATAATTAATGAACTCGTCGTGCCTCAAATAATTGCCTCATCTTGATGTAAGTCTCGTGCCTCTCAATTCATCATTACGGTATAAGATTGCATTTCTTATCCGCAATTTTCATGTATCAAATATATGTCAATATATCATTTTCAAGCCGATTAATTAAAATTTTTTACATTGTGGATTAATATGCATCGACAAAAATATTTAAGTTTCCTTTCATTATCGTTCATTTTTGGACAATATTATTATAGATATTATAGATAATGTTATAGATAGATATATTATAGATAGATAATATTATAAATATTCTAGATTCTCTCTCCCTCTCTCTCCCTCTCTCTTTCTCTCTATTCTCTAAATTTTACATCCTTGAAATATGAAAAAAATCAAATGTTATAAATGTAACGATCTCGAAGGATTCTCGAAGCAGCTGGAAAATCAGAATAAATATTGATACATGTCAAAGGGAACGTCGCGTGTAAATGACATTCCAAGAGGATCGCGAGATGCAGCGCGGCTTGTAATATACGTGAGACGGAAAATAGCGGCAATACTCTTGAGTGCTTCGGATGGTGGCCTTGGGGGACCCAGGAACTACGGGATAAGGATTTGCTTTCGCAAAAAGGGGGAAAGAGAGATACTCGTGCGAATGCTACATACAAGAATGCATATGCAGGGAACATAGCCGGTTCTAGGCGCATGAAAACCGGGTGCTTGTCGGGGCGCTCGATATGTAAGCGAGATGTTCTTGAAAATTGAATACAACGAATGAGAAAAAGAGACATTTTCTTCTTACATATATTACATGCAGCAAATAAAAGAATTTTGTTTTTTTAAATCTAGAAATTCTTTTACGCATGTTAATATATTTTTAATGTAATAATATTTAAATATTGAATATTCTTAAGCAGATAATAAAACGCAACACAAATATCAAATGTAAAATATCTGTATTAGAGATACATATATTTCAAAAATTATATAACGAGAGGAAGCAAAATTGTATTAAATGTTTTAACAATATATATTAAAATGTTAACTATTTACATACAAAAAAAAATTTCTTTATTTCATTTATTCTGCAAAATGTTAAAAATAAAACTTATTAATTATTACAGAAATGCAGACATTTTTTTATAAACAAATTATTATAATATAAAAAAATTATGCTTCTACATAGAATAGGACATCAATCTAAAATAGTCTAATCTTATCATAAGAAAAAAAGGAAGACTGCTCCAAGACTGGAACAATCATGGTTGCTTATCGAACTTGAAATATCGTCAAGGCGAGGGTGCCGGGATCGCCTCGACACACTGTGCTGGTCTTCTCGAGGGTCCCATAGTCCATCCCCTTCCTAGATCAATAATACCATTCCCGCGGCGACGCATGCGCTCCGCAGTATTTCTCTTTACAACCCCCATACGCGAGCTGGTTTCCACCCCCGTTGAGCCGCGTTCACGACGCTACGTACCCCATGCAACATTCATAGCGCCATCAATATTATACGCGCGAAATAATAACTTGTGCATTTATTATGAGGGGGCCGACGTTCCTTGCAAAGAGACCGATATAAAAAAAAGGGAATGCGCTCAGATCATGATAAATATGCGTGTAAACTGTTATGCAAATCGATCGACGAATGCTGAAGGGTCGTGAGAAAAGATGGATCGGTGTGTGCAATTTGTCCAGTGATCGATCAGTGAGAAAATTAGCTAAGCAAAGCGTATAAATAAAGAATATTTTGTATTCAATTAATCGAGAAATTATCTATTTTTCACAATAATATACATTATTATTATACATCTAGCAACAATGTTTGTAAACAATGTAAATAGCAACGCGAAAAATCTTGAAATTATAATTCTCTCACGATCCAAATGTCAGTTAATATCCGGCGATTGAAAAAAATCACGCTTATCTTGGCCATGCAAATCATAAAAAAAAAACGTGTTAAGTAATAGTTTACGTCAGAGCAACTTGAAATAAAAATGCAAAAGTACAGACACGTTGCTTTAAAATAATTTACAATCTTGTCTCTTATCGTAATAACGTCATTTTGTTTATCATGCGTCAGTCACAATGGTTGCGAAATAGTGTGTTCGCACAAAAATCTATTTTAATTTTATCGCATTCTGTTATCGCAGCGATAACGGAAACAGCGTAATTGCTCGGAAGTCAACTATGTTTCCAAGTATCGGCTTTACCATCGCTTGATCTCGACGTCTTTCAATTAGAACTGTCAATGTTGGAATCATTTTGGTTACATATGTTTTCGTGGTGAATGTAATTAAGAATTGTTTTTGTTACGGAAGAAAATTATTTGTTTATCATCATGTTTAATCGAATAACGAAATCTCTGTTAACCAAAGAAAACAGGGATCATTTAATGAGGTAATGTTTACATTCAATATACATATAGTGTGTTGACTTAAAAGCATCATATACGATATTATAACATGTAGTGTGTTTCATTTTTACGAACAATTTAATTTTACTAGCAATTTTTCGGTAAGTTAAAATAAATTTCTTTTCAATATAGATACCGAGATTTATTGTCTGCCAACGTTGTTTGGAAAATTTTTTTCTTTTTTAATACTGTGTGTAAATATAATTTTAAATTTTATTCATATTATTTACAAATTGTTATAAAACTAAGATAAAAAATAAAATTATTTTGTTAATCGTGGCTGAATTATACATTTGTATCTCCTTGTCTCTGTCTCTATCTCTTCTTGGGATGATTGCACTTGCTACTTTAGACTAACATAAAAGTGCAATTTATGGAAAATAAACTACTTTTTCAGCACTCATTTCTGGGGCCCGGTATTCAACTGGATGATACCCATAGCGACTATATCCGACACGCGAAAGCATCCGAAAATCATTAGCGGCAAAATGACTGTGGGTGAGTTCGACCTAACTCTATTGGTGAACCTTTCGAAGAATTCGTTCTCCATCTCACATAATAATCATATATCGCGACAGAGCGAGAGAATACGCGGCAAACAGTGAGAGAAGGGACAAGGGGCAAGGGAGTGATGACGAGAGGGCCCAAGAAGGGCCCATAAAATAATTGCTGCTTGAGCGCAGCAAATATCCGTTTATTTCCTAATGAGCGACACGCCGCAAATATTTTAAATGCATATCGATCTAAAGCAAGTTTGCAAATAAATTGCCGAATAGCGAATTGTTATAAACCATATATATTTTTAATCATTTAAATGTAATACTTGATCTGCTCGCTAAAGAATTTTCTCTGATTGTGAGCCTCGTAAACGTGTTTCAAAACACTTATATTGTAGAAACAAAAAGCCACTTTAAATTCCTTTTATTCTCCTTTAATATAAAAATTAAATAATATTAAATAATAAATTATACACGTATTATATATATTTGATTTGATTTACATATAACTTTTTTTAGCCTTATCTTATGAGAAATGATAAATATGAATTTTCATATTGATCGAACGCATGTTCCTTATTTGATTCAACTTTTTTTTTTTAATTTTCAGCCTTATCCTTGTATTCCTTAGTATTCATGCGATTCGCTTGGAAAGTACAACCGCGAAATTTATTACTGTTCGCGTGTCACATAACTAACGCTGGGGCCCAAATTGCGCAAGGTTACAGATTTATCAACTACCATTATCTTCAACGAGAAGAATACGATCAGAAGAAGTGACGTAAGTAATCAGGTAGACCTGCAAAAAACTGCGCGATTACAAAACGTCAAAATTAATAAAAAATTTGTTTTTTTATAGTTTATAGGCTTTAAAATAATCATAATTAAATATGTATATGTATATAGTAAAATGACAATAATATGACGCCGATAGAGAGGCATCGCAACATATTTATTCGAGAATGGAGTAAAAAAAATTATACGTGAATTTAGAACACGAATATAAAAAAATTTAATACAATCATAAAAAACTCTCTCCATTTTTTCTCATTTACATTATCATGTGTATAAATTATATGCGCAATTATATTGTATAATAAAATATATTATGTATATATAAATTCTATTCTATATATATATATATATATATATATATATATATATATATATATATATAGAAGATATATATATAAGATATATATATATATATATATCTTATCAACTAGTAATGCTCTAGTACTCGTGGCAAAAATCTCATCGTTACTCAACAGTTTTTTTTTTATTTCAGCAATTTAGATTAATGCAAACAATGGCAGTGCTGTATTAGATTTAACCGTCGCAATTATTAAAACATAAGCGTGTAATATATTGTAATAATTGCTAATACATTGTAGAAAACCAGTTCGCTCGAGGGCCTGGCGTAATGTATTCTGGCGCAATGTTAACACTGTTGCATACATTCCGCTTATTAAGTTATTCCGTTATTATTCTTGTGCTAATTATAGCTAACGCAGTGTTTACGATTCAGCGATTGCGTGCTACAAGGAGACGAGATTCAAGTACGCTCCAAAGATATGTGTAACGTCTCTTGCTCTTTGTAAAATTATCTTTCCTCGATCGTAACTGGAATGATAAGATTCCGCGCAGTTTTTCTGAGACTGAGATACTTGATATTTTTGATCGCCGTTTAAATACCGTAGACGACGTCGGTCTTTTATATATCGTTCATATCGCACATTCCATCCATTCGTAGCATCTTTAATAAATTTGGAATTAATGCAATTTCGATAAAAACTTGGCACGCTTTTCACATTGTTTTGAATTTTTTAAATATTTATTTCCTTTATTTTATAATCATATAAATTTTCTCTTATTTCTTTCGAACAGATGATTTTATTGAATTTTCTAAAAAAAACAAAAGGATCATGCTTCTTTTTTTTTTCTTCAAGTTTTCTTTCTTTTCCTTTGTCTATCGTTGCTTTTCCGATCGTATTCGAAGGGCATGACTTATTCGGCCCTAAATTCGGCAGTATCAACGAATGTATAAGGAGAGCAATAATTTTCTGGGGTGGCCTCTCTCACTTTCTCTCGTTCTCTTTCTACTACAGGGACGCGGGGCACGGTACAGCTCTCGATCGTGCTGGGGGTGATTTTATGGGATCTGGCACGGATCAGACGCACGAATCTATCCTCCGGTATATTCCGGTTTTTCCGAATGCTAAGCCGCGTCGTCTTTCTCTTTCCGATATGTTTTCCTTTCCCCTCTCTCTCTCTCTCTTTCTCTTTTCGTATCTCTAGTCCTGTTCGGGGATATAAAATCCACCCCCGACTAGCTGAATAAATATATATGGCCTTATTAGCCCTGCTTGGCGTCGATGAAGCGGCACGCCCTGCCGACGCTTCTTTGCCGCTTGCATGATGAAAATGTTTCGGGTGACGTCATGCGACATTTTCTTTACAACTCGTTATAGTCTCAAGTAAAATATTAATTTCTATCGATAGTTCATAGTCTTTAAAAAAATTGATAAAATTATATTTGAAATATTTATGAATGTGTGTTTCGTATAAAATTTACGTAATCCTAAAATATTTTAATTTTCGCTAATCACACGTATCGGCATCTTACGCAGTCGCTCACGATAAGATAAATCTGACGTTTTCCATTCGGTCCTGCGGGTTTTGTCAAGCCCGCGCGGAAACAATCGCAGAATCGTAACGTAGAAAGGGACGTGGAGGAGACGAGGAGCGACAGGGAGAGTCCTGCGGGACTGATTTCACAAACAAATGCCGCCGATTGAATCCTGGCATGTTGCAAGATGGATCGTTCTCTTTGAATCACAGATTACCGGCCGCCTCTGCCTTCCATCTCGCTTCGCGTCGCATCGTACCTTTCGTACGGCCGTTCTCTCCTCCGTTTCGTCCTTCCCGCTGGTCATCTCGCCACTTCGTCCTTCGCGGAGGCGCCTCCACCTCCGTGATCGGTTCCCTTCCGAGCAGGCAGCTCGGCAATTTGCCACATGCCTACGCAGCTGCGACCCTCTCTCTTTCTCTTTCTCTCCATCTCGCTCTTTCGTCACTGACATCTCGAATCTTGCGATGATCGAATTAGACGGAATCGCACAATGTCGGAATCAACGGATTATTATAAAAAATATCGATAAAGTGATAATTTGTAAATAATTTTATTGATCGTTTATGGACATTCGATGCAACTAATTAAATAAACGAATTATTGAATTATATATATTAATAATGGCGAGTAGAGAGACGTATTGAAAAGACAAACGGAGCATCACTAATTCGATCGAAATCGCGCGAAAGACGGCGCTTCGGAAGCGTCGGGCACAATTGAGGAACGTTTCCGCCCGCTTTCGGTTCAAAATAATTCGATGAAGAGGAAAAGAGCACTGCCGCAAGCGAAATGAACTGTAAAGCGGAATGCTCGGATTGTAGAGTCGTCTCCGTGAAGCTGCATGAACTGCGATCGACGGAAAAAAAAAGAGGAAAAGAGAGAGAGAGAGAGAAAGAGAGAAAACCGAGGGGAACGACCCTCGTCTCTCCGAGACTTTTCGACGCTTTCTCTTCGGGACGATCTTTAAATTAAGTGCGTCAGCTTATGACGCCCATGTAAAATCTTGCAGGGTGGATTTTCGATTCGCGTGCACTAGTCGAGAGGAAGGACTTCTGAAATGCGTAGCGAATGCGCGTTGCCGGCGGGGACCCCGAGGGTGAAATGAATCAAGCCCACCCTCACCATGCAGGACATACATTAGGCTGACACCGGACTTACCATTCGGAATGCTGACGATTTCTTATGTCAGGGGACGAAAAGGAATAAGAGTATGTCTCTAGAAAATTGGGGAAATATTTCGTGGATACGAGCGGAAAGGGTTTTTTTTTTCTTTTTTTTTTTGTATGATGCCAATAATAATCGTTAAGTTTCAATATTTTCGATTTTTTCTAAATATAACAATAATATATTTTCTAAAGGTATGAATTATATTTCATAAATTTAAAGAAAACTTTTCCTTAAACTTGATGGAATTTACGATTCTTCTAAAACTATCGACTCGTCTAAACCTAAGTCAAGCGAAATGTTATTATATACCACTCACTATCAAAATAACGAAAAAATGTACTTCGAGATCCATCGAACACGGCTATAAAAAAGATGACTGGGAAACATTCTGCACCAATGACGAGACGTACAAATTCCTGGTGGATTCATAAAAATGTACTTTAGCTACCCCTGTAAAAAATAACAGGAGAGTCGCGGGGCGCGACCATAAGCGCGCCATAAGAGCGTGAGAGCGCGCTGCGTTAAAAAATCATGAGGCTACCACATCTTGCTCATCTCATCCCCCTCTGAAATTACATAAATTCGATAATTTTCTTTCCCAAAAGGCATCATAATTCGTCAAGTTGAACTTAATTCGAAAAACTCAGGCAGGAAAATTTCAAAAGTAATTTCGGAAAATAGGAACGAATGGTTGTCCATTTCCCGCGAATGTGCTCACGACGAATAAGAGACTAAGATTCACGACGAACGTAAGAGTGCGAAAGGTTATGGGGTTTGGGCTGACTGGTCGGCGCACTACGGCGAAATGTTTTTGTTCGAGGGGGAGGGAATGGGCCAACGTAGATGGCAACATAATCCCCGATCGAGGAGCCTGGCACATGGGAACATGGGGGACATCTTATCTTCATATTACACACCCGTCGTGGTTCTCAACCTGAATTGTCCTGCAATGTGTTTTCAGAGCTCGCGGATATCCCAAAGCTGACAGATACAAATTATCTGGATATCAATAATAGTGAATACAATTATTTTACATTTTGCTCCTAAAAAAATGTCAAAAGAAAATTAATTGTATTACTTTAATAATAAAAAAAATATTTATTCCTTAAGAGCTCATTGAAAAAATTGTATTTTGGTGTGAAATTTTGCGCGCGAGGATTTCCATTTTATATATTCTCATTCTGAAAGTAAAGTGCGTTCCTTGCAGTTTCTCCATTAGTATCAACTGATACATTCCAAATCGATATCTCAGGAGATTAATAAATGTCGCATCGGCTGTGGCATTGAATCGATGGATGTCGTATAGCATGCTCTTGGATCGCGTTACCTTAAAAGTTTCGCAGAGAGCAGTAAACAACTTTTGCTTCACACTGGGCGAGAATCACGCGTGTTACCGCGCGGAAGATCCGGAAGTAGATGGACTTGCGTGCACGTACACACGCGGATACACCTACAAGCTCGCATATAGAACGATTTCAGCGACTATGAGGATGGTTTATGACCCGTAACCTTTCTACCCCTTCGAGCCCCTTACCTTCCCTCGCCGATCTTCCAAGCAACGTGACTCCATCCCCCTGTAAACTCGATCCAATATATTAGGGTTAGCTTCGGCGGGAAGAAGCTATCGACGCCGAATCGTCGTCTATGCCATTTCTATCCGTCGAATTTTCGGATTCGTTCCAAAATCGCTCCATGATTTGGATTCCAATAATCGATGGAAAAATTAACAGTGAAAAAATATGCATATCGCAAACAATGATCGCGTTCTCCAAATGAAATGCGAGATATTTTATACACTGGTACTGAAGAAACATTTATGATCCTACAAAAATCAGGTTGCTTAATATCTAATATATTTAACATGTAAAAAAATAATTAAAAATAATTAAATAAATATATATGTATATTATTTAATATAATATTATAACTTTTATATATGATATATTTTATATAAAATATAATAATTTTTTTTTATAAAGAAAGATGTAATATAAACATTAGTTAATTTTTTATAATCATGATTTTAAAGAGTGCGAATTCTTCAAGATTCGTTGCTGATAACTAGAATTGCAAACAGCTGACAAGAATCGCGATAACGCGCGATTTTTTCCCTTCGATTTCCATTTTCCTCGATATGTAGTACTTGGATATTCTACTCTCCGACTGGGCACTACAAGGGATTTCGATACGTTCTGCTAGACGCTGGGGTTGGCAACTTTGAAGGATATTTTTTATTCATGTGACGTGTTTGAGGGCGCGGAAAAACACATTCTCCCGATCCAAGCTAGGATCGAACTAGGGGAATCGTACTTCCACCTACGTCTCTTGGCTAGGATCTTCAATTTTAAAATTCTCCCCGAGCCGGGTCTACGCTCTCGTCCCTTCCGATCAAGATGAACGAGCCATCGTAAAGTAATTCGGTTGAAGTGCGGAAGCTGGACAGTTTTGATCTCTGACAAACTTTAATGCATACGTGTAGTAGTATCTCTTTTACCTAGTTATTACAGTTTGAGCAGTAATAAATTTATACATAAATTATATTTTATTTATGTTTTATCTGCTAATAAGCATGTCAAATAATTACTAACTGCACATCTTAGTCGCATATTTTAAACAAAAACGATAATATCATAGAAATAATTGTATTTTCATTAGCTAAGATTTTAGATCGTGTAATAAAAAGCTCAGAAAATCATGAAATAAAATGGAAAAAAAATATGCCTCGATTTAAAGCAGAGCTCAGCGTCTTTCCCACGCGGTCGCACGATAAAACGGTGTTCAAAAAAAGCTCTTTTACTAATTGGTCGCTCAAAACCAAAGGACGCGGGGAGATTCCCGGGGATCTTGCGAGACGCAGCTCGTCTCATGGGATATCAAGGAAATTCTACGGATCGGAGGCTTTTCAAATATTTAACAGCAATATCCAATTTCGCCTTCTGTATCGCTACAATTCCTCATAGTTGATTTGCCGAGGCTGCCGTTCGACTAAAAGCCATTTTCGATCGATCGCGAGGTACATCTTTAATTAGAAAGCTAAAAAAGTCTCATATAATAAAACATTGTACAATGATATTAAGTTAATCTCACTACGATCGATGGAGCGAGTTTACTCTTTACAATATCTTTTTTTTATTAAAAAAAATATAAATAGCAATAATATAATATATATGTATATCTAAATAATTAGAAACTTTTAAATATTAAGAAAAATTAGATAGTCGTATTTAAGACTCACACGTGAATCAAAGATAATTTTTAAGAATCCTTAATATAATAAATTTTCTCTTTCATCCTTTCAATCAAAACCCGTCAACATAATCAAGAAAGTTAAGACGAGGTGCACGCGCGAAAAACACTTTGGTAAGTTACTGGTTTCGCCAACAGATAATTCCAGTGTGCTAGAAAATTGCGGACATCAGCGACACATAGTGGCTCGTCAATTTGGAAATGACAAGGCGGTCGGTCGCGCGGACACCGCCAAATGGAACTTCTAAATGGGTAAGATATAAGAGTTAACACTCGAGCGAAAGGAGGAATTAGGTGTCTGATGTATGAGCCACCGTCATCTACCCATTCGCTTCCGATGAAGCATGCGTCCTGTAAATGATAGTGACACTCTCTCCGCGTCGTTCCTTCGAAAACATGATAAACTCGACAGAGATGCGTCGCGAAAATAAAAATTTCCTTCATTAAATTATCAAAGATTTAATTTTGCGAAAGGAACATCGACTAACTTTTCACATTTCTTGTATACAAATTATTGAATTATATTCTCGTTTTATTTTATCAATATATTTTTACCGCGAATATAAAAATCTGTAAAAATTAATATCATCGACAAAACCGCGGGATCGATAAACCACACGACTAGGGGAGCGGTTCTTTCGCGCAAAGTTTGCAGATTTGATCTTCGCGACATCGACACAAGCAAACGCACGAGTCGGGGAAGTAGAAGCGAATGGCAGGGTGATGCATGTACCGTGTACACCAAGAGGCGAAGGGATGGCACGGAGAACGTGATCCTGTGACTAATCCGTGAAAGCGTGAAAGGGTTTCCACTCCTTTTTCCACCCCTTTATCCACCCCTTTATCCACTCTACGAGAACACGAGGGTGTCGCGAGGTGACGATCAATCACTCCGTGCCACAGCACCTCCCTTTCCATCCAACTGACATCGCCCTTCCACATTCCCCCTCCCCACAACCCCCGCCGCCCACTTCACCACCCGGGTCAGGATATTCACGTAAAGGGTTTTCACCGATACAGCCGAAACGATACGGTCGGCCTCTTCTTCAATTAAATGCATCTTCCATGCGATCTGTCTACATTATTCGCGCGTGGTTTATCATTGCTTGAGTGTTTGCGAAAATACCCGCTATTATTACATCAATATTTTTACGGCTATTAAAATATATTATAAATATAAAAATTATACTTTATCAAAAGACAAATTTTTACCTTTTATCGCAAACGATGTGTTAATTATTTTTATCAAAATCCTGCGTCGAAAATGTATGATATTTTCATACATATTTTCTCTTCGGCAAGATATCAGCGGCCGTGAATGGAAGAAAGAAAGAAGAAAGAAAGGAAGGAAGGAAGGAAAGAGGAAGAAAGGGCAGCCGGCAGGGAAGAGAAAAAGAGCGATTAAGGATTATAGTGAAGTGGACACGCACTGGAAATCGTAGGTCAAGATATCTAATGGCGCTTTTACGGGCCATGGTGTGTTCGCGTGTCCGGGAGATACTAAAACTAATGTATTCATGAGATAATTATTTCTTGCATTCATTACGGGGCTGTAAAGTTTTTATTGGCCGCTGGTCGAGCCGGTAAAGCGCGAAGCACCCTTACAAAGTTAGAGACGACTCGCTCTTTCGAATCCCGTCTCCTTTTCCTATTTCATTCGGGCCCGTTTATGGCACATTTTTAAGGACAGTCCTTAGGGCCGATAACCGAAACTCAAACAACTTAGCGATATCTGAAATGTTAAAAGCATTCTTCAATAATATTTACGTCGCTGAAGGACTAAAGTGATCAAATAATAATATGAAGAATAACTTTATCGTTGATAAAATTTTATTTTAGATCTTGCATTTAAAAGAAAAGTAATATTAAAAAATCAACATTCTCCATCCGTCGTTATATATATATAGAACTGTATAATGTACCAGTGATATAAATAATTTTGCTCCAAACATAGTTTATATATGACAACAAAAATTTATATCGAGTGCACTTTAACATTTTTTTCCTGATATTTAATTATCTTATATGCAATTACCTTAGAACGCACACATAATTAAATTTAAGAGCGTATACACGATTAAGTTTATATTGTAAGAATTTGCGTGAGGTTTAATTTTGTTTATAGCAAATGCATACTCTATTTGTATAAAGTCTAACATCAAATAGATTGTATAACGAAACATTTCTCGCGTGGAATTGATGAAATCGTTTCCTCTATTAAAACGCGAAGAAAGTATCAATACCGCGCGAAGATTAATGATTAATTGGCCGCGCAGGAATATCGATGACGGCGCGATTGCTCGTGGAGCCTTATTCACCTTTGTACATCCGCCAATTATACCTCTTCAATTAGAGTCACTTCCGTGCAACATCGTTTCAAACATTAAATGATAAAGGGATGCTCGTTAAAAATTTTTTCACCCGCATGACTGGCCGTTTTTCCTTTCCCGCTTCAAATATGCAAATCGCGACTTAATGGCCAATCAGAGAGCTCGGTTGGAAATTGCGCCGCGCTCTCCGATGTCTACTTCATTAAGCGTCTTTACAGCTCTGAAACCGTCCTCTCTCTCTCTCTCTCCATCCCCCGACTTCATTACTGTTAAATAGACATCACAATTCTCTTGTGCAATCCCGATATGCCGCTTGATAGAATGCCGGTGTATCTAGCGATTGTAATTATGCGATCCTCGTATCATATTTCGACACGATATCTTATCACAATAGAATATTACAGATATATATAAATATTTGAATTTAAAAAAATGAAAAAGTTAATATATACGTTTGTAATTTTTGTAAATCTAGATTTTATCTTTGGAGGCAAATACAGCGAATTGATCTTAGTGCAAATTTCTTAAACGTTTTATTAAAATAAAAAATCGAAGGACACAAAAAATCCAGAAATGTACCTAATAGATGTTGTAACTTCCCACATAGGCATTCTTCAGATATACTTTGAATATCTTTTCCTCATTGCTCGGGAGTCTGCGAAGAAAATCGCTTAAATGTTTCTGATTCGACGTCTTATTAAACTCCTACAACGTAATCGAGGATTCCTCGTATTAATACTCTTTTAGTATTGCAGAACCGAAAAACACAGTGAAAGAAGAGGTGAGTCAAATGATAGGAGGGGTTGTGTCCCAGAAGGACGAAGGCGCCGATGGAATATCAACAACATCGCCGAGAATCCTGAACAAAGAACGTTATTCTTTCCTGTATACTGCTTCCTTCGAGTGGAAAAGATACATCAACCTCTCTGTTGTATAAAAATGTGTTTATGCGTTGCATACGGAGATAAGAAACACAGTTTTAAACATTTTTCCATGTCCAGTGACGTTGATAAAACGTTGATAAGAATATACCAACGTCTGTAAAACAGAAAAAGAAAAAAAGTAGACAGAGATAAAGATAAAAGATAGAAAGCTATTTTGAATTTTCTATTTTCTTCGAATCGTTAAAAAAAAATTATTATTTTTTCTATTGTATATTATATTATTTCTCTTCTCATTACGAGATATATTTATTTTAATGTGTCTCTCTAAAATCTCTTTCTCTTATGCCATGTAAAAATACACATGTAAATGAAGGATGAAAAGCTTCTCGTGCAAGAAATCGAGCGATCCTTAAAAGATCGAGATTTAAGAATCGACATAAAGAAAAGTGGAAATTTTCGACATGTGCGAGGGAGAAAAGAGAGCTAATATACGAAGGTGGAGTACCGGAGGAAGAATGGAGTTGACGGTGCGAAAATCATGAAGAGCGGAACCGGAAATGAAGCTCATCGTTATACACTATCCTGACATCAATGGGAGAAGTGTCTGATTGAAGGACCGACCATCACTTATTCAATGTACGAACAACGCAGCTTACGTGACAATTTTTCTAATGAAATATAATTTGCATTTATTTAACATCTCTAGTTTTACATAACAAAAAAACATTGAAGAGAAAAAGATTTGTTTTAAAGTTTAATATATAATCAATCTTGTATAAAACGATACATGATTGGATGTAAAAGGAAATTGGATGTTTTGTGATTTATTACTTTCTTATTCAAATTTCTGACAGATCTATAAAAAAATATCGCCGCTAATCTATCTTAGCATGCACTCTTCTTGCAAGTTAAGTGTGTTACTTACCGGAGGGATGTGGGGAGGACTGAAGAGATCGGATTTTTCCGACGACGAGAAGTGCGCTAAGCGAGAGGACGATCGATGCCGAGGGTGCAAACGTCGAGGCACGAGCATTTTCGCACGTGTTCACAGGCCTGTCTGTGCGATTCCCGTAATCCCGCGCGGCCCGCACTCGAGCTCGCGTTTCTCCCTGTAAAAAGGAAAGCGGAATTGAAATCGGCTTTCCGAAATTGCGCGCCGTCCCGTAAGCATCCCCAGGGAGGGAAATGCAAACACGCCCTCGTCGAATGTGTGGTCCATCAAGGAAAAGGGAGATGACAAAGGCGCAGAATTCTGGAGCTGAGAAAGAAAGAGAGAGAGAGAGATAAAGAGAGACATTCATGTCGTCACTCTCTCAGGATCTGGGCATTCGCATCTAAATCCAAAATAAATCCAAGAGAAGCATCAGGAGCTTTAAGTTCCGACAAACGTACCGTTTGTACACGATTGGTAAAGTGTGGGGAAAAATAGTTTCTTTAAGATCGGGAGAAAAGAATTAGTTATATAAAATATCACACAAGATTTGATTTAAAGAATTAATGACGCTTTCAATATAGTTCTACATTACGATATTAAATACAAATAAATAAATAAGAATATATATGTATAATAAAACAAATATATGTATAATAACAGTATTAAAAACAATAGCATTTGTTATCTAATGTTATTACATTATTAATTATTATTTCATTAAATTTTTTCGTTATTTTGTGTAATGAAAGATGTGTACGTTAAATTCTGGGTAATAAGATTAAGATATTTGAAACCATCATTCATAAAAAAATATTTTAAAATCTGAGACATAAAATTACATATAAAATACGTATTATAATGATCTAATTACTTTAAATACATAAATATGTCATATATTCACTTTACAAAGCTTACCTGTTACTATAAATTAGCGACGTTAGGATTCTTTCTTTAGACATTAACAGACACTAAATATTTAAAATTATGTTTTGTATTATAAGGCGACTAATCGCGTCATCTGTTGTGATATACTATAATTATACATCTACTAAGATGAATGTGTTGTAGGAAATCAATTCTAGCGCCATCATACGAACATCATTCGAATCACGAATACCTCTTCATTACACGTATTTTAAAAATCGATTTGTTTAAAAATGAGGCAAAAATGAAATAGAAAAATATATCATACTTATTTTTATCATATAAATATATATTTTAGTAATAAAATTTTAAAGTGATTTTATATTAAAATATTTTTAGGGGAATTTGTTAAATAAGATCAATTATATAATTAAACGCATTACAACTATAAAATATAACTATACAATTATAAAATATAAAAACTGCAAAAAAACATTGTTATATATATATTTTTTTAACAAAATTTTTAAATAAAAACACAAAACAGCATATTTGTCAGTGTATTGTAAAATAAATTTGACGATGATAGTTTTCTTTCTGTCATATATATTAATATATTTATAAAAAATTTATTTTTTCACGAATATATATATTTAAAAAAAACAGCAGTTTAAAATAAATTAACTCACCTTCTGGTCGTGGTATACACTTTAATGTAAAGTATATAAATAAAAATAATATATTCCAAAAATATTTAAATTATACTATACAATTTATATTGTAAAATCAATTAAAGTAAAATAAAATTACAATACTTATATTTTAAATCAACTAAAAACACTATACATATTGAAAAACATTTGTTTAATGATTGAAAGACTAGACACAGAGTACACATTCTTTCACTCTTGAGTTTCACCATAAAACTGACTACCCTTTTTCCTGAGTCTTGTATGGAAAGCAATAGGGAATGTAAGCTCCACCCATTTCTCACTCCCACAAAAAAAGATTTTAGATTATATGTATATATTATATCGAATTTAAATTCATTACAAAAATATTCATATGGTAGAAAAGTTTTGTCTTTCCATTATATTGTTTGAATTATATATATATTCCATATGTCTTAATTATTTATCTGTATTATATACCAATAAAAATCTGGATATTTCTTATTTCTATAAAAAAGTATTTATATAAAATGCTCTTTTTAAAAATATAATCTATTTAATAACATTTCTCTACAGTTCTCTACAGAACATTAAAACTCCAATACACATTTTTTTGGCAGTTGATCAATGAAAAGGGTGAGTACTTTTTTTTTAGAGAATGGAAAGGGGTAAAAGATTGAAAGGATAGAAAGGGATAAAATTTCTTTTCAAATGATTAGGATATGTTATTGTGCTTATTCCAATATTACCTCAACAAAGAGAGCAATCAATACTTTCATTATATATTTATATTGCAATTTTAATAGATAAAGCAATAAATTATTTAATATTTGTCAAAATATATCTAAATATATCCAAATGATAAAAGTAGAAATTTTTATTTGCAAAGCATGTATGTATTTTTTATTAAATATTTATTTATATAGATAAAGATTATGATGTGAACATCATAGAATTTTTCAATATTTTTAATATTTAATGCCCCTTTTCAAACAATTAAAAATAATTTATAAAGACATTAACATATAAGTATGTGTAAAAGTAAAATGCATCAAAATATTGCTTTTTCACAGCACTTTATAAAATAATCATATATCAACACTACTTTTAATATAGTACATTTGGAATACGCACATTCAAAACCATCATTACTTGCAATAATTCTGACACTCTGATTACTGTTTGATAAGAAGCACATTGCCAAGCAAATTCAACGACAGCCTGTGGCAAACTGAGCTACTCTTTCCATGCAGAGTAGTTTGCAGGGTAGATCCAATACAATCCTGTCCAATCACAGGCAGCTCTCAACCAACCCCCAGGAGTTTATCCTCCGCAAGAAACGTTGGAGAGGGATAGCAAGCGGCAGTCTTTGGAACACGGAGCATGCTCTGACGGAGCAGTCTAAATCCCATGACCCATGCGTAGTACCCTATCAATTTTGACTGAAAACAGGAGAAAAAATTGACCAGTTTAATACTTGTGCAGTAAAGATCAATAGATGTTCTATCAATACTTAATTTATTAATATTACTGATGAATTTTAACTTGTTTAACATAAAAAATACTAATTTTAACTTGTTTAACTTAAAAAATACTTATATATATTGTGTTTATAACATATTTAAATAGAAAATACAAAGATTTTTATGTACATATGTCACAAACTGCTTAAGAATCATAGTCAATACTTTTGCTGCTGCAACACCCCTTTTTTAGCAGCTACCCTTTTTTATGGGGAAAGGGGTGACTATACCCCTTTCAAAGGGGTTAAAATATAAAAGAGGGGACTGTGTGTGGCATCAGAAAAATCTCTTGCTACAACAAGGGGCTAAATGGCAAACTGAAAAAGGCAGTCAGAATGTACCACATTCTGACCGAGTTCTTTCTTATAATTGCAAAATTGTGACACATTTGTTTATTTCCAAGTTTCATGAAACCACATTTACTACATTTTAGTATTAGAAAATATAGTTTCTTTTAAAATACAAAGATCTACGTCATGACAAATTAACATGTAATTAACAATGCGCATTTAATTGTGATTATTTAAATTATTATAATTATAAAGAGAGATTTATGTATTGTTTATATGTCGCGTTTTTTAACCTAACAGAATAACTGGTTTTCTTTTTAGAAAGTATCATACAAAATAATCAAATAATGGGATATTCTTACTTTTAAGAAATGTAATTTGTATTTTTTCATAACAAAATGTGTTCGATATGTTATTCATCACAGATGAGAAAAGAGACATTTTTATCAAACACTTGCAGGTTAGAATTGATTAGAATCTTCGAATCTTACCTACAGAGTTTAGAAGAGACTTGTGAATACGAATTCCAGCAATCCAACATAGTTAGCGACACAGTGATGTTACATTAATAAAATAATCCCAAAGCAAAAGAAAAAAGATTTAAAGATCTCTTTATCAATTAAATAATAACATCATTGATTAACTCTTTTGTTACTTTTTATATTTTTTTCTCTTATAATCTATAAATAGTACAATTTTATATACTTCATATATCATAACATACATTATAAGCTCAGATAATTAAAATTATTTGCATCTCATTGTCAGTAATAAAAAGAAAATAAAAGATTTTTAAAAGTACCAAGAAGCACTTTGCGTTTCATCGAAGCACGTGTCTCCGTGTCTGTCAAAGCAGTCAGGTGATCAGCTGCTAAAGAGCGCGCATGCGTGTCAGAAAATTCTACAATCTCATGTCACTGATTACGATGTTCTCATTCATTATTCTATTATAAATTTTTCATTTTTTTAAAAATAATGTTAATTGAACATCACTGAAAAATGACATTATATCACTTTGGAAATTGTTTGGCATTAGTATACGTGCCATACTACTTAACGTACAAATATTCCGGCTTGTAAGTATCCGAGAAAGATTTTTGAGATTTCTTAACCTAGATTTATAATAAAAGATACAAGTAGTAAAGAAAAATATTTTTAGATCTGAATACGGTGCTTTCTGGAAATGCATCCAAGCAGGTGGTATTTACATCTTCACGCAACTCGTAAAAATGCTGGCACTTGCCACATTTTTCCCAACCGCTGACAATATTGGAGAAGAAGGTTTTGATGTTTTTGGAGTACGCATTATTAGTTTTCTTTCAACAAATTTTGTCCCTTTGCACTCAAACCCTCAAATCTATTGCATTATTACTTCATATTGTAAAAAAATATATAGTACCTATATTTCTTTAGGTTTAAATTTGATATCTTTTTCTACATTAGCTTAAGATTTTACATTTTTTAATTAATTATAGAAATATGTTTTTAGGAATTTTTAAAATCATCTATTGATCTAGCGGACTTGGCAGGAATATTGTTGGTACTGAATGGTATTCCTGGTAAAGGTCATGCTAAAGTGTTAACTGCTGGCATAGGATGGGCAGGAGCGGAAGTGCTGCTCACAAGATTCTTGTTACTTTGGGTTGGAGCTCGTGGTGCTGAATTTGATTGGAAATATATTCAAAAGAGTCTTGAATCAAACATCAATTTGGTAAAAACTTATTGTTTGTTTAATGAGAAATTGAAATATCTATTTAACCCTTAACATGCACTGTGGGGTCAGATTGACAAATTCAACATCAATTTACTCTGATTCCTCATTTCAATTCTCAAAATAAATCTCTTTTTAGAATGCGCTCTATTGCACTAATTTTTTTCTTAAAGTGTCACATCTTGAGAGTAACACGTTAAATTTTTAGCTTAAAATATCAAAAATAGTGTGAGTTCTGATTTTTTGAGTAAAAAAAGTCATTTTTCACGTTGTTTTTTGGTGGAATTTTGGGGAATTTTTTTTCATATTCAAAATCAAATTTTATGTAAAAACACAATTCCGTTGTATAGAAGGATGTTTCAAAGTTATTATGTAATTTTTTCAAGCAAAAAATTCAAATAGCTTCATTGCAGTAAGCATTTAAGAATGGGGGCTGAAACAACTCCAGTGTGACCGTTATGTAATTCTGCTGAAGTATGCACATTAAGGGTTAATATTAAACATGCTTTTTCCACCTTTTTTAATCATAAAAGAATATAAAAAAATTTTTAAACTTATATAATGTGTTTTTAACAGGTACAACATATAACGACTGCAACATTGGTTTGGTTGTGGTCGAGGCATGATTTACGGCGTGGTTTAGTTCCTATAGTGATTGGTATGCTCGTGCTTACAGTGTACAGGCCGCTTGTATTAGACTTTCTTACATCACTTTTATTAGCTGGCCCATGGTCGACATTAATTATTAAAGCTGTCACCACTTTTTTCATGGGCGCAACAACATTACATATTTATGCAGGTCTCGCGCATTCGATTGGAATTTTCTGAACAATATATATATTTATATGCATACTTACTGCATCTACAGTTACATTGAACATAATGTTTTCCATTCCACATTTTTCGATAAAAAAAATATAATATTGTATATTATATAATAAATGCTTTTATGTACATATGTTATATTATTTTTATTATTTTATTTTATTGTACACAAATTTGATTAAGGAATGTATACTATATATAAAGTGAGAATATATACTATAAAGATTAATTTAAGTGAAATAGATGAAGACAGTGCATCCTGTGTCAAGTATGAATTTCAATCTATGATTCAATTTTCTTGATGTTCAGACTGCATTACATAAAGGATGCACTTATATACATATATATATATATATATATATATATATATATATATATATATACCCCAACTCTTTTTCAATCGAAAACATAAATTGCTGAATTACTTTTGATTATTTTTTACATTACTATCTTTATTAATATAGCGTTTCATTATTATTTATGCAATTTTATTTACTTATATTCTCGAAAATTCTTTCGGAGAACAATGGCCGAACGATCTCTATCATCTCACTTTATCCTTTATTCTAGAGATACGATTCTCTCTCTTTTGTGGTTAATAGACGGCAGTGACCGCAAGCCTGTACGTGGATATTCATGGTAACAATCGTTTTAAAATAGAACTCGCCTTAGTTGCTTTGAATTCGAAGCTGTGCCAAAACTAAAAGCAGCAAGTTACTTTTCATCTCCTTGTGTCCTGTAAATGTCTTTATGAAAGACTATATCATTTTTTAAATTAGTTTTTAATATCTAAATATTGTACATCGAATTTGTGTTATAAATAAACAAACATAATATAAATTAATAAAACAAAAAGCATGGAGATATAAAAAGCAATAATTTTTGTGACTTTTTAATAGTTTTTTAAAAATATCTTCTTTTTTTAAATCTAGGACTAATTGTAAGTTAAAATTTTGAAAGATTCATTAATTTTATTTTATTACTTATTTTATTAGTCTTATGAAATTATATAAACTTAAAAATCGTAGAAACAGAAATTGCTTTAGTTTATATAATACTGATTAATCATATAAATAAATTATATAGTGAAATTAATATAGTGAAATATCATTGTAATAATATAGTGAATTATCATTTCGTGGAAAACATTAATTGTAAAATTCACCGTAGATACGATGAAAATGTGTAATATAATTGTTTCAATAACAGCATCTAATGATAAGAATGCTTCAGAAAAGGAGGAAATTTTACTTAAATATAATTCAAAAATCAACTCAAGCAAGACAGATCTGTATACGAACCTGGCTTTTATCTTTCCAGTTAACTCGATAGAGCTCCATTGAATGTTAGAATTGAAATGGACCATTATCTAATAACGCACAATCATATCAATAAACTCTTGTGAACATTGACGAGGCTATTCATATATGCAAATAAGATTGCGATTTTATCTGCGATATTCATTTTGCATCTCAATTGTCTCAATGATCGCGTCACCTTATCGTCTTTTTCTTTAGAAAGTATATTAATGGCAAATCAGAAATCATTTCTTTCTTCAATTAAAAATTATTTTTGCGCATAAGAGATCAAATTTTACTAGTTTACGCGGATCTGTTAACGAATAGTGTGCGCTTACAAATTTATTAAAATTAATCACGATTGCAGTCAATATCATTTTGTTACAATATCATTCGTGACCTCTATCACGCATCGCATTTATCACGTGTAATGAGAGATACACATGTTTAATATATAATATTTTTTCCTTCTATCATCGAATAACTTAAGCTTCTGACATTTACTTACGTAGATATAATAATAAAAAAAATCTCATTTCTTGTGGCGTAATTACGTGTGTATGATTGTCTTATTATTGTAAACATAATATATAGATAATCTTTATCTGTTGTTTTTATGAAAATTATTAGGTTTTGTGAAAATTTCCAGAAGAGCTATGCATGCTGGCTTTTTTGTAAAAATTTGGGGAAAACATTTTTATGTTGAAAGTATATACATTTATTGCATACATATATATATATATATATATATATATATATATATATATATATGTATGTATGTAATAAAATGTTTATAATTTTTATATCTAATTATATGAATTTATAACTAATAATTATTAAAAACTTAAGAAATTTACTGTAATTAAAAGTTATTTAAACTAAATTATTATTATTAGAAAGAAGATCCTTTTCCTTTATTTTAAATCATTCGCTTAATATTTTTTGAATTCTCTTTCTTAACACTTTTGGAATTATTTTGCAAAAAACGCATACATAGCTAAAAGCTACCATAACAACTTTTGATCGATTATTTCGCAAGCTTATCACGAAAACGAGACGTATCTCTATGCGTGCACATGTATATAGATATCCATTAGTAGTTTAGTGTTCTAATATTAATTGACGATATACAAAATTTTCTTGTTATTTTCTAAATTATTTTGACATCGAAGCAAGTTCCAAAGTTCACATTTTGTCTATAAGAAGAAGTTGCTCCACATTGGCGTACATGTCATCTAACCCGACAGGTCAGGACATTAATGATCTGGGCGCGACTCTTCGTTTAACTCCGCCAATGACGGCGAACATATACATATGCGCCTGCATGATCGTTTGCCAAACGATTACATGAAAATAGAGAAAACAACTGTGGACTTTGAACATGCGATCCGCCAAGAAAAATGCGAGCTGGTTTCATCAAGCGTAACACATGTAATTTATGATTCTAATCAGATGTGTATGACGATGTCGTCAAATTGGTATAAATTGTCCAGATCATCGTGCCCTGGATCCAAACAAGACTAAGAACACAAGAATAGTCTTTCTAAATCTTTGAAAATTTTCGTCGAAAAGAGAGGTAGAGTCGATTCAACTGTGATAAAGTAAGCGAAGCTAACATTGCAAATGTAAAAAAAAGACGTTATGTCATTGTACATGATTTTATGGAAAGTAGAAACTGATGAATTTTCATTGTTCATGATTTTCGTGACAAACAGGCACATCGAATTATGGTCGTAAGGAAAAACGAATGTTTGTTCATGGCGCGCAAGTTTGTCTGATATCGTGGTAGAGGGGCCAGCCAGTCTTCCATTGGCAGAAGAGCTCGCCTGCGATTCTGGTCGATGTTGCTAAAAGCCGCGACGGAACCAGAACTACTAGTCGACGGAGAGCAGACAAGTACAGTATCGACCGTTCCAATAAGTGAAATTTATTTTTATCCGAATAAGCACACTTGCGCTCTGCGTTGCGATAGAGAGTGTATTTTCTGAAACAGAAGCAGAGGAATCAAAGCTGAAAAATCGTTGCATCTACAATAAGTCCCGAGAAGCAGCAGCTGAAATATCTCTCTAGTACCAGCTGGCCGAATATCTACATAACGATAGCGCGTCGTTTGTAGGAGGAAGCCGAAGAGGAAGAGAGAAGGAAGGGGAAGAAAATTGGGGCGTAAAGCACAGAGAGTGTCGAAGCAATTAACTATACGGTGATCTCGACTCAAAACCCAAAATCACGAAGGCTCGAGAATCGTGAAGCCATCGATGAGATTGGAGCGAGGTGTCGCTGTTACTATGTAAATTATCAGCAGGTATATTTGGCTGCGCGCGCGCACTGTCGTCAACGAGCACCGACTTCAGCAACGACAACATCATCATCGAAAACAGCAGCGGGAGGAACGGACGTGAGGAAGCGTGAAAAATTAGGCGGCACGCCGCGATCTAGAAACCAGGACCTTTATCTGACCGATTTCAAGGAAGCCCGCAAACTGGCTCCAGAGGTGAGGATCAAGCAAATTGGAATGAGGGAGGACCTGCTATCTATAATACGGCACACGAGCAGCGACCACTTCTCGGAAGAGCTTTAGCCGGGAGCTTGATCAGGAAGTAGAAGCAGGCCAGACTGGCGCTATAACTCGCGAATAGAGAGATATTCGCACGATAGAGTAGAGGTGGCTCTTGCTCGTTGGCCTTTTGGAACGGCTCGCCGTGTCGGGCTTCCTTTTGTTCCAAGGATCCTCGCGATTATCCCTTAGTCAACTAATAATTGTCATCAAAAGAGAAGGAGGAGAACCGTATATTCGAACGACCGATTGTTCTCCGTCATACGGGGTTTCCCGGTTATGCCCTGGGTCGCCGCATGTTTTGACCTGCTAGCGGCTCCGTTACTGGGTTATTGTCTAGCGATCAGAAAACTAGCTCTACAAGCCGGCATTCTGCAGGAGAGAAGAAACGATCTTGTCGGGAAACAGACGTCTAACACGGGAACATCCTCGTACGCTGACGCAGCTACAATGGTTCCTAACACAGAGGAGCGTCAAGGTAAATTTACGCTTGATGTCAACGGAATGTTGTGACGTCTGCTTATATAAGTCATATTTTTTTCTACAGCATCGCATGTTCTCTAAGTATTTATTTCTACAGAGATAAAATGACTTATCTAAATACAATTAAATTTACATCGACACAGTCGATGAAACTAATTTAAAAATGTAGAAAAACTGATAAAAGAACATATGATAAAGGAACACATAAGTCATCAGATAAACATTAAGCTTTCGGTTGTATGAGAACATCTTATTATATAATTCTCGAAAAAAAATCGAGAGAACTAATTAAGATAAAAAATTGTAACAGATCAAAGTCTTAATTACAACAAAATATTGTTGTTGCATAACTTTTTTTAGATTCACGCTACAGAATATTTAAAATTTACATATTATAAATAAAGAAATTAAAAAAAAAGCTTTTGAAATATATTTTAAATTCTTAATTAAACCAGAAATGTAATCACAAAAAATAATTACATATATATATTTAAATTGTCTTACTTATTATATTACTAAATTAAATTAAAAAAATAAATATATCAGTAAAATTTTTAAGAGTTATTATATTTTTTCTCTCATAAATGCTAGTATAATTTTCTTATTGAATTATCTATTGTACGCAATATACACATGATTGTTTGAATAGTTTCATTCAGTCAAGTAATATAATTTCAGTCAAGTAATATAATTGTTTCCTATAAGACTACCAATATATCTATACATGCATTTATATTATTTCACTCGTTATGTCACAATAAACACCAACTGAAAGTAGGCAAAAACCATTTATGCTTTTTATTCTCTTATATTTGAATGCTGAATTTCTCTATGAAAGATGTACATATATATAGAACGCATACATCGCATAAATAACGTAAAGAACATTGGTGAATCTTTTACGTTAGAAGCCGGTTTATAATGAAATTCGAAGAAATAATGAAAAGTGAAAGGAAAATAACGCCTTGCATATTGAGGTCGTCGTCTGTAGTAACCAGCACTATTCTGCTTACATTATATTTATATTTTATTTGCCATTTCTTGTGTTTAATTAACAAAAGCAAATTTTGCATGTTTAAGATGAAAAAAAAATGTACAAGTTTATATTGTACTGTCATTGTTTTTAATATGCTTTGAGAGGTTAAAATTATAAAGAATATAAATAAATATAAATGCAATTTTTTCGTAAAATATTAAACTTAATTTTCTAATTTTATTTCTCATATACGTAGCGCTTTTGAAACAAATCATCAATACATAAAAAAAAAATAATGTTCTATTTTACACTTTTAATTTAGATTTTTCTCATACACGTTATGTGAACTCGAGAATGTAGACATAATTATTAATTCTCATCAATATATGTTTCACTTTTATTACAACATCCGTACTTTTATTCGCGACAATATTCTCATGTTACAAACGACATTGTTTCACATAACATTCTTACAATGCTAATACTTGGAATATAATCTTATGAATGTAATCAAAGAATCAATACCGTGTCTTCAAGAGAGGGAGAGAGAGAGAGAGAGAGAGAGAGAGAGAGAGAGAGAAAGAGGGGAAAATATAAAATTAAAAAGTATTATTGAAGATTAATGAATTACTCATACGAACTTAAATATTGCACCTATAATTTCTGTTTATGATACATAAATATCATGTCCTGTTTCATAACATAATATTTTTCATTAAAATATGCAATTTTCTCACATATGCAGCAACACTTATTGTTAGTTGAAATAATTAACCATATCAAATCAAAAGATAATTGTGAGAATATATGCTTTGTTACGAAAATTATAAAAAATTTATAAAAGAATCTTCAAATAATATAAAAACGATGCTAGAACATTTTGTGATATATAATAGTATTATATATAATACATATATCACTGTATAATATAAAATATTATATATATATATATATATATATATATATATATATATATGTTAATTGTAATTACATAGATATATATGTAACGTTGTGCGATCATACATTTTTAAATAAATAAAATTTCAAAATTTTAAATATTAAATAATATATTTTTACATGAAATTGCATGCGCGTATGTGTATATGTGTATGTGAGAGGGAGAGAAGAAAAAAGTATTTTACATATATTTCACACATTAAAAATTTTTTTTTTTTAATCTGAAAACCAAACATTATATGTCGTTAAATATTATCTATCTGTGACGATAAATCCGTACATATCGAAACGTATTTCAATTTATCATTCCAGAGTGGCATTGAGAAATCGATAACTTATCATTATGTCGTCTAAAAAACCAAACATATTCGTACCTTATCTCATAAGTAAATTATGCAAATACAAAAAAAATTTAAAATTAATATGATTTCTTTCGTAATTTTTTTAATATTTCCGCGAATATAAAAAAGTTGTTGAAGAAATCATGAAGCAAAGATATGGAATGATGTTATAAATCATAACTTTTTAATAATTATTATTAAATTTATTCATAGACTAAACACTTAAATTAAAACATTTTTAAACTTATTAATCTCAATGTTAAAAATAATTTTATATTATTCTTGATCTGTTAAATATTTGTCATTTTTGTTATTAAATAGTAAATATAGTATATTGTATTTATTTTGTGATAATATTGATTAGATAGCACGAATTTAAAGTACTTTTCATTTTAAATTTTAATATATAGAAAGAAAAAGATAAGAGCGCTTATTGTATCTTAACAAATAATATTTTTTCTTGAGTCATTCCGTTTTATTTGCGATATAACCATAATAATTATCCAATAATCAACAATGATTAAAAAATTATCAATTTAGTTCGCGCGCACGTACAGCTTTAATTAATATAATGTCTCAGCACTTAAACAATTTTTAATAGTAATAGAACATACTTCACATTCGGAAAATTTAAAGAAACTACGATAATTATCTTATTTTTTTGTTGTACGATTTTTGCCATCTTTGAAAGGTGGTTTACTATTGGTTTTGATGACGCACGGAAAAGCCAAACTAATGTGCACGAGCATTCGTAATTCTAAATATAAAGTTCGTTCCTGGTGTGGGAACACAAATGGTGACACGAGGCATCATACATATTTGATTGCCCACTTATTTGTCGTCTTAGTATTGGTGAGATTTACATATCGAACGTAGAACGAGTGCAGGACAATCAAGTTTTGATTCTTTCATCGTCTGTCATTTAACTCTGACATTCTTGTCAGCTGTTCGAGAGTCGCATAGAGTAATCTTTAATCTTTATATTTTTACGGAAATATGTGTATGTTAGGTAAGATAATTTGCACGCAGCTTTATATAAACACAAAATAAGTATATAAAATAAATATTTATGTTATTTATCCGTTTATCTTAATGTTAAAACTATTATCAAACTGTTAAAAAATATAGCATGAAAGAGATATAACGAGATTTTAATGTTTTATTTTAAATGTTTTGAATTGATTCCTAAAATCTTTTTTTTTTTAATAGCTTACATTTTAATTAATAAAATTATATACATACATACATACATATATATATATATATATATATATATATATATATATATATATATATAAATTCTCTATCTTTTTTTGTCGTTTTTTAATACTCAGTAAGCTTCTTTGTAAACTGTTGGCATTAAGCGCTCGAGAATTTAGATTAAATACTTGCCATTCTGACTGACTAATCTATTTAATCATTGTTCTTTATTTATGATAAAAAAAACTTTGTTTTTCGTTTTGTCTAGAAAACATTCTACGAGTTTTCCGACTCAAGATTATTGGAATAATTGTATCTTTTTTTACAAATATGTATAAATATGTTTAGCCTTCAACAAGAAATTAACTATTGCTATGATGTGAATTGTTTTTCTGCGCACAGAAAAAAATATGATGTCTCGTAACGTCATGTTTATGCCTGCTTCGTATTCGTAATTAGATGTTGTTGCAAGTGCGTGACGCAACGTAAACATTGAACAAACACAAAATTGAAGCTAACAATAAACAATATTTTTAAATGATTTCATTTACTTCCACAATTCTTGACGCGCTTACCCGTCGTATATACATTTCACGTTCAACGTTATTTCGAAGAAAAACGAGTTACGTTTTTGCAGGTCCAAAGTCACATTGTCATGTACTGTGAATTACATATACCTAATCATTCTCATGTTACTCTACTTATATATTTGTAACTACAAAATCAGACATATTGCCAAAATATATTCGCTACTATAGCAAGCTCATTTAACGAAATGATTCTGACTAATAATATTATATTTAACTTTTGTTCTGTAATTTTGAAAAATTTTGATGACGTTTCGGAGCAAAGTTTCGAGGAAAATATATTTTGCCAGATACATATTATATCGTTATTTTTCGATATATTCTTCATTTATCAAAAAATTAAATTAATCAAATGCGAAATACGATTTTAACACGTTGTCGATTTATGTGTAATGTTACAGAAATTTTGATATTTCTAAGACAAATATTTATTGTACATTTTAATACACTCTTAATAAATTATTTTTTAATATTTAAATATAAATCTAGTTAGGCACAAAATAATCTTTCATCACTAATATGCTAAATCAGTATCTGCACAAGTTGCATAATCAATAAATATATACTTTTTAAAGTTTGTCCATTTTCTATTTAGATCCCGGCAAGGAAAAGGTCGCAGCAAGAATGCCGGCAGTAGCGAAGTCAGCGCGCAAATTTGTTGGGGTTGTTATAGCCATTTGTGGTTTACCAGCTCGTGGGAAAAGCCAAATCAGCCAGAGTCTTGCTCGCAGACTTAATTGGAATGGCGTAACCACAAAAGGTAAATGCATATTTAATGATATATCTTTTTAGATACTATCTTGTCTAATACCGTACATCCGTTACATGACTTTGCAAAGATTTGTTGCACTCATTTATATCGTGTTTGATTTTTATTCTTATTTAAACACATGTATTAGAAAAATGTTTCGTGAATTACAATGCATCATAAATCTTGTTTCAGTTTTTCGCGTGAGTGACTATCGAAGAAAACGAGTCGAACCTCATATATCGCGTGAACTTCTCCGATCAGATAATGCGGCAAACAATGCATTAATGGCTCTCGCACAGAGAGATGCCATGCTAGATTGCTCGGCGTGGCTCGCATCCGGAAATTCCGTAGCGGTAAGTATTCATGGAACATATTTATGACAGTTTTTTTTTATGTGATTACGTAGAGAGATCGCAATATTATTTTCATCGCATAACATCGCCTTTCCGTTAAGATCTCGACTTACTCGACTCTGCCTATCAATAATATCCTTAAAAAATTACGATTAATCGCAATGTTATTATCTTGAGCTTTCCCCGTTTCAAGCTCTTGGACGCTATGCTGATCACGCGAGCGCAGCGCACGGAGGTCTACGATCACTTCTCCGGTCAGCTCGGCTATCGCGTTCTATTCATCGAATGCGTCTGCGACGATCCGGAAATTCTGGAGCACAATCAACAGGAGATTGTGAAACATAGCGCCGACTATGCAGGTGTAGACGCCATCGTGGCCGCGGAAGATCTGCGCTCGAAGATCGCTTTTTATGCCCGATCGTATGAGCCGATGGATGACAGAATCTATCCTAGGATCAGAATCGACACTGCTACTATGGACATGGAGACCTGCAAGGTGTCCGGTCACATTGAAACTACCGTGCTTGGATACCTCGGAGACATCAGTCTTAAACCTCACACTCTTTATTTCTCGAGGGTGAGCAATTAACATTATTTTGCATTATATAACATAAATGAATTGTATAAAAAAAAAATATAGTATTTTCGAGAATTATTGCCTTTCGGATTTGTTTGTGTAAATTTTCAGATATTGTATATGCAGTCATGATTTTACATTTTCTAATTCATATTTTTATATTGCGTTATATACAGCACGGTGAAAGCGAGTACAATGTGCTCGGTAAAGTTGGCGGTGACGCGGTATTAAGTGCCAGGGGCGAGCGTTACGCTCAAGCTTTATCAACCAAGTTTAATGCCATGCGTATTCCCGATCTTCGGGTTCTCACCAGTCGTCTTCGCAGAACAATCGCAACGGCGCGTGGTATCGAAGCCCCTCAGGAGCACGTAGCGGCTTTGAACGAGCTTCATGCGGGAGTGTGCGAGGGTCTCTCCTACGAGGAAATGCAGGAGCATTACCCGCAGGTAATTATATTGATCGAGATCGTCCGATAAACTCAAGTAATTCGCTCGAGATATTGATCGCCAATTAAAAAATATTCGCGTATAAAGACATAGATTAGATGGTTATTTGTGTGGGTGATATTAATTCTTATCAGAGAGTTAAAAATATTGGATGATATAAAGTGAATATAATGTGACAAGACTATATTTCTCATCGTCCACGTAATTTTACGATAGGAGTTCGCCTGGCGTGATCAAGATAAGCTGCGTTATCGTTATCCATGGGGCGAGAGTTACATCGACGCGATGCAACGTGTCGAGCCGGTAATGGCCGAGTTACAGCGCTCCAATAACGTCCTCGTGGTGTCTCATCAAGCGGTGCTGCGCTGCATCATCGGATTCTTCCTCGATAAGAAACCCGAAGAGCTGCCCTACATGGAGGTGCCATTACACACGATAATCCGCGTCGCCAGCCAGGGCTACAATTACAAGCTCGAGTTCTTTAAGCTGCCGATCGAATGCGTCAACACTACTCGCGTCAAGCCCAAAAATTGTAGCGGAGATCGTACCGCTGCCGACGCATTAATCACGGTCCCCGATCATTTCGATATACCGGATCCTTGGAGAAACCCCGGCAATGGGCCTACTCTCGTGCAACAGCATTAAAAAAAATCAACCCGCCGCTTGAAAAGCGACATAAATCGAGTTTTGAATCACGATGAATCGAAGAATTTTAGTATGAGATAATGATATCAGATACAATTTGGCATAAAAATATGATATCAAAATATTTTACGATCAGTGTATGGAAAAAAATATCAAATATAAGATAACATTGCTCATTATCAGTATCAGTTGATATAAATGAAGGATTAATGAGATATTGAAAGATCGATTTACGTTATGTTTTAAACAAATGGCTTATTCAATTATTGGCACTATTGAAATTATTTATTTATTTGTTTTTAATTCTGGGTATAAATATTCACGCTATTATAAAAGAAATAGATCACTACCTTTATTAAAATTCTCGCAGTGGCAATTAAAATGAGTAAATTAATTTTTTTTTTATACGCACGATAGCTGACAGAAGCGTCTATTTCTTGACAGTAATCAATATGCGGACACGCTAAAAATTGTTTGTTTCTCTGATTTTGAGAGTTCTTTTATGTAATGGAGATTACGCACAAATTTTCGAACAGGATATCTTTGACACTGATCGTCGGCGAAGTTTTGCGAATGTTTATCGAATGTCTCGGATCGACTTCAACGATAGGTCTACGATACGGTATCGACTACGCCTTTATAATAAACAACAATTGGAAATCCCCTGGCCCAAAGCCCTCTATGTGTAGCGAAAGATGATAGTTTTGTCAAAAAATTATAGAATTGCTCGGTGATTAAATTACCTGACGTGCTAAATACATATACGTATAGATTTGTATATAGAATGGATGGGAAAATTTAATGTCAAAAACAGTTTGTGATAATAATACATAGAAATACAAAAGTCGCTATGCAACTGAATCATTTTTTTTCGAATGTCAGCATTTTTTCTTAAGTTTTCTCTTAAAATATCTTACAAAACTTTTATTCCGTGCTGTGATCATTTTTTATTAAATGTATGATCTCTTTTGTCATATTTTATTGTTCAAGTGTCATCGAATTTACAATTGTCTTAACGAAGGGGAGGTGAAAGATTACGGAAATGTTTAGGTATATGTAAGAGTTATTATATGTAGCACTTGAGATTTTGAAACATAATGCACACATTAATTACTCTAACAATGATTAGAATCGGCAGAAAATTTATCTCTGGATACTTTAAGATCTTATATTTTTATAAAGGATAGATATTAGATATAATTATAGCCGCTTCTTTCATAGCTATTAATTCGTTTTACATTTTAAACAACAATGCAATATATTTATAATTGTTCCTGCAATTTATAAATATGAAATTATATTAATTATATTATTTTGATAGATAAGTTATAAAAGGAAATTCTTTGCAACGAAACGAATAATAGAAAAAGAATGTTATTATTAATACACTAAAATAGCTTATTATCTTTATCATAGAAATAGATGTTTTATTGCTCCTAGTTTATTAATGGCTAAAACCTAATAAAAATGAGGGCTTATTATCTCAATAATCTTTTTATAAAATAAGTATTGCAGTTATCGCATAAAATGATTCAAATGTATAACAATTGGAAAACATTGATAATTTTATCTTTATTACTATTAAATTGTTTTATATAAAGAAATTTTTTTGTCGCACATATTTGTGAATTAGATCTGTTTAATTCAATATATCGTCTTAAACTTGTTAGAATGTGTATTTTTAGCATAAATGCAATATAGTAATGCGCAGAGAGGGAAAGATGGACATTTAATAATATGTGCATTTTAAGCAAATCAATCATAGTTGTGTTAAAATTGACGAAGTAGATTTTAAAGATTATGTAGATTTTTGTGTGTATTTTGTGTGCACGAGTTAGTTATGATTTCCATTTAACTAACAATAAGATATTGTTCTGGATAAACAAGCAAAATTTTGTGGAATATGATAGATAAGCCAATTCTTATAAACTATTGATTTATATCGATATTTTATTGTGTTTTACTCTTCGTTGTATAGGATAGTTTATTGCATAAACGCGCATAATATTTGATTAGACATGAACGCGAGGTTCTCCAAGATTCAATGCGATTCCAAGCTGTGAAATCTGAAAGAGAATGATTTGCGATTCCTAGAATTAGTTCGATAATTTTTATTCGCACTCTATTGGAAATTACCATCCCTTATCTATGTATGTCTTCTTTTCAAATAAAAAGTCGATCTAGTCGATCTTCCGATGTTTCGACTGCTGAACATTTTGTGACTTTATTCGAAAGTCACAAAATCATGAATTATAATTTGTAATATGTACATTTTATGATTAAGACATATTATTCATAGTTTGGAAGTTTGAGATTTTTTATTTGTACACTCTGTGAATAAATATTTTTTTTTTTATAAAACAGTCTTGTTCTTCGCATTTCTTTGTTTCATGCATTTATCAAATAAAAATATTAGGAAAGTTTCTCTGACCAATTTGGAGATGATTTTTCCTCAATAAAAATATGACGGAGATTGCCATTTTTTGCAAGTTTCCATTTTTTTGTTATCATACATTTTTGTAATTAAACTTTAAATTAAAATTTTTTCTTTCTATTAAAGTTAATTCTGCTTGAAATTAATTGAAATTAATTGAAGAATGTAATTTTTCAAGTCCATAAAATTTAATTTGCAAAACACCCTTTCCTTAAATTATTTATAATTCGTTATTTCAAAAATTCGAAAATTGTTGATGTCTCGACATTTTTATTTGAGGAAAAATTATTCTCAAATTGACCAAAGAATCTTTATTAAAAGGACATTTCATGGACATCCTTTACACAATATATATATACGATATCTAAAATAAATAACATTGCAAAATAATTATGCAAATAATTGTGACTAGTACGTTTTGTGTATGACTAGATAAGTTTTCATAAATACTGTAAGAGCTGAGATTACTAAAAATCAAGCGTGGACTTAAAAGTTCTATATGTGTAATCTTAAATATTAAAATGTGACAAAGATGTCTTTAAGAAGCTTTTTAAAAAACGGACTCATCTGTTATAGGCGATTACGCAGGGAGAAGATGCCAACAGAATAAAGATATTCTTGCGAATATATGCTCTGAATTTTCATTGCATTAATACCGAAAATATGATATATCCTGCTGGAATATAATTTAGAGATTTTCCGCTTCCGATTTATCTCCATCTAAGAGTACTATATACCCGAATTCATTAACTTAGCCGTATAATCTCTTTGTTTAGCGGCTAGATGCAAATCCAGACTTCTCAACATTCTTGCTCGGGTTTCCGCGTTCGACTCTCGTTTGCACAAATCATTCGCCAGAATCTCATCTCTCGAATACAACGATTCGTTTTGTTGGAATGCCAAATCATCGGCCTTGGCCGTACCTAATGAGGGAGATCTGTTTCGCGATTCTCGCACAATGGTTTTCATGAATTCAAGAGCCATTCTCCGACAAGTATCGAAACCTAATAATTGTATTCTCTTACTATGTATCGCATCCGTACGAGGATTCCTCCAATGCGTTTCTCCGTCTATTATTTTAGCGATCGAACTTGGCGTTCCGGGTAGATCTTGAAAAACTTTGGCAAAAATTTCCTTCATTAAATCTTCCTCGCTGCCTGATGCATCTGTAAAATATTTCAACCGAGGCTAATTGGATCGCCAATTATAAAGACTATCTTTAAAATGTGAAAATAAAAAAAATATTAATCAAAACAAATGTATAAAATATTTTTTTTTTACAATATTTAAATACTTATATTGTAAATTGTATTTCAAAATTGTTAAATTGTTTTTTAAATTTATAATTGCTGCTTATAAGAAAAATTTATTATTCCTGAAATATATAAATTTATCATATATGCAAAAAGTTAGCATCTTCCTAGACGATAAAGTAATTTTTTTCCGCTCTACATATCACATGAACGATATGGCGAACGATATTGACGTTGTATTGCATCAAGAATCACGAGATTGCCAAGATATGTTGCAAAAATCAGTTTTCGCCTAACGCCCGCGTATGGATTTGACATTGTTTCGCAATGTAATTGTTATATTATCCAAAATTTGATTTTGCACAGAATCTTTTTCAAGATATTTGTAACAAATAATATAAGTCGTGTGATCTTTTAATTCTTTATTTTATTTTAATGAAATAAAATAATATAGAAATAAAAAAAGAGTCTTGTCTCTTTTATACAAATATTTTATACGATAACAAATTGCTCGAATAAATTATTTGTGGCACTGAAAAATTTAACGTGAAGTATTGACCAAAAGCAAACTTTGTTCTTTACGGAAAACTTTACGAAAAAGCTAGTGATTGCAACTTTTCTCCTTGGGACATTGGAAAAGTTTTTTTTTTCCGGTGATGTCAAACGTATAAGATACGTAATGTCTAGAGAAAGGTAAAGTAAAGAAAAGTTTTCATTACCGAGATCACTTCCACCATTATCGATTTCTGCAATGTATGTGCCTTCATTGATCTTTCGTTGTAATTCTAGGACTCTGGATAAAGCCAATTGGAGGTATTCCTTTGTATTTGGATTCTGTGGAAATGAAATGTATATCCGGACATTATATGAAGCAAAGTTTGATCAATAATAGCGACGTTAAATAAATTTTTTACAATATAGACTATTTTGCTTTCAAAATACTAGATATATAATATAAGTTCTAGTTATTATTAATATGACAATTTAATAATTTATAAAATAGATGGAATATAAACTCTATCTCTTTATTTTCAATAAAACTTTAAAAAAAAATCATTTAAAGTATGAAAGAATTTATTTTAATGTATACATTTCATGTAAAAGTCTAAAAGATAGCATGCATGTTGGTGATATGTTTGGCTTCTGTCACGATCAAACCATATTGTGGTTAAACTTGCTACAACAATTTGTACGACAAAAAATAAACTATCAAATGCAATTGTATTGTGATTTTTTATATAGGTTTCTATATAAGTTTAAAATCAAGTAAAATATTTTTAAATTTTTGCAAATATTTAATTAATAATTAAATCTAAAATGATAAACTTTTCATTATATAAAACTATTAAAATTTTAAATATATCGAATGCATAACATATATATATATATATATATATATATATATATATATATACAAAATAAAAAAATTTATATCGAAAAAAGTATTTTTACCACATCAACCGCAAAAGTCTAGTTCGAGAGGTAACGCTTGGGCTGTTTGCTTCTAGTGAATTGTTTTCTGAATTGTCTTCGCAAATTTGCACAAGAAGTTGAAACTGAATTCAATTTTCGCTTTATAACACGATCGAGCAACTCTTAGTTAAATGCGATGTTACACCGCTTTTTAAGTAAAAACAATTATAATAATTACGGACAAAGAGTGATTATATAAGCATTGTTGAACTTTATTAAACATTCCGATAAATACTAACAGATAATAACAACTTTGTTGGTTATTCTAACAACTTTTACTGTTAACTTTTAATTCAAATTGTCACCTGTGTGCTTGCTATTATGTCTTATTGGTAATGAGATAATTAAATTTATCTTACCGTATGTTGTGTAATTCCTTTTGTTCTTTTAGTGTCACTGCCAACGTCTTCTAAACAAGGTGCCTATACATGTTGAACAAGGTATGAAAAATTTTTATTAAGTTATGTATTTTTAAATAATTATCTACTTTCTTCTGTCTTACAATATTGAAAAAAAGTTTATGTATACATCTTATATTATAGACATATATGTAAGTAAAACATTCTATTCTATACATTCAATACAATTATTATAATAAACATCTTACTATTATAATAAAAATCCATACATTATTTAACAAAATTTTTATATTCATTTATATTTATATTCATTGTTATTATAAACATCTTACCGATGAACATCTCTTCATTATGATTGATATAACACTTGTCCACCTGTAATTCAGTGAATATAAGAATATTTTATATTTTAGAAAAATCGCATCCTCTCTTTTGCAATAAATATATTTTTGTTGAAAAAATCACAAGAATATTATTTCAATAAAATCTGTTTTATTCTGTCTACTTACAAAATAAAAAAAAATCTACTTGTCTATTTTTTTCAATTTTCAATTTTGTGTAATATTATTCATACTGTCTCAACTATTTAAATAACATATAATAATAGTATGTACAATAATAGCATAATATGTTATATTGAACGTTGATAATACATTATTAATTATACTTGAAATAATACCTATTGTACGTCTCCGTATAATATCCGTTCTATTTCAATGTAATTGTTTTAATGTATTGAAATTCAGTTAATTGGATCTGTTTCCAACTTCGATATCTTTTACGTCAAATATTTCTAAGAATCTACAAATGTTTTATTGTTCCAAAATATTATTTCAGAATATCTAGTAGCTCTCCTCTACAAGGAGAGGAGATGAGTACAATTTAATTAATCTTTTAATTAAATTTTCGCGTAATAACTTTTATGTTTCAACGGCATGCTTAAATACATTGTAATTCTTGCAATAAAATTGACGAGAATTGTGCGAACGGATAGATTCAACGATATAGGAGCTATAAAGTTGGCATATGTGCGGGTGGTTGTCTTACAGCTTCGTCATCTAAAAGTAATGTGATACTCACACGTCTTCGCCTCCGTATAGAAACGTGTTTGCAAACTTCGTCTCTTAATTCCGGGATCGGTTGTCCGTTTTATCACGCTTCGTCAGACGCTGCCGGAATGTTTTCCAGAGATTTTCTCTCACACAGGCGCACTAATGATTCCTTTGCCGCGCGCAAAATTTCTTCGATAAATTCTTTCTCGTGAAAAAGAAGCGCTTTTCTTCCGCTTTATTTTCGCGAAACTGCACTTTTTTTTGTGCGCTCTCGTCGTACGACGCGCAAAGAACTGTCAATGAAAATAACCGTTGACCAACGTCGATGGTCTATCAACCCCCTCACTTTCCTAACCGTTGTCTGAGAAACGAGGGAGGGGGGCCCATGTGCGCGAGGGAGTTCGTCCATTTTTACCCATTGGTACCCTTCTGTTTAACCGTCATGTAAGGGTCCGACAGAACGGCAGATGCAAGACCCCCCTCTCCCCGTTTGTTCCCTTTATCGCGCTCTACCCCCTGCGCGTGCCCTGTTGAAAAGAATGGACGAGTGGCACGTGCGAGCGAAAACTTCTACATCGATTATTTTTATTCGACTTGGAAAATGACGTTTGACGTACAGTGATGTTTTTACGCTTGTGTACGTTTTAATAATAAAATTTTTATTTGCACAACAACAAGGAGACAACATTGTTTGTATGTTAAATTATTTATTATATATATATATATATATATATATATATATATATATATATATATATATATATAGTTATCTTTATTACTAAAGTTCACAAGCCACATAAAGCACATGTGGAAAATGTACAAAATACCTTAAAATTATTTCTTGTGAAATGTACAACGCATAAGCGACGTACGTACGCGGGATGTTTCAAAACCAGTCCATCACCAGTTCATTAAATCTTCTCGATCAATTTTTACTTGAGTAAAAAATATAATAATTTTAAAGTTTTGAGACATCCCGTACATAAAGAGTGACATAGAGTATCTAGTATTTAGTGCAGACATTAATGAGATCTTTTTATTATTTGGATCGCTTTTAAAGTACTATTAGATCAATGACTGAAACGTACATCATACAAATCTAATTTAGATATAAATAATCCTACGAGAAGGAATTTGCTAAATATAATTGTATCGATTAATGGATAGATCAATTATAGCTTCAAATTGCATGTAATCTTGCATATAATCACATATAATCTCACCAATACGTTTATACCACTTTAAATTTTCGAACGATAGAATAGAGAACTCATTTTTATTCAACAAATTCATATTTAGATATAATTCTATATAATTAAAAAATATAAAATAAGATTAAAACTATTTACAATTAAAGTATCAAGATTTGACATGAGTTTTGTCTTACATTTGTTTCGTACTTGTACGCTTTTTTTCGCTCATATGATAATCTTATAGAGAGTAAGATTTAATTTAATTCTGTGAGTCAGTCCTCTTGTAAGAAGTATAACAAAGAAAATCGTATAAGAAGTAGATAGGGATATCTACGTATCTCGTTGTACTTCTTACTGTTTTGTCTTTTTTTAATGGCTAATCGCTTATTTATTGCATTGATAAACAAAGTTAGCTTTCGTTGTTTTTGATATTAATAATTATACAAAGGAAATAATTATTACCATTTTTTTATAAAAGATAAATTTTTGATTTTTTTAAATACGAGAAACGTATGAAAAAAATAAGAATTGCTAATTAATAACAACTTGATTGAGTAGGATATACATCGCACACGTATAATAAGTTTTTTAAAAGTACTGCTTTATATATTTCATATTTTAATAGTAGAAAAAATAAATTCTTTTTTTATATGATTTATTTTTTTTGCACAATTATTAAAAAAATAAAATTCTTTCAAATTTTCTTTTATTAAAATTAGATAAATATTAATATTCATTTTGCAGAAATAGAAAATGCGAATTTAAATGAGTCTTACAATCTAAATCATTCTTTCAATTATTCAGTACATTATCAATTATTCTCCCCCACTCCTAAAAAGAAAGTATAATATAGATTACCACAAAATCTGCTTTAAAAGAAGTCTTTCTTCGGAAAAGCGAATTGCAATTTAAATTCATAAATACATTATATATAAAAGAAATAAAAAGAAAAGATTTTAGAATAAATTGCGATGTACATATATTCGCGTGTAATTCTAAATTAATCTCTTTTTTTTTAAACGCGAAAAAGTTACAAGCGAGCGATCATGACTTTCGAAACTATTGTCAAAATATGAATTATCTGAATAGAGTCTTTGAGATCTGTCATTGTATTTTTTTCACATAAAGCCTGATGTATAATAGGCAACCGTTTTGAGGAAGCCGTGTCTATTTTAATTATTCATTATCAACTGCACTCACTCTGCAATTTTTATCAGCATTCGTGTTTCTTTAAAATATTAGCAGATTACTTACGAAAGCAACTTTCGATCGTTGGGAGTAGGTTTAGTCGTTTCTATGCTGCCCATCTCGAACACGCCGGTCGAGTTAAATTCTTGTGTACGTCTTCGGAAGGTGGAACGGAAACTGGTCTCGCAAAACGTGCCCCGCATATCACCCCGATATTTTTGGGAAAAGCCACCATTGTCACGAATTCTGCCTCTTTCTATTCGACCTCCACCGCAAAGGGGGGAGCCACCCGGTAGACAGAAGCATAGATATTTATTAAATCTATATCAAACAGAAAACAGCAAATTATTAAGCACATCGTCGCATTGTTTCTAAATGGCAAGTTTTTTTTCATACGTTTAGTTCGTCTAATATAGGTCTACGATCTTGTTCAGATAATATTATTACAAATGATGGCAGTTGAAAAAAATCTGACAATATTTTCATGCATTGAAGTATAAGTCGATATTTAACGAGCAGCTTATGAGAAAAGCTACTTGTGGAAGAAAATGTATCAACGGTTTTTCCATAGAAAAAACTGCAGAGAATTTGCATACGCTTTCAATGAGATTTTAAAGAGTCAGACAATAACAGTTGATATTAAATGATATAATAAGAGCCTTGATAATATATCAAGGCTATTGAAATTTATGAAGTCATCCCTAATATGCATAATTGTCGCGTAATTACTAATATATATAATTAATAAAAATTTACTATTTTTTTTGTTAGCGCAAATAAGTTCGGCTAATAAGATTACTTTGGAATTGTAAGCAGCAAAAATTTTGATTGCTAGAATAAGTTTTGCGCGATGTACACCATTGATTTTTCTCAATATTTTTACTTGTCTATATAAAAAAAATCTAATAATATATATTTATTAATAACTATGGAATAAGTTAAAACTTTTGCAATATTCAATTATAACTTTGATGAGTTTTTCTAGTTTTATGATCAAGAAATAACATACGAGAATTATACGCGCTTACCTTTGACGAAACGTGCGGCTAATTAAGTATAGGGCTATGGGATTAACGCAGCTGTTGCTGAAACTGAGGCAGAAACCGATTATCCTAAAGGTGTGCCAGAAATTATCATAGTCATCCCGCGACGTGGGGGAGAAGTGAAACCACAGCATAAACACGTGATACGGTAGGAAACAAATCACGAAAACAATTATGAAACACATCACCATTCTGCTCACCTGTCATTGCAGCAAAAAAAGAAAAGAAATAGGATCATGAATATAAATATAATCGACGTTTCAAAAAAAATTAAAATATTAAATATTGTTTAATCGTGCAGGGCATGCTCTTAACGCTTTGGTTGTAAGAAATTATATTTTCATATACCCTCCTGCGCGCCTTTATCTGTTCAAAGCGATGATCGGGGAATTCACCTAGCATATTCCTAGTGGACAATGCTAAATGCCGTGCCATGCCCAGATAGAAACCGGCTATCACGCACAGCGGTATCGCGTAATACACCAAAAATTTGAACATTACTAAGCCTTTTTGATAGTATTCACCTGTGTAATACAAATAATACGTAACACGGTGCCTACTCGTTGCGTTATGTCTTATCTTATGTCTTGAGATATACATATGTCTTCTTGCATATACAGTGTTAACAATAATTTCAGATATAAACTGAGACTCTAAATGATTATTCAATGCTAAAAATACAAAAATTATTGGCTAACAATTTGTCATTAATAAATGATATAAAAAAAAAATTTCCAACAATATTTAAAATATCAGGGATAATCTTTTTCGACAGATAAAAAATAACATTATTATATGAATGATTTAACAATATAAAATTGTCGCATTTCTAATTACAGTTAGCGACATTTGTGATTGCTTTCAAGATAGGCGTACTATGTCTTACCAAACTCCTCGGGAAAAGGGCTGCAGATTAATATGCTGCGATTTCCTTGCAACGGTATAGCCGGAACGTTGGAGAAGAGCGCGGCGGGCATAGCTAAGACAATCGCTAGGAGCCAGATAAGGCATGCCGTTAAAATCGTTAGTGGTTTTGCGCTTAAACCTGCTATGTGGCGACGGATGGGATTCACTATGGCGCAATATCTGCGGAAAGAATCGAGAGAAGATGCGAGAGTACATTAGATTTTATAAATTTACTTAATTTGAAAATAAATTACTTAAGATATACAAACAATTGATTAACTTTTGTATTATATGTCAAATTGTTGCACATTGTTGTTATTATCTAAATTAATGTTGAGTTTAAGATCAAAATAATATTATAAAATTAGAAAAATGTCAAAAAAATGTAATTAAAATTATTTTGATTAAACATAATGTAAATGTCATCAAAAATTAATTTAGAACAATTAATTTTATATGAAACAATCTGATGATGTTACATTTTCCTCTATCCATTGATATGAGTTACATGGTACGCGTTAGTTTTAAGAGGTATTTTATGCTCAAATGTATTATATTAAAATTTCATTTAGTTGTCCGATTAAATGAGTTAAATCAAACTTGCGGATATTCATTATGCGATCCCATCAACTGTATCTAACTTCTTGATTTAATTTGCGTGGCGAAATAAGATGTTTACCTTTCGGCTGACAAAGCCGCTAGAGTAAATACCGACACACCGATTGAAATATCCTTAGCGCATTCGGATAGTTTGCAGATAGTTAACCCCCATGGCCACGACTCTATTGTGTAAAGAATAGACGTGAAAGGTACACAAGTCACAATCACCTATAACAAAGAATTGTCCTGGTTGCTTTAGATTTAGTGCAGCTAAATGATATTATAAAATATATTTACATATGTATATGATAAGTTATCTAAACGTAAGAGAAGAAGAAAAATTGTAAAAATATAATCGACAAATATGGCATTTTCTCTGTATTTTGATTTCTCATTTTTATATAATTAAAAATTCGTCGTATAAACACTTGTTTATTAAAAATTAGTTGTAGACTATAAATTTTCATGCAGAATATAAAGCATTGTGACATATTTTCTTTCTGATTATAGAGAACATAAATAAATTTTTTTACAGAAATTTATTATCACGGAAAGAAGCATTTTGATTGTTCTCTTATTCATGTACTTTTTTTGAAGGAAAAGTGTTATTTTATTATGATAAAGAATTATTCGTTTCAAAAGATTTACTTGTTTTAGAAAGAATATCAATAAATAAGGAAACAGTAATGAGGGGCGAGAGGCTCACCAACAGATCGCCCAGAGCTAAAGATAGCACATAAGTGTTTGGTATATTTCTCATATTGGCGTGGCATAACAGGATAAGAACCAAGATACCATTTCCCGTTACACCCACAATCAGAATTAATGAAAATACTGCTGGCACAATGTAAGTTTCGGGTCGTTGATCATACGGTATGTAATCTAAATCGTATTCCTTTGTTTCGGAGCTTATGTTTATATTGAAAACGTCACTTGTTATAACCATCATCTGTAAAAGAGAAAATATTCTTATCACCAATATTTATTTCTCAATGTTCGACATAAAATGGAAAAAGTCAGAACGATCAAACAACAAAACGAAAACTATATTATATATTACATAGTTGACGAAAATTAATAAAAAACAAGCTAGTGACGCAAATAATGTTTAATTTCTCCTTTTCTTCACAGCATTGATTAACAGAATTTAATTGCAGTTAAACATCAAAAATATCGTAAATGAAAAAATTAATATATTGTCGTAACCTACTTTCCTTGCAAATAGTCATAAAATAATTTGTGCGAGTTAAGATATGATGTTCTTAATTAATAGCTATGCTATATAAATATATAACTTATTTCGTTCTATATACAATGAATGTAATGCAAAATACAGACTATGTGATACGATCGTTTAATATAACACAATATACTGGATTAAAAATAATAATGATAAATCTGATGAATGTTTCGCGATCTCTTATTGTTAGAGAACATATGCAGTTTTTTGCCTTCAAAATGTGACAAAGCAAAATGAAAATTTTTTATCATTATACATATAATTTATACCTTTTCTCGTAATATTTCTATCACAGATGAAATCGCATATGTAGTAATCAAAGGTAAAATGTCAGGGATAATTAAAAATGATATTATAAAGCCGCATTATATCGCCATTTTAGTTCTTTTGAAAAGAATTCATGTATATTTTTTATTTTATTAGTTACTTAAAATTTTAAAATTTAAAAATGCTTTTAATATAATTTATTTTATTTTACTATAAATAACATTGATCTTTAAAAAAACAAACAAGTCGAAAAATGGTCATATTTAGTTGTACAAAAAAATTAATTTATTTATAATAAATCTAATATAAGAAAAACTCCTTGTACAGTTTATTCAATTATTTTAAAAAAGAATCTAAATGCATACATAGTAAGCTAATAAGGGCTTCGATTTTGCTTTTTCACATTGCTTATTGATATTGTCAAGCGGACAGAGAGAGAAAGAGAGAGAGAGAGAGAGAGAGAGAGAGAGAGAGAGAGAGAGAGAGAGAGAGAGAGAGAGAGAGAGAGAGAGAGAGAGAGAGAGAGAGAGAGAGAGAGAGAGAGATATTCAATAACATCATATGTTTGCGCAATCCGACTTATTTATCTGTCAATTTTCTTATTGCAGATTATTTGGCAAATATAAAGTAGATTTATCGCTAGCAAAAGTATTAATTATTTAATAATTAGTTTTGTGCATTGTTAAGTTAGTTTCATTGTTTTTGAATTATTTAGAGCAACAATAAAAAAAAATAATACCTCGCTTGAAACAATATAGAAATTGTAGCATATAAAAGAATAAGTAATACATAAGTATTACATAAAGTAATATACCATTGTACAAATTAAAACATAAAAATTAAGAAATATAATTGAGAAATTATGTTTTATAATAATATTATGTTTTTTAATAGTTATATGTAGGAAAAAGTAAGATAAGACAGACTTTTTAAATCAAATAGTTGCTATAGTAAAATTAGAAAAAAATGACTTTTATATAAAAATATAAATAAAATATTTCAAAATATTCATTATACGAAATAAAATACCAAATTTTTGAAAATAGACAAAAATTTGAAATTTATTACACTTTTTGCTAAACTTGATTTTAATTAGTTTTATTCACTTATGAGGTAAAATGGATTCATTCTATGAGATAAAATAGACCGGTTTTTTTTTTTAATAGAGTACCCATCATTTTAAAATGGTCGTCTGAAGACTAATAAAAATTATCGTGATATCATTGCAACAATTACAACTAGTTATCATTGTAGTGATGTATTGTTCTTATCTTTAAGAGAAAATAAAAAGAGCAATTGTAGAAAAATTCAATCTCTCTCTTGCTGGATATAAATAATTAATAACTGAAGAAGAAAATATATTCTCAAATAAGAAGATCATTTACAACAATTTTTTCGATAAGTATTGCTTTTTAATCTAAAATCGATGAAAGTATAAATTCAATTTGCTTCTGTCTTTGCACGTCTTCGACATGCTTCTCGCCATCATTATATAAGTTTACCATCAAGTAACGAGATCCTTAAAAGACGATCGTTCGATCGTCTCAATCTAAGCGTCGACATATAGCGCAACACGTTTGAAATTATTCCATCATCGTATTTCAAAGTTCTAAAATTTCAAAGTCTGCAATTTGCGAAGCAATTTAAATGGAAAATCTCGATCAAAGTATGGTCGAATAGTTCGATTATTTATTACATATTCTGTTGATTCGCTTCGATATCCTTTATGGATTTTATTATAATATTCACGCATGTCTCAAAATATGAACACAGATATTGCATTTGCATCACTGATCAAGTTGAGATTAATAAAAATAGATATAAAAATTTATTTAATTTAATATTTAATTTATTCTGAAGAACATAAATATACCTCTGGTCACATAAAATAAAAAATGGCCTTGCACATATTTTATTTATAATAGCTTTTAGTATGCATTAAAAATCATGTTTATATCAAAATAAATGAAAAATGTGATTTATCTTTTAAAATAAATTAAAATATATTAATTGGAAATATTAATAATGATCCAATAAGTACTCATGCGATCGAACGGGGCGTACGAGAATGTAACTTTAATTTCTGTGTTTGAATAATTTCCTATCGAAATTTACTAATGTTTGAGACTAAAGAGAGAAAAATATTTTGAAAATTGTAATAATAACATTCTTTTGTGGTTAGTATGTATCAAGATTATTAATTTATTTCTAGTTATTTGTATTTTTTATGTAATACCATCTTCTTTCTCACACACAATGGAATATAAATTGTATAAAATTAAATTTGAATGGAATAAATGGAATAAATATAAAATAAACTTTTGTTTTTAGATAAATATAATTTAATCTCTGTTGAATAAATTTAATAAATGAAACAGAAATGGCTGACTAATAACATAACACATAAATTGCATACTGTAATATAATATTTTGCTCAAGTGCTAATATTAAAGACGTTTTGTATTAATTAAACATTATCAGAAGTGTAACTTACTATGTTGTGTGAATGTTTAATTATTAATAAAATATTCATTTTCTATAAAATTACTGATGACTAGTTGGCAAATCATTTTTTGATCGCCGACATTTCCATCCCGAGGAAAATTACATTTTCCAAAGCGTTTCGATGTGATGCATCGTTGGCAATCTTAAAGCCGACCGATTATTAGAGAGTGTAGAATTTTTCTGTTTTTTTCAGGAGAAATATAGTAAATTGCTATACTTTGCTCAATATAAGAATATCGTTGAAATTAATATAAATTTACTGATTATGAATATAATTGTCTGTTATACTATATTGGAAATTTATTATTGCCAAATGCAACCAATAATAATAATTATTTATACACTCACACATATATTAGTTTTCATTAAACATTGCTTGATATTTGTGTTTATTAATTTCCGATACAATAATGTAATAACAAACATACCAGACATCAAAATTGCATCAATATCTTCTTTGATAAGAATATACCAGTAATTAAAACATAGTATATATTCATTATGATAAATCTTTCTTACTAAATCAAATACCTTTATTTTGTTTATAATTCACACAAATTCATAATTAATTATTTATTATAATATTACAACAAAATGTCTTTTCTAATATTTTGTAAGATTAATCTCTTGCACGATGTAATTTTACGCTTTCTTGTATCAAAGGTAAAATATTTTCTCAAAATTTTGCCATACCATTTACCTCGTGTGTGAAGTTCTACGTCAAAAGTTTCAAAAGTATAAAGTTTATACTCGACGACGAGATCGAAGTTGATTCAATATTGATTCAATAAAGTGTTGTATATATTATCTGAAAATCAGCGAAGCAAGATGTAAAGTTGTTCCAGAAAGAAAATTGTATATCAGAATATTGTTTAGCTTCTAATAAACTTCTAATAAAACTTAGATTTATAATAAATTTAGTCACGTGCGCGCTTGTCTCTCGTTATCCCTTATTCGTCTCTTTCGCTGAACTCTTCACCTCGTAAAACCGTAGACGATTCGCATTTACAAAAAGATCTTGATCAATCTGTTATTCGTGTATGCGGCTATTAATAAACTCTGATATGCGCGCGCGATGAGAAGCTTACTAAAACGACCAAGCGATGTTGCATACCATCTATTTATTCAGCTCCCCGAGGAGCGATCTTTCACAGAGTCAAATGGACTTCAGCCCCGAGAGCAAGCCTTTGATTCTCTCCTTACTTATTATGCTGAACACACATACACACATATACACACACATATTTGTTACTTGCTATTTGTGTCATGTTCAAACGACACAAGACTCCACTGGAGTTCAACGAGAGAGACATTCAAATCGTTATAAATATGCACCTGGCACACAAACTGTATGAAAGCATCTGTCGATACTAAGATTTACGATCAATTTTGCAAGAGCCTCCTTCCTGGCTCTTCGCAAAACTGTTTAACGTACGATTATAAATAGAATCTGAACGCATGCTGTTAATGTTTCAGGAAATATCTGATAACCACAAACAAAATCTTAAGAATTTGAGAGGTAAGATTTTGTCTTGGTGCAGCAGGCGAAACTTTCTTAAGAATTATTTTCCCATGTTATAATAATAATAATAATAATAATAATTATTATTATTATTATTATTATCTTAAGAATTTAATATATTAGAATTATGTAAAAAAATTTTGACCTCTATATAATATATTTTTTATTATACAAAAATTCTGTAATAAAATTTGATTTTTTTGAGCAACTTTTTAAATAATAATTATTTTGTTTTTGATGATCTTTTAAATAGAATTAATGCGCTATTTAAATATGCGCATATTAAGTTGTATATATCATTATTGAATATAATAAACAGCGGGCAAAACATTAATTATATAATTAAGCGGTTTAATCAGGAATCATTTGCCATTATAATAGTTGACAAGCAAATTAATTCGCAGAAAAATATATGAAAAAATGCAAATGCAAAACGCACAAGAATATTACGTACAATTCGTACAATTTATCGTGTCGTGCAATGTACCTCGGCACGATGTATTGATTGATCAATATTCTCTGCCAGCAGTAATTAACGGCGTAATTGAACGTGAGGATTTGTTAGGATGTGTTAGGAACGTGAGGATATGTATATTACTGTTAACGGGGGATTAAAACCCGTTGCAAATTTCATTTTCATTCATTCGTTAGCGTGGCGCGCTATGTAATGATAAACACACCCCCGGGATCATAATTATTTTCGTGTTTATTAATTTTAGCAGCAACTGCGTTCAACGTGCACGCAGTTGCGGTTTGTGTACTTAACGCGGTACGTCAACCTGTACTGTCAATTAAAGGGAATTCGGTAAAATTACCCGAGACACGGGTTAATTTTACGGATTTTCAGCAAGCTTATTTTCTATTAATAGAAAAAAAGATGCATCTTTCTCAAATTGCGCCGGCTTAGAAAACGCATCTGTCGCACAATGCAGCCTCTGTTAGTTTAATCTCCGGTTAGCGCTTTTATCACGCAGTAATATTTACGTCTCACCTTGATTGACAATATCTCGTAAACATCAATTAATTAGAATAATGCATTATACTCTACGTTGTTAGGTTGCTCCTTTCTTCTTACCAGTTTACCAGAGAGAGCAACTATTTATCTTTCTTTTATTATTATTTCATAGGATGTCGTAAACTTAATAGCTAAGTAAATACGCTGTAAAAAGTTTTGTCGCTAATTATTAATCAAATAACGTAAAAGATTTTGAAAAATTTTAATATTCAAAATTAAAAAGAAAATGTAATTTCATCTTTCTATTATTTTTTAATTATAAAAAAAATTATAAAATTTTATTATTGCACTTTAAAAAAAGGGAATTGTTACAAAAAATGAAACAGAAATAAATATTTCTATATCGAAAGGCTCGATCAAATCAAATATTAATGAAATATTCAGAGTTAAATGCTATACAATCGAAAAAAATTAATACAATTAAAAAAAGAATTGCAATATTTTCCACTAACATTAATCAAACGTCATTAATCTAACGTCAATTCAAACGCGTTATTTTATTTACAAGGGCTTTTTTACATAGATTGATATTTTATATCAATTCAATTTTGAACTTAGATTTTTATCTTAATTTTATATATTTACTGTTTAAATGTTTCCGTTTGTTAAAGGTAACTGCAAATTTATTAAAATCTTATTAATCGCTGCAATACAATAACAACTTGTAACTTATAACATATCCCTGATTCAAATCTAAATCTTATAAAGCTCTACGTCTTTCCACACCTTTGCAAAGCAATAATAGATCGATATCGCGCCTCCACATAAACGGTTCGGTGATCGACAAAGCAAATTATACTATAGAAACGGTATTTCACTTCAATAGATCTATGTCAGTTGGAAATGCTTATGATTTAATCTTAATCGATCATAGTCAGTAAATCAGATAAGCAGTGAAGAAATCGAATCAATTTATATTAAAAAAGTAATAGTATATAATTCTTAGAATAATTTACAATTGTCATTGCTTATTTATATTCATATTTCTCATAAGCGTATCTCTTATTCGTGCTTTTCTTTCATGTTACGCATTTAGATATTGCCAAAAGTTAATTTTACGATGAAGAATTATCGAAAAAGTATGTTTGAGACGAAGATAAAAACCCAATAAGAAATTTTATCGAGACTTCGACAGAATGAGATAACTTTTCCAATTGATGATATCGTGAAGAAGAAATTTCACGCTTATCTTGTTCAATTCATGCGAGTAGCTAAATGGAAGTGAAAGGTTGAGAGGAATCGACACAAACTAATATATTTTGTTACTTAACTCTTGCTTGCAAATATTATTTTGTATAAAAAAATAATTTGATATAATTAATAATTAATTCTCTCTCTTTATCTATCTATCTATCTATCTATTTATCTATCTATGTATCTATCTATCTATCTCCTTCCCTATCTCTCTCTCTTCTCCTTCCCCTCTGTCGTTTTCTCTAAATAACAGTTATTTCTTTAAAAATATTTAAAATTAAATATATTTTGTCCGATGCTTTATCGTTTGACTTTTCGATGATTTAAATATAATTCGAATTGAGAATGCGCAATAAAATAGTCAAAACGCAGATCCGAATAATTAATGATACCCTCTCTGATATATTAATCATTAATTTAATAATTGATCTATAATTTAAAATTTTTGTATAATTTAATATTCCGTTTGTATATACGTCACAATATGGAAAATATTTCGGCAGCGAATTAACAATAACATTCGCTATTGTTTACGTTTTATAGCTTTGCTATTATTCATATGGTGACACTTGAATAGTATTGTAATAATGGGAGAAACGTTTCTTTGAATTCCTTTCCCACTTATCATTTGCACGACGACACTTGAACAGTGATATAGTTAGTTCGAGACACTCCGTCAAATTCTTTTTCTAAATTAATAATTATTTATCACATCAAATTATTTCCTGGTACTTGTCGCGATCGCGTTGAGTAGAAAAATTTGATGGAGTGTCTCGCGTTTTACTTCCTTACTGTTCGAGTGTCGCCGTGAGAATAATAAAGTCATAAGTCACAACACGTTAACAATAGCGCGCTAATGTCATCGTCAAGTCCGTATACCATATACAATATTATTGATAATTCGTTTGCTGAAATCAATTTTTAAATTGATTTCAACCGATTAATTTTATATATTAATTTAATTTATCTTAATTTTATATATTGTCGCGATCGCGACAAGGAGATAATTTGAAATAATTAATTCTCTCTGCGATCTCCCTACCTTCCTCTCTTCCTTCCTCTCCCCCCCCCTTTGTCTTTCTCTCTAAGTAACAATTATTTCTTTAAAAATATTTAAAATTAAATATATTTCATTCAATGCTTTATCGTTTGATTTTTTGACGGTTTAAATATGATCGCGCAATAAAATAACTGACTCGCAGGTCCGAGTAATTAAAAAAACTTCGCGGTATATTAATTGTTAATTTAGTAATTGATTTATAATTTAAAATACATGTATAATTTAATATTTCGTTTGTATATACGTGATAGAACGGAAAATATTTCAGCAAACGAATTATCAATAATATTGTATATGGTATACGGCCTTGACGATGTAAACATTAGCGCGCTATTGTTAACGTGTTGTGACTTATGACTTTATTATTCTCACGGCGACACTCGAACAGTAAGGAAGTAAAACGCGAGACACTCCATCAAATTTTTCTACTCAACGCGATCGCGACAAGTACCGGGAAATAATTTGATGTGATAAATAATTATCTTTCACATATTTTAAATTTTGAATAATACGTAATTATATCATAAAGAATAAATTTCAAAGCGCGTATTTTGTGTGACATATACATTTAATAAAGAATTTAAATGATTAAAATTGTGAATTATTGTTTTGTCGCGATCTGTCTCTCTCTCTCTCTCTTTTTCTTTTTATAAACAATAATATTTTTTTTTTCAAATATTTGATGTTTAATATATTATATTTTATCCGATACTTTATTCTTCGATTTTTTGACGGATTAAGGACGCGTAACAAAATAGTCAAATCGCAGATTCGAATAATGATTAACATAATGATAAATTCTGTAATATATTATATAATTGTTTATTAAATAATTTATCTATAATTTAAAATATATAATTTAATATTCCACTTGTATATACGTCATAGTACGCAAAATATTTTCGGCTGCGAATTAATAATAACGTGATATTCGGCCTTGGCACCATAAACATTTGCTATTGTTTACGTGCTTTGTTATTATTCATACGGCGACACTTGAATAGAATTGTAGTGGGGTGAGACGCTCGAATTTCTTTGCTACGTATTATCATTCGCATGACAACATTCAAACAGTAAAGTAGCAGTGCGAGACGCTCCGTTAAATTCATTTTCCAAACGCGATCGCGACAAGTATCGTGACATAATTTAATAAGATTAATAATAAGTTATCTTTTGCTTATGTTAAATAATAATTATAATTTAATATTAACTAAACGTAATTATATTGCTACGATAGGTCTTTTAACGCGTATTTCGAGTGATGTATACAAATTTAATCAAGACCGGAATCAAAATTACGAATTATTGTTTTGTTGCGATCCTTATAAGCAATAATTATTTTTTCAAAAATATTTAAAGTTAAATATATTTCGTCCAATGCTTTATCGATCGCATGGTTCGGATTAAGATTATCGCGCAATTAAACAATCAAATTGTAAAATTGAGTAATTAACATAACGAAAGGCTTCGTGATACATCAATTGTTCAATTAATAATTAACCATAATTTCAAATATATTTTATACATTTTAATACTCCGCGTATACATATAATATGATAGCAGGTAAAATATTTCGGCAACAACTTTTCAATAACATAGTGTTTGGGTTTTGCGGCTCTATTGTTTACGTTTACATATATGGTCTTATCATTCGTACGGCGTCATTCGAACAGTAACGAAGTGGTACAAAACGGTGCGCATATTCTTAAATATTTTTCCTAAATGATCGCGATTAATATTAAAATAAAAATCACTATTATGATTATTATAATTAATGATTTGTTTTTCTTTTAATAAAAGACACAAAACTGTATTGTCGATATAAGTAATTGTAAATATAAATCTCTTTCAAATTCTCAATTGCGATCATCCATTATTGTGAATAAAAATAATCGAATTAACAGAAAAATTGTAAATTTTATTACGATCTTTTGATCATCGATCCTTACGGATAATAATTATTCATTTAATTAATTCTTATAGTCAAATATATTTCGTCAGATAATTATCTCTAAAATGCGAGCATAAAATAATTATTAATTAAAAGATTGTTATATTATTTTTGCAACGATACACATGATTTTGGTCTTGTGTAAATGTTAAGCGGGAATTGTATCTTCTGAATTACTCTCCTGTGATATAATAAAATGTATATCTCATGTAATTGTTTCTCTATCGGGAGTGCCGTGCAAAGTATTGTACGATCGTTGTATATACGATTAATCATAATTAATTGTGTTTTCACGAGTGACTGTGAGTGTTATGATTAAACAGCAAAGAATGAACAAAAGAGGAAAAAAAGGCCTAGAAAAGTATCGAGCGATGTACGGAGCAACAGTATACAGTGAGTAATTTATTATATATTCTCTTTTATTTACATCATTTTCAAATATAATCTCACGTTATACGTATATAATTTTGTAATATGATATATATCATATTACAAAATTATATACGTATAATACCCTCCCAGGGTGTAACCTTGGCGTGGTGGGAGGGCATAGTACCCGGATGGTACCTTAAGGGCCTTAAAGGCCTCCTGAGGTTACTGAGAAGGGGAAACCAAGCACCCAACGCCGTCGTTGCTGTCAACGTGCCGCGGACGGCTCGTCGTATCGTTAATGCTGTCATCGTGCCGCGGACGGCTTATCGCGGCGTCGGTTCCGTCAACGTGTCGCGGACGGTTTTCGCGTCGCGGCGCCGGTCCCGTGTCCCGTCATCGTGCCGCGGACGGTTTTCGCGTCGGTCGCGTCGCGTGTCCATACTGCATTGCCACGAGTCGTACAATGACTCATATGTGGCACGCACATCTGTGGAGGACTTAGTGCGTTGTCTTGTTGCTCGTCATCGGAGCGTACGAGCAACGAGAGAGTCGCGTAATCGCATAACCGCGTTTTCGCGTCGTCGCGTCTTCGCGTCGGACTTCTATCCCGTTTTCACGATTCGAGGATCGTACTTTGTTGCCGACTAACTGGGATATCTCTCAGCGTTGCTATCGGTAATATATTAATACTCTATTAATATAATTAATTTTATATGATATTAGGTAACGTTAATACAATATTAATGTTATATATATTATATAAATATTTATGTATTAATAAATTTAATATATTAATGGAGACGCAACGTTAAAACGCCTCAGTATCGCGGCTGAGGTGAATGCCGGCCGCGTAGCAACGTATGATCGTGCATAGTATAGATGCGATGATCGCGCGGTTAATCTTGAACTTCGGTTCGAGAATTGGCTGTTGGGGCACGCTCTGCTTCGACGAACGGTTCGGCCCGAATCGGTTAGAATTCGATCGATTTTTGAATCGTCGTTCTCTCATCTTGTACCGTCTATCAGCTGTACTGTATCGCATTGAGGACAGTTGGCTGTGCTTTATTAGGTTCGATTTTCGCTCGCTAGAGAAGCTGATTTCTCATCTTCTAAGTGATCTAAATTGTGAACACTTAGGACTTGGGTATCTTCATTCTCGACCCGTCTCTCAGCCTTATGATAAGCGTAAGTTTCAGTCTGTATGATAGAAACTTGGTGGTTCTCTGTGATCGTTCCTAATAAAGTTCAAGTCGGCCCTCGGTGAGAACAAGCACGGGCAAGAATTGAGCGTCGATTCCATCAATCGATTTCGTCTTCTTCCTTTGCTCGCTTAACCCTAGCTCGGAGTAATCGTGAATTCCCGACTTGTCGACTCGCAGTATGATTCTCGTGTGAAACGGGGTTCGATCGTGCCGAAATTCGAAAGTGCGGGAGTGTTGTTGAAAGTATCGCGCGTAAAAGTGCGGAAGTATTTTTTAATAAAAGTGCGGGAGTGCCGTTTAAAGTATCGCGCGTGTGAATCTACCTGAGAGGAGGAGGAGGCCTAGGAGAGGCATCGGGCATCGGTGGAGCAACTCTGTGGTAAGTAATTTTTATTTTTATATTAATTATCTATTAATTGTATTTAATTATTAATTGCAAACGTGCAATTTAAATTGAGCAATTAATCGCGTAATTTAATTTTTTCTTTATATAATTTAAATAAGAGAAAATTAGAGAAAAAGATATTTATATATAAAAGCTATAATCTTGTAAAAGTTTCTACTTTTAGCTAATAGCTTTTGTATGAAATTATTACAGTTATTAGTAGATTTTTTCAAAATTTATAAAAGTATTTTATTAATCTGCCTATTATTACATGCATCAAATATAAAATTCAATGCATATTATAAATTTTTGGAAATATTAATTATTTTGAGCATTACTACAATTTGCATCTCCTATTTGTATGTTCAGATCAACGTAGCGACCCTGACATCCTGAGAGGAGGAGGAGGCCTAGGAGAGGCATCCTGCACCGGCGGAGCAACCCAAGGGTGAGTATTATTATTTTTATATTAATTATTATAAAACCCGTACATGCATTAATTCAATTTGATCATTGTTTGAACATTTTAAACAAGGGAGACTCATACTATAAAAGTTTTTATTAAAAAAAAATAGTTTTCTTTTTTAGAATTTATAAAATTGTTCCCTATTTATATACCTTTTTATTATTATACGCATCGGATATGAAAATCTATGCGTACAATAATAATTTTTTGAAATATTAATTATTTTAAGCATTGCTATAATTTGGATTTTATATTTGTGTGTTGCAGACAACGTAGCCTCAAGACCAAATCTCCGCTGTTGCGCATCAGTGCCGGTGAGTGATAAATTTTATTTTATTTTGAGGTGAAAAATCCGTAGATATTGTAGATGTAGATTGTAGATAGATTCGTTGCCTCAAAATGGATGGGCTAGAATATATAGATTAAGTCAAATCATTTTTTAAATAGACTTTTTTTAATGTACATTAAAACGTATTAGAAATATAATTTAAAATATAAATTAAAATAAAAAATTTGAAAGAAATATAAAATATTTATAATTTTCCATAACCCATTTATCCAATGGAAGCTTTGACAGTTTGTCGTATTAATTATATGAAATAGTAAAATTTTTTTCCTATGTTGCGCTAATTTTATTCTAATTTTGTATAGCCCATTCATCTATATTATTAGATAGATTTAATTGATGTAAAGCCAAATTATCGATCTATTAAGTTATATAAAATATAAATATATTTTATTAATTTTATTTTAATATAAGTTATGTTCTATTATATAAATAATATTATATTATTATAAGAATTTCTCAATCAATTAATTTTAATTGATAACTTGGCATTATATTAATTAAAGTAAAATTACAATAAAACAATGCACAAACGTCGTAATATCTTACGACTACAAACGAGCGTAAAATTGCACCGGCAATAATAATTAGCCGGTAACGGAAGGAATTTTTTTCCTTCACTGATCTCCGATAGAGATCTCTGGTTAGATGTAATCAGAATGAATATGGCCAGGATCAACGAAAGGTAGGTTCATCTGGCCCAACGGAAGCAACGTCCTGTATTCTATTAAGGCACGCGAGTAAGGCACGCGATTAGGACACACTATTAGTCCTATAGTTTCGTAATCTTTTATTTTTATAGAGTTTTAATCATTAGCAACATTAAATAATTTTTTCATGTCAACATAATTGCTCGATAATAGGTCAGATATACTGTCAGATTTTTGCAAAATATTATATGAAAAATCGAGATATCTTTTACAATATTGGTTGAAGCGTAAAAATTAATAATTTTTTTTTTATATTTTGTGGTGTGCTACACAAGATTTTAATTGAAGACTTTTAATTATAAAGCCGGAATATAAAAGAATCTACTTATCCTTCCATTATCCATACTTATCTAATGCTTGGATGTATCTTTATACGACATACGAAAAATTATAATGTCCAAAACGCGGAAAGCTATTCTATTATAATTATTTTTTTATATTTCCAACCTTGTGTTAGTTTTAACCAAATCCATTTTAATCATTAATAGCGTTAATTAATTTTTCACACACACACACCTATTTATAAAATTAGTTATATATAATATGTATAACTCTAATTATTCTATTTTTTCAAAATCAATTAAATCAAAATTACACACATATACTTAATATTTGAATTGTCAAATACGCAGCCATGACAGGCTTTTATTGATATGAAGTAATAATGCAGCGTAGTATTGAGTTAATCAATCAACATTGTGGAAAAGAAACAACAATACTTGCAAGTATCAATTTAACGTGTCTTCTTTAAGAGTGGATTCATTTTCTGCTCGAAAAATTTTTCAACTTTGATTTTATTCTTTTATCATAAAATAATTATATATTTGATTTGAGAATAGTTTTGTAAATGGATTTGTTATGGATATCGCACGTTTTAAAATGATTATTACAAATTTGTAAGATTTATGATAGAAAATCGCTTGTCAAACTGGTGTCTGCATGTATAAAATTTTTCTTAGTCTCGACCAAAATTAAACGCAATATCACGAGAGTGGCACGATTTAACGATTTGTCGCTTTTAAAAATTAATTCAATTCCTTTGGTAGTGTTCGATATCCTTGGCACATTCTCGACAACTTTCAATTTCCGCAGTAATTTTGAATCAAACCCAATTTTCAGTGATTTTGCTTCGGAAGGAATGCGCTTCGTGCACAAACTTTAACTTTCATTCCGATTTAACATCGTATTTATCCTATATTGTGATTGCACTGCCGTCGCGCGTACTATGCAAGAATCTAAAACGCGTATGAAATTTTAACAGCAATTGTAAATTGATACCTGTAAAATGATTGTGAATTTGTCACACGATATAAAGTTCATGTGTTACAATTTTTAGTAACCTTTAAAAAGCATTCAGCGTGAAAAATGTAAAGATTTTATACCACTGTAGTTTATTGCGGATACATAAAAGGTTAGACTATGTATTTGTTCCTGCATCTCTATTATTAAAATTATTTTTACGATCAATTAAAGTGTCAAGCTAACAGGGAATTCGAAATAAACTGTTCGTTCTTACGTTAATAAATTTTGAATGACGATAAATTTAAGTTAGATCCAAGTATAAAAGACGTCACGTATCCGCTTTAGAAAAGAATTCAATATTTGATATCTGTGCCATTTTTAAAGGAAATTTATCCACGGATGCATCGTGAGATGAATATGCTCTCGTGTGGGGCAAATAAAAAATCGATCGCGATATAACATGGACCAGGTTACAATTAAATTGTGCGCGTTATTTTAATGACGTAACTAACTTATTGGTACATTAGCGAATGACAAAAGACCTTAATTTATCGTTACGACACGATCGATATCCGTCTAATTGCGTTCAGCCGCAAGCTTGTGTCAACTACTTCACGCTTATCAAAGCCTGCTACTCAAAGTTGGAATTTTATGAATAATGCAGTTGTATATCGCGTTTAAAGTTGTAGATGGGTTGCATAATTTTAATAATTGACCAATCGCACAGTTTTTAATAGGCTCATCTCTCTAGATATGTATTTATTAAATAGAAGTATTTGAAAATCTATCTAATCTAATTTAATTTGAAAATCAATTAATCAATCGGTATCGATAAAATAAATTTTAAATTAAAAATAATCTGTATAGTTCTAATTGTATAAGTGTATAAGTGATTAATAATTTCTTTTTCATGGCTTTTTAATTTTATGTCGACGCATCAATATCGGAGAAATATTTATAACGTGAATATAAATATTTTTTACATGTTTTACATGGTTTTTTTTATATGTTTTGCTTCTGACTGCTATTTTAAAAAATTCACACGCATGAATCTTTCATACACAATTTTACCATATCCGTAATTTATAAAATGTTACTTTTTTTTTTTGCATTAAATAACGATTACATTTGTTTCTAAAGCAACGATTATTATCTCAAAATTAATATTTGTTTTGAAATGTTCGTAAAATCGATATTCAATGCAATTTCGCAACAATAACTTTTTTTTTCTTGCATAACGATGAGCTAGGCAATCTTCTGCGAATGCAAGTGTATTGTTCATATTGCAAAAAATTTACATTTGTATGATTTGTACAATATATGTATATAGAAGCTTATATACGAGAAATATGAAATGTAAAGCAAAATTTTTCTCACGAAGTATATGTGTGTGTGTGTGTGTGCGTGTGTGTATGTGTGTGAGTCACGCCATTGGAAGTTCTATAAACCTTTCACAGGTTTATCATGGATCGTCACTTCTATCTAACGTAAGATCCCGAGATGTTTCTTAAACCTTTTAATGAAAAGTTAAACCGCTTATTTTTTTTTATGACATTAAATGCGATTAAATTGTGTATGTGTATAATGTGTATCACTTTTAGCTATTTTTATTATTTTATGATATTTTATTTAATATATTACTCACATCATTAAACTGCCTCGATTGTCTATTACGCTCTTCCTTGGCCAAATCGATAGCATTCGCGTTTAAGTATAGAACTATTTAATCAATCAAGCGTTGATATCCTACAATACCACTTTGGAAATAGAAGTCGATATATAGAAATTTTCAAGTGTTTTTTTTTTCAACTCAACCAAATAAAAATTAATTATTTTATTTGTTTAATACATCTTATTTATTTTATTTTACTATTTTTGATCAACGATTTCTATTAATGTCAATATTTTATATCAATATATTGGCTTTATAAATCGCTATTAAAGCATCGACGGTAGTCGGATAATTTTAAATATTGACGAAGTATTTAACGGTAATTACTACATAATAATAATGTACTTGAAAGTTTCGCGCGTACATTTGGTTAGCGCGAAATAATTGCGCTTGAAAGATCAAGAATTTGATCTGAAGCATATGATGTAAAACTTTCGAGATTTTGAAGTACGACAAACTGCAACAGTTCTTAGCGTCTAATGTCATCACCTTTATATCGTAGAGCTTTTCACTGGAGCTATAATAAGCATCTCAGAATCGCACGGGTTGCCAGTATCTTGCTAACTTATTGCTTGTCATCGTGTATATCACTAAGAATTTATGCACCCGTTGCACGGAGATGACTAGACGTTTCTGAGAATTGTATTACTTTTAGCACGTTTGCTATATACAAACATTCCTCCTTTCTATGCAAGTTGCCTGTATCGCGAGGAATTTTTCATAGCTTTATGCAAAATGGCAACTCAAAAAAAATACAGCTTATATATTATTTTGCGTATCTGAAAGAGAAATTCGCATGATTTGATCGTTCTAGTGAATACAGAAGCGAGAAAAATTTGGCAAAAATATTCGGGAAGATACGCGATGGATGGTAGATAATTAAAAAATAAACGACGCAATAGAAAGATAGATAAATCGAAGTAATATAATGATATCGCCTGATGACATCGCTTTTTAAATTTGATCGATAATCACGAAATATGTGTGTATGTGTGTGTCGCGCCGTCGATGTGAAATTTATATACGTTTCTGATTTTGACATCTATGAGAGAAAAATTATCTTTTGTATTATATCCGTGAAGTACATTCAATCACACTTATCTATGATTCAAATTTCATCAACGGAGATTTTTATCATTGATAAAATCGACATCAACGTCGATAAACCACGTGGAGTACTTTCACGATATAGAATTTAATTTGGAACTTTACACTAGATGTGTAACTGACAATATTTGATAACGTATTTTCTACTTTTTATTTGTTACAAAAACTGCATGCACATTGAGCACGCTAAAAGTAAAAAAAACGGCCCGGGGCCAATGTCAATTCAAAATGAAATTTTGAGATGTTTCGCATAGAATAGTCGTTCAATAACCAACACATAAACTGGACCATCTGTACCCCATTTGCCTCCTGTATCACCATCAAATATAATATATTTGTTCATAATAAAAAAGAGATCTCTCTATTTTTTAATAAAGTGTAGCTCGACGTAATTTTATATTTTTTTTCTCAAGTAAACAATATTTTTTTATTAATTCTTCTAAAAATTGACAATTAACATAGCAATGTTTTTTCTATTATAAGTATATAGTAAAGCTACAAGAATAAAATTAGAATAAAATTAGAGAAAATAACAAACGTAACTTATTCTCCGAAGAAAATATAAGTATCGGCGAATATAAAATCGACATATTGCATATAATCTATGGATAAGTTGATATACATATATAGCTACATTATAATTTTATTTCAAATAATACAGATATTTCCAATGATGTCACGTTCTACTAATCCAGGACTACGAATATTCAAAGTGAAAGGATCTCAAATTCAATATTTCATTGTAAGCCGCTTTCATTTATCAATTATTCCGTGATTAACTGTGTGTACGGAATATTAAATTATTCTTTACACTGCTTTCTATTTTTCTCAAGGCGATCAAACTGTTAATTAAAAACGTTCGGATATTAATCATTAAATTGGGTTATATTATGAAAGTAAGTTTTTTACTCTAATCCCCAATTGTCGAAATGAATCCGAAAATGATAATATCGTCTTTGATAGATTTAACTTCATTGCCTTTATGTAATAATTTTTTCACAATTTAATAAAAGATTTTAAGTAAAGAGAAAATTAAATTTCTTAAAACAAAAAACGTTTGCGATATAGAATTATTCAAATTCCATGCCTTTTTCTTACAACAACCTGCAGAATGTGATGACGAAGATCTTCGTTTTTTTAGAAACGCCCGTTTGCTATACGATCATTGCTGCAAAGAAAATAGCACGAGAAAGAAAATAGAACAATAAAAATTTCAAAGGAAACCTGTAAGATAGAAGCATAACCGAAGCGTATCCAGCAAAAGAAAATTCTTGCTGAGTTCATACAAAATCAATAGAAATATCAATACATGCGCACTATTGATAATTCTATTGGATATAAATTGTTCTGCGTGTGAGAGAAATCTTTCGATTTTATTATGGCAAAATAGTTTTTTTTACAGTGAAGGAAATGAAAATTTGCGATATATATATAAAATAATATAATAAAAGACGAGAGAAAGAGGGGGAGAGAGAGGGAGAGAAAAAGAGAGAGAGAGAGAGAAAGAGACACAACTCACTTTAGATGATAAATTTTGTTTAAAAGAATATATACATACATAAAATACGCACGTGTAAGAGTTAAGTAAGGCAGAGCAGACTGCCAAATGAATAGATTACTTTACTTCAGAAACTACGTGGCAGTGAACTGTTAAGAGAAGAGAAAGAAGAAATGAAATAAAGCTGTTTAATCGTAAGATTGCTTTTATGAAAACGTTTCGCGAAGAATCAACGAGATATGGCTTATCTCTCCACCGCAAAACAACAATCGCGGAGCGATTTTATTTCACGTTATTTCGTCTCGATATGCATATACGCAATGCATATCGTAGATCGTGGGCTATATTAACTTACATATATAGGATGCTATTAGAGGATACCCTCGTGTACACATACGTGTGTAATATACTCAAGAGAATGGAATGAAATTTACGTTCTTGAGTAAACATAACTCGCTATGCTATTATAACGTAACACACATTAATATTTATTACCTACGATACCTCGTGTAATTTAAATGCGCCAAAACTGGTCGAATATTATATGACATCTCGTATTCACAGTAAGTAGAATAACACGCGAATCCACGTTAATAATACAGGAATTGCGCGCATAATTTCAATAGAGTTTTTTAATTTCGGATCTTCTGTGGGAGAATGAAAGAGCTTAGAGTAGGACAAGGGATTTCGCGTAAAGGATTTTCTTCTTCCCGCGCCTGCACCTTATTTAATCGCTGCAGGCGCAATATGTGCACGATGCCGAGTTCAAAGTTGAATAAGTCGCGTCGGATTTTCTAAGGAAATGTAAAAGAATACTGGAAACGGTGTCGAATTGTCGTGGCGTAAACCTCTTAACCCCTTTCGTTTCGCCGAATTTCTTTTGAGAATGAACACAAGATGCTGTTTGCTCGCGATATATTTCAACAAAATCACCTTCTAGAGCGAATGTTGCATTATTTAAATCTAAATGCGAGCGAAAATCAATAAAAAAAAATGCGTTTTTTTTTTATGCAACTTCTTTGAATACCAGATGTAAGCTCGCTTCGTGCACTCTCTCATTCATGCATTACATAAATTTCAACGAATCTGTATAAGCAGGTCACATAAAAATATTCGACGTAATCGATAGAATTACTTTGACGCGATCGTGTACAAATATCTTTATATGGCAAAGATTACGAGAAAAGATTCTTTTTTTTTAAATGCGTCTAATTTTACACAATATGATTCAAGAAGCCTTTATTTGTAAAGATCTTTTTTATTATTATAAAAACAAAAAAATATTTAAGGATTAAAGACGAATATATTCGAACAATATAAAATTGCGACTGAGTTTCTAAAACCTTTATTTTTTTAACAAGCCTAACGGAATAAAATATTCAAGATAGATAGATTTTATTATACAATTTTTCTTCGTATGTTTAAAAACTGGCAGCTTTTTTAACATTGAAGAATAGTTTTTAAACATAAAGAAAAATTGTACAATAAAATCTTTCTATCTTGAATATTTTATTTCGTTAAGCATTGTTAAATATATATATATATATAAATCTAAGAATTAAATGTATCGCGCATCGTTTTTAATAATGATAAATTTAATAAAAGATTATTTTTAATATTATTTTGATAACTACATTATTTAATAATGAACATTTCGCACGTCCTATAAAGATATCGATAATATGTATATTCAATTAAATAAATCCAGAATTAATTTAGCCAGAAATAATGCAAAAAATTATGCATGAATTTATAATATATGTATGTATGTACATATATGATTAAAACGTTCTCTTCCTTCGTAATACAAAATAAACATGTGAACGCTTTGCTGACACTGTTTCGTAATATCTTGTGCATGTTGGTGGTTTCGTAGTTATTTTATCCTACTTGATCTCCGGATTTCAATCCTTGCGGTTTTTACATACAGCGTTATTAAAATTCATCATATGCAAAAATCACTAACAATGCCATCTCGCCGAAGAATATAATAAAATCTCTCTTTAAGCACAAAATGTAAATAGAACGTTGCAAATTGAAGGTATTACCATTTGTTCTTTTAAGCGTTAAGGATATAATTTCGCGTCCAGCTTCGTTTCTAAAATTAAAAAAAACATATTCTTAAAATTACTTTTTTTATATATTTTCTTATGAAAAATAGGTATGAAAAATATAACAAAATACATATTTTATAAAAACTAGACCAACACTTGGATAAATTCTTGAGATCATTTTAGGATGATTTTTTCTCAGCAAAAATATCGAGACATTAATAATTTCCGTGTTATAAGTGCTTAAAAAAAAGGGCTTTTTGCAAATTAAACTTTATAGAGAGTTAAAGCTACATTCTTTAGTTCATTTTAGATAGAATTTACGCTAATAGAGAGAGAGAGAGAGAGAGAGAGAGAGAGAGAATTTTAATTTAAGGCTTAGTTACGTTAGTAAAGATATATAATGAAAAAAATTAGAAAAAATAATGACTTACCTCAGTATTTTTGCTGAGAAAAGATCATCTTAAAATGATCTTAAAAATTTATTTTTAAACGTTGATCCGGTCTCATAAAAACCAAGTGTTGGTCTTTACAGGACACCCTCTACATGTATAATTGAAGTTAAAAGAAATCTGAAAATAATTCTCACATATTTAATTATCAATTTGTTCAATTATTTTATGTTATTTAATTGTTTATATCTAGTATTGTGATTTAATCTCACGAGCAAAGAACGTAATACAGAGAGAGAAAAGTTTAGAGAAAATGCAATAAATATTTCAATATCCCATGTAATATTATATTTTATGTATATTGCATTAAGTCGTTACAGCGGATTATAACAAATGTGGGTAACAATGTTACGCACACTCTCTATAAACATCCACTAAATTTACCTGCGATAAAAGTAGTGTGCATAATAATAACGTAACATTATTGCCTCTTGATAATCAAGTGACGTAACCTAATTTCTTAGAAAATGTGTGGACGAGCAAATAAGTAGAAAAAGATCGCTTTAAACCTTTTCAAAAGTCTATTCAAAAAGAGATGATATTTTGATGCTTCTTCTCTCATAATGCAGCCATTCTTGCTTTTTTCCATGTCATTCTGGTGTTCTTATTAAAATTCGCAAAGAGGCATTAATGTCATCTCATTTTGCAAAATGATATGCAAAAGATTTCATAAAAAAGAAGGCAAAATTATTTCAGAATATTGTGTGCAAAAAGAAATAAATAAATTATTAATGTCGACATATTTTCGAGAAACTTATACTTCAATATAATAATCTCAAAATAATAGTTTATTATAAAGCTTCTATTAAATTTGTCTCAACGCAATACGTATATAATAGAACACTTAAATCGAACAAAACCGAGACAAGTGCGAGTAAGTGAAGTCAATCGTACGTGAAGAACGCTATTGCAGTAGAGTGTTATTACTTTCGCAACTCAAAAATTCGCAGACAACTGAATTCGAGGATGATGTGCATCGTAAAGGCTCAGTGATAAGCGTAAAAAAATTGAAACAAATATAAATATCGTCGAGAGATAAAAAAATTTATATATATTTTTTTTTATATACTTTTTTATATATAAATATATAAAAATATTTAAACAGATGATTACGTTGAATATTAGATCGCAATTATTATTATACTTTAGGCGATTCATAATTTTGTATTTCTTTTTTGCTTCATATTCTCGGAAAAATGTTACGTTAAACTTGACACACACACATAACCGACTGCTTTACGAGCGCGTCTCCAATATAAATTTCTAGCCTTATATACGAGAGACTAAACAAAAGCGCTTGCAAAAAGATATTAATCTGCAAAAAGACGAACGATAAATATGAGATGCACATAAGTAGTTACTCAAAGAGTATAATATGTCGCGAAAATGGCGAATAAATGTAACTCAAGAATCTTCAGATGTTTTCTAATCAAAGATATATCCGCCTCTTTATATATGATCGCGTCGTATTTCTCTTCTTATCTCCTCGCTATTGCATCAAGTCTAATTTCCTTGCATCCATCCCCCTCGCACAGCCTCGAGCTAACATTTTCCAGAATTCCGCGGAATTGGAAGCTGTCGATTGGTAAACAGTAACCCGCCGGATAAAAATAACCCGGTCATGGTCGTCTCGTCTCGTCTTGACGAAAACCGCTTTCGACAATTTACGCGATTTCGAGAGGTTTCAGCGAGGAACTTGGAAAAATATTGACCCGCATTCGTTGTCGTAGCTGGGTACTTTCTGGTTTGTAACATGTGGTACATTGACAAATTATATCTGACAGATATGTCATACTTGTTGAAACTTGGATCAGCTGTGCGTTTTTTGAAAGCTATGGTATCAAAGCTATTATGTATCAAAATAAATAATATTTTTATATATTTCTATATTATTCTTTTATATATTTCTATATTATTCTTTTATTTCATAATTTTTTCAAAAAAATTTAATGTATATAGAATATTTTAAGTGTAAAAAATAAAACGTATGACAAAGATAACTGTATAATCATAGTTTTCAATGCGATAAAATTAATATTGATATTCTTCTTTTGTATTTTAATGTATTTCCGCCGCAATATTTTTCATAATACAATGTCGCGCGAGTATGATTGATTATTGTTTTTTTATTACTTAAAAATTATCAGAAAAACTGGATGTCGCGAAGAATCCTGTCCTTACTAGGTTGTCTCTTAAGCGGTAATCGCTCAAATATTCCTCTTTATCCGCGATGTTACTTGACGCTTCTGTAAGCTGACGTTAAATCGATACTAAAAATCCTTTAATGTCAGAAGTATCTATTTTACGTCTATAGGTCGCGCATATATTTCTAACGTAACGTTCACTTTTTAAAATATATGCTTTTAAAATATATGATTTCATAGCAATATATGCGCAAGCTTGTATACATTAATATGCTTTCCATATGTTGCAGATCTGTTATCCTATATGCAGTATAATCTTATTATAAACATATTTATTGAAATTGTATCAATATATCTATTAAAATTTCACCTCGTAAACAATCTCGTCGTCGATAAAGTGCTAAAAGTACGTATTCACGTAATCATTCAGCGATACATTTAACGCAACAGCTGTTCCTGCATAAATTTTCATTGTCTTCTGACATATTTATTCTGTCAGAGTTACGTTAGTCTTCACACATGCGTTTAACGTGTAACGACGCGCGGCGGAAAGCATGATCTTGATTGACAGTCTACATTGCTCAATTAAACATCCAAAGCATTCACTCCCCGCCCTCCCTCCTACCCCCGCGCTCCACCCTACATCGCCAAATTGCCGTCGAATCTCTCAATTCATTCGTTTAGCATATTCATAATCTATTCATTAATATATTCATTAATCCAGAGTTTGGACTAGAAGGGATTTAAGATTTTATTGCAAAATATTTTCGAAAGCTTTCGAACGAACTCCCGTCGCGAGAATCGCTTGCTCGTGAGAGAAGCACTCGCCAATAGAAGTAGCTATCAAAGAGTAAAAATTGAAAAAAGTCATCTTTCTCAGCCGTTGCACTTGTTGTTTAACATATCTTCTCAAGTATTTCTGAGAAACTTTCGCGTACAGTCGTACATCATTCACCAAAGAACTTCGCTACTTCGCAACTTTGATTTCCATGTCATGCACGCGAGCTCTCATTAGACATCCACCTTAGCCACAGTCCAGCGATAAGTCCGTTACATTCTAGCTACACGCCGATTACGAATTAATCTAAACTCTGGAAATAAGCAATGCACTTCGTCCAAAAACTTATAGATTCTATACTTCATTTTCAAAGTTCTATACTTCATTTACTCGGACTTTTTTAACTCTTTTAAATTAAATTATTTTTCTAAACCACGTGTGCGTGTGTCACTGAATTTATTAAAACAAGATATCTCGTAGCTTAATCAATTAATTCCACTCTAATCAATATTAACCACCTAAGACGTACATAAAGACGCAATTTTGATGATTAATTAATTGCGCATTGACATTTATCATATTAATTATTTGTGACGTAAGTAATACGGTTCTATGAGACTAGTACGAGACCTGTCCACGAAATATTTGCTGTCGTGAAATGTACATTTGCAGAGATGCAAATATCTGTGAATATGTGGTTCGTCGAACGTTGCTGACTCAATCCTCAAAATGATTTACGACACGATGTATGTCGGATAAAAGAGTGATTTAGTGATGTGACCACTGGTTTCAGTTTAACGTTGTTGTACAATAAATAATAGAGCTTCGGAACTATCTTTTTGATTTTTGAAAAAATTTTTTAAATTATATAATCGCATTAAAGGTGATAAACAATAAGTTGTAATAGCCTGCTTATCGTAGAGAAGTGATATTGAACGATATATATTCAAAGATATTTATAATAAATAGTATATATTTTGCACTTTTTAAAAAATAAAAAATTCTTGTCGTTTTATACTTGCACAGAAAAGATATAATGATAGAATTTCATTTTTTTTTTTTTATCACTATAATGCATGTCGGCAGTTTAAGTCCAAAAGATCATAAAAAATGTAAATTCTCTTGATACTCTTGTCGTTTCTGGCTTTTGTTAGGGATGATGTCTTTTTAAACCCTTTCTCATTTATACTCCGAAAGCGTTTTAGCGAAAATGAAAGATCAGCTAATTGAATCGGTTTTAATTAATTAAAATCTTCTCTATAATGGAAACAATGGATATCGAAATGTTAGTAATGTGTCTGTATGTGGTATTTATTCCCATGAATAATGCACCTGTAATCAAGAAAATTATTTTTCAAGCTGTGATTGATTTAAGCTGTGATTTCATTAAAGAGGCTTTTTCCGTTTAATGTTTTCAATCCTCTACTTTAAGTATCGAATATAAAGCGAGCGACGATCAATCTGACTTGATGCAGTCAAGTCTGATTTGTATAGCAAGTAGTTTGGGATAATAAAATCATGATTCATAAGCTTCTTCCTTCCTATTTGACTGATAAAGTAATATTGAAAGATTCGGGTCAACATGAATTTCTTTTCATGTTATAATCGCTGATGAAAATTTTATTTAACAGAAATTTTACCAGATTTTGATAATGTAAACTATCAATAAACATTACGCTTTTATAAATAGAATCAGGCATTAATGAATAAAAAATATTTATGTTTTGCAGAAATATAAGTGCTTAATAAAACAATAAAATTGTAATTATAAAATTATAAAATATTTCTCGAATTGTCAGTTTAATAATATTATTATAAAAATTACATTAGAGAGGCGATAATTACATTAGATAGACTGTGTTGAAAGCAACATTCATTATATCTATTAGCATAGCAAAGTTTTCAAATATTTTTATTTAAAAAATAAATGAAGAAAAGACAAAAATTTGTTATTACATTAAAATGTAATAATGTCATTTTTTAATAAAGTTCTCTCATTAAAGAATAATAGGAAGTTAGAAATTGTAGGTAATAAAATTAATAATTATAGTTACTAAGTCAAAATTTAATGAATAGAATTATATCTTTGCATTTGTAATACAAATTGCATAAACGAATCGGAAACGGCGATTATAATAATCTGTTTGTATTGTTTGCTAGACAATAGATTAAATATATGCATGTACGAATTGTTCGTAATTCGATTCGCTCATTGAAGGTTTCTGGAAATGCAGCTTAATGCCATTGTCTTGATTTGTGCATTACAATGATAACTCAACTAAATTATCAAAGCTACTTTGATGCCAAAATTGGTTTATGTCTATCAAGACAGAATTGATGGAAAACCTATCTCGAACTATGTTCAATAACACTCTAACTATTATAAACGTCAATGTTATCTATGAGTGTATCGCTCTTTAGTAAATACGTAAACTGCAACAATTTCAGGCGATATAACGAAAATTTAATATAGGACTCTATTTAATAGTTTCTGTATATATAAAGAATGCAAATAAACAACAACAGTATTTTGCCATAAAAATCAAAATGCAGTTATTAGTTACAACATACACATATAAATATATCTACGCGTGATGTATATAAAAAGAGAGAAATAAATCTAAACGAATATTTGAGCAATGAATATCTTTTTTTCTGGAAAAATAGCAAATTGCAAATGCTACTCTAATGGAAGAGATACAAGAGGTTATTATTGGACTGATAAAAAAACTCTCTTTTTTCACATACGAATTTTTGGATTAATTGACAATCGATTTTTTTCTCGACAAAAAAGCGTATCGTGATCTTTCTCATTGTCAATATACATATTTCTCTTTTCTATTGGATGTGGCTTTAATAATAATAATCTGTTCGAAAACAAATAAGAACTTGGTTCTCTCTCTCTCTCTCTCTCTCTCTCTCTCTCTCTCTTTCTCTTTGGGGATCTCTTTGTTCGGTTTACTGCGATATGAAGTGCGGTCAAATCAAAGGTAATGTCGCGGTCCGGATGGTTTCGATGAAGCTGTACATAGAACAAACTACACCGTAGCGCGGTGGCAATTTCAGCTAAAGCACACGCTGATCAACGTGATATCGAGATGTTATTTCATATTGTTTGCCAATACCGCGCTGTCACACACTCCTGATGGTAGTAACGTGATGCTTATCCAGCATTGACAATCGAACCGAACATTGACACATCTCGTCACATGTCAAGCCTCTTGATACCAAAGAATACATACACGTATATCTTATCCCTTTTGTTCTCTCTTTTCTCTCTCTCTCTCTCTCTCTCTCTCTCTCTCTCTCTCTTCTTTAAATTTGTACAAATGTTTTATATCGTTATTAGAAATGATGTAGATAACGCGATATCGCAAATATATTGAAAATATTATCGACATATAAAATAACAAAAAAAAAGAAAAAAATAGTAATAATAAAATTTTGTAAAAAGTTATTCTAATGGAAGTGTAAAAACAGATTTCATGAATTGTACTATACCGTTCGTGTACATCTATATCGTATAAATATAAATAAAATTGTTAAACTCTTGTAAGCGAATATTGTATAGCAATGATATAAAAAATTATCTTCTTGATGACGTGTGCATGTTTTAACATGCAGAGTTAATTTATATGATCCGTAAAACTTATTAATTATTTTCATTAATTATTTTCCACTGGCTACTAGCCTCATCGGCAAATTTCCCATATTATCTAATTTAAAATAAATAATAAGCTTTATTTTATAGAATATTTCATCCTATTAAAAAGTATATTCATGCAACAACAATTTTCTTGATTAAATTATAAAGTATAGATTATGAAAAGAGAGTTCTGCTGTTCATATTTTTAAACACGAGATATTTTACACATGCCGATATACGTGACAGCTGTACTGAAAATAATACACAATTGCGCGCTTTTATAAAAGAAGTAACGAGTTGCGGTTTTCATAATTTGGTGTCAAAGCAAAATGTGCAAACCGATAATATTATATTGACTTTGTTTCAAACAATATGTGAAACTTATATCGTATAATTATGCTGTATTTTTTATATTCTTTCTGACAATCATATTTAGTAACCTGTGTCATATATTGGAGACAAAATAAAAAAGAATTATGTGATACAAACAATATACAATATTATGTTACAAAATGTAGAAATATGTAATATTACAATGAAAAAGCTTATAAAATATTGTGACATCAAGAGATGATAAAAAAATGCTATTTTATTATAATTAAGAAAATATTTTCAAATATGTATGGAAAGCAAATTTTTAATAAGAGCTATAAATCAAAAGTTGCGGTAACGTTTTCATGGCACATATGTAAAAATGATAGAAATTATCTTATATATGTTTAAAATGTGCTATCCTATGTATATAAAACTACATTTTTTTTTTTTAAATTACATTCTCTTACATGCAAGATCTCAGCTTTTAGATTCTACAATTGAAATTTCGCAGAAAATAATGACGCTGAGAAAAATCTAATGTAGAATTTTTATAATACAAAGCCGGATCAAACTTTCAACTGCAAACATCTTGCATAAATCCTGCGACCTCATTTTCGAGATTTCTAAATGCCACTTGCTCTGCATTTCTTCTTGAAAATTTTTTAAATTCTTAAATCTCTTAAATCCTCTTTTTTAATAAATTTTCTTATATGTGTAAATACGCAAAATAATTCTTCAAAATGCAAAATAATTCTTCAAAATTTTATAGATAGATTGTACAATCAAAGATGCATTTTTAGTTCAACTCTCGTTTTAAAAGCTAGATAAATAATTATTTTCACACATTTGTATTTTGTAACTATAATTCTATTATTTTTTAATTATTTAATTTAATATTTTTTATTAACGTTTCTTTATTTCATTATAATATATAATAAAAATAGTTTGACCGTTTTTACTAAGCAATATTAGAATTCTATACAAAAAAAAATAATTGCACTGAGAAATGAGACAGATTAAATCTGCAAATGTAGAATTAAATATCGTGTATTTTCAAAAATTGATATTTATTATACATTACCACAGTTTTTTTATTTATAATTCAAATAATAAAAATCACAAGTTATTAATCTTTTCGAAGATAAGAAATGTCATAATTGAAGCACATGTTTAATTTTGCGTTTACGTAAAGTAATAGCGATACCAATATCTCGTTATTATTATTAAAATAATAATAGGCTACAAATAATATAATTATGACTATAAATAATATAATTATTATTAGCCAGTTAATATCATTATAACTGAAAATTTGGGAACAGATTGCAATAGGATATTTTATCATTATTAACATGCTTGTAGTTAAACAAGATAATAAACTTTGATATAGTTCTACAAATTTCAATATGTTCACTATCAAACCTTGAAGATTACAAATTTATTTTGCATGTCACGTTTGCATTTTACTCCTCTAATGGGGTCACCAGCGAGATCCCAAGTCGCCTAACGTAATTCTTTTTTGTTTTTTGCTCCTTTCTACGTTTTATTCTTATATCTTCAAATTCACTTTGTAAAGTAAGACTAGACAAGAATATTAAATGTGTTTATAGATTAATTCGAATAGTATTTAATACAGCAATAAAAATTTTGTAGTGAGAGGATTACAAATGTCTCTGCAATATGCAATTCTTGCGCTGAAATTTACGGGATTCTATCAAAGGGATAGAACAATGGAAATTGATAACGACTGCAAGAAAATTATAGATATCGCAAACAATGATAGCAACTATTCGTTCAAATATCAATATCTACTAGTCTGTCAAAACTTTCTGGTTGACATAGATAACAGACGCCAAATAGTGCTCGTTACAACAAGCTTGAAAGCATCTCTACTTTCTCCCAGCGTTACCTAAAGTTGCTTAACATTAACCTAGTTACTGATACTATGCCTAGAGGCATTGCCTCTAATAAGCCCCTTCCGTCCCACTTGTATTAGCGCGGATCCAGAAACAAATTAGCTTAAATTCTTATATAAATTTCAAATCAAAACACCGCTACTTTCGTATGTGTGTGTGTGTGTGTGTGTGTGTGTGTGTATTTTTAAATATTACTCTAAATAAAATGAAAATATGTCAACTTGCGATTAATCAACGTTTCAAAGTAGAAATTGTTTCAAACTGGAAAAAATTGACAAATAAGAGTCGTAACAGCGATGATTATAGAGAGCGCAAATTTTTTTCTTATATTGCAAAATATTCAATTTCATTAATCAATATACATTAAATATATAAATTAATGTAATTTGTTAAAGAAATTGAATATTTTGTAATATAATAAAAGAGTTTGTGCTTTAATTACCGCGTACTCAGTCTTAATTTTTTCACTTATTATTTAGTATCATTATTACTTTAAATTTATTTCTATTATTATTGTTTCAAATTTTCTTTTCCTCTCTGTCTTGTGTACATGTGTTTTAGAACCTAAGAGAATATTATAATATTTGGCTGGTTAATAATAAGTTGCTTGGTAGATAGAATTCTTGTTTGATAAACGATAGATCCAGATCCAATTATGCTCGATGTCACTTCACAAAATGAAACGTGATAAAAGCAAGGCTGGTAATGATCTTGAATTTGATTCCGACTAATTATTCCATATATATTCATAGCTCTGATTAAGGAGATTTATGCTAAATATATGTGACATAGAGATATCAAATCCAATAATAGAATCTAGATGCCAAATGGGTGACTGCATCTATTTACCACTGACTATGATGTATCACATTTACATAACAAAGTTACATTTATTATTTCTATTTACAAGACTGCATACTCAATCTAAATAATAATAATGAACGCCATTTCTTATGTGTAGATATGACACATAAAAATAGTATTTGTAATTTTGTCACAGTAATTACATAATTTTGATAAGTATATATTATAATTGTGTAAACAGAAATAATAAATAATTTCTTTCATATAAATGATATTATATTCATAAAATCTATCTATGAAAATCTGCAGTCCGTGTTATCTATGTTTCTTGTGATGCTAAGAAATTACATCTCTATTATTATTACGATTATTGTGAAGAAATTAACAATAATAACGATAATATCAATATGTCTTTTTTTCGGGGATAAACATGCAGTTTTCTAAAAACAAATTTATTTTTTATTTATTTGCATAATTAATTTGCAATTATTATAAATGAATGTGTCATTGCAATTCAAAAAGGAAAAATTAAAACTTGCGTAATAAATGTTGCAAAAAAGTTGCGACGTATCAAATAGCGATAGCAACTATTCATTGGGATATCAATGTCTCTGGCTTTTTGAAACTTTCTGTTCGATATAGATGACAGGCGCCAAATAGTGCTCAGACAACAAGCTTGAAAGTATCTCATTTCTCGAAATTACTTAACGCTATCTAGTTATCGATATCGAAAAGGTGCTATTTATAATTTATAGATACTGGCATTTTATAAGTCTTTCATGTTTCACATGTTAGTGCAAAAGCTAAAATCCAGAAACAAATTAACATGCTTACATTCTTAATGAGTTATCAAAAGAAACTTAAATATAATACATTTTTACGCGCATGTGATCTCGAATGAAATAGAGATTTGTCAAGCTGCGATTAGAATCGATGCGTTGTGTAAAACCTAAGAGAATGTTTATTAAAATTACACACTCAAATAATTTTTCCTACTTTACTTAAATTTCTTCCAAATTAATTATTACCTAAAAAATTTTTATAAAATTTTATTATAATTTTATAAAAATCATTTTAGTGTGAAAAAATAATTATCGATTATTGCATGTAACTTGTAATATAAAGAAAGAGAGAGAAAGAGAGAGAGAAAGAGTGTAATTCCACAACTGTTGAATGTGCGATCTTTTTTATATAAAAATAAGTCTAAATATATACACATACACACATTTAAAATTTTATTAAAAATCAAAATTTTGTATTCAAAAATTTTTGTTTCTCTTGTCCAATTTATTTTTCAATCTTATTGTTGACCCAGATTTTTGAGAAAGATTTAAAAAAATAATTTTCTAAAAGCGCTTACCTGACAAGCACTCTCTCCTCTCTGTTTTACAAAATTGGCGCGTTTTCTTGAAATAAAGCTAAATTGTTATAATTGTTGTATAAGGCTATCTCACTCGTTTGTTATCAAGATTTCACAATTATAAATATAATTAGTAAAATAGAGAGATAAAAATAAATTCAGAAATATATAAGAGCCATTATAATATCAATGATATAAAGAATAAAAAGAATGCTTAACATAAATAATAAAACCACCATAAATTGTGATAAAATGTCAATTTATATCATAATATTTAATAATACCTCAGCAATCGATTCTTCCAGGAGAAATTTCGCACGTTCGACCGATATGTTAATTTCGATTTTCAGAAATCGGAAATTTTATATTTATCTGGAAGGAACATTTCAATCAATATCAAAACTACCGATGAATTATATTAATAATACACACTATATTATTAAATTTTGAACACTCTACAAAGGAGGGTATATATTACGAATTGTCTTTATATATTATGGATTCTTTATAATATACAGTAACAGGGTACCAATTTGGCAGATCGGGTGCGCAGTATAAACTGAAGGGAATCTCGGATTCACGAAGGATCCACGTCCGTTCGACGCAGCCGCAAAACACTGCAGCCAAGTGCTCCCATCTTTCTCCCTTTATCTCATACTTCTCATTTTGCCTTGTTCCATCATTTTTCGAGGTGCACAGAATCACACTTTACGGGAAAAATAATGAGGGAAAAATGTTTGCCGAGCGCAAAGCAATTGTTAAACTGCACAATCGCAATACTGTCAGCCTTTTGATTAGCGCGATTTCAGTTGAATCATGTATAAGAATAAGATGTTAAGTAAAAGCGGATTTATATAGATAGATAAGCGCGTTATTACTGCGATTACTTTCATATACCAACCGATTTAAAAAAATTTTTTTTTTTTTAATAAGATTAAAAAAACGTATATAAATAAACATGAGAGAGAAAAGGTTGAAAAAATTTTATATAAAATATTTTGCAAACATATTTTTATTTAAATTAATTTTATATCTTTTTATTTATTTAATAGTAAAAAAAATTTTTAATTTTTGGTAATTATTTGCATTAACGAATACATCTCCGATAGATTTCGACCTTGACGTATGTTGTAGAGATAAGGATACTGATTATAAGAGAGCCTTTTACATATTTTTAATATAAAAATTTTTATATAAACATCTCAAAAATTATACAAAACTATCTATAAAACTAAGACATAAGCTATTAATCAGTATCTTCAAATATTTATCAAGATTAAAATTATTGAAAGTGTACATATGTCTGTTACTATAAATAATTATTAATTTATACTTTATTTGCCTGGCAATTTTATTAAAAAATTATATCAATATTAATATTTATTACATTAAATATTAATACATTTAAATACAATTTTAATTTCTTGATTAATATTTTATTGGTACATACGAAACATTTACATGTGACACATTTTATTGACTTAGAAATATTATTAAAATATTTTATTAATATTATTTATTAATATTTAATATTAAATATTAGTATTAATACAATTTTAATTTTTCAATTAATATTTCTTTGGTACATACATAAAAGGATTGCAATGTTACACGGAAATTTTGATTTGATTTCGAGATTTCGCATTTGTAATTTTGCGTTTGCAATCTGTTGTTTGATCCGTGCTTGTCAAATATACATTAAATTTGCCTATTCAAACTGGCAGTAAATGCGTGAACACATATTATCATATGTATTTATCGATCATATCTTGACCATTGCATCCTCTTAAAGTATTTATTATCATTTCATTATTATTACTGGTCAACAATGGTTTCAGTTATAAGTATAACATTGCAAACAATGAAACCTCATTGAGAAAATTTATTAATGCTAATTATTGATTTGCCAATAAAATATTACTGTCATAATAAATGAAACATAAGATGGTGGAGCAAAATGTGAGCATTTTCACTGAAAATCAGTGAAGTAATCACTGATATTTCATAAAGACATTACTTTAATTAATGACATTTTTACAAATAATATTTTAAGAGAACAGAATGTTCTATAATTATATAAATAATATTCTATAAATATATAAATAAAATTCTATAAATATATAAATAAAATAGTATACAATTATGTACTGATTCTTAAATAAGAAACAATCCATGATATTTAAGCTTTATTTTAAATATGCAGGTAAGTTAAATATAAATTAGACTTTTTCCAAAACATTTTATTCGATCAAAATATTTTTAGCGAAAACTCAAGCCATTTTTCTATATAATTTCCAAAATCTAAGCTTTTTTGTCACCGGATTGGCAGTTTTTTTATCTTCGTGTCATAAAAAATAGTGGGACGTGTCCAAAGCCGATTGCGCACGAATTCTTCCGGGCACGATTAGCTTTAGATGCCACTACTTTTTATAACAGGAGAATAAAAAAATCAAACCGGTAGCAAAAAGGCTTATATTTTAGTGAAAACTATGTAGAATAATGACTTGCATGTACGCTAAAAATATATTGATTAAATAAAATGATTTGAAAAAGTCTGATTTATATTTGACCACGTACATTTGAATCACACATGTAGATATAAAATATAGTTAAAATAATTTATTAAATATCTCAAAATTTTTCAGAATTAAGACAATAGAGAAAAGTTCTTTAAAACAGTTTTTTGATAACAGATATAATATTTGTATTATTAATTAATGCATCACTTGCATTTTATTAATCTATAAAGGAAGGAATAAATTTTATGCGCTTCATGAAAAGCGTCCTTTTATATATATATCATTGAGTTTGCCGAATGAATTATGTGCGTCATCGATAATAAATTATTCGCGCGATTTCGATTTCTGTGCGATCTCTCGGTGTCGTCTTATAATTTCCTCCGGGTATCCTTCCTATCGAAGGACTTTAAAGGAGATATTCTAGAAACGATCACTAAACTAAATACTCTCGGTCATTTGGCGTTCCGTTTGTGAATCTACTTGCATTGCAATTAGAATATTCACGATAAGTGAAACAGCTAACAAGCCAGGATACGTGTCTGTACATCGAGTCCGCGTATGCGCTTACACTTTTCCAGAATCGTCGTTTATCTTCTTCTTTCGGTCCCAATTTCGAGTACGGAGTGTCAAAGCGCATCATCTTCCTCGTTCCTTTATTTTACGAAGAGCTCTTGTGTGTCAGTGTTTTATCGCGAACGTTTCGATTTTCACGAATTCAATTCGACATACTCTAGATTGTATTTCCTTGATTGATTATATGTTGAAGTACTAGTGGAAATAAACAGAAGCGGAAAAGGCCAGGCAAAGGAAGATAAACGATGCGTGGGTGAGTTTTTAAGAACCTTTTTTCTATAGTCCTCTTATATTTGATTTTTGTCCGTATTGATTTCTTTTTAGAAAAGAATTTTGAATTTTGATACGTCAAATTGAACAATGATGGGGTTTTAATAAATGATTTTTCGTAAAATGACTTTTTGTAAAAAATAATAATTAAAAATGCAGATGTACTTTTGTTAATATCGGATTCAGATTTGAAACTTTACATGGACGTCTTGGTAAATTGAATTATCGTAATTTCATTGAAAATGATGATATGTGTGTTTTTTATCAAGCGTAATTTAAGAGCATAAAAATTTGATTATTTCTTACTTTCTTCCGAAATCGATGGATATAAAAAAATCTGGTTGCGACAATTTTTGTTTGAGAAACAATGCGATAGAAGTATTTGGGATAAGAAATAATAGAATTTCGATGGGTTATTTGCGGATCATTAGACCTGTTTGATCGAGCATAAGACAAACAGAACATTTTAGTCATGGTATGAGCGATATAATATACGAGTCATTATATGCGTATTCTTTGTGACGTTTTAGTAACAACATATAGCTTATAAGAATTTTCAAAAATATGCTACTGGCACATATTCGATATCAGAAAAATTAATAGAACAATTATAACAAAAGAAAAGTTCTATAATGAATTTTTTTCTTTTTGATACAAGCAAATTTATCCGCATAATAGAAAATTTGCAACAAATATAACTTTCGTATATTTATTTAAATCAATTAATTGAACCATCTAATCGAGTATATTGCAGGAAAGGTGGGGGAAGAATTTTTTCATACAATTTTCATAAATAATTTATATCGAAAAAGTAATATGCACATTTTACAGGCAACACGTTATATTTTCTTGAAGAGCTGTTATTTAGCGAGAACACGCAAACGCTAGTATGTGTCGCACAAACGTGAAATAATGTACTGTTTACTCAACTTGCGAGACCTTGCAGTCAAAGCAAGTAAAACGCCGCGAAAGGATGGAGAACGCAGTATGCGTTAACTGTACTATTTCACTTCAGATTTATTACGTGCAAAAAGTTAAAAGGCAATAAATTTAAATTTTTCGATAAAGGCGATCCGAATCGCGATACTCTCTTCTGCATCTAAATGGATAATGTTTGTTCAAAAATTGGCTAAAAAATTACACGTTGTTATCGATTTGTATGTGCGTGTGTGCAACGTAATCCGCTTTAATTTTGAGATTAGTAAATAAAGTAGCGCTATTAAATTTTTTTTCAATTTGTAATTAAATGCGCTGTTAAATTTTTTCTAGCTTCAATTATTCTAGACTCATCAAACTTATTTACAAAGAAAGATATCATAATACGTAAACGGCAAATTAATATGTACATCTATCTATTTAAAAACTTTTATTATTCAATAAATAATTTAAAAATTACAATACATTGCATTAATAAAAAACACATTTTCCATAAAACATTTAAAATTCATCTTAAAAAATAAATTTATCAATAAACATAGTACAATGCACGATGGCCTTCTGTATGTATGATGACAACATTTAATTACTCATGTAGCGGAAAAATGCGAAAAGGATTAAAAGAAAATTATCGAATTTGTGTACTGCATATATAATGTTAGGCAAAGTACTCTCATGAATTTTCTACATTTTTGCTAGGTATTTTTTTTTTTTTTGTGTAAATGCTTTGACAAAATTATGAAACCCGGAATAAATCGCGCGCATTAAACATGGGATCGTAATACAGTCAAATAAGCATTTTATTATAGAGAATTTCTTTATATATCTTCCTCTTTTAAATTCCCCAGTCAGCTATGTTAACAATGAGATTATGCGGGATAAACTGGCATGGTATGTATTATACTCAATCGTTTGTATAATCTCCTTTACATGTGAAAATGCGAGTTAAAATATTTGCTATGTACATACACGCTTTTTCATGCTACACAGCTTATTGAATATTTAGCTTATGCTTGATTTTGCTTTTTCTGCAAACCATTGATCTACAGGATCCTCGAATTCTTTTGCTCAAAAATTTTTTCTGAAAAGCCTCTTTTATTCTGCTTAAAAAATATATGTTTTTCTTCCATTTTCTTAAAAGTTAAAAATAATTTATTTTAAATTTTAATTAAATTTTTTATTTCAATTTAAAAAGTTTTATACAAGCAATGTTTACATGCAATCATAATAACTTAGATTAAAGTTCGCCACAGTATATGATAGCTTTGGTATTGAATATTGAATGATCGCGCTTTGATAAAGATTTATCGTTGCGATACAGTTTTACGTTTATCTGTCAAGTTTTTATGTCAAAAGTTAATTAATTGTTAATTGTAATAATTATAGCTAATTTTGTTTTGGTACTAGTCACAATCGCGTTTTGAAAAACTATTTAATAATTTCCAAAGCGTTTTGTACTACAATTTTACTGCTTGAGTGTTACGCTGTGTGAATAATAACAAGACCATAACTCGTAAACAATAGCGCTGTATTGTTTACGCTGCTAAGCTTGAATATCTTGTTATTGATAGTTGCCGCGCATGAAATACTTTACGTAACATATACATGCCAAATATTAAATTCTAAAAATATTTTAATTTATAGATTAATTATTTATTATATGATTGACAGTGTCACAAGGCTTTTCATTATGTTAACTATTCGATTTTGAAATTTGATTGTAAAAAGACTAAATGGTAATGATGTAAATGCATTTAGTTAAGTTAATAAATTTCTTTCTTGATGTAATATCTATTTATGTTTATTTATATGTCTTGATTATTAAATAAAAAGTTAAAACAAAATTCTTTTTTAAAAGAGAGACGGAGAGAGAAATAGTTCGTATTAAATTACAATCTTGAATTCCTTTATTGCCCATTACAAACACGAAGGCCAATCACAAATGCAAATACAATCAAAAGTATACTTTAATTTATTTATTTTGTATAAAAAAAAAGTGTCCAAAATAATTGATTTTGAAAAATTAATAATTACGCGCGATCAATATTTTAATTTGTCCCTTAAATAGATGGTTAATAAATTTGATGAATAAATGTATCACTTGAAACTGACAATTAGATATTGCGCGTTAAATTTTCAAGTTTTTTATTTGGACAGACATTTTTAAACTTTATTTGATCATTGCTATATGTGTATTTTTTTTTTCAAGTATAATATCTTCAAGAAAAGATGGTATTGTATTTTTCTCGATAAAAATTTAAAATAAAAGCATAAACAAGTTTTTTATGTCCTTTTAATATTAGTAAAAATTAAAATATTTAGTTAAATTAAGATTTGATTAAATTTCTCACTTTAATTACTTTCTCAATTTAATTAATTTTTAATTAGAAAATATATTAACTAAAATCTATATGTAGATTTAATCAATAACAGATTTTTAATGTTGAAAAAAGAGATTAAAATGTTTGTGTTAAATGATTCACGTGCAATCAATATTTTCACAAAAAATAAAAACTGATTCCAACTTCTTGTTAGTCATAAAATTGTACATATCTACTTAGAATCTCTCTTATCGTTTTCAATAATAAGATTGTCAAGTGGATTGAAAATTTAATTCTCTCAATGGTTTCTATTGAGAATTTTTATCGAGAATTTTTTCTAGAATTAAATTAAATTCTGAATGAAATATTGAATGAAAAAAAAACATGCACAGCGCATTCTGTAATAGAATATATAAACATATATTATGTACATTTTTTCTCAGATTATACATTTTATTATATATACATATAATACAATTGCAGTTCATGAAAAAAAATGTTACGTCATTCAAACAAATTCAATTTTTTCAAAATTATTTTCTAATTTATTCTTATTTATTTATTGTTCTTTGTCATTACCTAAGAAATACATCATATAATTGTATAAATTTTAATTGCAATATTTTAAGAAATATGGTAATAATGACTTTTCGCTAAGAAAATATTATCACTAATATTTTGTCGGGTGATTGAAAAAAATTTCAGGTATCGTTTCTTTTTGACAAAGGCTTGATTGAATCATGCTCGTCCGCGAAATGAAATTTATAGAAACCTTTAAAGTTTCAGTAGTATCGATGTTGTTAACTATTCAAATAACAACGGCAAACAATTTCCAAGACAAATTTTTGAATGCGTTTTTTAATTGAAAGGAATCAATATTGACAATGTATTTAATTTAATTATGCGATTTGTATTATTTTAATATTGAATAACAATTACGATGCACGTTCTTTCTCTCTCTCTTTCTTGTTTTTTCTCTTTTATTTCTTTCTTTCTCTTTTGCTGTTTCTCTTTCTTTTCTTTATTTCTCTTTTTCTGTCAAACAGCTGCATACAAGCTTGTAAAATAACAATAATAAATCTATAATTAGCAACAACAAATGCATGTATATTTTAAAACTGGTTTCAGGGAGAGAGAGCAAGAAAGTTTTATAATGGTGAAAAGATTAGTAGAAAAGTGTTTTCTCTCGCGCTTTGGACGTCATGGTATTTGTAATTTAAAAGAAACAAAATAAAAAAATCATGATTTACCAATTCAGCTTAATCCGCATTTTATTTCTATAGAACTTCATTAAGAGTCAATCTACAAGAAAAATCGCATTAAATATCTAATCGACTCTTTTTAAAGAACCGCGCAATGCTTTTTGAATAAAAATTGTCAATAAAAATGTAGATAATAATGTAACTGTCATATTATGACTTATAATGTCATTTGTAATAATAATAATAAAAAATAAAGTAGTCATGTTGCGGCGCGAAGAATGAATTTATTTTGCTATCTTAGTTTTCGAAACCTTTAAATAAGCGAAATGGGTAGGTAACGCGCGGCCAAAAAAGTGCCTCGAGAACAAATAAAATGGACGCATATTCTCAGAGGCATCAAAAGGAAGTAGTTGCGCGAAAGATCGCGAAAATGGTAAAGGCTTCAAATAAATAGACATCGTTTCAATGCGCGCAATTTTACACGGTACATAATCAAAGGATCGTGCACTTGACTTGACATTCAGTTCCGGCAGTTTGCAGTTCTTTCGAGTCAGCAATCAGATCGCTTAAATACTTGGATGCATTACAATTCGACGAACATTTTCGATTATTGATTGTGTTCTTCTTTGATGATATTCCCGGCGTACGGAAAATAAAAGACTATATAAGATACAGAAAAAAATATATAATATTATATGTAATTCATAGAGAGAAATAAATTGAAATAAATTAAATATAATATATCTTACTTATATTTTTTGCATTCTATCTTTTTCGTATTATTTTAATAATAAATAATATCTTTCTCTCTCTCTCTCTATTTCTCTCTCTTTATATATATATGTATATAAATCCTCCGATATATAATATCGTTTCATTATAAAACTCATTTTTTTCTGATCCTTCCATCTTCGATTTATGATCCAGAACGCCACGAGGACAGTTTATCGAGTTTTATATAAACGTATTGTATATAAGGAGTTTGCACAACATATTACTACGTCGCATACTAGATTTTCAAAAAAAATTATCGTTTATTGTCACATTAGCGATACACAATAATAATAGTTTAATTAATAGTGTTAAATTAAAATTCGTGTTTTTAGAATGTACATCACATGTAGAATCATATTTAATCTCTAATGATTGTTGATAAAATTTATATAAATAAATAAAAATTGTGTGTGTGTGTGTATATGTGTCACGTATAATTTGCTCTGGTAAAATTTATTATTTCGCATTTCACTCAACGGAACGACGTGATGAAGTGTTTACATAAACGTGATATATTCACCGGACTACTTAAGTTACGAACGACACTCATAAAAGTATATGTGAATGCAGCGAAACTACCACTATTTTTTATTTAACTGTCTCTTTAGTATCTCATTCGCGTATTCGCGTAATTGAATGCCAGGCAAGTGTCAATACGTTTTTGCAAGAGGATAACGAAACTCTTGGAAAGTGTGATATTTAATTCTTTTTGGAAGTTAAGAAATTAATTAAAATAATTTTATTATAGAATTTTTAAATAATCTTAAAACAATTTTAAAATAATTTAATTTTATTATATGTAATAGCTATTACGTAATAGCTACATACACATACTTCTATAATAAAATTCAATATAAAAAGAGTATATAGATGCGAAAATTTGTTTACTGATTTTAATTAAAAAAAAAATAAAGCATGTATTATGACAGTTTTTTAATATTGAGTGGATAATTAGACTAATATTGCTACTATATGCGAATATTCGATGATGAGTAGGATATCATACATTAAATATGTAAATTTGATATCCTGGAATTGCGTCAATTTTCTTCATCTTCTGATAAATTGAAATTAAATCTATTATGCATGTTTTACACATACAACATTTGTGTTGCAAAAAATAAAAATGAAGAAACTGCGATTATTGTTATAATGAATTTTTAAAAACTTGCTTTACAATGTGGCCATCTATAGAATATTCTTTAAACTGAGAGAAAGAAATAAAAAATAAACTCTGCTTCTAATAATTGGTAGAATTAAATAATAAAAAACTAAATATAATTAAATATAAAAAATATAACTAAATATAATTAAACATAATAAAAATATTATGTTAAATATTTGTTATTTAATACACAATGTATTGCTATTTAAAAAATAATCAGAAATTTTTTAAATATATTAACTAAAAAATCACAGAGATGTTTATAGAAAATGTTTTTTGTTTGCGGATTTTATTATAATATTTGATAAAATAACGTCGAAGGAAGATTATATCTTCATTATTAATAATGTCTTATTAATGTTGATGTTAAAGTACCAATGGAAGATTTTTGTTAGTAATTTATAACTACCTTATCTACTGTTAAAATAATTGGAAGAACGATCGATGATTGGAACGCAGCCGGCTTGGAAGAGCTTGTACAGAATATCTTTCGATAAACTCAAATGTTTCTTGCTCTACTTATGGTACACGATTGATACAAAATTTGATAAACATTTTATCTTTTATTTTTTTATTATATTAAAATCTTTCAAATATATGTATATATACATGTATGTACTAGTACATATGTATAAATATAGATATGAATGTCTATATACATGCATGCATGCATGCTTTTGATTGGCAAATTTTTAATTATAATTCAAAAATTGTAGCTTATATTTTTGTATTAGGATTTTTGGTTCTATTTCAATATACTATTAATAATTACTATTGTAATAGTAATAATTACTATTATATAAAGGTTGTGAGACATCTTGTATATATGGTACGTGTCATTTCGTTAATACTGCTATCGTACATGCATAAAACTGACGTGAAAAATTTAAATGTAATTGGTACTTTAACATCAACATTAATAAGACATTATTAGTAATGATGTCATAATCTTCCTTCGACGTTATTTTATCAAATATTACAATAAAATCCGCAAACAAAAAACATTTTCTATAAACATCTTTGTGATTTTTTACTTAATATATTTAAAAAATTTCTGATTATTTTTTAAATAGCAATACATTGTGTATCAAATAACAAATATTTAACATAATATTTTTATTATGTTTAATTATATTTAGTTATATTTTTATATTTAATTATATTTAAAATATATTTTATATTTATACTATATCACTCGCCGTAAATCATAATAATGTAATAGCTGATGTATCAGAAATATAAACAATAAAAATGTTAAAATAAGAGATATTCGAAATAAAGCACGAAATTGAAAATATAATATAATGTACTAATGTATTTCTTCTTTTTATTTTCTTTTTTAACATTAAATCAATCTGGATATATATATATATATATTCCTATTATAATCTACACATGTTTTAGCTAATATCAAAAAACAAATTTAAACTATTATTTTAAATAAATAACTATTCAAAAATACAGGACAAATAATAAGATTAAATTAATTCTTCGACAAAATTTTTCATTAAGAGAAATGAAGAAATAGATTTTCTTTATTTTTACTTATCAAACGAGTAAATATTTATGGTTTATGATTAAATTCTTATTCTGAATAAACCTGAATACACTCATACTAAAAATCTTTATTAAATGTCATATCTATTTTAATCATTGAATCATTTCTTTAATACCTTTATACATCTTTTTTCGTTTTCTTAAATATTCATTAATCTCGAAATAGAACAATTAACACGATGGATTATGTGCAGTAGCGAATCCACGTGTACATTTGCTTTTAGATAAGAGCGTCCGAGGATAATGAGCGCAGTTTTATCTGAATACTTAATCGACGTGGTGTACGCGGTGCTTCTCCGTTTACCGTGATTAAAGAGAATATATTTTAATAACGTATGGGCGTACATAAATACGCTTGTAATGAAAGAGCGAGTGAATAAAGTGAACATAACGCAATATAAAACCTAATTGAGACGCAAGCGAGTTTTTTCCCGATTGAATCTTCAGAAATATATACAAGCTCGGATATAAATAGTGCGAAAAAGAACTGAATGAAGATATACAAGTGTTAAGGTAGAGAGAGAGACACTATTTTTTCGCTTCCGAAGAAAAATAGATGATCTAAAAAAGGAAAATTATAAAAAAAAACAAGTCCATCTTTTTTGTATCGATTTAATTTGTTCTTGGTAAATATTTAGTTAGACGTTAATTTTGTGGCTCTTAAATTTTTCATATCAAATATCTTACTATCAAAATTACTATGACCAAAAGTAGCAGGCGATAATTCGGCTTCCATTTATGATAGCTAATATCATTATCGCTGATTAAACTTATATAGTGGCACGAACGTGCCTAAGATTTTTGGGTCATAAAACCGTATTATTGACTTATAAAGAATATAATAGACAATGAAATATGTAACATATATATTTTGAATGACTTCTATCGCGAAGCATTTAATTTTAAGTCTTTAAATAAGTACATTGCGTGCGGATAATTTCAAAGATGAATAAATATCCTATAGAATCTCTTAGTATTTAAATCGTGATTTTAAATGAAAATGTCAACTTTGTACCTTTAGTTCAAATAATTCATATTTCATAAAAATTTAAGTTTGTTAGTCTGTCGTGTGTTCTTCGTTATCTTATCTGACAGTTTATTCTGAAGAACAAATTTTTGCAAAAAATTTTTCTTCATTTATTTATTCAACGAAAAAGAAAAAAAAATGTAAGTAAATAAATTGCATAGTTAATATATTTTTTTTTATATATATATGTAAGTCGGACGTAAAACGCTCTAAATAACCCTCGGCGGGCGTTTAAATAACCCTCGTATGCACGTCCTTAATATACTACGCTTTTAATTAGATACAATGTCTCATTTCCCAACATTGTACATATCTTCTCATTTCCCGCTCTTTTTTCCATCTAACGCTGTATTTTATGGATTTAGTGTATGGGGTTATACTCTGTCGAGACTGGCAAGAGAAACAGGGATAAAGTGAAGTAATTTGTCATGTGATTCTCTTAGAGGCAATTCCAATGAGATTTTTTTAACAATAAAAATGTAAAGAAAGGAGATTAATGTATAATTTTTTATAATACTGAGAAGGAGATAATTCATTTTAATATAAAAAAAAATTATATATACTACTATATTGAGGGCTGTTTCTTATGCTATATCGATGTATAGGGACAGAGAAAACTAAACATTATAAAATATCAGACGCAATTTGTAATATATCGTGTTTTCTAAAAGTGACAGCTCTTTAGGATTGCATGACGACTTTAAGACAGATTTTCCCTTGCAATCATTTAATTGACATTCATTATTTTTCACTTCAGATATTATATGCGCTGTAAAAAGTTTCAAAAATTAGATTTTAATAAAATCAAGATTAAAGATGAAACACAAAAATATTTATAAACATATAGATCAATTTGATTATATATAGCATTTATTAATCATCTTAAACTTTTTTTTTAAATTTTTTAAACTTTTAAATGCAGAATAAATATTCTGCGTAAAATAATGTAATATGTTCTTGTAACATTATTATTATATTGCATTATAACTTTATAGTTATGATGTTATATAATAACAATATTATGATACAAGTATAAAATTTACGAATATAAAATTAATTAAAAGTTTATTAAAACATCAAATGTAAAGTTAAAAAAACTGATTAATAAAATGTGATTATATAATATTCAAATAATAATTGCAAATATAATAATTAACGAGATCAAATAAACAACTTCTCAAAGTGGTAAATCAATACTATATTTATTTATATGCACGGATATTTTTAATAAGGAGTTTACAGAGGAAATTTCTCTTTATCCATGTTGAATATTTAACTGAGAATTTCCGAAAGTAAAAAGCATAATCGCAGAAGTATGATAAAATTTCAAAAGCAAATATTCAGTACTATTTAATGACAAAGTTTTTAAAAAAAGTTTCAAACGTCTTTTCTCTCAAGAAAAGAAACTGAATAAATCACTGACAGTAAATCTACATTTTTTCTCCGCGTTATAATAGCCAAGAAATATGAAAAGGCTGTTTATTTGTTTCATAACATAAGAATTAATTAATTAATAGAAAATGCTAAAAAACGTTTTGCCTTTAATAAGAAATGCTTTTGCAATTAAATAATTTTCGTATGATTACTAAATAACAATGTGCACATAAAATTATTATTATATTAAACATATATAATCTCAAATAACTAGGATTTTGAGAATATTGTTTTGCATGCGTGAATAAATTAAATATTTATTTGCTATATTATATCGTAAAGTTAAAATCAAATTGCACGAGTTTCTAAATTTATATATACACAGGGTATTTCAAGCAACTATTGTAAGCGGAATTATATTTTTAAAATGATCGAAAATAGAAAAAATGCTGTAAGTAAAAATGATTTTAAATGCTTCATATTCCTGTGTTAATTTCACGCTATTTTGTGCACGAGTACCGTTATAAAATGCAATTACATTTCTCGAAAGAGTGAAATTCCATATTTTATATAAATACGCTAATTGAGTTTTTTCTCTTCTGCAAAAAATTATTATAAAATCATGCTTCAAAATTGTTAGTTTAGGAGTTATTTTAATTTTAACCTTTGCAAAATATATATCTCGTATTTTAAAATATTACAATAGCAAGTTTTTGAAGGCTACAAACATGATAAAGGCTTTAATAAGCATAAATAAGAACGTATAATGTGTTTAAGGAAAGATAAATAAATTCACCATTAAAACCAAATTTACTACCTTACAAATTTAACACCTTATATATAAATGAGAAATATTCCGCATACAAATATTATTACATATTCCAATTATATTCTATCTCAAAATTTCATTTGCATTCTATCTCACATTGTTGTGAAAATGTAATGTATAAGAAAAATGAAAATTACAGCAATCTTAACTTATACTTTAACTATTCTTCGCAAATGTAAATGTTTAACGCGCAATAAGTGGATGAAAAAAAAGCAACAAATTAATTTTTATTTAAAATATTTCGATCTGCATAGTAAACTACAATTTTTCGGACATGGTTCTCCACATACAACATTGCGTAACGACTCGAGACATTGTCGTCGAAAAATCTCAGCGTAAATAACTTACTTTGCACCATATCTGTAATAATGAATATAAAAGCGCAGAAAAATTTTACAAAATGAAAACACATTTTTATATAGAAGGAAAATGTAACAACACTGAAATATAATTCTTCTTTTTTCAACTATTTACGCAAAACATGATTTATCTTTCTCTAATATATTAAGACGATAATTAAAATGCATTGCTGCGAGAAACACGTGTTTTCTTACAAATCATAGTAATTAAAAAAAGATTGTTAATTTAAGTAAACTCGGTGTGTCGCAAAATTAAATTATTGTATTATAAGAAAATAGCTTTTCACTCTTTATATTTCATTTCTGCATTAATTTCACACTTTCGAGTTACGTATGTATCTTTATAAAAGGACTTGCGCACACACAAAACTTTATTATAACATTTTGTCCTTCTCTTTATAAGTGACATAAATATGCATGTTGTGTTACGTTAATAACACTCAAATATTAACTCTCTGGAAATTCTACTTAAGCGGCTTTAGTCAACAATGGATTTTCAATTAAGTGCAATGTCTCTAAGCATGCTAGGTTAATTAATTTATTATGGCAATAATATTGATCGTAAATTAATCGAGAATGCAGAACAGATTATTATGGCAACTTGATCATAGTAGATCTTAGAATAGATGCATTATTAGGACGCTGTTATAATCTCTTAGACAGTGTATTATACATATAGGAAGATAATATTATTGAAATTTTTGTTACGGTATTAAAAACTAAACTATTATATTATACCAATAGTATAAAAAAAAAAAATAAAATTTATAAGCGTGTTTATTTGTGTCAAAAAAATTTGAAACGACAGTACATATTATCTGTACACATCTTATAATATTTTCAACTTTCATAATTATCAATAAATAATCTCAATCAATTTATTGTTATATGAATATAGTAATTATTAACAAATTAATATAATTATATAAATTGTAAAAATTATTTATTTAATAGGTTTAATTGAAGCTAATAATTAATCAAGTAGATTTATTAATGTACATTTATTAATGTTCTTTGATCAACTTGCCCCTATGGTCGAGTATTATAATCCTTTCATTGAGCACCATAAATGTAATATTCATTATAGCATTTTGTTGACGCGCATAATAACGACGCTTTTTGCTGAAAGATTATTTGAATATCATTATTGAACGTCACGTTTTCAGTCATAGCATTAATTTAGTTTTTGCTTTGAATTGATTAACATATTATAACTTGTAACTTGTTGATATATTATAACTTGTTGATATCAAGCTAATTATTTGTTAATTAAAGCATCCAGAAAATTAATCAAGCATTCAAAAAAAAAAAAAAATTTAAAGAAAAATAAAAAATGTATTCTACACTTAATAATTCTTTTATCAAGCGGAAGGTCATGGAAATTTATTTAATTTGTTATAAGAACGTTATCATTACTGCATTAAAACTTGTAATATTATATATATTTATAAATATATGCTTTTAATTAATAATTATCTTCCTATGACCCTTATTAAAGTTAAACGAGCAATTACAATAGAGAGAGTATAGAACAAAAAGTTCTACATCTAAAACTTAATTTACGTAAGTATTAAAGTAGTTACATATACACGTACATAAGATAGATGTACATACACGCATACATAAATAAAATTTATATTGTTAAATACGTTTCTCGTATAAAAATCGCTTGTAGAGAGCTACAAGAAGGCAAAAACGCAAGAACTTAAATTGATCGATCTCGTTGCTTAGCTTTTCAAATAAATTCCAAGTCTAGCCTTTCAAATGAGTTTTTTTAAATCTAAACCATTACGATAATAAACGATCTTTCGCTTATGTGAACCAATATCGATCCATGCCAGCATCGAACCGTACTGATTGTGAGGAATCGTGCGTCGCTCTACAATGAGTATAAAGTTATAGTCGATAGGATATTGTAGTTTAGATAAAGGATTTCGCTTTGTACTTTGCGTAGGAAAAGAGAGAAAGAAAGAGAAAGAGAGAGAGAAAAGAAAGAGAGAATAGCGACAAAGGGTTGATTCTATATGTTACGGGAAGGTAAGTGGAGGTGGATCGCATAGGGCGGACGATGCGTTCGTTCTCGCGATAAAGCCGACGCCGTTGCCAGTAGCGTCGCGGTGCCGGGCCGGCGCGGTTTCTCTCCTTCCGATCTCATTGCAAACCCCGCTTTTGTTCTATTTTCAAATTTTGCTCCGACCGTGAGCATCAATCTCGTAAGTACACGCTGGATAATATTAAAGAAAAGTTTTAGAAAAGTTTAATATGTGATATGTATCTATATGTTTTTTTTTTCCTTGGTAATTCCTCTTGAGAAATTGCCGAAAGAAAAAAAAATAGAGAGAGAGAGAGAGAGAGAGAGAGAGAGAGAGAAATACGGAAAAATATGTGAAAATCATCGCATTTTACCATGTAAAAATCATATAGAGATTTTTCACATGTCAAAAGATCTGACATCTGACATCTGAACTCATCGGAAATTCTATCAGGTTTGAGACCTTTATTTTCACAGAAATTCGTTTCAACGAATCGAAATTTTTGTTTACGCGTTGATTCGATGAAATTCGTAAGGATGATAACTCAATCGGTTCAAGTGGTGACTAAAAAAGTTGTGAGAAAGAAAATGCAATTGACAAGTATTATTTGTTCGAGTGTCTTAGGTCTAAAGTTAGAATATCTAAAAAAGTGAAGTTAAAATTAAATTGCATTAAAGATGCAACAATTGGGTAGACATGTGTAAATACAAATTTAGCTTTTCGCATTTTTAATCATTAAATAAAAAATATTTTTGCTGTATTGATTTATGCATAAAAGAAAAAAGCTTTAATATATTTATAAAATGCATATTTAATTATGCATATCTCATCGCTTTTCAATATGTATATCGTGATTTTCGAAAATTTTTCTGATAGAATATTTAATAATATAAACTTACATCATTATGCATCTTGATAAATTTATGCACATTTATTATTCACGTCATAGATTTTTGTGCGGCATATCTACGCTATTCATTATATCCATTCAGCCATAGATATAAATGATTCAATGTGTTTATATATATATGTCGAATATATACAGGACAACATATTTAAAGTAGATATATATACAGGATAATCAACAATATTATCGGTATTTCTTCTCATTCATGAATAATTTGATCAGTTCAAAGAATCGATTTTCGTTTTTAGTCAAATTTAGCTTGATTAATCTTTTACATACCTTTTCCGTATTCAATAAATTGTAATTAATTCTTAATTATTATGATACAATTAAGCATACGCACTATTAGAGTATTAGAATAAGAAAAATAAGGATTAACCATTTAATTTATCTATCTTTTAATTATCTATCTTTTATTAAAGGAGATGCGACGCAACCTAAACACTGTATATGTACATACATAAGTATATGCGGAAAGATTAATTTTATATTATTCGTGCATAGATGATCACAGCAGAGAGCGGTATACTTTATGCTCGTGTAATAAATATACAACTAGATTATACTTGTTTTTTGCCTTTAATTATTAAACGTAACAGATTACTTGGCAAAGAGGATCTCGTGTTTAAAAATACAATACAGTAAAAGAGTCTAAGTATTTAATAAATAAAATTATATTAAATAAAACATTTTTTAATGACATGTATGATACATATACACGCACACATATACATACACAGAAAATTTAATCTTATATATGTATATATAAATTATAGAAGATTCTTTAATTAATATGAGATTTATGTGCATGTAAATATATATGTACGTGTGTATGTATGTACATGTGTTTTATGTATAAATATATATTATAAATAAATACACATAAATACATATAGTCATAATACATAACATACGTGTATTTATACTTCACATTTTAAACGTGAATAAAAATAATCGCATCGTTTTGCACTTGATGCTTTATCAGATGTTGTTCTTGATCTTCTGTGCAAGCACAATCCTAACATGTTATTGTTAAAAATGTTGATTGAACGATTGAAACATCGTTAAAAATTCTTAACGTGTTTTTCATGCACGTAATATGTAAAGAGAAGCAAGCTATTTTCACAAGAAAAATTCTGTTTCTATCCTATTTTATTATAATCGGAATGACAGTTTCATACTATGATGTTTGTGCTCTTTGTTAGAGAGGGAGGAGTGTGCGCGTTTCAATAAAATGTGAAATAGAAAATATGGATAGAATCGTTTGAAGAAAAAATCTTATGTAAGAACGAAGATATACTTATAACTCCGAGAAAATATTTCCTGTCGCGGATTTCAATAGATGTAGTTATTTTTAATCAGAATATTGTTACATCATAATTATGTAATAATTATTTATAAATTAAACGATAAATAAAAAAATAATAATGTGTATTATATAAGGTAAAAAATTATTGTTAAATTTATAAATCTTTTTAATTAAAATTTTTTTATCTTTTTATGTAAATATAAATAAATATACACATTGCTCTCTCTCTCTCTCTCTCTCTTTTATTTTAAATCTTCTAATATTTTGCGAAAAAAGAAGGAAAATGTGATTGCACTGCTATAAGAGATTAGAATCTCAATGTAATTGTCATTGCCGTCTTCTCGATACTTTGCTAAATATTTGTCTATTACGTTATATGCCTTGCCAGCATCGGAAATATTAAAAGAGATTTATCGAAGTAATAATTTCTCATTAAAGCCTTGTACCTACGATGCAAGAATTCGGTGCGAGTTGAGAAATGTGTAGCCAATCAACTTGCAGCTTTTACGGAAAAGTGGAAAAATTTTATTGGTTTCACGTTTCTCGGACCAAGATCTCGGACCGAGTTTTAATCGCGAACACAAGGCTTAAGAAGACATATATCATTTTGACAGAAAAAAGTTGTTTCTATATAGTTTATTTCTAAATTTTTTTGTTGGTCTCGTAACTTTGTCTTGTTGCCGTTCATGATAAACACAGGATTTTTTTACATCAGGCAGAGTGATACTGTATATACGAATAAGTTCGATAAATTTTTTTAATTAAGATACTTAAATTTCGTTTTCGTACATTTAGGTCGGATGTGGGCTCGTTAAGTTTACGTTTGCTGCGATTAAACGTATTCCGCGTGTCAAAGCGTCTGTTACAGAGATTCGCGCCTAAATATATAATCGCACGAGCCATATCGACAGTAAAGCGTTATCGCAACTTTCGCAAATTTTATTTTGTATTGTCGTTTAACATCAAATTCAAATTTTAGCAGTTTGTGAATTCTGTCGCTAAATGGCAAGATTATATTTTAATTTGTCCAATTTGTTTGCCGATCAAATGGACACGATGATTGTGATAAATTTAATTAGAAATATAGAATATTTGTTACAATATTATAATTTTATTCATGCAATTGCATGTATCACCGATATTGGCATTTTTTTTCTATTGCAATTTTAACTTTATAATTTGCAAGTAATTTTTTCATAGTTAATTGAAATCTCATTTAGTTTTGATTATAAGTTTTTTAAATCTAATTTAAATAAATATTTCGATTATCAGAGCTAACTTCAATGACCTTGACCTTGATATATAGTATTCTAAAGTATCAAAAATTTTTAAGTAAATATGTGAGCAGGCACCGCATGGATTTACAACTTTCCATCGGATTTCAGTTGGTACTTTTGTTATACAAAACAATATCTATAAAAAGTTTCATATGGGTTTATAACTTTTCGAGACAAAGTGAGATAAACCATTTGCATTCAAAGGTAGACAATAAAAAGAGGGATGGCTTTCAAGCACCGAATGATGGAACACGGAAAATTGAATCGGTACGGAATAGTATAATTATAGATTTTTTTTTTTTTGCACTGAAAGCATCGAGTGATACGGGTGAGCTTGCAGCTTTGCGCGAATAATTACAAATCCGTGTGTAACCGTACAATTATAAATCTCGTTTATTAATTTTTATTTTTTTTTAATTACATTTATTGACAATAATATAGCCGTATTTAAAATAAGACATAAGAGCGAGGAGTGTACGTAAACATAGAAAAATGTCAAACAAAGAGAAGCAACACAATTAACAGTAGAAAAAGTCAAATATAATTGCAAATAAAAGCGCAATATTTTAAAATGATATACATATTTCAGAAAGCAAAAGTATCCGCCATATGATTCAAATTGTATGTCACATAAAATTATAATATATGCAAAAATCAAAATAATACTAAAGGTGTAATATTTTATGGATGTTTACAAAAATTTTAATTAATATACAAATAATTATTTTATATTAATTTTCAAATTTATAGTTTAATTGGGAGAAATAACTAAAATACTTGTATTTTCTATTTGAATTACTATCCCTTTACCAATTTTCGTGCCCTTACCTTTGTTTAAAAGGGAAATCGCAATAGACGCAATCTATCGAACAAACACTTCGAATGATAAACTGGGTCAAGGTCTCAGAGAAAAGCAATCTACGGTTAATTGAAGATTATAATGGGGACAAAGTAAGTTGATACATCTGATAAAGACACTATTCTCATTATTTTAGTCATCTCATGTTTCTACCCGTTTTCTATGCTTTCAGCTAATTATCTTTCTACATAATTCATAAAAAAAAAATATATTTTTATCTTATAAGATAAAAATTATTATTTGATTTTATATATTATATACAAATATAATAAATTCAGCAGAAAATGTATATAATAGAGTGCCTTATCAAAAGAGTGGCCATTCTTTTATTTTTTAAACTAAAAGATATAAAATTAAGAGAGACTAATAACAAATATATATTAAATTAAATAATTCAAAATGAATTTTATTGTGAGTATAACAGTTACTTACAAAAGCCATCTGTGTTTTGGAGGAACAAAAAGGTATGCATAATTTTTTTATAACAATATGATACTTTGGTAAAATAAAAATTTTAGTGCTATTTAAAACGAATGCAACGATGTATGCTTTAATGTAAATATCTTACATATTATATGAATTTTATCGGTTTAAAACAATCACAGGCCACATATATCTTTTCAATTTCGGCTTTGCAATGTGGCCAAATTCTGATTTGTGATTATTTAATTCTATGATCAAATGATGACATGACATCATAGGACAGCATTCATAGTCCGTTTTTAAACAGATCAGAGATTGTCTTAAGTAAGGTCTTAAGATGCGATCATTCCACTGATTAAATAGAGTTTTAAGAGGACCCAAGATTACACTTAAAACCATCTTAAATATAGACTATGAATACCGTCCATAAATCCATGATGTATGTCGATCTCTAAAGCACGAATAAGAAGTTGGCCATATCGCAGGGTCGAAAATGAAAAGATAGACGCTTGCGATATTTTAAGTTTATAAAGCTCGTATAATATATGAAATTTACATTAAATTCACATTAAATAAAATTTACATTAAATGAAATTTAGATGAAATTTACATTAAATCATACATTGTTGTACTTGTTTTGAATAGCGCTACAATTTTTATTATATCAAAATATCTACATTGTTATAAAGAAATTATGCATTGTGACAGACTGTACTTTTTCATTTATTATAATTTCACTAATTTAAATTTTATTGAAATAATAAAAAATAGCCCACCTAACGGCCGCGTCCGTTAGAACTCACAATGGTTAACTGAAATAATAAACATGAGCGCTAATTAAATTATGAAAAATTAATAAATATTAATAATATAATAGTTATTGGAAGAAGCTCAAAGATGAGAAATTAGAAGAATTCTAGAAATAAATTCTAACGAAATGAAGAAATCAAAAAATTCTGTAGAATAAAAAGGTTATCTTAAACAAAATCATAAATTTTAATAATGATGACTTACATACATTGATAAATCGACTTCGAGTTCCGCAATTTTATAATTCTTCTCAACAACCTTGACTATAAAATCTGGTTAATAGTGGCGATTTCTTTGGGGGAACAACTCCAGAACTTCTCAGTAAACCCGTGAACTGTCTCACATAGAACTGTCTTTCACAGAGTGGCGATTTTGCAGACAACTCATTGCATGTATATGCCAATAGTAGGAGATTTCGATGTCCCCTCCTCGTTCTAACATCTCATTGTTATACCCCGCTGTTACACCTCGCCTTCTCAATTATCTCGATCAATTGTCGAATGTGTTTAAACTATAAATTTCTTATTAAATTATTTCAACCGAGACTATATGCTCTCTGTTTGTTTTACAATAGTTTGATTTGCAATAATCTTATCAATTTTCCCAATTACATTCGCGGGAATTTCTATCGGATCGGTTCACATCGATATTGAGGAATATATCATACTGTTACAGCATATCTCTCCGTTTGTTAACACAGATAGCTTTTGTAAGCAACTCTCTGCTCACAATAGAGTTCAGTTTGAACGATTTAATTTATATATATATATATATATATATATATATATATATATATATTTATTATAGTCTATCTCTCTTTTAATTTAAAAGATAAAAGAGAATGGTTATTTTTAATGAAACACAATGTATACAATATAACGATTATATAAGTAATTTAATTAGTTTTATCTTTCTTTCATATGCAGCATAATTAAAGAGATTTTATTTCTAATAGCAAAACTTAGACATTTCACAAGTCAAAGCAGTGCTATAATGACTTTAACCTAGTTGCGGAGTGATAGAATTAATTTGAAACGCAATTACATACTTAATGACATTTTAATATAATTTTTACTTTACAACATTACAAGATACTTTACAAGACTTTGTGCAAAAATTTACTTTGTTGAAAATTGTGTTATCCATTATATTCTTTCTATTCTTTATTAGCACCTTTAAGTGAAAAAAATCTTATTTCTGATCTCATTATACTTTAGGCATAATAAATCCTAGTAGAATTTGCTTCTAATATGCTGTAAAATCTTCTTAATCGGATCTTCTTAAAATTTGTAAAATAAAAATAATAAAAGACAAAATGGGCAATATTATATATATATATATATATATATATATATATATATATATATATATATGTGAAATTATATGTCAATTATATTAAATTAAAATTTTATAAGAATTTTTATTTTCTATTTTTTTCTTTTATATTAAAATGACGAGGAAATAGACAATGTATTAATGCAAAAGCTTCATTGATTTAATTTCAACCAATGTTTTTATAACATAAATCTTCGTGAAATTGAAATACATATTGAAATACATATTCAATGTAAGATCTATAGAATAAAAATGCGACGATTCCTGTATTTTTACACAAACTGAGATCACGTTCGAGCTCCCTGAATTCGCCGGACGCACCAACCAGTGCAATCAACTCTATTGTTTTCTGTATGTATCCGCCAACTAGTGCATGCAAATACTATCAATTTTCTCAAAAGATAAAGCAAAGCGTTCCGCACACACGTACCAAGCGCGTCTTACGTATAATTAAATAACTTGCAGGAAATGTATGTAAACATCCGGAATATTCTGCGCATAAAATACAAAACTTTCATTCCTTTTAACGAGTTTTATACTTAAACTGAGATGGCAATTGTCGGTCTGTTAAAGTTTGCGGCGAATAAGTTTTGAAATAAAATTGATTCCAAATCGTGAACATTATTTTGTACGTATAGATGTTTCCTCAAGGCGTTACTATAACAACTCCTTTGTCGACGTGATTTCTTTTTGTGCAATATTTTTTTTTGTTATGCAATACTCTTCAGAATCCGTTTGAATGCTTTGTCGCTCCAACCACTTCATTCAAATTGTGGAAAAATGTGACATTCGGTGTATGTATTTTCAAGAATATCATTATTTTATTAAATATATATATATATATATATTTTTATTTATTTATTTATTTATTTATATCTCATATGTAGACTCATCAGTTTAAATGTAGGGGAAATCGCATAACGTGTGATTGTGAAAGCGAATTCGTAAAAATCATATCAAAACGAGAATATACTGCGTATACACATATTTATGTATTTTAATATATATCCCCACACGTGAAGCAATTTAAAATATTTATCGGCGGATCGTAACAAATTAACGGACAGGAAGCATATATCGAATATATGAAATACGATTATATAATTAATTAAAAAGTCAAGTATATTTGGATACATTAGGGAGATTCTTGTTCATAATGATAAAATAAAACGATTGTTTATTTGCAAAAATAAATAATTAAAGAATGTTCAATGACACGTAATGGAAATTAATCTGCTTCGACAAAGCGTCAACAATGTTTCCAGGATTTTTGGCATACTATTAAGATTGAACTGTCAAATATCAAAGCGATTCTGATAATAAATCTGGAAGTAATGCTTTGAAATTCCTTTTTCGTTCATTAATATTCCGGCGCGATGCGCACTTCTCGCAAAGACAATGACGCGCATTTGTGTTCCCCAAATATTTCACAAAGATTGTAGGAACGCGTCCGACAAATTTGCACGTAAATCGCGTGGGGCGCGGTTCCAATTTAACGCGAAAACTTTCACGTACGTGTTACATTCAAACCGCAGCCTCCGGGCGTGTGCCTCGGCGTTCGCACACCTTATCCGAAAGTTTAGCGGCATGTTTTTAGCTGCCAACGCGGGGAGTGTGTGATAAAACTTTAATCCTATCCTCTATTTATAGACATAACTATGGCTCTCGGGCAACGAATTGATCCCGAGTAGAAAGTTCGAAGGTTAAAATGGTATGTTCTATTTTTGCGTTATCCGTCAATTTTGTTATCCTTTCGTTATCAATTTGTACACAACAGTTGCGGAAAATCATCGAAATTTAACGGAAGCAAATGAGATATAAGTGAGACATTGAAACGTTTGTCAAAAGTCGGAGAAGAAGGGAGTTAATGAAAAATATAAAATATATTTAAAAAATATATATCATAATTTTATATATATATATATTACTAATATATATGCAATTTTATTTACTTATTTTACTTTTTTATCTTTAATCTGTACGTCAACATTTTTCAATCTGGATCTGCTTTTCATTATAAATTGACCGGTTCCTATCAAAAGGCAATATAACTTAAACAATGTTTCACTAAACGAAAAGACATAAATCATAGTAGTCAGAAAAATGATGTTGATATTATGGGAATTTATGGTGATATAATAAGGATCATAATGATGAAGCTTTAGAATATATCGATCTGAAACCTAATAAAGGCATCGAAGAATGGTATCAAGTTTCTCATAAAATTAGCGGTTTATTGTCGACATAGATCTTACGCCTAAGAAATAAAGATTAAAACGCAACGGAATAAGATAAAAAATATTAAAAATCGAGATAAGAGATTGACTCTAGCAAACTTTAGAAATCATAATAAAACTGTCTGAAACCGGATTTTACTCTTTTTTTTTATTCGCGACTTTTTATTTTTGTATTAATTTTTTTGTTATATTAAAGTTTTATTCATTATCTTGCATAAGAGCGTATCATATGCTACATAAGAATCGTTATAATTAAATATTGAAGTATTCTTGTTTGCTATTCTGTACAAAAAAGTTGTCCTCCAAGTTTATTGAAGCATTCATGTTTATACGATCCACATATTTGCATTACTGCTAAATATAATGAGTATATTATTAGCTCGATTTTTTTCTTGATTCCTTAATTACACCCACGTCCAATTTCATGGTAATTATGCATCGTCATAATTTAGCTTTTAATCGCCGCGACATTCATAATGCGATGAAGGAACACTCTATTTTAATTATGAATTTTAATATTTTTGATCCTCAAACGTATAATTCCCCGGAATTTAACGACGTTAAGTTGTTCGACTTGTAGATTCTACAAAGACATAAAATTCGTGATTAAGCATTGAGAAAATTAATAGTCATTCCTGTCAGTAGAGGCTTTCTTGTATTTATATGCCGCTTTCCAGCAACGTTAAGTGAAACACGTCGACGGAAACCAATGAAATGCATCATAAGAGAATGATAAGAGAAATGTTTTTGCTCCGATATTATTTTCTATAATCCAATATCGGAAATACATCATATGCCAATAATATAGTATAGAAATATTATTAATCTATTATATTATAGATTATGCATTTTATAACGAAAAAATCATGCCGACAAAGGTATTATCAAATGTTCATTTATAAAAAATAATATTTCCATAAATCGGACGTAAAAGTGACTTTCTATAAAAATTTAATTATTTTGATTATTGGAAGAGCAATAATATAGCAATTCCGTTCTTAAAATTATTAAACATTATTTAAACATTTATGTGGTATGTACATATGTAAATATATTTGTAGAGTTCTTGGTTCATTACGTAATGGAGTTGCAATATATATTTTCTTCTGATTGCTAAATGCAATCGTACATCGATGCTTGCAGTCGAATGTATATTCAGTATTTTTCCTCGCGATTTTATTTGTAACCGATATTTCTGATTGATATCTATGCAATTTAATCGGTAAACAGTAGCTTATCTCGATTTTACGGCTACACGTTATTTTGCATTAATTTATGTTTGCGAATTCTTCTTCTAGATTCGAATTGATTATAAATACGAAAAAGAATCGGCGCGATCATATAGCATGAATCTCTAGCGTACAAAATCAATAACGTAGAGCTTCGCTTGTCTCTCGACATGTTTGCAATAATACACTATTCGCTATTACGATCGATTTGAACCGATGAGGCGAAAGTTATCATTTCCGACCATATCCACATACGCGTATTATTGAGAAAATAATGTTTGCCGATCGTTGCTGATGTGAAACAAATAACGACATATTTCTCGTACAATAATTCTCCAATTTAAAATTGATTTCAAAAGTTAAGTTTCCGTATCATTTGTTTCGCTGCGAGTTTCTTACTTTTTAAAAAGAGATTTTGTACGACCAACGCTTAATCACATATGATCACATTTCATTACGCGCGCATATTCTGCCTAAATTCGAGTGGGTGATAGTTCTCCATAAAAGCTTCAAATCCAATGCAAATCTATAGCTTATGCATGATATATATTTCAATAGGCTAGTTTAAATCCTGCATTCTGCAGTTATGTAATATTCTGATCTGAATATGCGAGTGAGTTTCGATAATTGTATATGAATTGGAAGTTTTCTTTTGACATTGGAAGAAAATTAAAAATACGTGCGTACAAATATAATCTGCTTCAAAAATCTGTAGAAAAAGTAGTACCCAAAATTATATAAAAAATAATTCGAATTTTGTTGCATTATGACACTTGAATTAAAATCTGCATTTAATCAATCCTCAGAGCTTTTGCGAATTCTTTTTGCTTCATGATACAAACTCTGATATCCCACAGAATTTAATTTACGCATCAAATTCGTCGAAGCTCAAAGCTTCAATCTCTCGAAATGTCCATTACGTGTGACTTGCTATTTAGGATAAGCGGATAGTAGGTTCTGTGTTGGTTTTCCGGTATTGAAATATTTGACGTGGCATATAAACAGAAGAAATGTAAATGATTTCGCGTTCGTATCATATGTGTATCTATCGACATAAGGCAAACACATATAATACATATAACATATAACATATTTATCTCTTTTTATCCGCTTTAATTTGCATTACAGCGTGCTTTGCCAATGTATCAAAGAGATAGAAAAAAAAAAAAGATTTTCTTTGTGCTCACACTTGATTTACTTGATCTTGTCCAGAAGGATCGATAATAGCCATGCGTGCATAGATTCGGCTAAAAGCGTTCTACGATATATAGCTTTATATTTCTAAACTCTGCTGTAAATGTGTTTTATCAATTTTAGCAATTAATTCACGATACAGCAGTTCGTTTATTTAAAAAAAAGAAAAAATGTCAAAAAAATGCTAAAATAGCGCTGAATAAACAAACTAAAAATACATTGGACTACTCGTCCATATTTGATATCTATCTACTATTATTGTGTCGTAAACAATTAAAGTTTATAGCTTTGAAAGTTTATTTTAAACAACTTTGCACATAACTGTTTCAATCATACAGTTTTATCGTGACACCTGCATGTCAAATAAATGTTAATTAAATTGGTTCGAGTATTTAGTTATACAATAATGCTAAACCATGTGAGAATCACAGTTATACATAGAATAATTTATTGTTGAGAAGATGAATAATTTGTAACATGTATATAATTAGTGAGATATAAAAAGAGATAGATAAATATGAGTAAGTTTGCAATGCACAAATTTTTCGCTTTTATGTAAAACAATTTTTTGATCTTAGATTCGACATGTGATATACATATACTTGTTATCAAATATATATACATATAGATATGTGATAGAAAATAATAATAGAAAGATAATAATAGATAGTAATAGCAAATAAGATTGAAGACGAGAAAGCGATATCAATGGACAATGCACATAAAATGCGCGCCTTTACAAACACGGATTCATAAAAATATAACAAACGTCAAGTCTACTTTGCGACTCCCCCGCATCACACATATATCACGTATCGCGTCATGTATATGTTCAGATAAATCACCGTTACTGCTGTTACATCAGTTGCCATATAGAAAAAAAAGAGTAAAAAAAATTGCGAAAACAAATTTTTACAGTATCAAAAAAAAAAAATTCGGATCAAAGTGACCAATACGTGTGATATTTAAATTGAAAAAAATTTGAGAAGGATATTGTATATTTCTCGATGAGTTGATCATTTTTTCGTCAAAATATTTTGCGACAGTTCATATAAAATAAAAACTCGCGTAGTTTCAAATTATAGTCTATATAAAAATATTCTTAAATGCTTCTTCAACGGAGATTATATGTGTTTAAATATTTTTCTTATTACAGCTTGTATCTTTAATCTTTTTTTATAGTTTGACGTTCGCTTTGTGTTTGTATTAATAATTTATTATTAAGAAGTTATACCAGAAGTTGCATAAGAATAAAAAGTTGCTCAGGAATAAAGATTTAAGAAACTTCCTTGACAATAATATGAAATTTCTATGATAAGATTAAAGTCTTATCTTATTTCAACTTTCAATAAATAATAAAAACTCAGCAATACACTCCAAACGAAGGATAAAGAAAGATTTATTTGCTCAACGTAAAACTTCTTCAACAATAAATTGTTTTTTTTTTTTAACTTGACACGTATAAATATTATTTTTAAAGTTTAGCCATCGCAATGTTTAGAAAAAATGTATTAATATTGTTTTAAAGTGTACCTTTAATTGGTAAAAGATGTGCAAATATTATGTGCGGATTAGATTATATTTTTTAGCAAAAAATGAAAAATGAGAAAATAAAAGGGAAAGAAAAGAAAGAGAAAAAAAAAGAAAAGAGGAAAGAAGAAAAACGAGGGAAAAAAGAGAAAGAATGATGGAGAAAGAAGAGGAGATAAAAAAAAGGAGAATAGGAAAGAGAAAGAGAAAAAAATAAAAAAGAAGATATGTATAATTAGTTCTGAATTTTGAACAAAAATTCGTTCGTAAGATCTGTATTGTTGTAAGATGTTTTTAATATCATAAAATATTTATTCTAATTTTCTTTTACATATATTTTATGAGATTCTCCGGCGTCATATGATAAGAATCATGTACATTCCGATAGTTTTAATAATCGTTCCCTAATTTCTAAATCCAAATGAAACGTATATATGCAAGTTCTTCGTTTTAAAAGTCACTCAACATAACTACAAACTTATCAAAATTGAAACTATACTAGACATTGTTGTGTTCCATTTTAAAAACAACTCTTTTAATCAATTAATTATAGCTCGAACACGTGCCGAAGAGAACGTGAAACTTTTTATCACTCGCGATGTAGAAATGCGATAAGCAGACGGATGTATCTAAAGGATGGTTGAAAGGATAACGTAAGGTAAAACGACCAACAGAAGCAGGTGCTTTTGCAATTTTATGGCAGCCCCGCGGGAGCAAATGGCGACGATGGTTTTATGTCAGCCCCCTCGAGAGAGGAACCGCGTTCAGTGCGTTTCATAATCCGACTTGCTCTTAGTTACAAGGCGAATACATTAACATCATCGAGATGATTCACCACTAGAGGGCAATTATAAAAACCATCGTTGTGCCAATGTGGCAAGGTTCTATTTTCTCCATTGCTAGAACTTAGCCGCATATGCTTTTACATCAGGCAAAAACACGTTTCGCTTCTAATTAATTTGTTTATTATGAGTCAGTTTTAATGGCGATGCACAGTTCTCGCATTTATCTTAATTATATCAAGGTATATATTTAAATTGAAATGCAAATGAAGGACAAACGTATCAATCTTTAAAAATATATTTAAAAATTGTTGTCTTTAACCTTTTAATTTTTATATAAAAATATTGCAAACATATCACAAAGATTTTTGATTTTTTGATTGCATAAAAGCATCATATTTATGTGTGTGTACATATTTTATATATATTTATATATATTTTTAAATCTTTATTTCTTGCCTTTACTTTTATTCACGCTGTTATAATTGCGTATATAGGATGGATAGAAAAGAAAGAATGGGAAAGTGATGATTTTCTTTGGTGCTAGAAAAGAACTTGATTGAATTGAAACATAAAACAGTTTTGTGACATAAAAGAATATAAAACAAGTCTTTCTTTATGAATTTTTCGTTAAAATACATATAATTCTCACATTAACAATCTCCTAATTTTTACATTGAATAGTTTTATATTTCTATGTTAGTATTTAATGTTTAATCATGGCGTTGCAGCACATAATTTTATATCATTAATATAAATAATATATATAATAATTAATATAATTTTTCAGTGGAATCATTATTTTTATGTCGGAAAGAAAAAATGTAGTTATAATAAATATCTATTTTTAATATTCTTAATATCTACTTTTAATATAATATGCAGACACATAAATATAACATTCTTTTTTCTTCTTATCTGTTGTAAGTAAAATTATTTTTTTGAAGTAAGATTTAAGGAAAAAACGCTACATACTCATATATAAAAAAAAAAAGTTAAAAACCGTGTTCACATGCTTAATGCATTTTGCAAATGTACTTTTGCACTTACGTAAACTTGTTGCGCTTGCAGTCATCTCATAGTAAGAGTTTTTGCGGAACAAATAAGTCGCGAAACATAATAGGTCTTTAATTTTATTTTAAAGGAGACACCGGCAAAATTGACATAGACGTTTTTATCTCTCGTTCGTATCTCATGTTTAAGCCCTTATTATATAAGCTCTCGTTATATAACGGCCCCGTTAATGCCATCATTTATCGCAAAAGCATTGATCAATAAACGAGCAGCGACATTTCTAGTAAGCGGCTTGAAAAAGCTACTACTAAAGATATACAAGAAGCCGAAATATGATCCGATTATAAAGACGCGAACATTTCTTTGTGCCAATATTTGATTTTCCATATAACATTTCTATCATGTTTTGCCACGTAGTTGAAATGTGTCACATTTTATGCAAAGTTTCCTTTCGCCTTGGTTCGTATCACTCGCTTCATCTTTAAAACAAGGGAATTTGCTGTTTCACTAATTTAAAGAATATAAAATCTATAAAATAAAATCTTTTATAAAATGCAAAAATAGAACACAAAATAGCAAATAAAAATAAATTTTTATATATTAATACATAAATTTAATTTTTATATATTAAAAGCACTAGAAATACAATTAACGCTGTCAAAGACTATATATAAATAAGAGAAAAACAATTCTCTCTTTATAAAAAATATTATTTTTGTACTTTTAAGAATATGAAGAGAGATATATTCAAACTCTCTATGCACACAATATTAAAAAAATAAGGCGTTTAAAAATATTTGTTGCTGCAAAGAAGGAATATCGAGAGCTCCATTATATATCATGACGCATTCATATCTATTAATTATCATTCTAATAAATAATCGAAAGAGTTTCTGAATAGAAAGAGGAAGACAACAATCAAATATCTGAAATGAATTTTTCTAGGCATGATATATACATTTATAAAAATAAATTATCTTTTCATAAACCTTTTTACCTTTGTTTCAACATCATCGAGAATAATCAATTAACGCTTGATATGATTCACTCTAAGCCGTTCTGCATATTAATTTTTTTTTTTTCAGTTAGTATTATAAATTTTAATTTTCTTTCTTTCCCTCTCTCTCTCTCTCTCTCTGTTTCTTTGTCTCGAAACAATGAATTATTTATTTAATTGTTGTCATCCTTTCTCCACCCAAAAGCTTTTTAAATTATTTATTGAAATAATGATTTTGTGTATGTGTACGTGAAATGAGCGCAATATGATATATGTACAATTGAGTTTGATATTCCTTTCTTGCAATTTGCTTTATTGAATAAATTGTGTTTTAAATAAAAATAATTATATATTATTTGATATTACATTGTTGATTATAGTTGCATATAATTATGGTTTTCACGAGACTTTTGTTCACATGTTCTATGGGAGAACAACAAGCTATTATATTATATCGAACTTCCTGCGAGCGCATGACCTATCGGCATTTTACAGTCGCGGCATTGTGTAAAGTTGACACGCGCTCGAGTGATTATTCAGCGAATCCAAGCATAATATATTTTAAATAATATTATATTTCAGAGCCTAAACAAATCAAAAGTGTTTACAAATAATATTCTACCGATCGAAAAAAAAAAATGCGAGATTATACTGTTAATACTTCCGGAGGAGATGCAATTTTCAAAAATTGTTTCTATTTTACAAACCGATATAAATAATAATTTATAATATATACGTAATTATAAGACTGGAATGTGTCTTATGTCTTTTGGAAAAGTACGGTCCGTCGAACAAGAGAGTCTCAGATCAGACTGAATAATTTAACAATTTTTTACATCCCGTCATGCGTAATATGCGTCAAACGGTCCCGCCATCTGATATTAAATCGTATAAATCTCTTCTTCAACTAAACTGTTGCATAGAAAAGAAGATATAACTCAGGCGAAAATTTTCCAATAAAAGATAATTGTTATTATAAACAAAATACTCACATACGCAAATAAAATGACGTGTGTATCGGGGATTATTTTGGAAATAATCTCTTTTGAAATATCTTCTATCTGGATTTTTGCGGAAAAGCATATGTTTCAGGATTTGTTGGAACGATCCGGCTTATGCTTTCGATCAATAAGGCAGAAACTCAATCGTTCACAAGCAGCGATGATATCCCGGGAAGGCGATAACGTTCCTCGAATTCCTCTCTCTCTCTCTCTCTCTCTCTCTCTCTCTCTCTCTCTCGTATAACGTATAACGCTGTTTAAGATAGTCCCTGGCATTCTGCATGTCGTGCATGGCGTCGCCAAATATATCGAGAGAAGCAGACATATATTGCCCGTGATACGCACGCACCTAATATATCTCAAGATCCACTCGAGATGAAGTTCATTCGTGCATTCGTAAATGTCGCCGTGTGCCGAATATATATATATATATATATATAGTCACTTGCATCAGCGTGATTTACGTATCTCATGCATATCCACATATATGGACTAATAAATGTGCATTCTGGAAATGCATACACATTTACCGATACACATCCTACAGCTATTTCCCGCCACTGCCGGCATTCGGCTGGAATATTTATGCCAATGTTAATCGGTAATATCATTAATTAAGCTACATTTATCGATTATATATGACGCGCGTGTAACGCATTTAGCAATTTTATCAATGTATGATCTATTTACAAATCAAATTGGTCCTGCCATCGCCGATAATGAGAGGATAGAAATTGACACGCTGACGTAAAAGTCAATTGAAAATAATATTGTCTGTGCAGAGAGAATTGTATCGAGCCGAATTATTCTCATTTTCTCATGCGTGTTAGGCGATAAGCTCCCTGTTCTCTATTACTTTCGTGCTAAAAAGGTATATCTGCGCGAGATGCTATTTCAAGAAACGGAAGCGAGGGCCACTTTAAGGCAATTATCATATTTGAAATATGCGAATCAAGTATGCATATCTCGTCGTGCATGCGAATAATCGCTCTTGTTCCGCGATAGTAACTGTGAAAATTCTATCAGAATTTCGAAGTTTTGCAAGATTAATTCGTCTCTCTCTTTCCTCCTCACTATCTCTCTTTCTCTCGAATACTTTTGCTATTCTCTCAGCGCTTTCCTTTAATGCTGTCGGCTATAGTTTTTCAGTGTGGCATGTTGTGTATAATAAATTCCTCTTTCATAGTTTACATAATCAATGTTGCGGAAATTGATTTAGAGATTGCACTGCTCAGAATGAAGGTGTTCTTTGAACAAAATTATAATTGCTGATTAAGCGGTTGAAATTGAATGAAAGCGCTGAAAAGCGGTGTATTAGAAAAAAATATAAGATGGCGTTATTTATTTACATTTGTATTTTTGAGGTTTAGTTCGGCTTTAATATTCAATAACTACGCAATTATAAAGTGAATAAAGAGAAACGTATTTGTGCATTCTACCTTGACAGAATTTTATATAGCATATATGCAAAACGGAAAAATATTATTGTAAAACATTTTCATCAAAATATATATTGTTCTCGTTTGTATTAAAATACATTGAAAAGATACAAAGCGCGTATTTCTTTTCAGCGTAAAATTATCCTAAAAAGAAATAGAATACGCACATATTATTTTTCCATCCTACACACTATACATTCAAGTAAATTATTAAGAAAAATTGAAAATTTGTCAGGAAATATCCTTCACCATATTTCTATATTAAGACATATCTTGAATTTATCAGAGAAATATATCGTTTACATTTTTTATATATTTACGAAAAATTTTTGATTGACACACTCATTCGATGATCGAAATTATATCCGCGTCATAAATGCTCCTTAATTGGGGAATTAATTAAATTTCAATAAAAACATTAACTTTTTCACTGACGAAAGTTACTGGAGATGTCAATACGTCAATCTCGCCATTTGCGATGGATATAGTAGTTGAGTTATTACGAGGTCAGGTAGATCGTAAACGAAAGAAAATAACCTGGAGTATTAATGAAAAAAAATTCTTTTAGCGGTCGTATCGATCGAGTACGAAAAGCGAATAATTCTATGTAAGAAAATTTGCTTAATGTCTTTGCAGCACGCGCATTTTCAATGGTACGATTCGATAACTACGAAAATAATCTAATAAATGTCAATATGTTTTCAAAGCAATTGCTCTACTGCGTTCTTTTTACGTAAATACGATAAAATACACATCGCAGAGAAAGAGAGAGAGAGAGAGAGAGAGAGAGAGAGAGAGAAGGGCAAGAAATAATATAGTGTAAGTTGAATAAATATAGAATATGCGATTATATTTTGCCGAATCACTAATGTCTCGTCGTAAAAAGAAGAAGAAATTCCAAAATATATCAAAATATGTGAATAATTTATACCAAAACATAATCAGAGCGTAAAAAAGCGAGACTCGTAAATATTAATTCAATATCTGGATGCAGATTGCAATAATATTTCTGAATTCTGATAACAAAATGCGCACATTGGATTTGTAAATTAAAGCGTAAGCCAGAACAAAAATGTAACATTTGATAAATTATTGATGTATAGTTACAATGTAGAATGATTCAATCACAACCGCGCAAATTCGTCATGGGCCATGTGCCCGGGATCTGATTATTTTCTCGATCCAATTAACGGCCGCTATTTGATACATTTCCCGAGAGGAAAACGATTAAAACGATTCTCGTCATAGGTCGTTAAAATGTTTACGACTCCAGCCGAGATTTCGCATTTTACACGTGGGAGCATTCCACGTTCTTGCAAAGAAATGCGGCAACAACAGAATTCCGCGATTGCGAGGAGAAGTGATTTTGTTCGTAGAAAGATTCAGGCTTTGTATTGAAGTTTCGTTCACGAAATATTCGTAATGATTGTCCTTTGAGAATTTGTATTCCACAGCTGGCTCTAAAGAAATATCGAGGTTTCGTATAGAAGGACACTATTTTATATAAAATAGAATGCCCCGAATAAGAGACTCGAATGTATATATAAACTCTTCAGTGTTATTGGAAGAAAATATTTTTTCTTTTCTAAATTTTTTTTTTTTGTATTTCAAAGAAATCTCATCTGAATCTAACATTTGCATTCATGAGTCTCTGCAGCTGTATCTGAAATATTCTATTATAGATTGTGTCAGGATCTCCTGACATATAATTCTGTGCCATCATAATATGATCAATGAAATGCACTTGCATACGTTCACATATGGTTCACATCATCGATAGATGGCCTCTACTATAATATAAATATTCCTATTATATTTCCTTTCAAATTAATATATTATAATGTTAATACACAAAATATTTTTAAGATACAATTGCAATGCAACACACGATAAGAATAATAAATTAAAAGCAACATTTGCAACCAATTATTTTATTCCAAAAAAAAAAAAAGAATTATTAATGTCGACATGAAGCGAAGATTACAAAGTGACAAGTAACGTACATATGTAGAATGTTTAATTAAGCACAAAAATAAACACAGAAAATATTTACATTTTGATAGAAATATCCACATCTACACGTGATATTTTCCCGATGCTTGACGTAAAAGGCGTAAAAACTGTAGGTTATTTATAATATAAGCTCAGCAACTCTAAATCTTACACGAAGCTTCCACGTTTTTTTGCAAATCTCCCGCATTAATACACAATTTAAATACAACTACCTACAACTTATCTCCTGAGATTATCGTAGGTGCGCTCTTAGATCATTTTTTTTTTGTAAACGTCACAAAACGCAATTTTACTTGAATTGCACATTTTTTTCCAATAGCCGAGTTTTTCACTCAATTTCGCGACGTGATTGCAATCATTTCAGACGTTTTAGACAGATGAAAGACAGAGAGTAATTTCTTTCAAAGAGTAGTATTTGCGGCAAATAATATAAAAACCTAGAAATACATTTATATGCGCATTTATATGCAAGTCACTAATTGCAAGGATGTTGTGAATAGAGATTATTAATAGAAATCGTGAGAATTATATTAATTATAGAAATTTGAAGGCAAATAGAGATGCAATATTACTACAATAGTACTGTCTAGCTAGCTAGTTCAGCTGCAGATATATCGCACCGCTTTCATGGATTTCCGCGATGTGCTGAACATAGGAATTAACCATTCCCTATTCTATTCGATTTTATCACGTGTACTATCTGCCGCTCTTGTTCTCTCCCTTTAATCCGTTCATCAGTTATACATGAGAATTGGTAATACAACCCTAGAATGCTGCTAAATCACAAATCACATAAACAACTGAAATAGAATCTGTTCACCATTTATCTGCATCATTAATTCTCGCACTATTCGCAAGTTTAGGCAAAAATATATATTCTAAAATATTTATCCTAAATTTTATCCATAAAATATCAAACACATTTAAAAAAAGATCTTTTATTTATACAGTGTTTCAATATTTCTTTAATCTAATTCTAGCTTGTTAGCCTTTCAAAAATACGACGTTTTGTATATCCGATCGTATCTCTCACTGATTTAATTTGTTAAGACGTTATCAATGAAAAAGTAGGGATGATGTTAATATATACATCAACGTATCTGTTAAACGATATATTTACCTATTGTATATTCTAATTCTATTTTATCTGTGTCTTGTTTGCAGCTTCTAAGTTTGAATCGGATTTATACGCGACAGGCAAGTAGATTCCGTTAGCGTACGCACGTGCTACTCGACAGAATAAAATACGTACATTGCATTCTAAGTGCATCTAGATTAAGATTGGCATTCATAGGTCGTTCTTATATTCAAGATCGTCTTAAGAAGTTGTGCGGCCATTTCATTGAGTGAATGGGATCTTAAGACGACCAAAAACTACACTGAAGACGCTCTAAGTATAAGATCGGACTATGAATATCGTCATATATTTCGAATGTTTTAAGCATTAAATAATGACATATTGTTTTCACAACAAAACTCACAAAATATTACCGTTAAATATAAATATTAATTTTAAATGATTCAATTAAATATAAATACCTCAAATATAATTAAGGATTTCAAAAATGAAATATATCTGATTGATGTCCAACGTTAGAGACTTTTGTTAAAGATTAAAATTTTTGCAGAATGTAATTTGTTAATCCCAATCAGCCAAAAATCAATTATTTTGTTCATCTTCATCAGGATTTATTAATTAGATTTTCCAATGCGCTTTTTCTATTGTCAAATTTCTTTTTTTTTTTTCAAGAGAAGTCGTGATATATCGAAAGTACGAAGAATTTACTTCGCAATTTGTCAATCAGTATCGAACGAGACTTGATTTATCATTGTCTGACTGATGTCCCTGTATATAGCCAACGGCCAATGTCTCTCCTGAAGCGAATTGTGTGAAACGTATTACGATTAACGACTAACGATACATCTATGGAAAGATTATTCCCACACGGGCTTTGACACGCAGGAGAGATTCATGGCATTTACATTTGAAACTATATATGTATAAGTTGTATGTAAAGATCTCTAGAGACGGTCTCTTACAGGATTTCAAAAGAGCGTTATTGATTATAAGTGCACTTGCAAACAAACTTTGTTGAGCCTTTTGCTCTAAAAATTCCAAACATAATTTCTACTGATGAGAAATTTAGAGATAATTAGAGCAGGAACTAATTATAAAGATAAGTTGTCACATCGCTTTGAATAGTTTTTTTTTTTTTTTATTTTAATTACTTTCAAGAAGCGGTAAAATAAAGCAAATCACAAAATCTAGTTTATTTGTTTCATCTGAGCTAATTTGTATAATGATTAGTTGCATTCTTAAATATATTTTACAATAAATAAGTAAATTCTTTTGTAAACTTATTTATAATGTTGATATGCATATAATTTTATATGCCATGTACAATCATTGAAATTGTTCATTTGTTTACATTTTAGAAAATTAAAAAAAAAAACAATTTATTTTTTTATATTCAATGATCAATAATCCAAAAAAATGATTGAAAATTATGCAAAAAAATAAAATAAAATCTCCATCTTTAAAAGAAGAAATTGATTCTATTTAGATAGCTGTAATGATCGAAAAAGTTTTTCAAGAAACAAAAAATTAAGCAACTTCAAAGTGCTCTTAGTTTTTAAAACTATTTAATCTATAGTTTTGTCGAAAATTTCTTTCTTAAATCTCTAAAACTGTTTACTACTTGAGATACAAAGTAAGCGAGAGCTTAATTTTTATCTTAATTATATATTCATATTCATATTTTAATTATATACATAAAACATAAAAAAATTAAAGTTGAAAATAAAAAGAAAGTTTTGATTCTGAAATAAAATATTGAATTAAAAAGACAAACTATAATCATTTAATACATATATAAGAATAGGCACGTTAATAAATAAGTATGTGTATTTTTAAATTCTTTTCTCATGCATATGCGATTAATTTGTCCAACGTCAGACGACGACTCTGCCCCGATGCGACAATGCAATATGAATTGGTTTCTTCCATATTTCTGTTAAATAGTAATCTCGAATTTTTCAATTGAATATTCCTTTTTCTAAAAGCTTTCACAATTATTATGGACATAAAATGCCTAACTGTCTTGTGCTCCAATTATTTCCATTGACGTTTAGATATAAATATTTATGTTTAGCTTGCATATACATTTATGTTTAGCTTGCGTATATTGTACTATCATTTTATGCATTAACTCAAATACATGATAGTAATAAATTAACATCACATTAAAGCGTGTTAATTATAATATGTATATCATAAGAGATAAACTAGACTCACGGTCACACACACAATAAACTTCCTAAATATCAAACATTTAATATTTAGATCAAATTACATTATCGCTATTATTGCGCTTTAAACATATCTACTATCTATGTGCTTTGAACATATTTTGAGCATCATTTATCTTTGGTTGTTCTTATCACATGTAAAAATGGTACTTTTTCACGTCGAAAGATACAAGCCGATAATAAACGAACTGATTTCAAGCTCCAATAAGATCCGTATTAAAGTGCTCTTCATCGATCCTTTTTTTTATTTTACAGTCGGTGCATGTTGCCGACGCCGGAGGTTTTATAGCTCGGTCAGAGAAGAGGAGGAGGAGCAAAATGCAAAAGGGATTGTATTCTCGTTAACGGAGAAGAAAAATATTTGTCGCTTTGAATTGGAATGGCCATGTCCTCCTGGCCATACACAACGAGCTCTACTCTATCTCCGTCGTTCATAATGTTGACGCTTACAACGCGAATACCGTTGGCACTAACGTCGAATTATACCAAGGCCAACGGAATCGTTCACGACGACGATATGACGAAGGAGGTGGACGACGAGGAGGAGGAATACATGCCGTATAGCGATCGACCTGAGACGTACATCGTACCCATCATCTTCCTCCTGATCCTGCTGATCGGCCTCACCGGAAATGGCGTGCTAGCCCTCACGATCCTACGTCACACGAATATGAGAAACGTACCCAACACATACGTGCTGTCGCTGGCGCTCGGCGATTTACTGGCACGTAACGTTTTGATTTCTTTTGATTAGAAAATCTCCCGCATATGCGACGCAACATGCAAAAATGCGCGCCACTCTGCTCGCACGTATGCATACATGTATGTATATCCGCTGACTATCGATTTAAGCGAGCTTATCAATATTTGAGATGCTAACGAGTATTTGTGCAGCTGTGAATATCTATCAAAGGAAGCTTTTTTGAATTTCTATAAATTTTATAAATTTACATTTGTACTTATAAGTTTTTCAAACTCGTATTCAAACGGAAATATTTGTAAATAAAACAGTAATAAAATAAAAAATGTACGTAGATGGGATGGAAACATGTGTATAAAACGAGGAGAAATATTTATTTTTATAAATGTCATTCCTATTACATCTACATACATTTTTCTCTATTATTACATCCTGTGTCAATATTTATATATTAATAAAGTGTCATAAATGCTTTATATATATATATATATCGCTCGGTTATATTTTTTGCATATTTTTGCGTTAAAATTATTATTATTCTCTTTGCCTCCTTCTATGTTATTAATAGTAATAAATGGAATTAAATGTGTATGTATATATCAGAAGCTGCTATCATTTGACGAAACATTAAAACTCGGGTAAACTCAAGAATTTGATAATTTACTTTGACAGATAAATATTATTAAATTCCTGACATGTGCAAACGCATATTCTTACACATGCAAATATCTGCTCGATATGATATAGAGTAAATAAAAAGAAATCTTAATGTTTTTCAGATAGATGTTATTTATCGTCGTAAAACATATTTATAATAAATGACATTGCATCGATCATGATCAGCCCATTTATCATCGACAAAAGTAAAGCGTTATAAAGTATTGACATAACGTCACATTGAACTTTTAACGGATAGCTTATTGTCTACAGCTTTAGCTTTATTCTTTCAGAAGCTTTAAACTGCAATGCAGTTTCTTCAAAATAAACGCGTTTGAAAGTAAATCGCTTTTAAACTCTTTTGCTCACATACACATTCAACAAGATTAGGAAGACAATCGATTCGTCCGCCTCATCTGTCAAACATCTGCATTAATAGAATTGAAATTTAATTTTGTTGTTAATTTAAAAACTTATTTGATACATATAATACATGCATGCATGTATGTATACATATAATGTTGCATTTGTGTATCTGTGTGTGATGAACACAGCGTGTTTCGAGGAAACTATTAGTATTTTGTTATTAACTTTGTGCATATCGTTAGATCGGATGAAAGAGCAATATCGATCGGCTTCGCTGTGACGTCGATACATGCAATATCGATGAGCTACTATGAGTCGAGATTGTCGATTCTCGCATCGTCACTTCAAAGCCAATTTTATGTAATGCGGATGTTCTTCTCACGCAACCATGCATACCAAATACCGGCAGAATTTTCGGCCCGTAATATTAACCAAGTTGTACGACATCATTTCTGATATGTCAGCAACAGCTTTTAGATGTAACAAGCGTATTTTTGCACGATTAATCCCAAACTTATTTTCTATATTAAGTGGGGAAAATTGGCAAGTATATATTGTGTATTGTAGTGTAAATTATTATTTTTGTTGACGGATATATGTGCGGCGATGACGTTTGTCCACTATTTTATATAGACACTATGCGGATTCCAGTCTTCCTTTCTGATTATCAATTTTAATTCAGAATTTGACAATATTATGTGTGTCAAGTTTTAAAATTCTAATGTAATCTTTATATATTTTTAGATGGACCAAACAAACGGTCGTGTACATTTTTAATACACATTTATTATTAAAATTTAACAGGAATTTATTTGTCACCTTTTAAGTAGAATCTCGACGGTGCCGAGTCAATCTTAATATAAATTGTTCGAAACGAAAAATTGATTTAAGATTTTTAACGAATCAATGAAAATTGAATTAAACCAATCTCGGTCGAGAACTTTCCCAGACATTATTAAAGTTTGACAGATGTTGGACATCTTTCTTATTCAATTTCCCTCTCGATCGATGTGTATCGAGCAATTCTTCATTTTATTCTATAGGTCATAGTAACGTGTGTTCCGTTCACCTTTACCGTCTACATTTTGGATTCCTGGCCTTTCGGACTATTACTATGCAAACTTTCCGAATGCGCCAAGGACATCTCCATCGGCGTTTCCGTTTTCACGCTGACTGCTCTCTCAGCGGACAGATTCTTCGCCATCGTGGATCCTATGCGAAAATTACACGTCACAGGTATATAATCATACTTTCGTGAGAGATCGTTCGTTTACGAATAACATGAATTGAAAAAAATATATCGGAGAAAATTATTCGTAAATGAGAATTTTCTTTGACAAATATGCAACGTTCTCGAATTAACAATCAATAATTTGATGGACCGGGTAAAATTTATATCTTGCATCTTCAAGAGCGAGGAATAAGAACAAGCTATTAAATGACTCGATTATTCGTTTAAGGTAGCGGAAGACGCGCGACGCGCTTCACCGTGGTGGTTGCGGTGCTGATTTGGATTTTGGCTATAGTATGCGCGATCCCGGCTTCCTTCTCGTATATCAGAGTCTTCAAGGTCAACCGGAATGTGAGCTTCTGCGTAAGTCGGATCGTCGGGTTCATAACGAGTCCCGTTTTAGATCAAGCTTGTGTGTAAAGTCATAAACCGCTATATACAGTACTAAAGAGCGAACGACCGTTTCACCCTACTCTATGAAACGCCAAGCAAATATCCCCCTAACAATTTCGATGTATGTTCGTGCAAATTGAAGGCGTGCTATCCGTATCCGGAGGAGTTTGGGCCAAATTATCCAAAGGTTTTAGCGATATGCCGCTTCTTCATCTACTACGTGATACCCCTCAGCATCATCGCCGTTTTCTACATGTTGATGGCCAGGCATTTAATGCGCAGTACGAAAAATATAATCGGCGAGATGCAGGGCCAGGTAAAATTTCACTGCACGTGCTTATAATTATAATGTAGAAAAAAAATCCAATTGTCCAAATTCAATTTTCAATTTCTTCCCTTTTTCGAACGTTCTCGAAATTCTCTCTTATCACTTGCAAACGATTTTAGATTACGTCAGGATTTATGGAGAGATTATTATAGCGTTCAGTTAGTTTATCCAGTAAACACATTACGCACTTTTATATGCGCACAAGCCGATGCATGCGCTAATATTTCAGGTGAAGCAAGTACAAGCCCGTAAAAAAGTAGCGAAGATGGTGATGGCCTTCGTCATTGTGTTCGCCGTATGTTTTTTACCGCAGCACGTATTCAAGCTATGGTTTTACATTCATCCGACTGCGCCAATGGATTACAATGCCTTTTGGCATTATTTCCGTATTTTGGGTTTCTGCCTCGCTTTCACCAACAGCTGTATTAATCCCATCGCTCTCTACTGCGTGAGTGGTACTTTCAGAAAGTATTTTGACAGGTAAGCTCAAAAAAAAATGTAGAAACCATTATACAATAGCAAAGAGAATTTTTTATAATAACTTTGTAATAATGTATTATTATACTCGCCGGGGAAATAATTTTTTACAAAATTTGTTAAATATTTTCGCACATATTTGTCGAGTTTCTTTGTATTAAAAAGTAAAACAAATCATTGCTTATTTTTGAATAATTCAATTGAAATGTTTTCAAAATTTTTACAAAACTTCCTCCTCGGACAAATGCATCCGCCACATTGATTAATCATGTGCAAACAACTTTGTAATTTGCGTCAGATATCTATTGTGTTGCACCACGAAGAGGATGCGAAGGCGGAATCGACGGTATTCGGATCTAAGTTCTCGCGTACGAGGGCAAAGTTTCTCACTTGTCAGTTCGAGAAAGTATCTGGGCGATTCTCGTCGGGAGCAACGAAGTGTCATGCGTCTCTCTATCCTGGCGGGTGACGTGCGATCGAATATGCCGATCAAGGAGCAAGAAACTACTATCACTCTGTCAGCATATCCGAACGGCGTCGACGAATCGTTAAAAAGTCAACGAATTTTGACAGAACCAAACGTACGAGATCGATTAGTTCCCACGTAGAGAAAATAACTGAACGACATTGCATAAGTGAGTGTAAAATAATTTCTACACTGAGAAAAAAAAGTTGTTGATTTGACTAAATCTGTTCAACTGATTATTATTTCTTTAATTGAAATATTTAAATATTTAAGTTAGATACGACATATTAAATTTAACATGACGTATTTGACTTAAATACTTAAATATTTCAATTAAAAAAATAATAATCAGTTGAACATATTTAGTCAAATTATTAATTTTTTTTTCTCAGTGTGTGTCATTTAATATATTGATCGAATTTATATTTTAATTAATATCTTTTCACTAATTCCCGAACCATAATTTATCTAGTCGCGGCTACTTAAAGTAGAAAGTTAAAATCGACGATATTTGAGTTACTCTGTTACAGTATTAGGGTGGCATATTGTTCCTTAACACAATTCGAGATAATGTCGCACGCGCGTAAGTTTCTGTTTAAACATATTTGCGTTTCTCACATATATAAAGAGACATATTTAATGATAAGGTGTTGATAATAGTGTCAGCGATAATTAACGATAAGCAAAGTAAACAGAACTGATTTCGTATGCTTTTTTGAAGAATTTCAATGTATTGTCCGACCAATAAATACTACATTCCGCCGAATAAATTATGCTATTAGAATTTATAGCTTAGACAAAAGTAAAACAAAATAAGATTTTAAGGCAAAAGCAACTGCTAATGTATACTACTATTTGTATAGGAAAGTAAATAGAAGCGTTAAAAGCCAAAATTGTATTATCAAACGATTCTTATATAATTACTGTAAAGATAGTATAATAAGTAAATAAAGAATTATTTAAGTCTGCAAATCTTGATCTCAATTGGATAAAATCCGAGATTCCGACTCGGCAACCGAGTTATATATTTTTATGATGTGTATCTACATAATTATATATGTATACTTAGCACATATTTATTATGTGTTACTTTATACTTTATAATTGTACAAAAACAGGGGATATTCGAGAATTAGGAATAAAAAGTACAAATGTTAAAATATATATGAATACGAATTAAATAAACAGTATTGTAAACCGGAATTATATACATTTGCTTTCAAATATTTTATTGTATATACTTTTTATATATACAAGAGAGAGAGAGAGAGAGAGAGAGAGAGAGAGAGAGAGAGAGAGAGAGAGAGAGAGAGAGAGAGAGAAATTGAATTTTTATATTAAAATAAAGAATAAACTACGAGTTACATCATTTTTTAAATTTTTTAATAAAAAATTCAATTTATTATTTTAGTTTCCATATAGAATTTTACTTTGTTTGCAATCGTGAGAAAAGTAAATAAAAAAGTTATTTATTATTTATTATTATAATTTTCTTATTTAAAATTTATAAAAATGAGCAGACTTTAAATATAAAATAAAATAAATTCTCTTTTTTACGCGATGAAATAAAAATTAATAATGTACACATGAAAAATATACAACATTTATATATGTATATGTAATCGAAGAGAAATATTACAATCTTTTCATCATAAACTTTTATTCTTGCTGTATAATTATATAATATTCAATAAAATTATTATTATTTTATGTGTAATAAAATTTCTTATTTTTTTAAAATAATTAATATTTAAAAAATTAAATAATGCTTTGTTTGCTTAAGCTTTTATATTATATCATTATTATTATTGTATTATTAATTATTTAGACTAAATATATGTATCAAAAATAATATAGAGAAAACACAATATTTATGAATATTATTAATTTACAATTAATGTAAAATCTTTTTAATCTTTTATATTATTAATTATTATTAGACTAAATGTATGCTTTAAAAATAATACAGAGAAAATACAATCGATATTTACGAATGTTATTAATTCACAATTAATGTAAAATCTCTTTGATGTAAAATAAATTTTATTATGTAAAATTTTTAAATATAAGTTTCTATAAAGAAAATATATACGTATAGTCAAAAGAGTTTTCTGAATAATTTCTTTGTATATTTATAAGATTATAATTGTCAGCTGTATATTTGCATAGAAAATTTCTATGCAATTCCAACAAAATTGCATCTCATGAATATATTCATTACATAACTGTATTGTTTTAAGAATAGAAATTTGCATATATCCAAGAAATGATGTTTATTACATAATTTAATTTAATATTTAAGAAAATTGCAAATATGTTACATTTCTATGCAAATTCTTATTTCCATATTTCCGTAATATAACTCGTAAAGCGTCAAATATTGCTTCTCCATTAAATAATAGTGCTACTCTAATGAACATAAATCATATAACAAACAATATTTATAATACATATGTTAGATTTTTCATTATTTCTTCATAGCGTAGACTGTGCATAGCTTTACGACAAATGAATAATCGATATCGCTTTCGATAAAATAAAATTAACAATTAACTCAAATTGATAAAATAATTTCTGTGTTTTCTTTACATATTAATGGTAATTTTAATCGTGAAAAGATGCAATTAATACAGCTGTTGCACGTTATCATTCAGAATTGAAATGCTTGATATTATCACGCTATGGATACATAATAATTATCATAGGAAATTATTTCAAAAATTATTAACTGTTAATGCAGTCAATATCTGCAGTAGCTGCATATAATGTAGTGTTTAGCAGCAACTGGCTAATTGCATTTTTATGCATTTTCTTTATATTTCAAACAGGTCCCTTCCTGTACAGTGCGAGATAAGCTCTGTTGGTAGAATTACACTTTCAAAGTATAAGTGTTATAAAGCTTTTATATGGAGCTTTTTTGGCAATAGCTTTTGATAGCTTTTGTAGGTATAGCGGATTTCAATTATAGTTGCTTCTCTAGCTTTGATTAGAGATTGCATAAAAATCGCGACGAGATAAACCAAAAGAAATACTTTCTTAAACTAAAAAATACTTTCTTAACAAATGTAAAGATATATTAAAATATTTTAAAGACTGTAGTTATAAGTAATATTGTTCACAAATTATAATATATATTGTAAATACGTAGAGTCTACAACAGATGGCAACGCTATGGTAATTGTCAGTTGTATTTTTCCACATCAAATGCATATCTGTAAATTTTGCAGTTTAAAAATTATAATAATCTTATAATATAGCAAAAATAAGTAAGTTACTTTTGCAACAAAATTGCATAAAATATAAAAATAAATAGCAATTTGGAATAAATGATTATTATTTTTATGATTCATTAAACATTACTTATCGAAAGATGAGCAAATTCAAATGAGGTGAGAATAATCTTATATATATATTGTAATTTTCAATCACAAGGTAATTGAAAAAAATAATTAACAATTTTAATCTAAATAAAAGATCAAAAATAATATTACAATAAATATATAGGAAAATATACATATAGACAATTACAGTATAAAATTTACAAGTTTTTCATCGTCAATCGTATTTTCGCATTTTCAAAAGCATCACAGCACATCAGATGCTTCATTGTTGTCTTTCGAAAAATTTTCGAGAGAACCATCGTGACGTTCTTGTTGATTCTGCACTTGACAATAGACTTGGAAAATGTCATTTGAATTGCTCTAAAATTACAAGTCACGAACACATCGACAGAAATGCGTTTTCCTTCATATATTTATACAATTAATTATTCTGTATGTGCATATGTAAAGAGATCACAATGTTTCTCATCAAGAACACTTACAAGACTTTTAAGAAGAAATCGATAATCTTAAAAACGAAAAATCTCGATTGCATATTCCGCATATTGTATTTCTAGCTTAAAAAAAATTGTACGAATAAAGCCTTTGATGTTTAATCACAGCTACCATGCCGCTTTAATATATTATAATACGTATTAAAACTTCTTTCATAAAATTTATTAATATTAAATCCGAATAATACGACTTAGCCGCGCAACGCAAGTTATATTATATGTAATATAACTAAATTATCTTTACGTAAAGAGTATTCGCTTCGGCTTTAGCGAACTAGGACGCGTGATATTAAATTCTCCCACTATCCCAAGAGCTCCAAACACTCCTGCTGAAAATGAAACTTCCTATAAGCATCCGGATCAAATAATAGCGTGACATGTTTCATTTGCATTTTGCATTTCATTTTTCATTCCGTTGCGGCGTATCAGCGATATCATGACCAAAGCGTGCTTACAATTTCAATAATATCTACAGGTTTTTCGTCGGAGCGCACTTTTGCACGAGGGAATTGCGCCGTAAGATTCAAGTAAAAATTTCACATCGTATCGCAAGTTTCGCAATGAAAACATTCCGCGCTTCAAGAAAATGGTGAAGTACGATTCGTACAAAAGTGCACAGCTACGTCCGAAAAAGGCTGATATCGAAGCTTTTTTTCGCAGCTTCATCGAATCGATCGTGTGAATGGTTAAGAGGGTAGAAACTTGTTAGCCGATTGATTTGAGTGGACAAAAGCTGACGGTTTTAGGGATAGCATCTAGAATAGATACAATTGGAATCCAGCTCTTATTGTCCAACGCCTTCCCTTCGCGGCTTTAGGTTCGTTCATCGAGGATGAAGAATCATTTCACCTTCTATCTTTTATCCTGCAAATTGCTAGGATCCATTAGCCTGTGACTAGCTCGGATAAATGAAATTCTGGTTTAACGAAATATATTCGAAATGAACTAATTAACTAGTGCATTGTAAATCCGGATTACTTCAGATCCTTTCTTTTATAAAGAAAGATTTAATTTTTTCATAATAAAATAAAATAATATTTTAAAAGCACAAAATGTTTGCGAGCTTATAATGCTTATAGTAATAAATGCGTGAGAAAGAGTGTAAATCAGTCTTTAGAAGCGATAGCGAAAGAGCTTTCTTAAGCTTTTTCGAAGTGAATATTTTCACTGGAGATTATCACAAGCGTTTAGAGCAAATTATTTGCATCCTACTTCCGTATAATATGTAATAGATTACGCGACAATGTCACGCAAACGTGCGGCGCAGAGAGTAAGATAGCATTAAGGAGCAAGTCACGAAAGTGCATCACGCTATACTATTATCGTCGTTCAAGACTAGAAGATATCATTAAAAGACAACATAAGTGTTTTTATCAAAGTTGCCTGCCCGATAATATCATTGTACGTGCATTTATTTTAGAAAGCATTTATTAAAACCAATAAAAATCCTAATTTTTATTATTAGATAAGTTCTTATTATTAAATTAATAATTATTAAATATATAAATATTTGTAGCAAAAAAAATTGCCTCAAAATAACAAAAGTAGCTAATTGCCGAAATTTTAACCAAACATATCGTACATTCTAATTTTCTCCAATAATTGCTTCACCAAATATTACATAAGCGAGGCACATACAGGATACTCCCAATGAATAATGCTCAATGAATGGATGTAAATTACGCGCGTAAGCTGCATTATGCTATTGGTAATTCGAATCATCCGAACGAACAGCTTGGACTGGAACTTTTTATCAGCGGCTGCGATTGCCGGAGGTGGGAACATCAGAATATTGGAACATTTTCAGGAGAATTTCTCCGTTACGGCCACGACAATTGCACCAATACCACTTTGCCCGGATCCCTAAGGATCACCCCAAGGTTCGAAAGATTACGGTCGACATCTCCGACTGCAGTATTTCGATAGAATCTTTCTCTACGTGGTGAAAAACGGGAAACCCGATAAGATTGCATCCGATCCAAGAAGGAGGCACCGTAATATATACTCTGTTCATTTGAACAGAGTCTTGATTAATTATTAAAAAAATAATCCTGATAAGATTATCATTCCCAATGTCTTATGTAATGCGTTGAAAATTATCTCGAAACATACAGATGTGAGAAGTTTCATTTGCCACTCGCGTGTTTCATAATGTAAAAAAGAAAAATCTACCTTTTAGCTAACGGTAACGAGGGTGTCTCTTAAAATATCCTGACTTGAGAAGCATTTAAAGGAAAAAAATACAATATCCGAAAAATCTATAAAATATCTATAGGATGTTGTTGCATCGAATGGCACTTGTCAAATATGTCACACACATGCATAATACATATTTTAAACTGACACGCGATTCTGACACGGTACACAAACTAGGGATATAAAATTCTTATATTACACGTCGCGAAGAAAATGTGTTTCACGCCATTCTCTTCCTAAGAATTCTGTCATTCGACCATGAATGTTGCCGTTTTTAACCGAAGGCGAACAGGCGGAAACACCCTCGACATTGCCAACAGACCGGGCCAAACTATTTCAGAAACATGGTTTCGATGCTTTTTCGTTCTACGTTTAAATAATGACACAAGAGAAGACAAAAACGTAGGACAAGACATTTATACTGGCTCTTTCATTGCAAATAAATATATCAGCAAAGTAATAAACAATGTAATTAATACATAATTAATACGTGATGGCAACAAATTAAATATAATTTATTAAAAACTGAAAAGAGATTCTTTGTTCTTGAAAATCTGCATATACAAACTTATTCGTGTAAGTTGGATAAGCCAGGTCGTAGCTAGACTATTCAAAGTTTGTCCGCAAACTATCTGAACACAATTGCCGGACATCCTGCATGTTCACACTAGAATTATGGTGAAATAGTTCGACCTCTCACTCACAGTGACACACAAGTTGTGCAGCGCACGTTCGTAAAACTCTTTATATAGAATCGCGAAAGAAGTGGAAGATGGAACGGTAAAAAGAAACGATAAAATTGCCGGGTTCGAAGTCGCTACGTCTGGCATGTGTTTATCATGATTGGCCTAATTCTTCTTATATCTTTTCTAAGCGCCAACAATATCTCACGCTATGATTTTTCTGTCAATGTGAGCGCGAGAATATCTATATTAATTTTTATGACGATATTAGTATTTTTGCGTGAATAAAATCACTTTTAGTCAGCCTCTCTCTCTCTACGTCATACATTTTAAAATAAATTAAAATAAATAATTATTTTTTATATTCTCCTTGTTTGCATAATAAACGAAGAATTAATGTAATGTAAAAATGAAACTTTTTGTATATTCAATTTATCATCAAACGTGTCATCCACTTAAACATGCACGGAATACAAAATGCATTTCAAAACGTAAATAATAAATAGACTTGATGCGCACGGCATCTATTGTTAATAATGTATTTTAATATAGTTACATTGACGCGCGGATGCGATAAACTCTTCCATGTTCAAATTATCTATGGATTCTGGATGATTTTGATGTTTTATTTATATAGAAATTGTATTGTCCTCTTCTCTCCTATTTTATACCTCAAATAAGCAGTAAACGAACAGTTTTTTCATTTATAATTATAGGTTTAAAAAAGAAGCTTTCAAAAAGAACTCTACGTTAAATAGTTTTAAAATAGAATGCTCTGACTGCTTAAAATATCGAAATAGATGTTACAGCGAGAGCACAAAAATAGAAAAAAAACTTTTGATTCGGAAAGAATAATTGTTTTATTATCACTATTTATTGGCAATTTGACATAATAAATATTTTAAATAAATTTGAAATAAGCTCTATTATTTGCTGTCTGTATTTAAATTGTAAATTAGAATATTTATATCAAAAATTTACATGTAAGTCATAACAAAAGTTGTACATTTTTAGAAAAAAGATCTTGTGTATATGCTTTATTCTACATCAAGTGCGATACAAAAGCATCTTCATGTTGGACTTTCAACGCTTCCAACAGTACCTCAGCAGTATATATACCGCTGTGAAAGCATTTGAAATACAGAGAGCAGTTAGTGTCGTAAGAACGTAGACGCTATTTTGCGCAACAGTCCAGAAAGCGAGTATCCACGGCTGGATGCACTTTTATATGTGGCTCTGATGCCCGATTTTCTTTTGCTTTAACAATATTTTTCAGTGTCACAAAGCGTGTCACGCGAAGCGCGTATACTATTGTATTCAGGCCGTGATACACATTTTCACGCAGTACTTAGTACTCACTATTATTTAAGTTTTGCAAAGAAGCTTAAAACTTATTTAAACAATATTCTTAATAATAATGTATAATATTATAATGTCACATTGTATATAGTCATTACATGTAGAATTCCGCCAATGCAGATATATATACTTTAAGAATCAACTGTGAAGCAATCATTATAAAAAGTATTTAATTCAAATTTTTGGTGTATTATTAATCTGTAAAATATTATTTTTTCCTATCAATTTTTTTTTGTATTAAGTAAAATAAATGAAAGATTAAAAAATATGTATGTGCAATAATCCTAAATTTTTAAGATCAACAACAGATTTATTTTTATTAAATTATAATTCTAGTAAATAATTTAAAAATGCAATTAAATTAAATCTGATTTAATGCATATTAAGTATTAATTATGATCGATAAAAATATTTCTTAACAATACTTCATATATAACTAAAATTTTTTTACTTAAGTAAAACGTCGATTTCAAGCCGTCTGTTTGTAATATAATGCTGCAAGATTATTTTAGGAAGCCTCGCGAGGTTCAAAAAATATTATTTTTTCTTGTGGATAATCCGAGAATGTTCTATATACTTAATTTATTTAACTTTATTTTAGATATACATACAGTCCAAAGCTAAAGTAAAAGCGCAGCTATGCAAACATTTATTATCTTGGCTTTCCATTATCCCAGTGCTAATTAAGTCGATGATCGATTGTGCTATTATTAAATCCCAGCTGAGCTTCGCAAAAATAGATAAAAGAGATAAAAGTCCAGTTGTCAATCCGCGTAAATCTATTTTTCATATCGTAAGCTTTTTCGATTATGGCTCTTTCCTTGATAATAATTTTTAATACACTAATAGAATATGTAAATATAATAATGCAAAATATAATTGGCTAAATATAAATCAGAGTTAAAAAAAAATAAACAATTTAATTAACAGCATTTACGGCTGTATTTACAGCATTAGCAGCTTAATTTCTTGCATTTTCTATTCAATCTGTGTCTTTTATCATAAATAAATAAATGTAAAAGTCTGGTTTTTGAAGATAAGTCTCAAATTTCAGATTCCATATTTTTAAAATGGATTTTAGATACTCCATTAAAATTTCTATTTAATGGCCGTGTCTTTCACTATATTTCTTATGTATTTCGAGGCTGTCTGACAAAGCATAATATTATATTCACGTTCCGTCTTCGGTAGAAAAACAATTCTTTCAAATACGATGACAGTCCTCGAGTGCAAGATAATCGCAAACGAGTATCTATAGCAGATACTCGATCACAAAAACCTAACAATAAATTTAATATTGTTATAATATATTGTTTATTACGCGCTGATATATTTCTTTTTACATTTTCTGTCATCTTTACGTTTTTCACGATCTTTTCATGACGTTTTTGTCTCGTCTAGCTCTTCCATTTAAATTAGAATTTCTTGCGATATCATTGTCCATTATTCAAAAGTTATAGCGAAATATAAAATTTTTTTTAATACACATTTTAAGGATATTAAATACTGTTTAAAGTTTAAAAGGAAAGTTTAAATCTTTTCAAATATTTACCTCTTCCGCAATGCCCGATGCCATTAAAGAGTATTTGAAGTTTAAAATATTTATTATAACAGAAAGTTTTCCTAAAAATATTCTTTTGTATTTAATATTAAATTAAATATTTAATTACATTGTTAAATTTTAATTACATTTTTAAAACGCTCATTAGTATGTTTCATCGTCATTCATTTGATAGCAAATTGCAAATCCATAAACCTAAATCTTACCACCTTGTTACATATATAAAAGCAACATAATCACGTAGTGCGTTAAATGCAACACAATCTCGCTGATCTCAGCTTGCGCAGTTCGATAATCCCCATTCGCGAGTCGCGACCTACCCCAAAGTCGGCTTGTGACTTGAATCGTTCGAAAGTCTCGCAGAGGGGAAGGCGGAGAAAGAGAGAAAGAGAGAGAAATCGCGCACTCTTGAGTAGAGCTGGATCGCACGGAAAATCTTAATTTGGCATCCACACGAATACACACCGGCATGTTTGGTCCCCGCGGATCCCGCGCTGGTCACCCTGTCTCTTTTCATCACCCCGTGGAATCCGCTACGCTAGTCGCCCCGTCCCTTTTCATCTGCTCTTGGAAGCCAACCCCGTTTACTTGTCCCTCGCATTTCTCCCACCTGCCGCCAGCAGTTCGTATCCCCTTCAGGGACGGACAGTCTTCTCTCCGGCAGTCGGTTGTCGGCTTCTCTCGGACAGGGACATGCGCATCGAGCCGCGGAACGACAGGTGCGCGTTGCGCCGAGGACGGCCGCGAATCGCTTAGTTTCGGGTAAGCGCACGATTCGCCTCCACCTCACCTCGGGAACGCCAGTCGCTCGCGACTCTGTCTCCGGCTCGGTTGTACCCCTCGCCGGCCTCGTCGTCGTCGTGAACCAATTCGAATTCTCACTCTGCCGCGAAGCCGCCAGAGATCGGAAGAGATCGTTCCATCATCGATCCGTTCGTCGATGATCGTGTAAATCGCGATAATCTTCCCTTGCGCCAAAACGATCATTTTGGATTCTACTGGCTGTCAACGCCCCGGAGAACCCTTTATCGAGCGCGCACGTGTTTTCTTCCTCTATTTTTTCCTTGTTTCTTCTCTTCCTGTCAGTCTTCCTTTTTGCGAAGAATCTCCTTCGCCGATAAATACAGTTTTTTTACCAAAAGAAGAAGTGGTGTTTCTCACATTCTTCTCCTTGATCGGTTCTCCGTCCTCTCACCCCGATCGTCGATTTCGCGATGCACGAATTTTTTAAATCACACTGAACCTAAAACCGAAGTGCTGGTGCACAGAACAAGCAATATCGAGCTTTATAAAACAGTGAGATTACGCTAATCCGATCGTGATTTTGTGTGGAAATTACTGGTGCCTATTTTGGTGAACGCCACGGTGTACGGTGCTCCCTTGATGATTGTGGTGCGCTAGGAAAGTTTAGATACCGTCAACGGATCCCAGGTGGATCTCTCTCTCTCTCTCTCTTAATCATGCACCGGGGACAGTATCTCCTCCGCAGGGCTATGGGAATGCGAGCGATCGCGACAATCATCTTCCTGTTCCTTGGCGGATCCATTCTTCTAGGCGAAGCTGAGGGTGAGTCACCGTTCTAAATTTCCCGCCCGGTACGCGAATAAATCCGGGATTATCGTTAAGATTTCTGTGTAACCTGTCGACGTCATGTGTATAATGCATCACGTGCATCTGACAGACGCCGACAACTCTAAACAGATATGCACGTAGCTGAAGAGCACGGAGTTTGCGAGCATAAATTCGATCTGATATGACGGAGTAAAGTAAAAAGTACATGAAAGAGAAAATTCAAGGCGAAACTTTCTCGAGATTCTGTTCTTGTCCCGTTTTTATGGCGCCAAAGTGAAGATCGCGCCCTTTTTAAAAATCATCGACAAAATAATTATCGTCGACTTTTCTGATGTAAAAACAAAAGGCAGCTGCTGCAATACAGAAATAAACTGTGCCATGAAATGTACTTAACCCGCCGTTTATAAAAGTCGTTTTATCATCCATAAATAGACGCTTATGACGCTGTTTGCGGAGCTTTCTTAGTAACTGTTAGTCACTCTCTGCGACACGGTTTCGATTTCTGAAGCCTACAAGCTGCCATTATACGCACATTTACTAATACTTTAATATATGTATTATAATATTTAACGACGAACGGCGCCAAAAAAGAAAAAACGAAAACAAAATTACATAGTGTTATATTAAAAATATTAAAATATAAGTTACTTTGAATGTCAATCTTCCTGATACTATTGATTTTCCTGATATTATTGATTTATATTTTTTTTAAATTTTTCTTGACGAGATGTTCGATCATTTTAATAAATTTTATAAATTATTCAACAATATATTTTTATATACTTCTTTGCATTACAAATACAAATAAGCGTGTTCAAGAAGTATGATATAAAGATAATTTTAAAAAAATTAAATAAAAAATCTTTATATATATATATATATATATGATACAACGAGCAAAACTTCGCGAAAATGATCTATAAAATCGAAGTAAAAAATACAGTACAACGGACTAACAAGCATACAGTGGATTGGGCTCCTTAATGTCTCCCTGAAGAGTTGCGAAGCTCATGGGAAAGAAACGGGCGGACATGCTGGGAAAACAATAATGCTCAGCGAGCAGAAATTCAGGGAGGAACACTTTTTTAAACGCAGGTATAATTTCCCCCGTGATAAAGCAACGCTCGTTGTCCCACCTGCTGCTGCGATTCAGCGAAACGAGATTTTAATGTTGCACGAATGGCAAACGCACGCTCTCCTTCGTCTAATATTCTCTCTCTCTCTCTCTCTCTCTCTCTCTCTCTCTTTCCCTATGTGTGTATATGTGTGCATTTTGTGTATGCAGCTATGTAAAGAAACTTGATGTAAATGTGCACGAGAACGGGGACCTCGCGTGTTCAAGGCCGCGGAATAATAGCCACAGCCCCCGGATATGTGCACGGCCATTGAAAATCAGATGAAAGGGAAAAAAAAAACGAACGTCCCGAGTATCCGCACACGTCTTGAGAGGTTGCGAAAAAAATTCAAGCCTTACGTATTTTCGTCCGCGCACACCCCGACATTAATATAAACGCGCACGCATCTCTTGCTAGCCAATGTGAGTAATCGAACCTTGCCGTATCGAGTGAAAAAAAAAAGAAAGACTGTCCCTGATCGCGCTTCGACCGCAAACATCCCAGATATCGCGAGGATGGAAAAGCGAAAAATATTTTCGCATCCCAGAATTCCTATGTAAATGCGTGTGCCGGTTGTGCCGCGGCTAAAGGCGTGGATTTAGCAGCACAGTTTTCGCAAATATATACGAGCTACCCCTTCACGCGAGCGTGATTTCGCTCGTGACATTTCGCTACTATTTACACCGTACGTATTTATTTGAAGTCGCATATGTTTGTTTTTTTTTTTTTAATATACGTCGTGAAAGAATCTCAGAGAGAATCGAAATTTAAAAATAACGATACACGCATCTGCCGCATCGATATATATTGCGATGTACGGGCACTCTTTAAATATACCCGTCGAGAATAAATTTATGCTGTGACCTTATCTACGTTATTATACGATGCATACATCGATGTTATCTTGTGCAGAAAAAAATGTATAAATTATCGAGATTTGCCTTTGTTGCCGATATCTATCTTTGCATATAAACGACACCCTGAAAATCATTTAACGGCCATCATGCGACTTTAATGTTCCTTAACTTTTGTTGCACGAAACAATTCGGAACCGTGCGCGTGTAATATATTTTTGTAAATTGCATTTAGGAAAGTGTTGTCCTATATTCAAAATACGTATTAAGGTACGATTAAAATTAAGAATGCGATAATTTGTGATATAACAAAATCGTTAATCACAAGAAATTTATAATATAATTAAAAAATATTTTGATGAGTAATTTTTTAATTATTTACAATTAAAATATCTCTTTCTTTTTAATATAAAAATATTACGTAATAAATAATATATAATATATTAATAATATATATTTAATAATCAAACTGTGAGAGATACTCTAAGTTCACCTTTAATATTGTACACTTAACATATTTAGCTTACATTTTGAAAAAAAAAAAATTACTTCACGACGCTGTTTATCTCAATAGTACAATAAAATTTTAAATGCGTTATATGAGATAACGTGATGTCACTGCACTTGCATGCCGTGTGCGCGCAATTACGGGAATACTTCAAATTTTAGTAATCTAGAAACACGTCACGTGCTTGGCTAAGTCCCAAGCAAGTTCTAAATCCGTATGACCGCTTGCTCGAAAACCAACAAACATACGATAGGCCATGAAGCGCGTTAATGTGGCCAGTACAAGGGAGGCAAATGCAACAGAAGCTTTCTAAAACCGGCGCTGACCGCTTGGAACGCGATATGTTGCACATTGTCCGCATTGTGATAATACGCAAACATATTATGGAACAATGCAAATTACGAGAGTTATACCGCTTATCGTTTCTCAGCGTGGCAAATTAAAAGTCGAAATCCGCCGAATCCGACAAAAATATACAGTTTAATATAAAAAAAAATGTTATAAGCATTTTTTATAAGCATTAAAAAATAATTGTTTAGTTTGCCTAATCGCAGATTACATTTTTTTAGAGAAAGTTAAATATGATTTTTACAAATATAAAAATTTTATTTGAACATATCTTTGGTTCGTTATTTATACTCCAATTTAATTCTTATCATTCGTTTAAAAAAAAAAACTTTTTGACGAAAAAAAAAGAGCTATAGAATCTTATCAATTATATAGAAATTGTAAAAATAGAGTGTCAATTTTTATAGAATTTACTAAGATAATATATGAATATAAATGTGTTTAATTTAATTATCTAAAAATTGTTCAAGCTATCTTGTTATGTTATACAATACACACAATATATTTCTACAAAATTTGATTAAACATTTTTTTTTTAAATAAAGCGCAACAAGATACTTCAAAGAGACATTTTAATAAAAGAGCTGAATTTTATTAAATCAATCAACAATTTCATTAAATCATGGATATATGCATGTATTACACAGTCGATAGAATTTATTATTTAAAATTTTGCAATTTGATTTTGCAAATATAGATTTATTGTTGTTGTATTATTTCCATATTTGCGATCAATATTTTTCACGTATATTTCTGCAACTATAAAATATATATATATAAAAGTTGTTATTACTTTTTCTATATATTTTTCATATTTTTTATGCATGGGAGTTTCCTGATATTTTCTCTACTCATATTTACACGGTGTACCATCACCGAAACTGGCAAGCTTAGTGACATCCATGAGTGTAACTGATATACTTTTTTCAGGATCCAACTTTCCAGTTTGATAAAAATGTGGCAATAAAAATGTCGAAAAATATGAAAATGTAACTAGTTATATTATTTCGCTTATACTCGTTAACAAGTACACGGTAATGAGGAACATGAAATATTCAATTGATCTCGAAGTACAATTAAAAATTATAAAAATAAAAATTATGTGTTCAAACGGACGCAATTTTTTAATTGGAATAAAACGTGATTATTTTTAAATAGTGCGTTAATGTAAATTTTTGAATCAATATAAAAACCGCTCATTTTTTTAATTGAATTAAAACTTATTTTTCGAACAAACATTTTCGCAAAAATGCATGCTTAATTAATTAGGAAAAGCTTGAACATTATCGTCACATTAATATTATATTTATCCGATGCTTCGTATTCTCGAACTTTGTTTCTAATTGCAAAAATGGCGGAATCATTTTCGCGACTATTGTGTGAATATAATATCAGAATAAATATTACCTCGTTTATTACGCGCGATATACAAGTAATATATAATACGTGCTTTTGTCAGAAATGGTTTGTCACAAATTTTGTTCCAGACTTTGTTTCGCGGCAATCAAAAGTTCTGTTAACTTATGCAAAGTTTTATCAATTTACATTCAAAAGGATACTGTCGGGGGATATTAATAATAGTCACGCCGTGAAAGGAAGTATGAATCTCTATATACTTTCTTCTCATCGAAACTTTTGCTGATAAAGGTAAGTACAAATACGAATTCCCTCGATAATATTTCTCTGTATTTTTCTTTTTTTACGTACATTAATAAGGTACTTAACAGAAATGCTGTCCACCCTTAAGAAAGTAGCAGAGCGATCGAAATAACTACGCGAATTAACGAACCGTGAATAAACGGGGTCTGGAAATAGGGATTCCTCTATACGTAGTGTTCTAAACTGTATCGAGTAACTTTTCAGTCTCGCAGATGCTTGCGAGAATACAATTTACATATTTTTTTCTTCTGCTTGAAATTCGATAAAAGTCATAATTAAAATAATTTAATTATTGCGACTAATGTTTGAAATGAAACGTCACAAAAATTTAGTTTGTTTGAAAAAATAATTAAAGAACAAGATTTTATTGTTTACTGTTGTCGATTCCAAATGTTTAAATCTATGTGTCTGCGCAAAATAAAAAGTTTTTAACTGCATTTAAAGTATAACAGATCTGTACGCTTATCAATCTGACCGTGAGAACACTCGAATGAGATAATTATATTTCAGTCGGTGGTGATCTCAAGTTTCCCTGTTCGCTCACACACTTACATAACAGAAATACGCAAAAACATCATGACTTCATTTCACGCTTATCAATCCCGTTAACTTGAAAAGTTTAAATGAAATAAGTTTTTGGATATATATATGTATGTATATGTATATGCATACACATATGTATGCGCCTGACAAAACTTTAATGTCATCCCCGTGGCGGCGCCGACGCCGGTGCCGGCTCATTTCACGGAAAGTGTGTTACTGCCGACGGAAATAATTACTCTCGCCGTAGGTTCACACGATAATAATAATTAGGCATGTGCGCTTTTTGCGTCCGATAGCAACGTGAAGAACGCGGCGTTTCTATCTATCTACCGGGTGTCAGCTGATAACAAGGACGCGATCGCAAAGCACCGATTACAACTCTTCTCGTTATTCAGTGCAAGAGTTTAAAAAGTAAACCGTGAGATACGTAAAGAGGGCATGTCACCGATTTCGCGAGTCGTGCAATTTCGTAGCAAATACCTTCGTTTAGAGTGGTGCTACTTACGGTACACGGGATCTTTCGCGGTTTTCCGTGTACAAATTTACATTTAAGGAAAACCTATCGAGAACGTATCGAACGATATCGATTCCGGTCGATGCAAATTCTGAGCAAAGCGAGTTAACTTGCAGATTCGATAAATCGGTCTCACGATATGTGTGTCTATTCTAGAATCAGATTATATCGACATAACTGTACACTTTAGCCCGCATGCGCATTATATGTTACTATAAAATAACGAGTTTCCAAATTAAAGTGCACAAAAATTTATTGATTTATAAATTATTTCCTGTTGAGGAAGACACACGTAAAAATTTAAATTTAGTATAACGAAAAATTCTGTGCAGTAATCGCAAAAATATTTGTAATTTTATTTTTTTTTTTTTAGAAATTTATATTTATCTAGTATTATTTGGTGTATTTTTTAAAATATCATTATTGTGATTTAAAAAGAGAAAATATTTTCTTTATACATGTATATATGAGTAATATAAAATATAATGAATATATCAAGCTATAATAATTTATGCAATAATAATTTATGCTGTCATATGGTTTGCATAATTTTTACGATACTAAAGTTTAGCCTTATGCAAGAATTAACGTGATTAAAGCGGAACTGTGTATAAATTTATACCGCTGCGATTTGGAAGAGACAGATACGCGCGATTCTTCACAAGAATGGAAAGTTAATGGTTCGCAAAACATTGCTCCCGAATTTAGGATGGTATTATGTGTACGCACATATATATTCGCGTGAAAAGAATTTTTCTTACGAAAGGCCATATCAAATACGGAATTTTCATTGAATTTTCAGTATCGTACACTATCTGTAACATATGCGCCTTCAACAGCAGTCGTGATTAAATTCCGGAACGTGTAAAAAAAGTATGATTTAGTCCGTAATATTGGGAGGTGATGAGAAACATAGTTGTTTCAAACAAAGTTAATAACTAGCGAGGAATAATTTAGTTTAAGCTCGCGGTTAATAACCGGCGAGAAATAATTTAATTAATAATCTGAACGCGGTTAACTGTTGTCACGGATATTGCAAGTCGGAAAATCACGGCTGCGTGAGATGCACCCGGACATAAGAAGGTTTAAGATTCAAATCCATGATTTGTAGTCTTTGAGAACAGACGATGAAGTATCGAATGCAATTTTATAATATATCAGATGTTTACAAAGTATAACAAATTTAAAACAAATTATTCTGCAATTCTTATCGCGAAAAAAAAAAAACGTTGATAATAAAACTTTTAACGTTTCCGAGCTTTTACTGGCACTATTTTCCGAAAGACACTACATATTGTTATAGAACAACTTCAGTCGCACCTGAACATTTATTTTCTGAGAATGCAGGAGAATGCAGGACAGACTAAACTCGTTTATTTTACCTCACTCGGTTAAGTAATTCTCGCGTTACAAGCAACTTTTCGCATTTTAACAACGTGAACTATTCTAGTACAACACCTGGCGTAATGCAAAACAAAGTTGCTTTGAAGAGATAACGAAGAAATTAATTAAACATCAACAGTTAATCACTAAAGAGCCGTATCATAAACTTGCTTGTAATTATGTTTGTTTATGCAAATAGTTTCAAGGGCTAATGATTAGTCGCACGGCCATTAAAGCGTAACATATCAAAATAATCTAATTTTTTCAAAATAATCTAATTTTTTCAAAAAAAATAATAAAATTTTATCTTTCGCAAATACTTTACAAACTTTACAACTTTTAATACGTGTATTAAAATATCAAGTGAAAATCGTAAGACTCAGATAAAAATGATTAACGATTATGAAAAGTCTCTTGACAGCGTTGAATTTATGACATAATCAAAAATAAAAGTTAAACAGTGTTTATGTGTATATGACAAAATATCGTTTATCACTATATCATTACAAATTATATCGTAAATATTTAAAATATCAAAATATTTCACGTTATTACGTTGAATAAAACACACATGAAACGTTGTTTGATTCTACGTTATTATAGGCGGTGAAGATCCACTCTTAAAAAAGACTGAAATCCGCGATTTGAAGAACGTATTCCTAACCGCGTGCCCTACTTGCGTGTCTTACTCGCGTGCCCTAATAAAATGCCCTAATAAAGTGCACCGTAGGCTTCCGTTGGGCCAGTTGAACCTACCTTTCGTTGATCCTGGCCATATTTATTCTGGCTACATTTAGCCAGAGATGTAGCTTCGACCTCTGTCGGAGATCGATGAAGGAAAAAAATTCTTTACGTTGCCGGCTAATTACTGTCGCCGGTATATGAGCATAATTTTATGCTCGTTAATGGCATGTTTGTCATGCATCGTTTTAATATAACTTTAATCAATCTAATGCTAATTTATCAAAAATTACATAAAATAAAATTAATAAAACACATTTCTGTGCTGTGTGGATAATTTGGCGATAATATTTATAATAATAATAATTAATGATAATAATTAATAATATATAATAATATAAGATTTAATATTTGTAATAATAATATAATAATATTTACATAATAATACTATAATAATATAATAATATTTAATCTCAATAAAATAAAATTAAATAAAATTTAAAAATTACATAAAATAAATCAAACTTGATCCTATATTATTATTACAAATATTAAATCTTATATTATTATTTATTATTAATTATTATTATTAATTATTATTATTATAAATATTATCGCCAAATTATCCACACGGCAGAAATGTGTTTGATTTATTTTATTTTATTAACTTGGCATTAAGATTAATTAGAGATGGATGGGCTATGAAAAATTGTGACAAAATTGACGCAGCAAAAAAATAATTATTTAAATAAAATTGAGAAGAATATTTTATATTTCTTTTAAATTTTATGTTTTAAGTTATATTTCTAATACGTCTTAATGCATATTTAAAAAGTCTATTGAAAGTTATTTCATTCAATCTATATATTCTAGCCCATCCATTTTGAGGCAACGAATCTATCTACAATCTACATTTGCAATCTACATCTACAATATCTACGGATTCGTCACCTCAAAATAAAATAAAATTTATCACTCACCGGCACTGATGCGCAACAGCGGAGATTTGGTCTTGAGGCTACGTTGTCTGCAACACACAAATATAAAATCCAAATTATAGCAATGCTTAAAATAATTAATATTTCAAAAAATTATTATTGTACGCATCGATTTTCATATTCGATGCGTATAATAATAAAAAGGTATATAAATATGGAACAATTTTATAAATTCTAAAAAATAAAACTATTTTTTTTAAATAAAAACTTTTATAGTATGAGTCTCCCTTGTTTAAAATATTCAAACAATGATCAAATCGAATTAATGCATGTACGGGTTTTATAATAATTAATATAAAAATAATAATACTCACCCTTGGGTTGCTCCGCCGGTGCAGGATGCCTCTCCTAGGCCTCCTCCTCCTCTCAGGATGTCAGGGTCGCTACGTTGATCTGAACATACAAATAGGAGATGCAAATTGTAGTAATGCTCAAAATAATTAATATTTCCAAAAATTTATTGTATGCATTGAATTTTATATTTGATGCATGTAATAATAAGCAGATTAATAAAATACTTTTATAAATTTTGAAAAAATCTACTAATAACTGTAATAATTTCATACAAAAGCTATTAGCTAAAAGTAGAAACTTTTACAAAATTATAGCTTTTATATATAAATATCTTTTTCTCTAATTTTCTCTTATTTAAATTATATAAAGAAAAAATTAAATTACGCGATTAATTGCTCAATTTAAATTGCACGTTTGCAATTAATAATTAAATACAATTAATAGATAATTAATATAAAAATAAAAAATTACTTACCACAGAGTTGCTCCACCGATGCCCGATGCCTCTCCTAGGCCTCCTCCTCCTCTCAGGTAGATTCACACGCGCGATACTTTAAACGGCACTCCCGCACTTTTATTAAAAAATACTTCCGCACTTTTACGCGCGATACTTTCAACAACACTCCCGCACTTTCGAATTTCGGCACGATCGAACCCCGTTTCACACGAGAATCATACTGCGAGTCGACAAGTCGGGAATTCACGATTACTCCGAGCTAGGGTTAAGCGAGCAAAGGAAGAAGACGAAATCGATTGATGGAATCGACGCTCAATTCTTGCCCGTGCTTGTTCTCACCGAGGGCCGACTTGAACTTTATTAGGAACGATCACAGAGAACCACCAAGTTTCTATCATACAGACTGAAACTTACGCTTATCATAAGGCTGAGAGACGGGTCGAGAATGAAGATACCCAAGTCCTAAGTGTTCACAATTTAGATCACTTAGAAGATGAGAAATCAGCTTCTCTAGCGAGCGAAAATCGAACCTAATAAAACACAGCCAACTGTCCTCAATGCGATACAGTACAGCTGATAGACGGAACAAGATGAGAGAACGACGATTCAAAAATCGATCGAATTCTAACCGATTCGGGCCGAACCGTTCGTCGAAGCAGAGCGTGCCCCCAACAGCCAATTCTCGAACCGAAGTTCAAGATTAACCGCGCGATCATCGCATCTATACTATGCACGATCATACGTTGCTACGCGGCCGGCATTCACCTCAGCCGCGATACTGAGGCGTTTTAACGTTGCGTCTCCATTAATATATTAAATTTATTAATACATAAATATTTATATAATATATATAACATTAATATTGTATTAACGTTACCTAATATCATATAAAATTAATTATATTAATAGAGTATTAATATATTACCGATAGCAACGCTGAGAGATATCCCAGTTAGTCGGCAACAAAGTACGATCCTCGAATCGTGAAAACGGGATAGAAGTCCGACGCGAAGACGCGACGACGCGAAAACGCGGTTATGCGGTTACGCGACTCTCTCGTTGCTCGTACGCTCCGATGACGAGCAACAAGGCAACGCACTAAGTCCTCCACAGATGTGCGTACCACATATGAGTCATTGTACGACTCGTGGCAATGCAGTATGGACACGCGACGCGACCGACGCGAAAACCGTCCGCGGCACGATGACGGGACACGGGACCGGCGCCGCGACGCGAAACCGTCCGCGACACGTTGACGGAACCGACGCCGCGATAAGCCGTCCGCGGCACGATGACAGCATTAACGATACGACGAGCCGTCCGCGGCACGTTGACAGCAACGACGGCGTTGGGTGCTTGGTTTCCCCTTCTCAGTAACCTCAGGAGGCCTTTAAGGCCCTTAAGGTACCATCCGGGTACTATGCCCTCCCACCACGCCAAGGTTACACCCTGGGAGGGTATTATACGTATATAATTTTGTAATATGATATATATCATATTACAAAATTATATACGTATAACGTGAGATTATATTTAAAAATGATGTAAATAAAAGAGAATATATAATAAATTACTCACTGTATACTGTTGCTCCGTACATCGCTCGATACTTTTCTCGGACTTTTTTTCCTCTTTTGTTCATTCTTTGCTGTTTAATCATAACACTCACAGTCACTCGTGAAAACACAATTAATTATGGTTAATCGTATATACAACGATCGTACAATACTTTGCACGGCACTCCCGATAGAGAAACAATTACATGAGATATACATTTTATTATATCACAGGAGAGTAATTCAGAAGATACAATTCCCGCTTAACATTTACACAAGACCAAAATCAAGTGTATCGTTGCAAAAATAATATAACAATCTTTTAATTAATAATTATTTTATGCTCGCATTTTAGAGATAATTATCTGACGAAATATATTTGACTATAAGAATTAATTAAATGAATAATTATTATCCGTAAGGATCGATGATCAAAAGATCGTAATAAAATATACAATTTTTCTGTTAATTCGATTATTTTTATTCACAATAATGGATGATCGCAATTGAGAATTTGAAAGAGATTTATATTTACAATTACTTATATCGACATTACAGTTTTGTGTCTTTTATTAAAAGAAAAACAAATCATTAATTATAATAATCATAATAGTGATTTTTATTTTAATATTAATCGCGATCATTTAGGAAAAATATTTAAGAATATGCGCACCGTTTCGTACCACTTCGTTACTGTTCGAATGGCGCCGTACGAATGATAAGACCATATATGTAAACGTAAACAATAGGGCCGCAAAACCCAAACACTATGTTATTGAAAAGTTGTTGCCGAAATATTTTACGTGCTATCATATTATATGTATACGCGGAGTATTAAAGTGTATAAAATATATTTGAAATTATGGTTAATTATTAATTGAACAATTGATGTATCACGAAGCCTTTCATTATGTTAATTACTCAATTTTACAATTTGATTGTTTAATTGCGCGATAATCTTAATCTGAACCATGCGATCGATAAAGCATTGGACGAAATATATTTAACTTTAAATATTTTTGAAAAAATAATTATTGCTTATAAGGATCGCAACAAAACAATAATTCGTAATTTTGATTCCGATCTTGATTAAATGTGTATACATCACTCGAAATACGCGTTAAAGGACCTATCGTAGCAATATAATTATGTTTAGTTAATATTAAATTATAATTATTATTTAACATAAGCAAAAGATAACTTATTATTAATCTTATTAAATTATGTCACGATACTTGTCGCGATCGCGTTTGGAAAATGAATTTAACGGAGCGTCTCGCACTGCTACTTTACTGTTTGAATGTTGTCATGCGAATGATAATACGTAGCAAAGAAATTCGAGCGTCTCACCCCACTACAATTCTATTCAAGTGTCGCCGTATGAATAACAAAACCGTGATACGTAAACAATAGCGAATGTTTACGTTGCCGAATATATATATATATATATATATATATATATATATATATATATGTTTAATACATATGTCCTTATAACTGTAAGAGAAAATTTTAAATATTCACCACTCTTTAATCTCTTTAATCTCTTTAATAATACTAAATTAAATATTCCACAAATCATATCATACATCATTGTTATAAGGCCATTTAAAATATGAATATATAAGAGTTTTATTAAAATTTAATTAAATTACAATAATTTTTTTAATCTCTCTACATCATAAGTAGTCTCGCAGAACAAAATAATATACGTTTAAATAAATAACGAAACTTTTGCGCGCTACGTCGCTCAAATATGCCACTGAAATATTCAGGAAAAATTAACGTAAAAGCGAGAACACGCGTTCCTACATACAGAAATTATTGTGCTCCATGTTCAAACTTGATATGATGAATCATAATACTTATCAGCGTCGCGTTGACGCGTAACCACGAATTAGACGTTCAGATTGCAATATGTGCATCGTATATTATTATCACGCGCGAATGCATACCGATCGTGTTTTGTGACAATGAAGGCGTTGATTACAGACGCCGGTATCCTCATCTTTACATCGAATAATTGCCGCAGACATTCTCGCGTTATCGTACGATGAAGTGTAACGAATCTACGTCATTGAACTAGTAAATTTATTCGTAATAAATCAAGATAATTTAAATGCATAATTTTTCTCCCTATTTTATGATTTATTTTATGACAATTTTATATTATCACGGATATTAAATATTAAAGAAAATTGTTGGTTTGAAATTAATCATATAATAACTTAGCATATTTCTACACATTAATTTTTTTTTATACGCGTTAATAATTTGATTCTATATGTATTCTCAATTTGCAAAAGTAATTGTTCAAATCGCTCGCTGTAAATGATTGATGAGTTAATAAAAGCATGATAATTGATAAAGCATGTTCACACTTCACATTCACTGTATCGCGTGTTTGTCATCGTGATACCGAAGATAAATGATTATAAGTATCCTGACATTTCATGTCAGGTGGAAGAAAGAATGTTACTGACGAAAAGAGAAACATTACATACGGCCATAACGGATTGTTATAAATTTTTTTTCTAAGAGACATATTTAAATAAATTATATATGTTAAAAAATAGATAACAATTATTCTTTTATTTTCATGTGTGTTGACTCAGTCTCATTATATTATATTGAAATATTGGTTTTATTAATCGATTCAAAAAATATATATATATATATGTATATATAGCTCGATTATATTTTACACGAGCAGATAACGATCATATTAATGTGATGAAATGTATCACTTCTGCACCAATTTATTCTGAAATATACTGTCAATTTTAATTTGAATAAATGCAAATTGCATTTATTTGAATTAAAATTGTTACAGACTTTTCTGTCGTCACCGTCTCTCATTTATTATAATACAGTAATCGCGCGAACAAGAAATTTGCATATGGACGCATATAATTTAATATTTCTCTCTTTCGGCACTTATGGATTAATTTTAAATGCACGAGCGAAGCTTTAGATGTCGTAATAATATCTTTTGAAATTCCTCTTGCAATGCGCTCTGCGTGAGAAAGTAAAAATACAAACCTGGAAAGTGCGGGATGATCCCCACGCAAAGTAATAATCCCGCTATTACTTTCGAGAAATTGTAGAACATAACTTTCTGTTCTTCTTTGCACAGTTCTTATGGAATTCGCTTTATCAAGATCCGTTATCCTTGTCAAGATTTAGTTCGGATGTTCAAAGTTATCTTCGAGATTTGCTCAGTTGCGCTACTTTCGTCGACGATGACAGATTTTTATTATTTCTAAAAGATACGATTATATTTTCCAGATTTTTCTTATCTACCGAATAAGAAACAAAAAATTAAGAGAGATATTTTAATTTTTAATTTTATAATGCACAAGAAATATCGAATTAAAAGGCTAGGACAAGATAGCTGGGATAGATAGTATAACGTAAATCCTATTACGCCACGTCGAAGGTTTATATCCGCCGGCTTTTAATCGAGTTACCCAAATATTGTTACATGCCAATGCATATAATGACATTGTTCTTTTTGCCAGAATAATGAAGTATTTGTTAAAGTGTCCCGTCTATTCAATTTTTATCGGCACTATTCGCATGATATTTTTCAATACGGCTAATTGCAAGTCTATTGTATCGTACACGATTCACGTAAATCCAAACCTCATGTAGATTTTATCAAAACAATGTGTGTTTAATTAATACATATGTATTTCTGCAAAATACTACCAAATATAGTGTTTTTTTTTTTTTAATAAAGGAAAAACAATATTGCTTTTAAAAAAATCATATAATTACTTATGAAAGGAAAGAAAACTTCAGCAACGCAACAAATACAAAGTTTGCATAAATTTTTCGGAATACAAAGCAGAAATATATGTATATTAAATTCGTTTTGTACAAGAGAGAGAGAGAGAGTCATAATGGAGAGTTCATGAAGAGATAAAAGGAAAAAAATGACAAAATCGATGGGAAAGAAGGTATTAATGGGAGACTTTATACGCTATCAAAAAAGCACGTTCATCTCTGACGAAGTGCGCTTTCATCGTCCTATTTGTTCGTATTATCGTCGCGCGCCGAACGAAATTGTCTCAATCCAGGAATTTTAAAGCTTTCATCGATATTATCGACGTCAAAAATCTATCAAAATATCTATACACGCGCGTTATTCAATCGGACATGCCATGATACCGCGAAAACTTCCGAAAACTGCAACCGCAACGATTCCTAATCGATGCGTTTTATTTCTTCAGCGTCGTATTACGTACACACACACGCGTTTTATATACGTATATATATATATATATAAAAATGTGTGAATGTCGGCGAATATATGTCCGTTGTATTCTCCCGTGTGCCTTAAAATTTCCACAATATCCAGCAACAACTTGACGTTCCCTAACGCTGAAAATTTTTGTGTGTCACGTGCCATGCACGCGATCCCATTTTGCTTCTGTCGGGTTGAATTTCTCGGCGCCCGGCTGACACGTTAATTTGTAAGCGTGTCAACCGTGGCCCCGTTCGTCTCATGTATGCTGTTAATTGCGAGCTAGCGGCACTGTCAAGTGTGCTGAACAGCCTGCTTAATGATTATATTAATGGATCGTGCGAATTAATCATGCAAAGTATGAGCAAATTCATTTATTACATAATCGATGATCTCGCATCGAACTGTTGCTATGCATTGCCTGTAAGAGGATAAGAAAAAAAATCATCGACTTTTGAACTAAGAAACTCTCTTATATTATAAGCTTACGGTTTAGAATTAAATTAGATTATGAATAAAAACACGTGCGTCTCTTTCTGAACACCTATATTTCTTCCTTTTCCACCCACGCAATATTGGATACATTTAATGTATAATCTAACATTAACCATAAACTCGTGAATAAATTTTCTTGTTTTCAATACCGGCTGGGTGATTTAACGGATTTAATGGATGTATTTTTGAAAGAAATATTTTCACATTACCGCGTGCACAAGTAGAGCTCTAGAAAAATTTTATTATCAGCAACTTTGTACAAGAGAAAGAAGAGACAAGATTACAAGTACGTAGCTGCAAATCAGATATCGATTTTATTCAGCATAGACACAATAAGGAAATATTTGTATAAAGTTTCTTTGAATAGACTCATTGTCAGAGCCAAGAAACTTTATCACATAGTCATCTTGCAAACATTTTCTTGTCTCATTAATTTTGATTGGCTTGTAAAAGCAGAGATTAATTAATGATAACAGTTTGAAAACTACATATATGAAAATTAGGAAACTAATACAACAAATATAACAAATCCTTTATCGTATCAACTTTTGACGAAGCTTTAGCTTTGTATAATTATTAAAACTTTCTTCCTTTAATTTTTAGATCTATTTAACAATATTTTATAATTCATAAAACTTAATTTCTTTATTTAACTTCTTTTCTAATTTTAATTTTTATTTTAATGTCGTGCTACACAATTTCTTTCTACTTTTTAAAAATTTAAAAATTTTATACTTTATACTTATGTGAGCGTTTTCTCTCAATATATCTCACAAGTGAATTTCTTCCTCTGGGTAAAATAAATTCCTTCATTTATTCATTCTTCGTGTCTTTCTTTTCCCTTTTATTCTCTCTTTTTCTCTTTCTCTTTTTTCTTCTAATTTGCGCTGCAACTTACTTCATTTCTCGACATCCTAAAATCAACAGCTGAAAGCGGTAATTCTACAGAAAACAGTCCAATTAATATGGTCTGCGTAGGGGTCAGAAAATTTGGTGAAATAATACGAAATGTTCCTAATATAGTCCTTCAATAATAAAGGAGACAGGAACTGCTGGAACATAATAAGTACACATTTTCATTGTATGTATATGTATGATGTACAATTATACGATTGCTAACAACGGCATCGTCGCTTTCGGGAGATTAGTACATTGATCAATGTTTCTCTCCACATTCATTACATCGATGCGACATTTTGCAAAGCGATATAACGCTTGGCATAATAGACAGATGCGCTATAATAAATGAAGTATATTAAACATCGATATATATACATTCTTAAAAATATTCTTTTTCATTTTTTTTTTAATTTTCATTAAAAATTGATTTGATGACTAATTTAAAGATCATAATAGAAATAATTGTTAAATTTGTTACTATAAAAATGTATGAAAATTATTTATCTTGTTACAAACGAGATGTATAACATTATCACCATTATTGTCTTTTTAACAATAATGGTAATTATTTTTAAACTCTATACGTACTGATACAAGAAAGAAATATTTGGTGCAATTCAACTAAGAATAAGAATCATATTAAAACAATTTATTTTCTATGTAAGTTAGTGAGACTGCACCAGAAAATTGAAGGGCTAACCGAGTTTCCTATAATGACCGATATGAGGTCACAATTTACGCTAGTTTAAATCCAGCCTGGAACTTTGTTATGCGAAGTTTGCCTACGCTCGATGCAGGGAGATTGCGAAACGACGAGGAACCCCATTAGAACATTAGGGAAAGTTCGTAAATCGATGCGATTATATCGATTCATAAGTACAATAATGCGCTGGGCACATCAGATATCGCGCCATTCGCTAACCCCGATTCAGAATTTTGATTTTCATCGATTCACGTTACGAGAAAATACTACAATGTATACAGGAAGATTTAACGATCCAATTTTAACCATTCGATGCAACGAGCATGCAGGATATCGGTTGAAATACTACAAACATATTTCGAAACACAAATTTGAAATCCATTATTCCATTAGTAAAATGTTTTATCTTTTCTACTTGTATTATTTATTTATGCTTATTATTTTATTTATGCTTTATTGTTTTCATATATTTTTTTGCATTATATGTATATTTTTAATAACCAAATATTGATGCAAATCTTTTCAAACAAAAATTCCGATTTATTCTTGCTACATCTTTTAATGACATATATATGATTTAAAAATGCAAAAACAATTTTATTATTTTAATTTAAAATAATTTTATTATCTTATAATTTTATTAGTCTAAATAAATAGTAAAATTTAATTTTATATGCTACACATAAAATAATAAAATATGATTTGCGCATTATCGAGAGTGCAGACAATTAACGCGGAATTTTGAAATGATGACTACTAGATATATTCCATTTGAGCTCGACGTATTCAACTGGTTACTTGCGCACGCTGACTTGCGGAAGATAGGGATGTTGAGATATTGAGAAAATGATGAATTTTGAATGGCGAATCTACATGTAATGAAAGACCCAAGTTCTCAGTGCAACGATCCGCTAACCCGCGCAAGGAAAGCACTAGGGCTTCCTAGTTAAGCACTTTGACATGTGTAATTCTACTGACCTCTCTTTCGTGGATAAATTCTCGATATTGTATGCGTAGTAGATGGAAGAGCTCGTTTTTTGGTCATCGCGATTCTATTTGAGAAAAGACTTTTATGACTATATGTTTATTCAAAATTCTATATTTGAATAATAATTCGATTTCTGCGAGAACAAATTTTAATAAAATTCAATAATTTTATTTTATTTGTATAGCAATATATATATAATTTTTTTTAAATTTTGAATAAATTCTAATTTCTCAATGAAAATTTAATCAAGTCTTGACTTCTCAACAAGTCGCTGTTCAAAATTGTCCTGATTCATTTGGATTAACGATCCGTGCAAATATCTTCATCTTCAACATTACAAATCTTATTAAGACTTAATTTGAAATCGCGTCAAAACAAAGAAACGAAATTTTAAATGAATTTTGAAATGTGTTACATCTCGAATTAAATTGTTTTTTGCTATAGCATCAATTTTACGAAGTGCTCGTTATTTTCACACTATATAACATGCGTGTCAGATATCATGCTTATATATCGAAATTTGTCGGTTAAATTTCCAGTGATTTATTTATTATTCTCAGTGACGAAACAGAAAACATCAATTTTAACAACTAAATGTGGAGCATAAATTATTCATTATACATTCGTGACAAAACCAAGCGTAAGAAGTAGATTTATCACACGTATTTAATCATAATATTAGTACTTCGGTCGTTTTTGTTGTATTTTAAAACTTTAATTAATAATTGTCATAAATTTAAATATAAAATTATATATTTCACAAATTTTAATTATATGCAATATGCGATTAACAAGAAATAAATACACAAAAAGAGATATTCTTTTATAACTTTTTCAATTTATAACTTTTTCTTTACAATAAATCGAATATATGTCATTAATGTTGAATTTTGCTTTTAATAACCGATAAAATGTATTATTTTTTATCAATAAATCGTCGAGCTTGTTAATATTAAATCTTCCATTATTCATATGCACATGTATATAAACTGTTCATAAAAAAGCCTCAGTTGCTTCAATAATTATTTTTTTCTCAGCAATTCAATTTTTTTGTAACGCATAAAAAATAGAATCAAAAATCTATAAAAATATAAAATTGTAAATATATTATTGGAAGAAAATTTTGCAATCTTAAATTCAAATAAAAATTACAATAAAAATTACAAATTATTATGTATGTAAAAGCGATAATAGTTTTGAACGAGAGAGAGCGCGTAAATAATACATATTTCGCTTTCAATATAAAAATGCATAAACGACAATGTATGACATTGTAATGTACAATTTCGGTCATTTTTCTCTACTCTGCGGCAATATTATCTGAACGGGAATACGTAAATATGAGGCGGTTGAATCTGCAACACAATCTAAACGTAAATCGTGCTATCGTGCGACGCTTTAATGAAATCCGGGGAGTGCTCGGTGCTCCTCTCTCTCTCTCGTCCAATGTCATTTATTGTGCGATGCAGCGCGGAAAATTCAGAATAAACCATCAAGACTCTAAATATTTGTCATTTACGTAAATAAATTAGAATGTATAAAACAACTGCGACAATAAATTTACTTATAAAATTGCAAAAAGTAATTAAAATTATATCAGATTACGAAAACACCCGTCAAATGTTTCCATTATTATCCTCAGCGACGTTTTATCTTAACAAAAGCAGGGAATAAGATATTCGCAATGCTAGAAGTGCAAAGTCAAATTGCAAAATAACGACTGGGAGTGAATGTCTTAAGCTACCCGGCGTATTTCTGCCACTACTTCATCCTCCATAATTTCTTGCTTTCCTAAAGATGTCTTAATGACATTGGACACTCACCCACACGAATGCACCCTTATTTGCGGTAATTTGGAACTTAGGCAATAACGACGCATCAGGCCACGATAATGAGAAATCCCGAGTGCTTATCTTCGTCTAAAACAAATATTTATCCTTCGCCCAGTTATACAATATGCTTCCTGCAGCATCAGAAATCTAAATGTTTCGCATCAGAGCATTGATGTAGGCAACCGCGAGCGTAATGAATGTAACCCTTCACGTGTAATCTTACCACCTCGTAGCCAAAAGCTATCGGCCGACGAATAGCTGAATTCTCAGTCGGTTGAAACTCAAGACACGAACTCAATTCTGAATCGCCGCGAGTACTCCACCCACTTAGGAACAAGGGCCGCACTCAATCGCGTCGACTTCACCCAACTCTGTACGGAGTGTCTTAAAAGTTTTGCCATTGTTTTCATTATGTATTCCTCAACAAAGCTAGAAATTAAATTTTTCACGTCTTTTCGTGAGAAAAAGATATCAAAATTTCCGAATTATAAACAGAAGACAAAGGATTTTATAACATATGTTAAGTTGTATGGTATGAGAAAGTATAGATATCCATCTCTCTCACTAATTTTTACAGATTTCGCAGCAACTTTACATGAAGTAAAAATGAGATTAAAATAAACTTAAAACATTAAATTTAAAAAATTACGAAATGATGTAGCGTTAAAATTATTTCTACTAAAAATTTGTCTCAGAATATTTAAAAAATACATATAATACGTGACGAGAATTCTAGAACACCATGTATGTCCGTCGACTATAGTAGAGGTTTATCGCGGTTAAAATTAGGTTCGCGTAGAGTAGAAGAACGTTGCTACATCATTAAGTTAGTTCGTTGGTTGTTACAATTCTAACATATCTTTTTCTTTATTATTTTCTATACGTATAGACAGATATAATAGTTGATGATAGATAAAAAATAATCAATATAAATTTTCAGTTTTGCTCTTTCGAGAAAATAGTTTGTACTATAAGGGATGACGCATATCATTAATAATATATTGAGAATAAATGTAGCTTTTTCAGAAACTGAAAAAAATACATCTTTATTCGTAATAAAAAAAATGTCCGAAATATCACGAAAATTAACATAGCATTTAAATGAAAAACAAAAATGTCAATGCTAGACTTGGTATATATTTAGTGCTTATTTAATTTTGAATTAAATTTGACTATTACTCTCGCTCATTTATTTAACGAAAAAGGAAACATTTTTCAACGTCTATATAGCAAAAGAGTAAATTTGCCAAAATTCTAAAATTCAATTTGAAAAAAGAAAAAGGAAAAACACTTGTTAATGAGTTAATCTTCGCACTCGACGTACGGTGATATGTAACATTTCATTTGGACTTCATCGCGATCGATTCAGCAGCATTCGGTCACAATTTAGAACATGCGAGTGTACGTGCACGTAAACTGCATCATGGCGCATGAATAAATCAAGATTGCGCGCAAAATCCTCACATCTGCCCGGCAGTATATAAATATGACGAATCAGTTTGCACGTGCTTTTTCTCCTCGCATGCGACTAATTTTTTAAAAAGGCTTAAAAAGCGCACTTGAAATTTTGTGATGTTTAAAGTGAGAATTTATTTGCCATATGTCATATCTTCAATTATGCTAAATGAATTTTATAAAATATGGCAGGATAATGAAAAGTGCTAAGTGTTTAAGTGAAAAATAAATTTAAATTTATTTTTATTTAAATTGATTTTATTTAAATTTAAATTGCTTTTTCTCAAAATAAGATTTTGTTTACTTTTACTTCTTTCCTCTTGATCTTACAATATACCAACAGCAAGTTGGCGTAACAAAAGGGATTTGTCCTAGCTCAAACTAGCTCCGCAACAGGATAACGAGTATAAGGTGTAACTTGCACTTGTGTTACTTGAAACCGAATGTCGTACTTAGGTGCTTGCTCAGAAAATTCAGCCAATAACGAGCAACCGTTTATTCTTGACAAAAAGAAACAAAGTTTCTAGAAATTAAATAGTTTTATCCGTGAGAAAGTGGGGACTTTAGGCTCAGTGCTAGCTACAGATACATTCTCTGCGGCTTAACTCTGTGTTAGTTATTCGCCAGATAAACGCAGAGACGTTTATCCCGACGCAAGTAAATTCTCTAATCGAGAATCGCGCTGGATTAAAATGCCCCCCGCGGAGCGTATAACTTCAACCGATCGCACGGACGCGATAAATCGATCGCAAATTTTTTACGCGTTTCCTCCCACACGTTTTTTTTTTTTCCTCGCGTGAATTCGCGCCGTACATAAGTCGACTGATGAATGGTTCCTCGTAAAAACAAAACGGGAACTATAACCCGTTTATACGTCGCGTCGACTTTCCACGTGCACGCATATACATGCGTGCCTTGTAGGCACATTTTGCATTTTTTAATTTAAATTTTATTACATATTGAAAAAACAAAAAAAGTACGCGTGTAATTGACGTATTTCTTGAATGTTATTTTATGACGCGTGAAAATAAAATTGTTCGCATTTTTTACAAAAGTTTTTAATTTAACAAAGTTTTACTAACAAAGTTTACGAATATCTAACATAACATGTTATCCAATAATTATTATATTTAACATAAATTTAATTATTTGAAAGATAATTACTCAAACGGTTTTTTTTAAATACCCATAATCGTAGATCAGTTTTTAATTCGCTCGTGACCCAGTTGACTTTCTATTAAGAAGTAATATTTTATTTTCCTCCAATAATTTATAGTCAGAAAGTTTTCTCCAATGAATTTCCATTAGGATTTTCTTTCTCTCTCTCTCTCTCTTTCAACGATAATTTTTTCTAATTCTGCATTAAACTTTCCACGTTAAATAATAAACTTTAAAATGTTTTAACGATGAACATAAAAGATTATTATCCTCCTTTTTTTGATGAATAACGTGACTAAATTGATAATGAAGACAAATAATAAATAAAAAGTGATGATTTAAATCGGCAGTAACAGAGTTCCAAGCATAATTAATATCTTTGGAACACAAAGTTACGCTGACATAAGATATGTACATCGTTGTAATATTTAAACGATAAACGAAGCAGTTTAGTACAAAAATAATTTTTTTCATTATAAGCGACGGATGAACACACGTTTTTCATCATTTATGATTTAATTTAGAGCCTTTTACTTTGCCTTTTACAATTTGCGCCTGTTTTTTTAGATTCGAATGCTTTTCCCATTTTTTTCATAAAATGTATATGTATGTATGGCCCTCTCTTAAATAAATTCAATTTTCAAACAATACCGTTCATAGAAACAAACATAAGCGAACAGTATCAACATTTTTCGACGCGCCTACTTCATTTATTTTATACATCCACTTATTTAACGTACTAAAAAAATGCACGCGAAGTGATGCGATACGTAAAAGCGAACTTCTACATTCCATTGCGCATTCCGTTAGCCAGTTAGCGAAAACATGTTTCGTTACAAGCGCAAGCTTAGCGCCGAAAATAGAGTTAGTTTCTCCGACATATCGGTCGTTATGTGCACGAATATGATGAAAGTTCCTTGCCAGCTTCATCTGCTCGATCCGTTGGCTTTCGCGAAATGTCCCTATCTGAAAGGGCCGAAATCAGCGTTCTTGAATATCAATCTGACGTACCGGAAATGTAATATCCGTTACACATCTCGTGAATGTCAGCAGATATTCGCATGAAGTTATGACAATGGCTCGCGTATGTTTTCCGCGCGCCAAAGTAATTCGCTTTATGCAGAAAAACGTCATATTCATATTTCGTTTGAAAAATCGACATAATCTATTTCTTAAGCAAACATGCATAATATTGCGATATAAAATAATTAGGGATAAATTTTCCTCTCTCCTCTACTATCTATCGAAAAAAAGATTTCTAAAAGTTGCGTCAAAACAACGCGAGCACTTTTACCTTATATTTTGTTCCTTTTATGAGATCGAGAGAGAGAGAATTCAAATGCTCCAAATACTAAACTTATGCCCGGAATTTATCTCACTATGCGAAAATCAAGAACTGCTCTTTTTGCCGCGTTGAGAATGTCAGAAGAATGGCAGCTGCTTCGAATACTTTTCATGATGGATCTTTATGTTAGTAAGATATATGAAGTTGCGAGAGATTGGAAAAAATCCGTCTCAAAAAATGCAACTATATACAAACATTAAATATATATATATATATATAATAAATTGTAATGAATATATAATGGTATATATATTGGGATTTTATAATGTAATTTTTTTCTAATATATTATATATAATTATTATTATTTCTTGCTAATATACAAATATATATTACGTTCGTGTGCATTAATTGTTCCGATAATTGATAAATATCCCATAAATAATGCGAATAATAAAAATATTTTCAATTCATTACAATAAACTATCCATGTGCTATAAATAAAGAAAATCACAGTGGAATTGAGATTGAAACATTTGAATATACGATTATGGAAATTCCATTTATTCAATTATTGAGATTCGACATTTTAAGATTTATTAGAAATATGGTTATTAAATGTGATTATTAAAAGTAAAACACTACATGATATCTTTCTGTTGGAAAAAAATATTAAAAAAGTTCTTAATGAATGTGTGCATATATATAATTTAATAGAATTTTTCTACACTTTTGATATTTCTGATATGCCAGAAATTGTATTATGAAAAGCGATACTAATATATGCGTGCCATATGTGATTTATGGAGTGTTTAAAATAGATATTGCTCTATTTACATTTAATAATCGTTTCTATTTGATTTGCGGCAGTTCAATTATGCACGAATGTAGCATTATTGATTTATATATATTGATTTATTATGATAGTACTATTATATACTTTATTACTAGAATACCGATTATTGGCATTAATAAATATTAATCTAAAAATAAATTCGCAACAAGCATTTATACGAATCTTTTAGTCCTCTCTCACATTACACTTTTAACGAGGCTCGAATTCTTTCTCTCTCTCTCTCTCTCTCTCTCTCTCAAGCCTTGCGCGAAGCATAAATAATAAAAAAGTGCTTTTCGTGCCGTTAATGTTTGCTTCGCGCACTCATCAACTTATTTTACAACACGTTTTAAATTCTTTTTTAGTTGCCTTTATTTTACTTAATTGTTCCGTTGATCCGCCTCGGCGAAATTTCATCATAATTTTATAACATCTAACAGCATTTCCGATCTCGCAGACTCCGCGCAACTTCAAGCACGGATATTAATCATGTGTTTGTTATATGCGTAAATGTTTGGGATATGCTACTCTGCCAACAGGCGGAATTTTATGCTGCAAATAGGCAGATATTCTCTCTCTTTGCTAGGACTAAATTACTCATTTCCTTAAACAAATACATCTCCCATTGAAGCACTCTTCGCATCACTTCCGAAAGTGGTTCGGAATTATTCTATGACTTCTCTGTGTACCGTGATGGGAATGTCGCATGACCTCGTTTGCCATTCCCAATTGTACTCGGAAGCCAAAGCTTCGGAAACAACTTTAACAAAAGTGAACTCTGGTCATCTAATTTCCTCTTTATCTAATTTTCTGCTTCTTTTCACTCAACTTTCGAATTCCTAGCTGTCGTAAATTTGTTAATCGCAGTTTGAGGCAATAACACATCAACGTGTCTGGAAAGTTCAAAGTTTCCTAGTCGATCAGACGAAATAAAAATTTGTAAAAATATCGTCATAATAATATCGGGAATTTATACTAAATATATTCCGAAATTATCGCTTTATATATTCTTATTTAATTTATTATGTAAATCTATTTTTATCTGCATTGTAAAAGCATATAATAAAGTTAATGAAGTTATTTTAATTTAATGTGAAAATTTGATGATAAGGTGGCAAAAAAGCTCTATTATCTATTAATATATGCTCATGAGGCTTGAAATAGTATCACATCCACGTGGAAACTACATTAATTTTATTCATTGCATTAACATTATTTAGTATATCTTCCATTAATTTATTTTCCTCTTTTCGAATTATTTTCCTTTTTATCAAATATATAAATTAATTTATAATAAAAAAAAACTGTTTTAATTAATAATAAAAAAGCATACACACTAAGTGCATATAAGTATACACTAAGTACATAATAAAGTATTCGAATTACACATACACCCTAATACATATAATAAATAAAAGTTAGGGCATTCAACTATCTCTCATAATATCATAACATAGATAGCCACAAGAAAAAAAGAAGAGTACTCATTTATCAAATGCTAACAATTTAAACAACTTAAAAATTAAATAATTATCAACCTCTCATCATGTGCAAAAATCAATCTAAGTTATTCTAATTGACTCGCAATATATATAGACTATTATAGACCATCGAGATATAAGGATAGAATTAACTACATGTCATCAACAAGATCATATGGTTACTAGACAAGACAAGAGAAGGGACCCAAACGACGATCCCAACTTCATCAAGCAATCGACCGATTCGAACCGCTTATCAAAATAGAACATGCTCCCAAATGATATTGCTGATGGTGTAGCTGAATGTATCTCTATATTCTGATGACGTAAATGTAGGTGTAACGTGTATCATGTTGACGAGTTGACTAGGATAACTTAGCACGATTTTCACATGACAGATTGAGCACCCATTTCCTAGATTGTCTAGATTGTTAGCATCGGGAATAAATATTTTTCTCTCTCATCGCACTTTATTTACCGCTATTGTTTGCGGTTTCCTTGGCACAAAGGAGATGCATTGCATTTAATATAAATATGTTCGAAAAAATGAGCACCGAACTGATCAATTAGCCTTACCGTTATATAAAATATGCTTTTTTAATTATAAAATTAATATAATAAAATTATATATTAAAGAAATTAATTATTAATCAAATGATTAGTAATCATAGATTAAATAATAATCATGTGTCAATATTTTGTTTAATGCATTAGAAATTAATTATTAATCACTTAATTAGTAACTAATTTCGGTCGATTGTTAATCGATTATTAATCGCGCTGTAAAATATATTAGAATAAAATTAGAAAAATACAAATCATACAAAAAAAATAATTATCACTTGTAAAAAAATATCGTGACAAGACGGTAATTTAAAATTCTCATTATCTTCGCTTACTTTAAATAAATAAATTGCGTAAAATATTTTTGATAAGTACGGTCTGAATCTTGTTTATTTTTAAGTTGAGAACCGTGAGGTTAATTAATTGTATACGAGCTGATAATCGCTAATTGTTTGTAGAGAATAATTTTGCATGCATTTGAAGGAATCGCATACAAATAAACACACAGAATAATTCGAATCTCGCGTATCATCATGAGAATGTACACCTCGAGTAACAGCACGACACGCCGATTTATAATAAAATAGAAAGAGAGAGAGAGAGAGAGAGAGAGAGAGAGAGAGAGAGAGAGAGTGGGTGGGAGAGAAAGATATTATAATCAATATTTTAAAAATATTAAACTAAATAATTTAACCTTTAGTTAGTATCAAAACTAACTACAGCATAGAAAGAAACACGCTGTAGAGAAGTAATCATGTGTAAAATATTTATTACAAATAATTGTATATCACGTAATCATCGATCTCTAAACTTGTCATATGCAGATAAATGTCCGCTAATTGTGAACCGATGAAATTATTAATGAAATTATAGTGCGTTGCGTCCGATTGAACATAATTATTGATATATGTAGACAAGATATAATATATCAGCTTTTATAATTAGAATTGATAGAAGTATGTATGTATTTAAACGTGTTTGTGCGTGTATGTATATGTGTGTTGTATTACAAAAATAAAAATTTTTTAAATACAGTTAGAGATATATCCTATATATAACAATGAACAATTTGTTTTACAATTTCTTATAAAATTGAAAAAAAAATTTCACTTACAAGCAATTACAAAAATTGATAGATACTTTTGGTAGATACTTTGTATCATATTCACTATAATATTCTACGCCACGTTAACTCGCTCTCGTGTAGTTTAATTCTTTTCTTTTTTTTTTTTAATTTTGCTAGGAGCAATGCAACACTTGTCAAAAAAACTCATCCTTTATAATAGCGTGGACAGATATGCCGCATATAAATATGTATATAGATTTTAGCGAAAACATATGGTTTCTATTTCTATTTTTTTTTAAACAACGATAAAGCGTGACATCGAAAAACATGACTTTTTACTTTTATTATTTGGCATATATACAAGACATGTTTGATCTATATTTCATAGATATTTCATAATTATAAGAATCACAGACATAAATATAAGTCTTTAACTATTCCATTAGCTCTATGAAAAAAATGTGTGTGTATATATATATATACATGTAATTTTTATTAATAATTTATCTGCTATTAATATTTTAAAATACTAAATATATATTAATCACTTAATCCTTTAAAAATTATTATGATTATTTGCCTTGTCGTTTCGGAATCTATATATCTGTATATCTGGAAGCAGTAAATCCGTAAAAAACATTGATAAAAATCTTATTCAATCTTGTAAAAAGGAGCATGTAAATATAAAAGGTTAGCTATAGCTTTATGTCACTATAATTATGAAAATGATTTCCATCTTGAGAAAACTTTCTAATGAAACTGAATGAAGATGTAGAACTTTAATACCACTTAGAAATATCTGCAATAAATTTATATATCCGTAGATAATATCAGGTGAAAGATACAAATAAGTGAAAAGCAACGTTAAAACTTAATGCCAAAGTAATTATAAATAATCGGAATGAATTAATTATTATGTTAGAGTGGAATAAGACTTTTTCCTGTAACGAAAGTTAATTAATTAAAAGCCTTTACAATTCTACAATTTAATATCAATAGTGTATTGTTATTTTAATTTCCTTAGATAATTTAAATTAATTAAAGATTGTAATTGCTAGCAAACCATCTCCAATTAAAGCAAATTTATTACATTCTGACTGATCACAGGTGGAACGCAACTAAGGTAATGTTCATTATAATACCTCACGACAGTTCCGCACGCATGGCTTGACAAAGGCCCGTATCCACATTTCACTTCCAGTGCTACGTGCTGTGTGACCGCGTATTTCTCACATCGCAACGCTGACAATGAGTGCAAATGTCAGAAATAAATAAAATTCAAAAACAGACAGTTATACAGCGAAAAAATATACAAGCCGAGGTCATTAGATTATATAATCAGGCGTTCACGGAGAGTTGAATTTTTTTTTTTTTTTACACGTTTCATAAAATTATTCGCATTTCTGTCTGGATTCATCGAATGAAGTTGCGAGTCATTGTTCGCGCCGTTGTAATCCGGTAGGCGCAATGGAAAGAGCAAATTTCGCAGTTTGCACGCAATGGAATTTTAACCGGCCACTCCCGAACTAGGCTATCACGAAACATAATCGCATTTGCTCGAGTGTCTGGACGGCGATTGACAAAAGTGCTATTCGTTGCCACATCGCACGGATCAATCTGCGTAAAAAATCTAGGGAAGAGGTAGGAGAAATACGAGGGACTGTCGTTGTGTGAAATATCAACGATACGAATCCATTTATTCATCGATATACAATTTGGTGTGAAAAGCGATTGAGAAATGTTTCCACATACGGCTATCATTATTAACTCTTCTCATCTATCGCGAAATCCCGACATAAAATCCCGATATAAAAATAAATTTCTGATTATAAATCGAATAACATTAAATGATTTTCAAATTTATTGTCGAATATTTCTTTCTAAAAAAATAACAGATATTTATGTCAACGTATCTCTAGGAAAACGCTTTCATTAAAATCTCTCGATGCGTAATGATTAATCCCTGAAAGTTTCGCGGGCAAAGCAAATACATCGCGCACATCGCGGACTTTTCCTTTAAATTCCACACGCCCGTTTCAGTCGCGATGTTCTGGTTCCCATCTAATTACAAGGGCGGAAAGTAGCTAGAAAAACGCGTTACTGATTACCACTGCGAAACGCGCAGGTTGAAGACCATCGTGACAGAATATATCCCCTCTTTGATGCTGGCTTTTCTCCATTGCTGCCGTACTTGCCGCATCATAGTTGACTTAATGGAGTGCTTCGTCGTCCTCATTAGCAAGTACGTAACGAGCAAGTGCTCGCATATATTTCTCGGATAAGAGCCCGATGTATATGCACGTGCCTGTATTTTTACGCGATGCGCCAAAATCGTGTTCTCTCCTCTATTATTCTGCAATCTGCACGGAGCATATGTCGGGTTTCGACGAAAACTTTTCCGGAGAATAAAAATATATATAAAAGTTGAGAAAATCTATTTTTAATTCAAAATGCTTTAAAATCTATATTTTTGCGCGAAAATAAATTTATATGCCCGGAATTCTCTATTATGTGATTTAATCTAAAATTAATAAATTATTATTGCACTCACAGATTAAATTAAAAGATTTAAATTGAATGAAATTAAAAAAGATAATTTTAAAAAAGTAGTTGTAAAATTCTGAAACATTAAAAAGTGTTTAAAGTCAATCTGTATATTTTTTAATGAATTATTTAATGCGCGGAGAATCGAATTGAATTATTAACACTGATAATGAAACAAGTTTGCGAGTGCTGTTTTAAAATGATCGAGATATATTAGGTATTGATTCAATATTTCATGTCGAAAGAAAAAAAAAGAAGAACCGGATAATAAATCTATATAGCTATATATTTTTTGATTTCTGATATATAATCATACTTTTTTTATCATGCTTTTTATTATATCCTATTGTTTTTTTTTTTTTGCAAACTCATTTACATATATCCGGAGGATTTTATCGTTTTCTCAAGCACAGTATTGTGACATTGCAAAGATATTTATTCACATCGCGCACTCTCTCTTCGAACACAATATCAAAGTTATATTACAATGTTAATAATTCAACATTTTATCACTATATTATTCAGAAAAATTCAGAAAACGAAAGGTATTTATCACGGAACTTTCTCATTTTACACCGTGTATGCTTGCACATATTTTTTCCATACAATTTTCTCATGCATTTTTTCATCAAAGTAATTAACTCTGCAGGCATAAAAAACGGTATATAAATTTTAATGCAAAAGCAGCGTAATTCTTGTTCGCAATATCATTTCATGTACGTCTGCTCTCGATGCAAAAATTACCGGTACTTATCGTACGCTTTTCAAAAGCGACGAGAGAATTTTTCGAGTCCATGATTCCGCGCACTCGTGCAACGTGATTTAATAAAAGATTCAGCAACGCACGAAACTAGAAACGGCACGTTATCAAGTTGCCACGTCTGTTGGTCACACGAATATTTTAGCGTACATGTAAAAAACACAATATTATTCTAAATCTATTTTCAATTTTTGAAAAGCAATGCATCTGCCATCTGCAAACGATGCGAACGTATTCTATCAAATTTTTGCGATTAATTCATTCAATATTTAAGAAGATTGCATGGAGTGACTAAAAACATGAGACGAGCGTAAATCTCAGAAAAACATTGCGAATTTTTTAGCAAAAAGTTAAAAATACACAATGGGATTTTAAATGAAAAACTTTGATTTTGGCAATAAATAAAAATTATAATTTGTTTGCTCATGAATCTTCTCAAATTTAAAAAAAAATTTTGAAAATTATTCCAACAATTATAAAGTTAATTAATTCTCTTAAAAAGTATTAATTCTCTTAATCTAAATTTCTTTTCTTTATATTTTAATATTATTATATAATAATATTATGTTATAATATTATTATATATATATAATTTTTTAATATTTTAATATTAAATGTTAAAGAAAAATAAATATACATTTTAGGATGTAATATACATAAATCTATGGAGAAAAAAATTAAATTTTTTTACTTTGCCTGCGATGAACTAGATAGAAAGGTATATTTTAATGTATTCATCGTTATATTTACACCAGAGACTTTGTGTAACAGTCTGAATATTCACGACACGATGGAGAGATGTTGTTTCTATCAGATAAATTGCTTATATTAGCTTCCTACATTTCCTGCCAAACGAGTTACATTAGTATTCGATTTATGTATTTTTCTTCTGAGATCTCCCTCTCTGTATCACACGCAGATACAGTTACACTATATCATACATTATTCTATGACGTATGAATTCATCTCGAATATAAATCAACTCCAGCAACAATATGCAGCGGAGTATGAAAATAACTTCGCCATTTCCATTTGTTGATAATTTTCGTGACTGTAATTTCGATTCATGATTTTTATCTAACAAAATGTAAACAGTATTTTATTTTCAATTTATTTAGGAATTTCGATATTTTATAGTTTCCCAATATGAGATTATTTAACTATTTGACTAAATAGATATTAATGCAATTACGATCAGAGAAAATATAACGCGAACGGAACCTTATTAAAGCAATAGATGGAGGTATAAAATTTATTCGCTGATTCGGTCAGTAAGTGCACGATTTGCTCTTGCTACTTCCGGAAGGAAATGGTAGGAAATGGACTACATTGTGGTTGATCCGGTGGAGAAACACGTATTTCTCCAGCGGATCGCGATTTTCATTCGGTGCAAAACACATCTCTCAGTAATGCCATATAACATTAATCCTGATTATATCCTCAAATTGGAGCGCAAGAATACAATGCAAAAATGAAAAGCACTAACGAGATATTTAACTTGCGATAAGATTACACGGAATATTTACGGCAACACATATTGTTACGATATTTTACATTTATGATGTTACATTGTTCAAGATGAATTTTCTTGCTCTCGCTATTTATGGTCAAAACGGAATTCATAAATGGCAACAGATAGCGATTGCTGTATCATGCCGGTTGCTTGTACGTGCGTAGCCGGCAGCTACGCGAAAATTGAATTCCACCATACGGACTCCGCTCTAAATGCCGTGGTTCAAATTATAGCGGATCATTATTCAAACGCCGCAAGGGTGTATGTCTTACAATTAAAGAGATCGTCTTTGCATGCCGTTATGGGATGAGATACGATGCGAAAATTTCTAATTATGCTGCCATGCGATCTATGTTAAATATATCTTATCGTGATATACAGAGTGCACCCAAGCGTTCTGGCTAGACTTTGACATTTTATAGAAAATTTAATTTTGAGCAAAAAGATAAATGCTTTTTGTTCAGAATTAAATTTCCTATATAAAATTTCCAAGTCTGGTCGGAATGTTTAAGCCCACCCTGTATAAACGCTCATTTTAACCGCGCCATTTGCGAGATTTATTTATCTGTAATCACGAAACGTCAAAATAATGACAGATGAAAGTATCCACGGAATAGAAAAAACGAGAAAAGAGAGGAGAAAGCGTTGATAAGAATCAAAGCTTTCATAAGTTGTCACGAGCTAATAACCGCACAGAATTTTAATCACTCATGCAATTATGCTATTATCAGTTTCTACTTATTTATCTTCCGTCAAAATGTCTTCTCCGAGAACGCGTGATCGGAAAATCCATCGACGATGCTACGAGACTCGATTTAATTAAGAATCAACTCGACGCAATTTTTATCAAGCCGGAGATTGTGCCGCTTTTGATTGCGAGTGTAATTGCTCTCCGATATTTGCATGTCGTAATACACGAGAAACTCGTGTGTCGAAACGCTCGGAAATGGATATATCGCGAGATAAAAATTTTATACGCCAATATGAAACGCGCGGTGATTCGCGCAATATGAAACTATAACGACGAATGAGACAAGCTGCGAAAATTGTTTCGAATGTTAAATAACGGCAAATGGAATATTCCAGTCTGCGCCTGTTCAATGAAATGTTGTTTAATCCGAATAGCGTGTTCATTTATTATGTTTTGCTGCAAAAATACATATTCTACGAACGTGTATATAACGTTTTGTGAACGCTAAAATGTTTGGTAGACAATGGCATCCGCGTGGATCAAACAAATGGTTCGGAGCACAGTTCTCGCACAAACTGCATATTTTTCACTGTCTCGTCGTCCTTTCGAGCGAGTGCATCTTGTGCATACCTCAGCGAGCGATATTTTTATCAGAGGATGCCTGCCTTTTCGCCCTTCAACTTTTCAATATGCCTCATGCAGATGAGTTCTCTCAAAATTCCTTTCGTCGATAATATACGCAATGACATTCGCGAAAGAAATACGGGATTTCGGAAATCTAACGTTTTGCAATATATTTTTTCTACATTATTAAGGATGTTTTGTATCTATTTTTGAAATATTAGGAACTTGACCAAATATGTTCAGAAACTTATAAAAAAATCCTGAATCGATTCGCTGAAGCAAAGTTATGAGGATTTTAATTTCAGCGAATTAAGGCTGTATGTGTCATATATATATTAATAAAAAATATTTTAAAAATATGAAAATTTTATAGACTGTTCTACTATTTCTTCTGATTTAGATCCACTTAATCGTTTAAAACTTATTTACTAAAAATTGTAGCGTATTTACGAAAAATATTATCTGTCTATTTCTCTCTTTCCGCAAATACTTGTTTCTCATTGTTTCTTGCAGTTGACTTCAAAGAATATTCACGATCAAAAGTTTTGCCATAAATTAAGAAAAATATTAATTACAATTGTTGTCTTTTACGAAGATCTGTCAAAATCTAAATTATTTTGTGATACTTAAATTCTTTTCATGATTCGGATTTATTTATTTCATTTTTCAAATAATATAAACGTGAGAAATATGTTTATTTTTTTTTTTTATTTTTTACTACTATTGTACAAGCAAAACATCCTTAACTCGAAAACAATACACATCGCCCTCAGAGAAATATTACGGAAATGCAGCATCACGAAAAGATCAAAAACAGATGAGCGCGATTCATTACCGCAAAGTCGTATTGTGCAGACTCCGCACGCGCGCTCACCTTCACCGTTTTAGTTTATTCAAAGACGATGATGCAGCTGCGTCAAAGTGCATTCGCGTGTATACCGCCCTTGTATCTTCGGTCGACCGTTCGAGGATCTAAAGCTACCGCAACGCCGGCAAAGCACATTCGCGCTCGGAGAGAAGAGCGGTATATTCTACTTTCGTAAGCATCCAAGAAATCACTAACGAGAAAACTCCATAAGCGATTCGAATGGAGAAGGTAAATTTGCGAAAATAGAACACGGCGAAAATTTTTCAGACAGACAGTCTTGACGCAAATGCATTTCATTGCATTGGTTTCGATTTTTGTTAAATAAATAATTTTATAAATATTGCAAATTTTGATTGAATATATGTATATATATATATATATATATATATATATATATATATATTTCAAATCAATATTTAAAAACTTATTCTAGCAATAAAGAAAAACAATGAGAAAGAGATGAAAAATACGCTGAGCAAGTTCCACGAGATGTAAAGAATGCGAGATTGATCTCGCTCGAGTGTTACTATTTAAAAAGAAGAGCTCTGAATGCAATGTACAATTTTATTTTTTTATCCTATAGTAGAGGAACTTTTAAATTTAATACTATTTTTAGTTGTGTTAAACGCGAAAAATTAAAACCGTCGCGAAATTAGAACCTAAATTAATAGAAGCGTGAAATAAATAAATGCAGTGTGAAAAAATGATTAAAACAAGGGAAAAATTCTACTGCAAGGCAAATAAAAAATGTATAACGGAGAGTGAATGCCAACGAATAAAATAAGGAGATTTATGTAACTACGTATTATGTCGTAGATTATACTAAAGTATAGTAAGACCGCAGCATACATAGAGTGGATTCTCACGTTTCGTGCATTCAACATTTCTCGCGCACACAAAATGTCCTTGCGGTCGTGAATTCTCTACCAATGGCCTCCTGGATTCCTATCAACGTGTATCCGTCTTAATCCAGAAACGCGAACAAAATTAGACGATCTTCATTACATGTTCCTTGAGTAGTTAAACCAGATTTTGTTCCGTCATAGTCTACGTGCCAGATATGAATAATTACTATCTTTCATCGTCGTTTATTTGTCGACATATATTTGCGAGAAATTTATTAACGCTCATTTTATCGTCATTAACGTTACACTCTTTCGATCAGAATGCGTACTAATTCGCAAGCCTGCGAACCTAAATTTGCTCGCAGTGCCAATAGCAGCGAGCACGTATACTCACGTAGTAAAATGTCAAAGAGAAATGTGTAGAACGTCTAATACGCGTGTGTCGGTTCTCATTCACGGAACACGCCACGATTTCGTATACCTTCCACGATGTGCTTTATCCACCGCATGTCATCCAAGTAAATAGTTAAACAGCTAAACAGTTTCGACCGAAAGATCAATCAATAGTTAATCCATGCTAATGACTCTCTATCGGTGTACAGAGAACCGCTCAATTGTTTGCGATATATCAATTAGCCGATGTTGTAAGACCTTAAATCATAGGATCAGAGATTTACTTCGTATTGCAATATATAATTATTTAAATATTATTGCAAATATGATTATTTAATTAATTATTTTCTATTATTACTTGTGCCATTACTCGATTGATCTCTATTTTTTTATACAAAAAAAAAATATATAAATACATATATATATATATATATATAATAATACATATATTTATATATCACAAATTTCCCGGAAATATAAATAAAATGAAACGCAATGTGTAATCGTAAAATATTTAATCGCACGCATTAACCAATTTTGGTTGTGTACACAGATGTCTGCTGGAAATATCGCGGTGGAAAAATAATTTGTCTCTTTCTCGAAAAAATAAATCGCTCTCTTTCCCGGTCGCGCGCGATCCATTCTGATGTTCTTTCGAAACGAAGGGAGCGTGAATGTGCGAAATGGCGAGCGAGAAACGTTTTCCATTCAATTATCTCGAACAAGCCCCCCGGACCGCGAATTAATCGAGAAAGAGAGGAGACGCGAAACTTTGCTCGGACCGACCATCCCGTGCTGCCGTCTCGTTATAATTCCGTATAACTTTAATCGGTCGACCTATATATATATAACCGGCCGATCGATGAAAAATTTTTTCCCGACTTTATTACACGCCGTTATACATTTTTTTCCGCGCGCGTCTCCGCGCGCGCGCGGTCATTTATCGCGTCGCGTCGAAAAGTCGTCGTCGCGATTTGTCTCCGCCCATTCGAAATCGACGCGAGAGCGCGTTATTGATGATACGAGCGTGCAAGACTAATATCCCTCGCTCGCTGATATCCAACGCGTATATACAACGGTTGCCGAGTTATCGAGCCGGCTAAGTCATACGTGTAGACACCCTGAAACCGGGAATTGGAAAATTAGCACACGTTAACGAGCGTCTGATTTAGAGTTACGAGAGTCGGATCTCGCCGCATCCAATTATGAATAATGAGACTGACCTATGCTTCTCGACCCTGACGTACGCATCAAGTATGACGGAATTTCGTTGCGTTGATCATAGTGATCGAAGCGCAAGAGTTCCTTCCCGATCGATATGTAAACGCAAAGTTTCGAGAACGAAGATCAGGTAATTCCACAAATACTTGTGTAAATTCATAATAAATTCTAAATTCTCCGCGATATTGTAAGAGCGAAAATAATATCTCGCTGAAATTGTATATTAATCTGTATCCCTTGATATCTCGGGAAACATCCTAAAGTAAAAATTATTCAGTTTAAACTGAACAGAAGCGTATATAACAGAAGTCTATGCAGAGATTCGTGTAGCCATTGTACGGAAAAATCTCTGCGGTTCTAAATTAATCAAGTTATAAAAATTATCTTTTATAAAAACTTTTGATGAATAAGCCAAACAAGGACGAAGCCGCGTAACGAGGGAATATATAGGAACTCTGAATGTAAAATTCAACTAGCGAAATATACTTTACAAAGCCCAACACGCAGTCGAAATAATGCATAACAAACATGCAACTTGAGTAATATGAAAATACAATGCAAACATTCTTGGCGTAATTCCCGTCCCGATTTACGCATCAAGTTATTATATTTAATGAATGCAATTTTATTTTCCGATATAACATGACATCGCGTTTAATAAGATTGATAGAAATCCGTGGCAAAAAAAAGAATACGTTCATGGCACGAACTAATCGGCTTTCACGATTCGACGCCATCGACTTAACATCCTGAAAGCAAAGCCGCCTTAATTATCCAACGCGATTCCCGAAGGACGCGAAACTCTTGTATATACAAGGTAAAGTCATCCGGCGAAGAGATTGTTGAATGCGGTGTTTGGCGCTGAAAATGCAAATTTACTTCTCTCTCTGCGCGATTTCAAATTACAATCGAATGAAATTCCAAAGACGGTCAGTTCCAGACAGTTTACGGTAAAAGCAACTTTGGCTCTCCGTTTAGATAGACGACAAGGATGTATTTAAATTCCTACTCGCGTGTGCATGCACATCGAGACGTGTACGCGAATGCTATTTCAATTTAAAGGATACGTAAAAGGGATATGCTCTTTGAAAAATGTGCGACACTAACAAAATTACGATTAAACCTTAACTAAATTTGACAGCACATTTGTCGATGATAAACGGATATACGACATCGTTGCATAATACGTCGTCAAGCATAGAACCTGCAAGAGATGATTTTAACTGCAGTAAAACAATCCCTCGCATGCGGGCGTAGCCAAGATGCAAGAACGCTCCCGAATCATTTGTGTAGCTTTACGCTGCATTGTTGATGTAACACATAAATAAAGAGCGAAAGACAAATATAGTGCATCATAGTATATATAGAAATTTAGCATAAATCTAATTTATCCAATTTATTGTTAATTTATACAAATTTACCTATCATTTTTTATTATCATTATTTAGTTTCTTTATGAATGTAAAATTTATTTATATATATCAAATTATTTTATATAATTTTTGTATTATATGCTAATAAAATATTGACAGGTTTCTTGTACTTAAAACAGTTTTGATTTTTTTGATTCTACATTTATATTCTTAAATAACAGCCAAATAATTTTAATAATTTTTTTAATTGTCACTTTGTTCACCTTGTCTGTATTATTATATTATATTATTATATTATATATTATATATTTATTATTACATATTAATTACGTTTAAAAAATCTTCATTCTTTTGAATAATTTTTGGCTATGATCCTATTGCATCTCAGAACACACAGAAACACTCGCGCCACGAGCTGCGAATATTATTCGCAATTGTCGTTGCAGAATTCTCGAGGCGCGAATCTGCATCCCCGCGATCGCGCCAGCACGTATTACACACAGATATAAATACATGGAGCTTCATATACGTGCTGAGCTTATTTGCAACTTATGACAATTTTCATAGTTTCATTCCGTTAATAAAATTAAAAGTGTATGGTCAAGCTCACGGTGAAAGTCACGTTCGTTGCTCAGCGTAATTCAGATCCGTTTAATGCAATTTCATAACTATGCGCGTTATATTTTCGAGACGCCACGTATGTACCCGACAAACGTGTATGATCGAAAACCAAATTTTTCTTTTTCGCCTCCAGTAATTTCAATCCAATTCGAATTTCATGTGGAATTTATTCGGCGACACCGCGGACATTGGATGTGTGTCAAAATGCAATCATGTCTTCACGTAAAATCACGAGGAAATAGAAAGTAGAAATTGGATTTGAGAACAATCGTATTAATCTTCTATAAATGACGATCTTTCCTCCATAATGCTTCGATTGTGATTATTTAGATTATTTAAAGATGCAGTGCGATATGATTGCGATATTTTATCACGATATCAGAGGCACTAAATATAGTTTTTGCACACTCGAGATAAGTCATCGAGACGATACTCTTCGATTACGTTCAAAACACATCGCCGTGTAATTGGAAAGCAATTCTTCGGCGGCAATAAATGTGATATGAGTTTGCAGAGATTAAAGAAACAGGTCAATTATAAAGAAGTTAATGCTTCTCGAAAAAAATTCCAATGGAGGAATCTTGTTTGACGTACTGATTTATTGCCGTACCAACCAGAAATCCTAAAAACAACTTAGCGCCTGAAATATCACCCTGTCAGCGGTAAATCTTACTTTGTCGAATGGGCGAAATTACACACATTTTTTTAGATTAATATAAGTCGGTGCAGCCGCCGTTATTACAGATCTCGAGAGAAAGAGTCGCGACTATTATTACATTTTTTTTATTGCGAAAATGAAAACAAAAACATATATTACATCGTCCAATATAAATCTATGTAAGATAAAAATCACAACTCTTTACGGAATTGTTTTAGCAAACAATTTTTATTAAAACTAACTTCTCACAACTGTAGATTTTTTCTTTTTTTTTAATGGAAAAAGGAAAATATATCTGTTTTGTCCTCCGTACGATCGGAAATGTCGGGTCAATTGTGCGAGGTCAGTGTCTCGAAAGGAAGGAATTGTGACATATCGGCTCACTGCAGTACACCTGCAGTGAACCCACGAGATTGGGACGGGGAAGAGGGGGATCAATTTTGGAAGTTCCCTCGCATTACGTTGCATGTATCGGAGCGCGTGCGTGTGTGGGTCAATGATCGCTCTCTGTCGATTTGGCACCTCAACGTGAAATTGGATTAAGCCAGATTTCTTTGTTGCACAATTGAGAGAATTGTTGTCTAGAATATTGAACAATTCAACAAAGATTTTGTATTTTTATATCTCTCTGCTTCCAATACTCAACCCATTGGAGATTAATTTTTTTCAGCATTATTATTTTTATATTTATACGTTTAAAGAAGAATAACGCAAACATACGAACATTTTTCCTTTCTCAACACAGTACAAAAATATGCAAATACTCATCTATATTACTGTATCTTCTTTCAAAAATAATTCAAAGGCACGCATTCACGCACATAGTTACAATAAAACAAAATTCAATCATAAGAATTATGAAAATATTTAGGCGTTATTATAATTGCACGTAATATTTATATATATATATATTTAGCAATCGTATTATCGATTATTTAAAACCATCACGATTGTTTTCCCGTTCCTTATTTCATTAATTTAAATTACAGATAAATTGTAATGATAAGCTCGTTTTACGACGAAAATAATTATTTTATCCAATTTAGAATACGAGACAGTTTACCTGCACATTGTTCCACATGTAATTACTACGAAAATTAATTACTATTAATTGTCAGATTATTTTTGGAGAATACAAATAATAATTTAGATAAACGTACATACACATATATATATAATTAAAGTAATAATAAATATTTTTAAATTCAGAAATTATCATAATTATATATATATATATATATATATATATATATATATATATATTACATATTTATACACGTGTGTATGTGGATAAAAAATATTAATTTCTTTTCAAAATTATTTTGATGAAATATGATTTAGCCAAAACCTTGTACTAAAATATTATGAAACCTTGTGCTAGAAAATTCAAATATTTTGCTAAAATAATATTGGCACGACATATCGTCCGTTACTCGGAAGAAATTAATAGTTGCTCGTTTAGAACATCTCTAAAATTATCTTCATTCAAAGAGATTCCCTCGTACTTCAAACGTCTAATATCATTCATATACTTTATATTTGACATAAACAATATTAATAACCTCGGATTTATTTTATTCCACGCTCTTGATTATTGTCAATTATTAATTTTATTCTTCGCTTACGCACCCTAATTCAATGTATACTTTGATGTAAAAAAAAAAAGAGCAAAGAATCCGTTTTCTAAAGAGTTAACGTTTGATTTTCGTTCCGCGATCGTTACTTGTAATCTGAACGATCGTGCAGTCTCAAACAAATCGAGGCAATATCTCGCGCGATTAGCCGACGGTTTTTACTAATTCAATTACGTTCTTATGAGATTCAGCCTGAAGCCATTTGTTATTGCAAGAGCAGAAAAGGCGGATCTCTCGAGGTAGATTTCCTGAGTGCACAGTCCGTTTGGCGCCGCTCTGTCTGGCAAAGTTTCAACCCCTTAAACGCAAACCGAGGAAAAAAACTTTCCCGCCATATTGCATCAAAGAAATGGCTTCGTGATGAATTCATTTTGTGTGTGCGCGAAAATTTATGATTATGAATATCAAAACAGTAGGAGAGTGTCGCGAAATTTTCATCAACATTTGGAACATTTGGATGACTTTGCTGATGCTACTGGACTCGAGTAAAATCATCGCTTGATTATACAATATAATTAATAAAATTAATTGATCAGGAATATATATATTATAGATGTGTGTAAAATTTTTCTTTCTAATATTAGAACATGCTGAATGTATTAAAGGGGCATATCCATTTGAACTCTCGAAAAATACGTACATTTTCTAGATTTTTTTGCAGCGCCGCAACTTGAAGAAAAATTAAAAAAAATTTTTTTATCGAACTGAGAATTTTTATTTAAGTAGTTAATAATATCGTAAAAAATCAAAAATTTTTATCAAGTCATTGGACTGCATCATTGGATCTAAAAAATGTACTTATTTTTCGAGGTTTCAAACGGTTATGTCCCTTTAAGCGCGCGCGTTACAATGTAATAATGAATATTATATTAAATGTTTACACACGAAACACATTAATATAGTACATGAATTACATAGCCTTAGGTATCAACCCCTAACTGTGTGTGCAAGCCAATAATGCATCGCATAAATTTGGACGGTGACACTTGTATGCTCTCAAGTTGAATGATTCAGAGCGTAACGGTTGTTTAAGCCAGCTCGATTTAGGCAGCGTTGTGATGCGATTAAGAAACAAATGCATGTGTAACACCATCCGATCGCCTTTACATCGATAAGGCTAAATGATCGAGGCCAACATCACGCCATTTCCACTATTGTTTATATATCTGCGCTCTATTATCATTGTTTATTTATTTAAACGCATCGCGCGAAACGAACCGCAGGCAATAACTTTCAGGATATTTTCAAATTTATGCGCGTAAATCCTCGCCTCTATGGGTAACGTAACATTTTTGATGCCGCCAGGTTTGCGCCCGACACACTTTATGTACGAGCTCTACGTGATTGCTGAGGCTGCAAGGATTCTCTTCAAAATACAGAATTTTTTGACATACAATGCCTGGTGTCCTTTCATCTACAGATAATGTAAAGTCGAATTCAGGAAACATGAGCGACTTTAGATTTTTATCGATAACATGTTTTTGGATTCTACAACTACGCCTTGCGTCAAATTAATGTTTCTCCGTTCGCTACATCAGCCGCCCTTAGAAATGATGCTCCGAGCCTTATTCATGTTTTAGCACGCGATACTGCAGGCGACAATCGATGGGATCCCAAAGAAAGGCAAAAGAATCGAAACAAGAAAGGATTTGGAGGGAGGAGGGATAAAAGCACGCCTTATGTGTCTGCGGGATTGTGTCGCGCTGCACCGTGATTTGTTGCAGCCTCCGGAGGACGATTGTGCTCTATCTTGATGAATAATTCATCAGTCAGGCACACAGCGAGACTGTGCAAGTTCTGCGATTGGACTACACGGTAACGTGTCCCAAAATGTTTCAATAAATCCTCTAGCCGTGTCGTTGCCGGCATTATCTGCGTTACCACCAGCATTGTTCTCGCTCCGAACCGCCACATCCTTAAATTCCAAACAGCATTTTATCTCCATTGATTCATATATGTAATGTTGATCGTGTGCGTTCGCTCTGTTTCGTCAAATTCGATAAATTATCCCCAAATATTGCCAACGAAGCGAAATAAAGTATAAATAATATAATAAAATATTAGCTAGAATTTTCTCCTCTCTTTTTCTCTCTATCTCTTTGTCTCTCGCAATTTACTTATTATTTTAATTTAAATTGTTTCAATATGTTTAATTTAATTTTCTTTAATTTAATTTAATTTAATTTTGTTTTCTGGTTAATTCATTTGTTCTCTACTTTTTACGATAATTAAAAATTAATAATTTTTACTATAATTATGCGATATTCCATATGTAAAATTATGAAACTGTAAATTGTGATACTTATTCTACGCGTTAAATGATCTATTCGACAATTTATACTGTATATTGCTGCTTAATACTCTTAAGGGAATAATGTCAGAATACAAATAAATAAATAAATAAATAAATGTTCTCTCTCTCTTTCTTTCTCTCTTTTTAGCCGTCAATATTTCATTAAAAATTTTTGCGTACGCTTTCAACTATTCTAAAACAAACAGCCGTATAATCATATACACGCGATGCAAAATTCGCGCAAGATCTTCGCGCGATGGTCGTCAGGAAACAGTGACATCTTAAATCAATCTTTCGTTTCTTTTGCCTCTGTCTTCTGCGGAAACTTGTTTCGGTGCTGTTTGCGAAACTTCGTGCAGGAAAACACTCTGTGACGTCTTGCGTGCTTGTTGAGGGATACCCTCATGCTTTCTCTTTTTCTCTTGCTCTCTTTCTCTCAGCTATTTCCTATTTTCGAGAAGATTTGTATCGCGGGGTGTGCAACAGACTCCTATTCTCTGACTCTTCCGTAAGATACTTTACTTACTTAAGTGTCGTCTCTGAGGTAAACGCTCCTAACTAACGGATCGATTTGGGGGTAGATATGTAGAGAGAGAGAGAGAGAGAGAGAAGTCTCGTGCATGAAATTAATCTGCTATACAGCATTGAGAGTCGAATATTCGTCGAAAGCACGCGGAAGAAATTGCGCGAATAGATGAAATAATTCGGCAACTGCTTTCCATTTGCAGCGCCACGGATCGTCGATAATTTCGTCATTTCGATAAAGGGAATTTTAACTGCAAATTTCGCGATACAGATAGATATTACAAAGTATTTAATCTGTAGCAAGCAAACATAATTTAAATACTAAACTAATGAGATGAATAGAATATGAAATGTAATAATTACGAAGTTAATTTTATTTTGCCCTTTAGCTGAAATATTTTATAACGCTGCCAAAAAACTTTTAATGAATTATTATGCATATAAAATGCAATTAATTACTGCGATTTAACTCGTTTCAATTTAAGAACATATATTATATTTTATCTATAAATAATAATGAAAATTTTGATTAAATATCCGTGACAGAAAATTTTATATTTACATCTTATTGTTAGTAGAAAATATTCATCAAGAAACCTCTTTATATATAATATACCTCTATGATATGATAATCATGAAATAATGTTTTTCTTTAGCGACGACAAATCAAGTTTTGTCTTCATCGTCGCTAAAGAAAAACATTATTTCATGATTATCATATTGTTATGATAAACAATTATTAAAATTGCTTAGAAAACCGAATACATTTCACAACGTATATACGTCGTGCAAAAATATGGTTTCTAGAATTAAATATTTATTTTGTATTAGATAGAAATAATTAAATTATATTTAATATAATATTATAATATTATAATAATTATAAATTAATATAATAATATATATATATATATATATTATATATATATATATATATATATATATAAATATATTTATTATATATATTATATTATTAATAATAAATTAATATAATATTATAATATTATAATATTTATATGCATAAACACAACATGTTAAAATTCGTTGGTCACACATAAATTATAAACTCAACGTACATCCATGAAATTCTGTAAGGTCATCTCTCTTCGCGATGTACAGATATATTCCATAAGCCTTGAGGCAGTAACGCGCTGCTAAACCACGTAAGGGAAAGCCGTGCGAAAGTCTTACTTCACTTTAATTTACGAGTTGAGAATAGTAGAAACGCGAACTGGAAACTTCTCGGGAAGAATACGACATCTCATTAACCCTAAATTACCAAGTCAATGCGAGACATACAACATTAAACATTCATCAAGTAAGTTAGTCCTTCCGAATTTCATCTAAGCCAGTATTTTTAAGGAACCACAATGAGTTTTCGCAAATTAGTTGAATTAAATTGTGATCATGTAATATATTTTTTATCGATGGGATATTATAATTTTGCTGCATAAATATTTAATGTAATAAATAATATAATAATTTATGTATTTTTTATATTTTTTTTATATATAAAAATTTCTCTTATAAATATAAATATAATTTATTATATTTACAAAAAGCTAATATAAATTAAATTTATAAAAATCCAATTATATTTATAAAAAGATAATACCAATTATTTATATAATTTAGCAGCTTTTGATTGTTTTCCAGAGCAAATTTGTTCTACGTTCTTATAGTTAATTGTTTGTAAAACACAAACAATTACAAAATTAATCTTCAAAAAATCATGCTACATTATTTCAAAAATACAAGAGATTATTGTATTGTACTAGTTCAAAAAAACAAGGGATGTTACCGTGCAAAATGTACATTTTTAAAAGAGCTAGCACTCGTAAATAATAATTTTGGCGAGGTAATATACATTTGCAACTGCATATTAAATTAACGTTATCTTTTAATGTTCGCGGTTATGCAGGTAAAGCAGGTACAGGGTTTATGAATCGCGCGCAATTTGTTGCGCTTAATTTGACGGATACAGCACTTGCGGGCTTCCCTGCATTTCTTCCCGTGCGAACCGGAAAGTTTCCTTCTGATGCTCGACAGACGCACTTAACGACCCAATAAATGCTTCATTAGGGAACACGAAAAAACTCACTGCTCTCTCGCGAGTTTCTTAAATCTTATATCGAAGTAAAAGGGCGCGCGTTCATATTTATAAGATAGCCACTGAATATCAAAGTTTTTACTCAAGATTCATTGCTCCTCGATAGAATAGTTTTTTTTTTTTAATTAAAAAACATTTGCGCGAATACAACTCGCGTTTTTTGATGAATTCTCTCCCATTTTTATTATCATCTTATTCTTTATTCTTATTTATCATCTTATTCTTTGCACGCGCAAAAAGTAATAATCCCTCATACTATCAATCGAGATAAAAGTAAAAAAGTTATATTAATTAATCATAAAAAAATTAATTAATTAAAACTAAAATCTACAGACGATAGATCGACCAAGTCGGAAAATGAAAAATTTTAACTTTTTCTATTTTTCTTCTACTTCGACTTAGGCTACTCGCTTTTATGACTTTATTACCCGCGCGATGTGCGATACCATACGAAGCGATGGGAGCGGTAATTGTTCCGATGCGATGGGGTCTCCTCCTTGAGGGAAGGCGACCCGCGAAGACGATGTTCCCACGTATAAGCTTCCTGTATATATTCGGGCGCAGTCAACGACACGTAAAGTCGCGCGTCTAGGGGTCAGACCGGTGCTCCCTCGAGCGTGATTCCTTCGACTCGGTTCCCATCGACATACCTTCCACGTGCTACGACCATGCGTAAGAAACTTCTGACAGCCTTCAACGTCCGCGCTGAAATATTAAACCGGAGTTCGACACGTGAGATTCCGATCGCGAGTCATATACGCGACCCGTATATCTCGATCATACCCAGACGCTTAAATGGAAATAAGAGAATAAATTGAATAGATAACTGAATATATTTACTTTGAGATTAATCTGAAAATTCTCTTCGAAAACAGATTATAAAACGTTGGCTTTAATTAAATATAAGAATGAATATATGCATGTATATATAATGTAATAAAGATAATTTCTGCGTTGTTGTGAAGTATTATAAACTTAAAGTTCTTTGAGAGAAGATAAAATAAAAAATAAGAGAGTTAGAAGATTCTATTCTATTGTAATAATCAAATGTTCTTAGGAACAATAAGAAACAGAAAATAAATGAACGAGAATTTAATAAAAACAAATTATTAAATTAATAAAAGAACAGTCTACAGAAGTAAAAATATCAGGGCAAAGCGACAAACTATAATAATAATGACAAAGTTTTTCAAATAAATTACGTTCGCGATGCTCTAAGAATTAAGAAAATATTAATTTTTAATAATTTTTTTTAAAAATACAAAAAAATAGAAAAAGGGAGAGAGAGAGAGAGAGAGAGAGAGAAAGAGAGATTCTCATATAAATATCGCTAAGAATTTAAGGCTAATGCGGCGGGAAGCGACTATTATATCATTAGAGAAGATAGTCCCAATTGTCTCAAACTTTCTACGTTCCGTTCCTATCCATTTGCTCCCATGTCACTAATAGCCTCGTTCCTTCGTTTCTTGCTCTTTTCGAGAGTCGAACCGCGCCGAGGCGTGAAAAGGGTAGGAAGAACGGACCTACCTAAATTATTCGTGGAACGTTCGTGGGAAATTTATACAACCTTAATTACGTAAGAAATTTATGCAAATCGGGATATAGAAAATCTGTGATAGACGCCGTACGCTGTATTTCAGAAAATAGTGTCGCGGATAAAGTGAAATATCGCCAATTAAAATAAGTTCCCGAGTTGGCGATGACAAGGCAGTAATAAAACGTTGACGAGAGATATCAATTTGCCGTTATAATTAAGATATCCTTTTGTTCCAAATGAATTTGTCGCGAACAAAGGAAACTTGTCTGTAGATAAAAAACAGAGAGAGAGAGAGAAAGATCATATTCGCTCTAGCAAAATAATATCTTCAAAATTAACTAAAATTCTGTCCTTCCAGTGAGACCACCGAACGATTTGTTATTTAGGAAGCATAAGTCTTGGAAAACTAGGAGAGAAACTTGGGCGAAGCGCGCCGGATGTCTTATTAAAACTGCCAAGGATTTTGATTAACACCTCTGTCGATATCCACGCCGCGAAATCGCAATCACAGTTGCGTTACTTCGGGGTAATAAAACAATACTGCAACAGTTTCCATCCGAGAGATGAATCCATCCGACACGGAACAAAGACTGTTCTTGCTGCAAGCTATGCAGAATGTCGTTTCATCGCAACACGGCGGAAAGTTTTCTAATTTGAGGGGAGATTCTAGTCACACATAGGGCATTAATAGCTCCGTCATAATTCTCTATGCAGCCGTGCTTCACAACAAGATCAAGATAACACGCATACCGACGTAACTTTGAATTAATTAGTTTTAAAGTAATATTTTTAGTCCGTGTCTAAGTCGATATAAATTAGATATTTTTAATTAATTCGTTAGACTTATTCGCGCAAAAATCCTCAACGACAAAGTATTTTATGAAGACAACAAATTCATCATTTATGACATTTATCTACTGCATTAATGATTGATAAAGTGACAGATAGGCATAATGGAAATGTTTCGTTCCTATTGAACATCGCGCCGCAGGACGAGCAATCTGAATCGAAAAACGTATTCAATGCTGATCCCGGCATAATTTCCGCACAAGAGAAACAATGGCGCTGATTTTCTCACGATATTGCAGCTACACAGCAGGATGTAGCTTAGAATTTAATTCAAATCGGGAACGTGCGAAGTGCAATTTGTTACCATCGCGTATACCTCACTTCGATCGTAAAGACCTAAGAGTAACGGTCCATTTATTTCCAGAACAATAATGATGATATACGTATATATAAGGATGAAGTAATGAACACAATGACGTTGCAAATTGCGTAAGAGATTGATGTCAACGTATTAAGATTGGAACAAGGCCAATATAGATAATAAATATATCAAAAGAAACTTAAAATGATTTAATGCAAACGTCTAGATATGCGAACATTTTCGGATATTTCCTCGCCACGAAAGGATATTTTATGTCCGAAGAAAATGAGTTTGGCCACACCCGGTAATACTCCCGTGGTACTTTCTTAGGAAGTTTCTTCGGAAAGTTTCGCGACTACATCTCGTCCAATTCGCATCGTAATGAGACTGTCAGACTGGCCATCGCACGGTGTTAAGTACCAGTCTGACTCACGATCACTTTTGCAAAAAAAAAAAAAAGAAAAAGAAAAACGTGAGGCACATATTTTCGAAATTAACCGAGAAAATTAGAACTTTTAAGTGCATTCTTTTTCTTTAACATTAAATGTAATTTTAAATTAATTCCGTTGATTAACGGTTTTTTTGCGAGGGGATTTCGAGTGACTTGTGTCTTTAATAATTCTGGAGAGAAATGCTTTTAGAAAAATTATAATTAAATTTTTATAAGAAGAATAATATTTTGTTCAAAGACGTTGAATAGAAAAAAAAGTGTCAAAAAAAGAATTATAACAAATATTCGTACTGGGAGTCACTTTGTGTATCTCCGACAGATGAATGCATTATACATACTTATATGAAAATATAATCATTTTCGAGATTCAGTGATTACGTTTCGATATTATATCATTCCGTCCACGCTTTTTGAGACAATGCATAGAATTAATTAAATAAAAATTAAATAAATAACAATGTTTTTGTTGGAGAATACAATCATCGATAAAACGATATATTCGAGAATAAATTAGAAATAATGCTTATAAAAATTATAGTTATAAAAAAAAAATATTGTCTCAGTTCTGACGAATGAAATGATAGAATCTACGGATATAATTGAACACACATTGAATAAAATTTGCTGAAAATTTTTCATAGATATGAGGCAACAGTATAATGCACGATCACGTACGATGATATGTCACTTGTTTATTTAATGAAAAAAAAAAACCAATTTGAGAGAAGTAAAACAATTTATGCACTGATGCGTTTGTAAAATCAATAAAAACGCTCGTCGATTAATTTTCGAATATCGACCGCAACGGCAAATTGAGATCAAAAACGAATCATCGAAAAACTATCTCAAATTCGATATATTTTAACTAACATGTTTTGCCTCTAGCAACTAAAGCGCGTTTCTCACCAAGTGTAGAATCATGTCGCACAATAGATTTGCAGAAAACCTATTTCCGAAAAAAAATTTTGTCATTTGCTGTATATTATACACAGACTCTTTGCAAATTCAATTATTTTAGACGAAAAAAAATTTTTTAAAAATTTAAATATATATATATGTATTTAAATTTTTATAAGATAATGCATCAGATAGTTTGCAAAATCGCATTTTTGTTTGTGAAATATTTATCTTCTTATTTTTGACACTGCGCAGACCTTTGCAATCTGATAATTACATACTGGATAATTACATTTAAATGAAAGACTATTAATAGAAGTTTCTTCTTGCACAAAAGCCTCTCACGTCAGTACTGATTAGTGCCTATATATAGCAACGTGGTAATTTCGTTTCCGCCTTTGAGCGAATATAGCGTCTCCATTCTATGAACATGCCCATGAGAATTTCACTGTCGGCTTAAATTATATTTAATATCGCTACAAACTTTTCTCTTGATAAATTTAAAGAAAGGAGAGAAATACTTTAGAATTACACATAATCTAATAACGAAGATCTAAAATCTCAAAATGTGAAGCATTTTTGGAACGAAAATTTTATATTTGCTCTAATAATAAGAAAAGAAATCATTACTTATATATAAAGCGATAAAATTATGAAAAAAAAATCAACATTGTACAAAAAGCAAAAATTACTATTGATTTCTTTAGAATAGATAAAAGAAAGTAGCTTTAACAAAACACACAAAGAAAAGTTTCGTTCAGTTTAATATTCTCTTTATGCATTTTTTTTCGTATATGTTTTAAAAATTCCTGGTTACTATATCGTGGCGTTTTTTATAATAAAATCTTCCCTCATGACAAAATATAATTTGTTAAAAGTCAGGATTCAAAAAGACTCCATTTAGAGCGAAATATTCGCGCGTCGTTAAAAATTCAATACTGTCCTCTTTACATTTTAGGTAAAAATATTTGTAAAAGAATTTTATTTTGTATCATATCGAAAATGTAAAAATTTATATAGCTAACCATATATCTTTACGTTTACATTCTATCTTATAAATTATTTCATTTTTAATTTTGCACGAGAGAAGATATTTATTCTATTGTATTTTATGCTGTTTGTTAATAATTATTATATAACTGGTTTATGAATATGTGTGTGTATGTATACGTATATTTTTCTCAAATCCATATTATTTTGCAATTTCAAAATGGAATAACTCACTGATATGAGACAGCAGAGTTGCAATACACAATGTTGATTTGCAAAAGACAACATATACAAATTAAAGCAGTGCCCAAAATAATTAGTATTCCAAAAAATAATTGTAATGCACATAATTGAATTTTTTATTTATTCTTTAAACAGAAATATTTAATAAAAAATTATATATATATAATTTATAAAACGATTTTTTAGATGAATTTTTATAAAATATAATAAACATAACAATTCTAATTTTTATATAAATAATCTAAATAATTATAAATTTCTTAAATTCAACGTTGGAATTGTATTTTATATGCATTTTTTATACAAAAATAATTATTTTAAATGTTTTAAGCATTTTCCAAAATAAACTCTAGAATACTTTATATATATTATATTAAACATTGATATATAAAATTGATTACTATTTTTGGAGAATAATATTCTAGTTACTGACAAATATTTTAATTTTACAAATAATAAATAAATTAAAAATAAATAACTCACATCCCATAATTACTTCGCAATTGTTTGACGTCTTCCTGGACTTCATCTTTGTTTGCTCGTTCATCTTTTGCCACTTCTTCATAGACATTCACTCATGAAAACACACAATTATTAGCGCGTGCATTAATTATCAAATAATAAATATAATAAAGTGCACGTCACGTGTAATTAATGTCGAGAGTGCCGCGTGCAAATTGTTGCGTGATTATCATGTTCTATTGATTAGAACACGCGATTGTAATTAACCGTGTTTTCGTGAGTGAGTGCCATGAGGGAGCAGCAAAAGATGAACAACTAAGAAGAAGAAAGCCCGGGGAAGCGTCAGGAAATAGAAGAGCAAAAGCGTGGAGTGAGTTATTTATTATTTATTATTTGTAAAACTAAAATATTGCTATTAAAACTAAAATATTATTCTTTTATTTCAGCAATAGTAATCCATTTTATGTATAACATGTATAAATATATAGAGTTTATTTTGAAAAAAAGAAAACGTTTAAAATAATTAAATATATATTGAATATTTTTGTACAGAAATGCATATAAAATACAATTTCAACATTTTTTAAGATTAAGAGAGAAATTTGTAATAATTTAAATTATTTATGTAAAAAATTAGATTTCTATTTATTATATTTTATATAAATTTATAATTAAAAAATCTTTTTTTGTAAATTACATTATTTTTTATTAAATATTTATTTAAATGATCTATTTAAAAGATTCAATTATACGCAATAAAATTATTTTTCAGAATGTTGATTATTTCGGCCACTGCTTTAATTTATATATATTTGTCTTTTACAGATCAATATTATGTACTACTTCATTATTCATACCGGTGAGTATTAAATTATTTATTATTTTATAATCAAGGCTCTCCCTATCTCTTTCTTTCTAAATTTAAATGGTATATAAATTAACAAGTAAAAAACAACACAAATTGTCAAAGATTTAATATTCATATATCATAAATGAAAAAATAATAAATTATAGATAAAAAGATGTATAACATAATTCAATTAATATATCTAATAAAAAAATGTTTCCATGATTAATAATTGTCTTCTATTGTATCTATCATTTATTATGTAATCTATTGTATAATGCGCCAATTTTTATTTTATATTTTTTAGTCTGTCTATTTATTGATAATCGATAATGTGAAACTTGATTTTATCAAGGAACATATTATCAAGAAAAAAATAAAAGAACATGAAATTTAATCAATATTTTGTTTTCTGCTACAAAATATTGATTAGATCTTATATTCTTTTATTTTTTCTTTTATGGTATAAAATCAAGTTTCACATTATATATATTTAAAAAAACTCCATGATTCCAAATGATTTCTACATTTAATAATTTGTTAAACATCCCATATATGTATTGAAAGAAAATAAATTAAATTAAACTCGCAAATTAATTAAATAAATTATAAATTGCTTACCTTATTCGTGCCTTACAAGTTGCTTCTCCTTCTCCTTCTATTCTCATCCTTGTTGTTATAGCACTTGCACAATATTCACTCACGAAATCACGGTTAATTTGCGCGCGATATTTTGCACGATATTCCGAATTATAAATCGCATATTTTATTATGTTATGATGGAAAAAAAAACGACGGCTGCCTAAAACGCACGATCAAATTCATGTGATATATGCCGCGGAAATTAATTTGGTATTACAACGAAATGTTTAACACACTACAAAATGAATTTATGCAGTATATTCTATTTTTTCAATATTAATTTTAATGATTAATCAAGAATTGATGTATCAGTATTAATGTATAGGATGCCGCTTATTATTTATTACTCAATTTTGCAATTTGTATATTATTATACGTTCTTAATTGTATATTACAAATAATAAGCGTAAACAAATAATAATTCAAATGTAAATGAAATAAATTTAAAATTCCAAAACACAAAATATGTTTGAATCTTCTCACTCTCTTTAAGCATATTTAAGGAAATAATTATTGCCCGAAAATATCATAATAATATAATATTTATGATTCTCCATCACTTCGTCGCATTATACTTTCAAGAACGCAATTATTTTATTATATAATTAATAATTATAATTATTAATTCGTATGATTAATTAACTTTTACAATGAAAGACTTGTATTAATATCATAATAATCGCTATTTATCAGAGTTCTGTTCACCAATTTAAACATATCATTTGGCATTTTCGGATTGAGAGCGTACAATAATAGACCAATCAAATAAATCAAGTAATGAAAAGTTCTAATTACATCACTGTTAATTAGTAATTCATATGAAAGAATAGAATATTTTCTACAAATTTATTTTCCGGTAAATATTTCTCGTAGCGATAACCAATCAAATTCTCTATCAATGCATTTACAAGTGAAAATTTATTAATCACACGAATTGATAATCGCTTTATATTAATTTTAAACAACTATCGCGCTGAACATCATCTTCTAGTACTTATCGCGCAATCGTATTATTTAGAGAGATATTAAACTATTATAACATACGGAGCGACTCGATCCACTACTTTCCTGCCCGAGACTCACCGCGCTAATGACAAGGTTACGCTTATGCCGAATCTCGCGCGTCTAACATAAACAATACACATTCCATAAGCATATCAATAACATGTATAAACATCTTCGACGTAGCGTGTTATTGTGTTTATATATATATAAGTACTACTAGAAGATGTCAAGTGGAATAAATTTTAAAATTAATACAAGTACAGATTATATCAATTCACGTGATTGTTAATTCCCATTCTTCAATACGTGATTACAATTACTATTTTATTCCGAATTTAATGTTAATTATGTATTTAATCCATTTCAAATACATCTGGCATTATTGAACTGTTTAAACTTTTTGTTTTAAAAATATGTAATTAAATACTTTCGATTTTTAAATATAATCTGCTTACGTCTTGCAAATTGAAAACACGAAGTAATACAAATTATGCTTAAATCTTTGCGTTTATTTATTTAATATAATCGTTATTAATTATATAATGCTGAGCGAATTATATTTTTTCAAAGTGCTCTTCCGAAAATATTATAAAATGCAATTAATACAAAAGTGCCATGTAAAGGATAATCGTATTCTATTAATTATTTTAGTACACATGCGATCATAATTAACTATATTTTTGCGAATGAGTGTGCCATGAAGTAACAATAAGAACAAGAGAGAAAGAAGAGATCCAGGAAGGCATCGGGCCACGGCAAAGCAACCATGTGTCAAGTAATTTAAAATTTATTTAACAATTTATGAAATATTTTGAACAATTTATGAAAAATTTATGTACAATAATAAAATATTGTTTTTTGACAATTAGACATTTTGATATATTTGCAAGAAAGAATCACTTCTCGAATAAAATATGATACATTTTGTTTAATTTTTAAAATATATCTATACTCTCTTACTCAAGTGGCAATTCATAATTTTTTTTTTTTTTTTTTGAGGACAGGATAATCTTTGGGATAATAACAGTAATGTTCACTGTGGGTTATAAACGACCATTAACGGTAATGGTCGTAGAAAGAATTTATATTATTGGAATTAAGTACTCGCGAAGAAGGCAGTCGAACGAATTCCCTGAGAATTTTCCGATTATTGGGAAATTAATATATCATCCGACTATTTCAGATAAATGAAATTCTGCGGCCTGGACAGAGCCGTGTGTATGAAAAAAATTGGAACAATATTTATATTCATTTATATGAGATACGTTTTGCATAAATATCACGTACATAGATGAAATTTGAATCATACACGATGTATACTATATTGATATAATACTATATTGATATTTCATATGATACATATTTCAATGTGATGAATCAAGCATGTAAAATTAACCGAGTACATTTTCGAGGAATAATTTTCATCTAAATATTGTACATGTAAATACAATATGCAAATACATTATATAAGTAAATATAAATGAATGCATCATAAATACATATATCACAAAATTTCTTTCTCTCTCTCTCTCTCTCTATCTCTCTCTTTCTCCGCCTTTTCCTTTCCCTATTCTCTTTCCCTTCTTCTCTCTCTCTCTCTCTCTCTCTAATTATTATATATTTAATGTAAATTACATAATTCTATAAATTTCAATACAGAGCAGACAAGATCTTTTTATAATATACAAAATTAACTCTTTATAAAAAAATCAACATTTTATTACATTTTTCAAAAACATAAAAAAAATCTTTTTTCGGTTCTCCTCTGCCGAAGAAGTTTCAGTGAATTCTTTAACACTATAATCGATTTTGCATTTCAATAATAATACCAATGTATGTAACGAGTTCTACAGTAGCCGGTTATAACATACGTGTCAGTTTCCATTTTAGTATATATCGTGAAACAATTTCGTCATAGTATGAATTATTTGAGCCGCAAATGATTTATAAAACAAGGAGGATCGGGGGGAGAGGGGGGAGAGTATATATATTTATACTAATCAATTATATTGATTTAAAAGAGTCTTTTTTGGGTGTGAAAAAGCATCTCCGTTAAAAATTTTTATAACATCTATCATATGACTATCTTATTACGCAATAGAAGCAGCCATATTTAATATATTTATCTAATTATAAAGCAGGTTTCATGCATATCAAGTAAGACACATCACAGTGTATCCACATCAAAGTAGATATAGTATAACTGTGCTCACCATCTGCACGGCAGAGAGAGCTTTATTTACATGTAATTAAGTCATCTAAATGTAATTAGATGTAAATGTAACTGGCCGTAGCTATTTTGTGATTCTACAAAATTACTGTCGCGTGCTTTATAAAATAATTCTGTAGGACTAATATCTTTTTTTGTAAAAATATTCGATAAGAATATCCAATTGACATTTTCTTTTAATAGAAGGACATTCAATTTATAATAAAATGAGAATCTTGTTATTCAAAAGTATAAAAAGAATAAGATTATTTTGATTAAATTATTAAATTTAGCGAGACTATTTATTAAACAGCAATAAAAAGTTTTCAACATCAGTAAAATAATAGTAAGATATTTACAAAACGTTTTTTATAATGATTTAAAATAACCGGTTTGTAATAAATTTACCTATATATAAAGCGCAAAGATAAGCTTCGACATGTTTGCTTTTTAATATAAACCCTCGATATCATTGAATGTATTTCATTTAGAAAGTTCGCGGTTATTTTGATCGAAACATGCGCATATTTCCAATACTCCATTTATATTAACTTTCGAAAACTTTGGTAATAGAGAAAAAAATTGCCAACTACATTGAAATATTAGAAATAAATTTATTTTACATCACTAGTTTTTAACGTTGCCCAACACATTGCATAATTTAAAATATATACGTTAAGCAGATTAAAAAGAGTTTTTTTCTTTTTTCTCTTTTCCTTTTCATTTTAAAATTTCTTTATAGTACTATGATGATGCTTTGTGAATTAAAAACTGCTTAAGCAGACTGATTATTAACTGGTTCTTACTTAAGCTAGATTAATTGTTCTCTTTTTATGCAAAATATCTTGGTAACGTGACTCTATCGATTTCTTTGTGTTGATTACATCATCAAATAATGTGGAAGTGCAGAATTATATTAAATGTGTAAAATTGTGTCTGTTTAATATTTTTATTAAAAATTTTATCGCAGTTGAATTATTAGTAATAGGTTGAAATCTTGTAATGGCGAAAAGTAATATTGGTATTTATCTTCAGATCTCAAATATTAAATTTTTAATACAATATTGATCTTTCTGGATCGCGGATGTAATTCTTGTATCATATTCTAAATTCAACAATGTTATATGCAGTTAAATTCAATTTTAAATAATAAAGTATTATTATCTCTTGCCATTATATATATATATATATATATATATATATATATATATATATATATATATTTATATCATATTCTGCCATATCAGTAAGAACATTTTAAAGATTTTTTCTTTTTTTTTTTTTTTAATAAATAAATTATATAATTTTGTTACAGAATTATATGTAATTTTAATATTTAAACAGATGTGATTAATAGTTTTAAAAAATTGTTCAATTTAAAAAAATATTGTTCAAAAGCAAATGTAGTTTTGAGTTTTGAAGCACTGCAACGCGATACACGAGAGATTTTCATGTAGATATCATCACGCCTGTAGGAAATATCCGCGCGAATGCATCCAATTCTGCAGCAGATCGCTGCATTTGTTGACTAAAGGAGATGTAAAGGGTATCAAACATACGCAGATTATAGAGAAGCATATCGATCGTTCATTTATGCGGTCTCATAGCGGTCTGCCGTGCATGCGACGTTCTCCGATACGTGGAATCATTTCCATCTTTTTCTCTTTCATACACACACTATTCTCTCTCTACATATATATCATCGTCGCTCCTTCTCTTTCTGCATCCTTTGGTCCGCGACCTCCATCTATTTTCGTATAGGAAAAAATTGGCATGCCGCCACAAACCTCCCGATCGCTCGACAAAACCGCCGTGGCTGTCATCCGTCGCCGATTACGTCGATTACATCATGTGTCTCTGATGGCGCGCCGTTGTGTCAGAAATATATTTGTCGCGCGATTTTATACGAGAACATGTCGCGTGAGGATGCGTGCGTATATTCTATTTTGTACGATCGCTTTAACGGCTCTCTCGCTCTCATTTTCTCGCGTAGATTTCAACAAGAAATCTTTTTGCGTAAAAACATTTTTCGGGGGCTCTGCCGGGGGATCGATACTCTTGCTCGCCCGGTCTCTTCCGCTTTCAGGTCGGCAAATCCTGCAAACCAGAAGAGAGAGATTTACTTGGCCTCCACTCTGAAGGATTCGTTTTATGCGTTCGTTGGAGAAGCGGTGACCGTGACTCATAGATAATTCCACCGCAACCGATGTAAGCTAATGCATATGTTACATTTGGATCGATTTTTTTATCACGAAGAAGTGAGATGCTTGAGGATTTGCAACTTTGATTTCAACTCGATAATAATTTAAATCAATCCGCCAGTGTAATCAATAATTCTCACAATTTCTTCCAGCAATTTTCTGAATATTTAAATTGTTATTATTCTTGCCAAGAAACTGCGACAAATTACTTTTATTAAAGAAACGTGATTTTATGACAATCTCGCAGATGAAGAAAATTACATTTTAATTACATATATATTTTCTACCGATTTAATTCAACTCTCGTTTATCCTTTTATCTGACGTGATAGGTAACAGGATATACAAGGATCTTTCAATACTTTATTGAAGAAGACTTTATCAGTTTTTCATGAAAGCCAATAAAGAACCGACTACGGCAAACACTGTTTCTTTTGAGCAAATTTCATTCGAAACAATTTTCGTATTCTTCCAAACCTCGATATTTTACTCGTATCGATCATATAAATTTACACAGCAGGTTTCATACGCAATTCAAGTAACGCGAGTGTTTCAACAAGATTGATTTCTGAATTTGATCTTTCTAAATGTATACTGTTGCAGCATCGTGTGTTTATCCAAGACACATATATTCTTCAGTTGTGTTCATTAATGATTTTTTCATTGGAGGTAAAGGCGTTGCCTTTGCTCTGCGCCACAATTTTAAGCTCGTTGCCTCGAATAGCGAAATCGCGTGAGGATTATCATGAAGGTAATTCGCGTGTGGCGTTATCTGTGTCGTCAATAATGTCCATAAGCATTGATAAATGTAACGTACATGAGAAAAGTGTTTTTTTTTTTTATCAAAGAGCAGCAAATTTGTAACTGTCCATGGTGGTTCATAATCACAAACACACACATTCCGTTGATGTGTGCATAACATCACATATCATTAATGCAAAAGTTTACATTTGCGTTATTCATATAAATAAATAACAACCCAAATATCATACTTGAATTATCCATAATTTCAATTTATATATATATATATATATAATAAAATTTAAATATTATAAATTTTATTAAATATAAATATAAATATAAATATAAATATTATAATTTATTTTAAATCAAAAATTTCCATAGTGAATTAAAATTAGCTTCGATATAATTTTAAAATATCGCGAAAAATTTTTATATAATAGCTTATTTCATTTTTCATTTAGCATCCGCTTTATCCATATTAGCCGTGAGATAATAGAAAATTAAAACATTGAAGAAAAAATTGTGCAAATATACTTTCCAGAAAATTGATAGAAGTACAGAAATAAGGGAACCACGATAATAATGCTAATTTTTCAGCATTATATTCATTCTTATTGTTAGATGTTCTTCATGCAATTTTATATAAAACACTTTCCAAAAATGTTTTTTTTAATTATAATTAATGACTGTGATTTCTATTTTTATATCCTATTTGTTACATATAAAATTTATAAAAAATTATTTAACGTTTTAATTATACACAATAGTCATTAATATAAATAATTTATCAGTATAATTATGCATTACAGATTAAATTTTTATTTTTATTTCTAATAAACATATAAACTTTGTTTTTTTCAATATATAAGATCCTACGATTTTTTTCAATATGTAAGATCCTACAATTAAGTTACATATTTCAACTTAGTTTTCAACTTGTAGCAATTTTAGTATAAATTTTAATAGTTTAATACTCATCTGCGAAATATGTAGTAATATACATTATCATATTTACATATATCGAAGCACTTATTATCCTATGAAATATTTTGCTTACTAAAGCTTGTATTATCTCGCATTGCGTCCGCGAATATAATTAACTATAATTAACTAATTTAAATGCAATCACGTTTAATATCAATAATATAACGGAGCTAATATTATCGAACGCTATCAAACATTAATTTTAGTAGTCTAAGTAATTATGTAAGTAATTCAATATACGCGTAGCATTATCTTTGCAAATTTTATTATTATAAAAGACTTTACAAGTCTTCATCGCAATTAAATAATAATCGAAAAATTTTGTTTTCTCAGAAAATCTGTTGGTAATGATAAATATTTAATGAAAAAAATATTTAACATACATGTATTTGCGATATGAATATATATCTCTGAATGAGACATTTTAATAAAAATCTAGATGTTCACATTATCAATAAATTGTGATAACATATTTAATGTACATTAACAGTCAAATAATAATTTTATTTAATTTTTTCTTTTTTTTTAAATGAGAACTCTCGTGCGTGCAAAGATAAATCAAAACAATAAACTTTAAATCTCCCTCACCATAATACATTCAACCATTTTTAATAATTTAACTGACGCGATAAATGTACATTATTTGACTATTTTTCTAACACATTAAAAAATCAAGCATTTTCTCAAATCTTGATATTATTCCTCCCATTCCTTAATAGGGAGGAATAATTTTAATCAAGATTTGATGCAGGTGCTCGAGCGAATAATCGCAATTGCAACGATCGCGACCATATAACTTGATTAGCTTTCCTTCTGCCAGCGGCAGAGCATAGATCTCCTTTCCTTGTTCAACTTCTCGAAGCAATGAAAGCACTCGGAATTCCAACTTCGCGAATGCACACGGCCGATCGAGGGACCGAGCGCGCGATTTGGACGCGGGCCAATCTGCGTGATGCTGCATCTGCATTTTGTGGACGCGAAAATAGCACAGCCTCTCTAATTTTTATCTATGCTTGACGCTCGAAGCTACGCGATTCGCACAACGTTTTTCTCATCCGGAAACGAAATCACATATCCATCCAAACATCCATCAATTTTTTATTTATAATTTATTTAAGAATTTGTTTTTTTACTAATAAATAGAAATATATTAATTGCAAATTAAAACAAAAAAGAATCAAGATCAATAATCTCGTACATTTATTTTGCAATCACATACATAAGATTTTAGATTCTTATTTGAATCATGATAATCCGAAAAAGCTTTTTGATATCTCACATAGTTGGAAAAATATTCGAGCTTTTTGCGAATTTGAGTGCATAAAATCTTTATCAGTGTCTTATTGATATTGCCACTGTGTGTGATATTCCACGTGTATTCTATTGTATTTTGTCACATGTCTTCTTATCTGAATAGATAATAAATAAAAAAAAATATTAATATTTTTCTTTTTTATATTGATTTAAAAAGAGAGAGAAAGAGAGAGAGAAAGAGAAAGAAAAGATCTTATACATTCAAAGAATAAACGTATATTATTCTTATAATAATACGTGACTCGACCTAAAGAAAGTTTTTCCTACAGGTCGGCATGACTACTGCTCATATATCTCAGTTTCATAGTTTTAATTACACATTATAATAACACGCTAGGCATAATGAATTGTATGACGGAAAAGTCAGTAAAATTTATATACCCTTTAAAAATTTATTCCGCACCATCACTTGTCAAATTATTCAGGTTACTTAATTATTCCACATGCATTCAACGCGATATATTATAACGAGAGGTCATAAATGGTTTAATAAAATATTTGCGCTCAATATTTGGCGATATAACATTGATAAAGTTTTCCGCAATCTATAGAAAATTTATCAAAGTAAAGCAACTTTGTTTAAATAATTGGAAAATTAAAAAATCTTTCTCAAAGATCTACACGTTGTCAAAAAACATTCACAATAAATTAATATTTTCTCTTTAGATATCTATATTTCGCGCAAATCAGAAAAGTCAGTAATTTAATTAAACGTCATGATGTGATCTTATTGTTTTATTTTTACCGCAATTTTGCGGAATTATTTCTTTGTTATTGGTAAAAAAATACAAAAATGGTTTAACGTTGCAAAAAAATTATTTAGGAATATTAAAATTTAATATTTAATATTTAATAATTTAAGAACTGATAATATATTTTGTTTTATTATATATATTCGGCAATTTAAGAAAGTTAATTAAAGAAATGCGTGAGCTTTCGGTAATTCAACTGGTCATCGCAAGACAAAAGACATTGCGTTATGGTAATAAAAATATACGCGGTATTTTAATAACGAACGTGTTGGAATGGTCATATTGTGAGAATAAATAGGTTGCCGACCGAGCCGATGTACCAGTTAGATTTGCAGGAAACTCATTAAAACGTTAATTATTTCATGACCAGACGCGAGAGTGACGTAAGCAAATTGTCACGCAAAGGACCGTGCGATGCGCTAACTTACTTAGTCCTTAATTCGATGCAGACAACACACCTTTTCGGTGCGTGTTTGCACGTGTCATTCCTCTAGATATCCGTGCGCTGATAAAATTTGCACGCTAAAAGAAGAATTTGCATCCGGCGACTGACGATTGCGATTCAATTTAACGTTTTCGCAAAAAACTTCTTCTCTCGCTTTGAGATGTTGCTTTTAAATAAAACTCGCTTTCCATCGATCGCGATATAACTGCACCGTAGCCACGCTACGGTACACATCCTCGACATATCGAATTCTACTGCAACTTTATTCGATTTATCTGAAATATTAACGCGAGCGCATCTCGGTTTTCTGATACCGGAAAGCCCGCAGCCACCGATGAATTGATATAATCGCGACTTGGCAACAACTTCTCTCGAGTATACCACGAGTTGGAACCACCGCATTTAGAATCCGGAAACCGCTAGATGGAAAGAAATACTGCAATGAGGGACGAAACGATGGCATAGATTGCGACTTTCCAAGACATTAGATACGCATGAATTGAGCGAATGTAAGAAACCAAAGATACACATATTTCTCCGATCGTTTCAATGTATCTCTGGTCCGGAGTAGTACAGCTTCCGTTCGGGTTAGCGGACCATATTTGTGGGGAGACGCGCTCTCACGCTCTAGTATTTTCCTTTTTTTTTTTACTACTTATAAAATTATGCAAGTTTCTACAAAGTATGTTGGATCACATACGCGCAGAGGAACATTAAAAACGATATCGCAGTGTTCGTAGGAGCATCACATAAAAGTTTCGTAATAACGTCGTGGAAAAATCGAACGCGCTATTCTAAACTATTCGAGTCACGTGCTGTTACACGTGCATAATTTTCTCTGTAATATCCTCTATCGAATTCCGGTCAGTTCCAATGTCCTCTCGCTGTGAAACACAATTGAGAACTTGAGATTACTACCCGTTCTATTGAGATTAATCGAATTGTATCCGCGTCAAGACTTTGACAATAATTCTGCGAAAGTCGACATTTATCTGAGTCAAAAATTAATTGCAAAAGTTTATATAATCATAGAAGAGCATAACTTATAACGAGAATTTACATAAGTAATTTATGATCAAGTATTTGAAATATTACTGTGATTTAAATAAGTGTCAAGAAATACTCGTTGATATTATGAGCGTCGAAATATTTGTTTGAAATTGTTCGAAATATTACTATGATTTAAATTATATATATATATATATATATATATATATATATATATATATATATATATTTAAATCATAGTAATATTTCGAACAATATTTAAATATATATTAAATATATAATATATATTAAATATCGTATTTATATATATATATATATATATATATATATATATATATATATATTAAATACGTCAATAAACTCGTTGATATATTATGATCAATAATTTAAAATATTATAAATAATAATAAATAATTTAAAATATTATTGTGATTTAAATAAGCGTCGATAAATACTCGAGAAATCTTTTATGTCGAGGAATATTTTACAAGTTCAACACGAAGCTTGAAGTACACGAGAAGCAGAATAAAGAAAAAATATATTTATATTATAAGTTAAAAATTATACTAATCACTTTAAACATTATTTGATAAAAAGTTAAGCTCCTTGCGAAATGTGTCTCACCCGATTTATATTTGAAAAACATCTCTTTCATTATATTATTTTTACAAATACGATGATTAATGTATGGTTCTTCTTTTGGTGCTGCGGTTTGACGCTACTTCAAGACTTGGCGTTACCGTATAATTTCCGTCGCGTATCCTTTTACTTTACGTCAACCGGGTCCCCACTGTTACCTGTCGTTTGTAACATCAAAGAGAGCTCTAACACGGAATACGTCTTTACCCGAGCTATATATTACGTATTTTAAATTAATAAGTTTTTTTAAATCTTTATATCTCTATTATACCACGGATTATTATATAAGAGTATATAAATTATATTTTATTAAATACATATATATTATATAATGATACGCATGCTGGTTTTTCTAGATACATTCGAATAATTAAGCGAGTACTATCAACTATAAAAGACAGAATTTGAAGAAAAATATAATCTTGCATGTTTTTGCGCATAAATGTTTTAAATATTTTATTTTATAGTTGATTATATGTATTTTATTTTATAGTTAATACTTTCAAATATTTTTAAATTATTTGAACAGCCATCACGAGTCCGTATTAAAACACTTGCAATTATTTGTGAGAATCTTTCATCATTATTTAAAACATATAAATTTTGCATTGTTATTTTAAAATTCATTAATTTGACGAGTCTATGTACATGCCTTTTTCTTCGCTTTCCTGATTAAAGATATTATTCCATTCCAGCATTCCTGTTTTCGAAGAAACACAGTATCATTTAAATTCAGAGTAACTTTATTAGATTCACATCAATATCAGCGCTCTTTTAAATAGCCTCGTAAAATGGATAGGTCCTGCTGAACGACAACGATCGAGAAACATAGTACAATTTAGAATACTGAAACAAGGATATATTGGCCATGGGGGGTTCGAAAAATCGTTTTGCTCTTTAATGGCGGTTCATGGACGGTAACCGGCGGTGCAATATCTGCCGATTGACTCCGAAATAAAAGGACTTCTCTGCCATTCGGCAAATGGCATTTGGCTCACACGTTGTTCCCACGAGTAAACTACGTTGTCGAGCGTATCCACCATCTCCCTCTCTCCTTCTTTCTCTCTGTTTTTTTTTGCGTCATATAATATGTACGCACCGTTACGGCTTCACGCATCATGTATGCGGCTGATCCGCGAAAGAAATTTGATATATCGCGGCGGCCAACCAAGCTGCGACGACGCGCTTTTCTGACATAACTCTCTTTTTTTCCACGTGTATATTTTTCCTCCGATCACCATACCTTAGTTCTTCCATCACGAGTGTAGCATTATAAATAAACAATGCCACGTTATATATAAACACTGTCACGTTATGGCCTTTAACTCAATTCGTCTGATTTTAGAATTGAATATTCCTTTGTCAAAATATCTCGACATTGATTATTTTTATTTAATTGATCAATAATTATTTGTAAATTAAAATAGCAATGAGATTTTAATATATATTGTATTTATATATATATATCAAAGTAGATCGGCAAAATTATTTCAATGATATAGAAGAGAAAAAATGCAAGGTTTATTTTCCAAAGCAAATTTAAACTTTGCATATTTTACGGTTAAAATAGAAGTTTACGATTATAATTCTGATACTTGACATTAAATGCAAAATACAATTTCTCTAATTGTGAAATTTGCAAAAAACTTTATACCATTATTATAACTTTCGAAGAATCTTAATTATTGTTTCGCGCTATACGCTAACTTTTATTTGCTGTTAAATTGAAGCATAAAATTTTATTATCGTCTTGCTTTCCTCGCGTGTAAAGCAAATGCAATAATCCCGTAAGATTATCAGCTAATTGTCAAAGTTGGAAATCACCAACTGAAAATCAAGCTGCGAAGAGTATTTAACGAGAGCTACCTCGTATTGTGAATCGATTATTTATAAATTCCGTTAAACTTACAACGGTTTACAAAACAAAATCAAGGGAAGTTCGAGCAATTAATGTTTGCAATTGACTTTTCAAGAATAATGCAATTTCCGCTTGTTTGCATTGCGCCGAAATTATTCGCTTTCTGTGCACCTGCATAATTATTACATTTAACCAAGTACAATGATGCATTGTAATTAATATGCTTGATTATCGTCAAAAAAATTCTGTTCAAAAAATTACCAACAAATCAAAAATATTTTCCCGTTGTAGAGCATAAAGACATTGCGGGATTTTATGCTAACAAAAACTTGAGAAATAAAAAATAAATATCGCACACATATATTTTGATGAAACAATATATATTTGCATATATCTTATAAATCCGAAAATATAGATTCTATTTTCTAAATTCTTAATAGTATTATTGTACCATACATTAAACAATGGAAAGAACAATATTTTGGTCATTAATAACTAATATACGAAAGAAATATATTGTCGGTATCTTCAATGCGATTTATATTGGCAACTATGATTTATTATATACGAATCTAAGCGCGTATCTGTCAGAGCTCAATATCTGGTAGTCCAATCTTTTTAATCTAAAATTTCGGCGAATAATTCGTGACGGTTTTTCCGCGCGACGCAAAATGTATTTTTACTCCATTATTGAACACAAAGGATTGTATTATCTGACCCAGATATGCCTTAACTAAAATAGGTTGGAAAGCACAGAGAATCTTTATTCAAAAATAAACGAGCGAGTTATTTTAATATTTTAATAATGATATGAATATTGCGAGAAATAGAATCATGCTTTTGCGAATAAAAGAAAAAAAAAAATGATAATGGGATGAAAAATGTCAAGACGCATTGCGTCAATCTGAGTAAGTGACGTTATATAAATTTCTAATACATGATATATAAATAATTATGTAATAGTAGATGTATAATCATTTGCGGTGTAATAAAGAGAAACTATAATATCAGAGAAATTTTCCTATTCACAGTGCGATAAAGTATCGTTAAACGTAATCTTATGTATACGTGGATTATACGAAGCGCAGTTTACTCGCTTACACACGTAGAAGCAATAATATATATTATTGCAATCTAGTCATAATATTTATTGAGAATATATAGCATAATACTGCTGCATAATATTTAACTTATTAATTAAATTTGCTTTCTGTAACGAGAAAATAATAGCCGATATAGAAAATCCTCTCAGCTGAAACGTAAAGGTCTATGCATGTTATGCGTAACGTCAAATATATGGATCTCAAATGGAGCAATACACTGACTGTCATAGGAACAAACTGCCGATGCTCAATGTCAAACATTCTCGACAAAAATATGTTATGTTTCGTTTTGTTTCATATCGTCCCATATATGCATACGTATTGTCTCAACTGTCATCGTCATCATCAAAGTCAAATCTCTTGTGATGTTTAATGGATAATTTAATAGCTTATCATTTAATTGATTAATTTTCATCCAAAATCACTACAGTTGCTTCATTTTAATTTTATCTCTGAAATGTTTCAATATTAAAATCAAGAATCTCATTCAACAGGAGATTAAAATCGAAATTAAAATTAAAATGATAAGGACGATCGATAATTAGCATTACACGAGAAGACATTTGACGTTGAATAGTGTGCGTAGATCTTAATATAGAAGAACCTGCTGACAGATTGTTTACATTTACATTGTAAACACCGTAGAATATAAACGTCCTAATATCTCAAAAATATGTATTATTCCTAAGGCCTCTGTTAAATTACATTATATTATGTTAGATACCTTGATTAGAGTTTAGCAGAATCAAGGAGCGTATATTAGATTAGCGGCTTCCTGTAAATATACGATACAACTGATATCGCTTTTGTAACAATTGTCGTTATAATTTATTTCCTAACACATTCTCTTTGACTGTGATATGTTACTGACTTCGATATCTTCTCATTTTTTAAGGGATTTCGCGCAAACTGTACTGAATAGAGAGTTCGAAAATCAAAAGTTTGATTTTCTTCTGTTAATAGCATTTTTGATGAAAGCCGACGCGATGCACATTGAAAGGAGCACTTTTATGAATACTAGAAGCTTGATTGCGAATCGTGGCGCCTTACTTTTGCGGTATTCGATTAAAAAGAAGCGTCATGTAAAGATCCACTTCTGTTGGTAATCTCGAAACGAATTCATTTTTCCGTCCACTTCGTCGATAAATTGTCACGATTCAGGGTAGCCTCTTTTGCTCTAATTTTTAAAAAGCCTTGCATGAATGGAACAAAATACGACGCGATTTTTTTTTCCATTCCATCAAAAGTATAATCTCTGCGGAGTCTCGAAATATATGTACATCGGATAAATCTACCGTCGCCGCATTAATGTAACAATAGATGTTTTATTTTAGGAATGCGTTTCTCTCAGCGATAACTGTAGAATATGAGAAAACAATTACTAATCTCTCGGTAAATTTTGTATTTTTTTTATTTTTTTTTTTGTACTTCTCTCTGCTATAATTTTGATGTGAATGTACCATTCTTTGTGTGCACTATCTTTATCTACTTCCTTTGTGACTATTTCATATTCAAATAAGTTATTAATATTATCATTACTATTATTATTATTATTATTATTATTATTATTATTATTATTATATTTTACATATAAAATATTATTATTTGCAATTTATATGTAATTTAAGATAAAGATATGCATCTTTTTTACCTGGCTCTAAAAAAAGAGCTTTAATTATTAAAACTTATTGGATTAATTAATAATTGATAATTGAGTAATCGAATATCGATTAAAACTAATTTCTCATTTTATTTTTAGATAAAGTGAGTTTTTTCACTTAGAATATGTCTGATGCATTAAATATGTTGGATAAAGATATTCTATAAAGATAGCATGGATGCGGATTCTTGGTGGAAGATAAGTGTATCTGGGATTAAAAGAACGGATGGGGTAACCAGCGTGAGATAGCTTCTACTCAACGTTGAAACTCTTTCCACGGTTCTCACTTTTCTAGCAGCTGCTCTTTAATGCACGCCGTTGCACGCGGAAATGGAAGAAAAATCCTGCTGCTCTTCATCATAATGATGCAGACAACAAATATGCTCCATAATGTCACTTAATCGTAAACAAAAATTAGATCAGAGTAGCGGTCTCTTAAGAATGTGTTTTTTAATTATATCGCAATTTCGAATCGTCGAGTCCTCGATGGTGGATTTATTATAATGTAATTCTTTGGATAATGTGATAACAATATATAATTTGATATAATTTAGAAAATTACGTTATTTCTGCATACATGACTCCATTTTCTTGCACTGACAATCAGAGTAGTCGTACTCAATTTCATTGTATTATAATTTGCGAAAAAACGGAAAAAGCGCGAGACTAAATTATTATTTATTATTCATTGAATTTCTAGTTGCGCGACCATTATGCATTTCGTAATGAAGTAGGAAGGAGACTTTTTATAATGAAAAGAGTAGAAGAAAGCAAGCGTGGTAAAATATTTTCAAGTCTTATTGTGCTCTCTTACCATCAAAAAATTATTAATATATATAATATTATGTCACTTTAAAATTTAACTATTTATTGACATATTATGTATCTACTCTATTTATTATATTTGCATAATATTTATACATGGAAAATATATGAAATCAAATATATTCCTCGTCGCCATTCATGTAATCGCAAATTCTCGCCTCTCCTGTTATATAGATAAAGTCTCTGGTATATAAAATAAATAACTGATATCGAGAAGTGACTGCCAACCGCAAAAAAAAAAAAAATTGTCGAACAGTGACATATATCACTGTAACTGTCGCGCAAATCTAGAAAAAAAAATTGATAAATCATTCGTATATTTTTCGAGTTAGGAATGTGGGTATATAAGTGTATCCCCGCACGCGAGAGCGCTGGCTGTTGCAAAACAGCTTATGTTGTAAAGTTTAATCAAATTTAATTGCCCGTTTCCTATGCGGACATACGTTCGCGAGGAATACACGCGGTGTACCAAACTTTGGTTGAATTTGCGGTTTTCTCACGAGAGAAGCTTCAAGCATTAAAACAGCTAGAATGGTTGTTTTAGCCACTAAGTGTATAATTACGAAGCTACAAAGCTTGAATTTCTTTTTGCAATTAATATAATTGTATTAGAACTGGAAATTATTCTTTTAAATATCTGTCAATATATTTATTAAGATGTTTGAAAAAAAAAATATATATTTGCACAGTGCAAATGTAATTATAAATTAACGTAACCGTGATAATTTCATTTATTATTTATTATTACAGCAAAGTACATCGATACGCAAAGAAATTAAAACACGACGATATAATGCAATAATTATCATCTCTTGGACGCTTTTATTCGCGCTTAAATCGGCTGTAAAAACGCCAATAAATATTGAAATTATTCTAACGTGCAGAATATTTTGTTTGAGTCGCGACTTCATTAACCGATCAATCCAAAACACCAGGTACACGAAAAAAGTTTTGGCTTCTCGTAAAAACTTAATGTTTTTTCACAATATTATTATACGTATTTGTAAAATCGTGTTATCGATCACAACTGTCATCCTCGTTTGCATCCGATAAGTTAGTTAATTGAGAGAGAATTTCGCGCCGAGGAAGAAATTTTGCGCAGCTAGTTTACACTGTTACGGGAAAGCTCGCAATAACTTGACGACGTTCGTCGTATTTGCTCAATGTTGTTGCTCAAGTGTCGCTTAACCGGCAACTTAGAGTGGAAAAGTTTCCCCTGTCGTGGATGTTTCGGTGCCGAAGGGTTATTGCAGATTTCAGACGCGTCCTAACAACTCGCAACTCGCTACGAATACCCTATCGTTATCTCTCTCTGTCTCTCTTCCCCAAGATAAATTTCTATTTTTCTCGCTCACGAAAGTTACGAAAGTACAGTGTAACTCGATGGCTTGTCGGGTTACAGAAGAGAGTGACTGCTAAACCCTGCTGGTTCCTCCTGGTAACGCGAACAGACGTACTTGATGCAAACGCCGTTATTCAACGATGATCGATGAGTACGGGCATTTTTCTCGGCTACCCGATAGACTTGTACGAGAGCAGACTAGAAAGTCGAGTGTCTATCGGTATCATGTCTCTGAGCAAGTCGTCGATGCTTTTACGACAAGTTTTTTTTTTTTTTAAAGTGGATATGATCGGCTGTCGACAGTATCGAGTGAAATTAAGAGAGGTTTTGTGACAAAAATTAAATTTTCGTTGAATAAAAAATAGTCGATACAAGCATGATGGAGGAATGACGGAAAAGATTTATACGTCAGAGATTAGTAAAGTGTCTCAATTGTTTATATGAAATTATTCTCAATTCAGAAAATGAAGATTTTTGATGAAAAGTATTTAGCAGAAAATCACAAGACTCTGAAATTTTCTGCGAATGATTAAAAAAGGGATATTATTTTTATCGAAAAATTTTAGAATGACTTCAATCATTTATCGCGCCGTTCTTGTGCAGAGCCGATTGATTAAAGTCATTTACGCGGAATGTAATCGCGATGAAGCGCATTCGCATAGAAGTTCGCGATCACGAACAAATGTTGAAATAATACTGAACTTTACAAGAATATATTCAACGATGGGATGTAAATGGCATGATAGAACTCGCCACACAGTTCATCATGAATGGTCAGCGATGTATTCGCGCAGTAGGACAAATAGATCGAGGATGGAAAAATATGCGTGTGAATTTTTTGATTTTCCTTCAAGTTACGACTGCTTATAACGACCCAACCAAAAATGGCGAAAAGTGCCATTTAATTAACTACACACGAGTAAAGAGTATATGTCGTTCTGTTAATAAAAATTCTCATCCAAGTTTGACAGATCTTTTATAAGAGGCCAAAATAATTATATAGAAAGAAAAATCATCGCGTTGCGAAAGAACAATTCCATGATCATTGAAATGTTTTTCATTGTTTAACATAACACAATTCAAAAGAAATTATCGGTTTTACAACGGCAAGCTCTTTTCAAATTTCGAAAATGAATCATTTTGCTGTCGCGATCATGTCGCATAAAAATAGGTTGTGCATGGGGTTCTGGGTGCTCTCCAATCGGGCCGCAATGGCGGGCTTTGGTGCATCGCGGGTTCTTTTGGAACAATGGATATCCGTAGCGATATACGAGCGGCGTTTACACACACGCGAAATATTATACGCCAACATGAAATCTCCGTTGCATCCGTGAATCCGAGAAATGTTTTGCAATTATGGATAGTCTGCATGTGATGGCGGAGGGAAAAAAAAAATTACAGTTTTTACGTTATCATCATTCACTTATTGTCTACTTTTAGCAAAAATTCGCACAGCGCTTCTGCGGTGAACCGACGATAATCCGATATTAATTAATTAACGAAGAACACAGGATTATCGACTTTGCTACTCGGTTGTTACTCGATAAAACAAAATTTCTGATATATACTTGTACCAATATGCAGTTATAATAATAATGCTGGAATTTGTATAAATATAAGTTTAATTTTTTTGGAAGATTATTATAGAAAAAGTACGAAGAATATTCTCTCGTACATTATTTCATATATTTAATTTACAAATTTTATTCCAAAATTTATTGACTCTTGTGTGCAATACCCAGCAATTTAAAGAAATATGCTTTTCCAAGATTACTTCGATCATTAATGAAAATGCCATTTGCGTCGAAATTAATAATGCAATTAGCACAAAGAGCTCACCGGTAATCTTAACAATCAATCTTTAGAGAAATTGAGGCGACGCTTGTACAATAATATTGAGTGCTCGAAACGAGCCAATTGATCAAAACGATTCCATTTAAATGAGAAGTATGATGGAAATGAAACCATCGAGGCGCATGTACAGGGAACAATATATAATACTATCAACAGAGCAGATGCTGTGTCTCTTATCGATCAAAGCAAATTATAAGAGACAATGATTACTTTGATATCGCTCCTTTATTGATTGCGTAAAAAAATTTTTTATCTCACGATCAACTGAATAGTTCCTTCTCTCCGAAGCAGCCAATTATATTTTAACAAAGAATTTTTAACCAGACGAGAGAAAATGTGTAACTTTTGACGCGATATATCCGGTGATTCTAAGATAAGATTTTACAAAATTCATGCACTCGATATTATGTATGTATTACGATGTATTACGATGCAAGCGATGAATAAAGAAGCGGCTTGCATCGCACTTTAGAAATTTCATAGAAAAATGTGCATGTCACTCCCTTGCAAGCAAACACGTCCGTCTCTTTGTCTCTTTGTACTTGAAATTGTTGTTTTATTACATTTTAAAATATTTATTTCGAAACGCGGGCAAGAGAGCGTTTCGTCTATTTTAGTACGCATTTCGTTGCAAGTCCGGAATATAGGTCACCAATCCGACAGACCTTCGCTCGAACGAAAAAGCATTTCGGAGATCATTCAAAATTCATTTGTCAAAGTCGAGATGCTGGAGACTTAAAGTGTAATATTTGAAGAATAATAATCGCACGGAGCAACGAAACATAACGGAAGGCCAGGGCGATATATATCCCGTTCACGCCGACGGAAATGCAGCCTCGACGAGTTTTGTTTGGCATTCTTTCGCGTTAATACTTGCTTCGGGCGACTACACGTGAGCTCGATGATGGAATAGCTCGTCGGAAAACTGCCATTCCACGGAGATCGATGGAATTCTCGTTCGCATCGGCGACGATAACCTGTATCGTTCGAAACGTTGCAGAATAAAGTCGATGTTTGCTTTTAAGCGGATACAACAATATTTATTCTGTCATTTGTATCCAGCGGTAATGCATGCTGCGTGTATCCAGGACAAACTATCGAACCATGATTTTCGATTCTTTCAATTGCAATCTGAAAACAAAAAAAAAAAAAGAAACGTGCACACGATCATATTCGCTTAATAAAAAAAATTTTTATTATATTCTCCGTCCGACGAAATGCGACGCGATCGCGGATGAATAACGGCGAAGGATTAAACGATCTCGTCGAAATGAGGATTCTTGCAGCAGAGATAAAGCGCAGCTCGTTTAGCCGTTTCATTGAGATTGCCAACGTAAGACGGTGTCGATGTCGCCCTCACGACAAATGTACGGCAAACGTTGCAGCGTCGCCAGACGCTGCTGCGCACTTACTCATTGTCAGTCTCGTCGGTTTCTCTCTTCGCCTATATATATATATACACACACATATGTGCGTATGTGTGTACATATGTGCTATACATATATACGTGTATAACGATCCTCCATATAAGAATACCGCGCGCATTTGTGCCAAAAGTGCATCGACTCGGCGACGTGCAATATTATTTTGCGCTAATATTTCGCTACGATGCGAAATTTCGCCTCCATAAAGCGCCGCTATGATGCGAAACCTCATTCGCGAAACGCTGACGTTGAAATAAAACGTATCCGAAATCTAACGCGCGCTCGGTATGTATCGTATAAAATGTAATTCGCACCGATGCCGGCGGATCCGAGAGTTTCCTCGCGCTAGATCGAGTGCATCCCGTACACTTGGGACACTCGATGTATCGAAATCCACCCCTGACTATCGGATTAAGCTAAAATATATTTTCTGTATGTGAATAAAAAAAATTGAGTCGACACTTGCCATAATCCAGAAGAAAGATTGCAAACAGCTGACTGCGGGGATAGTCAATCCAATAATAATTTCGAATTAAAAGAAGTGAGATACGCTGCGATATAATCTGCTGATTGTTCAATTGTGTTTAAAGAAAAAAGTATATAAAAGGTTATTGCAAAAAAATTTTTACAATACATATGTGTATGCGCGTTTTGCATAAGTTCTCGATGTATTTTCCTTTTCAGCCGATTTTGCCTTTGTTACGAAAATAATCCCACTTGTTTTTTGCAATAAGCTCTGTTTTTGACAAAACATTTTTTTTTAATCTTTTAAAATATTTGCATTGAATTCGTTATTGGAAATCATACTTTATATACAAAAAGGAATCGAAAGCTATTGCAATGCGATATTAATTTATTTTCCACGATTAAACAAAATTGGAAAGTATAATATATATTTATTTGCCTTGTTGAATTGCGTTCAATTACAGTAACACGTACGCTATTTTATATCAAAATAAAAATCCAAAATTTATATCGTCGGCAAAGGAGAATGTTCCCACCAAAATTTCACCAACTCGTATTTTAATGTAACTTTATATCGAATAACACGGTTTAAAAGGCAACCCTATATATCTAACTTTGCTATATAATTATTCCATGCATTCCGCGCAATTCTATATGTACATGCGTCACATGGTAGCTATGGTAATCAATGCGCGCGATCGCATTATAGAACATTAATTAATTATCGAAATGCAATCAAGCTACGCACTTTGAATAAGCAATGCTTATTCAAAGTGCAACAATGTTGCAAAAGAAAGGAACGCAAAAGCGTGCATTATATTATATATATATATATATATATATATGCATAGTAATTCAATATTATCCTTTATTCCCTGATCTTGCAAAGTGGTAGAACTTGTTAGATTATGTTCCTCCTCTGATAATTACTTCCCCTTATGGGATTAATAAAGTTGTGTATATAGACTGCGTTAATTGCTTTATCGCATACCATTAAGTAGAAAGATAGCACGTGAGCGCCTGCAGTTAGAGGATTCCAGGCTCCCTTTGAATTTTTCAATATAACAAAATTTATGTAACGAAAATTAATGTAACGAACCAATAAGCGTGCACAACAATATATATATATAAAACTATAAAGAAAAATATCAAATTTTGTTTCACGATTTTTAAACTCGATATTTATTAATAGCGTGTAACGAAATATATTTATAGCAGAGATATTTAATCTATGTAAAATAATTCTCTAAAATGCGCGCACTTTATGTGAAATAAATAGATTATATATATATATATATTGAAATACAAATGCGACATTGAAGCACATTCATACAAATCAAACACGTTGAATAAAATGTTATACGGATCATCGAGCTTGGTAAAATATTGTAACGAAGGAAAGAAACACTCACTCTCTCCGTAAGACTCCGTAAGGACTCGGACAACTTTCGAAGGACTTGAAAGTGAAATTTGATCTCTTTTACCGTCGTGAGAGCAAAAGTACGGGAGCTTGCTTCGATCTCACGTGCCTCGAGAGAGTCCCATTAGCATTACTCCCTCTGCTAACTTTTGTCGAAAATGCAGTTCGTCTATTATAGGATACTCAGTGTAACACTTAATTGGATTATACTCGAACGTATATGCGATCGGATATAGGTGAAAATTAATACGGATTCTGGCCATAAGTTCTGCGTGAAACAAATTGGCCGAGCGAGATTTATCTAATCTTAGTACATATCTAGTGCAGCATCGCCCATTGCTTTTTAATTATATTCTCATATTAATTCATTTCATGTAATATGTTTATGTTTTGTATGTGTTTTTCTTTCCAGATCATCTGCTTCGTTTTAAAAGCGATATATTTAAAAAAAGAGAGAGAGAGAAAATAGTAGTGTCATGGCATTTAAAGTTACAGCCAAATCTCTAGTATTCGATTATAAAATATTTTGATAAAAAAATTGGCGCTACAAAATTACTATACAATTTATTCATTTAACAAATATATAGTCTCTGATCGCCGGTTAAATTGCGCTTCACTAATACGCTTTCGCGTAACAATACAACTTATGTTAATTAATGCCAATAATAGTATTTTGGTATAAGCTGGAGATAATCATTCGTCGCATTAATAATTCATTCTCTGTCACGCGTACAACGTTTTAAAGCGTCGTTTCGCCGCGATCGAAATTGGGAGCAAACGGAGTTAATCGCGCCAACATCTAGTTAAGCGCGCGATTTGCATTTATATAAAAATGCCCTTTTTCCCGGAATCAGCAATCTTGAACTTTTCAAGAACGGCCGTAAGAACGACGATATACTACCGCGGGCTCTAGCTGTTGTATCAGCTGATAGAAAAACGCGGCGCCACGGGGAGCGTCGAGGAAATGTGCACGCTCGCGTGGAACGAAGAATTTCAACTCGCTACAGCTTCTATCTGCACCCCCGATATCTGTCCGAATCCGCTTCCTTGCATCTTGGCGCACCTTTCCGGATGCTCGTGAGCAGATCGTGTATCACCGTTCCTCCGATCCTCCTTCCCGCGGCGCCACAATGGCGAGAATGAACCTACGCGAGGATATTTTGCCGAGCAATTTCGCGCGAGATGAATACACGAGCATTTCAAAACCATCTCTGAGTGAGCAATCAGTGAATAGAAGGGAGAGTATAAATGAAATGGAAATTTAATATGCCCTTTCAACGTCTAGTACATTTCAAAGACCTAATCTATAAGATTAATTAGTCGAATGGCAAATTTTATGTCGCAGAGAGTAGACCGTCGCGTAGCTTTTTAAAATAAAGTCAACATTTTTTACCGGATTTTTTATGTAACAAAACGCATCGTAAAGAGAGGCGGGAAAGACGCGGAATTTTTGAATCCTCGATAGTTTATAGGCACTCGAAATCGTGCTACGAAGTATCCCGTGTACAAAGATTTCTTATCTCGAAAACAATTTTACCGTGCGCAGGTGCATATAACGATCTCTTACTCTTTTACTCTCGATGAGTTTCGCTCATTACACGCCACGCCGACGTGATATAATACGAAACAGCTCGAATCGAGTTGTAATGAACGCGTCCTGTTCTCATTTAATCTTGATTTCCAATCGATATGAGAGAGCGCAATTTTCGTGCAAGCGTCCCACTCCGTGGAATTAGTTCAATTAGTATTTCCGACGATGCACTATCGTGGATATTTTGCGCAGCCGAGTGTAGTCTACGTGACAAAAGCTCTGGTGTAATATTTGTCATTCTTAATTATACACATTTGTTGGAGAAAGATTTAAATTAGAATTATGAAGGTGCATATAATGATTGTTATTTCTTCTTAAAGCGAAAGTAGTAGAGAAAAAAGTTGTTGCTATATTGCCAAGATTGCAGAGCTCGTGTAATAAAATATTATTTTCTCGAGTAATATAAGAAAATACGCGTTCTTATTTTACTTGAGCGAGAAGTTTGAAATTACTTTTCACGATTGTGAAAGACGCGCGCGCGCGCGATGCGCATCGTGAGGTGAAATAACTTTATTATCCAAAGAAGCCGAGTATCAAATATTTATATACCAGACGTCTCATCATATATAAGGTATTTCCTAAGTTAGCACACAAACTGTATTCATTGACTTATTTAAAAAAAAAAAAATTCCTATAAACATGTGTTTCTGTACACCCGAACACCCTGTATAGATTATAAAAAGTTCTACAAAAATTTAAAAAAAAAATTAATTACCTTGTGTCAAATCAAATAAATTGTGTGCGTGTGTGTAATCTTTTATTATGCAATTTATAATTCTGCACCAATGTATTCAAAACGTAATTAATTAATTTCTTTTTTTAATTTCTTACATCTGCGTAATATATTTATATACGTGAAAATAATAAATTCAATATCTTCTAATTTTATCACGTTTAATCGACAAGCTTAATGTATGATAAGTTTAGCAGTAATAACAGTCTCCAAAGTCGCTAAATGACGCTTGCGGCTTTAAAAGTTTTATATCGTAAAAAAATCGGACGAACGATCCGATTATAGGATTATCTCATGAAATCCACGTTTCGATATAAATCACTCTACACGTAAAGTATCTAAAGTAATATCCGATTAATATCTTTAACTCTGTAGTCCTTAGTACATAATTATGTGTAATTTTAAAAACGCATATCGTATTATTGCCATGCAATGAGGAAAGTATCGAGAAAAATTGTTAATATAAATTGAAAACAATTTTACGTATTTTTATATAAACCTGAAAATTTTGGTTTGTCAAAAAAAAACACGGCATACCCATCATACGTATTGAAAATGCAAAGCAACAGGCGCAAATAGAGGAAAGAACAGACGGATAAAAAGATCGACCGCGAAACATGTAGAAAGTAATTTAAATCGTGCTTTGTGATTTATACTGTAAGCCGTTGCATATTTGCGAGAAGGAGAGAGGAATAACGTCAGATTTACTATATAAAAGCAATATTTCTCTCAGAGACGCTATGTCTCGAAATCGAAGCAATGAATTCCCTCGGAAATAACCGTCGATGTTCTGAAATATTGTCTAGCTGTGGCGCTATTTTCCTCGAACTTTCAATAGCATGTAAACTTTACGTAGACTATTGTCACTGTCATTGCTAAGTGAAATTATTTTGCATTGAATTGAAGAATCCGAGTGTCACACATTTCAACGAAGATCAAGCAGGGAGCAATTTCAGTATACGATGCGTCAAAAATTATTTATTCGCATAACAATAAGTGGACATTTTTTGTGCATCTGTTAGAACATTAACGCAACGCTTGTAGACGCTAAGAGTTAATTAAATCTATTCTTCGCAATATTAAAGAGGGAAGAAAATACTGAAAAGAGAACACGCGATCCAGATTTATCGACGAATTTGCGAGTGGTGTCTACTATAATCTAGACTAGTATTGTGGCAATCTGGGACGTGAAGATCGAGGTGCGGATTACACGGTGCAAGCGATGTTTCTCCAAGAAGAGAAATTTATTACGACACGCCCGTGTTCCGTCCGCAATGCTAAACCCGATCGAGGCTCAACGTGACGTTGAAAATTTAAAGCAAATCTGTTCTACTTGGCAGTTTTTATCCTTAATCCTCCTAAGCGGCAACGACCGTTCCTCATTTCGAGCGCCCTTTTTGTCCAATTCTTTTTACGCGCCAAGCGTGCCCGTGTCGTTTGACAGAAAGATACTAAGAATAACGCATCCGTTTGTTATTCATTGAAATACCTTTCTTCCATCATCGGCATTTAGTCTATCGCAGTGAAGCAAACAATGTGGATAATTGCACATCCGCAACCATTATCGGACGCGCCAATCAGAATGTCGCGAAAATTGCATCGCGCTCCTATTCAACGGTTAATCAAAACAGGATGGAGAGGATAGCTTGTCTGACGTGAGAAATTGCTTCGATTTCGCACCATTTCAGAAATACAAAATCGATTCGCGCCTCCTGCAGTTCTTTCAATTCTTCGTATGAAAGACGCGGTGACTCAAGTGAATATTTAACAAAAAAAAAGAAACCGCTATCGTACATTGCGCACGAGTAAAAAAAAAACATTATTAGGTCCCTTCTAAAAGGAACAATCTTTAATGCGCAAAAATTGGACAATAAAGTCACACGTAAATATATTCTCTAGCGAAGTTTTCGAGCAAGACTACTGGTATTATTGATATTATTGGATTTCAGATATAAAAAATGTAAATTTTATTTTAGTAACATGAAAAGGCATCTAATAATGGAATTAATGGAATTAATTCAGTCTAATACATAGCGTGTTAATTAACCGCACTGAGCCGTTACAAGGCAACTCTGCCTTTTTCAGCACGAAACTGAGCGTGTTTAGTCACGCTATAACGTCACAGCGACTGTCACCGCGATATTAAGAATGATATTCGTATCTATTTAATATTAGAAAAGGCTTCATTATTTTGCAAGTAATTATAATTTATTACCGAGGAAGATAAAACGGTTATAATAAATAAATCTCGCGAAATTTCGGTTCTAATTTTTTTATATGATCAAATTTCAATCTCATTTAAAAAATAACATATATAAAACTTTAAATAATAAATATTAATAAATATAAAAACGGGCAAGTAAGAGCGCTGAAAAAAAGGCGCCAAAATTATGTGATTCTTCATAAATATAATTACATTTATTAACTAAACGTTTCGGTCCCACATCGGGCCATTCTGAATACAAAAAATACAAAAATAAATAAAAACATAATATAAAAAAAAACTTGAGTACTTATAATTTAATTAGCACTATAATTTACTAATAATAAATAAAAAGAAATAATTATGCAAACGATATCAATAATAATAGTATATGAGAAATCAATCGCGAATTTCTACTTTAAAGAAGCTCCCATATGACAGTCGTTGAAAGGAACGAAACATGCCAAATGTCAACCTTGCCATCAATGCTAAACGTCATCTTCTTCTCTGACATATTTATTTATTAAAGATCATTTATATTATTGTTGACAAGTACGTCTCGTTTAAAGACAAATCATAAATGCGAATACAACACCTTTGGTTGCAACTACTTCGGACTTGAAAGATTTCTTACCCTACTCGATTATTTTTATTTATTTTTATTTATTTTATTTTATTTTCTTTTTAACGTTAAATATAATTCCTGCGTTGTGGAGATGGAATTTGACACTTAGCGTCTATTTTCAGCGCATGGCTCTCATTTGTCCGTTTTTATACTCATTTAAAAGCTTAGAAAAATTATAAGTTATTTTATTGATATGAAACAATCTCACAAATATTTTAACTGTATAAAATTAATTTTATAAAAAATTTAATGTTTTCTCTCTTTCTCACATACACATATCCGCTCACTCAGTTACTCATTCGCTTTTTTCTCTTAAGCTGCCGCCTATTCGTGATTCGCGATTCGTGAATAGTTCGCGAATAGAATACAGAAAAAATTCGTCAAATTCGCATTCATGATTTGTTATTCGCTCTGATTCGCCAGCGGAGCGGTTTTTCAACGATATCAAAGAACGCAAATCAACTCATTCAACTATTGATTCATGCAGCGCTATACTATACGTGCAGATTTGTGATTGCTAGTATATCTTTTTGGCTCATGTTAGGAAAATACAAAAAAAAAAATAAAATGGAAACATGATCATCCATAAATTAGCAAAATTAATCTGATGCGTCTGCGCAAATGCTTGCCCAAATATCACGATGAATTATCAATGACAATGACGAATTACGATTCGCGAATAATGTGGGAGATCCACATTGACGAACCATGAATATCCGTAAATTATTACGAATCGCGAACATTTTTCATCCAACGTGGAATAGAATAAATAGATTGATGCGAGGATTAATTTTCCATAAAATTGCTTGTCTTTGAAATTAGCCGCGTCGATACGTTTCTCCTTCCCCGCGAATAACAGACAGGATCAAAACTTTCAGAAAGCTTATTACCCGCTCGCAGACCAACGGGATGTTTGTGCCGGAAAGCCCAGTCGAATCTTTTGATACACCGGGATATATATATATATTCTATGTACATATATAGATATGTAGACACATGCCCCTATGCGACCGGATTGTATTCGTTGTCCAGCAATAATAAAAAATCTCAAACGCACCAAAAATTTTTCTCAGCAAAACATCGAGATATGTTTCATGAAATGTGCGTGCAAGAAAATGTCGGAAGAGAATTGACATTTCGACAATGAATTAATCCTCTACCGATATTCATATCACTCTTGTATCAAAAGATTATAAAACAGTAAGATAAAAGTTTTATAATATTTTTTTTTAAAGAGCGCAAAAGAGAGAAAGGAGCTAGCTTTTAAAACTCCTCCGATGTTTTCGGTGAAAAGACGGAGATTACATCGAAGATCTCTCGTAATCTCGGGAAAAAGAAAACGAGAGATTAAACAAGCCGAGACTGATCTCTCTAGACTCTCTCTCGTTCGGCGCGCAAAAGACCAACTATATTTTAATTAAAATGATTGACTTAGCTCGAGAAGAGTCGACGTTCCGGACGACTGGCACATCTGTCATTGGCTCTGCAGTATAGCCGCGTCGGTTATACCCGACTATTCGAGTTTCATCAATCGAATCACATCATGGATTTTATTTTAGTTACAAGCAGAGAACGCACACGGCTTGGGAATCTTTCGTGTCCGGCTCTCTCATTCGAGAGCGAAATTGGATTGTAGCGAGCTCGAATACCATGCGATTGGAAGCCTTCAAAAGATTCCGCTCTCAACCATCGATATGTTCACCACATATGAAAGAATCACTAGCAATTTCAATGCACTTACATGCACTTACATATACTTCTGTAAAGAAACGCTGAAATTATGGCGAATGTGATAAAAGATAAAACTTACTTCTTTTCTTCATATATTAGAACTGCATTCATATCATCTATTAATTTCCCCAATTATTGCTCTCGAAACTTACGTAATAATAATTATTATCATAAAATATTTTAGCATCGCGCAATTTAAATATAAATTGCGTTCTAAAAACTTACAACTTTATTATAAAATAAGAAAAATATAAAACAAATTGGGAAGAAAGAATTTTCCAACCAGTTAAATGGAGTTATATAAAATAAATCTTACTTAGGAATCCTTTTTTCATGCTTACATCATGTTTTGCTGGATTCTGGCGTGTTGCCCGGACAAATTTTCTCGAGTATTTTGTTGCATGCTAAAATACGATTGATCGTCGCATTGGCTCCTATCCAAATACAGTTCCGTAAGAAATCAAAAAAACAGGCGATGCGCATTCTTGTTCATTACACGCCATCATCATAATAGAATAATCACGAGAAATGTAAGATAAAAAAAATTGCAAAAAAGATAATTATTTAATATTTTTTCAATATTTGATATTTTAATAATTTTGGATATTATATATATAAACAATAACTGCAAATCAGATGCAATATCAATAAAGTAATATTATTTTAGTTGTTTTATATATATATATATATATATATATATATATATATATATATATATAAGCTTCTATGGCCACATATTTAAAACCTGCTTTGTACGAATTAAATCTAATATCATATAAACTTGATTTTTTTTTTCCGTGGGGAATTTTTTTCTCGGAAATATCATTGCTTATTGAAAAACCGTAAAAACTAGAATCCGGAAATCCGGAATCCGAAAACAAACAAATTTTAAGAATTTATTTGGATTAGTATAAAATAATATCTCATATTATATCTCGTGTTATGTTATATATATATATATATATATATATATATATATATATATATATATAATTGTTGAAACTATTGAAATATTTCTTTACTAAGTAACAATGATTTATAGTAAAACTCGACAGTAACGTTTCTGGAGGAGCTATTTATTGAATATGCACGAAATCAGTACATCGCTATGACAGGAATGTGTCAGCAATGTCGACAATTTAGCATGGGTAACATAGGCATGTCATCATTTATGACACGTATAATATTCATTGGCCAAACAATATATAATTGTATGAAATATTGTACTTCTAAGAGTATAATAAATCTGCATACATATCAACCATCAAGTCAATTAAATCATAGCTTTAAAATCCATTTTACGCGTCGATTATGCAAATAATTAAAGAAAGAAAAGTTTAATTGCTTATTCATTAAAATAGAAAGTCTCGCGCTCTCACGAGCATACATTTAATCTCTTTGGAAATGATTTATCTCGCATTTATACAAACCATTAGACTCCAGGCCTGAATAGATAAAAGCGGCATTAAAAAATAACAGAGGCGAATAATTAAAGGCTGGTTCATCTTTACTCGGAATTCTTTTTAATGACGCGCGTGTATTGACGAATGTGCATTCATTTGACGCTTTGCACGTTGAAATTACAGGCTTATACATTTGCAGATCAAATTTTGAGCATAGAATTGCGATAATGAATTCAGTAAATAATGTCGTAATGTAAGCCTAAGCGACGTCAATCGAAACAACAACGGAAAATTATCGTTAACGATGCACGACGTATTATATTACACCTTTAATTCCCTTTCAACAGATAGACGATGGCCTTCATTAGAAGCTGCAGTGCGCTTTTGTTTCTCGAGATCCTTGCAGATTCAGGTACGCGATATATTCCGTGAAAGGTAGGGTCGTGCACTGCGCCGAGGCGCTTCCACGTCCTGAATAAGAAATTCCGCATTAACATCGACAAAGGTACGCGTTCGAACAAAGGACGAAGTGCGAAAGCCACTGAAGACAGCATTTAATACGGCAAACTTAATATAGCGCCCCGTATTTTCCGAAACGTACGCACGTATGTATATTTTACGCGCAAGTCGCCCTCGTGAAATTAATATCGCTCACAGTTTACGCGAGACAGATCGTGTGGCCCGTTATTTCATCGCAAATTTATTTATTTATAATTAGTGTAAAACAGAGCAAACATTTAATTATAAATATTGAGAGAAAATATTTTTTTTTTTTTTTTCATGGAAGAAAATTAAATTAAACGGCGACGAAACATCGATATAATATTGGCGATAAAAGAAGAGAAGATTTTTGAGCTAAACAAAACTTCCTTCTCCTTTTATTAAATTTCCAATTGTATGTGAACACGTGCTTGGACGCGCGTAAAATTAAACGATAAAGTGCAAACTCGCGGAGCAAGAGTTTGACACATGTAAAAACACACGATCACGGTGAATGAAAAAACATGCAAAAGCAACGAATATTCGTGGAATATTCTCTCGTTACGCGCAACACAAATGGAATTCCGAGACGAGAGTGCGGTTCGATCGCGGGGGCGTCAAACATGGATTTGCTTCCTCGCGGCTATTTCAGGGATGAAAAGCCGCTCCGCCAGCTTGAGAGGATAGGTACGCTAGCGAACGCGCATTTGAAAGTCGAAAACGCGTCGCGAGAAAGTACAAAAGCTCAGCAGCTGTACCGCTGTACCTCCCGGCAACCGTAATAGTGAAGAAAGTGATTCCTCTCTCAAGTGTGAAAATCGCGGTATCAGATGCCAACTATAGAGAATGCTTTAGCGCATTCGTGGTTGCGGCTCGTCTCGCGCTCTTAACATATTCGAATACCTTTCATCTACATAATCGAATGACTTTTAGCAGAATTGGAATGACGAAATTGCAGTCTACGCGATGAAAATGACACGCAATCCACCCTGCGATGCGGAAGAACGGATTTACGAAGAATTTTAGGCAGCAAAGTTTACATAATATTTTTTTCCTTTTGTTTTACTCTTATTTTTTTAACTAGAATGCATTAAATAATGCATACACGGTTTTATAATATTTATTTAAATATTAGATTCATTTAAAGTATGCGCACAATATACACCGAGAAATAAAAATTTTTTGACTTTTCTTTATGTAAGACGTGATTTTTTCACTTGTAATTTTACGTTATTCTCCACGTGCGCTTTTATGCGGTGCGCTTTAGAAACTGTATCCCATTGCAAGCTAATCCGATCATACTGGAGTAAGCTATGCCTTCGCTCATGGCTCGACTACGAAAACGAGTAAGCCGTGTGGTATCGGATGCTTGAAAGTCGTAACGCGAGAGGTTTCGTCTTGGAAGCTCGAAGACGCTAAAATATCTACCTCATATACTCGTCTACATCTCCCTAAGTCATCGCCATAGACCTCAAAGTTAAATCTTTTCAAGCCTAGATGCGAATGCAGCTCACGCACGTCCGCCAGCATAGGGAAATATTATAAAAAAAAAGTGGATATACAGAATAAAAAGGATCAATCTTATCGTCAGTTGACAATCATCATTACAGATAGATATGATATGCAGTTTATTATTACTACCTGTCCATTAAGGATTGTTTTTTATTAAAAGGCTTTTATAAAAAATATGCGCCCGAGATGTATTTATTAAATATCGCTTTTTACATAATACCTTTTGTTTAATTTCTGATATTTATAATTAATAAAAATAATTGATAAAAATAATTTCTCTTTTTTTCTCTCTCTCTCTCTCTCTCTTTCTCATTATCGTATATATGCTATTAATCTTGAAAAAAGTAATTTTAATAAATTTGCTAGATTTAATATCATGAAAAGTGTAATTTCGTTTAAAAACACAAATTTTACGTCCTTTTAAATTTAGTTTTGATATCTTTTTTGTCCTTCAAGATGTACTTTCGCATTTAAAGCAGCATTAATTCAACTCAAGATATCGCGTAAATGCATTAGCACGAAAAACAAGCAAATTTAAACAAGCATTTCGCGGCAAATTAAATTACATAAATATTTAATGACATGGATAATTTCATAGGTATTGAAAATAGGTCTATATGATTGTGAAAAACATGTATTTATATTTCAAAAAAGAGCTAAATTCTCAAATAATACAAATATTTTATTCAAAAATATTCGAATTATTTTTATAGGGTTTTATAAAGTTATGCATTTAAAAAAAACAACTGTCATATATTATTAATAATAGTATATCATTAATCAAATCCCCCTAAAAAGGGAATCGTAGGAAAACAAGAAAACGACATTAAGACTCATTATTTGGATTATTTATAAAATGTTATCTTTCGATATAATTAGCCAAACAAGAAAGCCAAATTATATATGAAACTGTTTGGCTAATTATATCGAAAGAAGACATTTTATAAATAATCCAAATAATAAGTCTTAATGTTGTTTTCTTGTTTTCTTACAATTCCCTTTTTAGAGGGATTTAATTAATTATATACTATGTTATTAATAATATATGACAGTTGTCTTATATATATATATATATATATATATATATATATATATATATATATATATTCGCTCTTGAAAGATGCCGCACTCTTTAGCCCGACGAAATCTCGCTTATCAGTCTAAATGAAAGTGAGGTTCTCGATAGTTTTTCGAAAACCGTTCAAACCCTGTGTTTGTAAATTTTCCGAGCAAAGAAATCTCATACATGCCGTCTATCTCCAAATCTTAATTAATTCCAAGAGCACACAATCTGCAATTTTTGCACCGGCAAAAGTTCTCCTCAGACTTCGTCCGCTACGTAACATGTTGTTCACACGCACGTTCTCGAGAATGGTCGATCTTCTCCGTACAACTCTGTGCCGTAAACTTTCGAAAATACGTACAGCCGAGAGGCGAAGCTTGTGGAAGGCGAAGCGTGTTCTTAAGGAATACGCATCGTATTTCTTTTCAAATTCCCGGCAACGACGCCGCGCCAAGATTGCTAAAGTCTCGTCCTAATGCCATGAGCGCCGCGGGAATACCTCGCTCTCGAATACCAGCGATATAAGCGAGTTCGATATTGTACACGAGAAATTACGGATTACTAATTAGATTACCAATTAGATAGAGCCGGTGCAAATTCTCGGCTGAGGAATACCGTTGATTCATTATGAACGCTATTTTCAAAAGCTTATTTGCGTGACACATAGCAGATTGTTCCACCGTTCGAAAGGCGATGAATCGAATAGATTTTAACAGCCATATTTATCAACGATTATGTATACACAAAATTGTACTGATATATAATAGCGCGTATATAAACATCGAATTAATTGCATCGTGCATATCACGCAAATGTATCGCATTGCACATGCGGAAAACACGCGTCAAACTTTGTGATGAAACATTTTGACATTTGTAATATTTCGGAGAACTTCTCTCTCTCTCTCTCTCTCTCTCTCTCTCTCTCTCTCTCTCTCTCCCTCACGCTCGCTGATAATGCTAATTACAGTACGCTAAAAAATATATATTATTTTGGTTTGCAATTTGATTAATATTTCCAATTGTATTCGTCTGATAAAATACGCATAAATAAATGATTGCCGTTTCTTCAGAGTAAAATAATTAGTTGACATGTTATTAATATATATAAATTTTCCGAAAATTAAAACGCGTAAATTTTGTATAAGTTTCCGTGTGTTGCACAATAAAATTAACATATTATAATCTTCTTTCAAAAATTTTAAAATTGGAAAATACATAAATTATAACATAAATATATATATATATATATATATATATATATATATATATATATATATACTATATTATGTAACACAGAAATTATAATACATAAATTTTCACGTGGATTGCTTGCAGAAACTCTCATTAAACTTTTTGTTTTCTTTTTTCAGAAACTTTAGACTTTTAGAAATGGTAGTATCGCTCTTATAAAAGTTGCACGGGAAAAAATTACGAATTCATCAACCGACATGTGCGCGGGGGAATCGATCGATTTAGGTGCAAGGCGTTGCGACATAAAGTTTGTGCACATTATATGAAACGACTTCGAAAAATTGACACGACTTTGCAATATCATTGCGAAAAATATGTAAAAGCAAAATGTTTTACGGAACGCTGCGCTCACTGCAAACTGGGTATCACCCAGGTATGAGAAATGCAAATTAGGCGTAAAATAAACTGATATTCGCGATCCAAAACTGGATCGTTGAATTTTATTTTATTTATGTGGAATTTTATTTATATTTTGCGGAAATCATCGCGCACGGTGTATTTTAAAGAAACATGGTACGCTACTGTCATTGCAATTTACATTCACTGCATTCAACATGTATTTTCTTGCTACTTGCTAATGTATTTCCTTCTATTTTGCATATATTTAAAAAATAGTATAATCTATATATTTAATGAGAGAAAGGAAAACGTGAGGGGGCGAACAATTGCCGTCCCTAAAATTAAGAGACCTAAAGACTATTTTTAAAAAATATCGCGCTTGAATCTTATCTCCTTTGTCATGTCTAACCCCTTTTGATAAAGAAAGGAGCACCGTCTAAGCCACCGATCGGATCTCTGAGAAGCAGTTTTTCGCCGCAGCTTAAGTCCAAGCTTATGGGACTTTCGGTACGAGCATATATGTATACGCGCCATTGTTTGAGATGTTTGCCGGTGTACGTTAAGCCTTTGCTTTTAAAATGGTGGAAAATTGATGTCCTCACACAAATCAATAATCGAACTTGGTGCTACAACTTTTCGTACCAGCACACGACGGTCTTTTGGGAACAATAAACTCTGCGAGAATGTAAAGAACAATGTGAGAGAAGCTTTTAAAGAAAAGACAATAAAATGAAAAGAAAGATGAGAGTTCTAAGTATTCGGAAATTTATTCAAGAAGCTAAAAAAACATATATTTGCATAAAAAGCATATAAAACATGTAAAATTAATATTTTTAATTATCTTATATAATGCAGAGCACTGAGATAACGAAATAATAATAAATGATACAAACACGATAATTGATATGAGATTCAGATTACCTTGCCTGCCGCGAAACGGCTGCTAAAAAACAGCATAGTAGGTCAAACTGTAATTGTGACATTTTATTAAGTGGTCTCAATTACAGTGTGCAATAAACAGGAACTTTCAAACGTTTCCGCGTGCACTTCCGTATTTCTTCCACAACTTTTGCCACGTCATCACCAACAGTTGTAAAAATAATGAAATGGTTGAAAGTATAGTGTACTATACGAAACTATGACATGCTTTTTTTGTAGCGTTAAAATTAATTTTTTATGATGTTTCAAAAATTAAAAAAAAAATAAAATAAAAAATTTAAAAAATAATAAAAAAAGATAATATATTGCAATAATAGATAAAAAATTTTTAATTTTTATTATATTTTAATAAAAAATTTTCAAGAAAACTGTAACCATTAATAAATGTTAATTTACTGCACATCTATATATTAATTTTATCATATACATATTATCTATCAGAGAGTAATGTTCATGTAAATGCAAAACGCTATTTAATAGCTGTCTCGCTTTACTGCCATCAATTCAATTTTATCGAATTGATCGTGTTAGCAAAATTTTAACTCTATTACATATGATTGGGGATGTTAATCCCATCGCAAGCGGTCCAATTTATTTAAAAATCAGTGATACATTATAACGGCGAAACATAAATTCGCCATCACGCGTTCACGCTCCATCGTATTTCGTTAAATCGCCCGACTCGGATTTATCTCGAAACCTTCTTGTTTTAACTCGTTCGAATCTAATGCTTTTTCAATAGAACAAAAATATTTTCCCTCCAGAGTCACTTAACTTATATGGAGAAAAAGAAATGCGAAGAGCATAAAAAAATACGGTTACGTTGACGATGCAAATTTTAATGTTAAAAAAAAAAAATTAGAAATTTACATATAAATGATGGATGCATATTTAGAAATACTTTTTTTCAGTATTTTTGCTCTGGTAAAACATAAATTGATTGTAAACAACATGCAAATTTCGATTTATGTTTTTTTTTTTTCTCTTCACGATTTTCCAGTGCAGAGGTTTCCCGATTTTATCTCGCCTCTACGTAGAAATATACATTAATAAAGCTTTTACGGTGCGGCCTTTCATAGACCGTATAAGCCAATTAATCCAGAAGTAGACCATAATATATCACCTTTGAACAGCAATTTTACTATTAATTTCCATTATGACAGCAATGAGCTCTTTTTGCAAAAGTACGCGTAGCCACTTAATTTCTGGCAGCACTTCGATCGGATGGACACGCACACGTCCTGTGCGACAGCTCTAACACAATAATAAACCCTTACGTGCCTCTACAAAAGTTCAATGATTAAAGTCAAAGGAAAATGCCTGCGACGTACTATCAAAGGATAATATTAATATTATCGCGTAATATTTTTATAGAAAAAAGGTCATATCGTGCAAAGCGTAGCACGTACGGATGTGATATAAAGTCATTCTCAAGTCCTTGACCATGAATGATAATCAATAATAAAAAAGCATTAAATAGAAAATCTGGATATTAATAAGCGAGCGATGAATCGATCTTGGAAACAACATGCATATAAAATCAAGTAGCATAAATATCGATAAAAAAGTTTTTTATATAAACTTGAAACTTTTTATTCAAAAAATGATGGGTTTCCAATTCTTCTTATCACATTTTGAGTTTCACCGATATCTCGCAAGAAAAAATCACAGCCATCAGATTTCAAATCGGAGAACTTCCGTAATCTTTTCACAAACTATAGTATTCTGCAAGACTTTCTGAATATTAATTTCAGTAATCTTCCAAGCTATTATAATAACAGTTTGCACCACAAGTATGAACGAATGCAACTGCATATATATATATATATATATGTATATCCGTATTTGTGTAAGATTCCTTGTAACAATGCACAATTAATGTACGCTTTTATCTCAAGCAAACACTTTTATCTTTTCCACGGAACTATTTCCAGCTAAATGCAAAATTACGATTTTTATGATTTTTGAAGAAACGATATAAACGAAACAAAATGATAAAAGAGATGTAAAATCGCAATCTAAAAAAAATTATAATTGTTACTTGTAATCACAATTATTTATGACATAGTTCCAAAATGTTCCGTGTACACTATATATGTATAAACAATTTTCCTTCGTTATTTGTCGATTTGAAAATTATTCGTCAATATGATATCGGTGGATTATAGCGGAAAAGTTAAACAGATTAATGCGTCGCGCAAACAAGATGATTTAATTGTAGAAACAATCTCTCTCTTAATCACTTTTTGAATATTATAAATTATTATTAATGTCAAAAATTACGAGGAAATATGATTTCTTTATTCCAAGCAATTCCAAGCGATGATTCAACATTACGCATATCTCTCTCTGTTTTGGCTTAATACTGTTATTTAACATCTCTCTGTCAACACATCACGTTTCACACGTTCCTGGAGTAATGCGCGAACCTGGTATAAAGAATTCGGCAAACCGACGTGGAATGTAGGATGCGGGAGAGAAAAGCGCGATTCGTTGCGAAAAAAAAAAAAGGGGTATTTAGCCAGATGATATTGCATTATATGCATCGCTATTTGTAATTAATTTAATTGAAGCAAACATTTCTTTATCCTTTTTATGTATTTTACTGCGGATATCAAAATACATTATTATCGACATTTTCTAATTACATTTTTCCATGAAACCAAGATTCGCTGCGTCTGCATATCGGATATTCGTCAATCGGATCCACGTTTCGGGTGTCTTATTCAAACGCAACGACGCTCGTACAATGTGCGTCATAAATCTATCCGATTCCGATATTTATACGCGCATCTTGTTTGCTGCGATGCTAAATCTCCGCATCTCGGAGATTAATTCCCGTCTCGGCCTACTCCAGTCTCCTCCATGCTAATGCATGCTGCAATTTGTATAATTTCGAAATGGGTTAAGCACGCGTCGGAGCATCCGAGGTCGATAACTTTTTCCTCCGCGATAGAATGTCGTTATCTGCACGTGCTCTTCCGCAACGACGCTCATTCCCAAGTACTCACTTTACATTTTAATGTCTCCGGAGCCACGTCGACATCTCGAAACGCCACCAATTTCATGGACCTTTCCATTGTAAACCCGCCGACGTACGAGTAACCGTACGTCGAGCCAAGTCTCCCGGCGAATATCCATACACTTCTCTCTATCGACTTTTTTTTTTTATAGACAATCGGAATAGTTGCAAACTCGGCTTTGACGTATAATCTTCCATAATCGCATGCGCGGTTCAACAATAGGATACCAATTCCAATCGGATGAATTTCAATGCTGATGACTTCAATCATGAAACATAGCGTAAACGGCATTAAGCGCGGCTACTGAAGCGTTACGATGCCACGATAATTGATGTAATTATATACAAACTGATTCGCAGTTATCGTTCATTCCTTCCAATAGTTATCCGAAATAGAAAATGATCGATATACACCTCGGATCATTCTATATATGATATCGGAAATGAAAAAATTTCTCTCTAACGCGCGGAATTTATATCTGGCGAATCGTGCTCTTAGAACAAACATGATATTTTTCATCGTGGAAAAATATCTAAAATAAAGTAAAAACTTGGAAAAAATAAGCTCTCCGGCCTTTACTCGTTACAGGATATGATAAAATAAATTTTGGAAAGAAATTTATATCTTATTTGTATAATTTGACGTATCAATATATAACACTTAACATAATTTTCGCTATTTTCTTTATAATTTTTTTAAGCTTCAACAGAACCACGATACAGTAAAAATACATTTACCTTTTACTTCAAACATAATCACTTCTTTTTTTTAAATTTTTTACCAAAATTAAGATTAAAGATTCTATTAAATGTGCTATTAATAAAGGAGTGTACATTAACAACTCTCACTGTATTTAGCAAATCGTTACACTTAACAAAGACGACGAAATACACGTGTAATATTTTGCAATGTCGTATTTGCGTGGTTTCCTTCATGCAAGAAGTTTCGGCCGACGAAAACCGAGGGGAAACTGCGAGTACTATCAAGTGTAATAATTACCATTGTTACAGCCCGTTTCTGTGAGCGTAAAAACTTTATGCATACGTGGCAGAATTTAACTACGAGCGTGCTACTAATTATCAGTAGCGTCAAATACGACTAAAGCTCGACAAGCTTTTCAACCGACTGTTTTCTCGACAGCAAAATGCTTTTTTAGCATATAAATATTGCCGTACTTTGATAAAGATTTAGAAATATTATTTTAGAGCAATACAATATTTCCGACAAATTGATTCTTTTAATATTTATTTGCAGCATTCAATTTTAAATAAATGAGAAGCTATTTTTAGAACAATCAAATTATAAAATATTCAAAAAAGTGATAAAAATCGAGATAAAATATTTATTATTAACAGCATGCACGAATCTGTCCTCTCACAAATACAGAAAAAAATTTTAGTAACGAAATTCACATATACATATACAAAATATACTCAAGGTTACACATATATATATATATATTAAAATATGCAATATATAAAATTATAAATAAAATTCCTGAATTTTATTGCGAATTATAGATTGTCCAAAACGAGCCTATAACTACGTTCTTTTAATTTCCCTGTTTCATTTATTCATTTTTTTTTTTCTAATCAATATCACGAATAGTATCGCGAAGAGAAGTTCAGTCAATCATTCTATGTAATATTCATAAATTTGCTCAGCCGTTTCGCGTACCTTAATGCAAAAAAAGTTTCGCTGGAATCTCTATAGCGAGATAAAAATAGAATATAAATGATGCAGATACGTGCGATTAACCTGGTGCAAATTTCCGGTCGATTTTTCAATGAATCCCGGCAGCTGAATACATAAAGCCAAAATCACTTAAACTATACTAAGGCCGCAGAAATTCAATCGACAGTGATGGACATATCCGTGTCCGACCGATAAATCACTGTTTGTAGATATTCGTGCAGAGCCCATAAATCGTAATTCTTCCATGCTGGGATATGGCATACGTTCTCTCGATCTCGTGAGCATCGGCTGTTACGAAAAGTTATTATGAATGTGTTATCCCGTATCTCTTCCTCGCTACCTATTGTAAGATAACGAAAATGTTTTTTTCTTTATTCGTTTTCGACGGACACAATAATTTGAAAAAAAGAAAACATAGTGGAAAATAAAACTACGAAAGATGAGTAGTGGCGATTTCATAATTGCAGATATCGACAGAATTAATAGTAAACAAACAAACGATTTGACAGCTCGGTAAACAAGGGAAATTTATTAAGTCTATACGACGAGAAAAAAAATGCCGAGAAGTTTGCCGAGTTATTTTTGTTCTTACTTAAGATGTTAAACTGCAATAGTTCCTTGCTTTAAAACTCGCTCCTATCGTTGAATTTAATTGTTGTAGTACGTTGTTTACATTATACATATTTTTCTTTTCATAACAATCAAGTTTATATTTTTGCAGAATGTATCTCTCCCAAAATCCCGTATACATTTTTCCAAAACAATATGAGCTAATATTTAAAATGGATATACACTTGGCGTGTATCGTCTCTTAGTGTCCATTAGTCCTCCTCACGAAAAACTTTTCCAATGTTTGTTAATTAATCGGATGTGTATTTATTTTGTGCGTATTCATTTTCAATCATCAAAAACGAATCAGAACGATCTTAACTCCAGTCACATGCGCGATAGTATTTTAAATTAAATTTTTATTTACACATTCATACATAGATATTTTTCTCGTGCAATAACAAAAACAATTTGATAGACAAAGAAATAAAAAAAAAAAATAGAAAAAAAAAGAATATTTCTATCTTTATTTTTTCACCTTTCCTTGGATATATTTATTTTCGGATACATTTTTTTTTTTTTTTCAATTTATATTTTACCATTTTAATCATACTATGCTAGATCCATGAAAATAGTTTTATAAAAGAAAGAAAGTGAGAGAAAGAGTAACAAGTATATATTGATAAAAAATAATGAATAATGTATAAAATTTCTTATAAAAAATAAATTATATTCTAGATCGATAACTTGCCTTTAGAGGATTAAAGAGGAAAAAATGAACCTCATTTTCTTTATGTCATTATGATTACTTTCTCATATTACAAAAGTGTTAGCCTCAGAGCCCGAGACTACGTAGCGTAATATCGCTAATATAAAACGCGACGATTTTTCTCTCGCAACGTTTTTACAATTCAATCCGGTATGTCGACAACGTTAACAGCAACTGCTCTTGCAAAAATCATGGTTAATATCGGAAATGTATTTCGAGAAAAAAAGAAAAAGCACAATCCGTGTTTTTTTTTTATAAACTTTTGTGCAAAGTGCGGAGATGAATTTTCTCTTTCGAAGAAACATTTCAAGGCGGGATAAGCGAATGAAGAGTCATCCTGTAATACCCGAGCTGAGAGCGGTTAAACAAACTTCACACACATGCGAGAAGAGAAACGAAGAAGAAAGCGTAATGCGATTCTTCTCGACGTTCTCCATTACTCCCCACTTACATTAGACGTAATATTTACACAGTGCTACACTATATAGTTTCAGTATCCAATTCTTACTCGAAGCGATTTATCGGGTATATCTCGTGTCCACAAAAATCAGTTTTATTTCCTCTTTAGGATATTAATTATCAAATAATTTCTTGATCATCTTTCTTTTTGCAAGACTTTCAGCAGTTTTAAAAAAGATAAACGCTTGACAGAGAAAGGGGAGGGGAAAAATATAATAAATTATAAAAAAACTAATATATATATATATATATAAAATAATTCATAGAATTTTAAAGCTTATGGTACATGAAACATGATTATAAAAGCTCTTCAATACGATCATGTGTATCGCGCGATAAAGCAATTTATTTCCTGATTACGTTTTCGTCGAGAGCAATATCGATATTTAGAGATTGCCAACTGAATTTCGCGAAAGATTTTACCATTAAATCCGCCCGTGTATGTTTCCAGGTAGCGGCGAACCGTGGCTGAAAAGCGAAAAGTACGTCGAACTTGATGAGGAGGCTCAGCTACCATGCGTACTGAAATCACCGCAATGCGAGGGTCTGCACAGCATTAAGTGGTACCGCGGACCCACGAGGATTTTCATTTTCAGCGAGGATGCTGGAATTATACGCGGCAATAACGACATCGCTGCCAGGTAATTAAAGTATTACATTGACGTAAATGCATAATGCAAACGAATTTTCTGCGCTTGCGACTTAAATTAATTAGAGAGAGAGAGAGAGAGAGAGAGAGAGAGAGAGAGAGAGAGATGATTCTGTTGCATATTTTAAAGAAAGAAGAGACTTTCAATGCTGCTCGATATTTACTTTTTTATCGCACACTGCGGTAAAAAATACACTAAAAGATATAAATTTAATATACTTGCAGTACAGATTTTATTACCAATATCGTAATGTCTGATGAAAAGCAAATAAAAAAGTGTCTTCTTGGATTTTCAAAATGTTATTATATTAAAGAAATATAATTTCTTTCTAATATGTGTTTTTAATATTTACAGACGTTTGGATAAATTTCAAAACACGTACAATTTTTATTTTTCATTGTAATGCAGGTGTACTCAGAATGTAATTTTATCAAAGTCTATAAAATTTCTCAAGATATTATTGTTCTCGTTAACATTCCTAGAATTTCTATCGCTTCGCCAAACGATGTTAAAGGTACTATGTACACCATTTAAAGTCGCGTATTTTTAAACTCTCTACGGTTTTGGTACTTTTTTATGGTTTCTACGAAATTGTTACTATCACGATTATGCCCAGATTCATTACTCTGTAATTGCATTTTGTGGTTCACAGACTATATTTGAAAAACTCAACTGAGTCTTTTAGCTTCAATGTGTGATGTTTGTTAAACAAATATGTATACACTTAGGTATTTAGAGCGTAAAAAACTTTCCCGATTGATAATTATCACAAACTTTAATTGTTTGAATAACATCCCGACAGTTGACTCGATACTATTTTGCACACAAAATCATTGTCAAATATTTATAATATGATTATAAAATTTATTGTTGGAAAAAATAGGAAAATTTGAATACTTATTCGCGTAACTAAAGCGGTTTCCATGCCTATAACAGGCAAACTATTCGATTTAAAGTAACACGATTAATATAATTAATAGAAAAACGCAGTCAGATTAGCCGTTAATAAACGGAAGCTTTCATTTAATTCAATTAGCACCTTTCAACAATCATCCTATTCTTTCTCTTCACTTCGCATGAATAGTCGGATTTGGATCTGTACACTTTGCTTTTTTGTAGGAACACAAGTGTTATCAGCAAAAACAGTTTTTACACGAGAGAGAAAATAAAAAAATTCCTATAGTATACGATAAAAAATTATTGTTACATATATACGCATAGTTACGAATATACGCGCGACTGCGCTTTTTTGTGAGAACAAAAATATTAGCAACAATAGTTTAAATCCCAGAGAAAGAGAATAAAGAATTTCCACATACATGAGAAAATCGGAATACACTGTATCTGTCATTTGTTCAGCATAACGTATACTCGCTGCAGATCCATCAAAAAATAACGACGAGAGATCATGTGCAGTGATACGATCACAAAGGATAAACGGTTGATGAAAGATAATTCATGGAAATCTTTCTATGTCCTTTAATTTTTTTTTTTTTAATAATACAGTACATGAAGTATAATGAAGTTTTTGCTTGCAAATTTGTATTTACTTTTTTCTGAGAGATTTACCTTCTTTAATGTATATATAATAATGAGTATATATATAATTCTTTTATTACAAGATAAATTGTCTTATACTTCGATGGTATTTTATTTTATGCTATTATATTCGAATCAATTTCAATTACGATCTAATATAGTAATTTCACAAAAGACTTGCTTCTTTATTTGCTAGTATTTAGCTCTTTGATACATTTTGCGGCAAAGATCTTTGATAGAGACAATATTCTTTGTGACGAACACTAAATTCCTTTTGCAATATATTCCATAGGTCTGTCAAAGCCTTTAATGAAATGTTATAACAGCAGTGATATTGTCAAACGCGATATTTGCATTGTAGTGCATTTTGCATAATTGAATTGATATTTGATTAAACTGCCGTATTACATAAATAATAAATAAATAATATTGTAAGCTTTATCTATTCATTGTGTAATATTCTAAATTAATATATTAATGTTAAATTTTAATTTTTTATGTATTTTATATTAAATTTTAACATATTATATTTCATTTAAAATATTAATATATTAATTATATCAGGTAGAGAATATTAATTAATTATAAATTTCACGGTTTAATACAATCTCGACTTTTTATTATAAAAACTCTCTTTAATTGTAAGCACTTATTGATGTAAATACTATCAATAAAATTGCAACTTGATAATTAATTATTATTTTTAAAAAAATTAAAAGATGGATATTATAGATGAAACTTATTTAAAACTTTGCAGGTATTATAGCGGAACAGTCATGCCTTCCTTTTTATCCGCGTAAATTTATTTTCCCTGTCATATGGATTAAAGGCAATTACAGGCAAAATTTATCCCTGCACATCATTCGCGCGCGTGCTACAGCGAAGCTTTATAACCAGTAATTGTATTCGTGAATTAAATGCATTCACATTGCATTTGTTCCATCGAAACGCAATATAGTTTGGTGGACACGATGCGTAAAAATTTCCTTTTAATTGCAATACCCCACAATTTAGTGAATATTCCAGTTTAGTAAAGCGTAAAGTACGTGTCTTTCATCATTCGATTTATACATAACATGCCTGCAATTCAAGATAAAATCAAAATACACAAAAATTTTGGCACATGTCCAAGAGGAAATAAATTTTGTCGATACGATATGAGTTGTAATATCGCAAATCATGTTAGTTAAAATACGCAAATATTACGCTCTTACAATGTAAATGCAAAATATGTGTTCTTTTTTGTGAAATATTTTATAATACGGTGCACTATTATCCAGATGGAATCTGGATTTGGACCTTGACTTATGTATGTCGTATCGTCGCATTGTTATTATATTATACATCACAAAAAATATTTAATTACATATTTTTTTTAACAATATTATTAAAAACAAATGTGAATGATATTTTTGAAAAACACGGTTATTCACACTTATTCATACGAAATCACTATTAATGTTGCGTGCATTTTCTTCAAAGGGAAATTTCCATGTGTCCAAAAGATATGTTGCGTAAATATAAAAATATAAATATATAATAAATATATAAAAAATTGTTTTAAATTGTACACATGCGAGGTATATTTAAAAAAAAATATATATATATATATATATAATCAAGAGATATCATTTCTAAAATACTTATTTATATTTAAATTAACTTATTTAAATACTTACTTCAATAACGTCGATAATCGAATTAAGCTCGACGCGCAAGGGGAATACAGTTTCATGCGGCATGATTAGCGATCCGACACATTGTCGTACCAACAATGCGCTAATGACGTCGTAAACGGTCCGTCGGTCAAACAACACGCCGAAATGTCGGTTAATTAACGATCGCCTGCATTTCATACCAGAATTCGTGGCCTGCAAAAACAATGATTCGTCACACGCGATGCGCTTTATCTGAAAAACGAGAAATGAAAGCAGCGCGGGCTGCACTTGGAAATCACTTTAATCCGATTAAAGAGAGAATATATATGTATTGTCATATATGTATATAACGTGTAAAAATGGCTATGTCCATTGTTACTTTGAATAAGTGCTCCCGTATGTTTATGAAAAAAAGAGAGAAAAGCAATTTATATAAGCTATTTCTCCGCAAAATGCGCGTTCTTGCGAACTTTACTTACGTCTTTGCATGACGGCGCGGTTGTGAGCAATCAACTTGATGGAGATGTAAACTGAATCGAACTACGGCGAGTTCAATAGAGACGCTGAATGTATCGACTATTGTACTTATATGCGTCTATGGGACATATTCTATTGACGGAATATCGAGCGTGACCTATATATATACATTGACTGTTCGTCTGACCGTCATTTACGCCACATAAATGACGAGACCTTCGGCTGAGATTTATTTCTTGTCATATATTAATTTACAAAAATGCCATTATGTTTGATTGAGGGCATTCAAAAAATTTCCACAGCACTGTATTAAAGATGCAAATTATTTATGCATCCAATTATATTGTATCTCATTAATATTTTCAAAATATAATACTCGCACACATACATGTATGCACACACATGTAGATACATCGAACATATAACATGTACAGATAATATGTAAATAGAATCGAACGGAATAGTGCGCGTCATATGACGATAACATCGCCACCTTATCGTCGTGAATGGATTACACTGCTCAGTTGGGATAACGAGCAGATTAATTTCATTGATTACCCGATTTATTATCCGGTGTTAATCGCAATTTGAGATTGGCATTATGTAAAGTTATTATACTTGCATCGGCATTAATCATGTATCCCGGCCTAATATCTATCGTCATTAATAAAACGCACGAACCTTCAATGTATTCATGTGAAAATTATATAATATTATAATTAGCAATACTAATTACACAAAAATTTTAATCGATATACCGTACCGGGGGAGATTTATTGTAAAATTTATTTACACCTTTATTACTTGCAAAATGTGTTTGTTTATAATTAAAAGTTCGTTAACCAAATCACGTTTTCATCATATTTTATTATCATTTTTTTCTTTTGATACAAAATTGCAGAATTATTCAACCTGCGTTACATTGTATAAAATCTTTCAAATCTTTCAAATGTTATTAAAGTTTCTCATCGATAAAAAGTTAATTTAAGCAATTATTGATTTTATTTTCAAGTCATTTGCGCACGTTTCTCTTTTCAATTTTCTAAATCATTCTTCACAAATTCCGTTATGAATGTTTCAGGGCTGACATAGAATATTCGGCGAATTCGTCGAAAACGCATCTGATAATACCTAAGGTCCGGCTAGAAGACGAGGGTCTCTACAAGTGCGAAGCCACGTATCTCGCGGTCAACCGCGAGTGCAACAACGTGCAGCACATTATCCTTAACATCACGGGTAAGCTGCATTACATTGTGCTACAACGCTACCGGATTAACATTTTCGGAAGTAAATTTACATTTTTATCAAATTGAACATGATTAATATTGAAATTTGTACTCTCACAAATATGTAGAAGATACGGAGATATGCGATAGCATGAACCCCCCCTCCCCCTCCCCCCACCCCGGCATTTTATACGGAGTATAGAAAGATTTTACGGATAATTCATAGAAAGAGAGTAATACCGAAAGATTTACTCTGAAGCCATTTCAAGAAAACTTTTCGCGCGATGTTGTCTTAAATCAGTGCTGATATTTCTAAACCGTGATCCGTTTATTATGTAATCTCTTTAATACATTGACAATACTATGACATAGTCAGTGCAACGCGATTGCAAGTGGCTTACATTGTCGATAAGGCTGTAGAAAACTCCTTTTATATCGCGCTCCTTTTATATTCGGAAATCTGTCTACTTTATTTTTATTACACTACATTGCTCTCCTCCTCGTGTTATTATCCGGTAAATTTGATGCGATATTTCTCGAAAATAATATCGTGTGACAGATTACAATCCATTCACGCCTCTAGCGTATCATATGGTACATGGAAATATATTTACACTGTACTGCAGTACAGGGTGAAAACAGCATGTGCAAATCGGAACATTGCGCAAGGTTTCGCGTTCAATAAATCAGGCAATGTTTATTTCACACTAACGGTTAAACGCGATCGTTCTCGCCAATATTTCAATTTTACACGATACCTTCGAACACGATGGACAACTCGTTACGGATGGACCTTTTACGGGATTGCCAAGCAACGATGTGTTTCGTCTCAGCACACTTTCGTATTTCCAAGATAGAAATGTCATTTACATTTTGCGATCACTTTGCCGTCAACCAATAACTCTCGCGAATCAAGTTTTTTTTTTTCTTTTTCATTGTATAAACAACAATTATTCGAGGTAAAACAAAATGCTCTTATAATATTAAAAGACAAATAATCAAATGCGCAGACGGTGCCTGAAATATTTTACAAACTTTGAAATACTTACTTATCTACGGTGTGATTTTTCTTCGACTCAAGAGTTTCTCCTAGTCCCAAATGTTTTTCTACGATTATCCGCGCTAAGTCAGTTTGTAACACGCGAGATCGAAAAGTATAAAAGAGCATACACCAAGTCGAGCGCGCCAAGTAGTTAATTTTCACGGAAGCTGTAACCATGGTTGGCGATCTGGGTTAAACCCACATTAAATTATACATCGATAGCTCAAGTTAGACCCGATGACTTTCTAACTCAACGAAGAGTTAATATCGACAAGTTTTGGGAACAAAGTTACACTCTCTCGTCGGCGTATAATCTCACGTATCTCGGGATAAGTGGAATCATTTGCTTCAACATTCTTGATTTAACGTTTATATTAATGTTATAAACGCATTACCTTACAAATCCGTTTGACGGATAGGCATCACTTACGCGCAATACTATTTAATTTAGGTTAATGCGTCGTAATCACTATGGTCGCGGTTTACCTCTCTGCTAACTAATCTCATATTAAATCTGTATGAAAGTGAAATTCTTGGGAATTAAGGGATGGGTCAGAGGAATTTTGGCAAAACGCGCAATTACGAAACGTTTAAATATTTAATATGCATACAATATGTATGCCTTTTATGCGAGCGCAATTTTCCATGAAAATGTTTATTAAAATTTAAATATTAATTTGAAAGTATAGAGACGAGTAAAGTATAGAGAAAATATAAAAGGTAAGTAAGGTGTACATTTTACATATTTTTACCAGAGATAAAACAAATAAAAGCTGTTATGAGAATAACATTTTTAACAAATGTACTTTATTAAAAACAAATTAATAAAAAATTAATAAAAAAAAATATATAAATATGAAAAATATTATTTTTCGAATATTATTCAAGCTTCCTCTCCCGTAAGCGCCAGAAAAGACATTAGCGTCGGAAAGAGCATTAGTGGTTCCTAATTATCCTGCGGGAGTTATAGGGTTAATTGCGCTATTAAGTAACTCCGTAATAAGACTTCCATTTAAATTTTTGATAAGGAAAGATTCCTTCCTAAATTCATCAGAGAAAATCTTCCTTCTACCAACCACGAGCTTTTCCGGGATATTCTCTGTTTAAATGTTTTTGTATATAGTTATTGCATTTAGTTATTCTATATATTATCTCGAGTTATCTCTCTCTCCCTCTTTGCAAGTTTATGAAGAACGAGACAATTCCTCTGGCGCGGTTTATTCAATAAATGTAACGATTTTCAGCGAGCCGTCATCGCGACGTGAATAGCATGTGTATCACCTATTGTACAATATATGTCCGAGATTCCGGCTACTGATCTGTCTTCTTCGCTGTCGTGCGCCATGCCTCGCGATATCATGGCAAGTTAAACGAGTAAGGCGGAGAAGTTTTCAAGTATAATCGCGACATAGTACTTATATACACACGCGCGCATAAGCTTTATTCAGGAACTTTCATTCCCCATTATGAAAGATGCTATTCTTCCCCAAGTTTCACACATAAGAGTGTCTAGGCAGCACCATTAATTTTTATATGAATCTACTTAAAAATATAAATTCCTGCACTTTTCCTAAAATTTCTCAATTTACGCAATGGAAATTAAACAAAATAAGGATCTTATTTGTCAATTAAATCATGTAATGTTAAAATAATATATGTTGATAATTTTTTTTAATAAAATGTATTTTTATTTTATATATAATCATGATTTTACATTTTGAAATGTGTTTAAAAATGTCAAGATAAATACTATAAATTTTCTGCAAAATATGACGTTAGTATTTTTCTTGAAAAATTGTTTTCTTTTTACTAAAAAATTTAGATGAGTAGACATGAGTTGTTTTAAACTCACATGATTCAATTGTCCTTTTATATTTTTCATTATTTATTGTTGTCATTATTACATTATTACTTACACAAATTTGCAAAAATATATGAATAGGAGAAATAGATGGCAGATTTGTTCGAAGAAAGGAACAAGGACAGCTTCATCATCAATTCTCATCACGAAAATTTTTAAATAAGAACGTTTCTTTCGTACGGTCATGTCCGGAGATTTTCTCCAAACTTTTTATCGTTTTGATTGCACAGTCAATTGAAACACGAAAGAACTTGGGAAAAGTTGCTCTTGATGCATAAGTGATCGCGACCTCAATTTCTCGAACTTAAACCGCTGCCTTGCGAGTTTATATCGAGCTGCTCTCCTGTAAAGACGTGTGTTGAATTCTGTCACGGAATGTAACATTGCTGCGTTTTCGGATATTTTAGGACAAAATAAAGCGCTCCAATATCTCGGATATTACGTACAAGAGATATGCGTTATCACTTTCAATAAACATTGCAAGCTAAAAAGAATGAAGATATTTTTCAAGCAAAATTAATCTTAAGAATATTACATTTTGAATGTTCTTTTTACCTTGTTATCTTTCTTTCTCAAGGTTACTTTATTTTAATAAAACACTCGATTAATATTTAAAGATGAAATAATAAGTTGAGAAAACAAACAACGTCTAAATAAGTTCTCATTAAAAGAAGAAATCGTAAATTTATCTAAAGGTTGTTTGGTTAAGCTGCTCATAAATTCTCGTTTACTTAATTGGGTATGATTGTCAAATCAGCAGTTCAAAATTGATGAATAATTTCAATAAGCTTTACTTAGTTTTCTTCGCGCGCAGGGCAATTGTTTTGCATTATGACCACGGTCGCGTAGTAGAAAAGAGAAAAAGAAAAGTTAAAATAAGAAAAATACGTAACATTATTTTTCTTTAAACGCAATTTCTAACAGCCATAACTATATCTTGTTCAAAATAGAGATAAAACTGCACAGAAAAAGAACCATGTATTTTAATTAATGGCAGTAAAAATACACAATTTATTGGCTTAAATATCCAACTACAAAATAAATAAAATGTGAAATAAATGGACATGCATTTTTCATAAAAATTTCATAAATAAAAACTAGCATGTTGTTACATTTCTTTGTTTAAAAAAAAAGTTAAAAATGATAAATAGTTTTATTTTAAAAAAATATAAGAAGCTTGAATATATGTATGTATGCATAACATATGATATATAATCAATATAATATTATAATAATTTGTGTATTTATATATCAACGTGAAAGATGTCTCAAATTCGAAAGTGATGATAAAAGTAAAAGTGTTTACAAAAAAAAAAAAATTAATATGATCCACGGTGGAGTCTCAATCCATCTTAATTTTCGAAAATTGATATTTACGAGCGACTAAATAGCGCCAATTTTGATAAAATACGGGATATACGTCGTAGCCATTATAACGCAACGAGGTAGAGCGACGATGTAAAAGTAGCTTGCGAGCTTTCCTGCGACAGGCGTCGACATTAATCTACATAGAGGAGCACAGGACGAAGCTGCGCGCACGAAACGATATCGCGTATTACATCCGTGCGTGTATTCACGCGTCGGGAATTATCCCGACACCTCATTTCAAATAGAAACATTACTCAGCAGATTTATCGTCAAATAGATAATGTAAGGAACACGCATGTTAGTAGGACTAGAACAAAGATAACGATTTTCAGATTCCATCTTTTTTTTTTTTTTTAATATCGTCAATACGAATTTTATGAAAAATTAAATTATTTTATTACAATAAAATGGAAAATTTTACAAGAGAGAGAAATACAATATATACTAGACCCTAGAATGCTATTTCTTCTTTTGTCCGAAAAGATACGAATGATTGCGATATTTTCCTTTGAAACATCGTCGAACCCGAACGTCGTGAATTCAACGTCGACGAAAGTCATATTAAAGTTACCTTCGCGAATTCCGAAATGTAAAACGTCCGGTTTCTCGTTTCGTTGAATTAAAAAAATTTCTCTTAAATCGATTCTCTTTTCCGTTTGCATCGGCATCTATTATAGCAAGATCGAAAAGACTGCTGTAGTTATTCTGCATTTTTACGCAATGTGCTATCGCTAAGAATAGGAAAAGTCATATCAAAGAAAATTTCTGATCAATTGTAAAAGTTAATGAGAAAGATCGACATTTTTGTAATACTAATATAGAGTTAAAATTTTTATGTAATACAATTTTCCATTCATTTAAATTATAATTAAGGAATGATAAACTGTATATAAAAGGAACCAAAGGGTGAGATGAAATTCAGACACATAAACCTTTAACAGAACAATAGAATATATTTCTATATACACTTCGCCTTTTCGTGAAAGATCAGACAATATATGTATCTGAATATTAAGCAAAACTATTGTCAGAATTGCTATGTATAGTTCGTACTCTTATAAGCGATATCGTGAATTATAATATCAATGAATTTCATCCAGTGCTATTGGATAGATGTTGAAGAAAGAATAATTTTGCGCTCTCTTTTGCTATTGTTAATTAAGGAAATATCATTTTTAACTGCCTGATAAAGACATACGATAAAAGATCGCAAAATAATCGCTTCTTTTGAACTCGCTTTTCTCATTCCGAGTAAGAAATACCCGAGATACTACAGAAACCATCTTATAACAAATATCGTGGAAGCTACTTGCGATCTAATGACGTCTCTCCTGCTCTTTCCCCATTCTCAAAGTAATCTCTTTTTACAGTAGTGCAAAGTTGCCGTTGTAGCTGTGGATCGTTGAGGCGACTTTAAAAGCCATTTTCAAGTATATTATTCATAAACTTTATCGCCGATGGAGTGCTTGAACCGAATCATCTTTTATCATAATTTTCTGAGAATGGCAGAACGTGGCAATGACAAATCTGCTATGGATCCGGCGATGCGCGAGAAGAGAGATTTTCGACCTAAATCTCGAAATTCCTTTCTTTCTTTTTGCAATTAAAAAGAACCAGGGATTTCGTTGCAGCTGTCATCGAACGCACAGCTGTCTCTATGTCAACGATAGTTGTCGATATTTCGCATCCGAGGTTTGTCGCCCACAACGAAATAATAATTACAAACTGTCCGCGATGGCGGACAAAAGTGAATTTACTTAATTCGTAGCGAGTCGCATTCATTTTCCGTAATGCAAGAAACAATCGGAAAACGCGAGCGCGTTTTCCAATATCCATTATAGCAGGCCACTGCGGTGACCGCCACTTCGAACTATTCACAATCGCGCGAAAACAATCGACCGAATGACCATTCGAATTACTGGTCAAGAATTAATGCCGTCGAGAGAGCGACTTCTCTCGTCTTGTAATAATAGGGCGACAATTTTTCAGCGAACGATCGATTTTAATAATTAAAAAAGATATTTTTGCGAATTTTAACATTAATAATATAAAATCATTTTACTTAGAAAAAAATGTTGCTTCCATTTCTGCTGACATTGTGTATATGTATATTTAAGATGCAAAAGTTTCTCGTTTTTGCAACTATGCGCACCAGCTGCCGTACATTCTCGGTTCTCGCATTAACTAAGTAGATTTTTAATCTACAATAGCAGAGTAGCGTTTTTTTCCCGGTATTACAGAATTATACACCTGGAGGGAACAATCCGCTTGACGAACTACAGTTCTCACGGTCGCAGGTAGATTTACATTATTTGGCATTTGCCAAGCGAACTTTATCTCATTTAATTTAACAAAGGTAATGTTTTACGATTTAATCTTTGTAGAAATTTGTATCGTATCTCTACTTACGAAATACGTATCTCTATTATGTTCAGAAAAACGAGCTGTTAAATTTACAGAAATCACCTACTTTTCCATAATTTTCTCAAATTTACTTAGCATATTTTTTAAAATATTAATAAAAAGAAGAGAGAAACAGATTTATCAAAACTTATTTCAGCTGAATAATTTTAATTATAATTATATAAAGAAAATTTGTTTCATTATATAAATTTATTATAAAAAAAGTTATTGTAATCTTCCACTCTTTTATTTGATAATACTATTTATTTAAAAAAAAAAAGTATATTGTATATTAAGTATTGTATATTAAATAAAATAACATTATAGAAAATTTTTATGTATATACATATATAAAAGAATTTTCAAGGGAGTTTAAAAAATAAACCTGAAATCAGATATTAATATTTTAATATTTTAATGCAGCTAAAATATATAAATTTAAAATCCTGTAACCGCGAAAGCTTTTATTATTCACGAAGAAATAAACATATTTTTCAATGTTTTCGTATGATGTATAATAATTTAACATAATTAAAGGCAGCAAGAGATAAAAATATCATTAAAAATTAGAATAAAATATCTTATTTAAATAACATCTTTATTCTCTGAATTTTTACGCTTATAGCAGAAAAATATTGTAATTAAAAGCTATTATTAAAAAAAAAAAACAGCATATTTTTTACATACACATAACTGTCATAAAATTACTTACAAAAATATATATTTTTATATGATTTAAACATCACCTAATGGATTAATTTTCTGTAATAGCTTGGAATCATAAAATATTTAAAAGATTAAAGACAAAGGTTATTTTAAAATTTCAGGTTTTGAAAATTCGGATATAAAATATGGCAAAAATTTAACAAGATATCATCAATTATTACAACGACATGCCTAAGTATTTTCAATGTGTCGCGCGAGCAATGATTTAGTTTGCAATTTAGCTGAATCATTTATTAAGTAAAGGTGAATACGAATAGTTGCGATCGGTTAGAAGAGCCACTCGACTCAATTCAAATCTTATGAAGTACCACTTGTCTCGCGACCGACCCAATTAAACCTTCTCCACAGCTGCAAATTGTAGCCTTCGAGAATATGGAGCATAAAGTTAGCCAGCGAGCTTCTGATTGGATGAGCACCCGTTATAGCCTATTAACTACAACTCATTGTGATTTAATGTGATTTGCATTTTATTAAAGCACGCGTCAAGAGTTATTTCGAATAGCGAGTTGTATAATTAACGCAAAATCGTTCTCGAAGACTTCTAATCTACTGGAATAAATTCAAATGTTTAACGTCAAGGCATTAGCCTCTAACGATATAGAGTATGGAGGTTATTTAATTTAATTTATTGTATTCTAAATTTGAATAAAAGGAAAAAATATTGTTCTGCAAAAATAAAAGGTTTATGTAGCAATTCGTTAACGAATTAACGAACTTAACGAACCGCGCGTGTCGCGTTTCATCATATATATCGATTGACAATTTGAAACTCGTTAGTTCATTTTATAATAAATCTCTCTTTTGCTCTGCAAAATATGATATCTTTGCAAAAAGTCTCATCTTTACAGCTTATCATTATATAAAAATATTGAACCGTACCAACTTATTGATATCATATTTCGATAAGGAAACGCAATTTTTTCCGATATTGCAGGAAAGCAAAGGGAAGTAACTTTTGTTTCATTCTGTCATGTATCAGCGGCGCATTGACGTAATTTCCTCGACTCACCAAGGCAAATTAAAATTACATCGCGATGACGTGAACGCGAACGTAAAAATTTACAATTTCGCCAAGAGCGTCGCCCGCGAATTCGCGAGATGAGTTTCGCTGAAAAGAGTTATTTTGATATTACAAAATGCACCACACACACATATATATGCAGATAGAAAATATAATACAAGAAAGAAGTGATTACTCTCGCGTAAAAATAAATCGAAAATGTTGAATAAAATCTTTTCGTATCAAGCTCATCATTTTCGAGAGAATTGATTTTAAAATTTGAACAATTGATAATGCATATTCAGCTTGAAAATGATGACCTTATTTTATATTATCGAATATATTGCCACGATGACTAAAGTATTATATATTAAAATATGTATTACAATATGCAACATTTATTCTTGCGAAATAAAGTATATCTTGGTACTTTAGATCCTTCAGTAACTCTGAAATTGTTTAAAATCCATTTACTAAACAAAAAAATTTGTATATGTGTACTTTTATATTTATCTACATATACATGTATTAATATAAAATTGCTGTCGGGATGAATTCGACAAACACAACGTGAAATTATTAAAAATTATTTAAGCTTAAAAAGCGTAATTATTATTACTATGTGCATATATGTTAAAGCACAATATTTATGAAACCGCATTTAAATTAGAAAATGCAGGAATAAAATTTTAATTATTAAAAATTTCCTGTGCTATTTTATTATCATAGTGATAATATAAAATATATATTTGCAAACTTTTCCTGAAACGATAATAAACATAAATTTAGAACGCTCATAACATATACTTGAACGAAATATATTAAATTTATTTATTTAGTTAGTTAGTTATTGTTAACCAAAAACTTTTATATATATTAAACTGCTAACAGCAATGTGATAAGTGAAGCTAGGGCAAGCATTTATAATTGGGCAGAATATAACCAGGCTGTCAATCGATACTTATTTTTGAAGAGAAAGCTGCAATGTTAATATAAAAGTTTCGCATATATTTAATATAAAAGTTATATTGTTACATCATTGTTAACAGTCTAGGTATAATATGGAAGTTTGTTGTTAACATTTTAAAAATCAAACAATTGACGGTCTAATATATCTTATATCGTTCTTTCAATCACTTTTTAAAAATTTCATCTATAGCTTACTATCGCGCTAAATTGAAATTTCTATAACACAATGATTTAGAAAAAAATACAAGACGATTTTTATCGCGTATTTCTAGATTCTATATTTGAATTTTATTTGTTTACTTATATGGAATTACCATATCAGCTATAATAATTTAATATTTATGTATAAGTTTGTTAGTAAGGAAACAAAAATAATTTGTTTGAATTAAAATAGTAAATTATTAAAACGGCACGATGTTTCAATATAAAATAGAATCACTACCAAAATAAATTTAGTTCTTGTGTGACACACATCATATATAACGATAATACTGAGAAAACTAAAAGATGCATGAATGGTATTATACATCGTGTCTATATAAATTTCCTGACGTCTTCATTATATTTTTAGCAGATGAATAATTTCTCGCATCAATATGGCAAATATAACGAAAGCTTAGTCTATAAATTATTTATATGCAAATGCACGTGGCTATATTATATTAATGAATGTACTTTCCATTATAACTCTTCATATTTCACTTTTCACTATAATTGTCCTTAAAAATATTATTCGTGCTTATATAAACTCCTGTGGTGCTACCTCGGATGTATTTGCACGCAGCATGCAAATCGCGTTTGTGTACATTTGTATGTACATTCGTAAATGTAACATCGACAGCCAGGATACTAGAATGCTGTGATCTGAGTGCATTTTCAGTGGGTGTTCCCCAGGATTTGATTTATAATGTCCTAAGAACACGGCACCTGTTCGATAAGTGGCAGTCACTTTATTCCCGTAGGAATTGTAGAAAGTTAGGGCACTCTTCGCGCGCCGAGAAAATCGATATAGCGGGTTTAAAATTTCACCGCATGCAATACTTGTCACTTTACTTCCGTCGCGCGAAAAGGATCTGTCACATCGAACGTGTTGAATTAGTAGACAAGATGAATTGGATTGCCTAACACTTTTCTAATTATCGTAACTAAATACGCTTATTGTGTAAGAATATATATATCGTAAAAAAAAAAGTTTCTCGAATCGATAAAATTATCATTTTGCAGTAAATTAATATACTATATAATAATCAGATCTTAATAAATTAATTGCAACGTGTTGCATAAAATTAATATTCTATAAAAAGAGTAAATTCTGGATATTGTCGGATACAATAAGGAAATGACATTTGCGCGACAGATGTAAGATATGATAGAATTTGTATCTATTTTCTAAGCCAGAGGCAAATATATATAAATCGTATCGATTTACACGAGACGAAACGTTCAAAAATGCCGATACAATGTACATTTATTAATTTCCACACTGCACTCGGGATATCGTTATTTATAGGACACAAACGCAAAACAACAGATTAAATTTTCGTGTTGATATTTTTTAAAACCATCAATTCGCATATAACTTTAGGCAGAAGAGAAAAAAAAAGAGCAAAAGTTTAATATCCATAAATTGTTTACTTATATATATATATATCAAACTATAGTATTTTTTTCGAGCATTCGTGTTATTTTCTTCAATATCAAAGCAAAACAAATAGTTTTTCGCAAAACAGTTATTTAAAGCAAAATAATAATTTGTCAAGAAATTTTGTAAAATAAATTTTATTTTATCAAAAGACTCTTATTTAAAAAATGCATTTATTTGGACGAGAAGGAGAAAACTAATGTACTGTTTTATCGCGTAGACATATTTTTAATGTCAAGAAAAGAAAAATATTATAATTAATTGTGTTTGCTACAATAAAATTCTTAAACTTAAAAAATAAGGCAAAAATAAGCGGTAACAGTTCGTAGAATAAAGCAGTTTCGATATAAATGCGTTTGTGTTTGTTTCAGTGCAACCAAAGTATGTACGTGTCATCGACGAAAATACGAAGAATACTCTGAGTACCGGTGCTACTTTAGGACCTATAAATGAGGGATCGACAATAGCTCTATATTGCGAGAGCGGCAAAGGCAAACCTGTACCTACAGTGGAGTGGTTTAAAGATGACCAACCACTTGAAGGTAAGATTTACAGTGCAACTTATATCTTCTCTCCCCACACGGATAAATCTGTTTATAAATTTATGCGTATTTCTGAAAAAATTCAAGCTAAGAAAACATAATAAAACAGAACACACATAATTTATTTTTTTCAATTAATAAGAGAGATATATCCCCCTTAATACTATAATCCTTATTTAATATTAACTTAATTCGACTAAATTCTGATTAACTTAATCAGTGATTAATTCAATTGGTGGAATTGCTTACAGCAAAATTTCTAACTATATAATTCGTATTGTTCCTAATTTAAGGAACCTTTTTTTATGTATTAAACAATAAAAAGTTAATAATTTTATTTACATTGACAAAATAGGTATTATCAAATTAATCAATTAAATTAATATAGAGTATAGTCGGGAAATTATAGTATATAATTGCAATCATATAATTGGCAAATTTTTAATTCTATTTGTATCAGAAATTGATTATATAATAATAAATTCTTACTTATAATATTATATAATATTATATAATTTTATATATAAAATTATACAATAATAATAAATTCACTCGTGTACTTGCAAACTTATGATAGCGACTTGATATCTTAATATTTCTAGTTATTCGATATGTAACGTAACTAAACCGAGTGCAACTTTACCTAACATATAATATTACTATACTAATTAAAATATGTATGTGTGTGAAGAAAACTAAAATAATATAATTATAATTTTGCTTCCAGTGAAATTTTATATGAATTAAAATGTATCGTTATCATTGAATTATTCAAACGCGGACATTGGAGGACAAAGGAAACTTTAGCATTTATTAATTCTTTATTAATCAGTTTATCGATAATGACGATAATATTATCAAAGATTCATTCCTCTCTAATTTTATTTAATTATTAATTTTATATGCGTTTTTTAAGTAAAAATAAATGTCGAAATATATTTCAATCTAAACTAGCGCGACTTTTTAAAATATATAACTGGTATCCATATCTTTCTTGAGACGTGCTTGTCAAGAAATACGAACTGTTCTATTTCAGCGACGAGATCGTCCACCATCACTGATACCGGGTCAGGCACTGGCAGTAGTTTGCTGGAGATGCAAATTACACGGGAAGAGTTGGGCGTAACGTTCACGTGTAAAGTCAACAATATTGCCCTCGTGGAGCCACTCGCAGTTGATATTAAACCAGATGTACACGGTAAGTACGCATATACCTAACTCAAAGCTAACGTAGCAGGATCTTCCTGCACGCTGGAGGAAAAAATGTCTCTATAAACTGCGCCTTTATTCATATATATATATATTTATTTGTCATTTTTACTAACTTGTACACGACAAGCGCGAAAGAACTTCCCTCTCCGTACTATATTTTTAATTTAATCTGATAATTTTTCTTAGCTAATATTTGTTTACTTTAATAATAAAGTTCCAGGTAGTATCAATAATGCAAGCTTTCAATCTATGTCAATAAAAAAACGTTCTTTAATTACTACTTCCATTTAAAGTACCGACTACGCATCGATTATCGTATTTTAACATCGTTCGCATCGATTATATATTCGATAGAGAGAGGAGAGAAAGAGAGAGAGGAGAGAAAGAGAGAGAGAGAGAGAGAGAGAGAGAAGAGGAGATAGACCAGAATAATGTACAATTTCGATCGCGCGATATATTTTGCATGCAGTATACGTATATAATTTGATAATCGTCGATACAAACTCAATATGAACATAATAATAGAATAAATGAATAGTGGATACTTCGATCTAAATTTGCAATAATTCCGCCAGGTATCATTTATTCATTAAATCAAAAACATGGATGCAAGGGGTGAACTCGCATGCGCGAGATATGAATATGAATAGTGCTAGAACCAAAGAGCACTATATCAATGTGGTCGAGCAAGGGAAAATTTTTACGTCAAATGTATTCGTTGCAGAATATAAACTGGCTTAAGTTTCGATGTCAATTAGCATTACCTAATAAAGTCTCAAGCAAATTTGGTTGATGTAATATTAAAAAAGATTTCGGCGAATCGTGCTTCTCTGTTAATGGAAAACAAAATCTTGTTTCAAAATTTTTTAATTGCATTTTGTGTTTTAATCAACTAATCAAGATAATTTAAGATATTCGTGAAAATATTAAAAATTAAAGAAAATTAATATATTAATATTGGTTTTTAAACGGATATTTTTGAATAACACTTTCATGCAGATATTGGATATCATATTTTAATTATAAGTCGTAATCGGGATTAATTCTATAAATAAATGTTTTGCCGCACATTGCAATATGTGATGATGGTACAATTTTAAATATTGATTAAATAATTTAAATTTATTTTATGTGATGAAAATTAGAATCGCCAAGCCATTTTTATTGTATTTACATAAAATTATATTATATTTAACAATACTTTGAATCTTATATAATATGTAAGAGTATACATGCATATCACATGTTTTATTTTATTCAAAGTATGCAATAAAATATTTTTAATAATAATTTGATCCAAAAACATATCAAGTTAATGTTACGCATAGATACTTTAAATTGAGTAGAATATATTATTCTCTTCTTTCTCTTTCTCTATATTGTAAATGTAAACATATACGTGCTATTAAATAGTCTGGGAACATGATATTCAGTAATGTCAAGTATCTCATCTGTTTAATTTCTCGCACAATATAATAGCATAGTTAAAGAGAAGATTTCGCGCGTCTCGACGATACTCACATAGATTCAGCACAATATATTGTCCGAGTTAGAATTATTACAGAATTTCCCAAGCACTCGCTGACCACTACTACCGCCATCCGGATTAACCGTAAAAAGCAAATCGATGAGAAAAAAACGACCGTGTGACACATGCCTCTCATATTTTATATCACCGAATAACGCAATTCAGACGATCTATTAGACACTTTGAGAGAGATGGCCTCGCGCTTAAATCTTCGAAATCCGCGTAAAGAGATATGCCAGTGCTTCGTTTAAAGCGAGAATATCCACGAAATTCAATTCAATGCACAGAAAAGTGATTTTTGCATCTTGAATTTGAATTTCTATGCGATCGAAAACACTATGCATATTATCAGTTATAAACTAAATTTTTATTAATAGTAAGTAATGTATTTTTCCATGAAATTCTACATTCCAGGGTATATCTTTTATATATCAGATAAAAAACTAATTTCACGTAATCATGGTCATGTAATCTTGTTTCATGTTTACTATCGCGATGAGAGAGTTTTTTTCGTAATGTATTTTTTTTTATACATCGTTAATCCGGTTAAAATAATATAAAAATGAGAAATAATATATCATTCAGTGTATAACTTCTTAAACTTTTGTGTATTGGAAAAAAAAATGTATATCAAAATATACAAAAATACGGAAAAGTCATTGAATCAAACTACTTTAAGCGTGAAGCTTTATGTGTGACTGCTGGTATTATTAACTACTCAACGAAAAAATTGCATCTAATTTAATTGTATAAATTGTAATATATTATGCGCGTATTCCAAGATCGAAATCAGGATACGATCTTAATGGGATCTTCTTATTTTAATTACATCCTCCAGTATAAAATTTAAGTAAAAAAGAGTATTCTGTTTCTTCGTATATCAAAATACCATTCTCATATAAATTTGGAGCAGCTTTTTAATGATCCATTACACATTTACAATTATGGCAAGTAATCATAAATTACTCAAGATTACTAAACGATGTTTTTGATAAACGTACATACAATCTGACAAAATATTCCTATGATTTTGACAATGTAATAAGAACACATAAAATAATAAGCAAGAAAAACATAATTTTTTCTTCATTTTTTAACGTTATTAAGATAAAAATGATAAAAAATTTAGAAATTTAATTTAGTTAATTTTTTAACATTTATTTTTATAACAGATGTATCGTCATGCACAAATATAATAATTCAAAGTATGTGTATTACTGTGGCAATACTTGCGATTATGATTCGCTGAGGGCTGTCAAGTATCTATTATTTTAATATACGATTGCGGATCCGCTCATGTGTACAAATTTTGCATATTGTAATTAAACGTTTATCATTTTCACGCGACAAAACTTCCACACACAGAGATAAATTTATTAAATTATTAATTATATAATACCTTATATTTACAGGCTGCGGTCTTATCGCGATTAGAAATTTATTAACAATAATCAAATTTTACACATGTAATATTATCTCATTATATCATATCCGCATATTATTATACGCAAATCCGCATAATTGTCGGCATATCAATAAATGCGTTATTAACTTTGAAATCGGGATTTATTTTCTTGCTATCGTGTGAAAATGCATTGGTTAATAAAATTGTTAAATTATCGCGTTAATCTCTTATCATGATATCACATATTTATTGAAACTAGCGCAATTATCATATTTAAATGATATGACATTATATCGGAGAATCAATATCTTGTAAAACGAGCTTTTAATATTTATATTGTACGTGTTTATAATTATATATGTTGTATATAAAACAATCTCTCATAATAATTAATAATTGCATAAATTTAATCATAATCTTTCCCAATATTAATCATTAGTTAATATTGTCAAAAAGAGAGATTATGATTAGATTTATGCAATGTAATTATTATAATAAAGATAAATCAATTTGACAAAATAATGCTACAAGTTATTAAGTTGAAAAGCAATGATAAATTTAATTCTCAATAATCGAATATATTCATATATAAAGAATCTTTACATAACAGAAAGAACATGAAATTATTATATATTAAAATAAATAGCAAAAGACGAGAGTGGATTTTTCTAATAAAAACATAATTAAAGAGAGATAAAAATAAAGTTAAAAAAAATTATAATAATATATATTATTTAATTATAGAAATGTATTAATATATAAAAAAATTCCTATTATAAAACGCTTCGCTTATGTGGATTAATTGTAATCATGTGCTGCATGCAATATCTGATAATCATTTTATTTCATTAAATTTTAAAAAGCTTCAAAAGACAGATATTTTCCAATAATATATCCCTGATATCTTTCCGCTTGCGTATCTTCGCAATTTATGACATTTTTGCTTTCTCATTTTTTATCGCAATCACTTTTATGCTATAAAGATGTAATTAATACACAAGATCATAGAACATACCATCCAACGCTTTTGCTATCACGTCGACATGATTCGTTTCGATCTCATATCGTGAAAAATTGCCTGCCAGCACGACAAGAATCTAGGCAGGTATAAATAGAACAACGTCGAAAATTCTAAGAAGGTGAAAAGAGATAACAGCGATACCGACAAAATTCAACGTAAAGCGCGATTTGAAATTCTTCAGAGCGGGTTCCAGTTCGAAATATATTTTTATATATAGAAAATATAAATATAAACTCCCACCGAGCGGCTCCTAACAACCTGCGGTGAATTTAAAGTGGAAATGTCACGAATGCCCGCGGGATATCTGCGGAAAATCTCACGATTCCGCAGCTGCTCGTTGAAAGTCGCGGAAGCAAGCTTCCGAGAGTGACGAGAACTCGCGAACGGGCACCTGGCGGAGCATTCAAGCAAGCGTGCTTCTTATAGGAAAACAAAACTAGGAAATCGCATTGCCATCGGCAACAGACTTAAAAAGTCTCGCGGTCGGCTTATCAAGTTGCGAACTCTTCGAAATTTTTCGGACGAAGAGAAAATCAATTTAATGACGAGTCTTCATGAGCAAGGGAAGATAATCTTATCCTCGTATTAAACGCAATATTTTCAAAATGGCTGCGCGAATTAAAGAGTATCTTATAAATTTTGAAGCCAGCCTGCAGAAGAACAATTTGCGTTTTTTGTAAAACTTATTTCTCTTTATATTATTATTATTATATTTTATAGAAAATCGATATTTAAATTAAAAGAGTTTTATTACACTCTATACATGTGCTTTAAGATGAAAATTTTATTCAAATAGAAATTAGCTTTTAAAAACTGTTGAAGCCTACAGATGCTCATAAAATTCACATATATATATACAGAGCTTATTTGTTCTCTATTACTTATCATCTGTTGCTATATAAATATATAATACTTGCATAAGTACATTCAGATACGCAACTTGAATTGCTTCAACAGTTAAATTAAGTCTGGATATTATAAAAACTTTTCTGTTCAAAGAAATAATTATATTTCGGTAAGAGGATAAATGAAAACTCGATTCTCTTGTAAATTTTCGACAAACTGAGTTTATATCTTTATGCCTAATGTATTCACGTCATCCTCTCGTAGATACGATAAAGTACATTCGATAATGCTGGTATCATTCGTATGGATTCACAGTAAACGTCGACGGGCAGATTTGCCCCAGGATCAAAAGCGCGTCAGCGCATTTTCCAACAAAAAAAAAAAAAGTATTTGCGCAAAGAAGAAGTGACTTTTATCTTTTTTCCCCATCTCTGTCACCGTGCCATCAGGTAGGGGGAGTGCAATTGAAGTCAAATGCAATTCCCGATATTAGATTCTCGCCATTCGCTCTCAGTTCGGTACCTGCATCTTTTCTTTTCGTATTCTTCTTGTATTGAATACCGTTCATCGAGTTTTGCCGCTGAATTATCGGTCGAAGCTTCCTCCATGACTTTACGAAAACAATCGATAACGTACATACTAACGCTTTATTTACATATGATTAAAAGAAATTTATTTCAAAAAATTCGATCTTTCTCTGAAGGAAATATCTATATTAACTTTAAAAAAGAATATTTTTAAAAACATTATTAAAAGTAATAAAAAAAATAAACTCTTCTTTTATGGAAATTTTATCAAATATTCTTTGCTAATAATGTTTATAAATAACTCATTAAAAAACAACGATATATTCGACAATCTAATACGTGTACAATAAATTAATTTAAGGTAATATATAAATTATTGCAAGGTATTTTGTGTACAAAAGCTCCGGTAAATTTATGATAACGCTAGTATAAAAATACAGATATACGTACAGATAATAATTCGAGGAAAATTCGATCGAATCTCATGCTATGATGCACGGGACGGTTAGAATATATCTATCGATGTTAATGGATGTATATATATATGTAACAACGGATACACATGCACCGTCAACGATTAACGCGCTTCTATAAGCTATTTTTATCGTAGAATATGTATTCCCGTAGAGGAACTTCCGGATCGATTTAACGATACCGAAACGACAGTTTTCAAATATTCCATTAATGTGAATTTTCAAAGCAAACACGACGCTATAAGCATTGAAAAGTCATCCATCTTATCGACATGCTGCTGTATTGATATACAGATATTTCGACCACTAGATAAACAATTCATATATCCGAGTATATATTACATCATTACGATTCTTGTCACAACGCGAGATATTTATCTTGAGACTTCCAATTTTTAACAACAATTTATAAATATTTATTTATAAATTATTTATAATAATTTTTCGAAAAATTTGAATTACGTTTTATTGTTGATTATTTTTTCACTGTTTAAAAGTACTAACAATTATTTTACTACATGATTTTCGAAAAGAATCATGCATCGAAAAACTGTTCCCATATATGTATCATTATTTTCACATTTCTAAATCAATTACACGGAAATAATTTTATTGTTCAAAAGACGTCAGAAAGGATACAAAATTATCGAGATTGGCACGTGCGTCCGATCATGTCTCGATTATATACACACCAACCCTAATGTCGCTAGCCCTAGTGCTACGCGGAGGTCAGATATCGCACAATCATCATTGCATGACATCTATAACCGATTGCCAGTGACTGTATTCTATGTATGTATGTCCGATAACCATATAGTATATAGAGATGGCAGTGCGTTTAATATTGAACAGTCAGCTATGCCAAACACGGGCCTGGCGAAATTTTATCATAGTACAAAAGACTGTCAAATGTCAAACGTTCCGTGATACAACTTCCAGTGTTCAAAAATCACGAACGTTTAAGCCGCAAAGAAGCGTTTGTAATTCAGTTGCAATACTAGACGAAATGAAAAAAAGTAAATAAAAAGAAGGACAGAGTAATGGATAATATCACTTGATATTTCTTTGTTTATTAATATATTATTCTCGCTTGGCAAGAATACGTTCTTAGTTTATTCTGATTAATTTATAAAGGAAAAACGAAGATGAAAATTATATTGTAATATTAAATTTAAATATAAATCGATTTTTGTAATTTTATTTACCGCGCATATTAAGCGAAATATGTTTAAATATTTGTCAATCAAGCAAATATGATCAAAGTAAATTATTTATTTTTTTATTTAAATTAATAATAATAAAGAGAGAAAGAGAAAAAGGTGAGAAATCGAAAAAAGAGTAATATATTCTATTCAACGCAATGTTCAGTTTCAAAATCTTTTTTGGATATTAATAATTGTGTTTTATTTTATTATAATAAAAAATTGCCCATAGAAACTCATTTTAAAGTATAATTTTGCGTAAAAAAAAATTAACTTTTAAGCTCACGTCGATGTAAAAATATATTTTCTTTCTTTTTTGCAATATTGCTATCAAGATGAAAATATAAAATAATGGAAAAATTTAATAAAAAGAATTAAAAATTTGATATGAAGAATAAAGGGAGAGAAAGATAGAAAAATATAATAAATGCCAATTTATACATATATAATGTATCTTTTTATCATTGAAATACAAAATTGCATAAAACATGTAATTGAATGTATATCATATTTCTACTTTCTTTTCTTCAATTTAAGACAAATCTGTTGTGTCTATACTCTTGTTAAGCAAATAGTGTTATAGAGATACAGAGGCATTAGTCGTGTTTTAATGACATCGCAGTTAGCAAGTAACAGTTCCGATTTTTTAACACTGCTATTATCTTTACAGTGCGCCCGTTAAGGATGGATTTGGAAGGAGTGGTTGGTCATGTCGTGCAGGGAACGAAGATTTTATTACAGTGTAAGGTACAAGGAGCGCGACCCGCCGCCAATGTGACCTGGCAAAACGGAACGCAATATATAAGCGAGAGCAATGAGAGATTCGAGATGTTTGAGACGAAAATAAATGAAAATGTGAGTAAATATCGTGATATTGAAGTTACAACCAATATGAGTACCTGCTCTAATTAAAATAATTTCCGATCGTTATTAAAAGAGAATCTCTATAATTTAATTTATTTATCGTTTTATATCAATTCAAATAAATAACTCAATTTTCAGTCAATTAATTACAAGAATATCTTGGCGCAAAATTGATTTAAAGCATTTTACATTTTTATAAAAAAAAAGATAATTTTAGCTTTTAAAAGAAAGATTTTTCCATACTCATTACTAAATGCAACTAATACTTTGTAGAATTCCTAAAGTAAATTCTTAAGACGCTTAAATTTCTTGTCGATTCTACCTCGCTATTTGCATCAAAATAAATGTTTCAAAGAAAGAATATTTGATGGCACGTGGCAATGAATAGCGCTTCCAAAGTTTTCATTCGTTTACTTACTTCGGCGAGAGAGCATGGACAGACTCACGCGACAACTTCGCAAAATTACCGTTCCGGAAAAACAATCGGGACGGTATCTGACGTACATTTTAATTCATATTGAATATTTTTGCGGTGCAGCAAATTTTCACTGTGCTCATTTCGAGAAACACGGTGGAATAAACAAATTTAAAATGCGGTAACTTCGACAATTTATAAGCGATCCATGCAATTTACCTCTTGAAGTTTCTCTCTTCACGTTATATGTAGTCTTTATTAGGTGCAATCTAGATTTATTTGAGATCGTTCTTTTTCGTGTACAAGTATTTATCAATGATTTATCCTTTTATGGAAAAGAAAGAATTTCGTCTGAGTGGAATAATTGAACAATTTCTTTCAACACATTATTTCGTAAAAAAGTTTTTTGCGCACGCGATTAATAAGGAAATGCTTGTAGAAATTTCGGAAAAAATCAAACGGAATTAAAGTCTTCCGATTCCATTAAGAATAGAATTTCCATTTTAAATTAACTTTCAAAGATTAGATGATAGAAAATAAAATGAAATGCAAGTATAGTTTAGAAAAAGAGCGCGTCGCAAGGAATCGTCATTTACTTCCAAATCACATAGCGCCGTTTTACTCTCGGTTTGTAAAAAAAAAAAAAAAATCAATTTTGTGCTCGAACAAGTAGCTGCACGGCGACGGTGGCGGCATCGAAAAATCATTAGGCCCTTCTACATATCGCTGCGCTATCGCGTGTATACGTAAATGCATATAGAAGTCGTAGGCGTCACGCAGCTATCATAAATCCATTACGGAAATATCTGAGACTATAAAGTGGCATGCACGCAAAATGACTGCATACGGAACCACTCGCACCTACGCGATGCAATTAGTGTAAAAAAAAAAAAAGAAAAAAAATATCACCGTAATTAAAGATCATAAGGTAGATGGAACGGCGTGATTTCTCGATAACAAAAAATTCTTTATGCACAAAAAATGCTGTCTCGCCTCGAACAGAAACGTCCATGTTCATCGTTTATACCTTGCTCTCCTTGTATCGGCGCAGCTATTCAATCAATATTATACAAAAATATATCGTTAAATTAAAAATGTCATTAATCCATTAAACATAATTGATTGAATTAAAAAAAGATCACAATTTTATCAAACGTAATAATTTATATATGAACAACTGAGCTTTTGTTATTTTGCGCGCAAATCAAATATTGCCTTATAATATGTTTGCAAATAAAGAAACTTATTTATTTGATAATGTCAACATAAAAATAAATATTCGAAATGTAATGTACAAAATTAATTTATATTACGCTGCCAATTAGCATTGTTTGAAGAAAAACCATCTCGCGTCGGTGAAATTACCGAATCGTTTTTTGATTATAGTTTGCTTCATTACAATTTGTATTTCTATCATTTCCAATTCCTGATCGCGATATCATAATTAACATTGTTTACTGAGTGCCTGATTACGGAACGAAGCGGCGACGCGCGACTAAACCCGTTCGCGACGTTTCATATGATAGCAGACGATATTTGCATAGTGGCAAGCAATTACATGTCACAAATTCCTACCGACATGAGCATTGCGTCATAACAGGATTAAACGGATCACATTTTTAAAGTCGATTACTTTTTGTCGCGCACAGCTGGATATTACACGTTCAAATTTTACAGTGATTTTTCAGCAAATATTGTTCCATATTTTTCTTTCTAATGTGCTTTAATAAATTGCAAATTTTCGATTGGCACCATAGTTGGAAAATAAATAGAACAGCTTTGCTAGAATCAGTTACTTAATAGATTTATAAGAGAAAAAAGATTATGTTTGAAAAAAAAGGATAAAATGAGCATGCGATATGAAATCTATTCATCATTAATCATTAACGCTATAAAAAAATATATAATATATTGATTTTATTTTTGGGTAATTCTAATTTTATTAAATATATTGTTACATTTTTTCTCATGCTCTTCTGCTACGTCTATCTCTATCTAATCAGTTGTCTGTTTTATTTAGGATTTATTAATTTAATTTAATTCATATTAAAGTCATATTTGTTAAAATCATATTAAATCAAATTTTAACATTTGATTCTAACATTAAATCTTTCTAGAAAATAGTTAATAAAAAATGTTATAATAAAAAACATCAATAAATTTCTACATTAATATACTCCCACTAACCTTGATCTCTTGACAAATGTTGTCTGAGTTATTTTTAAAACATTTTTTATGTCCGTTCATTATTAAAAGTTGTCTGAGTTATTTTTAAAACATTTTTTATGTCCATTCATTGTTAATTAATAAAAGTTTGGCAAATCAAGCTTTGACTGTAGATTGACCATAAAAAAGTCAATATTAGACACGATTTATGGGTATTACTATTTGTACTTTATATATATGCACATATACATATACGCTCATACATATCAGCAAACATACAAAACTATATATATAATATTCAAAAATATTAAAAATTGAAAATTAGATGTAGATGGAACGGGCTTCATATGGGTTTGCAATTTTTTACGCAAAGCAAAATCCATCCCAATATTTTTAATGCGACAAAATATGTGATTATACAGTTAAATATTCATATTATAAGTTTGCAACATTTAATGCAAAACAAGGTTCAAAAATAAAAACGAATATAAATTTTTAATATACGCATAAAATTACAAACTTACGTAATTATAATTATATAATTATAATATTATATAATTATATGATTATAATTATATTATAAATATATAATTATATTTCATTAAACTGAAAGCACCGGGCGATATAGGATGAATTGCGCTTTGCGTGGAAAATTGCAAACTGTTATAGAAATTATTTCTCGCCTATACATTCATTTCTCAATTTTTTAAAATATCTGAAATAATTAAAATATCTAAATACATTTATTTGAGTGAATGTGTGTAGTATGGATAATAATATTTATATAAATTGGGTCCAATATTAAATTTTTTATTGTAAATATATATTCAAACCTTGATTTACATAAATATTCATTTTTTAATAACTTTTTAATAAACAACAAACGACAACTAAAATCTTTTGGAAATTAAAATGACATTATTTTTGCAGATTCGTGAACTTGAGATACATACAACAAAATTAAGATTATTGGGTATATACTAGAGATTTATTAATATATCTTCTAGAAATTTAATTTTTATTGCTATACATATAAATTTCATTAAAGTTACTTTCATTAAAATAATCATTTCTATTGGAGACAATATAATCTTGTTTCTCTTGCAATCACTTATAATGTATTAAATAAATAATAATGAAACATACCATTTCACAAAAGAAGAAAATAGACGTAAAACTTGATTAATTTTATCGCGATTACAATAACAAATTGTACTTTGTCGTTACATGTGTTAATGTATTAATACATTTTCAACTATACGAATTACGGAATCGTTAAAATTATGCGAAATGTTGAATGTCGCATGTGTTTTTTTCATGTTTCACAAATTGGGAACTGACAAAATTCCAGAATTTTTTTATCAAAAACATTTGATGAAAAAAATCTGTATAACACATGAATAATATAACATGATTATCCCCAATATATGAAATAAATCAATATAATACTCTTAAATCTGTTAAAATAATTCAAAATTAATTGGATTGCTTCTGGCTGTCTGAAAACCGCAGATCCACATAATTTGTATATGTGTATGTACGTGTGTATATGTATATTGCAATCTTTTTATAAATTTAATTTTATAAAAAAACTTAACTTTTATAAAACATGATTCTTTATAAAAATTCAACTCTTTTATCGTTAATTATTTTATAATTAATTATATATGTAAATATACACGCTTAATTTATCCAATTAGTAATCCTATTAGTCTCGAACTGTTTTGAGAGATTTAACAGAATTAATTACGTAGTATATCGGAAATCTTGTCATTCCATTTTTATATTATTAAATTTTTATTTATTAACTCGTAACATCATATATTGGAAATGTGTGTTGCAGATTCTTTTATAAAATTTACAAACGGCAAATGTTTGTAAAATTTTATAAAAATAATATAATACGTGTATGTGTGTATACGAATATTCTAAATTTTCCATGTCATTCTATAAAAATTCGATACTTTAATAAAAAGACTAATTTTATAAAAAAAAAAAACCTATAATACACATATTCAATACATATTCATTCATCGACAACTTAATCGTAATAAAATTGATGATTTAAAATGATCCAAATTACATCCGCGACGAGACTTACTCGGAAAATAATTCTGCCATGATAGTAGTAGCCATTAATTTTCGTAAGCAGATATAATTTTAATTGAAACACTTAAGATATAAAACTGATGAAATAATAGAAGTTTGACATTATATTTTTATCGGCTCAAAACAAACAACTTTTACGTTTGCAGGCGGACGGTACATCGGACACAGTAAGTTATCTCGCTTTTACGGCATCGGTATACGACAATGGCAGAACATTCAATTGTTATGCGGAGAATTCTGTTACCCGTATCGAGGATTTGAAGCCGATGAAGGAAACGACAACGATTGAAGTGTTATGTAAGTATTACGAGTCAAAATGACAAACGAGATAGTCATTATTGCCACCGGCAATTCTTTCTTTATATGAATTTTTTGGTTGATTTTTCTTATTTATATAATTATTTTACTATATAATTTTATTTTATTTTATTTTACTTATAATTTTATTTATAATTATTTTATTTATAATTTTAATATGATAAATAAATATAAATTTTATATAATTATATAATATTAGTGTTACTCTTTTAATATCTTGCAATTATGTATTTTTTATTCACAGAAATTTATTTAGAAAGTTATCTCAATCATCCTATATATAAATAAATTAATAATAAATTATTTTTATATATACATGTATGTATGTATGTAAAATTATATATACATATTTTATATATAAAGTGTGTTATATAAATACATTTTTTTCTGTATTTTTTTCTGTTCAAATATATTTTAAATGTTCAAATATATTTTAAATTTTTTCTAAATATATATATATATATATATATATATATATATATATATATATATAAATTATATTTAATAAATAATGTTGAATAAAATAAAAATTTCGCTTCAAGAAAAATGAAACGTGCTCTGTTTTGAACACATATTTAATAGCATTGCAGGCACAATTAGATTATGTGTAAAATAATGTTCCATCTCTTTCATAAGTAATAACATTTTAAACTATACAAACTATATTCCGTAATATTTTATACTTACAATTATGTTTAATAGCATTGAAACTCTGCAACAAGATTGCGTTGTAATCAAACTCACGCATTTGCATACTGTATCGGATATAGTCTACGTCGACACGAAACTGCGAGCACACAAGGACGATTATTAACATTTGCATGCACTTAGCTTTTATAAACGAAATCCTTTAAATAAATAACTCTACACATCCATGTGCGCGTCATTCATCAGCATAATACTATGTAAATTAATTTAACTTTGCAGCGAGAGCAATCGGAAGAACTTTACGCTGCCATTGAATTCAAATATTTATGTCTTTTCCTTTAAGAAAATAATAAATTTTATACACAGTCTAGATAAAAACAGTCAATTTAAAAATATAACCTTTAGGAGTCAGATAAAAATAGAAATTGTAATAAAATTGGAAATTTATTCTTGATATCATTCCTTTGCAATAAACTTTCGAATATTTAAATTTTTATTCAAAATAGGCGACTTTCAAAGTAAAGTAAGTTTTAAAAATAAATCGTGACTTTAATAAGAAAATAAATGTATGGATATATAATTGGAGATCGTCCAAACTTCAATTTATGTTGAAGAAATTGAAGCAAAAGCCAAAAGAAGCAATCGAAAATGTTGGATTGAATATTTCTCGTTTCATAAATATTTACTACTGCTTGCTCTTTTAAAAGAGTGGATCATACAAGTTGTGCTACGTTTATACTATTTTCCAATTGCGTACTTTGAAAACTTGATGCACGATATATTGAAGATGGACAAACCTTGCTTACGTGGATGCTTTTATATTTTCTCGTGATAAAATAACGATTTTTTGAAATTTTCTTATTTCCGTAATGTCTCAAATATATATGTTAGGAAACAAAAGATTTTATAACTTTTTATATTACAATATCCGAAAATGTGAATATATTTACAGCCATTAAAAAGTAACTATTTGAAAATCGCAATTGAAGAAAGAAAAATTAATTAGTTACTAAATTTCGCAAATTAATCAAAACATTATCTTGCTCCAGCGTTTTGCAATAATATATTATATTTAAATAACTTGCCCAATCAATATTTCGATCATTGCAGACTTACGACTTGATTCCGAAATCAGATCGCAAGTCAGTGCAGTTGCGTCTTTTTCTCCTGGAAAACGCGATATCTTGATTGCGCGAGCGCGAAACGAGAACAAAAAGAGAAGATGGACGGTTGCGTATTTCCCTGATGCTTCCAGTTACAGTGCGAAATGGCGGAGAAACTTTCGTTTTGCAGCCGGAACGAGGACTACCCATATGGATTGGAAACGAGAAACTCCAGACATTGAGTTTGGCACGTTTCCAACGTTCCGGCTAGCACTGTGACAACCTACTCTCTTACGGGAATTTTGTTTTATATCCTTCATTCTGCTACACGTTAAGTGCATAGTGTTATGTGATCCAGACGAATCTAAATTTAACATTCAATTTAAATCTCGCGTTATACATCTTAAATGTAAGATAAAATAATCCGTACATTTTTAAACATGAAAATAATGAAAGAAAAGAAGCTTTTATTATACAAAAGAAAAAAAATAATGAAAACTAATTAGAAAAGTAGTACCGTTGAAAGATAATAAGATTTCGAGAAAGCTCGAACTGCTTAACGAGTCATCAATTATAATTAGTAGCGTAAAATGTATAAAATGTAAAATGTTCTCGCAACCGTGATTTTATTAATAATTTTGAAAAAGAGATGTCATTATCCAGTTTGAATTATTTAATCTTTTATATCTTCCTTTTCTCTTTACATTCGCGAGTTTTCCCTGCGATTGAAAGTTTTGTACGGATATTTTCATCGCTAGTAATGACGTCACCATTTTACCTGTCACAGATCCGCCGATAATCAAAATGAAGCCAAACAATATAACGGTTAATGAGACAGACGACTTTTTAATATTCTGCGACTACGAGGCGAATCCGGCTACGCTAATAAAGGTGACGTGGTGAGTGGTTTTTTATGCAAAAATATTAACGTGAATTAATCCTTTCGGACAACGATTATCTTTTTGCGAAAATTAGATATATATGCTCGTTCTATTAGAATTAAATTAGTAACAGAAATTAGCACATTTTCGCCATTTCTATATATCTTACTAAAAAATAAATTGCCCCTAGCTTCGTTTTATTTCTCCTAATCGGGTGATGTAGGTTACGAGACGACGAAGAATTAGTATTAAACGAAGAACATTACGACGGCGGTATCACGGAACAAACGGCGCTCACAGTGAAAAACGCAACTCCCAGCGACATGGGTTCTTACAAATGCATTCTGGAGAACAACGCCGGCTCATCCGTTTCCGACGACGACGTGCAGGTCTCGGTCTTTTGTAAGTATTAAGATGGATAACGGCGACATTTAATTCCTGAATGTATCTAATGCAGAGCAATTGATCGCGAAATTCAAAAATTGATACAATTTTAAATCGCGATTAATAAAGCCCTAGATAATAACTCTAGATAAATTTAAATCTCGGAAGGATGTCTCATAGGAGAAATACTTTATCCTCTCTCATTTCTCGCGACATTATTTTCAACTAGATAATATTCTTCTGCTAGAACACAACGGTTTTATATCGGAAGCTACGCGTTTACATGGGGAATAAAGTTGAAGAGAGAGTTTGACACGCGACGTATATTTTTTTATTCCCTTTTATACTCGCGGATGTGTATTGCAATTTTTATCACACACATACGCACATATACCGTATGTAGACAAGCCGGTGGTGGAGGTGATAATGGATCCGGAAACACCTGTGAACGAGGCGGATCGTCAGAACGTTTCGTTAACGTGTGAGGTCGATGCCGGTAATCCGGCGATGCTGACAGCCGTCCGTTGGTATTTGGACGGTGATCTATTGAAAGAACTTCCGGACTGCCCGACAAGGAACAGCACTGCCACGACAACGACAACCGAGGAATCGTCGACGGGATTCTGCGACATCGACCCCAGCAAGCTGCTGCTGGAATCTGTCGGCCGTACCTTCCATGGCAACTACTCCTGCGAGGGGAGGAACGAGGCCGGCTGGGGACCAATCTCACCGAGCACGCCTGTCATAGTTTATTGTAAGTCCTCTCTGTCACGCGTCAATCATTCGTGTTATGCGATGATAGAAGAGAAGTCGGCGAGATATCCATTACGCGTTCCGAATTCTCTAATTCGTTACGTCCATTATTCGCGTTTCCAACTTCACATGCGCATTTCGATATAAATAGGTATCTTCTCGCACATATACGCAATTTTTTTTCATATTATTTTTTAACGAATCTTTTAGGGGAGAAAAAAACGTGGTATCAAGTTCAATTTAGACGATCTATAATCTGCTATTCGCCATTTTGTATGTCTCTCATATTTTGCTTTAAATATATTCCAAATATTCCCCTACATCATATGATATAAAAGTATAAATAAAATATTATTTCAAAATTTCTCACGAATTATAGATGATTTAAAATAAATTTTATATAAATTACATAGCAAGCTTTTATATAAAATTTTATCATCAATATCAAATAACGTTATAAAAGCGTTCGTTTATATTTGATGCTAATTATAAGAATGATATCAATAAATTATCGATTATCGTATTATCTTTATGTCGCGTTGTTATACCAACAATATCGTGTTTTATTAATCAGATTATATTTAGCGCGAGCGTCCATCTCTCATTTCTTTTCTCATTCCCTCTCTCTCTCTCTCTCTCTCTCTCTCTCTCTCTCTAGTTTTTTCCTGTATATTCTTAAAATATTTCCACAGATAAGCCCGGCCCGGCATCAATAACGTATGAACCTCGGCAAGTAGTGAAGAAGCATCCGTTATCCATTACTTGCTTCGTTTTGGATCCCGGACGACCGAAGGTGTCGGGCTTCAAGTGGCTGCGCGGCTGGCACCGTCTTCCAGACGAAAACGACGCTACGCTCTTCATCGAGTCGGTTAATTTGGAAACTGAGACGAATTTCACGTGCCTGGCTTACAACGATGCCGGCGACGGCGACCCGGCCACAACGTTTATCGACGTATCCGGTGAGCGACACATGTCAATGCGCCCAGTAATTTAACGAGTTGCGTATTGACATTTCAAAACCAGATCAACAGTGGCGTTTAAGGCTTTAAACAATTTAGTTGTTTCCACCCTCCCCCCCCCTCTCCCCTCCCCCTCTTTGTCCGTTATGTATGAATAATCGAAATTAAACTCGGATATTCTGGAATACGGAAAATTCGCATAACATTCGATGCGACATATGTCGCTTTGCCGTGTTATTAATTTGACGTTTTATATTAAACGTATGGCCCTTCCGTTTCCCCTACGTACGCGATAAAATAGATTTTGTCCGATGTTTCTCATAATGACAGATGCTTAACCAAGAGTTATCGCTTTTCATCAGCGGCTCCGACATTCATCAAGAAGCTGCACTCATATCGCGGTTACGTCTACAACTCGCCTAACGTGAGCATCATGTGTTGGATCGAGTGCGCTCCAATCTGCAATATTTCCTGGCTGAGGGATGATATTCCTATGGACTTCTCGAAAACGAATCGATACTACGTGTTGAACGTTTATCATCCGCCTGACCCGAGGACCAACGACTTCGAGAGCATCCAATCGACCCTCGTATGGAATCTGACCGTCTGGCCGAACGGCCAGCTCGACCGTGACGAGGATAACGTCAAATTCACCTGCAAGAGCAGCAGCAACGGGATTGGCCCGGGCGTGGAGAGCAGCACTCATTTTCACGTCGAGTGTACGTATCGTTCAAAGTTGTTTTTTTGCGCGAATGCGTATCCTTGCTCGCTTGTATAAATCGATCGTATAAAGATTCATTTTATAAGCCAAACATGAGAAATGTTTTCTGATAGTAGAAAAAATTTTCTCCAAGTATCAGAAGTATTTTGGTCTTTTTTTATGTAATAAAAAAGACAAAAATATTTCTGATATTTGGAAAATATTTTTTTCTACTTGTACAGATGTAAGAGATGGCTGATTTAATATATTTCAATTTTCGATATACATTGACGAAATTGATTAAAATATAAATTTCAGTAATTTAAGATCGTTTAAAGCACAGAAAATATTTCTATAAATTTGAGAAAAGGGAAAATATTATAATTAAAAAGGGACTTGTTTCCAAAGATTATTAAAAATCCGATTTTCTTTTTTTTTTTCCTATAAAGTCCCTCCGGAAGATATCACAATCTCGAAGAAGATGATCAATGTGACAGTGGACACGATCGCGGAAATCGTCGAGTGCGACGCGAAAGCACGACCAAAACCGAACTTCCGGTGGTTCCGTGAAGGTTCGCCCGCCGACACTATTACGGAGGGACATGTGCTCGACTTGAAAATGCCGGTACCCAAACGTAGCAATGGCACTTACTACTGCGAGGCATCGAATCGTCACGGTTCTTTGAATATCTCGATGGTTATGAATGTGCAATGTAAGCTTCCACTGCATTTTCAAGTGAATGAGCAAACAATTTCAAGAAGATTCTTCAATTATTGAATAGAGTCATTTAAAAAGGCGAATATCAAATATAATTAATACTAATCGTACATTTTTTTTCATTTTTTTTTAATCGTTTAAATTTATTTGAAGAGAAATTTTTCAGATTATAATTCCGCTTATTAATTATAATTCCATCATCTATTAAAAAAAAATAAATAAATAAATAAAAAGTAATGTTTTAAATGTTTAAAAAGATAACGTTTTAAATTATTTAAAAATAACGCTATTAATCGTATGCTAAGATCAAAATCCCACAATTTTTATATTGTTTTCGATATAACTAAACTATATTTTCCATATATAGTTAAACCGGAATGTCACATAGAGAAGGAACGATTCGATGGCCAGGATTACGTAGTTTGCTCAGCCATCGCAAATCCGAAGGAGACGGACTTTAGTTGGTCTTTGAAGAACGAAAACGACACGTTGGAGCAAACTGCGGAAATGCGAAATGGGCGAAGTTACATGCTCCTCGATACCTCAATCACTAACTTCCGGACGTACGTGTGTGTGGCGAATAACACAATCGGACACTCCGTAGCGTGCGAGCGCGACATACCAGGTTGGTATAGCAAAACTTTTCATCGGTTCGCTAATAGCGCCGAGCTTATATTTTCTTACGAAGGAAATAGAAGTGTTTACCAAGAAGTTTTTAACACACGGACTTTAGATTAAAAAATATTATGGACACAATTTTTTCCATATTCGCGAAAAAAAAAAATATACATAAAAAAGATATATTATTATAATATAAAAGTTTCTTTATAGCAGTTGTATAGAAAGTTTGTCAGTTTATAGACATAAATGAAAAGTTACGAACAAAAGATAAGATGTTTCTCATTGTATGTTTGTTGCAAGTGAATTTTCCAAGATATAATAAAATCACATAATCTTCAATAACATTAGAAATATAATCTAAATTTTAAAAAATTTATACTAAATTGATACATATAAATAATTTGATATATAAATATATATACATATATAAATGTTGACAAAACTAGAATCCATTTTGTAATATTACTATATTTTTATCCTATATTATGTTCAATAATTATATGTGATATTTTTGTGTTAAAGATTTGGAACATGTTTGCCCAAAATTACTTATATCATTGCATAATTGCATTAAAGTAATGGGTTTCAATTCATTTTTAATTTATAATCGCAAAGTGATGAGGTTTAAATCCGTCGTTCATAAATATTAAAAAAATTTTGTTATTTTACAGCCCACCATGGACAGAAAAGTAAGTTTATATCCAGGTCTTGCGTTTAATATGTACTTTAAATGTAATTACTATTTGTACATGTAATTAGCATATTTAGCATTTAAATTGTGTATCACGATATAAAACTTTCAATAATAATTTATCTGCGATTTTAATCAAAATAAATTGCGTTACGTTCAAACTGCATAAAGTGACAGATAAAATTAAAACAAAATTTTTTTTTAAACTTTATGCTATTATACTTGTGTAAGCTATGGATCAATTTTATAAATTTGAAACACAATATACTTTATTCTTTCCAATTATTTGTGATTTTTTTTCTATCATCTCCCTAGTTCAGTGCATATTTTCAAACTTTTTTTTTATAATTTTGATGATACTCGATACATCTATTTCTACAACAAAAGTCGCTATATGGATTAATCGCACCATGAAACAAAGCTATTACCTTTCTGTTTGTTGTAACGTTATTGTGATATTGCCACATTTTGATATGAATAATGAAAGTGCTTTGCGCGTGCATTATTCTCTTCGTAAAGCACTATTTGTATCGATTGTCATTATCGATTATTATACAAATTATCGCGTTCCAGGTCACATACCTTGGTGGCATCAAATGGAGGGTAATCTGCTGCTAATTATTATCATCGTAGTGGTGGTCCTGATACTAGTCCTAATACTAATCTGCGTGGCCATCTACATCGTGTGCCGACGTAAACGCAGTCAGATGAAATGTAAGTTATCCTCATATAACATCTATTTGATATATCACATAATCGGTGACTTGCATGGCATACTAGATCGTAAAGCGAAATATCTTCGATCCTCCTTATATCGGATCGATAATGTATATTATATATATTTGAATACGAGAAATCAATTCTTTTTTCCAAACTTCATCACGGAAATCACTTCTATTTTGTAGTATCTTTGACAAATTAAAAAAATTTAACAAATTTTACTTTGCGCGTTAAATATTAAACTTGAATTATTTGCAATCAAAATACATTTTTGAGAAAACTTCAAAAATATACACGTATATATATTTATATATATATATATATATATATATATATATATATATATATATATAAATTAATCAATAAATATTATTATATTATATTTAATAATTATTTAACTATTTTTTCTATAATTTGACAAGCAATCTATAATTGCTATAATTAAACACAGAAAAAGAATACAATTGACATTAATATTTGTTTCATATATATTAACATTATTTTTTAATCACACTAATAAACTGTGTTATCGTCTTTGTGTTTATGTCCTCAATATATACCTCCGTTAATATAAAAAATATCTTCCTGAAAAGTTGATACGTACGAAGAAAGATCTAAACATGCAAATTTATTGTTTTGTATTTTTAAAATTATTAATTAATTACTTGTGTTAATTTTTGTGCTTTCTTTGTGAACGTAATTCAATTTGACTGATAACAAATCTGGTTACTTCTCGTAACAAATAATGGCTTGAAACGCGCGTAATCGTAAGTATATCAAAGTTATCTTACCACATGAGTCCGTAAAACATCCATTAAACTGTTTCGTCTGTCTATCTGATATTTACATATACTTGCTGAAAGAGTAGATTTTGTTCCAGAAAGTAATTTCTATTTTTTGACAAAAAAAAACATCTGTTAACCCAGTCCGTGCAAAGACAAACGTAGATATATATTATTACACATTGTATAAAAAATTATATTATATATCTTTAGTTTATGCCAAGTAGAATAAAAGCATGCTCATTATTTGATATATTTTTGTATAAAGTAGCTAAACAACGTGAGATTTCCATTTAGATGGAGATACATATGTATAAATTATTATTACGGACAAACGCGTGCTACGGCTGCTATAATGTCGATTCGGATTAATTCGATTGTAATAATGTTCAATATCCTTTTTTTTATTATAAATATAATTCACGATGTAAATTACAAGAATGCAATATTTTATGAGATATGAATAAGAATAATTAAAATAATTCTCAACAATGTTTTAAAAATATGTTAATTAAAAATATAAATATTGTATTATTATTTTTGGCACAATCTGTTTTTGTGAAGATTAAAGTTAAAGTTATTTCAAAATAAATGTTAATTTGTCTAAAGAAATTAGTTAAACTAAAAAACTTTTCTTGAAAGAACCTGCTTTAACCGGATTTATCCTAGATTAATACTATAAATCTATTAAAGAAAACGATACGAGGCTTCAGATATATATAGTTACTGATATTGATTAAAGATGATTGCCATTTTCTTTCGCCGTGTTACAAATAAGATTACATAACAACAACAGATGTTTGATACTTGGTTAGTGACACAGATTGTCTAAGCTCCTTTAACAAGATTTTTACTTTAACAAGATTTAAGTATGATTCTAAATGTCAATGCGCGCGCGCATAAAAATACGATGACATCAATAAACAACGATCGATGTACATGCAAAATAAGCTCATTTGTATATGGAACAATATTCTTTATCGGATACAACTCCGTAAATTAAATTTACAATTTCCCAATTGTAATAAGTCTAATGGCACTAGTTAAGGAGGACGGCTCAGAATCTACTTTCAGTACCGCTGCAACATAAAATTGCCGTTCCGTAATAATTGCGACAAAGGATATGTTCGTATTAATTAAAGTCAGTAATTTTTCCTTCGCCTTTTTCTCCAATTCTTCCGCAATTAAATTAATTGCTTTAATTAATGGTGTGCATATAATTGTAACAATGTGTAATTTTTTTTTAAATAAACGTGAATGTTCGGCAAAAATAAAAGGGGATAATAGAATTGGGTATAATTTGGATAATAATAAATAATTTTGAAAAATAATAAATAAATTTGGACAATGTTTATGCTCTTTTATGAATTAATTTCAAAGAATATTTGATAAAAGAATATTTTTAATATATGCTATTATGATCGTTTTTGCGAAATTTTCAGCACAATAAAAAAAAATGCCATGCAATATTCTTGCTTAAAAAATTATTTTCATTTGTGTGTAGTAAATTTTTATAGTATATAAAAAGATTACTACAAAATAATGTTGCCTTACAAGTTGCATTTTTAAAAAAAAACACACGAGCCTTGTTCATAATTAATGATAATTAACACGTTATGGCAGCGTGCATGCGTTTGTTTAGTAGTTTTTCACTAACACAAAACTGATTCGTTTCTGCTCTACTTTTTAATTTGGACTTGCTAAACAAAACACAGACAGTAACCGGGTGGTCGAGCTGGAGGAACGCGAACAGTAAGTACAAACCGCAGCACATTACGTTTTTTTTGTTCATGTTATTTTAGTTAAACAATTGCTCTTGCCAGTACAATTCATTTGCCAGCATTTGGTCAGCTTTATTTAGGTTTGCTCGATAGAGGCAATACGGTGCAAAAGAACGTTGTCAGTTTGCTAAAAATATAAAACGCATTTATCGCTTTATAAAACACGCTTTCTGTATACACAATTGTAGAAGAGATAGAATATTATTGATTCTAATTATGCTTTATATAATCTTTATCGATGTACGTAGTTCTTGTAAATTATTATTCATATAATAGATTATTATTATGAATTATAATAATAATAATAATAATAATAATAATAATTTTAATTTAATGCAACCGGTAAAAAATACATATTAATAATTTTATTTTTGAATAAAAAATTCATCATTATTAAAATTAAATTAGAACTACATTTACAATAATAAACAATTTTAAAGATTTATATCATTTTAATTGACAGTATTGAAGATTAAAAAATATACATTATATATTTTATATTATTATTATTATTATGAATTTAAAATATTTACAGATAGAGAAAAATCCATATTAATGAATTAGCAATACAAACTCAAATATACATATATATACTATTAACTACGTGTATTATCTTAGGTCTTAGGCAAACCTCTTCGGTAGGAATATAATTTGTCGAATTAATCGTTTACTTTACTTTATTTTATTAACTATAGTTATTCAGAAATATGTATACTGTTTATAATCTATCTCAACCTCACCTGCACCAACACTAACGAACGTAATATCATGCACTTGATAATCGATAAGCGCATAAAGGATAGCCGGTTCTATCGGCGCGCTCGTCCACGATAGCATGCAAGTTTGGCTCCGACCTGAAATCTCGCAGGAAATGATCCTCTCTCTACAACACCTGAATACATATCCTATTGCATAATTTAACTACCGCTTCCGGTCTACAGTAGTTATTGTCAACTTGACACAAGCGAGGTAGGTAGTTATAATTGTTCGCGGGAGAGCGAACGAGGTGTTCTACATGGCTCTCTTTCACGTACTGCAGTTATCGCGTGTGTAACTTCTTGCATAATTCAACAAAGATCGCTTGTAATCGTTAATACGGGCTTTGTTAATGGCCATGCAAAGTCGCTGGGAGAATATCTTCGGAATTACAAGGTAGGTGGAGGGATTTGCACGGATTAGAGTACACATTTCTCTGGGCCTATCCATCTCGATGGAGAATAAAAATCTATGATAAAAATTTTCAAAGTGCCATCAGCTGCACGCTCAAATTATTAATTTTGCATCGCGAGATGCGCGACGTAAAGTCTTGATTCGATTTTTATATTTTAATCCTCCTTTGTGCGTACGGAAAGCGCGGATTATAATTAAAGCACGGTGGTGGAAAAAAATTTTCCTATTATTTTACGAAGATTAAATTTATCCTACTTTTCTACAGCTGATATTCTAGAAGTGTAACCTTTTGTCAGTGGAAAAACACACGAGCGCATTATCAGGCTTTTTGCAAGGTAACGTTACAAGTTACGTTGCTACAAAGGAACAACGCTGGAAAATATTTTTAAACGCTAACGCTCAAGGCCTCTCTTTACCGCGATATTTTTAAAGAATGCATCCGCATACATTTTCGTCATAGAATGTCATGTTAGTCCATCGCACGCGCAATCTTTTTGATGCAAGGGACGATACCGGCAACGCGCTTCCTATAAATCTACAAACTGCACGGCCGAGTTTACATTTAATTTAGTCCTTTCTCTTATCGGTGTTGGTTCTCCCCCGTGGATATCTCTCCTGCTATTTCCGAGAAAGCTTACAAACAATCGCTTATATAACACGAATGCACACACCGGTTCCACAATACATAGCACCTCGCACCCTCAATTCGCGGAGACGAGAAGTCGGTTCGCTGGAAAAAAAAATAACGCCTACATGGGGAATTGTTCGGGGAAAGAATAACAAAACACACGTGTTTATCCTGCCTTCGCGGTCTCGCGAGGTTTTTTGTTGTTGAATGTGGCACATCACAATCATATCCTTCGCGTGACGAAGAAATGTCGCGTGACTTATGACGATAGAGAAGGGATTGCATTGTGCAAATTGTTTCCCCGTGCATTTTAAAGCGGGATGATGGTAGAACGATTCACTTATTTTTTGCATGAAATTTAAGGAATCTATTCACTGCAAATTGAAATTAGACTAACAATAGTACACTATCATGTGTATAGATATATCTTTTCTGATTAGCAAAGTATTATAGCGCAATAAAAAATAAGGTTAGAGGATACTGAATCCCGAAGAGTATGTAGTAAATATTTAAAAGTTTAAAAATATAACGAAAAATAAAAATAATAAGATAAAAATCACCGATTGATGCAGCCAGAAGCATTGACATCTTTAAACAGAAAATATTATGTCTTTTCTAAATATGCATTTACTTATTTATTTTAGTCATAAACATATTCACATATTTTAATAAACTCAGTAAAAATTTAATAATTTTAAATATATATTTTATAATTTACTTTGACATTTATTGTGATCATAAAATTTTTAATTTATATCATTACGTGAATTTTTCTCGAAATTTATCTAAATAAATTATAAATACGAAGAAATAAAATAGATTGATTTATGCAAAAAATTAATAACTTTTTTTACTGATTTTAAATTTATAATAAAATCTTTCAATGAGATTTCAGATCTGCAAAATCTCACTCAAATGCTATACTTACAAAAGAAACCGTCAGAGACTATTCACTGCTTTTCGGAGATAATACACAGATTCCATTTAAGAGAATTCCCGAATATAATATTTTTTTATCTCCTACTCGATTATAATATTATCGATTCTTATCAAAATCGACAGCGTCATTATGCGCGAATATCTAGACATAATGCGGGAATGTCGCATATTCGGATATAAAGGGATTATTGACGCCCGTTGTACATGCCAGATTAATTGGCTACGTGAACGCAACAAACATTAAACCGCGGCACGCGTACTCTAATTTCGTATAACGAACGGGCGATAATTGTTTCATTTTCTAAATTAGCTCGCGCGCAATTTCACGGTTTACCGTGTACGCTTCTATTAATAGAGCTCTCTGGAAATGCGCAATTTCACAGATTCATGAAATCTCGTCGTTAATTTCTTTTCGAGCCGCTTATTTATTAACGATTCATGATCGAATGAGAAATACGCTCACGTATGACATCGCGATAAGTCTGTCTTGATGGATAGTCGCCGCACTCACGAGTGCATTCGCACGTGCGCGGCATCTGGAAAGGTGCGTTTGTCATCGCATGCCGCTCGCATTTGACGAATTATTTTATTTCAAACGGGCTTAAAGGTGCTGCCCGATTTAGCGGACACGAGTCATTAAATTAGCCCCGACACATACACGCGCGCGCGTCGATAATTGCCGTCCGTTCGATCCATGAGCGATGTAACGGAGGCTCTGCGACGAGACTTTAAACGAAGCGTGCAATAAAACTGCAAAGTGCTGGAAAAGCTTCAAAACATCGAGCAATGGTGTAACGAAGGACTCAACACAAAGAAAAAAAGAAACTAGGGGATAAGAAGAGAAAAGAAGAGTAAAAAAACCAAGAGAGAAGAGGAAAAGGAAAACAAGTAATATAAGGAATGAACGATAAAATGACGCAAGAAATATAAAGAAAAAGGAAGAAAAAAGTATAAAAAAGATAGAAAGATGATGACAAAGATCAATGTTGTCTGAAATGAAGGGCAAAGAAACCCCGCAGTTCATCTGTCTCTGTGTATGTGTGATGCCGGAAGGATCCGCAAACATTGGCTACGTCACTGCGACGGGAAATATACCGAATGGAAAACGTCGCAGCGTGAATCGTGCTGGAGAAATCGCAGTTTCTAGCAATGCAATCTTTTATACCGTACGTACGCTTGACGGCAATACTTGACAACGCTTTCCCGACGACCTCTATTCTCGACGATATTTTTCCGCCTTTTCCTTAAGCTTCCTTCCACGGACCTTGAAAATTTCGCGTCAACTAAAAGTTTGCATATACAGAACGATAGCCGAAATCTGGTATATAAAATCGTATGATTTTATTATTTTAGGGAAACCGTATTATTTTATTGAACCGTATTATTTTATTGAAAACACTTCGTATAAAGATGACGAGGATTAATTATAATCTTTTTGTGTAAGGATATTCCAGAAAAATATCTTTTTGTTAATATGTAATTGTTATTATTTATAAGAATATGTTATTCTCGTTTTCTCAATTCTGTTTTTTTTTTTTTTCCTTAGTTTAATATTAATCAATTTTTTAGCGTCATTCAAAATTTACTTCCAAGATTATTCTGTCTTATTCAAGAAAGAAAATTTATAATTAAATTAAAACGCATGTCGTTCTATCTACTACGCTTCTTGTACAATAACTTGCTTAGAGAATAATTATACTTTTAATTATGATCTTTACTCATTATAATAAAATGTCATTATAGTAAAATGTCTAAACTGTGTGTACACATAAAACGGAAAATATATAAGACACTAAATTTATAATTATTATTTATTATATATTTATTAAATTTATATTTTTATTTTTCGCGAACTTATGTAAGTAAACTTAATCATGAGAACATACTCAATAAAGGAGATATTAATTTATTCTCGGGATTCAGTATCGATCAAGCTTTCTATTTTTACAGTACTAAAATTTCGTTATTTCGCGAGCTGAGAAGAAAGACAAACGTGCTTGAGCCGGCGGATTTTCTGCACTGAAATTTATTTCTGTCTTTAAAGGTCCTCTGATCCTACCAAAAACACGACAATGCCACGCAACGTTCCTCATTTAGATAATGCAATTCGGGATGATATGATAACGCAAAAACATATTGTCAAGAAGCTTGCAGAAAATTTTACTTCACGAATGAATTATTTTTCCATTCCGCAAAACATATACTTGATTTATTAAAATTCGCGTGACATTTTATTTTAAATATGGAACGGTATTCTTGTCTCAAAAATAAGAAAAAAACATTTCTTATCTTGTCAAATACAGTAAGCTTGATTCTTGAGGAGAACTCCTGCAATCATCTTCCTGTCTCTTCTGTTCTCTCGCACGTTTGATTTCTCATCTTTCTCGCTCGCGCAACAATTCGGGTCAATGGGGTAATTGAGATCCTTGGGATAAATTGAACAACGCAATGAGTTTCCAATCAAGTTTCTAAATTTATTAGATGTCATTCTCTTATAAATAAATATTAAATATTAAATATTAATTCATGTTTCACTTATTTATTCATGTTAAAGCTGGTCCATTTCCAAAAACATATATAACTTTTAATATATATATATATATATATATACTTAGTACAACTTGAATTAAAATCATTGCAATGCATAAAAAATTCCTTCTTTATTTAATTCATTATTAAATAATCTAAAACGATTATTTCGATAAGTTTTCTCTAATTTTATCACCGAGACTCACTGCGTCGCGTCCCATTCATCTCGTTCATTTGGCTCAATTATCCCGTATGACCTCGATCGTTATAACAGTCCAGACGGTGGGCCACCCAGTCCTACGGTATCCTCGCACTCGGTGCAAAGCCCGGCGCAGCCGACGCCGGCACCGAGATGGCCCTTGAAGCCAGGCGTGTTGGTGCACATCAATCGAACTCACAGCCTACGATCCGGCGGCCTGAGCGTTCGCGCGAACGAATCTAATCTGCGTAACGAGTTGGGCAAACAGAGCGACGAACCGTTCAGGCAGCGATTTCTAGACGAGACGCCGCTGTCACCGATCAGCTGTAATCCGACACGCGCGGTATTTCGTCGCGGTAGGAAAGATCAGGCCGTTCAGAGGACGACCAGCATGACCAGTCTTCACGAGGACGGTATGCTCGCCCGGGCTAACAAAATAAAAGCCATGTTTGGCGTACAGCTCAAGGAACAGACCACCCTGCCCGGTATATCTCGAGAGAAGACAGGTAAGGAAGTCGCAAACTGCGATCCAACGTTAATCCGTTTACATTCGCGACCGCTTGTTCTTCGCAATCCCTTGCATCTCTATATCTGTAAGACGTCGACTTTTCGCACAATTTTTTAACTTGAGGCTTCTTAAGGCAGAATATATTTCAATATTATATTTCTAATTTCACACAAAAAATTATCCGACGCGTTTACAGCGACATAAGCTAGATACACGGCTGCGCACGGCTGTGAGGCAAATATTTGTAAATGCAAATGGTTTAAACAAATAGCTGTTCCGTACCGAAAATAAACCAAATATATCCTCTTGATCTCTCCTGCATCCGCAAGATATATGCATATTATACATACAGAGCCAGTACATATATTATTAGTTTATTTTTTTTTCTGTAAAAAAATAATGACGCGCATTGAATCTCGGAGAGCATTATCAGCTTTACGGATACATAGTACCACGTATTTCGTCGATATCTTTCAATATGGAATACTTTATATGTATATCCACACATATACAATATATATATATATATATATATACGTATAAATATATAATCCGTAATACTAGCCAGTTATCTTGCCAATATCTCACGTTATTGATTTTATGGTTCCATTCTTGGCAACTCGTTTCGCATTACTCTTTCTCCAGTTTTTTTTTTTCGATTGTCGTCACAAGTAATAATAGACTTTATCGTGTTATCTTCCATTAACTGTGACTTCTCTTTTGTAACTTTTTACGCGCTTTCATGTAGTGAAATGAAAACGTTGTCGTGTTATTAGATAGTATGTGATATGTGAAGTACGAGTTCTGTGCGTATCTCGTAGACGAGTTTGAAATCTCATTAAACACATAGCTAATATATACGACGCGTAATTAAACATCTAACTTTTCCATGCCGGCAGAAACTCCGTATTCTAGGAAAGTGTTCAATCTTGTTATCCCCAGAACGATGTTTACTTCAGAGTTTTATTGTTACACAGTACGCAAATTTTTAAAAAAATGACAATATTGGAAACCAGAAAGATCAATATCCAATGCATTAAAATTAATTAAATTATATTCATAAAATTAAATTCATTGCAATTGACGAAGAAATTAAATTTCGCCTTTTATAGAATTTTATATTAAGATAACCCATTATTATTTTCTCAATTAGCACAATTGGTAATAATACTACTTCTAATGATATTTTATACTTTTTTAAAATAGGAAATGTATAATTTAATTTGAGAGACGTGTAATTTAATTATAAGATAAAAAGTAAAGAAGTCGTAAGAATAAAAATTTCTGTATTTTTTACAATTCATAAAGTGTTACATCTCAAATTGTAAGAAAAATATAAAAACAAGTTAATTTCGAGATAATGTTATATGATTTGTTCCCCACACATAAAATATTTTTTTGTAATAATACGTTATCTTAAAATTGGAGATGAAACACCTATATCCTGTATTTATTTAATATCCGATTACGTTTGATCGAGCTATCGCATGAGAGAGGCTTTATGTGTTTGTGACATCGCTCGTTGTTGGTTGTATGTTTCTTAGCTGTGACTTACAAAAGAATCGTGCCACGGCAGCGGATTTTGCACACCATGGAGCCATCTCGCGAGCCGCATCGTGGCAATACCTCTCGTAAGCGAAAAAAGCCTGGGGCAGGTACGTACAAAATATTCCTCGTAACAACACGCATGTCTGCGATTTGATTCTTGCTCGTATAATTTGACTTAGAATCCTTGTCCAAAATTTGGACGGATTTCCTTTCCCAATTTATATGTTATTTCGCCAATACACATCGTCGAACGGAAGGAATACACATGTTAATGTGAGCACACAGATACACAGTGTGAATGCCGCAATCATTAATGCGAAATAGAGGATTATTTAGCTATAATTTAGCGATCCATACACACGCCGCACGCAAGAATTCATAGTTTTGCATTAACAGAAAATACACACAGCGATGGACCACATAAATTTCACTTATCACGATAAATTAATAATATTGTCTAATTTATACTCGAAACTATACATATAATTTTACGCATTTCTTTCGCGATATCATTTTTTTTTTTTTTATTAAAATCATATAAAATTTCTTATCGCGTATATTACAATCTCTTAAAAGAGATTTTATTATTTTGTAAAGTTATAAATAGACAAGTTATAATGACAATTATCAATGATGACACGACATTATTTTATTATGTGTTAATGTTTCGAGAAAAGACTGTAATCATAATTTAAATTATAAAATACAAATTAGATAAAAAATAGAAATATAAATTGAAAAATAGGCTCGAATCGCGGGATTGAAAAAAATATGGAAATCTTCCACAAGAAAGAAATTGCATTGATTACGCGATTGATTGCTTAGAATTTTTTTATCCCACGGTTACATCCTGAAATCCAATTCGAAATTGCAATCTGTTTCAGCCTTTTTTTTCTTGTTATGTTTTATATTCTTTATTCTGTGCAATAATAAAAGTTGGTCTTTATATTGGATTAAGTTAAAATGTGTTGGTCGATCGTGGAACGTCGAGTCTATTGCCATCGCCGACAATTTATGTCGCGACAATTTATGCAATAGCATTTTCTTTTTGCAATTGCAGATCCCAATCAAGCCGCGAATAACAATCATGTGAACAGCGTGTCGGAAGTTCTTCCCGACTCGGGGACGAAGACGTTCTACGAAAATTTACCTTTCCACGGGATTCAAGCGCCTCCTAACAAGGTTAGTATAATGATCATTGTACAGAAGAAAAAGAAAAGCGAAAAGTTTTTTGTCGGACAGCATGAGAGCTAGCATTCGACTTGCAACATGCACATTAGCGTGATTGTCAAAGAAAAAGGGAGCTAACGATGGCAAATGTATCAGGATCGCAAAGAATCAATTTGCAATGATCAAATGTTGAAGCGTTAAGAGTAAAAAATAATATCACAGAAAATAAAAAAAATATTTATCATAAAAAAAATTGAATAACTATGGCGAGAGATATGCATCTACTTAAATGGTATTTAGAATTTTTTGATTTTCGACTTGAATTTTAGCGAAAAAGCGACATAATGTTAGATGAAAATTCATACAAGATCGATCTAAGTTGATACATCGATACCCTCGTGAACATCTCTGTCAGTTAGCCGCCAAGTTTCGTGAATAGTTCGTCGATTAACGTTGCCTCCTTCTGGCCAAATATGTTCGAGAGGTGATAGGAAGTGAAATGCGGTGAAAGGCCAAGAGGGTAGATATTAGTACGACCCTTCGCGTCGCTCAACCCTCTTCGAAGGCCCGCAAGCACTTTGAAGTGCCTCACCACTTCGACATACGGTTCCTCTTACGGTATTGCTCGTGCTTTACTTTGTAAGAGCTATCTACCTACCGAGCTCGGTTACACCGAAACCTCTTTCGACCCTTCGTAAGGCTATAATGTTACTTCGCACTGACTTTCCAAATCGCTGTTTCGTAATTAAGAGACCAGTTCTAGGCTGATGGTACTCATTCGCTTTATCGAATCATCGCGCGAATGCGTTCGCGTCGTCTCCCCCGCTTCCCCACTCCTCGTCCATTTTTATCATCCACCCGTTGCGTTAAACGCGAATTATTACAGTTAATTGATTTGCCTCAAGCAAACATTAAAATAATTAATTCCGCCATTTCACAAACGACTCGCGCTTCTGTTTGAATTTGAATAATTAGCATCGAAAAAGGTCTTTCAAGTGAATTTATTACATACTTGAAGAATCGTGAAATCTTTTGAGATAACGGAACTTGTAACTATGATGAATATTAAGTGTTATACATAAAGAAATTTCAGTAAAGCATAGATAGATACAAATTTCTAGCTACCTTGTACGCTTAAACGGAAAAGAATATCATGTACAACGCGTTAGAAAGAAGAATGTTATAAGGTATCGCAATAATACATGAGGTATTATGATCTAAGTCTCCTTTGCTTTAGAAACGCGTTCGATCACGTCGATCTTTACGATGTAAATTCTGCCGTCTCTCAATCGATTCTACCATGTCGCGTTTCTCAAGCGAATAAATATATTCGGTCTCCCTTGAGTCGTCGAATATTTTACAAAAGATATTCTACTTTGTAGAGCGTCGGTTCGATTGAAGAAACGGTACAGAACTCTCTTTGAATCAGGATTTATTTTGATAGTAATGCGATTGATTCGATATCTTGATAGAAAACAATTCTTTACGATATATAATAATATTGTGTACTTATATTTTACTTACAAAATTTCTAATTTTCTATTTCTATTTAAACATAAATTACATTAAATCGAAATATTTAAATATCAAAATATTGATGGAAAGAAATAAAAGCAATTAATAATAGCGACTGACAATTTGCTATCGTTATATCTCGCGATTAAATAAATATTGTTGTTTGTCAATGATATTATTGTTGGTTGCAGAGTTGAGATTCGTAATCGCGTCGTTTTTAGCGATAATCATGCTGCTAAAATGCATGTCTAGTGAAACGTTCATTTATTTAGTACGACGTCAAAGTGTTTTATTCGGTGAGACGTGATACTCTGCATGCAGCGAACAATAACTGAGGATTAAAAGCAGATAATAATTTTCATCAAAATTTATACACACGCTTCCTCCTGAAAAATATGTCACATTGACGCGAGCAAATTTCACAAATTTTATATGATTTTTCTCTCCAACTTTCGAATCTTTTTTTAAATTAATTACTCAAATATTTATACACTTCACAAATGGCTGCTTTTATATACTGCTTGTTACGTAATCTCTCTCGTGTAATATTTATATACTAGCGATAACGTTCTATCGATTGTCTTCCAGATAATTGTAATACCGATATTTTAACAGAATTTAACAGAGTTTGATGAAATCGTGAAGATATTATTTGCAAAAAAGTAAACGCAATTGTATTAGTTTGTAACAAGTGATTGTGCTGTTAATTCTTCACAACACACATTTTTTGCAAATTGTCGAATACTTTTGTTAGGTAATACTTTTGATAGGAAATCTCGTAGCCCAATCAATGTAGTGGAAAAAAAGAACATCGTAGTGGACAGGTAATTCAGTGCTGTGCGAGTGTAACGAGCATTGCTACTCTGGCGAAAATAAATTCACTGCTCGCTTTCCTTCTTTTTTTTTCTAACTTAACTGTGCTCGAACTTTAACGTTTTTTAGAAGGACCGATTGTTGCAATGAGTTTCCAATAATTCATGTGTCTTAAAACGAAACGGCTTTATTCTTATTGAAATCGATATATTTGATTTTGTGCTGATTAACGGTCGAATGGTTTATCCGTTTGTCTCATGTTATAACAACTAAATAACAGCAAACAGAAAATAACGTTATCTATATTCTAAATTTTAAAATAAATTTAAAAATGAAATTCTCTGCGTTTTATCGCAATTTTATTTACGGATAAATAAAATTGCTGTAGATTTTTACTTTACCATTTTAATGAATAATAGAATTTATTTAGTTAAATTAGTGTGTGAGAATTTGTACAGATTGACGTATAGAATATTTGTTTAAATCAATTAAAATTTCAGCTAAAAAAAATTCAGTTTAATACATCTCCATTGTATATAAATGGCATCTATAAAAGTAATTACCTAGAAATATAATAAATTTATTTAGATATATAATTAATGAAGCAGCTTATAATAAGCTATGCATAAGATATCACAAATCCCATAAATGTTTGAAACTCTCGATAAAAGACGCTAGATTTCTGTATTGATGTAATTACGTGCTTAATTAATTAGCTTTTGTAGTAATTTCTTGATTGCAATTAACATGAATTGTTTAACGGAAAGCATCCTTGACATCGCAAAATCCAGGTAGACAAAGCTCATTTCGGCAAGTTAGCCAAGCGAGATTAGCCGAATCGGTTTACCTAATTCGCTAGTATTCACAATCCCAGCGCAATCTGAATCAATCAAGGTAATAATTCGATGAGAGGCAATAAGCACACCATGTTGCCGGTACGAGGCATTCGATAATTAGAGCCGATACCCAATGGATGATGGCCCTAACATGTCGACAATAGCTGCGATACGCGCACTATTTTTCTGGCATTGGCGCGTTGTATTCCAATTAGCTATAATTATTTCGAAAAATTGTTATCGAAGAAATTTTAGTCATTGATCTTTTTTTACCGACAAAGCGTTATTTAAATTTAAAATTTTTATCGAATAGATAAACTTTAACAAAATACAATTATATTGTTCTACTTTTTTGTTCGATCACGATTTAATAATTCGTGATAATTCATTGTAGTTATTTCTCACATAATAGGGATCAGAGGAAATTATTTTTAGGTGTAATTATTATATGAATAGTAAAAATTAGAGAAAATTATTTTTAGGAATAATTTTCACTTTGGACGACTTCCACTGATATATACAGTTATATCGCTTGTATCCTTGTGATAATTACGATCAAATTAATCTAGCGTTATGCGCTTCGTAACAACGTTTCGAGGATGTAACGTTCGCGATGTAACAATATTACGTGGTATAATAGATACCGATTGACGTAGGCATCTAAACTATTAGAGAAATTATCATGAAATAAATTTTATATTATATTATATTTAAACACAAGGTTGAAACTATAGAAAAATAAAATAAATATAATAGAATAGATTTCCGCGTTTTGGACATCATAATTTTTCGTATGTCGTATAAATATATATATATATATCCACGCATTAGATAAGTATGAATAAAGAAGGATAAGTAGATTTTTTATATTTCCGGCTTTATAATTAAAAGTCTTCAATTAAAATCTTGTGTAGCACACCACAAAATATAAAAAAAAAATTTTAATTTTTACTATTAATTTTTACGCTTCAACCAATATTGCAAAACATATCTCGATTTTTCATATAATATTTTGCAAAAATCTGATCTACAAGCCATTATATTGACATGAAAGAATTATTTAATGCTGCTAATGATTAAAACTCTGTATAAATAAAAGATTATAAAACTATAGGACTAACCGCGTGCCCTAACCGTGTGCCCTAACCGCGTGTGTCTTATCCGCGTGTCTTATTCGCGAGCCTTATTCGCGTGCCCTAATAGAATACAGGACGTTGCTTCCGTTGGGCCAGATGAACCTACCTTTCGTTGATTCTGGCCATATTCATTCTGGTTACATCTAACCAGAGATCTCTATCGAAGATCAGTGAAGGAAAAAAATTCCTTTCGTTGCCGGCTAATTATTATTGCCGGTGCAATTTTATTATGATACGCTACGCGTATCCTATATTATCGCCAAATTATCCACACGGCACAGAAAAAAATGTGTTTGATTTATTTTATATAATTTTTAAATTTTATTAACTTGGCATTAGATTAATTAGAGATGGATGGGCTATGAAAAATGTGACAAAATTGGCGCAACGTGAAAATAATTATTTAAATAAAATTGAAAAAAATATTTTATATTTCTTTAAAATTTTTAATTTATATTTTAAATTATATTTCTAATACGTTTTAATGCATGTTCAAAAAGTCTACTCAAAAAATTATTTAATTTAATCCATATATTCTAGCCCATCCATTTTGAGGCAACGGATTTATCTACATTTGCATCCACATTTTCTACGAATCCGTCACTTCAAAATAAAATAAAATTTATCACTCACCGGCACTGATGCGCAACAGCGGAGATTTGGTCTTGAGGCTACGTTGTCTGCAACACACAAATATAAAACTCAAATTATAGCAACGCTTAAAATAATTAATATTTCAAAAAAATTATTATTGTACGCATCGATTTTCATATCCGATGCGTATAATAATAAAAAGGTACATAAATATGAAATAATTTTATAAATTCTAAAAAAGAAAACTATTTTTTTTAATAAAAACTTCTATAGTATGAATTTTAAATTATTCAAATAATGATCGAATCAAATTAATGCATGTACAGGATTTATAATAATTTATATAAAAATAATAATACTCACCCTTGGGTTGCTCCGCCGGTGCAGGATGCCTCTCCTAGGCCTCCTCCTCCTCTCAGATTGATTCACACGCGCGATTACTTTAAACGGCACTCCCGCATTTTTATTAAAAAATACTTCCGCACTTGTACGCGCGATACTTTGAACGACACTCCCGCACTTTCGAATTTTGGCACGATCGAATCCCGTTACAAAATTATATACGTATAAGGTAAAATTAAATTTGAGAATAAATTATCTATATTGAATCCCACTTTCCTCTCGATTAAAAGAGATACGATGTAGATATGTTTTGAAAAAACAAATGATATACACGTTACATTATACGATAATTTAGATTGGATCTGTCTACATTATTGAAGAAACAAAAAAAGAACGAACAATGTATATATTTTGAAATTAATATAGATGGCAAATAGAAATAAATTATTTACCACACATATCTCTGGTCCATCCATCGTCGGATATTTTTTAGAACCTCTTTTTCTTCTCTTATTCATCTCTTGTCGTTTTCTCTTAAAAATTCACATTCACTCGAAAAAAAAAACAGTTTAATTACGATTAATCGAATATACGACGATCGCGGCATACTTTGCATCGGCACTCCCAATCGCGGGACAATCATACGAGCCACACAATTCATTATATCGTAAGAGAAAAACTCGAAAAATATTATTTGTTCGACATTTACACGACGCCAAAATCATGTCCCATTCGTTATAGCAATGCTATCTCTATTGCTGAATTATTTTGTTTTATTTTTTATTTTCAAAAGTTAATTAGTTGTTAATTGTAATAATCGTGACAAATTATATTTTAATATTTGTCGCTATCGCATTTAGAAAAGAAATTCGACGGAACGTGTCGCACCACGACTTTATTGCTCGAGCGTTGCTGTACGAATGATAACAAGGCTATAAAGCGTCAACAACAGCGCGCTAATGTTTACATCGCCAAGGCCGAATACAATGTTATTACTTTCGCAGCCGAAAATATGTTGCGTATATACGGTGTCGAATATTAAATAATATAAGTATTTTAAATTATAGATTAATTATTTAATAAACGGAACTTATTATTATGTTAATCATTATTTAAATCTGCGATTTGACTATTTTACGCGTCCGAATCATATTTAAATTGTCGAAAAATCAAACGATTAATTATCGAATGAAATATAATTAAACATCAAATATTTTTAAAGAAATAATTATTGTTTATAAAGAGAGAAAGAGAGAGAGAGAGAGAGAAAGATCGCGATAGAACAATAATTTACAATTTTCATTCTAATCACTTTGATTCTTGATTAAAACATTACGCAAAATACGCGCGTCGAAATTTATTCTTTATGATATAATTACGTATTATTCAAAATTTAAAGTGTGTGATAGATAATTAATTATTTATCAAATTATTTCCCGATATTTGACGCGATCGCGTTGAGTACAAAAATTTGATGCAGTGTCTCGCGTTCTGCTTCCTTACTGTTCGAGTGTCGCGGTGAGAATAATAAAGCCGTAAGCCATAACACGTTAACAATAGCGCGCTAATGTTGACGTCACCAAGGCCGTATACCATTATGTTATGCTTTGATAAATTCGAATTTGCCGAAATATTTTCCGCACTATGACGCATATACAAACGGAATATTAAATTATACATGTATTTTTAATTATCAATTATTAAATTAACAATTAATATATTACGGAGTTTATCATTAATTATTCAGACCTGCGATTCAACTATTTTATTGCGCGATCCGAATCATATTTAAACCATCGAAAAGTTAAACGATAAAGCATTGGATAAACTATATTCAATTTTAAATATTTTTAAAGAAATAATTGTTACTTACAATTAGAGAAAAAGACAGAAGGGAAAGAGGGAGGAGGGAAAGAAGAAGATAGGAAGATGTTAAGGAATTAAACGGAATAATAAATTATAAGAATTTTAAATTATAGATAAATTATTAATGATTAATATATCAGGGAGCGTATCATTAATTATTCGGATCTATGTTTTCACTATTTTATTGCGTGTTCTCAATTCGAATTATGTTTAAATCATCGAAAAGTCGAACGATAAAGCATCGGACAAAATATATTTAATTTTAAATATTTTTAAAGAAATAACTGTTATTTAGAGAGAAAGAAACAGAGGGACGAGGAGAAAAAGAGAGGAGGGAGGAGATAGATAGATAGATAGATAGATAGATATAGAGAGAGATATAATTAATTATTAATTATATCAAATTATTTTATGATCCTTGTCGCGATCGCGTTTAGCGATCTGGATAGCACACCACGATATAAAAGAAACTTTTAACATTTTTATGCTCCACTAAATGAATATTGCAAAAGATACTGTGATATTTTTATTATTTTTGTCTATTATTATTTATAAAAACTAAATTTTGTAATATTTTATATAACACACACACACATTTACACACGCGTATAATATTCTAATAATGTGCAGCCCTCATTGAAATATCTATTTTTAAAAAAAGCATATTAAATCGATACTGGCAATATTGTTATCTCTTTTTCGTGATTGGTTATCTCGACGATGCACTGAACATTATTTTATATCAATAAAAGCTTGTCATAACTGAGCGACACATTTAATAGTTTAAATATTAAGTGGATGTGTAATTTTTATTTAATTTATTTTGAAAAAATCGAAAATAGAATTAATATATAAATAATTATATACACATGCACATAAAATAAATGGCGCGTTTATAGTATTCTAGTTTTATTTTATAAAATTATTATATATAATAATTATCTCTAATATAATTTTATTTTATTTATTTCTAATAGTTTGAAATGTCTATGTCAATCGGTATATCTATCATATACCATATAATATTGTTACACCGCTAACGTTACATCCTGGAAACGTCGTTATCAAGCGCATAACGTTAAATTGACCGTAATCATCACAAGGATAGAAGCGACATAATTATATCAGTGGTAGTCGTTCAAAATGCCAATAGCAACTCAGAGATTGATATAGATTGCCTACTTATGTCCTACGGCGAGGAATGCCGTTTCGGCCAATCTACGAAGCTGAGACTTCGCGTCGCTAATCAAGTCATCGCGAAACGTCATTAGCCTCGAATCCCCCGTCATCGGACGTTATCGGATAATCGAGCGTTAATCAGCAAACCGAACCGAGATATCGAGCCGAAGGATGTATATGCGAATGGCCGCTGGCTGCGTTTTGTTTTAGTTGGTTACTCCTAAGTTTGCCCGAGTTTCGGCTTTGCATGGCACGTTGCATCATTCCTTCACGACCTCGCCGTGCTCCTCGCGGCCACCCAGCCGAGCTGTCAGCCTCTGCGACGGTAGTTCCGGCTACGAATCGACCATGAGCCACCTGGGACCTCACTACAATGTTTACAACGTGCCCAGGGGCAACGGTTCGCCGGTGCTCAAGTATAACACCCTGAAGCCGCGAAGACGCAAGCAGAAGCACTCGCAGCAATTTTATTCTCTACGATTGTGCCGCCGGCACGAGAACATCCGCAAGAAATACGAGTTGTACGCGATACCGATCTATAGGACGTGTCCGCACAGAAGCGACAGCACAGCCACGATCGCGACGATTGTCCGATCGATGGAGGACACACCGTCCCTGACATTGAGTCAGGGATCGATCAACCTGATGAGCCGATCGGCGCCGTCGACGCCGATACCACCGTCACCGACGACGCCGCCAATACCAGCGCCGAGGACGTCCAGGAAGATCGATCCGTCCAAACACACCTATCAAAATCTCCCTCTCCCCGTTTTTCCGCCGAGAAACGCTTCGTTGCCTAAGCTTAAGGTTTGTCAATTATTCATAATCTACGATAAGAAATCCCCGCATTTGATGACGTTACTCGCGGACATTGTCGCGAGTCAGCTTTTCTCCATCAATCCTGTCACGATCGACTCGTATTGTCGAATGACTATTCACGGATGTAAAAATGTCGATATCGTGATCATTACGATGATTTTTATGTTACAATTTTAAAATGTATTTTTCAACTATAAAATTTACAAAATCTTAAATATTGTTAAATAAATATTTTTTCGCGATTTACGTTTTTACAGCCAAGAATATTTGTACCGGCATGTATTTGATAGAATTGAGAAGAAATACACACGTATACATATATACGTGAGGGTGTGTGTATTGGATTTAATATTTCCGGAAACTTTTTAGTTGTTTATATATATATATATATACAAGACTCTTTCAGAGAATGCTGTTCTTTTATCAAATATTTCAATGCTTCTCGAAATCACAAAATAACGACTTTATATTAGAATTTATTTAAAGAGTAAAATAATTAAAAAGAATATGTATTTGTGATTAAATTAGAAATTATTATTAAAATCCGTTTTGTCTAAAATGTAAATTATTTTGTGTCCCAAGGTATATTAAAATTTTGATTTAATTTATACTTTCTAGTCTTTGTCATATAAATTGATCGAGTAATTATCGAGTTGTTATTAATGGCATGTAGACCATAACTTCTCCTAGTTTAATCACTATTTTACCAAATATTTGTCATTAATATACAAATTGAAACAATGTGAAACAAAACATTTCATTATAATGAATAATGACTTGCATTAATTATAAACAGAACACGATGAAATTCAACTAAAGACCACGTTAACTACGTGGAACAATTGGATACAAAAGGCATCCATAATCAATCATATATAATTAGCATAATTAGTTTTCTTTAAAAGGATATTAGTTTATTGAAACTCACTCATTTTTTAGTAAAATTTTAAATACAATTTTTTCTGTTTTTTACGTATATATATTATGACTTTAATAATCTTGATAAATAATTTTATTCGACAAAACAATTTTGTGTTATTAAAAAGAAACTTGTAGGCATTTTGTATTATATAATATAACCATTTGTTGCATTACAGATTTTAATTTGCTATAATAGTAATCGAGCTAGTCTGTGATAGAAAGCATTCCTTGGAATAGATGTATTTGCATTATCGTAGTAGTAATAACAGTAATAAACATGTTGGTGCCTCAAATGGCTCCCTCGATGTCACTTATCGTTAGATCTAAAAGTTCCTTAATGGCATTCATCATCGTATCTATATAGCAATTTTCTCGTAGAACGCGCTATAGATCATCTATCACGCTAACATCATCGCGTCATTAAATCGATTCTTGAAACCGGAGACTTTTGTAATTTTCTTAATCAAACTGTATGTAATCACGAAAGTTATTACAAGCGACAATGTCCAGCGAGAGGTCAATCTCCGTTTCCCCTATAAGCACCGAGTAACATTAGCGTCTCGCGCCTACTGCATGTGTACGATTTACGTGTCCGTAATAGATATAAAACAGCAGCTTCTCGAGCAAGTAGGAGGTAGAGTTGCTGGAAGCCGAGTTATAATCGGAAATCATATTTTCCCTGCTAAGCTGGATCCGGGCATCTATGTAGCGACCGCCCTTGTGCATGTTGGCCGCGTGTCAAGTAAGTTTTCACTGTCACACACGCTTAACCAATGACTCGAGCTCTTTATTGTTTCGAAACACGGACGTGCCTGAGATATTATCTCGAAGATTTTTTTTTTCTTGCAGTCGCAACTCTTTTCTCCAGCGTATATTTGTTCGTTTCATCACGACGAAAATATCTTTCCTCATTTATCGATCAATAACATAAACTACATTTATTGCACATTTTATGTGATGTCGCTATATCAGATATAGGCCAATGAACACTTTAAACGGAGGATTGTAAAAGAAAATTGATGTAAATCCTTTGTGTGTCTTGAAATATAAATGTTGTTAAAATATAAAAATTTGTTTTTACATTTCAAAATATACTTAATATGTTATACTCTTTTAAACGGAATCAGAATATTTGAAAAGCAGTAAATAGCCATATTAATGATCTCAATAATAAAAATAGCGTTGCAAATCTATTGATTATAAAATGATTATAAAATCTCACAAAAAAAATCTAGTGGTAGTAGCTATTTCAATCAGTAATATTTTAAAATTTTATGTATAATATATTATAATGTTATATATGTATGACATATATAACATATATGTATGAATTTATAATAATATATTTTATTAAAGAAATATGTATGTAAGTTCTTTTAACCAAAAGTTTTGTTCATTTTTTGTGAGTTTATCACATCTTAAAATGAAAAACAGAAACGATAATATATATAGAAGGTTGTAAATATATAATTTTGAATTTGAATACTAGTTATATGTGTTTCATCCCAAATATATAAAAGCTTCTTCCAAAAATTAATCTAAATTAAAGAGAAAAAGCTTTAAAAGTTTGCAAATATATGATTTATTATTCATTTTTCAATAAAATCTTACAAGACATAATGAGTGAAATACAAGACAGAAAGACAAAGTGTAAGTGTGTTTTTATTGAAGATCAATGAAATATTCACTGATCGTCAATGAAATTTTGTGTTACCGCTTTAATCAGTATTTTTATTAATTCAATTTAAGAGAATAGCAACAACCTAAATAACCTAATAATATCTCAGATCAATAAGAGATTTTACAGAATTATATAGAGTGCGATGAAGCTATACGTGCTCCTTTTCACTATTTATCGTTCCAATAACACAATAAGAATTGTATGTGAATCAATGGCGAGTGTTTGCACATCAAATTGTGAAATCCCATACACTTACTGATTTCAAGCTCTTTCTTTTCAATTTAAAAAAAATCAATAAGATATTATAATCATAAATATACTTAAATTATGATTATAAATGTATATAATTATAATTATATAAATTTGTACATATATATTTATATTGAAAGCAATATCCAAAAAGTCTACGTATCTCATAAAAAATGTGATCATTATATATATTCATAAATGCACCCTCTTCCTAAAATTGCATAACCGACATAATGTCTCAGCCGTCCAATTTGTTCACGCACACTTTTTTTCTCTCGAATCTACATCGCGTTAACATCGCTCGCATCCCCGTTTCGCCTGGTCCCAACTACTAACCATGCCTGTTGCAGACCGACAGCCTATACAACTACAAAGAACATTACCAGCAACAGCATCGGCAGGAGATGCAGCAGTACAGCTACCCCTTACCGAGCAACAGTTCGAATCAACTAACACTGCCACTAACGCGCAACCTCTATCATCCCTCGATAGTTAGTCCCTTGCAAACCTCCCTCGTCCACACTAACAACAGCCGGCCGTCCACCCTGGTGCATCACGAGACCGCCGCCACGACCGGCAATCACTTGCCCGCGGTGCATCGGGATGAGGAACAGCAGCAGCAGCAGCAGCAGCAGCAGCAGCAGCAGCAGCAGCAGCAGCAGCAGCAACAGCAGCAGCAGCAAAATTACGGCAATCACAACGCGAGACAGTCGTCGTCGCGTCGGCACGCGTCGACGAATCGGCGAAACGAGCGTAATCGGAAGTACCGGAAGCACGAGCGACCGTCGGGCGATCGGAACAAGTCGAAGCAGAGCCGACAGAGAGGAGACCCTCCGCCGCGACGTAACGACGCTACCTTCAACGGTGTCTCGCCCCCCGATTGCGAGACCAGCTTCCACCAGATCCCGGATCTGGACGCGTCCGAGACCACCATGTACAAGATCTCGTATCCGCATTATTACGAGGACGACATGGACGCGGAGTGTTCCACCGATTATCACCGACCCAATTCGGCGGTGACGCGTCAGCAGCAGCAGCAACAGCCACCGTCGTGGGATCGCCAATCGAATCGTTGCGTCGCCAATAATACGTCGCAATTTCCAGCGGACGACGCGAAAAATCGCAGCAAAATGTCGAAGACGAGGCTGTCGACGGGCAACCTCGGCGACGTTCGTGCACCCTCCGCGCCCACGATAATGCAGTACGCCGAGCTTCACTTCCGGGATGTCGGTCAGGAGATCGATGTCTAAAGGTTAGTGACCCCGCGGCAATCCAGCTGCTGCGACGCAGCAACTTCCCTCCCTATCTATCTGCGGGGAACGCACGGCGCGGGTGATACGCATTTTTTTCCGAGGAGAATTTGCCGTGGCAATTTGTGTGTTTTAAGACTCCCAGGCACTGCTACGTCTTTAGAGGTAACGCACCCATGCGTATGAAACACATTCTTTAAGATGTTCTCTACGTACGTCATTTTCAAAGGTAGGGCAAATTAATTCTCTCTTTTTTTTTTCTTCTGCTTACTCTGTGTGTCTTTCTAATGCTAATCTTTAAATCTTTCTAATTGCTATCTTTTCGCCTTGTATAGTCTTCAGCTTTACCGTTGCTTATGTTTATTTGCGTTTGTTCGATTTTCAAGAATGATTGTACAGATATTTTCTCTTCTTGCATTTTTTAATTAACAATATTAATTATGGTGGCATATCTATTTTGATCGAGCTTCCACAAGGTTGTAAGAAAATAATTCTGATACCATGGAAAAATTGCATATTTTCTTCCATGTAATTTTATATTTTAATTTCTCTCTCATTGATAGCTAGCTAATAATCATATAACATCAATATTAAAATATTACCAGCTCTGAACACTTTTTTCGAGAAAAAAAAAATACGTTATTACATTCGATGATACGCGCAACGTGATTCAATGTTTCGAAACGAAATCGTCGACACAATATTACATATAAATTTTTATTCGATATCATTTTTGAATTCTCTCTCTGGTACTATCTCCGCGATTACTCTTTGATAAACCGCATGCTGTAAATCAATATTGCAATAAACCTTTATGTTTAAAAAAAAAAAAAATTGGTAATGCCGAGCGATATCAAACATTACTGCACGCGACACGCAGACAGACCACTCATCCTATAACCAATCGAGAGACGACAAGCACGGGGATATATTTTCAATATTTAAAATTCAATCCAAAAATATTCAATCCGCCGAAAGAAAACAGTTTTGTGTGCGCATCTGTAAAGTATTCCGTAGGACGAATAAAAAAAAAATAACGAATAGATATGACAAACAAAAAAAGTCAATGTTACCTGTTTAAACATCCCTACCACGCAAAATTCATAAAACAAACTACTGTGTAAACATCATAATAGATACACGACCACGTATATGTAGTTTACGTAAAGTGAATTATCCAACTTAACATCTATAGTTAACCAATATAGAATATAACGGGATATCTCGAGAAACTAGATCAATAATAACAAGCTGGCATTTATCGGGTTTGAACTGTCAAATTTTGAAACATCATATGTATAATAAACAACATCAGTACATGTTTAGTGTATATTAACACGATTTATTTCCTTGCTTTTATTTTCACATATAAAATCCATCTCTGTAAACTTTTATAAATACTGTCGGATCGCCATAAATTTTTTGCAACAAAAAATGGCGTACACACGAAAAGAAATACAATAGAGATTATCCATCATGTTGAAGTCTTGAAAAATTTATGGAATACAGAACAATACTGATCGTGAGATCATTTGTAATCGTTAATACCATCTTGGCTTTTCGTGAAAAAATTATTTACGTTTCTCTGATTTCCTCGAACAAATTGCCAAGTAATTTTGCGCTGCTTTCGATCGCGATTGAACCGAATTAAATTGTCAATGCAACTCTCGGTCGCTGTGTATACATATATATGTAGCATCTTGCATGTCTCCTCCGTATCTCTCGCGAGCGTATCTCATGCCTAGCGTACTGACAAGAGACGCAACGAACGATCCGAAGGAATTGCTGCATGCGTCCACCATATCAATTTTGTATATCTCTGAATGTTTGTTTGTAGGAGGGTCAGCTGACAAAGAGCGATACGTACATTTACTAGGACAATTTGGCGTCCGACAAGCGTCCTGTAGGACATTGTGCGGAGTATATCACGCCGCTTACACGCATAACGTAAATCGAGTGTGCACCACCATAAATACGGGATGTCGTCCATTCGCGAGGGATACAGAACTCGAACTCGCTTCGCTCGTTCACGGACTTGCGACGATTCAATTTCTTACGGAATTACAATTGTTCATTCATTGTCGCTGTTGTCCAGCAAACTTTTTTCCATTCTCGCTTGCATGCAGCCTTAGACGTTATAAAATTTCTTCTCTTCCATTGTAGAAGCGTGTACACAATTTGTATTTTATTATCTATAGAGAGAGAGAGAGAGAGAAAATTACGAGGATATCTGTTGAAATAATTTTGAAATATCGGAATAACGGCTTCTATGTTGCATAATTCGCAAAATTTTACGTTAATCCAAAAACAATGACCGTTCATTTTTCATCAATATTCATATTTTACGCATATGATGTGAATCCACAATTGATTACAAATTTATTATAATCGTCGCTCTTGCTGCGTGCAACAGTAAAAGTTTCGAATCAATTAGAATGTAATAATTAAAACGGCATAATAATCCTCTTAATCCTGAATCACGCATATTAGTTTAATATTTGTGGAGTGTCCAGCATGCAGCATGATAATATTCATCAAGGCTATATTTAATCTTAACAATTGACGAGCTGAGGGATCGTAAACGGATTATCGATTAGATAGGTTTAATGGTCAATCGTCTCTGTTTGTGTAAATCTCTCAGCCCTTCAATGAGACCCTCTGTCGAACTCACCCTAGGCACGTCGTTGTCTAATTGACAGACATCGATCACGAACGAGAAAGCTTTAACACCCGAAATGGTACACCAGATCATTTGTCGAACGCTTGCACAGCAGGTCTGTTACAAAACTTTGCCAACAGTCCACTAGTAGAAACTATTGTGTGCGTAATCGTCCGCGCAGCACGATTGGAATCCAAACAATACAAAGATTAAAGAGACATCTAAATTCCTAATTTTATGGAAATTTTATAAAATGTCTTTCTAAAATAATTGGATATAAAAGATCTTTTTTATACGATTGAAAATATAATGAAACAAACGTAATACAATGTAGAAGAAAAATTACTTGCAAATAAAAAATGTGTTTAATTTTATTTATTTTATACACAAAAAATTCTATCACTCTTCTGATAATAGATAAATCGAAATGTATAAGAAAAGAAATTTGAGATGCCAGAACACGTCCTCCAGAAATTTGTATTGTCTGGAAAAAGGAGATTACTTTTGTCCCGAGATATTCGTCACGTATTTTTGTTTTATGCAGCCCTTCAAGCCGGAATTCTCGGATCTCGATTATGCGGACGTGGATTACAAATCATACGGGCCGATTAACTATAAAGCCGCCAGTATCGCTCTCCTCCAGAAGCAGCAGCAGCAGCAGCAACAGCAAGCTCAACAGCAGCAGCGACTTTTGAGTAGGAGACCGCAAATGTATGGTGCTTCGGACGATAACGAGGAACTGCTTTAATCCTTTCCCTTCTTCGTTGATTTAATAATAATCCAGCCTATTCTAGCCTTCTCGGGGAGATGCAATGATAAGATATGTTTTGTAAGCGAGATATATCTCGATAGTTACTCGCTAAATTCGATTTTTATGAGGTGCGTTGCCATAATAAATTTATAGGATTGCGATATATTCTCATGAAGGGAGAATTTTACGAGTTATAATTACGACCCTGCGCCGCGTAAATGTGTTTGTTCACACGAACATGATTGCTGCGCATACATATAAAAAAAAATTTTTTTCGATCGAAACACATAATTGTTCATTGAATGTGCGCTTACAATATTGAAAATCCAAAAAGTCGAAACATAACATTTATTCCAGGAATAATATAATTTCTCTCTCGAAAATTTCGTGGATAAAATTGCGCGAAATAAAAAAAAAAGTAATGCTCGCATTTTATTCGTATCTTATTTAACGAAATCTGAACTTTGCCATTCGCGAAATAGATGGCCCCATTAAAAGTCCCTGCATATCGTTGAGACAAATGGAACAGGGTTTATTTCGCATCCAAAGAGCCATAAATCTCTCGTATTACGGGTAATTGAGATGCACAATAGCCGCATATCTGTAATAGTACGTTTACACAATGTCCCGTTGGTGCCACAGGAACGTCCAGAACAGTCTGTACAAGATAAATGTACACTTAATATATTCCCTTTATACGTGCACGAAATCCGATATTATTTATGTTACGTTGCTTTTTATCATTTCACATATCACATCTGTATTGCAAAATTGAAGACTCTCGGATGGAATTAGCTCACTTTGTTTGCACACGTTCGAACATTTGAAGCAAAGATCGGTAAATTATTCCTCCTCATTCTTTCTCGTACCATACAGCCACTTACAAACTCGCTAAAATATGCAGCAAAAATTTAAAAACAGAAAAGAGATAAATGCAAGAAGGGCGATATAATTGTAAATTTATAAATATCTTTATACAAAATATTATTGATACGATATATATTTATATAAACTATCGACATGTGTTCTGGGATCAAATTATTGGAATAACGCGCGAGCCATGGCGATAAATAAAATCTTGTTAAATAATGAATTAAGAAAAATGGAAAAAAAAGAAAAAATGAAACATATCGCAGCCAAATATGATTAAAATCCCCATCTATCTCCGTTCCATATTATTACATTATTGTTACACATATAATTATTAATAAGCGTTAGAGTATATAATTTTGTTGATATAATACTCTCAGATATCTTCCTACATGCGTTTGTAAATTTGTAATTTACAAGAATAAGCTATGTGTTGTTTTGTGCACGATGATCGATTATAAATCGAACGCCATCATCTGATCGCGGACATAATTCAAGTGATGAAAAATCATGATCTTGTAAATAATATATCTTTACAACCGTTAATTAATACCATCAACATTTTCATCGATCGTAGGCGATTAGTTATGATAATATCTTTCCCCGCGTTGGTTTGAGAAACCAATCGATCGCCGATCATTTGTGAAATGTTCGAGTATTTTACACACGCGTAAGTTATACGGAAATAATGCGTATGTTCTCTCGATGATGTACTGTAATAAAATTACATGTTGTAACGAGATTCGATAACGCCCACCGTTGCAATTAATCATTATTTGTTATCGTTTATATATCGTAAGCACGTTAGATTAAACGCAGCGAACCTCGAACTTCCGAATGTGACTTGCTCATCATATTTTTTTCATTCGTTTCAGCATTTTCTCTATTAAATTGTGCTTTTTTTATCGCACGCGAGTATTCCGCGTACGATTCAATCGTGGAGCTTCGTCTCCGAGATTCGCCGTTCATTGATATACATACCGGGTGCCGCAGATATCTCTAGGAGCCTCGCAGTACCTTTTTTCATTTACGAATTCTTTGACCAATTTAAAATCGATTTTATCGCGGAAATTCAATTTAGCGCCATCCCTCTTTTACAACTTTTCGATATTCAACATCAAACTTTGCTTCAGATTATAATTCTGACGAAATACCATCCAGTTGAAATTAAGCAATCTTAACAACATATTGAAATTTAAATTTTTTTTTTTACCATCAAATTTGCAATGATGTGTAAAAGGTGAGTATCTATCAAACTTTTGTTGTGAAAAAAGTTAATTTTAAATTTATCAAAGAATTTGTATGCGAACATGTATGTGAAAAATCGAATGGCTTTTAATTTTTTCGAACAGATGCTGAAAAAAATAATCATTTTCTTTTTATAGATATAAAAATATGTTTGCCATCCTACAGTTCCATCTGACAAAAAGACATACTTTTCCAATATTTTATTGCTCTTGAAAGTTCTTATATTGAAAATATCAAATTTAATTTTAAAATATGAGATGAATGTGTATTTTGCAGCAATATGAGATGAATGGAACGAAACGTAACTGCATTGAAAACAATTAAGCTTTTTAAAGTTGTATGAAAATTATTTAAATGAAGTGATGGAACATGAGGATATTTCTTTCATCGATAATTAATTATCGCACGAAATATTCATTCGGCATTTAATTGTTTACAATGGTTTATTATTGTCATTGCAAATATGTAAATATTATGCGACGGTTACACAATTTATGAAAAATAAAAATTTAATTTAACTCATTATATATATATTGGTACATTTAACACTGCCAATCTTATAAAAAGCCGCTCTCGTAATCACTATATCGATTTAATCTCCTTTATCGAAACACATTTGCCTGCCGGAATTTTGCGGCTAATATGATTATTTAAATTATCCAATATTTACAATTATTTATTGGTTTTGTGGTCAGAATTATTATTAATCGTTGGTCAATTAATATATCCTACGCTTTCATAAATTCCACGAGATACTCTACAGTCTTGTTAATGTAAAATGTATAAAAATAGTCCCCTCTTTAAGAGAGTATAAAGAAAGTGTTTGAAATTAATTTAAGAGTCGTGAAACGCGTGTGATCGACGACGACATACCTACACACCTGTTCGAAACTAGCCATCTAATGCAATTAAACTTGCATGGACGTATATGTGTATAACTTATGCTAGGAGAGTGTAAAGCGATTTTTCACCACTTTTTATATTCGAGACATCACTCTATGAACTGTTGCTCGGTGAATTGAATAGTTTGTAACGCGCATTGTATACATACGTTCATACCGATTAGTATCGCGAATCGTGATCCCAAGCGTTCAAGAATTGTAAAACCGCATATAATAAGAGTCGAATAAGCGTTAGAGTATGTGTATAGATTTAATGGAACATTTATGAAGTTCCACATGATCATTTTCCTAAATTCCACAATAATAGTGGTCGATCATTTGTAACATATTTACACAGATCCCCGTCGAAGACAAATAAGAAATAATACTGTTTAACAGAAAAAAAAAAAGAAACCCTAGAATAATACTAGTCACATTCCGCAGCTTTTTTTCGACATGCTGAATATTTCGCTTTCCAAATTGCTCGATCATGTTATAATTTTGAAAAATTTGCAGTTAAAAGACTATATTTTATGACTGATAGATATGTGACATATTGAAAAAGTTTTATTGCAATCAAAAGAATGTCATCAGACCATTTATTTTCAAGAGAAATTTGACAATTATTCATAATATATTCATGGTTAAATATTACAGAAAGATTGCAAATTAAAATTTTTCGATTTTTGCGTAAGTTTATGAAAATATTTATGAAAAAATTTTGCAACTTTAACTTGCAAATTTCTCAAAATTGAGGTAATGAAATAATTTAATACTTTAAATCAGAACAGTATTAAAAAAAATTATGCAAAGTGGCTAGTCTTGTTCTTGTATTTCATAAAAAAAGTTATTTTTCCTTGAACTATGTAATTGGAGAAGTGTGCAAAAAGTAAAAATTATAACTAACAATATAAAAATTCTTCGAAAAAATGTATTAGACGTACATAATATACCACGTTATATACGCAGGAAGCAAGAAGCACGAATTACATATTTTTACATTGAAAATATAAGGATTTTTTTCGGATTTCAGCCATTTCTTTTTGATACACACCATTGTATGCACAATGATGCTAAAGTAATAAAACATTGCATTTAAAAGATTTGGAAGGATTAATGCAGAAAAGGATAACACATTAGAGATGTTTAATTTTGTAATAAACTCTAGATTTATGTAATATTAAGAGGATTACATTTGCGTCGCCTTTATTGTTAACGTGTAACGTCCAATAAAATTCTGTTGTATACAACGCATTACATTCATTTCTCAATATCCCAGATGACCAACGAGTTACTAAAAAAAAGTAATTATTTTATAACAATTTATAAATAAATATTTTATAATATTAGATAATAATTATACACTTTTTTCCCAATAATAAATATATAATGAGCGAGATGATAAAAGAGAGAGAGAGATTGAGAGAAGAAAGAGATAATAGTTGAAGATGGCAAAGGAAAAAATTGATACAAAAAGCAAGGTCGAGCCCGAGAGTGTGTTTTCGGAAAATCCCGAGCTCAAGTATTATTTCTCCTGATTATTCCAAATGCTTTTGACAATGATGACAGAAGTGAGAAATATTAGTCTAGCTCGTTGTACGAATCTCTCCAGAATTCTAACTCACGCCTAAGAGCTACATACTTACTATAATATACTATCGTATATCGAGTCGAATGTTTCTCTCACTTTTTCAATCTGATCAACTCATCTGGCCATGTTAATGATATACTTTATTGTTCTTAGAAGACCTGACTATTGTTTTTTTTTTTTGTATTAAATTATCCATAATTTCAAATAAAGAAGTGAAGAGAAAAGGTTATTCAATCATTTGTAATCACATTATAAATTATATAATAAATTGAATATACAAATATTCTAATAACGTATGTCTTGGAAAAAAAAATCGAATTTTAATTTAATATAAGAATGTTACATTTTTTTTCAATTGACTTGAATAATTATTATTTCATTATTCATTTTACGTAAATCATATGTACATAATTTACGTCATAAAATCGTCTTGAGCTTGATTACACTTTTTAAAAGGTTGTTGAAATATTTATTTCAATGATACAAGAAAAAAATCTAAATTTAAACGTGAAAGATACGCCATGAATTGTTTTATCTCTTTCGTCATTAATCGAATGTGAATGATGTTCGCAGTTTCATATCCAAATCATCGCATTAAATGTGCTGTATAAGTTTTCCAATGCCAGAAAATTTCAACCTGGAAAAATTTTCACATTAATGGAAAATGTATTACGTGTTACGTACGTGCACTCCTTCTGAACCCATGAGACGCAGAAACGATGTCGGGGTAGACTTTCCTTTTCCTCCTTCTTTTGTACAATGCATAAAATTTAGTAGCTCGTCTCTCATGCATGAAATAAAATATATTCCGTAGATTTTTTTCCTATAGAACAACATATGTTTTGTCCGCAATAACAAAAAGTAAATATTGCGGTATTTTCGTTCTCTCTCCTTCTCCCCCTTCCTCTCTCTTGCGGTAACAAATTCCCAAGTGAAATACGTATTGTGTTTACAATTAAGCGTACAATAAGCCGTACTTCATAGCAATCGTATATAATACCGTAGTTCCGACGTTAATGAACTCCCCACGGAACTATTTCTACCTGCATTGACATGATTACGTATATTTCATATGTTGAAACGTAGAACATATTTTACTCTGCAGATATAAAATTGTTTTTATATGATTTTAATTCAACATAACACATGTTCATTGATTATAATAATAATCATTAATTAACGATTAATTATTTTTGCAAAAAAATGGAGATTTTAATAAAATTCTAATAAAAATCTTACTCGCATACAATATTCTGGAAATGTGAAGTAGTCTTCTTGATTTAGAATGTAGATTACGACCAATAATGTCTGCAAGAATGTTCGAACTTTGGATCTCGATAACAGAATACTAGTCATGCATTTCTCTCTCGCTCTCTCTCTCTTTTTCTCCTACAATTGGTACATATATCCTGAAACTCACTAAAATTACACGAATCTGCGAATCTTATCTTATTGTCAGTGCGATATTCACTCAGAATACCGTTGTCACGTAATTCAGACGCCCATTTCGCTCTCTGTAGAATCCGATAGGATCTAGCTGGTCTTCTCATATATGATTTATGTCAAAATTATATTCGTATAGAAAAGCAATTATAAAACGTTCCGTATCGCGATGAAAAGCATATTATGATATAAATACAGGTATAAATTGCTCGATTTGTAAAATTGATTGCTCCAGAATTTTAGAAATATAAGATGAATGCTGTCGTACAGCTTCATTTAGAACTGTGCTAACAAGGTACGGCAGATAAATCTGATAAAAATTGTGATAAGATTAAATACAGATTGCCACGGTTTCTTATGCATCTTTGAGCTAATAATATAATTCTATTTAATCTTGAACATAGATAAGGTAAATTATTTTATTACCAGCTATTAACGTTAAGTTCTGGCTTCGTAACGAATTTCAGAATTACTGGAGCTCAGTTGCACTTTATCAACGGCAATCAACGTCAATTTTGAGAGCGTCGCTTTCTCATTCTTAAATTCGCGGAATGGAAAAGTTTGAATCGCGAAATATACAATTGCGAAACGTGCGAAAATCGCGCTCTAATTTATCATTCCAGATTTGATGAGGAAATTTTAAAAAGTGTAACTCTAATACGTTATAATATTTTCTATTTGAGTAATATTACAAATGTCGGGAGTGAACATCTTAAAAAAATTTATTAAACAAATATATCGAGAAAATTATCTTCTATCTTTAACTGTAGATTTGTGAGATTGTAATCTCCGTAGCATAAGCAAATATATCAAAAATTCCTGCAAAACGTATTTTGCGAGAGAACAAAAATGGAAGATACAAATTTAAACGAAGTGCTTACTATAAAAAATTCGGCAAAGATTGCGCGGCTAGGCGAGCAGCCTGACATCGAGCCGTTAAAATTGAAAACGTATAAGAAAAGATGGATAATGCTGATCATCTACATGATCTATAACGGAGTAAGCGCTTGTCAATGGATAGAATACTCGATTATAGCTAACATAATCACTAGGTATCACACATTTTTCTTAAAATTTAAACAGTCAAGTGAAATGTAAGAGGATCGGTGTCTTCCCTTGTATATTATTCAGATATTACGGAGTGTCTTCGTTAATGGTCGATTGGACTTCGATGGTGTTCATGCTGCTTTACGCGGTATTCGTATTCCCAGTGCAACGATTGTCAAACAATTGCGGTCTACGATGGATGGCTATTTTAGGCAGCGGTTTGAGCTGCTTGGGTGCATGGATAAAAACTTTTTCCGTTCACCCCGATAGATTCTACGTCACTTTCATTGGGCAGTCTGTAGTCGGATTTACCCAGGTTATTTTATTAATTTCATTTAAAAAGATTTTAATACTTGTGTTGTATTTTTTTTCTCGGCTTTTTTTATGTTACTATACTTGTGTGTGTATATATATATATATATATATATATATATATATATATATTCTCTATCTTTTTATCACATTTTCTCTTAATAACAATTACATTGTACTCTATCAGACTCTGATCCTACCGATACCAGGACGCTTAGCCGCACAATGGTTTCCTTCTAATGAACTTTCAACCGCCACGAGTTTGGGTATTTTTGGTAATCAATTTGGAGTAGCATTGGGTTTCCTCTTGACGCCTATAATAGTAAAGAATCACGAAAATCTAGATGACATTGGCAACGATCTATCACGTTTATGCTGGACCGTTGCAATCGTTACCACGATTGGATTTAGTCTAGTACTCATATGTAAGTTAAAATCTATTGTAAACGAGACACGCTTGTCCATCTTTTATGATTGTTTAATTTTCATCTGTTATAATTGAAATAGATCTGAGTTTAATGTAAATAATATTTTAATTTCTATATAGTTTCTCATAACCATTTTCTAATCTAATGTAAGTAAAAAATACAATTTTTTATTCCCATACAGTCATTCTGAATATTAATTTATTAATATAAAATTTATTTATGCAATATTCTATATATTTAATTATAATAATTGAGAGTTTAATATTATAACATAATCTTTTACAAATTAAAAAATCTTTCAATGCATATTTCGTATATTCAAAAGTTTCATATGTACATCGAGGTATGATTTTATTAATATACATTCAAGGAAATTTGTAATGAAAAATTCGATAATATCTATCAATATCTCTTTTTTCCAATGTAATATTTTTCAATGTTCAATGTGGCCAGATATTTCGATAACCGATAACTCACTTTAATTCCAACTTTCATCCGGATTTATTTTTATTTACATTAGCCGATTGCCAGAAGATACGAACTAATTAATTAGATGACTCGCGCGCTTCAGGAAACATATTATATTATTTTTACTTCTCTCAAAGTGCTTTCGCATCAGTATTTCAGGAAGAACCGAAACTGCCACCAAGCGAGACGCGAGCGTTACAAAAACTGGATCGAATGAAGAAAGAGGAGGCATTCCTCGTGCCGATTAAAAGACTCTGTAAAAACAAAAGCTTTATTCTACTCTGTAATTCTCACGGTTTGAGCATCGGTGTGCTGAATGCTGTGGGTACATTACTCAATCAAATATTCCTCATGCACTTTGAGGTGAGCCAATGAATTTCCAATTTCAATGTAGCAGTTCGAAAAGAGGGAGAAAGAAATTCAAGCAAATATTTTTATATCCTAACAGCATTTAAAAATATTTTCGCCTTTACATTACATACATGTATCTAAAGTCAAGACATGTTCTAGAATGGAGAGGAAGATGCGGGCAGAATTGGATTAGTTATGATTATCAGCGGTATGGCCGGAGCCGTCAGTTTCGGTATCATCCTTGATAAAACACATAAATTCAAGTAAGAGAAACATATTTACAATTTTCTCGAAAATGCAACTTTAATTTACTCTGATAATCATAAGCTATTAGTTGTCACAAATCATACATCCTTGCCGATTAATAATTTACATTTTCAGAGAGACTGCCGTGACTGTATACTTTCTCACATTGTGCGGTCAAATACTATTCGCGGTATTTATTTATGTCGGCATTAAATGGATGGTATATGTATCGGCGATGTTTTTAGGGTAACGTATCAATTTATATAATAAAACATCTCTTTTCTTTTTACAAATATTTTACGAATTAATATATTAAAAAATTATAAATTAAATAATTAAAATAATTTATTGGCCAAAGTATATCGTTAACCAAAGTTCATTAAATTTTTTAGTAAAATATAATTGTAACTTTTCTATAACGATATTTTGCAACTAAATGATGATACAAAAAAAATTTTCAGATTTTATTTTATTTTATTTTATCAGATTATACTTTATTTCGTATAATTTATTTTATTATAAGTATAATTTAATTTATTTTAAACGTATAATTTATTTAAAAATTTTCCTTATCTCATTTCTGCTATTATGTTACTCCTAAAAATAATAAATTACTTTCTTGATATTATATATTTATTATAGATTTTTCATGTCGGGATACTTTGCAATGGGATATGAATTGTGCACCGAATATACATATCCGGAATCGGAGAATATATCCGCCGGAATCCTCAATATAACAAACAGCATTTACGGCATAATACTCATTATAATATTGGGAATATTATTGAAAGCGTACGGCGATATTCCGGTGCACATTGCCTTATGCTCGACTTTGTTGCTCGGTTTCATCTTAACTGTTTTGACGAAAGACGAGCAAAGACGACAGGATGCAAGGAAAAAGGCTCAGCATGAAGGAACTGCGAAGCTCGATAATGTTCCAGAAACCGAGCAACTAACTTATAATAACAATTAACAGATGTAAACAAATTGTTCATGTTGTATATATAAATTTTCAAACTATTGTGATTTCATGCTGGTTTTTGATCGATGCTTTTGCATCTTCTAAGCAAAATATACATTTACAGTTAATATAAATAGGAAAATAAGAAATAATTTCATATTTTGCACACAGGCGAATAAAAATTGTACTTTTTTTTATGCAAATATATAGAAACATGTATTTTAAATTTTCTCTTAATAACTAAATAAATTTTTGCCAACAAGTAATATAACGTACTTTGCTATTATCTCTATCAAATAAAATGTAATGAGATTGCTTTTTAATAAGATTAATTTTATGAGAGAAAAACTTTACTATCTAATATTTAAAAAAGTAATGAATAAGCAAAGGGCTTGTACATATTGAAATTAAAACCTGATTTTTTCTTGAAAATTATAAATTAAAAAAAAAATTTAACTTTTAATATATTCTTATTTAATATTTAGTTATTACTTATTTATATTTAATATATTTTTATAATATTCTGGCTTTATCTTGTTATATGTAATAAGAGTTTAATTAATTCTAGGTAGCGAAGAATCTTATATCATAACATGCATTTCAACTTTGATATTATATCGTAAATCGCTCGATTGTTTTTTCTTTATATAAACAATATGCTTAAAAAATAACAAACTATATTGTATTGAAAAATGAAAAATATGAGAATAATACGGATATAAATTGTGGTAGAACAAATGTACCTCAACGAGATTTTAATATGCATTTTTAACTAATTGGTATCTAAATATGAATAAATTTTTACATTCAAATGTAGATAAATCAACAATCGCAGAATACATTGCATTAATTCCAATATTTTACGCAAACATTTCAGAACTTGAAGCTTATTGTAGTCCTGAAAATATATATATAAATATATCTATTAATTAATAAAAAATATTGCTCTCTCTATTTTTCTGCGAAAAAAGATTTTTCTAAATTATATGTATAGTTTTTAATTTTTCAAATTCTGAAAAATTTCCATCTCGATTATTGCTGTCAAACAGGCCAGCCAAAAATAAGGCAAGGACGCGAAAATTTCACCATATTGATCACGCGCGTATCGACGAACAGAAGCAACCATTTCGGCGCGGATCTTTAATCGAGAAGGAGAAAGAGGAGGGGGTGGGAGGGAGGGAGAGAAGGAGAACACCTCAGAATCCTCTTTTTAGTTATACACAAAACTATGGAAATGAACGCCGCATAATACGCTGCATTTGACGCGTGACATGACGAACGCGTCTACCACTTGTTACTCGACCGGAATACTTGATATACTCAATCAGAGAACAAAAGTTCTCTCGACGCGCGAGCTATTATATCGCATGCTTTCGATCAACCCGACACTCGTGCCGTCTGCCTGCGACAGCGTTGTTATCTCGATTTCGCGTGACTCGCGTGGCGTGATAACGCCCGTCTTTTCTATTTATCTTTCTCGTCGCGCGCGCAAACGCGCAAGTCGGGCGACCAGAACTTTTTCACAGATAGAATCGCTTCCTTCTATTTACGGTAAATACTCACGGTCCCGTGCTCGCAAAAATCTTACGCACAGACATTTTTACAGAGTAAAGAAAGCTAATGTGATTTTCTCTTTCAAGAAAAAATGAAAGAAGAAATAATCTAATTTGTGTTCAAGAATTTATCATTAAAAATTTATTTCTCTCTATAGAAATAAAATATATATTCAGTAATGTTTCTCAAAAAAAATACTTGTAAGTAAAAAATATTTTTCAAAAAAATATAGCTAATAAATGCAAACAATAAAGAAATTTTGACGAATAAAGAGTTAATATCGCGGATATTGTTATGCGCGATCGATGACTGTCGGCACAAGTTCTAAGCGTAGAACACAGACTTGGAATCTCAATTAACGTCACTCAGCTCAACTTCAACTGTCAATCCGGCGATTAGTTAGCCCGCCACGTTTCTGGATCGCCCCGAGCGAATTTATACAGGCAAACGCAAGCAACGTCCATCGATCTTGCGAATTCGTAGAGTATGCATTACGGTCGTGCGTGCGATCTTAAATTCCAGACACGTTCTTAATTCACATAAGCTATTACAACATCCGTTACTACAATGGACGTGTTCTCGCTTCCAAGTTTAAAACACCCATTGGTGAAAAACACTGATCCGATATGCGTCCGAAAAATATGTATGTGCGTGTTTCATTGATACGTTAAATTAATTTTTTATTTTAATCGATTTTTTTTTATTTTACTTTTTTATTTTATGACTCGATTAACGTCCTATTTTTAAAGCAATGGATGCTCTTTTTATTTTAAATTTGAAACGATCTTAAACAAAACTTTAACAATCTTAAACATTATCTTAAACAGATACTCAAAAGAAAAACGATAATTTATTTGTACAAATTCAAATATTTTAGCTTTCTTTGAAAATTCGCTGCTGCCGCTGCTATAAATTTTAAGCGCAGCGTGTTTATCAATTTTCCTGAATTATTTATTTGCTATGCAGCGAGAAACCGTAGAAATGTATTCCATTATTGAGATAACATCACATCCCGTGTTATCACCGTCTATTTGCGGATCAAGCATTGTAGAAATTTTGACAATTACGAAGAACATATATTGACGTGCCGAGAACGTGTTTCAAAAATGTATTTTATAATACGATTATATCTGACTCGTATCATAAAATACAATTTTTATATCGTCCGTTCCGTCGAGCAAAATGAAATCAGTTGAACCGCACGTAGATTTGATATAAAACTGACGTATGTGAAAAATAGATTAAATAATAATCTAATGGCGGGCAACAAAAATTTTTTTTGCCACAACGAACATTCTCAACACGTAATATGGGTAACAGCGTATTACGAAACGGCAGCGAAACGAAGAACGAAATCGTTTTCGTCTTCACCTTGTTTCGTATTCACGTAGCCTAGACTCTCCAATCTCATCGCTTCGCATATAAAGACGGAATTGGCGGTTCAACGAAGAGCAGTCGAAAAATTTTCGGTGCGCGCTCAACAGCGGTATTTAACATCGATAAAAATGAGGAAGACGGTAAAATAATATTCCATTCGAATAGAGAAGGATGTTAAATACGTGTATTTCGCTCGGTCTTGCTAACAAGCGCTTCAAGAAATATTACGCGATCATCAAATGATAATAATGATAGTAGTGCAAAAGTGTTATTTGCAAGAATGATAGTTCGCTGTTGGTTGTCAAAATAAATAATTGCTTTACACAAAAACGTTTATAAATTAAAGTGTTATTTATAAAATCTTAATTTGTGCTTGAAAAAAAATTTATAATAAAAGAAATTTTTATAAAAGAATAAAAGAAATTTTAAGAAGAGAGAAAAATATTTCTCTCTAATCAATTAATTTAAAAATGTAACATTTGCATGTTTTGTTATATATATATATATATATATATATATATATATATATATATATATATATAACAAAAAAAATCTCTCGTGTTAACCAAAATTTAAAAAAACATAACATGCAAAAGTAACATTTAAATAAAAATAAAATATTTATTTAGTTAAATAATTAAATTAATATTAATAATATTATTTAAAGTGTATTTTATATATATACATATATATATATATATATATAATTAAGTTTATTTTTATTTTTTTTTTGTGTACAAATGCATTCTAGACTAATAAAGAGCATCGCGAATAAAAAAGCCATTTTTCCATATCTTTCTATAAACATTCTTGAATACTCAATAAAGCGAGGATAATAACTCGATTTATTCGAACGTACACCGTTCTTGGCTTATTTAAATTAATTTCGTTTCTGTTTTCTTTTTCAGTTTATTCTCATCCTCTTATATATCGGACTGGCGGCGACATCAGATTTATCGGGGTACGAACCCAGAGGTTGGCGTCCTAACGGCCGACGCTTTAATCCCAATAACAATCGATTGCATACGTATTATGGTGCCCCGAGATTACAAAGCTACGAACCTCCGGACCACACCACCGCCAGCTATCGCTATCCGTTTTTCACCACAACGACGACGCCGCGACCACGGACCACCACCACCGTAAAAACCACGACGACGCCTCGTAGAAAGCCAACGACGACGGTGAACGAGCAACCCGAGCAAGATTTCGATACGAATCCCGCTCTCGCGATCGCGAATTCTTTCGCATTTAATCGACCTGTGTATATTTACAATACTTTTCCATTTCTATCGGCTCAAATTATCACGCAGTGACGCGAGATGAAAACTAGAATGAATAATAAAAATACGCATCTCTTTGATCATTGAGAAAAATTGCTTCTTGAAATTTTGCAGATTCGAAATATCAAATTTACTTAGCGTGTCATTAATCATTATATATTAAAAACATAGTTTTTATCATAAACAAATTTATAAGATAAAATTTTCTACTCAACTTTCTCTAAAGGCATACTATTTAAAACTAACATAAAAATGATTAAATATCTTACCTTGATTGTGTTATTTCTATTGTTGTAATTATTTCTATTTTTTATTTTTTATTCTCAATCTTTTTTGATAAATATATGTTTAATAGAATATATAATTATATATATATATATATATATATATATATATATATATATATATATATACAATGAAATGTATAATATAAAAAAATATGTATATAATATATAAATAAAATTTTGTATTCAAAAAATAAACACAAAATTCTCATTCTTAGTAAATTGAAGACATAAAATAAATTATATCTAAAGTTAAAACTCATAATAAACATAGAAAACGTGTATAAAAATTTATCTTTGATGGAAATCTAATCGAAAATTATTGTCGATAATATTACTGCTGCAGATAAAGCAGCAAAAATAATATGATGTACCAAATGAAATGATATATCAAAAGATATTCTGCATGCGTTATTTCGACACAAATATCATTTATTATATATATATATATATATATATATATATATATATATATATATATAAAATGTTCTTAAAACTGACAAAAAATGTAAGTAAATATCCATATTCAATGAATTTAAGAAAAATCAGATAGTACTAATGTGAGATTAGTTATAACAAAAAATTGATTTTTTGTTGTAATTGGATTTTTCAAGTAATTACCAACATTCACGATTATAAGAATAATAATATATATAGAAATAAGATATGCAAACAAGAAATAAATATTAAAATCACTTCCAAAAATCGAATTATTATATATATGTATATATAATTTTTATATAATTATATTATTTTATGTATGTAATTTTATTATCACTATAAATATCAATCAGCTACGAAGAAATTATAAAAAAAAATAACTTTATTTATTTTTCAAATATTAATTTTTTTCAAGAGAAAACATTTATCGCTTAATCAATTATAAAATTTTATCATATATACATTTGCGTCAGCATGTTTAATAAACAAGATTGTCTTAGAAAAGAAAATGAGATTCAGCAATACATACTGTGTAATATGTAAGAACTGACAAATAATTATATATAATTATACAAATAATTATATAATTTGCATTTCTTTACTCACAGACTTGTTGCATCGTCGAAGAAGCCGCTGAAGAGGAACATTTTTAAACGCTTTCCCAAAAGGCTGCGATATATATGCTGCTTTTCCTGAAACAATTAAGAAAAAAGTCAACAAAATATTATCTTAGAAAGCTTCGTGGTTTTCTAAAGATGAAAACAATGCAGAAGCCCAAAAGATATTTACTTGTTCACATTTTTTACGGACTTTTTTAAACTCACACTCGCGGAACAAGACGAAATGTACGTTATACGCGTCTCGGAGATGACGTCACGGCGGGAAATATTTTTTTAGGCGCGAAATAGCAGCGCCACAGGATGTTCGTGTTAAGCGTACTCTGATTGGCCCAAAATGTTTTAGCTACTTTCGTTCTGATTGGCCAATTAAACGATTAGAAACTTTTACAGCATCAAACGGAATTATATGGAACTATACTAAACGGATATATCACATGTTTAACTTGTTTTCGAAAATAGGTTAAGTGCACATGTAGAAGGCACATGTTGTTTCGCGTAGATAGTATAATATATTTGAATATATAAATATATTTGAAAATATATCTATAGGTAAATATACACAATATATATATATATATATATATATATATATATATATATATATATATATATATATATATAATATAAGCACGTATTTTTTTATTAATTTATTTTCATTTATCTGAATAGTAATATACAACATTAAAGAGTTTGTAAAAGAAAAGAGACGTATCACATATATATTGATTTAATATCTCTAAATATAGCTATTTTTCTTCTAAATCAGGTATATTGATTGTGAAATCAAAGAATATGACGGGAGTACAAGAGGGCCGCGGGATGAAACGAAAGAAGAAACGTTCTCATACGCAAATGGTGAAAAAATTTGCTCGTCAAAGAAACTCTGGCAACAATTTGGATCAGGATACTTATCAATACATGATTCGCATTGTCGAGTTGATGCGCAAAGATTTCTCTTCATCTGAGGAAAAACTGATATTCGCACAGAACGTTTATGAGGAGATGATAGGTCGCGAAATTGATTGTGCACGAAATCAAATCGGATCTTACGTCATGGACTCTCTTTTGAAATACGCTAGCTTGGAAGCAGTTCAGAAATTGATACAGGCATTTGAATCCTCTCTGAGGCAATTGAGCAGTGACAAATCCGCTAGTCATGTTTTGCAAAAAATAATAATGGTCTGTGCTGATAGAGGCAATCAAGTCTCTATGTCAAATAAAGTTGCAACGAATAAGACAGAATTTGGAAAAACTATTGACGCTGTCGTTGAAGTTAAGCCATCTGAAGTAGACTCTTACAACAATATTGTTCTGAAGTTGAGCAAATATTTTCTTAATAATATAGAGGAGTTTGTGTTTGATACTTATGCAAATCATGTGTTACGGACAGTTATCAAATGTCTAGGAGGATTAATTGAGGACTGTGAAAATAATAAGAAATCTACTGTGCCATCTCTCGCAGATAGGCGTCCTGTGATACAAGATTATAAAGATCTGTTGATACAAAGTTGTGATCGGTTGCAAAAATGGCCACAATTCCATCAATTTGGGCAGCAAGAAATTACTTCTGGTTTAGTACAATGTATCTTGTATTCCTTGAAAGACATTGACCAAAATTTAACAAAAGCCATTATCAACAAAATTATACAAGAATGTTTTAAAACAGAAGAAAACGAGAAACTACCAAATATATTTAACACAGAGTCCTCTAGCAGAATATTGGAAGCTTGTCTAATGGTAGCACAGCCGAAAACTTTCAGTAAACTATATAATATATATTTTGCTGCACATTTGAAACATTTGTGTTTGTCACAGAATACCAATTTTAGTGTGCAAAGATTATTAGATTATTGCATTACTAAGGAACTCTTTGAAGAAATATTTGACAAAGTGTCAGAATACTTTCCAGAAATCCTTAAACAGGGTTTCACTGGGATATTAGTCAGTACTGGAAATGCATGTTTAAGATTGCAAACAAAACAAGGTGCATTTGTCAACGCAATGATCAAGCTGCTGAAATGCGATACATCTACAGAGGTGCAGACACAACTCGTATGGTGCTTAGTAACTTTGAAAAATCCAGATCAACTAAAAGCTATGCCAAATAATTCACGACCACTCAATTTACATGGAAGTTTAATAATACAAGCTATACTGAATTTCAACAAACCCATCAAAATTGCGAATTCCTTATTGGAAATGAACAATGAAGAATTATTGCAATTATTCAGCGATCCAAAGGGCAGTCGAATCCTGGATGCTTTCATGGACAGCAAATACATTGGCGAAAAGAGCAGAGAGAAATTATGTAAAAAATTGCAAGGTATTTGGGCAGAATTAGCGAAAAGCACGCACGGATCTAGGTGTGTTGACAAAATGTGGATATGGGCACGTATGAATCAAAAACTCCTCATTATGGAGGAGCTAGCGGCGGCTGGCAAATCTTTAGAATCCACAAAATCGGGCAAGATTATCTCTGCAAAATTAAATGTTCCATTATTCGCAAGAAATAAAAAGAATTGGTCGGAGTCGCAAGGTAAAGAGGAGAAAACTAAAACGTTATTTGCAGGTATTATCGGAAAGACACCGGAAAGTCTTAGGAAATAAAAATTGGGAAATATAATATTGCACGTCAGAATATATAACAACTTCTTGTATATATTTATTAAATAAATCGTAAAATATTTGTATATTGTTTGTTTGGTATCAATTATATATAATTCTCCACAAAGGGTAAATAAAATCGAGTATAATACCTTGTTATCTCCTTATTTTCGCGGAAAATATAATGTATGTTTATGATTATTTAAAATTAAGAGCGCAAAATGTTTAATTGAAAAAAATCAGACTTATAGAATTAAATTTATCCCATTTTTAGCTAAATAAGTCGTAGGTACAATGAAAAGATCTGTGATATTATTTCGTTTACGTTCTGACATAGAATAATCATTATATATTTCGTTAGTTTACAAATACATTTTATAATATCCATATCATACATCCCCGCAACGCAATATGCCTAGGCAAAATTACAATAATTCATAATCTAGATTTGAGCAAAGTTTCCTAATGCGTATGATAAATCCACTTCATTTTCTTGTGTGTGACTAGACTTAAATATAGATGATAATTATATCCTGAGGTGTGCGCGCGTAAAGTAAAAGATTCGAGAGTCTAAGTTACATTAATCTCGTTACAATCATTAAATCTATCAATTGACTAGGAAAGTCGATGTGATTCATTTTTTCGTGTATGAAACATCGAGAGCAGCGTAGGTACGCAATAAAATCAAATCACTTTTTGTGTGGTGTAACTTTATGTGTTACGTACATATCAATTTTATCTTGCACAATACATTTATGTTATTTTCATAACAATATTCTGCTGTGTAATATTGAGATATATTCACATGTGAAATAACAGTCATTCATTTTACAAGAATAGAAACTATTCTTCAATCATAATTTCATGCATCATAGATTCAATCCAATATTGAAGGTGAAGAACATTTCGTGCTTTGTCAGATTCTTATAAAGAAGTAAGCAAAAGAAAGCATTTTCTAAATTGCATCCAAACAAAGTTTGCCAATTGGATTTTGCTTTTATATGAAGAATTCAAATTGCTAATGGCGAAACGAAGAAAACGTCTACGCTAACGGGAAGAATTATTTTCGTAATACTACATTTACTGCTAATGTCAATTCGGAGCAATATGAAATGCTGCGATTCATTGATCGAAGATATAGAGATTCATTCTGTTATCTATTATTCTTTCAATTGCAGAAAACATTTAAGACACACATTATTTCTATTGTTTGCTTTAATCCTAGATAATAAATGGATTGCGAAAATTTACGATTCGATAGATGATAAAAAGCGGAACGGCTGGCACATGATGCTGATAAATGTGTACATTTATGACAATGCATATTTCGTCGGCGTTATCTATCCGAAAAAATGCAAATATCTATGTAATCAGTTACATTATTTGATATGATCATCGTTGCTCATTTTGCGTGATTAGTTGATAAATTCTAAAAACAAATATTTTTATCATACTGATATTCCACTCAAAATGTGCAAAAATCGTATTTTACCTGAAAAAATGAATTTTTCAGAAATTTTCAGAAGATGTGCTTCAATAATATCTTTTAAATATCTTTTGAATCATCGTAATGTTATTATATATTATAATTCAAAAAGAGATATCAAAGCTGATCGATCACATATGAAGATTCGTATTTTTCTAATCGATTAAATAATCATTTGCTATCATACATTATCGCCTATTGAAACGCCGGGACTAGAGAGTATCTATCCAAAGGATAATTGATCGTATATCAAATTAGCACTTTTTCAATGCTCTCTTTCTCTGTCACAAGCGAATAATCAATTTGCTCATAGTTATAATGAACTAGATTCTTGTTCAGACTCATCCACATTTTCAGATATATTACAAAAGAAATCTCAGTTTCGTAGAAAGAAAAGGACAACGATGAGAGTACGCAGAAGATGTATGATCGGTGAAGGATCTGCAGAAGATGGACGAATTAAAGAGAATTGAAGCGGAAGGAATTCATTTTGAAATACCTAATATTTCTAAAAATTAATATTTGTCTTTATAGGATTGTTACATTTCTTTCTATTATCCTCTTTCCTCTTAATCTTCATTCTCTCAATTAGGAAATGAAAAGAAAAACGAAATCTAACAGATTGATTCGAATCAGATATTCAGATTTTCAGGATGAATTCCCATTCGTTTCAATTCATCCATTTTTTACAGAAGACTCCTCGTGGGATTTGCGATTAACGCGACTCGAAGTCGATCGATTTAATCGATCGGTTGTTTTTAGTACCGCGACGTCACTTTCCCTTCGAGACGGACGCCATTGGCGTGGCGTCGACTTCGTTGACACTCGTGGAGAGATTCGCGGCAACGACCCGCGGTGGACTGCGCGAAGCTGATCTCCGTGGCTCACGCGGCGGCAAGTTGTTACAAGTCGTGTGATGACCGGCCTCCCAATCGCGATGTTGGCAAAACGAACCGCAGTACCGAGCGATTCCACAACCGCCGCAGGTCTCCAGAGCAGGCCTACCACAATTCCAACAACTCTGGAAAGAGCACGGAAAATTTCCTAATTGGAACTCTACCAATGAGATTCTCTGTATTTCTATTTAAGTTATTTAATATTTAATTTTTGAACAACATAAAAATTTAAAAATAAAAATCTGGAAAAAATAAAATATTTAGATAAATTAAATAAATTTCATATCGCATAAAAAAATTAATTAAAAACCTAAGAGAAATAATTATATTGTGTTAATTGTAATTATGACTGATCTGAAATTAATATAAAAATGAATTTTCATACATCGATTGTTTAATTAATTAATATAGATGTATCATAAATGTCTATATATATATATATATATATATATATATATATATATATATATATATATATATATATATGTAGGTACATTCACATTTTTGGTACGTGTAACATTTTTTCCAAAAGACTAATTATGCGATTAAACTTACGGATCCCATTATGCTAGTCAGATGGATATCTTTTTCATCTTCGGTGGTCGATGGTGCCGAATTCGTTGTTGTTGTCGGTGTCGTTACATTCCTGGCACTAGTCTCCACCGTACTCGAGCTCCCATGAACTCTCAGAAAGGGACCCTGACGGAGACTACCGTGATTTCTTTGGGATAGAGGAAGGTCCAGTAACCGATGAACCCTCAAACGTTCGTTTGCCCTTGATTCCGCAACTGCAACTGCCACGGCGCGCTGCACTTCCGCCACTGCAGCTCTTTTCACTTCTAATACAGCTTCCTCTGGACATTCCAATAAAATTGATTAACGTTCCTATATTATTTATATTATCGTCTTATTTAACTATTTCAATTCCATTTTATTTAATTATTTCAATTTCATTTCAAGTAATATTTTTATAAACACACATGCATATATATATATATATATATATATATATATATATATATATATATATATATATATATTTAACGTCATCTAAAAGTTTAGTAAAAATTCGAAGAATTTGTATCATGCACTTTCTAATATAATCAAAGATTTGTGAAATTTATTATGAAAATACCGGCTCTTCGTTTGACCTCAGCCACTCTGTCTTCGGTCGCTCTGATTGTCTGCGCGACAATCTCGCCGGACAATCGCTTTAAATTGCCATCCCGATCACCAGTGGACGATTCAACTTGCGCGCCGTTGGTCGACGAGGGATTGTTGCCATTGCCGTTATTGCCGTTGGTGCCGTTCTGTGCCGCGACCACCACACCTGGCGGTGGCGCCGCGGCTGCTGGACTGGAACATCCCCGTCGCTGCAGGATCGCCAATGCTCTTTTCGTTTTCTCAACCATGCCAAGGATGCAGTTGAGCATCACGTGGATATTTTTCCACTCATCATCAAGACTACCGCCGTTCTGCGTTTGTAAACCATGGCCCATTGATTGCTGCGACTGCTGGGTCAGATGATGCGGCGTGGAGAACGCGTTTATCTGATTAATCTGCACGAGGCTAGGCGGTACCGGGCTTGGACCGTGGCCGTGTGCGTGACCTTGAATCGATCCTCCCGCAGAGTGCAACGGATGGTACCAGCAGTAGGATGGGTCCGTCGGTGGCTGCTGCTGCTGTTGCTGTTGCTGATGATGATGGCTCCATGGGTTGGTAGATCTCTTGCCATACACTGGCATGTCGTCCAAAAGAACACCGTTCTCATAATATCTGTTAAAATTTGTTAATATTAATAAAAGAAAATAGGAGTCGATGCTGTTAGTATGAAACAAAACTCAGTTTTGAGTCCGATATGATTAATCTCTAATTATTATCTATAATATCACAATAATATTGAAAAAATTAAAGGACAATGTACACACTTAATATGCATTTCTTAATCATCGGCACGAACATGTATTCAACAACTCGCCAGATTCCCGTATTGTTCGTTTTAGAACGCCTCTATTCTTACACGATGGATTGTTTAGGCATTCAGTATCGCGTGGAGGGTGCCTGCGAATCAAAGATGACTGTCTATGTGTACACGCCTACACCCACGAGTGCCGACATGCCGATGCGATGTGTATTAGCAGGATGCCGATAAGCACTCGAGGCAAGTTCGCCGGTACTCGTGGACGAAGGGGTAACTGTGGGGAGAAAGGGGGGAAGAACGCGATAGGATGATGTTCGGGAAAGGTGGTGCCCCGATGATATATGGAAACGTCACTCGCAGACATATTGAGAGGAGGCCAGGGTGGCATTGCCAGGGCGCACACCGCGTTTTGTCGCCTTCGTATTCGCTTCATGTTGTCTCCCTCTCCCTCCCATCCATGTGCATATCACCCAGAGCGGAAATCCTGGCCGGTGCTGATTTCATCAACACCTCGGATGCGCGGTGAAGATGACACGTGGAATTTATGCGTTAAGGTGATCGAAATAATAATTTCTTTTTCTTTCACATCCATTATCAATCGCTTATAATTCGAAAATTTGACTATTGACGTCTGTTAATGACTATTAAGAAAAACTCGATTTGAATTTTTCCAGACAGTTTGCTTAAGTTTGTTTAGATTTATTTAAAATATATATTTTTCTTGAATCGCGAGTTTTCGGTCGCTTGAGATCGCTGAGATTTCTTGATTATGCGTGTTGGAACATTTTTGCGCGAGGCATCAATATCAACGAAATGTTGAACAGGAGGCAATTTCGCATTAATTGGTGCCTGATCGCGATAAATATCGGCAAGAAATGCAGGCCAGCAGCCAAGATTTTTCCGAAACGACCGGCACCATTTGCGGCTTGGCAAACGTAGTATGCGCGCGTGTACGCGCAGATGTGTGGTGTTCGTTATCGCGTGAATTATCGCTATGAGCCGACAAAGATTCCACGATTCATGCCGCGCGAGATGCAATTTGTGCGATAATATACGCACCCTCGTTGTGTCTCTTTCTCTCCGTCGATCGTGCGTGGAGAGAGAGAGAGAGGGAAAGAATTATTATGTTTGCGCTTTCAACAATCAATCCGCAGATATTATAATTAATATTATACCTTTACATTTTAATAGCTGAATTACTTGCATCGATCAAGAAGAATATATAAGATCTTTATATATTCCAATTTTATTTTTATGGTATGTATATATATATATATATGAAACATAAATTTATTTTGATAAACATAATTAAAAACATAACTTGAATTTTATACCTGACAATGAGACAAATATCTCTCAATTTAAATACTCTAATATTATAAAATCATGAACAATATACACATATATACTAAATCGTTAAAATTGCTTTTCGAATCAGTGTTCTCCAATTTTTCTTGGCCTGAACTTCATTTAATACGGTTTTTTATCAATCAACTCTCTCGTAATGAATTGGAAAGAGACAAAGTTTGATCGACCCATTCAAAAATCTATCGTCGCGACGTTCCAGTCTCCTTGAGATCCTTGACGATCGCGATCCACGTTTGAGAATCGATAGGGATGCACAAAAAATAACGCGTGTTCACACTTACGGGGTGTCGGAGGCGCGGCGCTTGGTCGTGTGAGCGCCGGAATAATGATGCAACGCGCCCGTGGCGTTGCTGCCGACCGCGTGCTGAATGGCACCGACGCCGGGATTAGAATTCGAGCGCATGGCGTAATGAGCGGAGCACTGATTACCGCCGCCGATTCCGTTCGCACCCCCGTGCTCGCCGAACACCTCGACGGACTCGCCGGACGGGACCAGTCCCACGGTCTCCAAAACGGCGGACTCGTTGGATCGAAGGAATTGCACGCAGCTCTGCGAATGTAAAAAAAGGATCGCGTTAATCCTTTCGCTATCATCATTTCAAATCGCTGCATTTATTCTGTAATATGCAAAGGGATGAAAATGTTTAGATTTACTTATTATCAATGATATATCTCTCAGAGTGTCAAAATTCTTTTCTAGAAAGGGGAATGATAATAAATTGTTAGAATGTTTGATTATAATAATTGATATATATATATCACATATAATATTTAAAAAATTATTAAATCCGTCATTAAAAATGCTATTATAAATGTTTTTCTATCATGAAAGAATATCACATATACACACACACACATACATATCCATGCACACGCGAATTATAATATTATATATTATAACTTTATAATTTTACATCAATTTTTTTTTTATAAGATTGTAATCTGTGAACTAGCAAAAAGTTGCAATACATTATAGAGAATGCTGAGAGGTATGTTAGATTCTTTTCAGTCCTGAAACTGATTGGTTCGTCTGATTGCATCGGTTTCGACTTTTAATATTCGTTTCACTGCTTTCTTTATCGCCGTTCCCGCCACTCGCGCACATCTAGTCGAAGTTTCTCGTCGAGCCCCTTATTCCGCCGTACCCTCTCTTGCCCCCAATACTCAGAAGTCGGCATGGCAGGGTGGGATTTATCGCTTCTAATTCAATATCGGTACCTTCTGTACCGCCTCCCGTACTCCCCTCGCCATCTCTTGTTCCCTTCCTTTCAAGCTCTTTCGTTTTCACGACTTGCAATTAACGATCATCGATCGGGGGTCCAGGTACACGCGTACGATGACCACTTGTGCAGCGTGTGTGAAAATATTCGCGAACAGCACTTGGCCGATCCTAAACGTTCCCACTTGAAAACTGACGAGATCCTTGAAAGAGAGACACTTTTATGCGCGAATAAAACAATTAAATAAGTCAGATCTTTTCTAAATATATGTATACGTCAGTAACTAATATAAAATATATTCTGATCCTTCTATTTTTTATGCTGATATTTTATATATTACTCACTGATATTTTAATAATAAAACCGATTAAAAATTTGTTACCTGATAACGTAAAAATCTCGATAATATACATTTATTACGTGATATGTCAGTTCTTCGTTGAAAATATCAACTCATCAAAAACATGCTAATATAAACTCTTACTTCTCTCGCGTTGATTTTTAAGAAATACACATGTCGCAAAAAAATTTCTAGGATTTATATAACGCAAGTTTCACGATCCGGGAAAACCGGAAAACCAAGTCGTCGTGCTCCGCCTTGCGATTTCCGATCTTCACGCGCACCTTCATCGCGCCAGCAGAAATGTAAATGCTCGCTATTAATTTGCAATTCGTTATACTTCACCGAGAGCTCTCTGTCGCCCGGCGCGTCTCACTCTTTCCGTTTCACTCGCCTTCGAGACGGGCAACAGCTGCGGACAGTAACGTTAGCGGAAGGATCCTATTACTCCCTCCAGCCCGAATTTCGCGGTGTCGCAGAAATTAAAGTCGCAATGCGATGCGGTATCAATTTAGCGAAAATAATAACGAGCTTACTCCTTTATATCGGAATTCGCGAAGCCGTTCAGTTTTAATAATTCCAATATATTAGCAGAGAATTTTTTCAGAATTCTACGCCTTAAAGATTAATCATCATTACTTGTCATTCGATTATTTCATTTCTTTTAAATTGTTTTACTTTTGTATATTTCTAAAATATTTTCTTTGTTATCTTTATTCTTTTGTGTATCTCTCATAATACAAAAATATTCCATATCTCCCTCTTTCCTGATTTTATGCGCTGCGTATGTGAAGTCCCAAAAATTTCGTTTCGCAAATACTCTTAGTTTTAATATTCCATAGAAATGTATGTATGTGTATATCCGTAGAAAACGCATAAAGAAGCGCTAACGCACATTTCTTTTAACGTTAATTCCCCGTGAATTCGCATAAAAGTTACCGCCCGATATAAAATACGTGTTGCATGTCTTTGCTTTTCATTTTTTTTTTTCACGCAGATTAATAATTACGAGATATACCGGATATTCAAACCAGCCGATGCGTACATGGATGGCCAAAGTAGACCGGATTAAATCGTACATCCACGGATTTAACGAGGAAAATTGCATGCAAGGGATAATTTTAAGGAGAGATTATATACATTACAGACGAACAGTTCCGAGCTCTCCGGTATAATTCTCTGAAATGCAGCGTTATTTAATCGGTTCTTCCCCGAGCAATTCTTTCCACCAAAGCCTAAATTATTTCATTAAAAAAGAGTGGATTTATAATCACGTAACTTTTCGCAATCTTTTTACTTAACGCGTAGAAAATATTTGATAAACGAAGAATCAATAAAACTATATATATATATATATATATATATATATATATATATATATATATATATGCATTTCTTCCCGCTATTAGCAAAAAATTAAATACAGTTTGCTTAATACAGGATCATACATAATATCGCGTCTATCAAATTCTGTATCTCGTGTGCATGTATTGTAATGTATCTTCTACTGCGAGAGATTCAGGAGGCAAAAATCATAGAGCTTTTTCCCGAGTCGCTCGACTCGTTCCGAACCGTTCATCCATCTTGGAACAGACTGGCGTGCTCCCACCGACGATCGGAAAGTAGCCTGGGAAAATAAAACAACCCGCCAGCCGGCCAACCTTGCCTCTGTTGATTTTACGCGGGTCCTCCCGCGTTTCTGCGTCACGCTCGTTATACGGAGAGTAGCCTGGATCTAATACGCAATTTCTCACGCAGATTCCATGGCCTATTGAAAATTAGTTTCTCCCTTAATGATCTACAATGAAATACAGTCACTTGTAATTGCTGCGTTATTCAACATTAAATTCTTTGAATTGAGGAAAATTGAAAAAGAATCGTTACTCTTAAACAATATTCGAATTTATATATTATAATAATATCTCGTATAATTCTGTAACATTGTTGCCTAACCGCATCACGGTCGCGTTAGTAAAAAATTGCAAAATCACAAAGAAATAAAGTGGCGAATACACTGGCACAGTCGCTGGTTTGGAAAATGAATTTTATAATCTGGGAAACTGGCATCTGATGTGCTAGCCGCTTAGAGCTCGGTTTAAAATTTAACTAATGAATAATTAACCAATGCTTTTCCGTACAAGATGCAAATCCAAGCATTATGCTACAGTGACATTTAAAAAATATATTGTTTTCATGTAACAATAGAAATGAAAACATTCATTTAACAAATAATGGCGTTAATAATCAAAGTCTACAAAGACTTGGATACAAATTTATTCCACTTTTATTATAATTTATATTATTTATATTATTTTTTATGTTACTACATTTTATATTATTTATATTATTATTTTGGTTACACAATATATTTATTATTTATTAAGAATAATTTCTACTTTCCAAACTATTAATGAAATAAAAAGACTTTTTACTTTTCTTCGAACATTTGGAAGGGAGGAAAATAAAAGCGCACTGCTATGCGAAATAACATATAATGACAACTCGTCCATTATCTTGAACGGCATACTTTGTGTGTTCCCGCATACAAGCAACAATGTCATAGTGAAGCAAACACGTGAAAGGATTCGGGATTGCGCCTGCATTCGCCCAAGCGCAGTAGTGCATACAAATTTATGGGCCGACGCGCGACCCAAGTAAAAGAGAGAGAGAGAGAGAGAGAGAGAGATCAGACACGCGCGGCATCTTCGGGAGAACGTGGACCAGTCCCTGCATAACAAACACTGCTCGTACAGTGATCTTCTCTTCGAGATTCCCCCGTGCATTCCGCGGCGGATCTCTAGAGAATCGGCCACGTGTGCAATGTCATCGATCTGTCAACAGCGGCATTCCGTCCCGCATAATGTCCCGCGGGATTCGTCTCCCTTTTTTGTCGTGATATTCATCAGAGAGCGCAATAAAAACACTGCTAACACTGCTAAAAACACTATCCTTAATTAAACGCGTGATTGCAAAACAAAATTGCCGCGTGTTCTGCAAAGTGCATGCAATAGTTATAAATAAATAATAAATTTTTTTGTACTAATTGTAAATGCAACCGCTAGCAAATTATTCGATTTTTTTTTAACAGAAAAAAATCCTAAAATGTCACAAAAGTATTTATTTAAACAATGATAGAGATAAATTGTGCGAGATATATATGTGAAAAGTATTTACATGTGTAATTATATGTCAAAAACATTTGTTAATTTTAATTATTTGATGACGGTTATAAAAGAATTAAAATATGTAATTTTGTTCTGATTTGTACATAAACGATTTATTCTGACTGTGACAGACTCTGGTCGCAAGATAGATAGGAATTTTTGCGGTGCAGAGAATGCACGTCTTCATGCATCGTTACGCGCTGCACCGCGATGCACACAAGTGCAGTGATTTATGATCGTTGTAATGGTTCCAATAAAGCGTCAGGTTGCTCAAAGATCAGGCGTCTCTGTTTCTCTCATTACACTCTTGTGACATTTTGCCGAATGTAGGAAAAAACTTGTCCAGATAAATAAAATGAATTGATAACAATATTGATAGCAGTTGTTTCAATTATAAGTAAAACACTGTAAAATATGACTGATGAATGAAAAGAATCAGTTAGTGCTTGGCTAATTTTTTGATCTTACTGTCATAATCAGTAAAATATAGAAGTAAGACAAAGAAGCAAAGTGTATGAGTGTTGTCACTAAAAGTCAGTGAGTATTGAAATCTTGTCATTGCTTTAATCAATGACATTCTCACCGAGCCGATTTAAAAAAAAAAATATTCTTTTCTCTTACGACTTGCAATACACCAATATTAATCAAAACTTTATAAAGGCGTGGACTCTTTCGAAATAAACCCTCAAGACAAAACTCGATGTACTACAAGATAAATTGGAAAAAATGATAAAAATATTATTATATTTGCAAAGAAGACTCGATATATCATATTACAGCATGGATTCATTTCAAAATAAACATGCAAAAATTTATTTTACCTGGTTATTCGCTCGGGCCGCGTTGCTCAGATCCCTCTGTAGAGAAGGTAAAGTGTGCTTAAGGTACGGCAAGACGAAACTTCTGAGCGGGAAGTTGGTCGCCTCCTGCAACGCCGAGTGAAACTCCTCGGCGGTCATGCTGCCGCTCTGAAAATTAACGGGACGATGAACGTTTAGTCGCCGCTTCGTGTAATTGAATCGTCGACAAAAAGATCGGTGGAGCGAAACCGGAACGCGTTTCCGGAACGAGTTGCGCGCGTGGCTTCGGTCGGATTTGGTTTTGCGTTTGTCACGTGCCGCGATCGTTTTACAGTTAAGCACAGTCACCAGATGTCACGTTTCCGCGACGTATGCACGCTCGGTACACACGACGACATTATGCATTATGTACGTATTTTGAATATTTACGAGCTGTTTAACGACAGTCGGCATCGATCAACTATGCTTTTTTTCTCATCTCGAGCCGCGTACAGATCGCCAAATCGTTATCTGATGCTTGTTAGTTGCAGTTGGATCTAAATTTTTCATTATCTTATCATTTTTTATCATCTTATTTTTATCATTGTCAGAATATGAAATTATGTAATTCAAATGTGTCCTTCCACAATTAAGAAATTATCGATTTCAAAATTTATTCCAATCAATTCTTCATTTATGAATAATAAATCACATATTATTACATTTTTATCATTGTTTTATAAAGAAAAATCTTATTTTCATTTTTTAATAACAAAATTATGTCCATTGCAGAGAGAGCCGGCAACATAACTGCAACACATTCTATAAATGCATCTGCACAAAATATGTTGATGCGTATCGCAAATTCTGCAGTTTCAGCACAGAAAATTCCGTCAGCTGGTACGCGTACGTTACTTATTGGTACTGAAAGAGTTTGTAACTTCGGTAAAATCTCGTGTACACCTGAGAGGATAGTTGACCAAATACCAGATGCCATGCGCGATAAGCCAACCGAGATTGCATCTGCAGAATATGAGCTAACGGTTCGCATCACATAACTTCATAGAGTGCGTATCTTAATAAAATTTATTGAAAAATTAATAAAAAATTAATTAAATTACTAAAAAAAAAAGTCGACATTTTCGCTGAGGAAATTATCTTCAAATTGATCGAAGAATCTGTTATTAAAAGAGCATCTACTGGTTTGAGACATTCTCTGATTACACATTGTAGCAAAATTAAAATTTCAAATAACTGCAAATGTTTTTCTTTTTTATATTTCAATTGTACTGGGCAAATAGAAGCATTATTCACCTACCAGAAGCGCGAGCACCAGCGCACGCACCGTGTCGCCTGTGTCCGTCGAGATATCGGTGGCGAATTGTACCAGAGTGCCCAGCAGCCTCTTGAGCTTGCCGTGTCCGGCGAAGATGCTGCTGACGCATCTGGATGCAGCACTGCCGGTACCGTTCGCCAGCGCGGGGCCATCGCTCTGATCGTCCGTCCTGGGCCCAGCATTGGCAGAACCGGACCCTTCCTCGAGCTCGGACTTGACTGATTGCGAAGGCAAAGGGCTGTCGTTGTCAGAAGATCTAGAGCAACCGCCTTTGTACTCCGACCGAGAACCGTTTGTTTGTTTCTGCTGGCCGAGCCTTTGGTGTTGCTGAGACGAGGGCGAGTGCGTCTCTGGTTGAACCACTTCCTCCCGCGAGGATTTCTCCCGTGAAACAGAGGATGCTGCAACAAGAATCAGGTTTTACATTCAAGTATATCTTTTATTCAGAGATAAATTCAATTAGCTCTCTATGTGAGAAAAAAATATATTTATCTTTAAATTATTGCGTTTAATTCTTTATATTCTTTAGACACTTGTCAGTTTAACATAAAATATGAATAAAGTATGTATATTAATTTTTTTTTATCATGAGAAATTTTCTAAACAATATATATATATAATAAAGAGAGAGAGAGATATATATATAAAAAAGAGCATACAAACTTTATCTGTTCAGATAAAAAAAAATACATAATAAAAATAAAATAAAATATAAATATATAACTGCTTAGATTTCTGATACGAAATATTCCCGATAAAATCTTTAAAAGTCTATCAATATAGATCTACATTATATTAAAAATCGTCATTGGATAATATTTTAATCGATACCAAAGATAAAACTATTTCATCGCGCGGTTCGAGATCCATGACACTAACGATAGGCTCGATAAAGTCGCAGACGAATTCGCGAGGAGCGCAGAAATATTATTTACACTTGGCACACATACACGCACATCTCGAAGCGGAATCGTACAAGGGCTCGGGAAGGCGCGGCAAACGTCGCACTTTACGTCTCATATCCGGGAACGTCGAGCGCGGTGCACGTGGAACGGGCAGCCGGCCGCACCGTGCACGCACTCTTCCGCGGAAATACGCGCGTACGCACACTGTGCGCACGTCGCATACCCGCGTGCGTACGTGCGTGCGTGCGTACGCCCGCGCGTGGATGCAACGGATAACATGCAATTACGGGCCGTGTCATCCGCGTTGTCTTGTTCCGCTGTGCGCGCGCGTAGCGCGTTATCTGCCGTGAAACGCCCGCGGCATGCGTGGCGAAAACGACGAGGGCATGCCGAGTATGCCGATAACGAAATGTTACAGACAGTAAACCCCCGTGGCGCATTTCGTGTAACGTCGATTAACAGTAACGAGATATTCTGCCACTCGCTGACGAGCTCCTTCGTCGCACCCGACTATCGCGATCGATCGATCGATCGATAGATTGTTGACAACTTATATGAATATTTATGCTCGAGTAAAAGAGAACCTTCTTTCACAAAACAGAAAGAATCCTAAATTCTAATTTGTCGAAGATTTCTTTATCCTTTTCTGTCCATTCATTAAATTGATTAAATACATCATGCGTTTAATTTATTTATTTATATATTTAATATTTATTTATATTTAATATATTTAGCCTTATATATTTCTTATATATGTTCAAATGATTTTTTTTATCCAAGAGAATATTTTATATAAAAATATTAAAATATGTAATATATACGCATATCAAAAAGTTATAGAAATATTGAAAATATTGGAAACAATATGAACAAAGTTGTTGTATTCAAAAAATAAAAATTTGTCAAACTACAATTAGTAAAAATTTCTATGCTGTTTGGAAACAATTACGATTCGTCAAATTTTTAAAAATATGCCAATATGATGCAATCGCAACACTAAAATTGTAATCAAAGAGAAGAGTATGACTATCATCATAATTTGCATGTCGAAGAATTTCTGACTTTCTGACCGCTATATACCTATACACGTGCGCCGTGGCTCGTTTATAATTAAAAAACTGCCGCAGGTATCCTATAAATGTACATTAAAACGCACATTGCGAGGCTAATACGTCGAAATACTGATACATTAATGCGCACACATATCGGTGTTATAATCGATTTATACGAAATATTTTAAATGGTATACAAAATTCTTATTAAGGCTCTTCATAAATTATAACACTTCTTGTAATCAATTATTATCTTATTATTAGATCAAGAACTGCATATCTCTCACAACTATCGTTAAAATAATTAATCCTCAGATTAAACAACGTGTAATGAGATGCCAAATTAATGCGAAACTCGAACTTTCCGCTAGAATAACGCACAAGAGAACCGTCAGATAAGACGGTCAATCTGTTGGCGGAAAGGTAGAAGAGACGGTCTCATTAAGCTAATGGAAGTGATCGCCACAAGGCATTTTTGCGTAGGTGCGTGTAAATACATAAAGTAGAGGTGTGTCTAAGGAAAGAGAGAGAGAGAGAGAGAGAGAGAGAAAGAGAGAGATAGCGCGGCAAATAGCGAGAGAAGGAGGAGGAGGAGGTCGACGCTACCGTGTCACTACCACCTGACGCCGGTAGCCAGTAGGTAATTACCTGTACCTGAACTCTCGACAAACTAAGCTGCCTCGGCTTACGCGATATGATGGGGAGCCTGAGTATACACAGACGCCTTCCGCCGCCTGCATATAAAGGGCGAGGTCGTGGTTACACAGGGCGTTGTCGTGATATCCCACGTGAAAAATCTCCTCCGATGGCTTCTAGTAACTGCCGGCAGGAAGATCGCGAATGGCGATTATACGTATACGGGATGGGCTCAAATGTTCTGGCTAGACTTTGATTTTATAGAAATTCTGAATAAAAAGTTTCCCTTAATTAGCACCTAAAAATCTCTGAAATCACGGTTATTTTATAGTTATGATTAGCTTAGCTAATTTTTAATGTTTATCTTGTTTGTTGAATATTTCACTAAAAATATTTTGTTTTTCTGCATTGTTTAAACCAATAGGAAGCATGAAAATGAAAATCAGAAAATGGAAAAAAATGAAATAAAAAGAAAATTAAACTTAATAAATATCATGGAAAAAATCAATAAAAATAAAAAATAAAAATCTTTTTCTTCCATAAAATTAAAATATTTTTTTTTTTTTGCTCAAATAGCATTATAAAGTATTTTTAAAATGAGTTTTTTTTTTAAACGGTACTTTTTGTTAAAAAACGTATACTTTCCCTGATATTTGTAAAAATGTATAAAATAGCCGTGATTTCAGACGTTTTTGGGCGCTAACTTTTTAAGGAAGTATTTTTCGATCCATGTTTATAGGAAACTTTATTCAGAATTAAATTTTCTATAAAATCTTAAAGCTTGACCGGAACGTTTGGGCCCACCCAGTACATATAATAGCATTTGAAAAATCAAAAAATAGAAAGATATAACCGTGAAGATATTGATAAGAATCAGCAATTTCGCCCTTTTACCAACTATCTTTCTCTCGCTCGTTTCTCGAAATTGTACGCGAGGAATATAAATCATTCTCACCGTGGGTTTAATAATAATTTGTCACGCGCTTCTTTCTGTTATCTATCCCGACGAATTAATTTGCTGGTTGATAAGCGAGCAGATAGGACAGTGTTTAATTACGATTTGTAAATTCACATCGTAACATTTGTAATAATATTATTCGATTGTAATACGCCATAAATGCGTGATAAATGTTGCCCGTTCTCCCCGCTGCTGTTTATACATTATCGATTTATTAACGTTGATACGTTGTTTTCCACGCGTGACAATTGGAAGTCAAAGTAAAACACACCAGACACAAATTTAATTAATTACTTATAAATTTAATTAGTTACTTCAAACGTTTCCTTTTTTTTAATGTTACATATCCGAAACGGGTTTTGGCAAATTTCATTTCGATATAATTTGTCCCGGTTTCGATTCAGAGAGATTAAATACAATCGAGTGAGCTGATAGAACGCGCGGTTGTCTCTCTAATGACTTTACGATACGAAATCGTTGCCATGCATCTCCGCGGTATTATGATGGCACGAATGCGGGTGCAAGCATCCATCCATTTTTGAATCGTGATGTCTCAATGCAATGGCGATTAAGTGGGCGTACAATGCGATGAAACAGAGATTAATTATTCTCGGTACGAGAAAATTCGATTTTATCTCTTTCTCCCCTTCCTTTCTCTTTCTCTCTCTCTCTATCCTCTCAGAGCCTTCCCCAGTTCGCAAATTTTGTATCGACAGCATATCCCAAATAAAATTATTACAATTATGCAAAAGGCGCAAATCGCATGCAAATAATACATAAACAATGCATATGTAAATAGATTATAATGAAGTAATTAACAAACGTGATTATTGTCATACCGCCATATTATTCCATTATTGTGGCGATGAAAATAACTGTAGTATCATGTGTCTGCGATGTGATTATCATATGTTAGAATCTTCTAATAATTAAAAATGCTTAAAAAAAAAAAAAAGATCGACAAAATGTCAGAATCAGATGTACGGCTTAGATAGACAGCTTAGATATACGCGCAGATCTCACAGGTACACGCAGGTGCAAATGCAGACAAATATTGTCAACATTTTTTATATCCAAGGTTAAAGACCGTCAACGTGCGCATATGCGCGAATGTTTAATCAGCGTCGAGCTGTGATTGCACGCGACTGTCACTCAACTCTGCCGCGATCTTGCCGCCGAGTTCCGTGACGTATGTACGATGCAACATTGTACATACGTCTTTCGCTGGTATCGCGCATACATATACAGACACACATATGTGCGCGCATACGTTTACTCGTGTGTACAAGAATCCCGGAGAGGAGATATCTAGCTCGGATGATGGTAATGGTACTGCCGCCGCCGTCGCTGCTGTTGCTGATGTTGCTATCCCTTCGGCCAGCTGTTACTTCCTACAGCGGTTCTCCGTCCTTCTCTCTCGCGCCCGTCGTCCCAAAGGCTTATCAGAAGAAACGGAACGCGGCGCTACTCTCCTTTGGCGATTTCGTTTGATCGTGACGAGCATCCGCGCCGCGTCCGATATTGCTGGATACTGTCTGCCATTCTTTATTGTAATAATAGAGGACGAAGAGGGGGTTCAAGTTAAAAGCCGACGATCCGGAGAAAATATAGCGATTAGAGAGCGCGGATAAAGTTGCGAAAAAAATATATGAAACATCGGGAATTAGAATCTTTACACCACGTATCGATTTTGTAAAAATTCGCCTAATGCAAAATTCATTTCTATCGTTCTCGAAATCAATATGATAAAAATACGATGATCGTTAGATTATGCCGTAGAATTTCAGGAGGGAAGGAGCGTGTGTAAAAAATTTCAGATAATCGCGCTCGCTATTTTTCTGCGGAGACCCGTTTGTCTTCGTGACGGCAGAAAATCAAAGTTTACCCATATGGGTTGGCCTTGCGGACCATATGCGCGTGCACACACACATATGTGCACAACTCGATGCCACGTCGCAGTCCTCCGATGCCGCGAGCGAACTTTCTTTGAATGTTCTATTCACAAAGATATCCTCGATATCGTCTACATATTTGGGCAATATATAAGTGTATCTATAAATCTGTGTATCAGAAAATTATTAGAACTTGTAATAAGATCGATGCCTGTCGGTTATCATCAAAATTTTTCCTGTCTTCTTTATGCGGCGCTTTTAACGCTAATGGTCTCATTTTTATTTTTGTCTGACAGATATCAAATTCGCATTCAACATTACAGAAAACATTAAATTTGAGTTATATGGAATATATATTTACAATCGCCCTTAATACATCAAATTTCTCTCTCACGCGTCGAATTGTTTCTTACAGAAACTCCTCGTTTCACGCGGTACATTTCACGGCCAGATATCCCGCAAGCCACGAAGAAGTTCGCCGCAAACTATTACGTCAATCAACCGCTCCTTCCCCGAATTACTTTCGGCACACTGTTACTGACCTAAGTATCCGCGCAATTAGCCGTAATACATATTAGCGGCGAGTCATATTATTTAGTAAAATTTTTATCATTTCATAGAGCTGTAAGATTTTTACAAGATTCTTTATGAAATGTATCAAAAAACCAAAAATCAAAAAAAAAAAAAATTAGTCAAAATTCTGAAAACATGTAAATTGCAAATTTTATAAAGAAACCTTAAACTTTCATGTCTGTCCATGACATTTTTTTATCAAATAATCCGTGCAAGATGATGTCAAAAGCTATAATTTATTATTAATATCAATTCGCGTTTAAATGTCACGTCTTCACCCAAATGTCAGTTTGACAATTATTTTATTCGGAGAGATCGCCGACAAAAAAAAATTACGCGCGACCACTAATCGCAGCTCCTTCGAAAGTACAATCGAAATTAGCATCCCGGATTTACGCACCCGAGGCCGAGTAAGCAAGTTTTCGCGTAGGGGCAAGGTGGTCTCCGCGGGCGACGTTCGACGGGAGCGCGCGAAGAGGAGCGAGATCGATAAAGCACACGTGCTCCACGGCGGCTGAGAGTCCCTGGCTGGAAGTAAGTACGGTGGGACTCAGCTGTCGCCTCCTAATTGCCGGGACAATGCAACAGATGGCTTTGATCGCAATCCCTACCCTCCCCCCCCCTCCCCATTTTCCCACTCTCCACCCGTTCTCTCACCTCCTTTCTCTCTCTCTCTTTCGCACTCTGTACCGCGATCTCCTCTTTCTTCCGCCGTTTTTCTCGCATCCTTCCTCCCGCGAATTTCCTCCTCATTGATTCGATCCGACGTCACGCGACTCCATGTGTTCGATTTCATCTCGCAAACTAAGAAAATCAAGATTTTATTCCGATTTTGTTCTAATCTGATTGCTTGCACGCTTGACAGTTGACACGTTTTTTTTTTTTTTTTTTTTTTTCTTAAAGTCAAATGAACGAAAAATAACTAAAATTCTCTTATAAATTCGAATCTTTTTCTGTGATTTCGCTTTCCCATAAATGTTAACACTAATCACACGACTCCCCTAAATACAAAATTATATGTATAAAGAGATACAAGATTAAGCAAAGCTTGATTAATTTTAATTTTATCCTTTATGGGAATCGCAGTCATAAAGAGAACCTTGTTAAACGTTCTAGTTAATTCAAACTAATTGTGTTTGTAGAGAAATGACTCTGCGGGCCAAATTATATTTTCATTATTATTCCAAAAGAACGTGTCAAGCATAATTAGCGGAATATCGTCTCAACAGAGAGAGGGGATTAACCAGCTATTCGTTAATATATTTACTCTAACGATATTTCGAACCGGCAGTGTCGCGGTAATATATTCCCCGTCTAGTATTACGGGTCCTCCAGTTTTATGAAAGTCGCGCGGAGAAGAAGGAGAGAAGAGGAGGAGAAGGAAAGAGGAGGAGGAAATCGCGCATACGCCGGGGACGGGCACCAGATCGTAAGCCGTATCCGGTAGGTATACGTAGATAGGTCGGTACACGCGGTGTGCGGGCCGACTATCGCGAAATACACCTCGAAGCGAAGCGCCGCGCCGGGGATGCCCCGGTACGGCGCGGCGGATATGATATCAGCCCCGAGCAGAATCCCGGTGGAAGTGTTGGACGTGCCTTATCGCGTCTGGACCAGGCAGTCAGGCGGCGCACGAACCTAACCGACACACACCGGGCCAGCCAACCAAGTTGACTGACTGCTCGCAGGAGTTTCGCCATCATCCCCCACGGAGCATCCGCCCCTCCCCCCCTCTCTCTCTCTCTCTCTCTCTCTCTCTCTCTCTCTCTCTCGCGATCGCGATCGCATTGTACGCGTGTGTTTGTTGCATCTATGAAGCGTGTAGAATTCTGCGATACGTGCAGAACATTAATTAACGAGTCATCAACCGCGTAAATTTTTCGATTAACATAAAATTGATTTTTTTGTCCAAAAAATTATTATGATACATTAGAAGCTTTCTCCTTGCATTTATAGAAAAAAATTTCATCAGTCACTTCGGTAATAATTTTCAGCAGGGTTGCATCAACAAAAATTGATCGATTCTAGGATAAATAGAGAGAGAAGGAAAGAGAGAAAGAGAGGAAGAGAGAGAGAGAGAGAGAGAGCCCGCGCTCGGACGAAATGACGGGGCTTTGATGTGCGGAAGGGGCTTTTTTCCCGAGCCTCGGTTCTCAAGTTAGCTGCGGGCTCGCCGCCCGTCTAGATAACCGGCTCGAGCTGAATGTACGATTCGAGTGCGAAGAGCGAGCGCGCGTGGACTCGATATACGGGTACCGTCATGCAATATTCCGAACTAATGTACGACGCGCCCACAGCGTGGGCTCTCGCGCGGACATCGAGGCGAGCTCGTTCCTTTTAATTTTCAGTTTCGAGGATCGGGGTCAACTTTCGACGCCGCACCGAAAGGGCGAATCAGAATCACAGACGTATTAAAAGTATTTTTTTTTTTAAATAATTTTTAATCTGCGTGTGCAGGAGAGGGTCTTATATTATACAATTTTTTTTAAACCAGAGAATAGCAAATTGCTGAAGAAAAATGATTATAAAGTTGGCATGCGTGCGTTCGTGCTGAACATGATTTACGTCAATCCAGTCTGTAAAGCGTTTATACGCAGTTTTATATATTTTAATTAAAACTTCATTAACGTTTATTATTCTTTTTTTTGTTACTTGTGTATGAATTTTAATTAAAAACTTAATTTTCGTTAGTAAATTCTAAAAGATTGGTTGTCACATGGCATAATCTTGACTGTGGCAAGTGACAGATTGTAAGCGACAGCTTGACAGCTGACAGCTGCGCGCTAAACGGTGAAATCCGCATTAAGTTAACAGAAAAAGCGTACATGTATAATGTCCCGTGTGAGAGAGAGACGCGAATCTGAAATTAGATAAACTGCACTTACCGCACCTGTGCGCCTATACGTTATCGACGTGCTCTCGAGCGAGAATCGTCGATATATATCTCGAATTAACAGAATAGCGTCCCGTGCTATTCAGCTGGGCTCTACCGAGTGTTTTGTTTGTTTGTGTTTTTTTTTTGTTTTTCTTTTTACGGGCATGCGATAGATCAGATAGACTAGAGTGTGATCACGTTGTAAATTTTTAAACGACACGTGTCACTCCACCCCGACGAGTTATTACAACATATTGCCGACTGGGATGGAAGTGAAGGAGGTATTAACAACTCTGAACGTCACATATTCGTTGCAACGAGATACTTCGAATAATTGATTAGGTCGAATTATAATTAAACATGATGCAATAACAACCATCGCTCGCGTTGATAGCGGCCGTTAAAATTTCTATTGCGATTTCCATATTTTTGCGCTTTTTAATGCGACGAAGAGAATTTTCTGCAATAACATCTATCCGCGACAATAACAACTTTTCTGATGCATCTACGTGCCTCGTGAGTCCCTATACTTAATTTTGCAACGCCATGTCAAGAGTCTGCCGATATTTCCACGTACATTTTGCAAAGCATGACATTACAGACTATGAGGCTAGACCGCGCAGAGAAATCAATAGATCAATACAAATTGATATTTACACTTTTGGCAAACAGACTAACATGCTCGATCGAACATTCCCCAAGAAAGTTAGAAATATTCTTCTAAGAAAAATCTCGATAGCTTCGACTACAAGTTTCTAAAAAAACATGAATCGTTCCACAAAGCAGAAAAAAAATTATTCTTAATATTATATTTAAAAAAAATCAACATATATATATATATATATATATATATATATATATAATGTATAAATATATATAATATAATCAATAATATTATTAATTGTAATCAGATCAATGATATCTTTTCAAAGATGCGTATGGAAAATACATTTGTTTCGATTAATTCATCATTGTTTCTCCGCATCACGCGATCGATAATTTTTTTTTTCAGCGAGACACATATAAGAGAAGAAATATATACTCACCCTTATTCTTCGCCTTGAGATCGAGGTCGACCGGAAAAGAATCGACGGTATTGGGGACGGTCGTCGGCGGATGACAGATAATACCGGAAGATTGCGGGGCGGGGATGGCGGCGGTAACGACTGTAGTAACCGTCGACGGTGAATTCGCGGTAGTGATGCCGTTGGTGTTGGTGACGGTCGTGGTGATCGCCGTCGCGGCCGAGACGGTGGGCGTCGCGACGGCCGTTGACGACGGCGAGGATTGCTGGTAGCCGCAGCATTCCTTTGTCTCTTCCTTAACCTTGACCTTGTGGAGGACCGCCGTCGTCGTCGTCGTCGTCGTTGTTGCCGCTCCGCCCTCCACTTTCATGCTCGCCGGCCGTTTTCTCACCTGCGGGCGATGATATTGATTAAATTCTCTTAAATGATTTCCATGAGAAAACTCTGTAATAACTATCTCAGTAATGATGATAAATAGCTCGTCCGAAAAATTTGAAAAAAGTAAAAAGAGATAGATAGATGCACATTTTATTGAACGTGATCTAGGATCCCTTTTAAGCAAAATTAAAATCATATATGAGAATGTACAAATAATAATCACGCAAAGAAGAATAGTGAGAAGAAAGAAAAAAAGAAAATTTACAATACAATGAAATACGAAATAAAGATAAACTTACACAGGCCTACATTTTAATTAATTAGTTTACATAAAAAATCAAATATCTAAGATTTAAACAGTTCAAATGACTGAGATTTAAGAAGAAGAAAAAAGAAAATGAATAATGTCCTATAATTGAATGCTTTTCTCATCCCCTTTCTCTCTTTCCCTTTATTTCTTCTCTTTAAGAAGGAAATACACAAGAATCTTCGCACGCATCACCAAAATATTAAAATTGAATATTAACATTTTTCTTCTACCTACTGCGGGATGTCTCCGCGAGAACGTGCACCTGCTATCAACCACGTCAGGCCCGACACGACGCGGGGAAAAACGAGCAACGAGAGACCCCGGGACACCCATATGCACGTCATCGCGCGCACGATTCATATTTGATTGATTCCATTTCATGAGAGCGTCGCGCCGGCCGCATGTTTCGTCTACGTGCCCGGCGAGACGGGATCGTCGCCGCGCATACCGATGGTCGTTTTAATGGAATGTGCAAACGGATGTTTTACAAACCAACAAAGATCCGTCATCGGAGCGAGCGCGGGAATTATTGGGGCAACCGCGAACGCTGCCATCCATAACTAATCACGCCGCCGATCATTTTCGCGCCGCGCTCGGCGCACTCGACCTGTATGGTCGACAAATATCATCGACCATATCATCTCCACAAAGTGTTTTCCTCTCGGAATGCAACTAATATATACAAATAATTTTTCATTTATAAATTTATTAAGCGCAATTAATTTTTTGTATAAACATTTGATTAACCGACATTTTTATCATTTGGCTTTAACATTGACATTTGACGTTTGACATTTCTTTTTTTTTAAAGTTTGAAATTTAAAGTTAAATCAAAATTCCATTAATGAGAGAAAACCAATTTAAAGTAGATACGTAATATCTAAATCTTCTGTATAATAATGTAATAATTTTATTAAAATTGCAGAGAAAAATCTCAAATTAATTTTATCTCAGTTTTACAAATATATGTTACATTCTTTATATTTATGAAAATTATTGAAATTTTTGTAACGCACAAAAATATTAAATAAACAGAAGATTAAATATACAATAATACTTTTTAAGAACCGAATGAAATAAATGCATAAATGTCTAATCGATTTTTTTGACACGAATAAACATTAATTTCGCAAAGCAAATAATTAATATCAGTAATTATAGTAAAAAGATTGATATTCTGTTAAAATACAAGGCATTAAAAAAGCTGACGTTTGTCATCAAAATATTTTCTTTTCAAATCAATAGTCTAATAATTGATTTTCAAAAACAACGTAATGTACGGGTACCCGCGAACCCGTATGTATCGAGTACCCGGATATTCCGAGCTTTATTTTACATCCAAATGCTGCTCTTCGTATGTCTAGAGCAATCTTTCTTACCACCGGAACAAGTTGCAAACAGCGTCGTAAACATTATGAAGATTTACACATCGGCCTAACAGGTGGTATTCGCATTGCAAAATGCGTCGCGTAAACGTCTTGCGTTTTGTACGCAACAACGCGCGTATTTAACTTCCTTTCTCGGCCTTTCTACGCTCTCGCGCTTCCTCTTCTTTATCGCGTGCTTACGCTGCAAGATCTCGTTTCATATTTATTACGATAATCGCATCGCCGAGACTTTTACGAGAGCGCCAACAGCTATGTCCGGCATTAAAAGTAACCGAACATGCTCGTGATTTTTTTTTTTTTTTCACAATTCCGCAGAAATAAATGTAATGTATAAATAAATTATCCCGCGAATTATCGTAATTTTACATCTTGCTAAATTATTGTTGTGTACTTTGCATACGAGATGGATTTTTTATTAATGAGAGAATCTCCTGATACGCGAAAATATGACTTTAATATTTTTATTTCATTTTTATATACTAAGTATTAATCTTAAATTAAATCCGAAATAGTTATAGCATATAGTTATCTCTTTAAGATTTTACTTATTTAATATTGCATACAAAAGGCAGTTCATTAATTTCGCACAGATTAAATTCTGCACGTGAATCTTAAATAAGGCTAATGTATTTCTTACGCGCATAATAATATTATACACCAAATGCAATTATTATTCTCAGCAAAGTCACATGCATCGCTTCTACTGCATTGTGCCATTTGGTGACCGAAGACAAAAACATGTCAGCGGAAACAGCATGTAACGAAATTGATGCCCATTGAAGGAAATAATCATAACGAACAATTCTCCTTCACCGGACAGCACCATTTTTGCTGACTCTATACTTGATTATAGTAATCGATTTTTGTCTCTTACACGCGGCTCACTCCGCGTACATACACAAAAATCGGTTTATTTTTTGCCAGAAAAAAACATTTATGAATAGAGAAGACCTTTCACTGCTTAATCGATAGATTTTAAATAAACTAAAAAAATTAGAAAAAAGGAAAATTATTTATATAATATCCAATCTCTCGATATATTTAATCGATGAAAGTAAACTGGCAAAAAAATATAGAATCGACTAGATTCATGCAATTGTGTCTCTAATTTATGAAAAAAAAAAAGTTAGAGAGATATAGAAGATCTTCGATCGAGCGAGATTTGTAATCGCGTTTGTACGAATCCGATTTGGGGCCGATTTGCATGAGCTCTGCGATATTTTCGATTCGACGCGGGCAAAATTACACGTTGGGGAAAATTAAATGGCACGAATGCGGAAACGCGAGTAATCTTTAAGATCCACGTGGCGCACCACACCGCGCCGTTCCTACCGGATGGAATTTTATTTTATTGACGCGCGCGCACACACACACACACACACACACATATATACACAGCTGTGGCAGCAGGCTGCCTTCGGTGCCACATGGTCCCGTTATTAACGTGAAATGCAAACGAGCCCTTCGCTGCGTCCAAGAAACGGCCGCTCGGATGACTCGCTATAATTTTTCGCGCGAAATTGCCGTCGCCAAATGCCATCGAGTTTTAACGTGCTCGTAATTGCACCTGCAAATTCGACGCGAGTCTTCGTTCGATTTCCGGCGAATCGCCGAACGATAGGGTCTACGCTGGTAATAATTATTCCTATCGCATTCCGTTTAATTAAGATGAGCCAGAACGAACTTACTCGCTCATAGCACGATTAATTAAGATGAGCTCATAATTTTTATGTCGACAGAGAGAGAGAGAGAATAATTAATCGAATCATTCAATAGTTGTTATTAAAAAATATCTATGTAATGATGGATTTTATCAAGCCTCGAGGCGATCTTTCATAAAATGATTCTTATTATAAGGAAAATCTCTAAATTAAAATTTTTTTTTTTTTATTTAGCACGCAATTATAACGCGACTTAAAACGATCAACGAATCATCATCGTTAATTACTAAACTATTTGCGGAGAAATCATTGGAAATGTCCTGCTCTGATTACCGTCAGGGTAATAAAAGCGTCAACAGCCCATATTCTGGTCACGTAACAACGCTCTCCGATTCTTCTACGGTCGTTCATCAATCAAACCACCCTCCTGTATTTCGTGCGAACGATGGAAAAAGGTTGCGCTACGCAGTTTCGGCGAATTTACGCACGACACAATCTGCGGTCGCGAACGTGTCGATCTTTATTGTGACAGATGGTCGCAATAATTTTAATTGCCGCTTTCTTCTTGTTTGTACAGTTGTCCGCGAAACCGTTTCGCCACACATGCGCGAGTGTTTGCAGTATTTGCGATCTCCCGTTACTCTCCCATAAGAGACGCGCTATAATCTTGACGAATAGAATCCGCCTCCCTCTTAATTAATTAAGAGAATTAACCCTACTTAACAGTAGCCTAGATATTTTAATTATGACGTCATGTGAACACACTAAATTAATAATAAGGATTATTATATATTATATAATCTTGTTTAAAATTGATCTGTTATATATTATGCATGTAATTGGTGATGTAACGCAATAAAAAAAATGATGTTAAAATATAATTTTGCATGTTTTCAAAAAAAAAAGGAAAAAAATTTTATAAAATAATTGAATTTGTTAAAACTCGGAGCAAATGAGAAACATTTGTTGCACGATCAAGCAATGAAAAAAAATTAATACAAATCTTAAAAGATCGCGCGATTAATTCGATTGCGAGATTTTCCAAAGCCGTGCGCTTTGAAACATAAAACATAAAAGCTACCTTTAACGCGCAGATGCATCGCTCGCTTAATTGCCTGGTTCAACGCTGCAAATAATTTGATTTTTGCCATTTGTTTGTGTAAAAGGGTATTTATTTTTCCTTCATTTATATCGCCGTCATGCAGCTGTCTGTTACACAAGATGCAGTTAGATGCGAAATGTAATTGAAAGTCGGTTATTACAAAGTTTACATCGCAATATAATGCTGACCCACGCGCGGATTCAATCGATTGTACTTATAAAACAATATTTTTCAATATTAACGTTTAAATATTTTTTATATAAAAAAATGATTAAATCTCCTTCGGTGATTGGATTCTTGATTCATTTGAAAATAAATCACAACGAGATCGTTTGACGTTAAAGCAGCAGGCTCACGATTCAAGCGCGCATCCACGCCGCGAGTATTTTCGCAGATGCAGTCAGTTTTCGCGTGGCGCGATGTTGAGAGAGAACGCTATTAACTCGGATGTCACCTGCGATCGATCGTCACCATCGTGAGAGGAGAGCCTGTCCTCCTCCTCCTCCTCCTCCCTCTACCTCTCTTCATCCCCGTCGCGTCGTTAAGGTGAGCTTTGGCCCCCGACTTGCCGGAGATGCGCGTCTCTCTCTCTCTCTCTCTCTCTCTGTCTCTCTCCGGCAATTCGTTAAGACGCTTAGTTAAGCAAACAAGAACGGTGCCGCTACGCGAAGTGATATACGTGCCGCGGCAGAAAATCCGCGGCTCTCCCGCACGTAATTGCGCGCAGCTGTGGTTACACGCGCGGATCTAAAAGCTTCCCCTCTCGCGCGATACTCGCGAATTGTTGCATTAGGGCGCGATCCTCGTCGAGGATCGACGATGCCCGACTCTCGCCGACCTTTTTTCCGTTTCTTGTTGCCGTCATGTCGATGAAAGGGGAGGGGAGGAGGTGAATCGCAAATATATGTATAATGTCGGCGCACCAAATTAATTTTATTAATTATACTTGCAATTGATGTAATTATAAACGGCGTTTATTGTCGCGAATAATATTACCTAACAACCTGATGGTGGGCCGAATTTAATTGATTATATTTATTATTATAATTGCAACGGCAACAAGCGAGGGAGCACTCCCCCCTTCTTCTCATCCCTACAGATATTTTCCACAATTCTCCGAATCGTTTCGCGATTTTCGAAATAAAGTGGAAGATTCACTGAAGGATGACTCTATCAAACGTTTCGCCAAATTCGCTCCACTTTCAACGGCGGCGCAAGAAAGAAGAAAAACGTTATATACCGAACAGCGCAGCCGGTGGATAAAAAGCTGCATTGATGAAAGAGAGACTGAGAGAGAGAGAGATATAAATATAGAGATAGATAGATTTAGTCTGTTTTAGTCAAGAGAGAAAAAGGACTATCAAAGAGAGGAATCGTTTACTGAGATGATCTATATCGATTGTCCTCTCTTTTGCTTTATTCTATCGGATTTTTAGAAGCGATTTAAATATTTAAAAGATTCGCTATTATTTTCATTCATATCACGTGTACGATTTTCAGATCACATGGAAATCGTATAAAAAATTAATTCGCAAACAATACCATAAAGCTAATATAATAATAAGTAAATCAAACAATACAGGGGAAGAAAGAGAGAGAGAGAGAGAGAGAGAATACTCTATTTCAATTTATAAAAACATCCACGCAAAGGAGAAAGAGAGATGCAAAAAACAGAAGAGAAAAAGTCTGAGCACAGACGAATAATCGTGGATCGATCGCGGCCCGCGCTTTTGAAGGAAACGACTTTGGCGTCTCTCGCGGCCGAGACTCGGGCTTATGTTTATACATATGTCGCGCACATGGTACGGTGCTCCCCTCCCCCTCCCCCCGAATAGGAGGAGCGAGGGGGTGGAGAGAGAGATAGACGTACTCTCTGTCTCTCTCTGAAATTTCCAATATTAGAACGGCCAAGCGCGAGAGGCAGGCCAGATGTCTACCCGTACTGACTGTCGAGAGCGCGGGCGCGCGACGTGCGTTTAGCATGGTTTCATTACAAAAATGTCACGCACAGAGCCGCGTCGCGCCGTCGTCGACCTCTCTCGACGATGCGTTCCCTCACTCGCATCTCTCTCTCTCTCTCTCTCCTCTTCCCTTCCTGTCATCGTCCTCGCGACGCGGATGACTCGATCTTAAGACTGCGGCTGACTAATCTCTAATCAACCGAGATTCGATAAATGAAACATGATCGAAGAGTGGGATTTTTAAGATCAAGATAATAGCGACTAAAAGATTGCATTGATTTCCGATTGGCTTTTTATCTTATTTATGTCCAATCATTAACAAGTCGGAATATCGATGCGATATTTGGCAATTTAATTTCAATAACAATTAGAATAAATTGTTAACGTCGTTGAGCACAGGAAGCTGCTACAACTTGGGTACTTTCGCAATGTTCGATTTCTATTTTTGTTCCCGTGACAGACTGCAAACGGCCGATCGGCCTCGCGAATTAAAAAGTTTGCGATAAACAAAAAGAAAGAGAGAGAGAGAGAGAGAGAGAGAGAAATGAACGAAACGGTAAATACTTCGCTCTTTGGAGCCGACGTTTGAAACCGTTACATCGTTAATGGTATCGAAGCTTTACTTGGCGAAGGTTCTGCTTGGTTTCATTACAAAGATGTCATGCGCAGGTACGTCGCAGTTATACCCGCTTTTGACGTCCCGCTTGCGTTGTATACACACTTGGCGTTAAACCGGAACGGCCGGGGCTACGCCGGGGAAATTATGAAATGCTAAAACGGAAACGAATTTCGCGACGCCGAATATTGTTCCGATATTCGCAATTAACCCTTTTATTCGCGCTCGCGCGACGTACAATGTATACCCGGCACAATCGCCCGCGAACCGATAATAATTTCCATGGTACTCGAAAATGCCGGTAACTTTTCCAAGGAAACTCGACACATCGCGCACACCTAATTCTTCGGCGCGAACAAAAAATCTGCGCTTTCAATTAACGAAACAATTTCTCCCATTTATGAGATATATCGGGTTAACCGGGCACAAAGGTGTTAAGTGGATGAACTTTTTTTTTTTCTTAGAATTAACGAGAAGATAATCGAGGACGTCGTCGCGTGTATAGATAATTAATTACTATCGCGCCTCCGGTCCATCAACGTTTCACGCCGTCTCGCTCTGTATCTGCTTTATCTTAACGAGCTATCTCGCGGATAAGAGATACACTAATCTGAGATCTACGACTAATTGTTTTCAGACTCGGTTACATGTAATATTATATGATTATTTATGATTACATAAAAGCATGCCACGATTAATCATTTACATCTTGTTTTAAAAAATTGTGAAAAAATTTTGTTTTAAATAAAAAAAATTGAATATATATATGTATATATACACATGTAAAAATTGATTTCTATTACACAATTAATGTATTTTTACATAAAAATATTAATACATAAAAATATTTCTCTCAGAAATTAATTCATAATAAAGATATTGAATTATTTTCGAACAAAACATTATTAAATTTGTCAAAGAGACCATATCATCCAATGCTAACAATAACAGTCAACAAATTGCAGGACGCATGTAATTGTACGTCATTTCTCGCTGATAATTAAGCCCAAATTTCGGGCAATTTCGGTTTCGTAGCTGTCATAGCCATATCATAAATACGAATTCGTGGCTTCATGATGGTTTTACTTACATTTATTGTACATTTTATAATATAAGAGAAATTTAAACAGTAATAAATTGTATTATCTATCCTTTTATATATCCCTAATTTGAAAAGTTATTAATTTCAGAAAAGAATAAATTATAATTACTATTACTTTTTATAAGACTTGTAATTATTATATTTTTAAATAAATTTAAATATGTATATTCATAATTTTCACGTTCATAATAGAAAGAGGAAGAAGGGAGGAAAAAAGAAATTATATTTAAAAAGAATTAATTCGTGTGTACAACTCTTACTCTAAAATTTAAAAAATATATAAAAAGATAAAAATTATATTCGCTAATATATATTTTATAATAATTTATATCGCGCGTTTCGCTTTTTCTAATCTGTTCATCCATGTAAATGACGCAACAATCGATCGATCGATACTTAATATATCTATGAAAATATCGGATGACGTTCACAGGTGCGCCAATGTGCGGGCCGGTTCGTCAGTGTCAGTGAAAATTGTCGGACACGTGGTTAACTACGCGGGAGTTGTTAAACGTTTAGGTGTGCGAGAATAGGTAGCAAACAGTATAACGATACAATTGCCGGCATTTCTATAGACCAGTGAGGTATGAATCTATTTCGCCATTGCGAATTGTGCAACCCGATCTCGACGGCACATGCAGCGATTCAATTATCCGCGGGTTATAAAATCGGGGGAAAAAAAAATTACTCAATTTCCTGCGATCATATTTCACGTTGGTCCTGTCTCTTTACAGACATTATCTCATTTCCGAAAGTATTTATTGGATTTAATAATCATACTGTAATTACCATGTAATTTTTCTCTGTTTTAGCATTTTATAATCTCTTAGAGAACGAGTTTTATTCGCGGAGCGATCCGGAATTTCTCTCTCTCTCGACGGAGACGTCATCGTCTCGCATAACTTGCGTGCCACTGTATGCACGCACTTAATTACATGTTATATCCGGAAAGAGCAATTCACGGATGGTACGGTGCGCATCGCAATGTAACCAAAGGTACCGGCGAAAGAGACTGCGGAAGGTACAGAGGGAGAACGAGCGGTGGTCCGGGTCTCTCCCCGGCCGTAACTCTTGATTCTCTTTGAAGCGCGGAAGCTGCCCGCAACACCTGACTGACTCGACGGACGCGTATATGGCAGGTCGAGCGGAGCAGCAGCGGCAGACAGAGCTCACCGGGGGTAGGTGAGGGGCGAAGAGACGACGGGCAAAAGCGGAAGGCAACCACCACCAAGCGTGGGCTGCGAGAGAGCGAGCGAGAGAGAGAGAGAGAGAGAAAGCGAGTGCGCGAGAAAGCTAAAGGGAGGCAGAAAGAGAAAGATTAATAATATAGGAAAGCCAAAGCCACGCCGCAGCCCCTGACAAGCTTTCCTCCGCCTCTCTTCTGTTGCCAACAGTTAATCGATATACAGTATTTCCTCGTTAAAAGAAAGAAACTTTTCGCTTCATTAACAGAAAGAAAATCATCCCCTCCTCCCTCCTGCGCCGCCCCATCCTCGCCTCTCGAGTGAGCAGGTCTCGAGTCTTACTTAAACATGTGACATTTAACAGCTGGCAATCATTCACAAATAACTTATTAAATAACATAAAATATTAAATAATTAGATTTGTGCTCTTTATGTGAAAATAATTTTAATAAATTGCTGAGGTTTTTTTTTATTAACATAGCATCAAACATGTACCCCGTTCGGATAATAATCTTTAATTAAACGTACAACGATATTTACTGGCTCGATTTTTTCTTTTTTTTTTTTTTGCATAACAAATACAACTGATTTTATTATAGTTTCTAACATGCATAAGAATATCTATCAAATAAAATCGTTGAAATTTAGCTTGGCAGAAAAATGTTTAAAATATATAATGTACACACCTCGGTGGATGTCTTGGTTCGAGCAGCGTGCGTTGAGCAAGAATGAGAGAATAAGAAAAAGAATAAGAGCAAACAATTTTTGTCGGCATTAAACAAAACTAGGGCGCTGCCAGATGACGGCCAGTCATACTCACAATCAGATAAGACTCGGAACTCGCTCGCGTAAAACTAAGAAAATCTTCTTTTCGTTAATAAAGCGACAAGTCTTTCTGTTAACGAGGAAAGTAATCTAATTAAAATAATAGCGAATAAAAGAGAAGAGAATATATATGAGATGAAAATTATTAGCAATATACGTATAGATTATTTATATATGTATAGTTTAGAATTCCTACTGACAATAAAACTTATATACTTTTATTTATTATATATATATATATGTATATATAAAATTCCTATGTGTGTGATGAAGTATATAAGTTGGGGCTTGGGATGGAACAATTGCGCTGTTTGTACAATGTAAATGAGATATCGGGAGAGTAAAGGGGAGCAGGAGGAGGGGGGGAAATTAGGGGACATGCCGCGCGATATACGCGCGGGGGATGAAGAGCGCGAAGATCACAAGCGCGGCTCGCGCCAACATTGCGGAAAGCACGCTGCGAATTCGTACCCGCCGCGTGCTTCCGCCGCACGGTTAATCGTGCGCCTGTGGAACCGATTATTGGCAAACACCGTGCGAAAGGATGCACCTGACAGAGGGGAGGGAGTTTTCGTCGCGCGCTTGTTCGGTCCTTATCTCCGCCGCTCCCCGCCGCGTCGAAGAAAACTCCAAGTTCCCTACGGTAGTCTTGGCCCCGCGGCGATTCATCCACTTTCAGTCCCCCTCCCCTCCCCTCCCCTATGTCCTTCGCCAACCCAGCTCCCCCCTTCCTCGCCGGGGGATTATATACGTACTCTTTGCGCTTCGATGGCTCGATTCTCCGGTGTGTTCGACACGGTGAATTCTCTCGACGATATATTCACGACAGCTTGGCGTTGATATCGCGAGCGATTATTTCTCAGGACTCGATTACAATCCGATCGATGAAACGGTTTAATTTTTTTCGTGAAAATATAGTATATATTAAGATAATACAATATTTCCTCATTAGCCGAAAGGTGTCGATCGTTTTAATGAAGCTTATCTTCCAAACTATCTATCCCATAAATCCTCTCGGCGCCTCGTCGAGAGCGAGAGCGCGAATGGAAGAAGAGAATAAGAGCGAGTGAGAGAGAATAAGAGCGAATATTTTTCGGCATCAAAGCTAGAACGCTGCCAGATGTCGACCAGATGTTCAGGTGAGGTCCGGACACTCGCTCGTGCAAAAAAAAAAGGGTAGGAAGAGGGGGAGGGAAGGCGAGATAATTTTCTTTCTATTAATTGAAGCAAAAAATCTTTCTGTAACAAGGAAATACTTGAAAGATGTTCTTTAGTTGGAGTAATTCTGGAGTAAAACTATTTGACAAGTCTTTCTCTCGGAACGAAAGTTTTGAAGAGCAATATTTTTTTTTACCGATACTTTATGCAGCATCATATCATACAGGCAGTTTAGGAATTTTTGACAATATTTTTGAGTGCACGCAAAAGCTACATATCTATATATTACAAACAAAACACGATCTACATTTTAATCCAGATATGAAAAGGATTAACAAATTTTTGCGATTTTCTATTTTTACGCATAGCGTGTGTGTGTGTTAAACGATAACGTAGTTTGCGTGTAGTTTCACGTATCGAATCAATGAAAAATTGATTGAATAACGACTGAAAAGGTCAAGATACGATATTTTGAATTAATAGCAGGATTGATCGATATAATGGCAGCAGTAGAGCTCTTTTGGTAAAAGTTGCAACATAGTCGTTACAATGACGGCTGAAATGACAGTAGAGAGTATTGTGCGGCACGCGATTTCCTAGTTATCACATTCTCCCCACGGTGCGAGGCCCCATAGCTTTGTAACGCGAGCTTTATGTGGTCGCACACGTGTGGTTATACCTGTCATTTTCATTACTTCAATATTCAAGTCTACATTTCGAGGAATTACACGTCGTTTGTCACAAAGAAAAGACGTTCTGCCAAATAATTATTTAATTATTATAATTTCATAATTATTATTATAATTAATTCATTATTATAATTTCTTGTATAAATCATGCATATTAATATGTCAATACACATATCGTCATGCTAGTAATTTATAATATTATTTTATGTATGTATAAAATTTATCTAACTCATTTTATAAACATAAAGTTACTAATATCATAAATATAATCCTCTCTCTTTTTCTTATCTATAAAATTATGTAATATCTTTTTTGTATAAGAATAATATATATAAAATAAGAAAATTATTTACAATTCACAATTATCGTAATGTCATAATTAAGAGAAATATTTTCTTCTAAAAGAGAGAGAGAGAGAGAGAGAGAGAGAGAGAGAGAGAATGCTTAGAAATAAATTCAAATATTTTATTTATTCATCTTTGAATTAAAAAACTGATTTTAAATTGTCAAAGGTGTTGCACAATCTTAATTTTTTTATCGCTTTATAAAAATCTTCGCTGCACAATAATTATCACGGAAAAGAAAGACTACCCGAGAAAATTCAAGTGACAGATAACTGTAGCAGATTCTCACCTTCTGCCTGTTTTTTATTCTTGATCGATGCTCGCGCAGCGTGTCAGATTAAATCGCAAAAAAATCCAGGAAAGGCAGCGGCCTGTCGATCAGTCACAATTTTCGCACAATGATCGCGGATTTTCACGAGCGCCGTAGGTGCTCTCGCGAGCGAGATGCGTCGACGTTGCGCTTCATCATACCAAGATGCACGCTTCTCGTGCCACGCTTCTCGCGGGCCTTTCGGTCTCGAGAGATAAGCGCGCGCGTCCCACACGTCGTAGATCGAACGCGTTCTAAAAAAACCAACCCGACGACTCTCGACGCGAAGATGCAAGAGGAAATTCCGAGACGCGCGAGTACGAAAAAGAATTTTCAAAACACATGGAGGGCGAAATTTTCAAACCTGAACGACGAAAGATACGCGAATGATAGACAAAAAAAATCTCGTGACAAGATCGAGAGGATGCGAGGAAAAATTAAGTTCATTAAATAAACGCGAAGGGTCGCGAAGGGTTGGTACTGGAACGATAGCGAGGAACGAAGAGTGTGCTTCGAGCGGCGCGAACGAGCGCAACGCACGAACGGCGGTCGACGGCCAACTGAGAGTCTCGCTGGAGAACCGAAAGGACGACGCCAGGCGGGCGGCCAACCAGCCGGTGGCGGAGGAGGCAAAGAGGAAGAGGCGGTCGTGTGGTTTGCTAATCTCCACCACGCAACCTCCGGCCGGCCTTAACCTATACCCTCATCCTGCAGACGCGTACGGCGAAGATCCCCCGGAATTGCGCGTCGACGAAAACAATTCCGCGAGGCACCTGGCGGAGTTATTTCAGGTCGGCATGCGCCCCACGGATTTCACGAATTGAAACGATCCAGCAGGTCGGTCCTGAGATGACGTATACGAGAATAAAGAGTTCCAAGTGCCGGAAATTTATGTTTGGTAGAATGATTTCATAACGCGTTTTAGCTATACGTCTTTATTATACCTATCTTTCCTGAAAAGTAGCATATTTTCCGAACAGCTTATGTCATTAGGCATTTTAAAGTTAATTTTTTAGTAAATATCATTTTACACGCTTTTTTTAAATAAATATTTGCAGACTAACAATAATATCCGATATTTTGTGTACACATTTTGTGGTATTATATAACTTTCTTTTAAATTATTAAAATATTAAATGAAATAATAAATATATTAAATACAATTTTAAATAAAATAATAAATATAGATATTAAATAAAACTTTAAATGAAAAAATAAATATAAATATTAAAAACTTTAAATAAAATAATAAATATAAATATTAAATAAAACTTTAAATGAAATAATAAATATAAATATTAAATGAAACTTTAAATGAAATAATAAATATAAATATTTAAAAAAAAAAACTTTTAATGAACTAATATAAATTTAGCTGTTTTAATATTGAGAAAAAAAGAACTGATTTTCCTGAATGCTTCTCGCAGATTTTACTTTTCGATCGAGAGAACCGCGCGAGATCGATGCGAAATCATTCGTGGAGCGATGTTTCTCTCGCCGACGAGGTGCGAGACGGCCGAAATGTAGGCGCGCGCACGTTCCTATACGCGATATTGTAAACGGGCCAGTGTGCTCCTGACGTGTCGATATATTCCCGCGAAGAAAGGCTCTGCCGCTGAAGCTGAGAAATAGCTTGGCCTCCCGTACCTCGCCTCCCCTTCCTCGACACCGAGGTATGCAGCCTCACCTCACCTCGGCACTTTGAATTCTGCGTCGCTCCTTTAACGCTCTTAGACGAGGCGCGACATCGATCACCGTGGAATCTCAGCGCGATCGAGAAAGATTCGAGAATCTGCACGCGTGAATTTCAATTGTCGAATTAGACACGAGAAATTACGATCGAAACCTTGCGAGATTTGTTGGGAGCAAAATTCACAAGATTGAAAATCAAGATACTCAAAAAAGGGATCTTTTTAGATTACTTAATCAATTTTTTCCGTATCCATATCGTGGAAAAGAAAACCCGAATCGACATTCTTTTATCGAGCAAGTCCATCCCGAATTTGAGCGAATCAGCATGAGAGCACTGACCCGTGACCGATTTTCGAACTCGGCCGCTGACGAGGAATACTCGTCGACCCACAATCGTGCCAGCTGTCTTCGTGGAGGACACGGAAGATGTGCCATCCAACCCGCTTCGACGTTCGGCATTGATCGGTTTATACGCGAGAATCCTCGAGATTCGTCTCATCCATCCGTCACGTTGCATTCGTCGCGTCGCTTCGAGTTAATCCGCGATTTGTATGAAATGAGGTAGCAGAATTTAAATATTTATGATAAATGTGCTGGAAGAGACTTGTATTACAAATCTTGAAATTCTATGGATAATTCAAAGCTAACAAAAGTTCAAACTTTCTTCCCGAATCATAAACGACTGAACATGTGTGTGAACGATCTGTCACAAATTAATTTACATACAGGATGGGCCCAAATGTTCCGGCTAGAGTTTGAGATTTTTTAGAAAATTTAATTCCGAACAAAAAGTTTTCTATAAACATGCATCGAAAAATGCTTCCTTAAAAAGTTAATGCCGAAAAACCTTTGGACTCATCCTATATATAAAAAATCCTTATTCTACAATTAATTTCAAGAGTGTATATTATTTAAATAGAATTTTAATGTAAAATTTTATTAAGAATTTGAAAAAAATTCGAAAAATCTAAAGACAGTGCGATATAAAACATATTAATATATAATTAATAGAAAAAATTATTCGAATATCCAACATTGAATTTGTTTCCAATCTAAACCCTCTCTCACTCTCTCTCTCTCTCTCTCTCGCAGCGCTGATTTAACATTTCCGAATGCACGGACACGTGCGTGCCTCGTTGCTTAGAATGACACGTATGTATGTGTGTGTGTGTGTGTAGAAGCGGAGATTACAGGCGGTATATGGACGTGCGCGTTTATCGGCACAAATTCGCGCGCGCGCACCACGTCGCCGACCTATTATACGTATTATTAGCACTCCGTCACGCCACCCTGTCATCGCCACGTACACACTCGTGCATACGCGCGCTGACGCGAGATTCCGAAGTCCCGTCTGCACGCGAATCCAGGTGCCACATCGAGCTTTCCTTGAACTTCGACTTCATTAAGCGTTGACCGGACGCGCGAGATAAGGATTTTGTAATAATAAAAAATAAAATAAAAATGAATATCTCGGAGGATATCCGAGTGGGCCACCTTCTAAGCCGAAACTGGATTGTCCCTTCCTCCCCCCTCCCCGTAAGAGTGTGCGTCGCTATTACGTACGTCGCCGAAGCGACAAAACCGGGTGATGAACAAGAATCGAACGAGCTTGCCGCCGCAGTCACCGGGAATGACGAAGCGGGGCTGCAGGCACGTCGTCGCCGGTAATTGGATGGACGGCGAGTAATTTATCGAGCCGCTTCAGGTATGACGCGCTCCGAGTTTCGACGTCGAATTAGCGTGGGCGCTCGGATAGGAATTAGTCGGCGAAGCAATCTAAGTTTCCCTCGGCGGAACCGCGCTGCCGCGCGAATAGCAAATCATTCGACCTGATACAGACATTACGTACGATCCTCCCCCGCCGAGTCTTCGCCGTAGCAGTAATTCTGCACGCGTGATCATCAGGTCTGCGCAGCTTTGGTAAATCAAAGCTGCGTGGAATTCGAACGATTTTTGCGAAGACTTCGAAAAGTCCGTTTGACATCATGAAACCTTCAAAGATAATTCTTTGCTTTCTGTCTATGATTGATAATTTAAAATGTACGAAAAGAGGAAGAGAGAAAGAAAGAGCGATAGGATGTAATTATTATTTCTTAATAATATAAAAAAAATTGAATAGTTTTTACATTAGAGAGTTACTTTCTGAATAATGAATTAAGAACTGTAATTAAAAAAAAATCCTTTATAAGTATAATATTTTCTCAATAGCAGAAAAATATTCGAAATTGATTTTTTTTTTTGTTAATAAAGCTGCGGATCGTTCAAATATTATCCCATAAATCTTTCTAGCGGATCATCGAAAGCGAGAATGAGACGAGAATAAGAATGAGGGACAGAGAATAAGAATGAATAATTTTCGGCTTGAATACTGTTACACCAGATACTCAAATAAAGTTCGAGATTCACTTGCTCGAAAAATGAGTGATGACTTTCTTTCTATTGAATCGTAAAGTTTTTCTATTAATAAAGAAACATTAAATTATTTTAATTATTTCATATAGAGAAAATAAATATTATATATTATAATAAATTTTATAATATTTTTTGTAAGCTTGCGGATAAACTAAAAAATTTTTGTTTAAAAAGAATTTTATTAAATTCTATTTTTCTTCACATCTTTGCAAACGATGACATAATGATTTAATTAGACTAATTAAAATAATTTGATTTAATTAAATTAATAATAGAAGCACGCGATTAATTCCCGAAAATTCCGAGCACTTTGTGATAAATTTGATTGATTTCAATTCCAGAACTGACTGCAAGAGAGACATTAGCAAGTAGAAGAAATCTTATGTCAAGTGGCGCTGACGTGAATGGACGCTTTCTCAAACTCCGTAGATGAAGTTTTCAAAACTCATTTAATTACAATTCAATATTTTCTAGCAAAATAACGTGCGTTAGGAAAGGATTGATATTAAAATCCCACCAAATAAATTATAATCGGTTTGATTCATTATTGAAACAAGTCAAAGCTAATTTAAATTTATTATTAAAATTGAATTTTGCAAATAGTTTAAAAAGAATATTATAACAATTTATAATTGTTTTAACGTGAAATTTTATATACACGTAATTATTTTTCTATAATTTATAGAACAGATGTGAGATATTAAATAATTTGAATAATATTTTCTACTTATATAATTATATATATATATATATATATATATATATATATATATATATATATATAATAGTTATTTTATAATAAGATCAGAGTCCTAAGTTACCGATTTTTACCTTGATTATTATGTCATTTTTTAACAACATTATTATATGTTATGTGTGACAAATGTTCTTTACCTCATATTTGCCAACTCTCTATGTGAGATAAACATTGCAACAATGCAAGGTACGTACCATAAATTCGTCTATAAATTATGGTAACATCAATTAATTTTGATACATTATTATATACAGTCTACATGTTTCGCATACGAAAGTATCGTTAAACGCAACTCGAAATTCATCGCGTGGAACAATTCGAGCCATTCCTAAGTTGCAAATGTCTAAACGATACAAACAGAACAAAAACTATGAAAAATTTAAGAGAAATAAGGAAAAAAAAGGAAAATAATTTTTATATTCTATGAAAAAAAAATAGTTGGAGGAGGGAAACATAAAACGATATATGAACATAATAAAATAACTTCGTATAACATAATAAAATAATACAACGTCAATAGCAATCGAGTCGAAGACGAGCCATTCGCGATTTTACCAAACTCGGAAATTTCCGAGACCCAATTACCAACTCTCCGGCGGCGCGTATCGAGCGGACGTACGTGATTAAACGCTAATTCCGATTTATTCGACGTACGGCCGTAAGTTTGAGCGCGGTGATGGCGTCAATCGCAGGACCGACCACGGCCGCGTTTTACACGCGATCGTCCACCTACGTGCCCGTAATTTACGACTTATCGGCGCCGCGGCGCGGTGTAATTTTCGCACTCGTGCAAAATTACACCGACGCAGAGCCGGTGATCGTCCCAACGGGCTAGTGCACCCTCTCTCGCATCCCACGCTCTCCCTCTCCCTCTCTCTCTCTCTCTCTCTCTCAGCGCTCTGTTTCTCTCTCGCGCTCTCGCTCTCTGGAAGTGACGCGGATCGTGCTCCCGGCGCGGGCGGGCATGTACCGGGATGTCGATACCATGAGAAGCGGATGTCAATAGCACGAAGTCACTCCTCCGGCGAGGGAGAGGCCGCGGATCCGCCGATTTTACAAAGCCCTCGCCGCTCTGTCGCCCGTACGCGCTGGAGGAAAAAAAGCGTTAGTCGAGAAAGAAAGAGCGACGGAGGAGTCCTTCATCTTCGGGAGACGAGATTTTATTATATCGAAAGATTATATATGGACACACGGAAAACACAGAAAGGAGAGCGAGAGAGAGAGAGAGAGAGAGAGAGAGAAATATATGTCATATTAGTAATAAAAGTTATTTTATGTATATATAAAGAATATTTAAATGTGCCTGCATGTGAAAAATCATTATAATCTGAAAAAAAAAAATTCTTTAAATCTAGTCCACATAGCACTAAACGTGTATTTTTAAATATCCCCCTTTGATTAACGGAAGCAAACATTTCACACCTGAATGCCAGAACTATGATTAAAAAAAAACAGACATTTCGCATGTGGAAGCCAGAATTAGAATTCAGGAAAACAGGTACTTCGATATCCGTATGCCAAACATCTGGACTCGAAATCTGAGATCAAGATCTCCTTGACTGTTGTAGAAAACTTTCATCTTAGATTTCGACTTTAGATTAAAAAGAAAATTCCTATATAACAGAACTAGTAAAAATAAAAAAAAAAAAAATAAACGCGGAGGAAAATCGAAAAATAATGATTATCTTAAATCACAAGATAATTACATTAGTTGCTTAGAAAGTTTAATCAGCTTACAAAGCAAGTGTTAAAAAACCGTACAAAGAACGAAGCATTTAAAAAGACGTACGTACATATTTTAGTAATAATGTCGAAGAATAAAATTTTCTCACGTCTCAGCAAATTTTAAATTTCAGAAAATATTGTATTGGACTGAGAATCAAATGGCATTTAGCGCTAAATGTATACGCTACTAAGATACTAAACCATATTCCACCAGTCATGTTTATAAAAGAGGTGGAGAGAAAAATAGAAATCTTATATATCTTCTCGTATCTCATGATAACTCGCCGGAGGGCGAGATTTTAATCGGTCCCGGGAGCTTTGCTCTCCCGCGAGCATGCCGCTCCTCTTCCGGTTACCGCGCTCTTCTCTTGCCGCGCGTTTTCTTTAGCCTGTCCGAGGCTCTTGGAAAAGTTCAATCCGAAGTGCTGCCGGTGACACTCTGCGACGAGTTAGCGGGCGTGCTCCAAGCACGCTTTTGTATTACTTTGCATCGGTCGCCGTTGTGCCCGCGTCAACTAGACTTAAAGTCTGCGCCCGTAAAAGGAAACGAGAATATCGCCGGGCCTTCAAAAACACCATTCGGCTTTTCAAAGGCTTTAGCGTTCTCCTATGTTTTCCGCTCTTATTGAGTTCTCCGCAGCATCTCGCTCGATACATTCTCCTTTGTATCGCCAAAAGGAGAAAGAGAAAGAGAGAAGCAAAATTCTATACATTTCTCAAGTATTGTATTATTAAATCTGAGAAAGTTACGGAATTTTAACAGATTCAGAAAGTCAAAAGACATAGGAATATATATTTTATATGTGCATTTACTTAACTTTAAGTTATACTGTAGATACTGCGTACCACGCGCACATATAGATTTAATGACAATTTTAAAGATTTCTTTACAAGCTATCGAGAAAGAGAGAGAGAGAGAGAGAGAGAGAGAGAGGAAGGGAGGGAGAAAGAAAGAGAATGAGAGAAGATAATAGATATGTTGCGTCCTTATCAAATTTGCGCTCAGCCGAAAACTATTTCGGTGATGGTCACACGTGTTCCACGACCGATGGAAAACAAGTCTTGTTATGCTTGTGTCAACAAAGGACGCGTGTTCCTCCCAGAGGCGTGTGCTGCATGCGCGTGCGACGCGCTGGAAGAATGAAAGTAAATATCGAGCGTGCGGCGCAGGTGGACCGGATAAGATTAAACAGCTGTTTCCGCATTTTATCGGGAGTGCAGTTAACCGCCACGATCGACTCTCCCGTTCCATCTCTCCCCCGCCCCCCTCCCCACCCCTTATCCCTCTCTTTCTCGAAATGCATTCTTTCTCGGGCGCGTTAGCACGCACGTGCAATAGTCGCAAATGAATTGCGCAAGCAGTTGGGACGCGACCTTTAAGAGAGAAAATAGTTCTCATTAAAAAGCGTGCGATAAACACTATACACGAAATATTTCGTATCTCATTCCATTACACGTTTTCACATTTTTTTATTACTTTTTTTGCATTTGTATGTATATCGTGATATGGAAAAGATAAAACAAAAAAGTTGAAACAAATAAAACTATTTATTAGATAATTTTAAAAGCTATATATAAATAAATAATATTTTTTTTTATTTTTCCACAAAGCTAGTACAGCTTTCATTCTATTACCATTCTATTAAATATGATAAATATAATTATAATAAATATATAATTTAAACAATAAAATAAATATATAATATAAATATATTTATTATAATATATATAATTTCGTATAAATGTAATTGCAATAAATTTAAATATAATTAAAAAAACAAAACTATCAATGTAAAATGAAAGTGACTAAAGTCGAATTTATTGCATTAATTTAATGAACCACACGTTAGAAAAATTTTTCATAATTCTAAAACGTATTAATTGCATTAAAAAAAACTTCCGCAAATATCCTATGACCGTATCTATGAAATTAGCGTCTATGATGCATCGCGCACATGACATGGCGTATCAAGTTTAATTACGCGTAAATCGTCAAAATGAATGTTCCGCGTAACGCAAATACGTCGCGTCTCTCTAGGATTTTATCTCGCGATGTGTCGTCGGGAGAAAGGAAGCGAGACAGAATGGATAGAAAACAGCTGAAGCGCAGCTGGTTTCTGGCATCGCGACGGCTGGCATCTCCTTTGCGCGCACGCAGGGTGCGTCGCACTCTTTGCACGTGCGTATGTACGACGTATACGCGACGTCTGTGTATAGCACAAACCATCGATGGTAGAAAGCAGAGCCAGAGAGAGAGAGAGAGAGAGAGAGAGAGAGAGAGAGAAAGAGAGAGAATCAATTCCCAACAATATTTTACGCGGCATGATAACAAACCACGAGAAGAAAAATTAACATTCGCAACTGGTGATCCGCCCCTCTAACAACTTTCGGAGATTCCGTTAATCTGTAAATAATTACGATCTTAAGATCGCTACGTGTCCTGGTTACAGCACGGGAGATTACGCCGCTTCGTTGAAGAATCCGGGAGAAGTGAAGATCGTAGAACAAATATTTGAAATCGAGGCAAGAACATGCGCGAATAAACTTAAAAAAAAAATCTAACTTCAGCGAAGCTACTTTTAAACCTTTGCAAAAGCTACTTCGAAGAAAAAAATCATGATTCGTGGAATGTGATTTCGACTTTGAAATAAAGAGAATTTCCAAATTTCGCGATACAACATCGGTTGTCGTATTAAAAAAATATGGATATAAATCCATAAATAAAGTTTTTACATTAAAAAAAAAAAGAAATTATATCATCCTTTAATAGTAACGAAGGAAGAAAGCGCGTGATTTCTGGTACATCCTTTAAAACCACGGTTTCACATACGTCGACGTCGCTCACTGTACACCTCGTAGCGCCGAACACGTGCAGTGGACATTTCGAATGTCTTTTTCCTAAATTAACGCGCCGAAAGAAGTCACGTGAATCTTTTCCAGACGTCACGCCGACTAAGTATAGCGATCCTGCGCGGGTGCAGCCCGTGAAAAGCATTCGCATTAATCTCGGCGCCACCTTTACCAGCCGGACAAACGAAATATTTCACGACGGCGACGGCTGCGTCCACGCTAATGAAATGCCCCAGGTGGCTGATGGGCCGATGGCGAATCTCGACTCGATTCGCGAATTAAAGCTCCCGGCTATCCGATAGTAAGAACGCTCTCTTCCTTCTCGCTCTCTCTCTCTCTCTCATTGCGTTACCGCTCGCACACTCTCACTAGAATGGAATTGATCAACATCGCTGTACCGTGTGTACAAAGAATTTATTTTGCTCACATTGACAGTATTCACAAGCCCGCAATTTACACAATGATATCGAGATATGATGTATATATAGCCTCGATCTCAATATCGCGCCATCCGATTCTCTCCGATCGATTGATTGATTGATCGTTTGATTAGTTCTCAAGCAAGGAGTATGATAAGATTTTGGAGATAACGAGAAGGGGAGGGGAACAACATTATTATAATGAACATTTTCATTCGCTCTCTCTCTCTCTCTCTCTTTCTCTCATTTATACTGCTCGGCTTTTTTTTTAGCCGGTGTCGGACGTACAGGATGACGTGTCGGCGTTACTGTGATCGTTGTTGCTCTCCGTTGACGAGCTGTCGTTACTCTTTATTCGCCGTTTGCGCAGCTTCGCGAACTGAAACTCCTCGACCGGCACTGTACACCAACAATGGAAGTCATGTCATTAGTCTTCTGGCTAATTATCGCTGTTTGCAATTTCGCTTTTTTTTCTTTTATATATATATATATATATATATAGATAGGACAGGAATAAAAAAACTTGATCGGGGTAAGTCAAATCGCAACGTGTGTAGGAGAACGAGAACAAAGAACATTTATATATTTCTCTCTTTCTCTCTCGGCCGACCGAAACGATCTTTACAATGTAGATCGCATCGTCTTACAGTAAGAATGCGCATGTAATGGATTTATTTGCGAGATGCAGAATTATCGCGCACCGTCTAGACTATCTAAAATGTTAACGAGTCTGAAACGATCACAGATTCGACCCAACGGCTTCATTTCGCGCGTTCTCGCATCCGAAACCGCGACGTGCATCGACTTAATTTAATCTTTTAATTAACTGAGCTACGCGTTCCTATATATTAAGTTTTGTCGCATTATGGGTTGTGTGCGCGGGATTGTTTCTCGATCAAACTATAAATCGTTATAGACGTACCTATAAGAAGTAGATTGAAACTCTGCGACGAGGTAGACAACGAACGATCTTTATTTACAATAATGCACTATATAACACATAAACAAGCTTTCTTTGCTATGCGCTGCGAGAAGCAATAGATCGGCCATCGTACACTGAAAGCATGTTGTTGTTACTCGATATGTACATACTTACGCGAGTCGGTGAATACGTAATCAAGAGAAAACATTTAAAGTAATAAATTTCCGTATTTAATGCGCCATCATCATGTCTCTAACGTGTACATAATATTTCAAATATTCAACATGACGCATTTCTCACTCATTCGTAATTAAAAGATAAAAAAATTATTTATACCATTCGCGTTAATATTTTCTGTCATTAATTTCCGTAAATCAACTGGTATATATAAATATGAATATTTATTCTTTGTACCATTTGTATTGCAAACTTGCATCAGTAATATGACAATCGAATTTTACATGCAAGTAGTAATCAAAATTTGTGGAAATAATCGGAAAATATCGGAACGTCGTTGCAGTTGATATTCTTTCTACAATGGTTTTGTACTAACGTTTTCCACGAGAGAGAAAGTGCACAAATTGTCAGGTAAAGCGCAATCTTGAGAAACGAGATACGTCGCTTCTTGTTTAACATCGATCTCTAATATAGAAATACTCTCTTCAAAATATTCTTTATGTGCATTCTCATATAGAGGTAATGTACTTACATATTACATTTCACAACGATAAAATCATCTGACTATTTAAACAATTCAGACTAAACAGGTGTCCCTTTTCAGTCTCTTACAACAAAACATAGAGACACACTTGATTCATCTCCGCCAATGTACAGATTAGAAATGTGATGTGTTACCTGAATTAATTGCCCGTTTGTTCCGTAGGTAATTTTAAGTAATTTATATTTGAACATTCATCGAAAAATCAGATTTACTCTTTAGCGATATGGCAATTTTTAGTAGAGGTTTCATTACCATCTGAGTCGGGATCTCGATCGGCAGCACCGTGAACGGATGGCAATGGCACAATTTCTGGTTCGAGAGGTTTTACCGGGCAATCGACATCCTCTACAATGACTTCCTCCGCCAAACTACTTCTTACCGCCTCTGCATATTTATCATAGAGCAAATTACATATCTCTTTCTTTATAGTTTCTCATTAAAACTATTATATAATTTATGCATATAATTAATTACCATTGAATGCCTGTGGATACTGTTGACTCAATTTATTCTTCACCAAACGAATTCTTTTGAAAATATAATCCAGATCTCTCTTCATCTCGATTAAAAGAGCGATGTGCTTTTTGAATTCTGTGCCAGCTGTTTTAAGTCTATGTACTGACAATTGATTACAATTGGTCAACATCTCGTTAGTTTTTTCAAACCTCTGCAACCTTTGTAATAAATTATAAATTATAAATATATATACAAGTACATAAAGGAAAAAATTAAAACATCAGATGAAACTTACATTTGTTTTTGAGCACGTATCATAGATTCTACATCCTGCTGATCAACAATGCCAGCTAGGCCTTGTATGAATACTTCTGGTGCTGTGTAATTTCTAAAACATTCGAAACTCCCGGTATCCGATTCCGGTGTGTCTTGCGCCGCTGCCATAGTTTTATTATATCAAAACTATCAGGCTTCAAATTTATTTTCATTATCAAATAATTCCATCACGCAGTTGTGCCTCATCTGGTCGGCATAAGAACTATCATAAAATCGCTTGTTCGTACAAAATTTCTGTTGATACATCTATTTTGGATGACTCATGGATGACATATGATGAGTACTACATATTGAAAAATCCAGATTGCACCTGCCCACATATCTCTTCCAATACGTCATATTAAGAGAAAAATTATGACCGATCGATATTTACGATGGCACGTCTATTGTATCGACCTTTTTTGCTTCGTTATCACTTCAATGCTCTGGCATTTTTTTCCAAACGTATCTTGAGCAAGAAACATCCAAGGACAATATTTCGTTAGAGACCGTCTAACCCAACGACGGCGAAGTTATTGATTTTACTAAATAACGTTTGATATGACATTAATCTCTTCCTGCAGTATCATTGATGGCGCGAAAGAGGAATACGGCTTTTTATACGCGCGTGATACCAGACGAATAATGTGACTTAACATCCGCGAAGAGATCAACACACGCGAGATCGACTGAGAGAGACAAAAGTCCGCACACGACGCGCCGCCGTTGTCGCTCGTCAGCGCAACAGCTGTTTTGCCGCTGGATGTTTTCAGGTCGGACAGTAGAGCGCGTGTAGCATTCAAATTTCCGTCGTGCTGTTGTGTCGACCGTCAACGAGTCGAGAAGCTTCGCGAGAAGGATACCTTTTATTCGATTCTCACTGAAAGTCTGCTCGGGATGGCACAGAACGTGAACCCTTTCAGCTCGACGCAAAATACGCCGACGAAAGCAACCGAGGAAAAGCAGAGCTTACCGAAGGATAATCACGCGGTCAGCAAACGGTATGTTTATCGGATCCATTGACAGGACACCTTAAACGCAAGTTGACTGTTTTGTCTTTTATTGGATGAATAAAATCGACCGTCAAACGACCAAAAAAAATTATTATGGATTGACTAGAAAATCGTAGCATAATTAATATCGCGTTCCTTTTTCGATGTAAATTATATAATTAACGGATTGTTATATGTTGTTGAAACGACGCTAATCGAGTATTGTTCGTCGGGAATATTTTGCGGGATTCGCTTTGAGAATTTTTTCTCTTTCCTTCACTGTGGCTAGCTTGTGCAATGTATATACATACTTTATTATCCCATGGAAATGTTACTGTTGAAATTTATCATCTCACTGTTAATTGTTTAGGTTGCAAAAAGAGCTCATGGTACTTATGATGAGCACTGAGCAAGGAGTATCTGCCTTCCCAGAGGGAGAAAATTTATTTAAATGGATTGGAACTATCACAGGACCAAGGGACACAGTAAGAGATTGTTTAATAAACTATTCTAAATCACGAAATTTTAAATGTTATTAATGTTACAGTATGACAGCAAAAAAAGATCTAATGCAAGTTTTATACATTACAGGTATATGCTGGTCTCACCTACAAATTAACTTTAGAGTTCCCACATAGTTATCCATATAGCGCTCCTATAGTACGTTTTGCTACGCCTTGCTTTCATCCAAATGTAGATACCGGTGGTAACATCTGTTTGGATATATTAAAAGATAAGTGGAGCGCATTGTACGATGTGCGTACTATTTTACTTTCTATACAGTCCCTTCTTGGTGGTAAGTAATAAATAAAGCAATAGATCAATGCTGTGTGATAAATACTGATATTGAGTTAAATCACTCTTTTGTTATATAGAGCCTAATAATGAGAGTCCACTTAATCTTGAAGCAGCAGAGCTATGGAACAATCAGACAAAATATAAAAAGTATCTGATGGAAGAGTATCATAGAGGAAGAATATCATTTGATCGAGCACAGAGCAATCGTAACCATCAAGATTCATGATGAGCCATAACGTATTGTAATCTATATTATGTGAATCACATTTAATATTATTATTCCTATCAATGATAGGATTGAATGTAAGATTAAGTAGAATTTTCTGTATTTTCTGTACTTCTCTTAAGAATCATTAAGTACTGTTAAATTTTTTAATTAAATTTTCTTCTTTTGGGACATGAACAAAATTCTTCATGAATTGATGTTTAGCATTTAATTTATATTTTGCAAGATTTTTAAAAACTTTTCTAAGAGCGTATATATAAATTCATATAATCACTGATATTAAGACAATTGCACAAGAATTTGCATTTATTTATTTTTATTGTTTAGAAACATATGTATTGGTTTTTTTTATCATTACCGTCATTGCTCATGTTTTATACATATAATATTTACACTTGATATTTGTGTGTTTCCATTTCTACCATTACTGTGAATAGTTCTCAAAAATAAATATTTTAATGACCGTACAGTCGTTCAATTCGCAATTCCCTTTGAAACATAATTATAATTTAACATTAATTCTATATTTGATACAATTCTATGTACTATTTTTTCAATGCGACAAATGTATGTATACAACCATATATACATATAATTAGTATTATATGGAAAATAAATAAATAATATTTATAACAAAAAAAAGAAAGAGTGTATCTATATCAATAGAAAGATATAAATGTTTTTATGTGTTAATTATTTATATAAACGTTGCGATTAATACGCGAATTTCCCACCAATAACTTTTATATAAGCTTGTATATTTATTCCATTTAATCACTAAATATTCTCAAGATAATTCGATTCTTTTTATCTCTTGCTTTTACATGTCGAAAATATTGATAATTTATATTAATATTTATAATTTATGTCAAATATTTAAATGTGAGATGCTATAAATATAATTTTTATATTCAAACTTTAAGTATATCATTATATGATGGTTAACATAAAATGATAAAATTGATGTAAGCCTTGATTGACCGCGTTCAGCAGAACAACTGCTGACAGTGATAACGTTTTTAAATGGAGCATACTTAATCGTTTTGAGAGCAATTAAACCCAATTTGCCACGAACATATATTATATGTTCGAAAATGATTTTTGATTTTCTCATTAATATATCTAATAATACAAGTAATCCAAGACAGACTTTATGACGTCATTAATCTCAGAGTCATTAAATCTGCTTCATTTAAAAACATCTTATCATTTTGTCAACATTCGATATATATATATATATATATATATATATATATATATATATATATATACATATTTGTTTCATTCAAAATAAGAACCAATAAATATATTACAGTCACATTTCATTGCTACTAATTATAAGCGATTTGTTTGTTCTGCTGAAGGCACCATTATTTTCAGCGACATACCGCGGTTCAGAGCTGCGAATAGCTTGTAAACTGTGCAATGTGGTCAAGCACATGTGTTCGTTTCGCGAGTACATTATGCAGAACGGCAGAGTCCAGCAGAAGTCTGTCGATTCGACAAGTTTCAGCAATGGCGACTAGAACTCGTGAGATTGAGGTACGTGTAAAGAAATATTATGAATATAAATATAAAATGGCAGATCGCGTTATTATCGTTTTGCTGTTGATCTGCCATTTTATACTTTTATGTATACTGTCAATTTTATCAAGAGAAGCATTGTTTAAAAGGAACGAAAAGTCAAAGTGAATGGCACGGAAATAAATTACGCCAGAATCGGCAGCGGCGATCATCCGGTGTTATTGTTACCTGGCGCACTAGGTAAGTTACGTGCATATATACACCTAATATATAATATATAATATATAATTTTGTACATGCTGAGAAATAGAGATTATTTCGAAGCAAACGTATGCTTTTCTTGATATTTGCTGCCATCTACCGGGTGTGAATATTCCTGCGGTATAATGTTTGAACTGTTCGAGGACAAAATTATTTTCCCGCCAAATAATAATTTTAACCATCTTGTTTTATCATTTTTATCATTTTATTACTATTTTTCTCGTTATCATTTATGTTGCTATTAATTATTTATAATAAACCTGCGTTTCTTGGATTATTATAGATAATTGACAATTAACAAAATACAAATGATAAAAAAAAATATATATTTGTTTGTGTGTATATATATATATATATATAGAGTGATTGTAGAAATTTATTATTTATTAAACTGTTAAAATGTTTCAGGAACAATATGGACTGATTTTAAACCGCAGATCGAAAATCTAAATGCGGACAAGTTGACCATAGTGGCATGGGACCCACCCGGTTATGGAAAGTCGCGACCACCCGATAGGACTTTCCCGGACGATTTCTTTCAGCGCGACGCAAGATTGGCTAACAATCTGATGAAGATTCTCGGCTACTCGAAATTTTCTCTGATCGGCTGGAGCGATGGCGGCATCACATCGCTCCTACTTGCCTCAACATATCCCGAGAATATTTATAAGATGGTGGTTTTTGGTGCGAACGCATACATACACCCGGACGAGATAAAAATTTATGAAAGTACGATTTTATCACATTTGCAATATCTAAATTTTCTTATCTCTTATTTTTTAATAGTAATTTAATTTAATAGAATTATATTAAGAAGAATTATATTCTTACAAAATGTCAAAATTTACTAAGTAATATTTGAGAAAATTGCTAAATTTGCCAAGAATCACAAAAACTGTTAAAATTTCAAGAAATATCATTTTTTTAACTACCTAAAATTTATAAAAAAATGAGAGATTTCGCTTTATCAAAATAAGTTTTAATTACTTTAAATATTTCATTTCTTTTTTGTTCGAGTAAATCTTCATAAAATCTTCTTATTAGATCTCAGAGACATCAACAACTGGTCAGAAAGAATGAGGAGATCTAACATAGAAATTTACGGCGAGGATTATTTTAAAAAAACCTGGTCAGGTTGGGTAGACGCTGTGCAAAGATTGTACGAAAAGCAAAATGGTAATTTGTGCAAACAGGTTCTGTCAAAAATAAAGTGTCCGACGTTGATTATTCACGGAGGCAAAGATCCGATAGTCTTACCGGAACATCCGGAATATCTAAAGCAAAACATCGTCAACTCAAAGTTTGTATCACTTTTTAAATTTGAAAAAATTAAGATTGATCTACGAAATTTGTTTACTACATATAATTTTTCTTGTATTACAGCCTGCATATTTTCGAAAAAGGCGGACATAATCTTCATTTGAAATACTTTGAAGAGTTTAATAAGTTGGTGACGGAGTTCTTGCTAGATCAATCAAAAATATAATAAATTTGTTGTGACATTATATGATGAATTTATGTATTATATATAGATGATGGTGATGGAGATTTATATAATTTTTATCAAAGACAGAGTTTATTATATTATGTTATTGTATACTGAATATTTTATAATAATGTAATAATAATAAATGCAATATTTTTTCTTGTTCTAATTTTAAAAGTCTCATCCAAAATTTTCTTTTAACATTTTCAGTTTAAGTGATTTACTTGGCATATTTAGCATATTAATTTAAAAAGATTATCTCATACATATACCTATATCATTTATTTGGTTGAAAATGAAAATAGAATAATTTAATAAAATACTATATAATAATTTAATAGAATAAAATAGAGCTATAATAATTCAATGGTGCCATTATATGTATCTATAAATTTAGATAAATAAGCAAATATTTTTGTATATAGAAAAATTATTTAGCAGATAATTATTTCATAATGATTCAGACCATTAAAAATGTCTCATTCAAATTCATCATAAACGGTAAAGTAAAAGCACGATTTTATCGACAGTGAGATAAGTAAATAGTACTCACCGTTCGCGACGCCACTGCATCGATGCCCGGCAATTCTTGGAATTGCTACTAACAGCAGTATCTTCCCCCTCCACCACATTTTCTTCCAGGAATATGCAAGTAGTCTCATGAATCCCACAGCATCCAATAACGTTGCCATCGGCTATCGATAACACTTATTACACTTTCAACGAATTCGAAGTGATGATTTCAGCAAAATGCAGAGCGATTCCGATTAATTCGTCCACACTAATTGAATACATATCACGTACAATAAAGCTCGCTGTATACACTAATGCACTTTTGCTGTAGATACTTTACTAGGCTGCTCGTTTTGCACTGTGTTATATATTTCACTCGCGACGATGACGAATTATGCGCGAAATCCATTTCTTCGGAATGAAAATACAAGAGATACGAATTTAACTGCGATTTCGAATCGCCCATAAGTACACAGAATATACCGCCCTAACATCAATCATAACCGATTTATTTACGATGTCGACCCGCGTATATTTGACGTAACGACAAACGCGTGACACATCACTCGGCACTCCCGACAATAGTTCGCGCGCGAAACTCACTTTCGGCGAGACGAAATCGCGAAAAACACACGGAGCACTTTTCGAATCCGACCTGCCGCGTCACGAGCCGCTCCGTTACTCCATGTATCGAAGTCTGCTTGCGATTATCGAAGCGACGATGCCCTCGATGTAGCGGGCCAATCGCAGCGCTCGGTTCGTCGCAGCGAGTCAACCATAGGTGGATAGTTCGATACACGCTTGCGATAATCGAAACAGATCGACGCAGCGAGCCAATCGCAACAACTCGCTCACTTTTTGAATATCACGTCACATTAACTGTATACAAAATAATGTAGGGAGAGTCTAAATATCCGACATATTGAAATAATCGCGTAAAAAGGCATCTGAGACTATTGTACCTTTAACCTTGAAAGAATCAAATATTTTCAAAATATATATATACCCTCAATAGCTTTTTTCTTCCCCCTTCTTTCCTTTGGGAAAATTATTCAATATAATAGAGCGATTCCGTATCGTGAATGTTATAAATAGAATGCAAAACTTCGAAATATTGAAATGATAATCGATGACATGAAAAAACTCCCTATCATTGTATCTTGGTTATTATATTAAAAGGCTTTTTGGAAGGATTAAATTAAATGTCCTGTGCAAATAAATATCGGAAGTGCCGAATTGACAAGCAATCGTTTTAGCATATCGATCGATCAGCACAAATGCAATTATACATATTTGAAATGACAATGAATAAATAAATTGGTCAATTTTTTTACTGCAAATGTGATATTACTTATACCACTAATCATATACTTTTTGAATCGGTATAATACCATGATAACACTTCTATTTGTTTAAAATTGTGAAAAAAAAAACAATCAAAATTTGTCTTAAAAAAGTTGAGATAAATCTTTATTTTAATAGCAATATAATTGATAATAATGTTTTTAAGTTATTATTCATATCGATATGTATTCGCACTTTGTTTTAACTAAATATATCGATGACATCATCAATACAATGTTTTTGAGAATTTTTTCTTGATATTTGTACATGTTGCTTTAAGAAAATATGTATATATCAATTGAAATCATCATATCATTTTAATATTTCAATTGCTTATACTAATTTGTATAAATGTGTAATTATGCTATATATATATTTCATTTTCATTTTAATTTATTATATGTATACCAAATACATATAATTTCATCTATATAATTATTCTAACATGTAATTATTTACGCATAAAAAGAATGTCCTGATATTTTATTTCAATTTAATTCTGTTCTATAACTATGAATATCATAATTATAAATATTTATAATATTCTGATATTTTAGGATATAATTTTGAAATAATTAATCGAAATGCTATTTGGAATGTTTCAAGAAAATAGCTAATAATACATTTTTATAATAATCTAAAAATGATTTAAAAAATTGAATCTTATGTGCGACTCCAGACACAAAATCAAAGATCGCAGTCGACCTACGGCAGATTCCTGTCGATGTGCTCAACGTGTCGCATTCGAGATATATACCGAGAAATCCTTCACATATGGATAGAAAGCGGTCTTGTGCTACTTATTGTACAAATGCCTTTAGATCCAAAAGAGGGCCAGCGCTGTTTTTGTTCCATTCTATCTGACGATTAAACGGCGATCTACGACCCTAAATAGCGCTCTGTAGGGGTTCCTAAGCCAATACTGAAATAGAGATAATGCGCCATTATCTAAATCGAAGGTGTGGTTCATGAACTTTTAAGGCTAGCCTATTTCGATCAAGAGATAACCCAAGGCTTAATTTCTCTAGTTTAGCCTATTTCAAAAATAGATTAGAAATAGATTAGAAGCAAAATGATTTTGAAACGTGCCGTTTTTCCCAACAATAATGATAAATATATAATAAATAAATGATAAAAATATGATTTGTAAAAATGTATTTTTAATAGAAAGTTACGTATTTGAATTGACATAAATCTATAATTTGCTGTAACTGTTTTAAGTTATTCACATATGAAATTTAGAATAAACTTTACAAATTATCGATTTGCTTCACTCTTGTATCTGACAACTATATATTATTAAAAAATGTGGATTATAATGTTAAAGATTTAAAGATAAATATTTTCAAAATTTGTGAATATAAGAGAAGTCAAACAACAGGATATATAACTATATTGTCGCGGTCAGTATTTCACTTATACACAAGAGCAAACAATTTTTTATTTTTTATATCGACATTTACATTTCCGCTGAGATAACATAGAATCATGCTCCCCGAAACGTGGGTAGCGTGCGTTTCAATTCTTCGTATTAGATATGCCTGTGTGATATGTGTGCAAATCCGAATATCATGTATTTTCGAATATTCTAGAGTCTTCTCCATCAATTAAATTTTATCGCGAATCTAAGCTAAATTTGTATTTCTAATAAAATAAAATAAAAATTTACTTGTTAATTCAACGATCTGTCTCAACTTCAATCTCTTCTTCTTATGAATCAATATCTATTCGATTATAAATTATTCGAAATAAATGTCCACATTTCCTTCACAGATTATGATTTACATTTTGCATGTATTATAGATTATCAGTAATCTTGAAAAAAAAAGTTAGATTTAATAAAGTTATCGACGCAATAAAAAACTAAAAGATTATATAAATCAGAGACACTCTCACCTGATGCAGAGCAGAGAAGATGCGGCCGATCGAAAGAAAAAGCAATAAAAAAGGCGGAATGTAGATTGCAGCGGGTGTAGCCAAATATGGGCAAGTGGTTCCTCGCGTCGATCAAGTAAACCTCTGCCTCTTTTTTTTCCTTGCATACTATCTCACTTACTTTTTTTCACCTTTCGTGAAACGACACGAAATAAGAATACCTAAAAAAAGCATCAGGATTCGCGCGAATGCGTCTTACATATTTTCTTCCCTTCCTTTCGTTTTTAATCTCGAGAATCCCATAACGCTAAAACACATTGTCGTCCCCTCGAATACCATACGAGAAAACTAACGAAAGTTATTACACTGCGGGCATGTAACAATGAAATATTCAGTTCTATTTCGTAGATTTCAAAAATGTTGAAATTATGCTTTTGGGATATTCTTTTTAAAGAAATCGCGTAAGTATAAACTTTAAAGTGCTATAATAATACACAATATTAAACATTAAATATAATTTAAAAAATATGCGATATATATAATAATAATTTATGATAAACTATAATCATTATAATTTTTTGTTATCAATTATGAACGCGTTCGAAGAATTATATTCTTGTGATTTAATTTAACTTCTGATTTAATTCTTAGCTCTCTTCCTCTCTCTTCCTTTGAATAATCGAATACCATAATGGATCATTCTGAATTTGTATTGCCCCACGTATTTTGCCGATGTAACAGTACAAAAACGACTAACGAGATCGCCTTGTACGGTCCACCCAACGTAGAACTTCTGACTCTTGATTCCTTCTTGATTAAGTGGGAGATCCTTTATTGCCTTTAAATGGCATCGATGCCACCAATATGACACATCACGTAATATCTAGCAATCAAATAAAAAAATGAATATCATAATAGTTATTATCGGCATATCATTTTGCGTGCTATAAAAAACATACAAAGTAAAACGAAAAAATTAATAATATTTAATTAGTTAAAACAACATTATATTAAGTGAAATTGTAACTTCAATATATATTACTTGTGCATAATACAATAAAATATTGATAAGTGTTATAAATTGAAAATATTTTTACATATTGAAAATATAATTACATATTGCTATATATTCTATATATATATATATCAGTCAAATATATTTCTATCTTTTTTATACAGTATAAAAACGTGATTAATTTCTCTAACAATAAGTAAATTTGTGTACATGACAATCTCGAATTTTTTGCTATTTTTGCTTCTGTTAAAAATCGAGAACGTGCGAATGCAATTTCTTTCTTTTCAAGGCAACGGATGTAATCCTACCTCCAGAATTAAATGCCGAGAAAAGAGTCGCAATGCATACACGTCGTTGGCGACCTCCGCAACGGAAAGCCATTTACGGCAAACACACATACGTTGTCATCTGTTTTCGAGCTCACGTATCGTTCGATCCCATAAGAAAGTGGTCGTATCTCAAAACTTTTAGCCTGGATATATGAAAGAGATCCTCCCTCGAACAGCGATGTCTCCAGAAATGTCGAGTCACACGATTTCGCCGTGAATTATGCTTTTTGCGAATGTTGGCTTGGATAAAATGTAATTCCGTTCTACTTATCTCATTTTTCTGAAAAAAAAAAACAGCAATAAATCTATCGTGTCAAATGTCGATTGTATTATTTTTTTCAATCCTTAAGTTTCCAGTCAAGAGACTTTGAGAATGTGTGTATTATAAGTTTATATGTTCTGTTATATTTCACATTTTAATAAAAATTGTTTTCTTGTTTTCTACTGTATTCTGTAATTTTGCATTTTTACAGGATTTTTAGCAATAATACTTAATACTTTTGCATTAAAATGTCACTATATAATATTTGTATTAATTATCTTTGTATAAAGCTAATGTATGATGGATCGTATTTAAGAGAAACTATATGTATATAAAATTAAATTTGCAATCTAAAGATTAATTGAAGATTGTTAATAAATAAAAAATTAATCGAACATATATGTATCTGTTTGATATGATTTAAAAAGAAATCTTTTGGAGATCTAATAGATTTTGGAATGTAATGTGGTACCACCCAATTTAATCGATTACGTCAGTAATGAGACAAATAAACAGGCCTGCGGAAGCATTTAAGCGTATCTGTTGCCGTTCACCTTCTTAGGATCAATAAAGTACCAGGCGAGGCAAGGTCTAGTCTGGGTCCCTCCTCTTTTTAGCCATCAATTGTGTACACAATATCTTATCTGTATACATATATTTTTATTAAAATAACTTGACCACGTGACAAACGTCAATGTGCCCTCATTTTTATAATTTTTATAATTTTAATATCTAAATATGGATTTTAAAATTTTACGTTGATTTGCTTATCAATTATCAAAATTATATAATTTTTTACATTTCCTTGAAAAATTTATTCTCGGCTCAATTACTTTTATATACGCAACATATGAAAGTCAGACATGAAATTGCCATTAACCGGCTGGTCGGCTAGTCCTCAGAAATGGAAATCGCACGCGACTCACCCTGCGGCATATTATATATATATAGACGATATCGATCGTGTACGATGACTCAATGCTCGCTGTTTCTGAATCAAGGTAGTTTTATACGACAAACCCCTCATCGCGATCATTTGTTTCATCGAGGTAAATTTCGCGTGTGGTTCGCGGAAATTCTGCATAGTCCGTACGAGAGGGTGGGAATGCATTTACAAGGCAAAAGAACGCCCATCCACCCCGAGGTCGATAACCGTGACTCATGTTGAACCTCCCTTGGTGTGACATGCGTACAAAATATCATAGGTTCGCCTGTTACCAGGTACGAATCCAGCAACATCCACAATGTGCGTCGACGCGCAATTGATCAAGTTTTGACATTAGAAGATTGATTATAGGAATATTAAACTTGGGTTGACGTAGTTAATAAATTATGCTATATGATCTAGATTTAATATATTTGCTTGATAAATATAATCTCGATAGAATCGAGCTCAATTAAAGCTAAGAGCATGTCTTTAATTAGGAACGTATTTAAATATCTATTTAAATAAAAATATTCTGCGAATAAAATCTGAAAATTAATGAATTTAATTGCATTCACATCGATCAGAATCGTCTGAATTGGAAATGCCATTAACGTAATTTTATTTCGCTAGCTAATTCCTACTTCGAACTTTCACATAAATTAATATAATGTATCTGTTAATTTGATAAAAATGCAGTCAAAATAGTAAATAAATAATTTTTCAATCTAAAATATTTTTACGCATGTAATAAATAAAAGTTTTATGTAATTATATATATCATTAAAATATTTGCTAATATATTGTAGATTATTATGGATTGCATTATGTAATTGTAATACATCATTCTCAACAAATCTCTATTCAACAGAAAAATAATTTACATTCTACACTAAAAGCGATAAAAATTTTTAACGAATATTTTTGCTATAATATTAATAAAAATTTTATTTTATCATAATTTTCTTTTATTTAGGAAGTTTATTATCATCGTTTTAAATTTCTTAAAAAAAAAGAGTATAAATACACATACACACACATACACATATTAATGGAATTATCGATAGTCAATAAGAGTTTATTAAGAAAGTCGCGGTCAGCTTTGATTCTGATTTGTAAGTCAGATTTAACGCTAAATATATGCGATGGTGTCGGAAATATATTATCGCGTACTTCTCTTGTGTTACGAGCATTTTAGCTCGTTATCAGCGCTCGCATTGTGATATAAAAGTGGCATTAAATAATACTCGATTAATACAGATTGATTGCTAATTATCGCGACATAGCCATGTAATGACGCCAACGTTATACTTCTTTTTTTCCTCGCACAGAAACGTGCTCGGATATATGTATATGTGGTTCTAAACTGGACATGATGTCACCCGACGTTTATACTCGCAAACTCGCTGCTTAATAGCACATCCAACGAAGGACAATGGACATTAAGCTGAGCGTTTCCACGTGGATTGTTCTTTTGTCAGGCATTATGCAATTATCTGCAATAAGATTGATGAAAATCTTTTCAATTTACGTCAAAAGTCTCTGATGTAATCACTTTATATATATATATAATACATATTATATGTATAATAATTATATACATAATTATTATATTATATATAATTTATTAATAATATATATATATGTGTGTGTGTGTATATAATATTTATTAAGCATAATAAATAATAATAAGTAAACATTACAAATAATTTATATCAAAATAATTTAATTTTTTATATTATTTTTTTATATTCTTTTTCGTGCACTAAGCACAATCTCCTAAGTATTACTCTTATCTCTCTGTTTCTGTTTTCTTCCTATCATTATACTTTCGCAATGTATACCGAAATCGTTTAATGGACAGAGTATCACACTAGAGAATGTATAAAGATCCGCGGAAGCATCGTGAAATGGTCGATGCACTTATACGTCGAATGCAACCGCTTACATCGCACCACGCGAGAAAGGAAATCGTGCCAGCCATAATAATATAATTATGATAACCGCGGATATACTGTATCATCGACTGTGATACTAATGCGGCGGCCCCGTTACATGCACCGCGTATCGTTTATCACGCGAAAAACCACGCGTGATCGCGCGTATGTGGGATCTTTTTCTTTCTTTTTTTTTTCTTATTCTCTCTGGCTGTCTCTGGCGAAGCTGCGCGCGAGGTTGATCCATACAAGGTAACGACCAAGGCAGGAGACCGACTACACCCTGCCGTCATCATCGTCGTCGATCGCGCCTTCTCTTTCTCGCTTGATCGCGTGCGTGTGCGTATTATATAGAGATTGTGTGCGTGCGCGACAACGAGGAATAACGTAATATTAAACATTGTGCAAGGGCGTTTGACCCGCCCATGATGTAATCTATTCTATTCCTCGTTGTCATAAAGTGACAGTACGAAGAAGTTTGTATACTGTGCTGTCGATGTAATAAGATGTGTTATCATTGTAAAATGTATCAATCCTTCAATTTCACATATATAGAATTTATATAGTTAGTTGTTTCGTATGATGTAGACGCGTTATAGTTTCAGATTCTTATATATGTGTGTTCTATATTATTTTAGAATCAACATTTTAAATAGAATATCTCACAAAAAATATAATTATATTATATAAAATAATATCATGATCATGAATATTACATGATGTACTTATAAATATTACAGAGAGATTGTTTTGGAATAGATTCATGCGCAAGATATTTCTGAAGAAGCAGATAATCATGTAATGTAATGTAATTAATTAGATTACGAATGGATGTAGTTTCATACACAGAGTAGGCCATTAATGTTCATTAATTAAGCTTGCTGGATTGCGGCGGACGTATTCGTGAGTCACTTATCGACTTTCTCCTACAACAGAATTAGGGTACTTAAGATAGATCTAAGGCAACTACTAGGGTAAGGGTGGAATAGGCCATTGAAGATAACCACCTGCATCGTGCTACTCCAGTAAACTCTCTGTCTTAACAAGCGACACTTATCCGTCTTATTTCTCAAATGGCTTGTTTCTATCTGCATTAAAAGCCTTTGCAATTTTCTATTTTTTATAACAGGCTTATGTATTTTAATTAAAAATAAAAAAAGCCATTTAAATGTAAGTTTCTTGAATATAAAAGCTTAGATGAGATGTACCAAAAGTTTTTATACTAGCAAAGTTGTCACACTTATATATTTATATAATATAAAATATAATAAAAAACTTTAAAATACAACTTAAACAATTATTAAAAACTGAAAATAATTAAAATTTTACATCTTACAGGAAAAGAGAGAGAGAGAGAGAGAGAGAGAGAGAGAGAGAGAGATGTAGTAGTACTTGAAAATTTTTTAAAATTTAATCTAAATTGTGACAGATATTCTCTTTTTTTATAAACCTTGTATTTCGTAATTATCAATAATTATGATAGTCACAAAATTCTATATTCTATCGTGTTCATGCTATTTACGTAATCACGCGTATGAATAATAAATGCTCACATCGTACACACTTACATACGCATAATGTAATGTCTCTTAACAGGATTTATACTTGACGCGTTTTTGAGGAGGCGTTACATATGGCCACCCAACGGATTTTACGTAGAAAAAAGTCAGGAGATTGCCGTTAAGATAATGTAATATCGCGTGAATGAAACCGTGGACGAATACAATATTGCAATGAATCTGCATCTCCGCAGTCGCGAAGATTCTTCGAAATATTTTAACTGTAAATTTCTTGTGTCTCATCCGTACGATGTAACTGAACGTTATAAAAATATAATAATGTAGCGATAGAAACATAAATAAAAATTTGATAATTCTTATTATACTCGCATATAATTCTCCCACTCTCTCTCTTTCTCATATATATACATTTTTTTATAAATTTATATATTTTCTATAAAACATTCATGAAACGCGCTAAAATCATTTTGTAAAAACCAAAGAATTGTTCAATATTTAAAAGATTAATATGTCTTGGATATCTCATAGCTTTTTAATCATATGTATTTATGTTCTTGTTCTTTGAAAGAATCTAGAGATAGATGTTTTGGAGATAATTAAATCATGATTTAAAGTTTTAATTGAAACAGTCTCTAATGAATATCGTTTCTCTTGGGAAAAAGTCGGCAAAATCAGCGTCGCCAATCAAGGCGGTTGTTTGCGGAGAGTATCTGCATTCTTAGCGGCCACGCCTGCGAATCGATACACGCTGCAAGCGCGCGTATCTTGCACGAGATATACGTCCGGAAAATCTCGGAACGAAATCAGCATCAGCGGCATATCTAGAACATTTGCTTTCTTGCGCCGAGGCAAAATAATGGACGTCTTGTATCGAAGATCACTCGCGCATTAATATCCGCATCCGTAACCGATCGAACGATCCCTCCTTCTTGTGCCTCTCTCTCTCTCTCTCTCTCTCTCTTTGGGTAGAGAAACCTAGCTTCACTCACAATTATGTCTGGATCGGTGCCCTTTCCAGATATCTGAAGGGCTTCAGAATTTAAAAATTAACGGTCAAAATACAGTATTATGTTAATAGTGTGGCGTTATATGTAGATTATCTTGTTGCAATTTTTTGGAAATTTTGCTTGATTTGAGATATTTTAGATTATATTAATTATATGAGATTTAAAAATAAGTTACAGTATTGTAAATTTGCAAGCACACGTAATATAAATTATATAAATATTTGAGGACTAAATTTTACATAAAAATTTTAATATTAAAAATTTTATATAGATTACATGTAGTGATTAAACTGTTTTCGCATAATTTTTCAGTTATCTCTTTTTATGATTGTTGTTTTTTTTTTTATTAAAACAGAATCTTCGAATATATAAATTTATTAAAAAATTTATTCAAATTTTTTTCATTCTATTCTAGCTGACGATATAAAAAAAAATCGATTTAAATGTGATGCTACATTTGAAAAGTCAATTTGATGGTTTAATTTAATGAAAACTGCATGTATGAGTAAATGGAGATTTAAAGCAAATTTGTTCAAAGCCATGACTAATAAAAGACTCTATTGTGTAGAGCCATAGTAAATCGGTAGAACAACCCTTACTCATTATTCAATCATTAGACACATTAGTGAACAAATGTTCTACCATTTAACATTTATCAAGAGTGACTAATCAATAACGCAACATTACATTAAACAAATCCGACATTAATTAATAAGAAGAAAGATTAAAAAGTGTAAAAGTACATACAATTTTATCCAAGACACGTCTTCAATGTTCATCTCATTAACGAGAAAAACTCCCATTGTTAGCAATCAGAGAGATATCTCAATATAGGGCACGCCCGAAAAAATCGTCACCTGGGGCTCCGGACGATATTAGGTCGAACCTGGCGGCCAGGCGTCGTAGTGGTTCCTCTTGAATTTCGTCGAATCGAAGCCGAACCGAAGGCGTCTCGGCGGCGGCGCAGCGTGCGGGATCCGCGCAGCGGGCAGGAATCGACGTGTCGGCAGTACGCGCAGTTGGCAACGCAGTGGCGGCTCCGCCAATCAGACGAGGGCAACTCTCTCTCCCCTTCACCCTACACCCCGCATCGCCTCATCCCACCGGCCCCTCTCCCCGCCGTTCGGGAGGCTTGAAAATCTGTAACGGACATCGCAACCGCCGCACACTCGTCTCTGAGCTCTCGCGACGCATTTGTCTGTAATCGTCCAAGTCAGTTCGATCGTAATCGCCCGTCGCATTACGTACCCAGAGAGGGTTTCTTATATCGAGAGGTCGTCAGTAAAGCCCGTACAAGCAACATGAGGGAAATCGTCCACATCCAAGCCGGCCAGTGCGGTAACCAAATTGGAGCAAAGGTAAATGGAAAAAAAAAAAAAGGAGAATCTAATAGTAGAACCGAGACGCGTCCTCCGCGCGCGCGCGCGCATATTTTTCCTTTGTTCTCAGGATAGTATTGTTTAGTCGATCCGATCGCGAGAATCACGAGCTATCACGATTCCATTTTCAAGATTCCCTTTCTCCGTCTACTTGTATAAAGATCTCGCGAGATCGACGCGGAGATAATCCCCGAGAGCGTTCTACTTCGCGAAAAGAAAGAGATAAGTACGCGGAATCCGAGTTCCTTGTCGGTTCGCGGCGCCAAGGGGGAGGAACGAGGATGCATCTGAAACACACCATCGACTCGAAATAATAAGCGAGGATGTAACAACGGTCGAGCCTCGCCCGCGCGGCGGTCGAAGACCTGTCATGGCGACAAGGCTCGCCGGCCGGCATGCAGGCAGAGGCTGTAACGGTTTTTTTTCCCCGCTATCCTTTTCTTTCGCCGTACCACCGCGTTCCTGTCCGCCATCTTCTCTCTGCATGTATATGTGTGTGTGTAACATTCCATCCTACTTGAGCCGATCGTGTCGTGACCGAAAAATACGTGACGGAAAATTCGAGTAATCGGACGACGGAGATGAGTCGACGAGAATCGCCGAAATTATCTGTCATTCGCGGAAACTCGGAATCCGAGACTTGGGTGTGGCATATCTCTCTCTCTCGGCGACGAGAGATCATCGGTTTTATGCGGTGGTATCGACCGGCTGCGCGCGCATCTCTTTCTCTCTCGTCCCGACCGGTGCCCTTTGTCACTCTTATTGTTCGTCCCTATTGTAATTCTCTCAAACGTCGATTTGTTAATATCGCGCGCGCGACGATTTATTTATTTGTAAAGTGCGATAAGAGAATTTAATAGACATTTCACACATTCTGACTCATATTGTATTTGCGTTCGATATTACAAATAACGAGGCTCATCGTATCTCGCTATCTCCCTTCAACATTCTTCCCTCTTCGTCTTCGCGTCACGCTTGCATGCGCTAAAGGTGAATGCACACCGAACGAAAAAGAATTACGACTGCGCTTTATTACGTTAAATACATTAACGCTCATCTTGCATAATTTTAGTCGAACAAAAGACTATTTCGCGATTAACGTCGATGGAATTTTCTCGAATATTTGATTAATCGCACCGGGAAGCGATCAGGATGGGAACGCGCCAAATGCGTCGGTGTGCGCGCCCCTTAAAGCAGATGGAATTCCTGCGTCCGTTGGCCGTGCGGCGTCACGATCGCGCCAACTGCGTGCGACGCGTTCGTCGCATGATGGCTGTGTTTTAAAATTTTCAAGCAACGTCCGTTAACGGACGCGGACTACGTTATCGCGAGTCGATACGCTCGGACGCTCGGTTTCTCGTTAATCGTGCGGATCCGACGTTCTCCATTTCCATTCTACGTGCACGACTCAATTCCTTTTTTTTTCCATTATATTCTACGTTAATTTCTCGACATGCACGATCGCTATTATCGTTATGTATGAGTGATTAGAAAAATATATTTGAAATATAAGATTTGTATTAATAATTATTCTTCAAAAAAATTATTCTTCACGTTATTGTGTATATAATTAAAAAAACAACTTGTTATTATGTATATATTTAACGAGAAGAGAAATTTTAGCAACAAAATGTTTAAAATTTATATATATATATATATATATGTATATATATGTATATGTGTGTGAAAATATTAATTATACGTATATAATTATTAATCGCATTCTGCTTTTATTTTTTATAGAGTAATCTAACTTGAAAGATTTTTTTCTTATAATAGGATGTGCTCGAGTAATCTATTTAAATAATTTACAATATTATGATGAGAATGGTAAAGATCGTGCGAGGAGAAACTGATCAACGTTCATCGTCATGCTCTTGTAATTTTTAAGGCTGCTACATCAAGTCAATGCCCGTTTCTCAAACTGTCTATCGTCTATCTCAACCAATCTAGCGTCATGCTAATATAACATGAAAAATTATTTTCTACCATTTTATAGCAAATTTGTTATAATAATTAAAAGTTGTTTTTTAATTATTATAATAAGTATTGATAAGAGTTTTTTTTTTTACAAACAAACGTAACTTCTCTGCTCTGTTATTAATTAATTTTATGCAATGTACTTTTGTATTTTCATTTTATCTGAAAAGTTGTTTGCAACATTGATAACTGAATTATCGCTAAGAAAGATTAATCTGATAAGAAATAAATGACATTTTAAATAACGCATTTATGCCAAAATTTTAAATACATTTTAAATATATATTTTATATATTAAAATATATATATTTGAAGTTTCATTATTTTATGTTTTATCGGAAATTTAAAGAAATTATTTTATCATCAAAGTACATTAACAAATAAAGCTATCATTGATTAAAATATACATATCTTGGAAAAACTTCGTGTGCATGTTAAAAGTATTAAAAAAATATTTCAAATAATAAAATATACACTTTTTAAAGGTATATGTAATAAAAAGCTGTAATGCTAGCAGTAAATACATTTTACTAGACGAAGTCGTTGTGTAATCGAATGCTCATTCAGCGGACGCCTTCGAGTCCAAGGACATCGAGTCTCGCGTAGTGCGGCAACGTTCCCAAATAAAGGAAGCCAGGTGATATCCTCTCGCCATTTTCCTTCGCATCACCTCGGCCCGTTTCCAACCGTTTTGCTCGTTGCCGACCCTCTCTCTGGATATAGCCAGGTGTATTGATCGCGCTTGGTATAGAAGACTGAATTTCGTTTGCTGTTGCGATTTAATGATTATTATTTTGTGACTTTAATTTTGATCTCTATTTTAATTCTGATATTTACGCGCGGATGGATGTATTCATGAATTATAAATTTATTTAAAAATATTTTTTATCGCAGATATAATGATTTTTGACTTGTTAGGTGTAAATGTGAGCAAACTTCATTAATTTTTCATTGATTTTTACTGATTGTAAAGTATAATGAATTTAATGTTATGAGTTTTAACTGCTTTTTATGCTATTCAATATCGCTATTTCAAGATCTAGTTCGTTAACAGAAGGCATTTTGTGAACAAGATTTATTTTCTAGACAGTGTGGTCAGTTTGTAATCTTCATTTTTTGAAGCTTTATGATCTGTATATCACCTTAATTACTTATCTTAATTAATTTAAGAAAGATATTCCCAAAATTTAATTTAAACAGGATATTTAATTATAGTCATTATTTTCATTTACTAGAGTAATAAAATATATTTATGCGAATACATTTTTGAGATAGCATCTATTTTTTATGTTTAAAATTTTGTTAAAAATGTTCACATAATATCTTTAATAATAATACATTGCGTTACAATCAATTGCTATGATGCGAGCATTTTATAACAGTGGCCATAACAGTTCTCATCTCCTATTAGAAGTCAGATTGTTTTATCACATTTGAAGGCTGATATCAGCCTTGCGATATATATAATCTATAAGCGCATTCAATTGCACTTGAATTCATTAAAGATGCGTTTTTTTTTCCTTAGAAGATATAAATAGAATATTGCTGTTTTTAAAATTCGTAAATAACATTTGAAAGGCACAATCTTTTTCTCTTTTTCCTAAAAAGTTTATTTAATTTTTGCACGTAATAATTTTTTGAGATTGCCTAATTAATTTTTTTTTATTTTAGACAATTTAGGCATTTGAGCTTTTCTAGCTGAACGTCTTCTGTCATAAATGGGCTTCATTAAAAATCAACGGGATCCTCGGAACCCTCAGGACCGCTTGTCTATCAATCTGTGTCCGCTCTATAATTATGCAATATTTAAGTACAACACACGGCACATACAATACATTTAGAATAACGGTTTCGACTTTTCGCTCTGTATCCGATATAGCAAACGCCGACAATATCTGCCGCCTGAAAAAAAAGGGAGAGAAAAAGAGATAAATGCGAAAATTTCGGCAAGACTGACTTTGAAATCGGGAGAGAAATCAGTGAGCGAGAGGAGACGAGGGTTTTAAAATGAGGGCAAACGAATTGTCGCGGTGCATAACCGTGCGATTGCGGCTTATGTTAATTACATGACCGTATCTTGGTTTTACGGTCATCATCTCTATATATAGCAGTGACATTGGTGACTCATATACGTATATCTCTAACATGTATACACGTATATTGCAGCCAGACTGAGTAAGAGGGAACGGGGAGAAGGGAGGGGCGGGAGGGAGAAGAGATAGGGTTGGGCGATCTTAGCTTTCGTCGACGATGCTCATATATGGTCACCTCTTAATACACCCATCGTTTTCACGTGGGATGTAATATCGAACGGTAGGCGGACTTGGTTGCTTTTGCAGTGACTTTCACGCAAGTTGTATACGGACCTCGAGATTATTCGATATCTTCTCGCGAAAAAGAAGGGGAATAGTTTGACGCGGAATGAAAGTCTCACCAACGTAACAGCGATAAAATTTTTCATCGGTGATTATTTACATATTTAATATTTATCCGATCGCTATCATGAGATATATTCTTTTTAAGAAAGTATTAAAGAAATATAAATATATGTACAAACTAAATGAAGATATATTTTATTTTTTAAACGCACGATAGTGATTAGCGGGAAATATGTGTTTTTTTAAGCAAGGTAGCTCATTTAACAATGAGATGTATTTTTACAAAGTGCACGTTTAATTAAAATTGCAAATCAAGAATGAAATAATAATCTCTTCCGTCTCATCGCATGCGTGTGTACGGTTTTATAATTGGACACGGATAAATTGATAGAAACGGCCAATTTCCGTCGAAGAGCATCTCTATTGTGAGAGAGAATTCAAGTAACGTATAATTTAGTATCTTGTCATAGTCTCCGTTATAAAGTCGCGCGATGATGTATATATTCCCGGACCTACGATAAGATTACATTATACCTGACTTGTTAAGGCGATATAATTACGCTAGTCTAGCTATCCGTTATTTACACGCTTTTGTACTTGGAGATACACGCGTGCCTCTTTCGCACGTTGATTTCCAGAAATATACCATGGGGTCTTTGAACCATGTTACCGGGATGGGAATAGAGAGATGCAACGGGGACCGCACGCGGCGATTTCATAATTAGCGTTCTCTTTTGTTTGCAAAATTACAATCAGATACGCCCAATATCTTCTCTCTCGCTAATGGAAATACTTGTAAACGTTCTCTTACATTTAGTTTTCAATTTGAGATTAATAATCAATTCTTTATCACTATTAACTATCTATATATCTCTCTTTGCACACTTAAACAATTGTTTATTAGCAGATTATTTCTTTGATGATGCTCTGAATTATTTGAGAGATGCCTTTTATAGGCATAATATCAATCATACCATGATTAAGGAGTCGTCCTAATTTGACGCTTTGAAAATGAAGGTGATTTCTGAGAATTTTTTTAAAGAACAGTAAAACATATTAATTCTAAACTTTGCATGTTTATTAAAAAACATTTCGCAATAATTTTTTTGATAAAAAATGAATTTTTTTTCTTTAAGATGCTGTCATTTTTTAAATTTTTTAATATTTTTTTTTTTTACTAGTCCACGCGATAGTTGCACTCATACAATGTAAATCTCTTCGATTTTTTTATTTCAAATGACTATAACGGCTAGAAACATATTTACTATGAACAATTTTTTTTTAGGTAGTCTGCTTGGATTACTATAACTCCGAAACAAATATTTTTGATTGAAAAAAATTCAAAATATACTTGAAATGTTATTTAATAAACGTGCAAAGTTTAGAATTAATTAATATGTTCTATATTTTTCTTTAAAAAAATTTCCAAAAATTGCTTTATTTTCAAGTTAAATCAGGAAGAAATAAAGTAATAACGTTATAATAAAGTATATAATAAAGTTATCGTAAAGGTTTGAATATTCAGTTTAATAAATTATGAAATCTTTGTTGTTGCAACGCTTTATTACAAATTGAGGCACTTACGAACGATTGACATTTCAGCATGAAAACGAATGATTATGAGCGATTACCGTGGCGAAACAAGGACTTCCGCGAGATTACGTGGCAAGTGATCGTCGCATCACGATGAGCTTCGACGATCAACCGGCTCCGATAGATGCAAACGAAACTGTGTTCACGGTTATTACCGGGCTGACTAATTAGTCTCTATTATCGCTCGGGCAATTCGATCGAGAGGCAAGAGCTCTTGCTTTGAAAAAGAAAAAAAGAAGAAACATATAATTCGATGTGCAAGCTTCTCGGACGTATTACGATTAATTACACGCGAGCTATTCGCCGTGCTTCGAGGTCGTTGAACCGACTCCGTTAACGCTTCGATACAATGGAAGGCTGGAAACGGATGCGAGGATAATTGCGGAGAGAAAGCATTGCGGTGCGCAAAACTTCCTTCTCTCGTGCACATGCGCGCGAATGATGCGAGAGTCGGAACGCGTATCTAATTTTTGAGCGATGATTCGTTCCGGCAGGGATAAAACACTTGCTAAACGAGAGAATATGCGATGCGCGTATTTCCTTAACCGAACATCTCGCGATTGATTTTTTTTAATTTTTGAAACTTGGATATTATAATAAACGAAATTTAAAAACAGGAATATGTCTTAATATTAAGATATATATTAAAATAACAATTGAGTAGAATTAACATAGTAGCAGATATATTTTTTGAATTTTTTTTTAATATATTAGAGTTCACATTACGATAATAATATTTGTCGAGATGTCATAATGCTATATTAATAAAAATATTCTTATTCTTATTCTAAACAACTTCTTTTTACATTGCAGTTTTGGGAAATTATCAGCGACGAGCATGGCATTGACCCGACTGGCACCTATCACGGTGATTCCGACCTTCAACTGGAAAGAATCAACGTATATTACAATGAGGCATCGGGCGGCAAATACGTGCCCCGTGCCATCCTCGTCGATTTGGAACCCGGCACCATGGACTCTGTACGCTCGGGACCGTTCGGTCAGATCTTCAGACCGGACAACTTCGTGTTTGGTCAAAGCGGCGCGGGTAACAACTGGGCAAAGGGTCATTATACCGAGGGCGCTGAATTGGTCGACTCTGTTCTCGATGTTGTAAGGAAAGAAGCCGAGAGTTGCGATTGTTTGCAAGGATTCCAGCTTACGCATTCCTTGGGCGGTGGTACTGGCTCCGGTATGGGTACCTTGCTTATCTCCAAGATCCGCGAGGAGTATCCAGATAGAATTATGAATACGTATTCCGTCGTGCCGTCACCCAAGGTATCTGACACTGTCGTCGAACCATACAACGCCACTCTTTCCGTACACCAACTTGTTGAGAATACCGACGAAACCTATTGTATCGATAACGAGGCCCTTTACGATATCTGTTTCCGTACTCTGAAACTGTCAACGCCCACATACGGCGATTTGAACCATCTTGTCTCCCTCACGATGTCTGGCGTCACGACCTGTCTGAGGTTCCCCGGTCAATTGAACGCTGATCTTAGAAAACTCGCCGTAAACATGGTACCCTTCCCTCGTCTTCATTTCTTCATGCCCGGCTTCGCGCCCCTCACGTCTCGCGGTAGCCAACAGTACAGAGCACTCTCCGTACCGGAACTCACTCAACAGATGTTCGATGCAAAGAATATGATGGCCGCGTGCGACCCTAGACATGGCAGATATCTCACAGTCGCCGCCATTTTCCGTGGTAGGATGTCGATGAAGGAGGTTGATGAGCAGATGCTCAACATCCAGAACAAGAACAGCTCATACTTTGTCGAATGGATTCCGAACAACGTCAAGACCGCTGTCTGTGACATCCCACCACGCGGTCTCAAGATGTCTGCCACATTTATTGGCAACTCCACCGCCATTCAAGAACTGTTCAAGCGCATCTCCGAACAGTTTACCGCTATGTTTAGAAGAAAGGCTTTCCTTCATTGGTACACTGGCGAGGGCATGGACGAGATGGAATTCACCGAAGCCGAATCGAACATGAATGATTTGGTATCCGAGTACCAGCAGTACCAAGAGGCTACCGCGGACGAGGACGCCGAGTTCGATGAAGAGCAGGAAGCCGAGGTTGATGAGAACTAAGAGAAGATGACGTTATCTCGCAGCGACACTCTTTCGCCCTCTCCCTAATCTCTCTTCTCAATCGACCGAGCGATAACGCAACACAGTCCTTCACCCTCTCGCTTCTTACCTCGTTATTTCTCTTTTGTATCTTTTTTTTATAGATTTCTATTTCGAACTTTCGCGAAGTGCGCGCATTTTCAATTACCTTTATCGCACTTAGTGCAACAATTCAGAGTTTTTTATTTTTGAATGTATTTCTGTTCATTTTCGATTAATTTATACGCGCGCCCTTATCATCCAAGTGTATAATTGTGCTGAGAGCGCGACCGCTCTATCATATTTGAATAAATTATTATCATATGAATTCGTCGTCACGCACTATTTCTTGATTATTACACAGACCTCTAGATCTTTAATGCTATTAAGTTTTGTATTTTCGGAGACTTCATATATATTTATATTTGTCTGTCAAATATGCAATTTTATACTTATGATAAATAGATGTGAATAAAAATTCATGAAATGTACGAGATGAGAGTATTAATTAGACAAATTAATTATCTGATACATGTAAAAGAAGCTAAAATATGAAATTACAAATGATATTTATTGCTTAAACAATATTCATGTTAAATACATTGCAATTATTACACATTGAAATGATATTAATTTACTTGAAAATTTAATTAAAATGAGATATTTTCTTGTCTTGAACATTTATTTTCTATAAATCAATATAATTTATTATTTATATTTACAAAGATATATATTTATCAAGATCTATTTAAATTAACATAGATATACAGAAGTATATAATCGCATTTATTTTTTTTTTTTTTTTATTTACAAAAAGTATAGAAATAAGTTTATAGAAGGTTTAGGTGTTGGAGATGTTATCTATTCAGTACATCTACATAAATGACATATTCGCATGTACATATGTCATAAGCATACTTGTCATGTGTTAAACTGATATGCGCAATATATATATCTGGCAGAAAAAAAGAGTATGTTTCTCGGTCTCAACCTCTGGACATCGTACCTAATGTCAGAAACAATAGTATTGTCACAGATTAATAGACAGATAGCCAAAGGCCCGCATGAAGGCGCGACCGGCATTTCCGTGCAACACACTTTGCCCCTGATTTGAGTTTGAGCTAAATTCTGTTGATTTTAACAAAAGACTTTGCCCTAGTTTGAGTCCAGGCTAAATTCCTTTGATTTTATCAATAGACTTTGCCCCTGGTGCGAGTCCAGGCTAATTCATCATGAGACCAATGTATTGTGAGAAAGACTTGCCTCTTATTGTCTCGCTCGTTCCTGAGACAATGATAAGAATGAGCGAGACAATGACAAAAGTGAGCGAGAGGAAAATAGCAACGTGCAAAGAAAATTCGAGGATCAAGATCGAGCTTTTATGAATATTCCTCTTTCGCTCACTCCTGTGATTGTCTCGCTCACTCTTATTGTCTTATTATCAGAAGCGAACGAGGCAATAATAAGAGCGAGTTAAAAAAGGACGGCAAAGGCACGATCTTCGTATCTTCTTTGGACGTTGCCATTTTCTTCTTGTTTGCTTCTATGATTGTCTCATTCCTATGTTGTCTTACTCGCATTCATACATTCATCTTGCTTATTCTCAATGCTCATCTCGTTCGCTACAAGCTTGTTACCGACAAGTGGGCGATGAGAGGACAATTTGTAAAAGAGAGATAAATATATTATTAAACAATAAAAATTTATTATTAATTTATTATTAATAAAATTTTATTATTTTTAAGTGATATATTGACACATATAAAAGAAATTACACACACACACTCACGCACATACATACATACATATATATATATATATATATATATATATATATATATATATTTCTGCATAATTATATTGCATAATTATATTTTATTCGTTTATTATGAAATTATAAATAAAATAATTAATTATTAAAAAAGCAGTTTTCCAAATTTTTCTAAAACATAATACTCATATCCCTTGTTGCTTTCCATTTACACGTGGATATTGAAGAAAGACAGAAATTTTAATATAAATAATTTTTAATGTTTTTGTTTAAATGGAAAGCATTACTATCGTGTTAACGACGCGATTTTATCTTGGGAACATAATTACTGGTTTGGCCACTACTGTATGGCGCTGAAACCAATGAAAAATACTGGTCTCGCCCTCATCCGGGCCTTTGGCTATCTACTAATCTGTGTTTACGAGATTTTTTCAGACTTGCTAACGTTGGAAGAGATATGTATGAACATTCGGACACACAGTGTGATTGGACACAACCAGTCATATCGATCGATGTTTAGGGTAACTAGCAGAATCGACCAATCAAAGGGCTTTATTTTTAAATGGTCAATAAACATTGGGAATTTTCTAGCAAGAAAATAAATCGACACATGCATTGGCTTTTAAATAGAGAATTTTTAAAAATCTTAAAATTTTTATATTTGACAACTAATCATATGATATTTATGTTTATGTTGTTTCTTGCAGTTTTTCGTGAGACAGTTTTTCTAATTGAAATAGTAGCACTAATTGAATTCATTTTCCGTCATCCTAGGTAGAATTACATAATACAAAAAAAAAATTATAAAAACAAATTTTAATGTTAGAATCAAGACTCTTTAAATCCATTTAAATCGAATGGTTAAAAACCACAAATTCTGCTCGGTTTTTGACATTTGACATTTGACATTTGACAATCTGACATTTGACATATTTATTTGTATATTAATTTTATCGAATTCTGCTCTAATCACTTCACAATCAATCATTCAAATCGAATCCTTTTTGAAAATATTCACGAGTCTGACTAATTATGGCGGAGCCAATCACGGAAATCGATCGGCTAGTAACTTTCACCGCCTGCGGATGCGTCCGTGCCTCTACGTTCGCCCTCCCATCTCGCGCTTGTATAATCCTCGCTGGAGAGGCGATCGCGCTTTTGTCTTGTCAGTAGTGTGGCTGATGTCAGTGAACGTTTCGTGTGTACCCGTTCCGAGTAAACAAAGCGCATAGCAGGCGCGTGTATCCCACCGGATTGATGTACAACACGAACATCATGCGCGAATGCGAAGAGTTTACGAGGAGTTTTCCGCCAGGTCAGCCGGTCCAGGCCCCGCTGCCGCCGCCACGAGCCCCGGGTCTCGACGCTCTGTACAACCTATGTCGGCAGATCTATCCGGAACAGATCAATCCCTTAACGGTCACGGCAATCGTGAAATATTGGTAAGCACGCAAGGTAACAACGCCACGCGAAAAGTGGCGTCGCTCTTGCCGTTAAAATACTGGAAAATTATTTATTATTTTTTTAAATCGCTCCAAAATACTTGGAGCAACTGGTGTCCTTGCCAGGTAGTCGTTAATAATGATTGATTTTTTTTACGCACACGTGCCTCGTCAAAGCTCTTTTTTTAATAAATACTTAATTAAATTGTATCTAATTTCTCTCAATTTTTTTCAATTTTAAATTATATTTTGCAAAATTATTTTTGATTAATTTATTAATCTCGTTTTATTTAATTTTTATACATATTTTTTTTGGCTTTGTTATTATGTATGCACATCGATATTATTTTTCCGATTGCTAGGTGATATTCATATTCATGTTTATCGAATTTTATTTAATTATTTTATGAAGCTAATGTTGCAGTTAATATGAGGTGTACTTCTTTACAAAGTATTCGTAGAAACTCGTTTTTTTTCCATTCCTCCCTCGCGAGAAACATCGATTACGTGAACTATATTTAGCCCCCTCTTTTACATACCGGATGTCCTGTGTCAGCTGATTCGAATTTTCTTCGTATTTTTCTCATTTAGGCTAGGAGGGCCTGATGCCCTCGACTACATTAGCATGTACGCTAATCCAGGATGTCCCGAGCTCGGAGTACCTCCACATTGGCACTATGTCAGGTGAGAATCATTACATCTGTGTCAAATGTAACATTTATATAAAGTATCTTTAAAGAAAACAAAAAAAAACATTAAATTTGTCTTAAAAATTCGTCTCGAAAAATCGATGCGATTTATTTATTTATTACTCTGTTATTCAAAGAAGAAATCGCGTTTTTTATCTTTGTACACAAAATCAAATACATTATCTAAGATATGTTTATAAGTTAAATAAAGCTTAAGAACCGCGTGCATTCGTTTAAATTTTATTTCGTTTTAAATTTAATTGGAATGCAAACTATGGCAGATACGACATATGGAGCTACTAAGAGGATATATTTCTCTCGGACATTTTATTGGAATCTGTGTACCGAATGACGAATGACCTTTCGCCAAAAGGGTGCCGGCTCTTTTTTTCCCTTCTCTGCGCCGGGACGATCTTTGCTTCTTCAGTTTCAAACAGCTGTCCCAATACCGCTCCGCGTCTTTCTATGTCTCTCATTTCATCTTCCTTTCTCCAAGAGGGAGAGGAAGAGAGAAAAGAGGGAAAGAGCGTGTAGGGCGCAGGAAAAACAAAGTCGTTTAAAGCGCGGGGAGTCGGAAATAGAAGCGCCGGACTTTCCCTTTTTCGTCTGCGCCGTCTAATTATACATCGCCATTGACCGAATGTCTACGTACTTTTTGCGGGATACAGCTGAGGGTCGCTCTTGCTTTTTCTTCCGTGCCACCCGTATTACTACTGAAATCAGTACTTAGCTCAATACTATCCAACTCAATCCGTCTCTCTTTTTCAATCGAATTCAGAGATTATATTATATATGACTTTCCTTTCTCAAAGGGAAGTCATATATAATATATAGGATATTTACTTTTTTGTTATATTCTCACGCTTGATATTTTTCTATTTATTTAATCTATCTATTTATTTACAGTTTAGGATTGTCCGATCTACACGGCGACGGTCGGTTACATCCTAAACCTGGTCCAGGTCGTCCCAGCGGATTCGGATTCGAGTTAACTTTCCGGCTCGTTCGCGAAAGGGGCGAGATGACGCCGCCCACATGGCCGGCGAATGTGATGCAGCAATTGGCCAAATATGTTTTCAATTCCGGGAATACGTTGATGCCGGGTGACCACGTTTCTTGGCACGCTCCGTTGGACAACGGAAACGGTCGTATCACCCAGATCTTGATGGGACAGGATCCGCAACTGCCGACGATTTCAACGCCTCACGGCGACGTACGTATAAGACTCAAGCTCGCATAGATTTTCAGACTCTTGAGAATAGGCTCCTCGCGTATCCGAGAAACAAAATCCGTAATCTCTGACTAAATGGCTAAATCGCATAGATCGAATGTGCGGTTCAAGTATCAAAAATGAGATAATTCTCTTATTAGGTTTCATTTGTTCAAATTGTCGGCGTCACTTCCGAGGAACTGCAGGCGGCTCAACATTGGAACGGTCCAGGTGTCGTGAATTTATTAAAAAGCGCACGAGATTGCGGTCCGTGGTTACTCACGAACATGAGAAGAATGCATTCCGCCATGGAAGACGATCCTTCTATAGCGGAGAAGATACAATGCGGTATCGAGAGAGATGGATCAAACACAAGTGGTGTATCCGCTAAATGTTGGTGAGTTTAAGAACTGAAAAAATTGAAAAATTATTAGAGAATCTCAATTTGATTAATTTGAAATTAATTTTAAAATGTATATTTATGCAGGTGGGTGCAAATAACGAACGATAAGAGCGCGGAGAGATATAGGGAGAGAAGAAACGATTCCGACGATGAGGAGGAGAATGTGAAACCGATCGTAAAAACGGAAAGGCTTTCGCCGTGCGAGCAGAAGGACACAGTTTCTGATGAAAATTGTATTAGAGTTCTATCCGGATTACACCTAACGTTCAACCTCGAAGCCGGCTCATTACTGCCGTTAGCATTAAAGTTAGTCATGACAAAAGTAGAATTTTTGCAAGCGGCTCGACAACGACGTCCGATGAATAATGTAATAATTATCGTTGCAGAGGCCGTGTGATGCACGGGAGGCATTTCACATTCAAATCCATATTGTCCCATACGGCTATCACGATAGTTGCGCCATCGGTCACAGGTACTTTCGTGTCTAAGGACAGACCGTACGTTGTTCAAGGTCCATGGCTGCAAGTGCTTCTCTCAGAAGAGTTATCCGAAAGAATGGCCGAAGAATTTCAAATTTTGAACGCATCGGATAAGGTAATATGTGTGAAATAGTGGTGGTATACAGCGTATCTTATCGTAATCGGAACGTCGATGTCAAAATATCTTTCAATTCTAATTTCAACATCAACATGTATAGATATATTCCATTACAGATTCAATTGCCAAAGACGTTTTCTTGGCCGGAACATAATTTAGCCATCACCATCATCAACGATTAAAGCTGTGCGTCAGCATAATCTACAAAAATCGTTCTTCATATCGTTTCGCATATATTTAAGTTAAAGACAATGCAATAAAAGTATTATCGAATCTTGTTGCAGAACGAATTTTCTATTTATAACGGCGATGTTTTCCATGACTACATAGCGTAAGATTTTGTAATTTATATCCTTTTTTACGTGTTTAAGAGAATCGATTATTATTCATCAATGTGTAAAAGCAGAGATTTGCGCGCGCGTGTTTCCAGATATAATTTTTATAGTACAGAATCTTATATTTTTCTACAAAGATTTCAATGTCTCTCTTTTACAAATTGATGCTTACATACATGTCAAAAAATTTCTGCAACACTTTTCAAGTTATTTAAATTTGATAATATCACTATAGAAACAATATTTAACTAAGTGTTGTGAAATTTTTTTGCACGCACGTATTTAAAAATGTATATATGATAAAATATAAATTATATGCTATATTTTACAGTAAAGTTATATTTGATATACATGTCTTACACGTTGTTACGGACAATAAATGTTTATGTAAATACCTCGCAAAAATACGTCAAAACATACTTAAAAAAAAATCTTAATTATCCTTTTCTGGTACTGACCGATCGTCTATTATTTCGCCTTATCCTTCTGCCTGTTTTCCTTTCAGAAGGACATGCATTCTGCCCATGACTCCTTATCGTCGGATTATTATTATTACCGATCTGAGTCACGCTTTGCCCAAACACATTGAACAGCTTCGTGTGGGGATTCTGAAATATCGATATGACATTGAGATCGGTCATATATGTCAACGTTCGAGTCGCGAGACGTTAAGTACGAAGAATCATCATCTCGATGTATGAAATCAGAGAGTGTACATATTATTTTACATATAATAGAATGGCTACGACGACACAATTACTCTTTATATACTCTGGCGATCTTCATGACGAATTATTTTCATCATCAAGTGAGTTTTGCATTTATACATAATTTAAGTAATCAACAAGAACGTTAAAACCGTTTGCGACATTGAACGTTTAAACAAATGTAATTGAACGCGACTCTCGTCGGATCAAAAACCAGATAAAGACACAGACATGTGCGACTACATGAATTTCAAGAGGATTTAACTCATATAAAAATCAAGACAATAGTTTAGAAAATAGTTTACCTGGTTTTTGCACCGCAACCTTCCACGTCACGTGGCAGTGATATTCCTCGCGAGACACGCGCACGAACGGCTTAAAGTTCCTGCGCTTCGTCGTGTCCGACGGTTCTAAAAAGTAGTATCACATTTGCAAAACGTATCGTACAAAAATAGTAGAAAATAGTTTGCCAAGACGGGATATCTACGCAAGATTCTATTTACATTTAGAAAACATAGAGGATTATTATATATATAAATGAGAAATAAAACCGTTTTTTTCTTTTTTTTTTTTTTGGAAATGCAAATGTTCTGTTTTGATTCTAATTCGTATATAAAATATTTATTCTCGAGAATGATCATTTCGAATGACTTTTTTTTATATACTTTTTAAAATTCAAGGCTGATAAGCACAATTGTTTACTAATTCATAAGCGACGGTTAATCGCTCGATTATCGGCGTGCCGCCGTCTATCTATTATTGACATAATGGTTATCACGCGATACATGTGATGTATACCTGCTTTAAAAAGTCCATGAGCATTTTGACAGCTCCGGTGCATAAGACGACGACGATGCAGGCAGAGGCAAAGTCCTCGACATCGTCGCGATTGATATTGCTAATGATGTTAACGATTCCACGGAAAATATTGGCAAATGTCTGCATTGCGTCGATGCATAAATCCCTGAGGAAGCAGATCACCTAAAAAAATCCGATTACTTCTTACTGCTAATGGTCGTTTTTCGCGAATTCCTTCTTCGAAAAGTTTATATCTCGTATCATTTCATAATTAAAATCGAAATGAGTTAAAAAATGCGTTTTTAATCAAAAAATTCGACAACTCCCGCTTCCTTCGGAGATTTTATTCATTATTATTTATTATTATTGCGATATATTCGAAATGAAAATCCGTCACCTGAAATATTAGATTTATCGTCACGAGTATTAGCTCAATTAGCCTCGCCAAGCAGTCGAGTATGATGATGAGGACGAGTTCGAAGGTTTCCCATAGCCAACAGAAGACTCGCCAGAAGGAGTTCACAAATTGATCGGAGACACTGGTCATGCAGTTTTTCATGGTCGATCCTTACCGTTAAAATTTACACTTCGTCGTAGAAAAATTTCATCAACAGAATATAAAGCTGTCGATTATACAAAATTGAAGAAATGAATCGATTAATTTCGACAAAACAAAAAACGACGAGAGATTACCTGAAATTGTCCGTGCACTATCTATGTTTGCGACAAGGAAAAGTGGAGAAAGAATGCGTGTGTGTAGGTTTAACAATTTAAGACAAGATATGCTTTATTGATATCAAGCTGGAATTAACGTATCGTACGCAAAGCTACTGATAGCCAGAATAAATGACGTGTGAACTACTTTTTAATGATAACAATGTAGAGCTTAATCGTAAAATCTGGCAGTATTCACTATATAGTCTGTTTTAAGTATCGTAAAAGACTTAATGAAATCGAATGAAAGATCATCGTATTAATTATGGTTGTACATTGATATAATCACTACAACGTTTGCCGCTATATCCCGTAATCAGAAAATCCCTCCACATTTTTTTAATATCCAGACTGCTTCGTTCTTCGAGTGATGACTTCGTCGTATCCGCGAATTTTCCTATTTTCGCGTGACGTAAATTACGCGAACCCCGTGAGGATCGGCAATATTAAGGCAATCAATGGCGTGAAAGTCCTCGACGACACATTGCACGCGTCCGCGTCGCTGCAAGATTGCACGCATCCGCGAACGTACCTATAAAAAAACAACAATATAAATTCACTTTTGATTCGTTTTTTTAATTGTTAATTCGTATCGTGCTGCTATAAGTCTTACTTGTTGTCAAAGTAAAAACCACCGCAGTGGGACATTCTGATAATCTCAGAGTCCGTCGTCAAAGTTCCGCTGTCTAACGCGCAGCTCCTCACCATGAGAGATACCCCGGATTCATCTGACATAATCAGACATAATCGATTAAGATATAAGATTTGATACATTTCTGGACACGTGGTTGGGTTTTGATTGATTATAATAATGTACAAAAAAAAAAAGAAAACTATTCAGAAATATAAGATGTTAATATTTTGATTGCCCTAGTTATACTTTACCGTATACCCCGGCAATCTTGATGCAGGCTGTCGCCGGAAAGAGGCCGTCCCGGCCTTTTCGACCTCCAAGGCAGGGCGATTCTAAGAAAGCGAGGCTACCATTGTTGTGAAATGGGTCATCGCATGGTTTGTTATCGCCATCGATCGAGACGCACTTGAAACAGTCGATGGCCCACCCTGCGGATGAGAGAGATTGCGCTCGCTGTTTATCGTGCAATCATGAGATGAGACAGAGAACGCGATAGATAAAATATTTTCTAAAATTTTCCGGGCGGACATTTTTCACTTTGTCTATGATTTGATTATGTCAGATATAAAAATTTATTCGCCAATAACAAAGATGTAAGAACGTCAAGGATGTTTACGTCATCTCTCGGCGTGGCAAAAAAGATCTCGTAGCGATCGACAAAGTGTTTGAGAACTCGAGCGGCGCCAGATGGGCTATTTTTATACAAAAACGCACAAACTATACACGTGGCGTTCTCGAAGCTCAGCAGTTATTGATCTTACTCTTAGATTATCTTAGATACACATAGTTTCCTCGATTTTCGATAATCTATATCTGATAATCTAAAATAAATCTCAAAAGAAAGAAAGAGAGAAAGAGAGATTGTCATTATTGTGGGAGGGGGAACGAAATATAATTAATCTACCTCTTTGGAAGAAGGCGAAGATGGTCAGCAGCACGAGGCAAACGATCCAAGGATTCCCCCCGTTCATGCTTCGATTTAAGGCGCTTATTCCCGAATAGAATCGCACTTTCGTCCTCGTCGTCAGCTTTTACATTCCGGATGATACCGAACGGATACCGCGTCGACGATCATCTCAGTCGCGCACACGACGTTCTCCGATCCCGATCGAGCGTCGCGATCATTGTCGCAGGGTAAGATGATCCATAAGACGACGTCGATGATCGTCTGGCGAAGCCAGCTTTCCCGACGACGCTCGTCGACGTAGTGTTTTGACGGCCGGTTACCAAGGTGATCCGCGGCTCGACGACCGTGTACAGCCTCCAATCTCTTGCCTACGCAAAAATTTAAGGGATGATCGATGACTTTGGACGAGCGCCCCCGGTGTGGCGAGGAATCGATAAGTTTTTCATCCTCTGCCGTCCAAGCGAGAGAGGAAAGACGCCGCGAAACCGGCTTCCACGCGATCTTTATACGCGACTACTCTATGAACGCTATAATCGCGTCATCCCGTCTCGGGACACGCACGTGCGGACACGCGAATAATGGGTGTAGTTGGAATTTATAACGAGTGCGAGATTCTCGAAAACCTGCTCGTCTGCATACATTCGATTCCTATAATAATTTCGTCATTCTTCACATGATTATAGCATGTTGTGATATCTTTTTTTTTCTGGTGCCCTTTATCCAAGATGTTCGGAGAATTCGGGCCCGCAAGTGGCATCGAGTGTTTCCACTCCCCTCGGTAAGGCAACATCAATAATGGAATTAGATCTATGATAAGAATGCGGAAAATTTCTTATTATAATTAAATATTATAAAACATACTGCTAATTTACATATGATTGAACGTTGGATAGGACGTTAAAAAATAGAAAGGATTTTGTAAATGGAATTAAATATTTTGTTTATAAGAAAATTAAATTAATAAAATATTTATATTGAACATATATAGATTAGATACTAAATGAGATATTTAAAACTCAAGATATCTATTAAAGAAATTATATGCGTTTATCTGTTAAATAGTATTTTGTTTGCATTTGAATGAATGATCTTTTGATTTTTTCATTAAATATTTCATTAATAATTGCTTCAAGCAATTTGCATTTTTAATGAAAAAATCGATTTAAGATAATTTTCTAATTTAGACTCTCTAGCAGTATGAACGATTGATGACATTTAGGATTTTTACATATGTTTTTATTAATATTTAAACATATATAATATTTATTTACATATTTTTAAATCTTGGGCAAGTAGCTTTTTTTTTATTTAAAACAAGCTGGGCATACTTATTTGAACTTTCGAGAAATGATAAAAAACTTTAATTTTTTAAATATTAATATTAATTAATTATTAACAATTAATACAATACTATTAAATACTAAAATAAAAATTGTCAGCTTAAAATAAATTTTGTTCTGCTTACAAAAATTTTTTCTATTCCCTTAAGCATGTATGAAATGTCAAACAGACCGATTTCTAATATTCTTCAAAAAAAATCTTAAAAATTATATACTTTTTATTCTGCTTGAATAGACTTTAAGCATGAAACCTCTTCTCGCTTGGCTGTCTCGCTGACGCGAGACGCGGGAAAACGCGGCCAGCATCCGCGGCAACACCTGCATCATATGAGAGAGAATCAATTTCCGCGCTGCGTCACGTTCAAAGCGACGCGCAAAATCGGCGCCTTCGCCGCCGGGCCAATCAGCTCGCGCGCCGCTCGCGCTGATCGCGGCGCGGCGGAGCTTGTGCGGTGTGCGGTCGTCGTCCGTTCCCGTGTGTCCCCCCCGTCGGCATCCCAGCGACACTGCGGATGCAAGATGCACTGTCTGCATGACTGACGGTGATCCGCCGTCGTCGACTGCTATTGCGAAAAATGTGCTCGTTTCACGCGCTCCCATGCGTCCGGTTTTTCACGTGAGCCCGCCGTGTACGTCTCGCGACGCCGTACTACAAACACCCGACACCATTACCTATCACTGCCACCGCCGCCGCCGTTGCCGGGCCGACAACGACGACGATGGGTCAATCGTCGAGCAACACCGGACACAGCGGTGAGTCCCCTTCGTATTTTATTATCGGTGTTCTCGCCGGCTCGTTCGTTTTTTTACTCGGCGGGAGCGCGCGCGCGTGCCCTTTTGACATGTGTCAACCGCGATGCCGATGATCGTTGCCGAGAGTTCGGCGACATCGCGGCGACGACGAGGCACCTGAACCTTTTGCGAGGAATCTCCTCCAGGGAGGTTAGGTTAGGTTAGATCCATGATAGGATTTAATTCATCTCCTGTCAGTTCTTGGCGTGTCAATGAAGAACGAGATGAAATTTCTCTTGGGAATTTGCCTCTCGAGAGCCGGATCGATTCCAGCTGATAATGATAATGGATAATTGATCGCGATAACTTGGACCATCCACGAGGATCGTTATTGCCTTTTTTAAATCTCTAGCTTATCGAGAAGAAAAGCTTATCAAAAGCATGTTGTTTTTTGCGATACACTTTTCTAAGCTTAGACGTCGATCGTAAAATTGCACGTGGCCAGTTTAAATGCTCTCTTGAGAATCAATTAATAATGTCAGTCGTTGCTTGGTTAACGATTGTGAAAGCACATATGGAAAGTGTGGTAAATACATATTAAAAAGAAAATTATAAAATATTTAAATAATAAACAAATTATAGTTATTAGATAGAAAGAATGAGATAAATGCGGAGATATGGTGTTAATATATATTCTTGACTGAATCTTTTTTATTTTAATCCTTCTTATATTAAATATTTAATATATCCAAAGAACGGATGATAAAAAGAGTGCATATTTTTTTTTTAAATAAATATTCACATAATGTTATCGACCTGTCCTTTACTAGCACCGTCTTTGAGCGACATCTGCTTTGATCTCCATCCTGCTCTATTGGTAATAGAATGAAGTGTGACTTCTCTTTAGAAATATAATTAATTAAGCATAATCTCAATTAATTGAAGTTTTTTTATTGCAATCACTTAAAAATTTTATTTACGAAACATGCAAGTGTTTTCAATTGAAATTGCATCTTTATATAATTCAGTCTATGTAAAATCTCAATAATTAATCTAAATCAGAATGAAGTTTTTGTATTGCAACTGATTAAAATTTTATTTACGAAATATGCAAATTTCAATTAAAATTGCATTTATAAAATTAAAATTAAAATTTGCTTTATATAATTCAATCGAATCAATGTAAAAACTTAATTAATTTCAAATAATTGAAATTTTTTTTATTGCAACTAATTAAAATTTTATTTACGCATAAACATGCAAGTGTATTTAATTAAAATTGCGTCTTTATATAATTCAGTCAAATCAATCTAAAATAATACTTCGTTAAAAGACTGAGAGATTGTCAAATTTTGTGACGTAAACTGTCGACGATTAATGGGCACTTGTATCTACTTTTAATTTATTATAATTACGCCTTTTTTCGTACGGAAATAAAATTTATTCGAACTTTATAGATTTGTTTATCAAGCATAGAAACATCCAACGTGTCGATCTATCCGGATCATTCAGATGCGATATATTTTGCCAGCTGCATTTTTCGGGGCGCGTTTCTCCGCGTGTCCGCCGCACCTTTCGATTCCGTTTCGTAATGGTTGGGTTTCGAGGCTTGCAAGATGCTCTCTCCCGCACCCCCGTCGTAGGTCTACCTATCGCCAGGATCCCCGTATCTCCGCGTTGCTCGGTCGCACAGATGGTATTGTCATATGGCAGACACACAGGGCCGAGCCTCCGGAGGCGGTAAAACCGCGATTGTACATCCGCACAAATCCACGACAGACTCGACGCGGATTCACCGTCCCAATTATCTAATCGACGTCACGCGAGCGGTTTGGTCGAGCGACATGTATACATATTTTTCTTTTTTTTTTTATTACCATTTATTATGCGCGACGCGTGCCGACTGAATTCATTTCGAGTGCGTAAATGACAAGTATGACAGATCACGCTCGTTAAATATCGTCTCTTGGAAATTGAAATTAGAGGAATAGAAACTGGAAAGTTGACATGCGAAATAAAAGAAGGAAAGAGAGCGAAATATGAGTTGACGATGCAAGAATATTTTTTTTTTTTGTGAGAATAAAAATGTATCGATTTTATGTTATTAGAGAGGAGAAACGATCTTCGCGCTTAAATTATTACTTAGCCGTAATCTTCGGAAATGCTATAGCATAATCAAATATCGGAAACCCTCATTAAACTCCCCCGAGAAAAATGGCGATGTACGCGCGCGTTCGGAATTCGTAGACGACACTTCCGGGGAAGGGGATTAACGAAGAAGGAGAATCGTAGACGGTGCGTGATGGCCGGGGTTCAGGGCAGCGACCCAATTCTCATATGTATTTATACCAAGAAGACGCTACGCCGGTTGCGCGTGGCCATTTTGGAGACTTAAAGAGAGAAAGAGAGATAATATGATGGTAGAAAGAGAAAGAGAGAGAGAGAGAAAGGAAAAAAAAGCGACGTCTCCGTGCGTCACAGGACGCACTCCGAGTCTAATGACTCTGGAAACTCAATTCCGGTTGCAACTCAGAATACCGTCGTGTAGCTGCACTTTGAAATAATTTCGTTACCTCAGAAGATCAATCAGAGTCTATGAGACACGTGACTGCAAAATTCACGGAGTTACGCGCTTGTCTCAAGAATATTTCATTAAATTTAATGAATAATTATTAAATTTATAGGAATTTTTTTATACAGGATGGATCTAACGTTCCGGTCAAACTTTGTGATTTTATAAGAAATTTAATTCTGAATGAAAAGTTTCTGATAAACATGAGTAGAAAAATACTTTCTTAAAACGTTAGCGCCCCAAAAATATCTCATTTGAAAAATAATTTAATTCTATAGAACTTTTGTTTCGGTACTTTTTTGTTAAAAAACGCAACTTTTCCTGATATTTTTAACAATATGTAAAATAATTTCAGAATTTTTTGGGCGCTTTTTAAGGAAGCATTTTTCCACATGTTTATTGGAAACTTTTTGTTCAGAATTAAATTAAATTAAATTAAATCAAATTTCCTATAAAATCTCAAAATCTGGCCGGAACGTTTGGGTCCATCTGTATATTTAATTAATATAGATTTACACACATATACACATACGATCGCAAATTGCAAATACTCGGCCGATAGTTGTAAGGGACAATGCTGAGAAAGACGAAACGGGATCTATAAATCTTAATCGGAAGATTCTCTCACGCGACTTTGCGCAGCTGATCTCGGTCCAGCTGATCTCGGTCCAGGTTGCACAATAACTCGTTATTAAAGATTGGATTTTTCCAAAGTCTTCTTTGTGCAAAACGGCATATACGGGAAATTCGGAAAAGCATCACTGATACCTTGAACCGATATAAAGAGACCTAAAACGTATTGTGGCAAAGCTCGACGACGCAAGTCGAGAGAATTGTGTTTTTCAACCTGACCGAGAGGCAGCAGGTCCATTGTACGACTAGGTCAGGTAGCTCAGGTACACGCAATGCTGGAGCAAAGCTCGACGACTACTACTATCCACGTGAAACTTCCACCGTGGAGAAAAGACCGACAAGTAGAGAGAGAGAGAGAAGCCTCTTCCAAGTTTTTCCCTCGCCAAGAGTCTCCGTATTCAAGGTTGCAAGGACGAATGAAACGACGAGGAAAATACTTATAGCAGCGATCCAGTCGAAAAATAAAGAAATACGACGGAAATATCTATGCCAAATTACGGAATAGCCGTACGCGTCGATGAGATACAGACGGCAAGCAGATTTTATTTTCGGATTTTCACCCACGTGTAAATTCGCTCGCATCTCATACGCTGCATTAAATCGAAATGCGTCGTCCATTTTCGTACGGTGATCTGTCAATAAACTGCCGGCGCTCCGAATATCGCGGCATTATGGGTCATTACGGATGATGCTCGGGGAAGAAAAATCCTCTCGCTATTTTTATCCCCTTGATGATTTGAAGCAAGTGCAATCTCGATAAACCGAAACTGGGCGAAATTTGTTACGGTTTTCACATTATTTCCTGACGAACGTAAAGTTCGTCCGTGAACCCTCGGTAAAAGTTGAAGTAACCGTTCTTCAAATTACGATCGATAAGGAGCCGACGATACGTGGTTAAAGAAACGACTCCCTCGAGAATACGGAAATAAATGGACGCTGTATGTATATACGTAGTTCAGCGGCACGCGGCTTGCATATGTGCATCTTGTCCATGTATGAACGCGTAATGAAGCGTGCCGTACCTTAAAGGCGACGACTATTTTTGACGTTAGATGTACACACGGGTCGCGGTTGTTGCATCCGCCCCTTCATTCTTCTATTCCGAGGCTCTTCTTTTCACATAACGATAGTGTGGAAGAGAGAGTTCGCTTGCATTGCTATATCTCGAGAACATAAATCTCATACAGAAGACATATAGCTTGATCGAAAATGGATATAATATACACGCGACTTTTTTGCGGGACCTTTACTTTTATTTTATTGTGCAGTATCTGTAAGACTCAATGGCTCATGATAATTTAAATTGAAAATTTTTTCTCGGCAAGAATGTCGAGAGAGATCTTAATTTATGTAATTAAATTTTGAATTAAAATTCTATTATGGAGTAAAGGCTATTCAAATTAATTACGAGAGAAATATCAGAATTTATTTAATTAAATGTTGAAATATAAAAGCTTATTTAAGCAGAAATTATTTAAAGAATACGATCTTATGCTTTCAAAGCTTAATTCGCGAAAAAATTCCCCTCTTTGCTTATTATTTGGAAACTATCGATGCCTCGATATCTCTCTTTATTAAGGAAAAATCGACTTCAAATTCATCATCGAAATTATGTATCTTTCAAATAGAGATTTAAAAAAAACCGTTTTTTTTTAATAATAAAATAAAAATAGTTGAGAAGTACGTCTTTTTTTCATAAAAAAATAATGAAAAACAAGTTTCTTTTTCATTATTTTTTTAAATATTATTTTATTATATTTTTTAAATATTTTTATAATATTATTTTTCTTCATATTTTTCAACAATAATAAATAAAAAAACTAAAGTTCTTATATTATTTTTATTTTTTTTTTTTAGTAATTTTAATGGATTAATGAGATTTTTACATCAAATTGCATCAAACTCGACATGATTCGGATAATTTTCAATTAGATGCATAACAAACATTTTTAATAATTAAAAATAGTAATCGCATAACTATACAACTAATTAGAATGCGAGCTACATTTAAAACAATAATGGCTAATTCAAATCTATCATCTAAAAAATAATGAAAAATCAATTTATTTTAACCATTTTTTTATGAAATAAAAAAAGAAAAAAAAAGTTTTGTTTTTTTTCTATTTACATCTCTATCGGCAAGAGATACTTTATGTAATCCGAGCAGCAACACGCTCGACAGAGACGACTCAGAGCCGCGGTGGCCGGTAGTCGGCCGCCGTCTATTCCCAGTGCGTTGCAACACATAGTGCGATCCCGCCGCGTCGCTGTTATTCTTAACCCGTCCGGTAGGGCGAGGGGGCGGGATGAAAAAAAGGGCAAAAGAGCATGCCTATGACGTCAATTGGAAAAGGTTCCTGTCGTGCCACGGGGCGCGATTCCCTCTCTCTCTCTCTCTCTCTCTCTCTCTGTCTCTCGTCGCGAAAGCCAAAAGCCACGGGGCTTTTCTTCTCGCCCATCCCCCCTTTCGCGCCCTCCCCCCCCCCTTCATCATCCCTCTCGTAGACGTGCCGCTGCTCATCGCTCGTTAGAAGCGGCGAAAGTGCGTGGCGATGGCATCCGCGGGATTTGCGAGCGACGCAATTGGCCGCAGGTCAAACGCACCGGCTATTTGCAACACCCTAGTGGATTAATTTTAAGAGGGAACGACGATTTGGGAACTATACTGTTGTCGCACTTCCCGTTTTCTCTTTCTTGTTCTCGCTTTCGCGACGACGATTGAATGAAACGCCGTGTTTTTCAAAACGAGGCGATGCGATTAGTTTTCGAAAAGTTCGCTTATTCAAGGCTCGTTCGTCGCGAGATGAAAGTAACGAGGTAATCACTTTCCCTCTCTTCGTTCGGATCAAGTGCATTGAGATCGATGTCGGATCTGGCGTGAACCAGCCGCCAGACGAAACGTGAGCTTTTATTCTGCCTGCCTCGCGATTAATTATGCGAGCTTACTCGCTCGTCGTAATTAAAGCACGCGCACGTTTCCACGTGTATGGGTGAATGTCAGGGTCGACGTACGCGGGCGGGATCGATCGAGGGGGATGGAATAGAAAAAAGAAAAAAAAAAAACTTGAGAAGCGGAGGGCTTTTATCGTTCGTTATATCATGCCGCTCGAAACCCTCGCAATTATAGAAACCACCCTTCTGCGAATTCGATGGGGTCGCGAGACAGAGTTTCTGCTTGGTTGAGGAAAAGAAACAAATACGAAGGCAAGGATGATCAATGCCTTTTTCGCGGCGAGCATGAGACAGAAATTTTTTTCAACATCGCGATCTCGAGAATCGCATTTAAATTTTACGTACGAAATTTTGCTAGTAATATTTAATTTATTTAAATTATATTAGATATAAAATATTTTCTATACACGATATTAATTTTTTTTGCATGGGTATTTTAGAAATAAAGTCAACGTTTCTTCTGAAAAATAGATAACGATTAAATAATTTGTCATGCATATATATAGAATGTTTTTAAATAAGTGTGAAAAATTTTAGGAGATGATTCTTTGTATTGTAAATTAAGGGAGGGTTTTTTTATATAAATATATACTCTTGTATTTTTCCACCTTTCTTTCCTTTTTAACTTATCCAAAATTTGAAAAAAAAAAAAAAAATTAATTTTCTCCTTTGGAAGAATGTAACTCCTCAGGGAGGAATATAGGAGTATATGTTTACATGAAAGATTTCTTTTTCAACGAAGAAGCATCTCCTAAAATTGTTTCTACTTATTTAAAAGCACCTTGTATAAATTGTATCTCTCAAATAAGACTCAGAACGTTGTATCGATCTGCGTGCAAACGTGGGCCCACAATTTTTTTGCGATTTTTTTTTCGAAGAACGTCGAAAGGGAGGACGCGAAGCGTGGCACGCACAGATTCGAAACGTCATAACTCATCGAGTCAGCGGGGGTTGCAGGAACAAACAGTGGGAACAACCGCAATTGTCCACGTAGCAAGCGAGTGCTAATGACCACGGAATTAACCCCTTCGTCATTCAAGTACACGTTCATCCTCCCTTCGGAAATTCACGGTTCGCTGTTCTGAGACGTATTAGCCCTGTCCAGTGTATCCCTTTTCGCTCCCTTCTCAGCTTAACCCTTTGTATCGTGTCTTTGCAGCATCGCCAATGCTCCGTCAGTACTAATTGTGAGCAAAGACCGGAATTTTATAATTTTTGCGTCCAATTTTGGTAGGAACATCTCCTCGCGAGCCTAATTATTTGGAATTCCTTGGAAAAAGCCGTAAGAGTAAGACGGAAATTAATGAATGAATTTTCGGAATTCTTGCGCGAGCAATAATCGATATGAACGAGACTAAATTTAGAATGCGACGTGATCTCGTTTAAATTTAAGATCACTTAAAAAAACTCTTGGACACTGCACTTTCTATTCGCACCGCGTGTCGTAATTGCATCGACGATCCCTTGGCAAGCAACTGTTCCTTGACATAATTTCCTCCACGTGCGGATACATGAACAATGACAAATACTTTAATACGTTTCTTCGATCTTTTTTACGATTACGGTTCTGCAGATATTGAGCGTCACGCTTGTCGACTGTCCTAATTATACATTTCTTTTTATTTTGTATCTAAGATCGCGACATTTTATCTCGTATAACGTATAGAACGTTGGAACGGAACGATAATGATAATAATAATAATAATAATAATAATAATAATTTATTTGAGTCAAATGCCTCATTTCATCGCACGTATACGAGCATTACCGTTTGACATTTTAATTAATTACCAGTTGGCTGGTTGTAAGAGACACATACATTGCACGTTCTCTATCTTTCTCTGTCTCTCTTCAAGCGGCGATCGTGTACCGAGTGACTCGAAGAGAAATGTTTTTTTCCCAACCACCTGTTTGGCGAACCTGTCATATTGCGCGCATACATATGCAGAATATCTCTCGCCCGTAAATTGGATAACGAACATCTCTCGAAATTTCAAGGAACCAGGTTGTTTTCTCGTAAACTCTCGCAAACTTGGTAAAATTAACTTTGTAACTCGAAGGAACAAGGAAAGAGAATAGAATAGAGTTTCAAGAATTCGAGAGGAGAAATATATATTTCACGATTCGCGATCCGTTAATTTGTATCATGAAAGATTTATATCAGATCCATCGACAAACTAATACGAGTCTTTTGTCTGTTTCTTATTTTCCTTTTTTTTTTACGCAATGAAGCTTCGAGGTAAGAATCGTACATGAATTTGACGATGGCAATGAGAATTGGTGTCGCGCATAAAAATGACAAACAGGCAGTACAAGCAGCCTCCCTTAAGACGGTTGTGCGCCATTCTTCCCCCTCCATGGTGACGATGCCGACACGTGCCTGCCGTGCCGTTGTCGCGTGGCTCGTCGTCCCGTACTGAAAGAAACTCGGAACGATCACGAGAGCAACGAGGACGAGAGATCGCGACGGGAATCGCGCACGACGAGGAAAGTACGAGTGCGGGAGCGCGTTTACGAGAGAAGAGAAAAGAGGATAAGTCGCCACCTGCCACGAGACGAGCCGGCAGATGTTAGCGGGTCCGGCTTGACCGACGTTCTCGAATCGCCTCCTCCCGATCGCGAGGAGCTGCTGAACTGGTCGGAAAATAAACTCGGCCGTGTAAACAACATCGATATTCATGCGAGGAATGGAACTTTATTCCTATACGATTGCTCCGCCAAAGCAACACGATCAGTTGGAAATCTCTTATAGTTCCTAATAACTTGGAAGTACATCGATTTTTATTTAAAAATCTGATCGCGATCAATTTTGAGTAGCAATAAAGGAGAAATTCTCTCTTTTTTACGCTTATACTTGATTCGCGTTTCTTGTGCATTCACATCTAGAAGCATTCGGGCGTGTAGAAACTAAATAACTCTTCTGGAAGTCAAGCTGATCCTCGTACAGACGAGACAGCTCGGAAGCTTCTTGTTCCGACTCCCATCCGAAGAGAGAACTTCGGGGGATTACAGGAAGCGAGGGTTGTCGGGACGGTGCTGTTACCAAGTGAACGTATTAACGGCAGTGGTAGAAGGCTCGACAGATGTTGAGAATTTCGACCTCAAGAGCCAGGCCTCTGTCGGGCTACGAGTGAAAGAAGGAAGAAAGGGATGGGAGTGGCAAGGATGGCTGGGAGAGAAGGAAAGAAAGAGACGAGACGTTGGTGAGAAAATAATGGAGCATGGTGGCGCGTGGCAGCATGGGCACCATGGTGGGGATAAATATAGGGTGTAGGAGATACTTAAGATGATGATGATGGCGCAGGGAGATGCTGGGAGAGAGAGACAGACAGCGATCTCGGGCTCCGAAAAACTCGAAGGGCGTTGAACCTTTTTCTAGGTTTCCGATTACATCGCTTTCAAGGTACTCGGAATAGTTTCATCTCTTCTAGTTTGCGTTCTTTCACTTCTACGTGATCGAAATAATTGTAATATAAAAAATGTAATCAAAAAAAAAAAAGAAAAAAGATCACAAAGAAAAATTCTTAAAGGGATCATCGTCTATTTCGTCATGTCGGTAGCGAGTTGTTGGACGGAGAACGGGAGATATTGCGCCGAGATAAAAACCTGCTGCAACAAAATCGAAAGCGTATGGGCAACGATCGGCATTCTTCACCAGCTGACAACCTGGTGGCGCGTGCCGCTCACTCTTTTATGAGAAACGACTTTCGTCTCTTCGCATGCTTCGTTAACGAGACTATCATGATATTGAGACAGGTATCCTGAAGAAGTTTTTTGCCTCCTCCTTGCGATCCTTGCGCGAGATCCACGGGTATCGATTTACGTAGCGCATTACACGGTGTACGTAGGTACAATAAGATCCACGCTCAAGATAGAATCACACTATCTATTGACTGACCGCTGACTGCCCCGCGGACAATGCGTCAATTTGTCTCAAACTCGTAAACGACCAGACGATCAATCGGACAATCGGGACAATCGGATCCTAACGATTCCGACCATTGCCCCCAAATCACGCGGTGAGATATTTATAACTTTAATCGGAATTTATATATTATTTATATAATACACATCTAATATATTAAAAAAAAAAATACTAATTAAATACTTGTTTCTCATCGAAGAATAAATCGGCAAATTAGAAAGTACGGAGAGATATTTTCAAAGGACGGGGTGTCTGGCTCAGAAAGAGTGACAGCTTCTTCCGCAGACCAAATGGACTTAATGTTAGCTCTAGTTCCGGTTCCACTTTTCCGCCAGTCGCGCGCAGCGAAAGAAGAAGGCGCACGGGGGCAATATAAAGTGGGTGGATGATGTGAATAGGATATGTTGTGAGCGGTTCGGCTGAGTATTGTTAATCGAACAATGGCGTCTGGCTTGTACGTCGCTGAGGGTACCCCAGGAGGCAGCTGACATTCTCTGACCGCGACGAAGAAGCATTAGCTCCGTCCGCGGTAAGGGGCGAGTAATAAATTTTTATCGATGCGATATCAAGATAAATCGTACAAAAAAGAATATCTCAAGAATGTAGAATTCGAAAAGTCCTTTACAAAAAAAATTCACGTTTACTATAACTCATTGACGAAAGATTTAAAAAATTTTTATACAAAAAATAAAAGGATATTTTTATAGTTTTATATAAAAAAAAATAAAAGAAAAAAAGAGAGGCAAGAAAGCAGACATTTTTATAATTTTAAAAAATTTCTGAAATACGCAGATAAAAATCATTGCATTATGCAAATGTAAAAAAAAAATATTGGAAACCATGTTTGTATATAATTTAAATAAACTTCTTGTTCAACGTCATAAGATTATTCGAAGGTTTAGATGGGTTTTGCATACAGATTATATAAATGATTATAATTATGTATTTTATATCTTATTAATCGGATATTCTCTTAATTTATTAATTATATATCCAGTAAAACAGCTGTAAAGCTGCTGTCAGTTTTGTGACCATAATGATGCTCTGTTCATGGGCAGCGAGACTTCTCATTCTTTTATAATATCGTCTACATAATTACGTACGCAAACAGCCAGTGGCTGGCCTTCGGATTGAAGATGTTTCTTCGAGGATCTCTCGAGTTCCTCTATTATAATGTTCTATCGCGTGCCTAACGATCCGGAACCTGATGCGTCTTTTTGCTTTTTTCTTAGCACGATGAAAAGTCAATTGTTTGCATTTGTATTGTCTTGAGATAATTTTATAAATTTCTCTCTCGTCGAGTTTTATTTATCGCACAACTTACTACGTCACAGGATCGCTTTATCCATTGCTAATTCGTCTTCTTGCGCGCAGCTGTATCGCTTTTGCATGAGCAGCGTGCAATGAACGCGTCGGAATCTATTGAAAGCACCTTCAGCGGACAATTTTAGGCATCTGGGGCTATCTCGATTCTATTCGCGCGTCCTGCTACCTACAATTGACACCTGGTAAACATATGCCGAATCCCGCTTTTCATTTTCAATCGCTCCGACACGCGATTTTCTTTTATCGATTTTGCATTTCACGGCGCGCAAGGGACTGTTTGTCTCTCGGAATTATATACGCGGGAAAATAACATTCTTTATCGTCTATATTTATGCAAAAGATTTAAAATAATAGATAAATAAATTAAATAAATATAGATAATGCAGATAAATTTGTAAAAAAAATTATTATTTTGCTATAATTTAAATAAATATCGTCATATCGCTCTCTCTATTCAAGATTGACAAATACATATTGAATTATTAATTTTTGAATTATATGTAGTTTTGTAAAAAATACTTTATTTAGGAAGTTAAATATAATTTATAGTAATGACAAATTTATTTTAATTGCCAAGCAATTATTTACAAAAAACACACGCTATATTTTCGCGGCGAATATTCAAAATATCAAAATGATACTACAATTAAAATATCCTGCTAAATTTATTAATTTCTCGATGGACATGCGAATAATGAAAATTTCTACGCGCAACAGGCAAAAGGCCTGGTCGGAGGGTTAAAAGGCGGGGAACATCTGGCGCCAGAATGGCTCCCCGTTTGATGAACTATATCGGAATGTCGAAGGGGAGGAAAGAGGGGTACGAATATATTTGAATAAACCAAAGGTGGTACATACGCTATGCAGCGTGCGTTCCCTTTTCAATTCCACAGTCAACCCTGCAATCCAATAAAACCAGCTGAGCGCTTCTTTTCAACACGCTGCGAGTTTCCATGGATTCACCGTTTAATACTTTTGATTATGTAACGTGAATACGTTATCAAGAATTTATTAAGGGGGCATACCAGTTTGAATCTTCGAAAAATGAGTACATTTTCTAGATATTTTCGCAGCGCAACGATTTGATAAAAACTTTTTTTTTTATGATATTAATACAATATTATTAAATACTTAAATTAAAATTTTTAGCTCTACAATTTTTTTTTTTTTTGACTGCGAATATTTGCAAATTTATATTTTCATACACAGTACATAAGTACAGTGAATAAGTTTATATTTGAAATAAGAAATACAAGTTTTTTTTATTAATAGTCTGCTATCCAAGCGTTTTTTTTTTAATTTAAAAAAATAAGAAAATGTTGAGAAAAAGCTTTCTTTAAAAAAAATCATCTTTTTTCTTGTTTATAACAAAAATGGAGTATTGAATTTAAAAAAGGCTTCGTTAACAGATGTAGAATCTTATTAGGAACTCGCATGGACACTGTGTGTGAAAATATAAATCTGCAAATATTCGCAGTTCTAAAAAAAAATTTTTTTAAGCTGAAAATTTTTATTTGAACACTTAATATTATTATATATAATATCGTAAAAAAAAGAATAAAAAGTTCTTATCAAGTCGTTATGCTGCTATCTAGAAAATATAAAAGAGCGAGAAGACATCTGTACAGAAATCTCTTCTGCGAAAATCGCCGACACATACGGAATTCATTTATTCTCATTACAATAGAGAGAAATTTTAAGCGCGAAGTTAAATTCAGTTCTGCTCTTTCGCTAGGCAAGAGTTACTATAACTTTTGGATCGCGTTAAAGTTTCTACCGCGCGTGTCGCCTCGCCGGGATTTAATGTCTACGATCCCGCGCACGACGCGACGATTTTGCTTCGTGAATACGCAATGAGAGATGTTCTTTCTTACGGAATGAAGAGGATTCGAGGAGAGACGGACGAAATACTCGACGTGACTCAACCGCGCTCTTTGTGCGATCCTGAGGTAATGAACTTTGTTTAAACGACCGCTTGATAAACTCCGCACGAACGCTCGCATAGCACGTGCCGACTCCTCATGCTCGTCCGCGCTTTTCCCTCGTGATATACACGCTATGACTGAATCAATGATCTAGAATTCCTATGCGTTTTCAATTTAACGACAATTTAATCTCGTGACATTGACATTTTTTGTCTGATTAAAAATTGCAAGCTTCGGTTTATAATTAAATAACAGGAATAATTATATTTTCTCCATTTAATTTTGTATTATTTTAAAAATTTACAAGGCTTAATATATTTATGTTACATTATGTAACTTACATATAGATTTAGCGACAATAATAATGAATCATGGGATCGACAAAAATTCTCCACACTTTTATTGTGATATGAAAATAAAGAAAATAGTGCAAGAAAACAAAAATAGAATTGCAAGCCTTTTTCTCAATTAAATATCGTTAAAATTAATATCGTAAAAATTCGTTAAAATTAAATAATACTGTTCCTTGTCAATTCAGCGTTTTATCCATACGAAAAAAATAAATAACAGCTCTCTCTTCAAGCTCAAACTAAGGCGTAAGATGATCGCCTTTTTACACGCATAAATTCCATCATACAATGCAATCAAACGCCTGCTTGCTATTTAGCGGTCTGTAAACAGAGCCTGCAACGAGATCGCTATCCTATATCGGATGGACGATAACTGGATAGCATAAACATTCCCGTTTCAGCGTTAATCGCTTTCTTAATCACCTGTCGGATTCGTCCGCGGACTCAATTCCCATTAAGGTATGGTCGGTTTCGGCACGAATTCCCGAATCGTAGAAAAAAAAGAAAACCAATGAGTTCCAGTATCTCCAAATTATCAAATATTATACGCGGTATATGGCCTTCGCGACTATTGTAAACAATAGCGTGTTAATGTTTACATCGCGGCCTTGGTATCATTTAGCAGGGAGACGAGCAACTTGAACGAGCACGTAGTTTATTTACACTTAATTTATCAAGAAAATGACAAGGAATAAAAATTATAAATAAATCATATTTTAAGGATTCTTACAAGAGATTATAATAGCTTCTCTGACGACACATGTGTTTGAATATCTCAGGTTTTCAATTTTTTCGATCGAGCTTACATTAGTACGTGATGTCAGTACATTATTAATAACAGATGTAATGTAGATGTAACGTCACCTGTGGACAATTATAATTCATAAATATGATGAAATTATCCGTGAAATATTTCTTCGATAATTTAAAGAATTTTAAGAAGAATTTTCGATAATTTGCAGAAATCATGAATAATTAATGTTGTCAAAATTTTTATCCAAACTTCTTGCTTGTAAACAAACAAAATGTGCTACTCTAACTACGCGTCTTTAGACGAGATCTTCTCCCGAAGGACATCGAAGTATGGAAAAAAAGAAACGGCTCTCCATCTTGCACGAAGAAAGCGAATTCTCGATGTCGCCGTCGCTTATCTTCGGCGACGATCTGCACCGAGCGTGCAATTAATTGCGCGAAGGAATCTCCTTCTCTTTTTCCTTTTCGTTACGTACAAGGAAACTCAAGCGGGGCAATTCTGTCAATGGAATTGAGGCCGGTGCAAGGTGCATCGCGGTCCTCCTCCCGCCGTCCCCCCTTCTCCCCCTCCCCCCTCCTCCTCCTTCTCGTCGTCCCATGTGCGTGCTTCCTCGTAAAATGTAATGTACACGCACACGCGCGTGGTGCGCGACGGTCAAATACTATTGGACGACGGGCACGCGCACGCACCTGCCACGCATCCTTTTTGACGCAGCCTTTGTCGAGCCGCTTCTCGAAGGAGCATACTTTTGCCACGGGAAGAAAGTTCTACCGCGCCACGCGAAATAGCCGAGAGGGATTAAAGAGTGGTGGAAACGCGATCCAGGGCGATTAAGAGTTTATTTATAATTGAGGAAGCAATGAATGTTTGGAAAAATGTGTGGCGTGGAATCGAGAAAAGAGCGCTTTATTAATTAGAAAGTTTTATGTGTGAAAGCTTGTACATATTGTATGGTCAGTGAACACGAGGGAATAAGAATAACGGTAATAATGTTAATTTTTTTTTTTTAATAATGACCGTGATAATAACGTTAATTTTTGATAATTGATAATTATTGATAATTAATCGTTGCGTGATAATTATGCGCAATGATTATAAAAATTATTTACGTATGAATAAAGAAAATAGCGGTTCACAGTTAAATGTCTAGAAAGTTTTGTTTTGATAGGAAACTCAGCTGAGCTGGAGGAGTGATTTCTCGGGTCTTTTTACCTGCTTCGGTGATTTAAAGTCGAGGACAGATATTGCATCGTGCCCTGAAAAATATTCCGTCATCTTTGCAGGTATAAAAAAAGCCGCCGTTTAAAAGGGATGCGTATCGTATGTCTTATCGTCTTACGAAACTTAATATCGAGAAATTTAATTAATATTTTTTCATACATTGGCATTCCGCACGATTTCAATATTTCTTAATCATAAATATCGATTCCCCGCCTATTTGATCATCTATTTTAGGTAATATGACGAATCACGATGAATTTCTCGAAAAAAGGAAGAAAGAAAAAGAAATGCGTGAAAAAAGAAATTTTATTTTTCGTCTTGCTTTGCTTCCAAATTATTTTATATAATAATGTAATTTTTCACGCACGTGCCAAGGTTTCTGAAGACGATTTTTGAATAATAGCTCGACGAATGCAACTACCTGCATCCATCTGCGTTTCTAGCAAAGACCAATCTTGTTCTTGCGTCTTCACGCCCTGTGATTTTTGGTAGAAGTCCGTAGATAAAAGATTTTCGACTATACGAAGCGATTTAAAAAGCTATTATTGAATGGACGATTTGTTGGTCCACCAGCGACTACCAAGTTTTTTTCGTTCTTCTTTAAGAATGACAAAAGCCGAGAGGCGACCAGCTGTGCGAGAAGAAAATTGATGCAACCTAACGTCAGGCGGGCGCACCTGACACATCGAAAGTTCTGCGCATTTTTAATTAGAACTGTCTGTTTAATAATTTGAAAATAATCATCGATTAAACTTACAAATATACGGGACAGAGTTAAAATAAAATTAGGCTTTCTCGCACAAAGATCGATTCTGAGCTTCTAAAGATTTTTTTACGAGCACCTGTTCATCGTCCCAGCATTTTTTCAAGGTGGGAAGTCCGTCTTCATCTTTTAAGATCTCGAACATCTGCTTTGCGTAACTACGCCAGAACGCGCATAGTGAATGAAATCCACCTTCTGTGATCGGCGTTCAAAAAAATTATTTCCCAAAAAGAATTCGGAATTCTAATTCGTCCCTTCATTTCCTGTCCCTTTAACACACCTAAATGAGATTCGCTTGACACACATGGAACGAAAATCAGCGATAAGGAGAACTTCCTTATTTACATTAATATACGACTTGAAAAAAAAAAAAAAAATGTTGCTCGTGTCTTAATCGATGGCGCGTGAAAAAAAAAAACAGTTAAACTTTCTTCGTTGTTGGCGGCGCGCGTGCCAGGTGCAATGGATCAGTAGTCGCTCAACAACAACGAAGCTACATATGCCGTTCACTTGTGGCGTAACTATTGCGGGGCACGTGCTTGCTTTTCCGTGCGGTTATTGGAATGTTACATTTTATTAGCAGACGTTATATACCGATAATCACGCGATCTGCGCTCGAACTTCCTGGCGGACGGCATGGCCATGTTACTCCTTTCGACGATGTTTCCTGAATACCGTTTAGCCTGAATGAATTGCCTCGAACATGATCATCTGAATTATTCACGGGAAACGAGACAAAGCTCAAGTGAATTTTGATTATTTATATATATATATATATATATATATATATATATATATATATATATATCCGTTACCTTCAAATATCGCGATACCTATAGTACATCTTTGCAAAGTAAATGATATTAAAAATTTTAAATTTTTATGAAGAGTTATTATTGAAATAAAATCCTCCTTTTTTGTACATAAAAGAATCATCTTTGGAAGAGCGACATAATTTTCTACAATTCTTTGCTTTTGAACTAGAGATATTTGTAATGCACTTTCTCTTTGACTTAGAATTTGGACGACTGGAAAAAAAATTCGTGCTTGTCAAATGGAAAGTGTTATTAAAATATCGATAAGTAGGCAAGATTAGAAACAGATTAGAGAAACAGATAAAAAAATCATTACGCTGGACGTTCTGTAGATTACTTTTGAGTCAGCCTATCCTTTGGTCTATATAATGGACGGCGATAAGCGGTTTATTTGAACAACGAGATAATAGTCTCCTTTGTCGCTACCAAAAAGCCGATTACGCCTTACGTGATTGTTCCTTAATAGTCGTCCGTATCTCTCGCGCGCTTTTCTCGCGCCTTACTTAATCCCATTTGCGAAAGCCTTTTAAACTCGCTCGACAAACCGTCCCTCGTACATTTTCGTATGTTAGTGTTTTCGGGCTGCTCTTCTTGCGTCGCCGCTCTATCTCTGCGTGTTTATTTAGCATCGCCTTATTTATGCGCTGTATGTGTTCCTAAATCTTTAGTCTCGAGCCGCCCTTATCAGCAACGTCTCATGCGCAACATAACAGTCCTCGTTTCACGACGCACTTCGAATTTGAATTCGCCGATTCGGTCGGTTCATTCATTCGAATTTTATCAGCGAATGACCGATAAAGTCGTGACCCGCATGAAGGAGAAAAAAGAGTCTCTCTCCTTCCTCATGTATTGACGCTAGAGAGTATTACATAGCGTCGGGAGTTTCCTGGCATCACCGGACAGGTGCACTTAGGTATTGTCCGTGGCAATGAGAGACCGGGCATTTCGTCGTCTCGAATGATATGGTGACAGCTGAAGGATCATTACGCGACACACAGAGGATAACGCCCGTATGCAGCTGCCGGCACATGTGTTTAATTGTACCGCGAATAAAATTAAAACGCCGTTTCTAGAGATTGCTTGCGTTTCGCAGAGATATCTACGCGTGTCTTGAAAACAATCGGTATTTAATCTCAATCGCTAATATATGATATATAATTTATTTTCATACAAGAATAATAATTTAAGTATTAAATTTATCTTCGCAACACAAATTGATTTTTGCGAAAAAATAATTTTCATTATTATATATATATATACAGGATGGACTCAAACGCCCGGTCAGATTTTGAGATTTTAGAAAATTTAATTCTGAATAAAAAATTTCCTATATATATGGATTGAAAAATGCTATAATAAAATATATAATAACCTTTAATAAGTTGTCTTATCGATAGAATTAATGATATAAATAAGATGCAAGTTACTTATATAAGGCAATTATTCTTACTTTCCTAACAACATTTTCAATGATATTAAGTACAAGATACTTTCTTTATAATATCACGTACACGTGTACTACACCGACAAATTGAGTGATAATAGGATGATTGTGGTACAATGAGGTCAACTTGATCTAGAGACCCGTGTCTTCAGTGCCGTACCTCTTAAAGCGCACAGCATGTCAAAGCACACATTGTGCTTTAATATCTGTAATATTGTCGCATGTGTATGCGTTATAAAAGCGAAGAGAAAAAAAGAATGTACGTCAAAATATATAAATATTTAATAGGCGTAATTTTTTTTTTACGCCTATTTAATTTCAGCATCGTGCAATAATCACTTTTCTCGTTTCGTGGATTGTAATATTAATTTCTAAATTTAATATTATATTCTCTAAAACACGTTTGCGCCTTCTTCCATTATTTTAAAACTTGAATGAGAGCTCGCGTAGCTTCTTCTCCGGGAACGTAACTTTCGAAAGACACGCAGAATTATGAATGGGACCGTAACATTGCCAAGAAGACTGCACTATACTTTTTACGAGAGATTGTGCATAATAGTGCCCAAACTTATCGTACTCGAACGGATTGCTCTTCAGACGCATTGCCGGTTCGACGCGAGAGTCAATTCTACCTAAGTGTTGCCAAGCGTATCTCCGCTTCCTCGCTCGAAGCAACGAGGAGATTCCAGGCCTCCTTGCCGACCATTGTGCCTCATTATTTGACACCAAGCTAGCTAAAAGGGAATGCGAGAGATCGCGAAGTCTCAGAATCTCGTTACGTCAAATTCATTCATTATAATTTATTCGATAATTCCCGATAAAATTCGCGTGTCGTCTTTTCATTGCGAAACAGCTTCAAATAATAATTATACGGTGACGAATTCATCGCAACTCACTCGACGAAGTAGAGAAAGACAGAGAGAAAGATCGCGAAAGATATATATATTTACGTTGGAAATATGAGATTGGTCGATCGAAATATTGCGGTCGCGGGATCAGCTGCGACGCGGAGAAAATCGAGAGCCACGGGGGAGGTTAGCAACCGTTGGAGGATCCATCTCCCTTCTTCGGGGATGCCGTGTATGATATATATATATATATATATATATATATATATATATATATATATATATATATATGTATATAGTAATCCGAGCCGACAATACACTTCTAAAATCTCCCCTCCCTCTACCTCCTCTCTACTCCCTCCCCCTCCCCTCCGCCGCTCCCTCCGCCTTCTATATTTTCACGAGGGCGAGGGAGAGCGACGCGGCGCACGCGCCGGTCTCTCCGACTTCCTGCCATCCGCCTTGCTTCCGCTATTTCACATTACGTTATATACATACGGGTCGCCGCGCCGCCCCTGCCGCTGACATCCTCGCCGCTGGGAATCCCTATAAGGAAACGCATCTGCGCCGCGATCCGAGCGATTTCGCCGCCGTTGCTTGCACGTTGAGGGGCACGTCGCGCGAATGTCGAGACGACGTGGCAGACAGATGCCGGACCGAGCAACCCCTTATATTCTGCGAAAAGACACTCGGGCCCCTTGCAGCGAGTTCGCTGTCATTCGATTGTTTACTGAAAATGGGTGATCGGGAAATTAAGGATTTTTTTGGCTGTGCAAAATTATCGAAATTAAAAAAAAAATTTATTTCTCATTTATTTCTATTTTAGATTATTTAGTAAATTAAATAAATAAATTTGGATTTAAGAAAGAATTAAAGTATCACAAAAGATTATAATATGATTTTTAATGTCTTCGTAAAAGAAAATAGATTTAAATTTTAAATATTTTTTGCTATACGACATTTTTCGCTTTACGACATTTTTTTTGGTCGTGAATACTCCCTGAAATTAACAGCAAGAAATAAAAAAACGAGGAATTTACAGGAAGATTTTGGATTATTATAAGCATTTTATTACGATTTTTAGTAAATAATTTTTGAATGAATGAATCAAGTTTTGTATTTATCAGAGTTCTATTCTAATACATGTGAAAATTTTTATTCTACTGGAAATATATATTTTTTTCTTGTCAAGTTTGTCGAGAAAAATTAATACTTTAAATTTAATTAATTTCCAAATCGTTAAAGAAAATTGTGCTCAGGTTTTGCACAGATACTCAAAAGAAATAGTAGAATAATCTATGAAATTTTCATGCTCTTGTCAATGTTTTGACATATGACATACACATCCTTATAAATGCAATTGCGAGAAGAGACGCACAAAACTAATTATTTTCTCTCTTTTAGAAGAACTTTTTTATCTCGTATAAAATGAGAGAATAAATTTCGCAGATATTATGAATCAAACTTTCATACTGAATTCAAGCACTTTTGCGAGAACGTCGAGTAAATTATATGTTACGTATTTCTTCGAGCGTTCTCCAAAACGTATCGCCGGTCGGATTTTAAGTTCCGTGAACGTGGCGAGTGAGCTACCGAGGCGTGTCTCCGTTTCCTCGAGGCTGTGGCCGGATTTGCGAGGTCTTACATGTACCCCCGCGAAATCGGGAATAAAGGGTAAACGAGACGTTACATTAACATTCACTTGTCGACGTCGAAAAATTCTTAACGCAAAAGATATTATAACTTTATTATATTTTGTTTTATATAAGAAATGTTAAATCAAATATACAGAGATGCAAAATTGTGTTCGTTTGCTTATTTAATTTTATAATCACTTGTGCATATATATATATATATATATATATATATATATATATATCATCATAAAATTTAAATTCATTTATATATTAAATGTACGATATATTGACAATATATATACAGGGTATAGTTAATGAAACTTCTGATAGAAAATTGAGTATGGAACAAAACAGTTTCGATAAATATAGATCCGGAAACGCTTCGTTAAAAAGTATAGCTTTGAAAAATCATGTTTTTTTTAAAAATAACTTCAAAATCATTCATTTGAAAATAAATCTGATGAGTTTTAATTAAATAACAAATTAAATTACACCAATTCCATTTAATTCTGATAAGGCGTTCCAAGGAAAATAAAGAAAAATCAAACAACGAAAATAACAGAAACTTGAAAAAAACATATTTCTTCGTGTTTATTATGTTCGTAGTGTAAACATAAAAATATTCTTATTAAATTTTGATCATAACAAATTACTTACAGAGAATTTATTAGCTACTTTTGAACGAAACTATTCCCCGGACCTATGTTTATAAAAATTTTTTTTGTTTCAAATTCAATTTTCTATAAGAAGCTTCATCTCATCAGTTTATCCTGAAGCTTTTCATTAGTCTGACTTGGAACACTCTGCATATTGATTTTTTATGCGAACGACGGGAGATATCTTTCAAACTATTTTTCTTTTTTATAATATTGCTCTCAGCTCTGCTTTTCACATCCTGAAATTCACGCGTCTATGCGTGCGCGGTCAACGAGATGCATTATCATCATCGCATACACCGACGTGCAAAGAGAACGCGTGCATATAAATAACCGCATACGGGCCATCCAGTGCGTACGCGTGTACTGAGTCGTTCACGTGCAGAGAACAATATCCACGCTTTTCACATGGCGTGCCCACGTATAGCGGGGGATATAATGAGATACGAGTGTGGAATTAATTGAAGGAGCGTCGTAAAAAGTTCTTTCTGGGCGTCTCATAATTATTTTCTCCTACTGCGTCGTAATTAGATGTTTAATCGTTCGACACTTACGAATTAGCCGAATGATAGATTTCGTATAAATATGAAACATTTTGTATCTATCGAAACGGATAATCGCAGATACTAACCAAGGTCACATACATACATTATCTTATTTTTATTATATTTGATTATATTTTTATTAAATTTTATTAACTCCAAATTGTCTCCACATGTTTAAATATATTTATGCAATATATTTATATATATATATATATATTATCTTATTTTTACATATTACATTTTATTATTACATTTAAGTAAAATTATCTCCATGCGTTTTAAACAATGTTTTCGAAACTTAAGACGGCTTTAAGTCTTTTCGAATCGATTGTTCGTTTGATGAATGAATCCGAGACGAACAAACGGCGCCCGTTACTACGCGTGTAATCGCAATAGGTACGCCGTTGTCGACCGAAAAGGATGTGCGAGAAAGGAAGCGGCAGCCACGGTGCCGTGGGCATATTTCCCATCTTACGAAAGAGAAAGAGAGAGGATGCGTGGCTTATTCTCTCTCTTCTTATTCCTACTCCCGCACGAATATAATATCACGCGGATGCAAGAGTGAATAAAATGTCCGCGTGACACGCGCACGCGCGCCGAAGCAGCGGAGAATCGTGCGTGGAAAGCGCGCGGCGTGACAAGCCCTCTTTTCGCCGAGGTAATCGCGTACCTCGCGTAGGTGCCGTATTAGGTACGTCTGGTCTGTTTGATCTGAACTCTTATGCGCGCCCGCCTATTTACTCTCGACGCTAGATACCGCGCCGAGCACGTATTTCATGTCCCGCAAAGTATAAAGAAGGAGAATCCCATTGATTTCCACTTGACGTCCCGTGGCGTTTGACGTTTCTTCTCGTTATCATCGCGAGAACAATGAATGATGCTGATAAAGCGGCGTTACTGTGTTACTGTTCAGACTATTGTCTTATTCTATGCAGGTAATTTTCTTCCTGCGACTTTTCCCTCTCTCTCTCTCTCTCTCTCTCTCTCTCTCTTGCTTAATATTTTTGCACGCATTTATTTTACGAGCACGCGTAAAATATCGATCGGTTTACGAAATTTTTTTTTCCCATAAATAATGACGAAGAAAAACAATAAGTGGCGATAGTTGTTATCTGATCTCTTATAACGGCCATTGCGCTTGTACTTTGCAAGGGTGCATAATATATCGTGCGCACCTTGCGCTGATACCGCAACCTGTTGGTTCTTCCACGCGAAATTCGAGTTACCGATGATGGGGTCGCGCAGAATACAAGTCATTTAACGGCACAAAGCGAAATGGGGCGAGAAGTATGAACGAGGTCATCGATATGAAGGGTTACGCTTTCCTCGCACTTTATACCTATATTTAGCTGCGTCATAATTATTATTTTCCCTTTATAGCTCCTTCTTATCAGAATCAGAATCAACAATTAACTCAATTTTATGTCACTTAATTAATTATTAATTTTTTTATCGTCCGCGGGATATCAGGGGGATAAGAAATAAAAACTATCGAGATTCTCGCGAGTATACATTCTTGTATCGATCGTCGGGACTTCGATTTCACCTCGTCAACTCGATACAGATCCAATTGCCTCCGGCCATAACGACGTTTCTTTTCGCGCGTAAGTCGATTCGGTGTCTTCTTCGCGCGAATTGAATTTCGTCCTGCAGGAGAAAATACAGTGACGCAACGGTCTCTCTAAGGACCTGCCGTACATTCTCTGCTGTAACGTCGTTAACTTGGTCGCTGTTAAAAAAATATTTTCTTTATATTATCGTATTAATATAAATCGTTTCTACGTCATCCCTAAAGGAGCCCGTATGGAAATCAAACGAGACGCCAGGCACGCAATTTTGAACGAGTTTAAAGTACAATGGAATATATGGGTACCTGTATAAAATTTTCTTTCGCCACGAATATCATTTTGCCCCTTTTTTTTTATTACATAATTTGTAGTTCGCGACGGTTTGTACCGTCATGGGATAAGAGACGCATCTCGAGTCTCATGGAAATACGATCTTTCTCTGGATATGCTCCGAGACCAAATGATTATTGCGGCGATCTCTCTTTCATTGACTTGCTACTGTTATTTACTTCTGTAAACAATTATAAAGATAATTAAAAAAAGTATTTTTAATAATATTTTAAAAATAATCTAAGATAAATATCATTAGCAAAATTAAAACACGACAATGCAGTTTCACTAGTTTAAGTTTCTGATCAGATGACTCGCTCTTAAAATGCATTTTTAATTGCCATATAATTAGTTTCTTTTGCTCATTAACTTCGACCGACGGGACAGAATTGTGTAAAATTACGAGGAAAAGAATCGTATGCGAACCCGATCCTGAAGGTCGGAGAAATTAACGGGGAGATGAGTCCAAGTTTCTCTCGTCCAATCGACGATAACCTCGTATATATCTTAACCCCAGGCGACCGATGTGTGTGCTGGTCTGGCGCGACGGGGTGGCCGGGTGCATCGCGGCCAGGTAAAAGGGGCAGCTGTCCACCAGGTGCCAGCTCACCCCTCCATGTGTGTTTCCACCACCTTGAGATCGGCGTGGGGATCGGCGCGTTATCATTGGACGGCGGCTCGCGCGCGTTGCGGCAATACTATCGCGCACCGCGACGGAAAACAGTCAGTCGTCCCAGGGCGCTCGACGGGAGATGCAAGGCGAGTCGCGATTCACGCGCCACTCTCGTCGCCGTGACACGCGGTCCTCCACGACGCAGTCTCTCCTCTCTATCTTGTCGGATTTAAAGGTTAATATATACAGTGATCCGGACAACAAACCGTTCAGACGTTAATCTCGAAGAGGACGAGAGGGGAATCAATCAAGTCACGTTTAATTTCTGACGTCTCGTTTATCCTGTCGTTCTCCTGTCATCGGGGAATCTCCCCGCGCTCTGAAACCTTACGTAGCTTTTTTCACGATAGTCGAGCACAGTGGTGTGAAGGAAACGGAAGGAATAATTTCGTCTTCACGATCAGTGTACGAAAGTGCGATCGTCAGTGAGTCACGTCATACTTTAACTTCATCGCCCTCCTGTTTCTCTCTCTCTCTCTCTCTCTCTCTCTCTGTCTCTTTCTCTTTCTGACACTCCATCTCTCCATACACCTCGCCGCGGATTTCTCGCGCCTGACTCTCTCGGGCAGCAGCACGACCACATTTATGGGGGTGTCCGGAGAGTGCGTGGTCAAGGGCAGCAAAAGCAGCCACCCCTGTCACTGCTGCAGCCACGTCGGCAGTTCCGGCGCGAGCGTGCAACAAACCAGCGGCGAGCCGTACCATCAACATCATCATCAGCACCACCATCATCACCATCATCATCACCATCACGGCAAGCACGCACCGGGGAGCGCGTCGCCGCAGCACAACAACAGCGGCGACAACAACATCCTGGCACCTTTGCGCAGCAAGATGAAAGTGCTCAAGAAGCTCAAGCGCAAGATGGGTCTAGGTGAGCCACACCTCCATCTCTTCCCTCATTGTCTTTGATCTTGTTTTCCAGTCATCGCACAGCTGACCATGCGATCGATCGATCGATCGATCACAGGCGATGTCACGCGAATCTCGTCCCATTTTATCGGTCAATGACATTCGGGAAGATCTCCTTTGACATTGACAGAACAGGAAATATATTGTGCCAGTTGCACATGGATATTAATTTTGATATTTTTGTATTTTACATATCTTTCGCTCTTTTTAATTTTGAGACTTTATTTGAGAAAATATTGATTTCCACAAGTCCATCGAATGTGGAATGTTAATATACTAGTACAATACATCACCCTGTATATCGCGCAAACCCTCGCCAAAGTGATCTACATTCAAATCGATGTTGTAAAATTGAATTTATCGATCGCTCCGATGAATATTGTGGAGCAACGAACTCTCATCATCGAGGAACGAATCTATAAACTCTAGAACGAGCGAGAAACAATTTTGGCTTTTATTTCCTGCGGTCCATCGGCGGTTTATCGCACCACAAGTCCAATAATTGACGACGCATCCACTATCTTTAACTTTTCGCTATATTTCGAAAAAAAGTTGAACTATCAATTTTCTAGCAATATTTTAAAAATACTCGTAGAGCGAGTAGTTCTCAATAGAATTTTTTTCCCATATCCGTTTGAATTAAATTAAATTGAAATTTGCAAAATTAAATAAAAATTTTGCAAAAAAAAATATGTCATATATGCGATAGGAAACTGTTCATCTCGATAAGCAGATTAAAATATTTTTTACGAAAGAAAAAAATATTTCTGATAAAAAAAATGATATAAATATCACTTCCCATGGGGATAATCATAAATCTATAATCTGGGATCGATACATGCGATGCGACAGAAATGGGTTGAAAAGCACTGGCTTCACAAAGGAGCGTCATTTCCTCCCGGCTGTCCCGATTTCAGAGTCGTATATTATCGCGCTCATTTCCATTGCCATTTGGTAAAAGCTCATTTCGCGGGGAACCTGGTCTATGTATCGCTGACCGACTTTTCCTTCAATGGTTAATCCGTTGGCTTTCGCGAGGCAGTCGGGAACAAGAGGATATCGTTTCTCATTGGCCTGCTCCTCCTGGCCGCCTCCTCGCGGCATTTTCATCGGATATCCTTCGATGATCCTCTCTTCTGCGAATCCTGGCATTGTCGACGACAATGTCCTCGCAAAGTAAGTGGAAAGTCCCCCTCAGCCTTTTTGCTTGCGAGATTTTTATCCTTGATATCCATCTTTCGCGAATTCTTATCACGATGAGTTTCGCGAAGAGAAAGCCGTGGAAAATATTTCGCCGTGGAAAATATTTCCGATAAAAGTTTATGAAAAAAAAAAAATTAAGCGAAACGATATACATAATTATATACAGTCTAATATTAATACATGATTATATAATATATAATATTAATATATTTTGGAGAAGCATGCGTGATATTTTTCTACGCAATATGATTCTACGAAGAGGTTTTTCGTTTAAATTTATGTTCTCATTGATCTACATTCCACTGTAATCTGATGACCGAGTTCCTTAAGGGCTATTTCCCAATGGTCGTATAAACGAGAAGATTTCTAGCATTCAGTTCTTTACTAGAAGACAAAGCGTCAGTTGTTGCCGATGGAAATGGAGGTTAAAGGCTTTTCCTTGCGCGATGAATTTTACGCGTTAATGATTTTTCTCCACCGGGAGGTTCCAAGAGACCAACGCAATGCGAACCCTTTGTGGGAGGGCTTTGAACCGTTAAAGATTTGTGAAAGGATACGTGTTGCTAAGATATTTTATGTTAGAGGCTATAAAGCGAAATAATACTTCTATTATTAATTATAATAAAATTTTACATAAAAATAATTAATTTATTGATAATATCTTTTTTATCTTTATTTAATTCATTTATTTAATGTCTTTAATAATTAATTAAAAAGAAGAGTTTGCAAGAGAATTTATTAAGTTGCAGTTTTTTATTAAGCAATAATATTAATTAAATAAATAAACAATGTAATGTGTTATGATGTTCTGCAGACAAATTTGAACTCAAGAAAATATCTTTCACGTCTCTTTCTTTCTCTTTTTTCTTCGATCGCAGCGAATTAGAGTCAACAGCTGACGCTGCCGTCTTTTGGAATTATTTCGTTTCCTGTCTCGCGTGCAAACCTCCGGTTCAGCTGACAGGAATATTTAAAAGTATAGCAAGTGTTGCATTTTTCATGTACATCACATCGCATCACGGAATACGGGACTTTGACGCATCGAAAGGAAAAAGAAATAGAGGAAATATTTCCAATACAAGATTGAGTATTTCGTATGTTTTTCTCGTCGCGATTAGCGCCGCGGAATAAGCGAAACGAAGAAAGTAACTTGTCGTGATGCTTCTGGGATACCACTCTTTGCTCCTCTTCCTCTGCTTCTCCTCTCTTTTTTTTTTTTTTCATCTTTTTGCGGCTTGGTGAATCATTCACTTCTCGGTTGCAGAGATTCTCAGCCTCTTTACTTTCTCATCCTCATCGCGCACTCTTTTTTTTTTCTCTCTCTTTACGGCCGCAGCTGAAATATTGCACTTCTTTCTCTTTCCGCATCGTTTGTCACCAATTTTTCTCATCTTATTTTTCTATTTTGCCTGTAATCGGGATATATTGAGTGTCGATAAAATACGAGAAAACATTTCCGAAAATTTCGTCCGAGAACAATTTCCGAAAATTGCAGATGTCATGACTGGACCAAAGTTGATTTAATGGTTTGAGGAAAGATCTCTTTCTTCCTCTCGCGACCGATCTGAGTCATTGAAAGAGATCGATGACGCATTAAACTGCTGACCGTGACGAAATGTTATTGCAATGTAAATTGCATAATGTTGTGCTCGATTAATACAAACAATGCGCTATCTGTGCCAGTTGTGATTCAACGTTTAAGTCTTGCGTTTTACTTTATCGCTCTCTTATTGAACTTGCGAATTTAGTTATTAATTTATTTTTTAATATACAAATAAATTTTAAAAAATTAATTCTTATCGATTTGTATTGTTATTGTATGTAAGACTTGATAATCAAATATTGGTCGAAACATCATTTAATTTATATTGCTTTCAAGATGCAAACAATTAAATTCCTTTTAATTAAATTAATAATAATTCTTTCATCGTATATAAATAATTTAGCAATTAAGAATTATATTTAAGAATTAAATTAAATTAATTTAAAGAATTATATTAAATTAAATAATGAATTTAATTAATTTAAGAATCATTAAATTAAATATTAAATTAAAAATTAAATTAAAATAATTTAAGAATTATATTAAATTTGTAGAAAGCTGATGGAATTTTATTAAAGCAATTAATCTCAATCTCGTGTATCTCCTCTGGCATTTCGCTAATCATGTACTTGGAAATGAAATTTCTTGCGGTCTTCGCATGTCTCCCGCGAGTCGTTCGCGTCTTGTAGAAGAAGATTTAAACTACCGAGGGCTGATCACTGACCGTCCTCACTGACTCGGCAATCTCACACACCCATCCACCCACTTTCCGCTTCGCGTGTGACGTCAGAGAGAGCCGCGGACGAAACCCGTCTTTGTTCCCACAAGCGTTTCGCGAACCGGTTTGCTTGTTCCGCGTAGTATTCCCGGTCAGCTGGTCGGACCGTTTAATTGAGAAATTCTCCGCCTATTTTAAGGATTCGACGATCATCCTCAGGACAGTGCCTCCAAACAGTCCTTTTCCTTCACACACATGCATTCCTTCTTATATGATACTCAGAGAATAACGTTCGTGAATTATAACGATATTTATCGCCGATGTGTGTGTTAAAGCGCGTCGAAATCTGTCTTTACATTGAGTAAGGTTATCGCGCCTTATCTCGACAGGATTTCCGCGTAAATAGATATAAATACCGCGCAGGACGAGCCGAGGTTTCCAACTCGTGTCGATCGAGAACGGAGTTGATTTTCTGAATGTCGCTCATTTGCGTATGCCAGGCGAGAATCGCTCGACAGATAATATGTTTATTTAGGTTCTAACGACATAGACATCATCGTCCTACCATTATCTTCGATGACTTTCTTCCCGTGCAATCATGCTTGTTCTACTCCCCCTGACCGGTTCGTGACGTTCTCCGGAAAGATTATTAATTTCGCCAGGTATCGCCCGTAACTTCCGCATGGCGGAAGCGTGCGGATTCGGAAACGGAAGTCTTCAGTCGACGACACAATACTCGAGAATCATGCTCTCCTGGATCGAGTTATCCTTCGACATAAAAATGTCCACAACAATGGCATCGTATAACGGATATTCTGTATATCGTCAACGTTTACACATCGTATATTTGTGTATGTCTGTCTGTCTCTCGTCCTTGTCTTCGACAACAATCGTGCACGTTAACAAGCCGAACGAGAGCCGCTATTTTCCTATTTTCGTCTCGAAGGGATCATATCTCGCGATACGAAAGTGGAAACTTCACGGAAGCAAGGTGCGTGAGCACCCCGTTCGCAGCGACCGGAAGTAACTACCGTGGTCTTAATAGCGCGGCCTCGTAAGCAGACTCGCGCGTCCATCGCCACGTGCTCGGTTGCGTGAAGCATTCGTAAAGCTAGCTTGCCGTGACGCGATTGAAAAAAAATTTTCTAAACGTTCAATTTTGCGCCCGACAAATATAACGACGTGTCATCAAGCTCGTCTCTCTCTCTCTCTCTCTCTTTCTCTGCATGTGAATTAATCACGACGAGGATTTAGGCTAAAGATGTATTGGTTTTTTTTTTTCTAATAGAAAAAAACAAATTTTATTGTTTCTCATTATTTTTTTAAATATAACATTTTTCTTTATATTTTTTTGTTAACATAGTAAAAAAACTAAAGTTCTTATATTTTTAATTTATTTTTTTTTTAAGTAATTTTAATGGATTAATGAGACTTTTGCGGCAAATTACATCAAACTTGACATGATTCGGATAATTTATAATTAGATGCATAACAAAAATTGTTATTAATTAGAAGTAGTTACATAATTATATAGGTATAGCCAATTATAATGCGAGCTACATTAAAAATAATATTTAATTCAAATCTATTATCTAAAATAGTTAGGAATAATAAAAAATTAATCTGCAATAAATGTATTGCAAAATATATTTATAATAAATAATTTGCAAAATATAAAGATATTAAATATTAAAAAAAAATATATTAATTAAAAAAAAAAGAGGCTTGTTGATTTTTTTCTATTTTATGCATCTCTAATTTAGGCACGTATTTTTTTTACTTGTTTAGGCTAGCGCTCGCGTTAGAACGACCTTCTTTGATCCGCGTTGGTATTCGTGGTTATGAATAGACATTCTCCGTTGCAAGTTACTCCTATACGCGATATATCTCCACGGTCGAGTCGAAAAAAAATCGGAGTAACTGCCGAACATCTGTCGTCAAGTCAAGTGTTTCCAGAAGATCCAGGATACGAGTGAGGAGAGCTTTCGAGGAGCTCATTCGCTAGCCGCCGCCATTGCTTCTACGTAATGGATGCTCGAGTGAAAGATCGGTCTTTTATAAACTAGCATCGATTAAAAAAATATCTCGAGTTTTTCGAGAAGCAGACGCGAAAACGCCGATTCGAATCACAAGTTAATTTTTAAACGCATAATTCGATCTTTTTTTTTTTCAAGAGCGATATTTTTTATTAATAAATTCGCGAAATAAATCGAAGGAATATTACTGTGTAAAACTAATTCTAAGAGAAATTAAACCTTCTATGGAAATCGTATACTTGAGATTTACTCGATATTACTTGCTCGAGTTAAAAGAGGAGCAAAGCCGTGTGGAGAAGAGTTGTCGGTACGATGTTCACGCGTACGTTCTATGCATAAATCTTCTAATTACGCGGCGAGACGTCCTAACGATGCGTTTTCCTCCGCGTGTAATTTTAAATACGCCACGGAGCTACGGAGGGGCAGCCCCCTCGTCGAGATTCATCGGGGAGCTGCCTTTTTAAGGCTTCCTCTTTCTCCACGGATGTGCTCTGCTGCACTCAAGTGCATTCGCCATACTTTTAATAGGACGGAGGGACACCTTCGGCGCGAAGCCGAACGTTTATTAATTCGCGAACATTTGTTCGGCAGCTTCTCCCGGGCTTCTCGCTCTGCGTCGCGTAGCTCCTTTACTCAAAGAGCCCTCGTCGAATCATTTCCTCGCTCTTGGCACGTACCCGATACTCGTTAATTGCTGTAGAAACTGGAACTAAAGTTCCGGAACTAGGAGTAGCGAGCTAAGTACGGTTGCCCCCTCGAGTAGCGTTAAAAATAAAACCACAACGACAGCTAAGAATTTTGGAAAATCAGGACAAAAGCCGCATAAATGAAGAACAAAGGAATAAACTATTTTCGGAAAACCAAGAAATACCTCTCGACCTATAAGGCACGCCTCGAATGTTTACGCGTATTTATTTTATCTTTCTTTATTTTCAACATGTACCGATCGTAATGCGCGATGATTCATTTTTCCAATCGAAATTGTAGGCTTAGTTACATCCAATGCGATGATTCCCTTGGCTCGAGACTGACTTTTTCCAGGGACAAGAGAGAGGGAGAGATGGAAGGAGTCCCCTAGAGCCCTTCACTTGCGGTACACATATTACTCCTGGGAGTCGAGAGCCGCCTCTAGACTTTAATGGAACAAATGTTGCGAAACCACACCCTTCTTTCGATTTATTCTGAGGACTTCAACACCGTTGCAACTTCGGTAAATGGATGGTTTTGCGAGTGCTTTTCGATCAAGTCTCTATAATAACTCGAACTACAATTAATAATTTAATTTAGAAATTTTCTCGGCGAGAGATACGATTAATTAAATTCGAAACAGAATTTTTTATTGAAAATAAAAATTTATTCCTGGAAACGTACCATTATTTAACAGTCGAGCATATCGATTACTCAATCATTCGCATACGAATAAATTATCCGGAATGCGCGTAATAAAGCGATTCTCGCTCGTTTGTTAGCTCTCGTCGCGTGCGTTTGTTGCCCTCCGGCTCTCTAATCGCCGGAAGTCGCCTGATCCTCGCAATTCCTCGCTGATTGTGATAGAGGCAACCTCACCGCCCACGGATGAGATGCATCGCGGAGATGATCGTATAAAAAAAAAAAAACGAGAGAGAGAGAAAAGAATAACCATGTATCGCGGAGAAAAGTCCAACGCGATCGACCCACGCGCAATTCGCGCCACGACGTGGCGCCACAACGATCGACTCAATAAATGAATGAATGACGAAATGATTTAATTGTCGAGTGTCAGAGTTCATCCCTCGTCGACTGTCGTCGTCTGATCAGTGCCTCTCATCCTCTCTACGTCGGGTCCACCCACGCGTCCTAATCACAGGAAGTTCGCGACTGACCCCCGCGATTGAATTCAATTAGCGCGACGACACGTTCGCGAAAACTTGTCATATTTAATTGCTCGACCGATTCGTAAGGATGTACAAGGTGGGCTCAAATATTCCGGCCAGACTTTGAAATTTTTATAGGAAATTTAATTCTGAACAAGAAGTTTCCTATAAACATGAGTCGATAATTGCTTCCTTAAAAATTTAGCGCCCAAAACACTCTGACACGGTTATTTTACACGTTTTTATAAATATCAGTGAAATGAGATTAAAATAATTATAGTTTCATAGGTTTTGAGGCAACTGGTTTCAAATGTGCAAAAAAGTATTTTTTTGGCTATCGACGAAGAAATGTAAAATTTTTTAAAAACATTTTTCATTCATCCTATTATCGCTTTGGCTAATTTTTAATATTCATCTTGCTTATTATTCCGAAAAAAATTTTATTTTTCTGCATTATTTTAAATCAATCACCATGGGAGAGTGAAAGGAAGAGCAGAAAGTGAAGAGAAAATGAAATTAAAAAAAAAATTAAATTAATTTCATGGAAAAAAATCAATAAAAATAAAAGATAAAAATCTTTTCCTTTCATAAAAATAAAATAATTCTGCTTTTTAAGCAAAAACTAAAATAGCACTGCAGAGTATTTTTAAAATGAAGAGTACTTTTAAAAAGATTTGCCTTTGATAGAGCCCGAAAAAACACTTTTATATATTTTAAAAATTAATCAAAATCTATGGAACGTACTACATTCATTTTGATCTCATTTGAAAGATAATTTAATTTTCTACAACTTTTGTTTCGGTATTTTTTTGTTAAAAAAATATCGAAATAAAAATTGTAGAAAATTAAAATGATTGTGGTACGTTTCATAGATTTTGAGATAATTTTTAAAATATATAAAAGTGTTTTTAAAACTAATAAATTTCTTTTTTGTTAAAAAACTAATAAATATTTTTTGTTGAAATACTTTTCCTGATATTTGTAAAAATATATAAAATAATCGTGATTTTTGAGTCTTTTTAAGAAAGCATTTTTCGATCCATGTTTATAGGAAACTCTTTGTTCAGAATTAAATTTCCTATAAAATTTCAAAGTCTCACCCTGGAACAATTAGGCTCACCCTGTATATTACGATAGCGCGATTTCTCATAGAATAATCGCTGCGATTAAGGCAAACGAGCGGGATTCAAACGCGAAAATTGGGCATAATTATACAATTATAATCGGATTAATTCGAAGCAATCGCGAGATAATTGATACTTGCAATAATACTTGCGATATCGGTTTTGCATCGCAATCTTGTTGAACGCCGGGTAGATTTATCTGCAATCAGCTTCTTCGAAACCACCCACATGGCGCGTCGATGAATCGCAAAGGTACCGGTTTTACGCGATAAACTAAACCGCCGGCGTTGTAAACCACACTGTATGTAAACGACCGGCGTTTATCGACACATGGCTAAATTCTCAGCGACTTTTAATCCCTTTTCTCGTCGTGATTTACGACGGCGCGGATTCACCGTCGCAGTTTTCACAGCATCGCCGAAAATTTCGCAATACACTCGACGGCTGGAATCGAAATCATCGCATCGTATATCGTTAAATTCGCATCAGATATCTTCCCAAGGCGTTTATTCGAGCGCGGTAACTAATGAGGTCATCGTGAGTCTGTCTGAGTTTCAGCCAGTTTGTAACTTTACAGTATTTTAGTGAAGGGGAAGGAAAAGAATGGAGATTTCAAATAAATTGACGAAAGATTTGCTTGCGCGGAATTTAAAAAAAAATAGATCTAAAAATAAATAATAATAAAAAAATAAATATTAATAAAATAAATAAAAATTGTTGTTTCCGAAAGATGCTTGAAACGCGTGTGTTCCGCTTTCTTTCTTTCGAATTTGTGAAAACAATCAGCAGCGGATTCTAAAGTAGCAATTACCGCGAGGAAGCGGAGGCCGTTTCTTATCGAAGCTCCTCTCATCCAACGCTAATTTGCGTCTAATTTAACATCGACGGCATCCCGAGGCGATACTGATGATCGCACTTTAACGAGCTTCTCCCACGCGACATTCCTGCCTCCCAGACATTGTCTCAATTTCAGCGAGAGAAAATCGTCCATTTTCTCCTCCGCGTGTGTGTACGAACTCACGATTAGCCGAGATTTCACCATAATAAACAGTTTTTCAATATGCAAAACCGAGCTGTAATATTCGAATCGAGGTATCCTTCGCGTTCTAATCGAATTCAACTCGCGAGCAACATGATATCTCGCGGCGCACAAAAGGAAGAATTGTTCCGTCGGGAGGAGAACGGTAGAACGAGTAAGATTTTCCGCTTCATCTGTCACGGTTGAGAGCCATCACGATGCATCGTCGACCTCTCGTGTAAACTCGGCAAGCACGCCGACGATGACGGCGATGGACGTGTCAACGAGAGCAAGCGGAGCGGATGAATTAAAGACGTTGAGGTCATTGCCTTTAATCGTTTTCTCGGCCAATTACGTCTTTCTCCGCGCGACTTGGCGTAATTCGTCATGACCCGCCAGGACTCGTCGCGAAAGCGAGACAAAGACACCTTAGAATAGGTGTATTAATTATTGCTCTTTTATAGTGTGGGAATTTGCATGTGAATTCCCACAGACTTTGGCGGAGTCTTGTGACGGGATATTTTTTTTTTGTCGAAGGGGAGGATCGATTTCCCCTGGAAAGGAAGGAAACAGGAAGGAAGGTAACGCGGGGATCGCAACGAGGGGAAGCCGAAGGTGGTGCAACCGGTGGCTTCCCTTCGGGATATTAGGAGCAGATGGACCGTGAAGCTTATCGTATACTAAGAGCGTTACGCGATTAAGGGCTTGGTTCTTGTCGAGCCATTTTTTTTTTTTATAAAAGCATCGCGATATATTCATCACATTTGTTTAATTATTTTATTTAATCGAAAAATTTGCGCGGGAAATGAAAATTAATCGAGCAAACACCGTCGAGAGATTCGGTTGATTTTCAGCTCGCCGTTTTCAGCTTAAAATCGCTCGAAGCTTTTAGCGCAGCTGCGTATATAGTGCGTGCAGAGAGCTTGCATATCGCTATCAACCCCCCCTGACAACAGCCAGTCTGGCGACGGGATCGATAGAGCTTCTATTGCGATATCAACGCGCAAACCCCATAGGCGGATATGGTGGCGACAGCAGCCACGATGGTGGGGGAGTCCCGCGTCGCAGAGAGCCACCCCCTCGCTCTTATGGAAATTCTATATATATATATATATATATATATATATATATATATATATATAAATAAAAAACGCGCGCGTAGCAACCGTTCAAGCCCGCTGATTCATGCCAAACGACTAACGATTTCGCTCTTCGCAACTTCGCATTCCTTTATCGATGCGCGTCTTTATTAATTTTATTTTTATTCTAATTATTTTCATTACTTATATTAAATTTAATTTAGTCTGCTAAATTATTTAGCAACACGTCGACAAATATACGATCAGAATTCTAATTCGATGATTAATGTTGCGGAGCGACGTGTAACCCTGTAATATTGGATACGCTGTTTGAGCTACCCCTAATCGAGTGAAAACTACCTACGTAGGCGATCAAGTATGCTAATGTCCCGTGAAAATTGCCGGAGCATAAAACTTCGCATTCGGGACGCTTTCGTTCATTCATCTTTTCCCATCAAAAATTCGCCTGGCGTCTCTTACAAAATCGAATTCAAATCGCTCGTTCTTCTTCCATGCTGTCAACAAATATATATATATATATATATATCCAAGCGTAGAGCAGATACGGCTTCCTCAGGATCATCGATCGGTTTTCAGGACTCGAGCGGGATCGACGAGGGAGGGTGCCGGAATTCAAAAAGTTAGGGTCCTTTTGTGTCCTCCCCTCCGTCCTAGTCCTTTTTTAGGCTCGTTCTTTTGGTCGACGAGAGGGCCTACGCCAATGCCGATGCTGGCTGGCTTGGTCGGGCCAGGTGGTGCGCAACCGTTGCTACGGCATGCATCGCCATCCCCAAAGCCGTGTGTTCCGCTTCTGCGAGCAGCTGCAAGCTGTGACATAAACAGCGACGCGTATTCGAACGCGCGCGCGCGCGTATTGCGTTGCGTGTCCCTCCTCCTTAGCTAAGGGTCGCGCGCGACAACTTTCGTTTTAATACTTGAGAAATATGTGTTCATTATTTTCGTTGTCGGAGAGATGCGTATCGAGTGTGCTTAATAACTTTCAACGTCGAGGAGTTTATTTTTAATCGATCAGCTGTTGTGTCAAGCTTTATCATCATTACTTGATAATTGATTAATATTTTTAATTGCGTAAAAGAATGAGATGCGAGTTGAAAATAATTTCTAATTTAATTTTCAATTCAAGAATTGGAGAATAAATTTCATAACTTCAGCAATTATGCAATTTGGTAATGCGGTATCGGTCTCAACATGAGAAACTTCTTATCATCGCCCGTTTCGTCTTTCGTTAATATCGACAGATAAGGCCACGCCTTATCGCGGTATCCGCAAGGTGAGATCCTCCAGATATATCCGTCTTTCCGTTCGAGAGGTTCGAATGCTCGGCTGCCATGCACAGCTTGGCCGAAGCAATGCTTGTGTGTGCGTGTACCGACAGACCGGCACACAAACACACATAATGACAGCAGGGAGTTGGTCGGGGCAGCAAGCAACATAGCAGATGGGGAGTTTGCTTCTGCAAGCCAGTCGTTGTAGCGGCGTGGTTCAAGCTGCCCGCCTTTTCCCGACAACTCCCGTTTCTAAAACCGCTCGCTTTTCTCTTCCCCATCGTCTTTCTCTTTTTCCTACACGTCGTTTTTCTTCCGATCCGGAAAATCGGGAGGGTGAATTGTCCGGAAGACAATGTGACCGCGCGCGTGCCATCTTTCCACCCTTCACCACCATCTTTCCTTCACCCTCCTCCCTTCGCCAGATCTGGAATAGTGTTGAAGAGCCCTAAGTGATGAGGATCGATCGATCGTCTAGCTAGTGAGTACTCGTCGAATCAATTCTTTGTCTCGAGCTTGTGTTTAAATAAATTCCATTCTTTTTTTTTTATTACCACTTCTCTTATTTGAATCATCGAATAAATAATTTATTATGAAAGAAAAAAAAAATGTGTTTGACATATATAATTTCATTTCTTTAATATTTATCGCGTCTTTTGCATATTTAGCTTTCTTGAGATTTCATAAAGAATAAGAGCTATCTTCGACAATTAATTTATCAGATCTTCTCCCACTCCGATATATCCTTAAAAATTTTGTAATCGATTTCCAAGATTTCTTTATCGAAAAGTTCACATTTTTCTCGCGATCTGTTTTCGCGTGAAGAAAATTACGTTTTTTTTACTAAAAGTGCTAAGTGTTTTACGATTTCCAATCATCATATTCCAAGATTGGAAGATGTCTTTGTCTTGCTCTAACAATAAGATCGAGATGTCTTTGTCTTGCCAACGGGCAAGACGACCATTGACAGTCAATAGGGCCACGAGAGTGGCACGATTACGTCTGTCGGCGCACGTTGTCGGTGAGTACAAAAACGCATTCGTTCTCCTTCGCATCTTCCCCTCCATTAACCATAGTCTCCCTCTCTAAACTCCCCCGCTAAGAATCAGCTGCTGTTTCCGCGCTACCGAAATACAATATCATATTTTAAGAAGAATCTCCATTTCTGTATTTACATATGTGATAAATTAATTACGCTAATTAAATTTAACAAGAATAGATTTTTTTTTAAATTTATGTCAAGTATATTAAAGTTGAAATTAATTTCTTACAATAGAATAATATTCACAATTAAATAACAATTAATATCGAAATTCAGAAAATTAATTATGAAAAAATTGAAGGAATATTAATTAATATTTATAATCTACTGTAATTATTGAAATATTGATACAGACGCGAGTAACCATCGCGATTAGTCGCTTACGAGCTCTCGAAATTATTGAAAGGCTTACGTCACCAGCTATCTAACCGTTGTGTTTCCAGTCTATTATTCCACTTGAACGGACGCTTCCTTAGCCGGTTTGTGCTCGGAATTAGCGTCACGGGGCACGAACTCCGCTTAACGACGAGCGCGTAACATGCGTTTCTTTGTCGCAGAAGGAAGCGGAATTTCATTAGCGCGACTCCACGTGAGTCATCGCGACGCCATGTACGTACATATTTGTCTCCTTCTCGTTGTTTATTAGGGAAACTTGATTTCAGTTTCGCGTAAAATATCCGTACCTCAACAACCACCGCGCGTCTTCACGTCCGATCGAACAGCGAAAACCGTTAAGCGCAATTGCACCTCGCGCGAGATACCATATTTTCCTACGGACTTTCCGTATCTAATTAAACGCGAGCATGCTACGTAGCGGCCAACGCAACCCTGAATTATCCAATGTACTTGTTTCTTTACTCTCATCGTCCATCGGGATTACCAACGTTATCCCGCGCGCACTCCGATCGCTCGACTATACTTAGCTTATTAGCCCGAGTTGCCGTGCCATACTAGATTCATATTCACATTCAAATTGAATCTTTCTTTTTAATTAATCCCTGCAGTTAATTATTTAATATATTCGAATATTAATAATTTATTCTCTTCAGCTCCTTCACATTTAATTTAGAGAGATTATTGTAATATGTGTATTATTTGATACCTTTTTTTGTTTCAATTATAAAGAGAGCATTTTAATACAGAAAAAAGTCGTAGGCTTCCATTATTTACGGATCGAAAGATCAATAAGTGGTGGGTCCCCCTCCCCTCCCCTACCCTCCCTCCCTCTCCCCCGCGATTCCTCGGGCAAAACAAGCCGAGTGTGTCTGAAAACCATTAATCCCGTGTTCACGGGGGTACGCAACACGAAAGAACGAGGGACTGGTCTCCTCTGTTTTCTACACCCCCGCAATCGTCGTGACGATCCTATATGATGCGAAACGTGGCAGATGCGACACATCCTCCGCCCCCCAATTTTGGGGTACGAGTCGAACGTAACGAAGGGAGCGGGATTTCTGCGGCCACCCTCTCGTTTAACTTCGTTAATCCGATTGTTCCTCAACCGTGGTGGTCGCGTTAAAAGCATCGCGATGGGAATATACACTTGTCGTCGTGGGGTTTCGCGGGGGCCCCCTCAAAAACTTGTAGCTTAAGGAGCTTAAGTATATTCCAGCGAGGCGCGTTGCGTTTCTGCCGAAATCGCTATCCGCGCCTTTGTCTCTCTCATCTCGATCGCGAATCCCTTGAATGTCTCCGATCGTCCTTTCAGAAAATTCGTTAACGACACGGGCGAACCAAAGCATGTATGAATCACGCTTTGTTGTGTCGCCATTAGTATCCAAATAGTCGAAAATTAATCGTAGCGAGAAGAGAGGTCGCCGAGCGTGAATCCTCCGTAAGTCGTCAAAAAGAGGGTCAACAAAGGCTACGCGCCCGAGAGGGAGACGGAGAAAGAATCTCGGATAAAGATCTCGTACCTCCATCAAGCGTGTACCCAACATACGTCGCATACCTGTGTACTACGTTTCTTCCTCCGATCTTTATTCCATCCGTAGCACGAGTCTAACTCGAGATGGTCGTTTATGAGCAACGCGATACGTATATTCTTTCTTTAGTATTTTTTTACGACAGCGGCACCAAAGGACTCCTCTCGTATATAATTATGAAAGAATCTTATAAAATTAGCCATTACGCTGATTCCTTAACACGACTCGAAGTGACTCTCCTTAATCGAATCGAAGCAAGTGTAACGTCATCGCAATCTCAATCCTTATCGTCGGAATCGAGACGATTAGGACTCGCTCGGGAGAGTTCGACGACCCTTATCTCGCTCCCCGTTACTTATCCGCTTCTAATCATCGTTCCGAATCGCGTGTGGATAGTAGCTTAATACGATTGTTTACCGCATGTCTCGAGCGATGCGATCAAGTGCACGCGAGATGCTTTCCATAATTATGTTAACGCGCGCCTCAAAGCCACCTTCTGTAGACCTTCTCTTTCTGTCTCGCTTCTTCTCCCCTTTTCTCTCTCTCTCTCTCTCTCATCCATCCCGCTTTCTTTCTCTCGCTCGTTCTCGCCTTGAGCTGTGTACGCGTTATTATTATTTCAGCATGACGAGAGACTCGCACATTGCCACCTTACGTAACGCGCATAATGTTGGGAGGCAAAAGAGAAAGAACGAGAGAGAGAGAGGGAGGAGGAGGGGGGAACTCCGGCAGGAGTTATCTAGGAGAAAGGACGAGGAGCAGGGCTCTCCTTTGTAGAGAAAGAGAGAGAGGGAGAGATCTCGCCTCTCCTAAGACTCTAGGTAGCTCAAGCAAAGATCACGGCATCGGGCGTGGGAACAAGGCCCCTCCTGCTACGAGGCCTAGCCTTGCCTTGTGTAGAGCGAGTGAGAGCGCGCGCGCTCAGAGAAAATTACCACCGACTTCCTCGGCTTGCTGCTTAACAGTACCTCGAGTGCCTTATCGGTGCGGTCCCTAAACCCCTCGTTCAAAGTCGTTCTTACGTAGGCGCACGCGACTCCGCAGCCTGTTGCTGCGTCTCACCTTCTCCGCCTTCTTCTTCCTTTTTTTTTTTCACGTCGATTCGCCTAAGGTCGCGTGCCAGAGAGATCTGGCCTGAACGTGACCTCGATATCATTAATTCGCAACAGGCTGTTAGATAAAGTAACTTAACAATTAGCTAACGGGATTATTAATTATATTTTCTTATTATTCGTGTTGGAGTCAAGAATTTTTTTTTTAAATTAAATTTTTTTTAAATCGCTTCTCTTATTTATTTTCTACTCATTCGATTAAAGTACCGAGTTATTCTACGTCACGGCTCGTCGAACTTGAACGAAGCCAAAGCACGCCAGGATGCGTCGATTATGGCGACTTATCAGACTACACGGCACGTCCATCTTTTTTCTACAAGGCTGATAGTAGCTAATGCAGAAACAGATTTGATTGTAGTCAATGAGCTGGGGGAGGACGAAGCTTGGTCAAGGCTTCGTTTATTTACATCATGCAAAGTGCATCGCGTTCACATCGTCCAGACGACCGATGATGCATGATGTTATAGTAAAGGAGTCTGATTTCCCGCAAAGGTCCCAGCACGGATTACTTTCACCTCGACAATAATAGTCGCGAATCAATTAGGATTATTTCAATAACGTGGCGAGCGCGTTAAATAATTTTTTAAATGTCACAGAGATTTTATTCGAATAAAATAAAGTGTTTATTTTTATATTTTATTATAACTAAAGAAAAATATTATAAAAGGCAGCGATAAAAATAGAAATGACGCACGTTGTGCGCTCGCTGTGGCAAGAGTAAAGTAAAGGGACGCGAAAGTGAAAATAAATAGATCGACCAAATTCAATGAGATGTCTATAAAGCGTCTCTTCCTAAGCTATGACAAGCAAAGACACTCGACCTACAAGGCACCCATGTGGCTATCGTTTTATTTCCAATTTTCTCGCGCTACTTGCAACATCTGTTATTTCGCTCCCGGCTAAGACATAGTCATAGTTGGAAATGAGATTTTAATTAAACACGGTCCCGATCCCTGACGCGACGCAGCATCGCGGCGGCTCATCGGACGCGCCGAGAGATTCACCGCGTTGCAGTCTACGGAGGTGCACTTCCGCGCAAATGTGTGTCACGGGTTTCCCACGAGAGATGTACCGGCGAATGGCGGCATAGGCGCGGGCATAGACCAATTACTATGACCAAGGAGATTTCTCGTTGACTCGCGCGATTTGCGTGAAGAGAGAGATCGGTCGCCCTGGAAAAGAGCCCGCCATGTGACGCGTTTAATGACGCTCACCGACGATGAATCGGCGTCAGAGCCGGCGATTATTCAGCGGATTACCGATGTTCGCATAACTGTTCAGGCAATACGTCATATCGCGGTCGATTTAATCCTCGACTCTCAGTGTCCACGTTAAGTCCTTGGTTGCGTGACCTTCCGATAATAATTCGTAAAGAGAAAAACCAAAGCAAAAAATGTGATGAATTGCTGATAAATTTAATTGATAGCTGTCAAAGATTTTTCTAACAATTATTTAGATGAAAGAAAAAATTCGATGTCGAAGGTGCCGGGAATATTATAAAAAAAAAATTTAAATCAAATGCCAAGAAGTCCGAGTCTTGCGTCCGAGAATTTTAAAATTGTTGTCGAAAAACATCAAAGTGCATTTCGCGAAGGTGTGCACTGGCCAAGTTTATCTGTCTCGGCTAAGCGTTCCTCGCCTTCAAGCGCGTTCAAGTACGGCAGTGGCGAATAAGTGGCCGATTGCGAGGGGTAAATGGAGTCATGGTTTGCTCCAACGCCGACGAGAGATGCAACGGTATACATCATAACATTCCCACGGCCGGGCGTCTCTTCCGACCGAGATGCGTCTCGAGAATCACGTCTTGCGTGACTAATCGTCGCTAAACAACGACGCGTACAATCCGCGGGATTGTATAATACTTTCGGCGCGATTCGCTTCGTTTGCTCTATCCCGTTCCCATGTAGTTTGAAAATCACGGTCTTGTTTTAGCACGGTCGCGACTTTGAAACCGTCGTTATTCAATTTTGTTCGAATTTTTTATTTTCAATTTTTTTTTCTGTGCGATTACAATTCTGGAGATGTCACAATTCATTTTTATGCGAAGGGTAATATTAAAAAAAAAAAAATATTAATTAGAAACGTGTGTCCTCTCGCGACAAATATTTCTGAATAACACATTCACAATATCCTTGGATTTATTCCGGTTTCTTTATTAGTCTCCGTAATGGCGTAATAAAATGTATCTGTGGCCGATTTATTTAGTTTACGTGATTAATACGCGAATTCCAGGAAAAAACTCTAGCCTAGGTGACTTCATATGATTTCGCAATGTTACCTGGTCGAGAGATACTTTCAGGTGACTGGTCGAAAACTGTGCGAGAAATTCGAGTCAAACAAGAATCGGACTACGACGTTTGCGTGGCATGCCATCGTGACCTCGCGTCGAAACGACACTTGTAGTCCTCGTAAAATCCTGGAAATCCGCGCTTTACGCTTCTTACACCGCACCGTAACGGTTCCGCGTGCGAGGAAAGGGAGGGAAAAAAAAAGCGCGACCGCGTTCTCGACGAGAGGAATTAGAAATTACAATTAGTGCGTTTCCTAATACGCGCACCTTCTTACCGGGAGCGTGAGAAATCGAACGCGCGGTTCGCGATTTTTATCGATTTTACCTGTCGCGATTATCATCCCGTCGATGCCGACGGTACTCCGTTCGATTAGCGGATTGATCTCGTTAGGGATTATCCGCCGTGTGTTGACTTGTTATCGTGTACACTTCCTCGAATCGTTTAATTATGCCTGACAGCTCTCGCGAATAGACTGTTTATGTAAATGTATATTTTGCTAACACACTTTATGAACGAACAATTCTCATAATAGACTTGTAAGACGATCAATTTTCAACTATCTATTAATTCCTCGCAGAATATTAACCATCTTTTATTGAGATTCTCTATCCTCTTCAATGTTTTTATTTAAGAGAAAAATTTATTATTTTTATATGAATAAAAAGAGAAAATTTTAGATAATTTTTTTTAAAAGTTATTTTTTAATTTAAAATAAATTTTTAAATAATAAATCTTAGTAAATTAATTTTTAAAAATTAAAATTTAATATTTGAAATAAATATTTGGACGACAATTTTTAATAGAAATTGCAATTCAATTGTTAATAAATAAAAATGCCAGCAATTGCGGTTAAACTTAAGATTATATAAATTTAAAATTTTTATTTATAGTGAAATATAATAAAATTAAGAAAACTTATTTAAAATATGAATAAATTTAAATAAATTTTATTAAAAATTAGATACCCTATTATGGGGAAAATAGTTTAATTTAAATAATAAATGTAGAAACATTAAAGATAAAAAATTTGGCGATATTTTATAATATTATAATTAACTTGTTAATTAATTTAATAATCCACGAGAGGGGTTACTTAATTAAAATATTTTTTTACATATTATTGTTGAAAAATTATATTAAAAGAAAATTAAAAAATTAAATTAAATTATATTCCAACTAAAACGTAGAACGTAAAACGTAGAATAATTAAGGTCTTAATGAGTTGCAATTAATTTAATTAATGTTAGTAGAATTTTAATTACAAATTTTATATGACTATTGAATTTAAATATAAATTTATATAAATTTGTTTATAATTCTCCTTTATTAAGATTCGATTAAGATTCCCGACATGATACAATATTTCTTCAACATATCGCGAGTATTTTATTGTTACTAATTCACGGATATGTTGAAGCGTTTCCCTTTCACTTGTACGAATACAGGGGAAGCACGGCAAGTTGACGACCAAAGTCATCAAGGTGTAAATCGACAGCTTCCTCTTTGCTTGTACATTGTCATAACGGTGGTTTTTCGGGCCGCATCCGTTTTGCGGAGAAAGCGGATCGCGTACTTCGATACTTGGCATCCGCGCGCGGGTCGCTTCCGGTACGAAACGTGCGGTTTCCGGCGAGCATACAATATCGGCTACGCGCCTCGGCATATCGATAGTCAGTAAGAACGAAGCTCTCACGAGCGTCGGTCGAATCGACGCGGCACTCCCGGTTTACTTTCAAATCGACGACACAAAGACTTACAAAGTATTCATACACACTCCTGCAAAATTTATATATTTATATAATTATCAATTTATTAATAAATATTATTATCTATGTGCCTGCGAATGATAAATCAAAGTAAGCGTGTTTGACAGATGATGGTGTCTAATATTTAAAGAATCTCGGATTGTTATTTAATGTCAAAAATCAGCTGATCTATCGACGCGATTCTACAAAGATTCTCCCTTCACGTTGATGCACCAACTGATACGACCGTTTTGGCCTCAAGATATTACGGGAATATCTCCGCATTCCGGATCGACGAGCCGGCATTATGAAATACCGGAATGGAAACGCTCGACGTGCCCCGATGAGAGGTGTGCTTTTGTATCCGAGAGTTTTCCGCAAGAAAATCCCTCTCCCTATTTTTCCTGCGCTGTCGGAGCAGAACACCTTTGTTCCTCATTCGCGAAGTGGTTATCCGTCTCGAGTGAATTTCCCGAGAAATTCGCTGCAACATGGTCGATGGCCTATTTCTTGCGGCAATGCTACTTTGGTTCCTTTCTTTGAAAAAAAAAAGAGAGATCAAGTAGATACGCCTACGTAGCGCGATCGATCGAAACGATTTTTTTTTTCAATGTTTAGATTAAAGATTAATGATTGTCAGTCACGAGTTGATCTTTTTTTGACATTTTATATATATTTTTATTGACGTTTAAACGGTACGTCAGTATTTTTAAATCTTGGATATTTGTTTTTGTTTTTATCACGCGTCTTTAAGCATCAATAAAAAACCTGTGAAACGTCAAAAAGATCGACCTTTAACATTAAAAAAAAAAATTCCTAAAAATCATTAGTTTACTGCTAGAATTGGATCTGTAAGTCTTATATGGAGCGCCCGAAAATATATAACACCTTCGTAAGTTTCTAAAGTTTACGAGTAAATCCCGGGGAAGAGGAAGTCGATGTTAATATTTTTCTCGAGCTCCTCATAATCACGCACCACGACCTTGAGTAAAAATAAACATTACATATATGCATATTATGCACACATTCCAGCGATTAGTACATAAATTACGAAGCGACGCACTTTTGCGAAACGAGTAAATTGAAACTGGGTATAAACTCGCATAGATCAATCCGCTAAGATAATATATACAATTGCATGGATATCGCGCGAATATTAAGTATCTCTATTTAATGATCGACGCTTTCTGTTGCAGCGCCCAGATCGTCGAGCGCGGGTACCAACAACCTGCCGCCGTTGACGTTCCACCACGTCCACGGTGACAACATCAGGCTGTGCAATGGCGGCACGATCGCCCGGAGGCACGAGAGCTTTTGCAAGGGTGTCACCTTCAGCGCCAGACCCGTGCGAGTGGGCGAGAAGGTGAGGAGGTTTTTCTTTGCGACCGCAACTTTTAATCTAATCCCGCTATAATTGTGGGAAACCGGCGACTATCGTTCCGCTCGAGAGACCTTCGCCGATTGCATTTCTCGAATATTAGAACGGACCTGAATTAACAGCAACCGCAAATGGGGAGGAAGGGAGGGATGAGGGGGGGCTTTTTATCACGCGAGTCGTTGTTTTGCATATCGTTCCGTGTTAGAATTACGAGGTATTCGCGTGAGTTTATCTTGTATATCTTGTTGTTCGCAGTGTTAGATAACACGAGTGTGATTGGTATAATCGCGCTAAACGATGGTTTAAACTGAACGATTCCCGACGATGTTAGCTAGTCTTCCAAGACCTTCATGGAAATGTACGATGACCGATCGCTAATAGAGCGGGTGGGCGTATTTTCGGTTTCTTTACGACGGATTGAAACTAATCGCGCTGGTAAAATTATTATCACGTGGGATGTGTTCTGACACAATTCGCGAGGATGCCTCGGATAAAACTCCATTTTAGGATCGCTCGATTGCTCGTCTCCGTAATTTCGTAATGTCATTTCCTTCTCCTTTCCCCTCGCAACTGAGAAATTAATACACGACTGAGCTACATGTTTGCTTTTTTTTTTTTTTGTGCAACAACGCAGGTCTGCGTCAAGTTTCTGGAGATTTCCGACAATTGGAGCGGCGTGATTCGCTTCGGCTTCACCAGCAACGATCCCATCAACTTACGGAGCGGCCTGCCGAGATACGCGTGTCCTGATTTGACGAACAAGCCCGGCTACTGGGCTAAGGCGCTCGCCGAGCGATTCGCCGAAAGGGACACGGTGCTCTTCTATTACGTCACGTCGGCCGGCGACGTTCATTTTGGCGTCAATGGCGAGGAGAAGGGCCTCTTCTTCAGCGGCGTCGAGACCCGTGGCCCCCTATGGGCGATCATCGACGTTTACGGCAACAGCACGGCGATCGAGTTCGTCGACCCGAATCGCCAGCACTTCAACAACATCCGCAGGGGCGCCGAGCACAGCAACGAGGACAATGCGCAGCACAGCAGACACTCGGCCATGGACGACGCCAGCAACGCCGGCCGAGACGTCGAGAGGATAATCGTGCCGTCTATGCAGAGCATGTCGATCCATCACGAGCCAGACGTCGAGCTACCAGGACTCAGGTTTCAACCTCCCGGCGTCATCTTCACTCCTTTGCCCTTCCACTCGTGAGTATCGATCGCGCTAGGTTCGCGTTTCTTATCTCCATGAGCTAGGTCTAATCAACGCGACGCGTCGTGGAAAGGATTCTGGCACTCGCTAGTTTTAGTTCAGCCTTGAATCATACAATGGAGAAAAAATTATCTCAAAGTAACTTGTCCGCTTTGAATTTGCTATTTACGCGATTAAGTTTTCTGATTAAAGTCTGGTTGGATTAATAACGCCTTACGCGATTTTCTGCAAAGAAGCTCGCGTAAATGATAATTGATAAGACGTAATAGTTGAAAGTCAATTGGTCTACAATAGAAGGCATTAAGTCAGGAACTACGAACGATTCTTTGTACCGTCGTTCAGCCACATAGAACTAATTCGCCATCCGCTTTTCACGGTTTCCCAAGACTAACTATTTCCTGGTTTTGTTTTTCCGTAGCACTCGGGGCAGAAACATCCGTTTCAGCAACCAACAGTGCGTGGCGACGCGCACCGACACGGAATTCTGTCACGGCTACGCGTTCACGGGTCGACCGTTGCTACTGGGTGAGCGACTGGTCGTGCAGATTCTCTCGACGGAGCCGATGTACGTGGGCGCTTTAGCTCTAGGCTTGACTTCGTGCGACCCGGCGCGACTCACGGCGGAGGATCTGCCGGACGACAGCGACCTGCTGCTAGATCGCCCCGAGTACTGGGTAGTCTCCAAGGATGTGGCATCGAGTCCGCAGCCCGGTGACGAGATCGCCTTCACGGTCACGCACTATGGCGAGGTGCAGATGAGCAAAAACGGTGGCCCGCCCAACGTCGTCATGCACGTCGATCAGAGTCTTCAGCTATGGGCATTTGTAGACGCTTACGGAAGTACTCAACGCGTGAGAATGCTAGCCAGCAGGCCGACCTCGCCGCCTCGACAGCGTCAGAGCAACCCATCGCCTGCCAACATCGTTCAACAGCAACAACAGCAACATTCGAATCACAGCAACGCCGCCACGGAACTATCGAGATTCTCCGAAATGGTGCAGTTTAAGCCGGCCGTGGGCGGCGGCACCGTACTCGTCGTGAACTTGCCACCGCAGGCCGGTTACCCGACGCCACCACCGCCCACGCCGCAGCCGATCTATGCGTCCGCGACGCACAGGAATCCGCCGCCGCAGCCGGTGCATCTTTCCGCGGCCGCACCCGCACCGGTACCGCATCCTGGTTCCTCGAGACAGTCCTCGCCGCCGTTGACCGGCACCATGGCCAGCACCGGCTCATCCACGTACGTCGACCCGGTCACCTATCAGAGCCTGGAGGGCACCTTGACGCACGCGACGCACGCAACGTCGTCCCACCTGCAGCAGTGGAGCGAAGGCTTGCAGCCAACCCTCGCCGGCCAGCCGAGCGAGTGCTCGATCTGCTACGAGCGCAGCATCGACAGCGTACTCTACATGTGCGGTCACATGTGTATGTGTTACACCTGCGCGATTCAGCAATGGCGTGGCAAGGGCGGCGGCCACTGTCCGCTCTGCCGGGCACCGATCCGCGACGTTATCCGCATCTACCGCTCTTGAACGCTTCCGAATTGAGAGAACGTGAGAAGGAGAGGGAGAGAGAGGTCGCGGATGTGCTTATACCCGGTTTCCACCGCCGCCGCGGCCGTCATCTGTGCTTCCGTCGTCTTGGTTTCCTTCCGCGTCGAATCCACCGCGCTTCATCCCCGTCGCCCTTCTCGCCTGTGTCCCCTCGCGACTAGCGGAACGAATAAACGAACGTAGAATCGAAGCGGATTTCCCACCGTTTTCACACTGCCACTATATCTTGTTTTTCTAATGAAACGCGAGGCGCGTAAAACATAGAAGAAAGTAACATAATTATTTGTTAACGAGACGCCTCGCGTCAAACTTTTTCAGGATCGCGATCCCACTATTGCGCCGATCCGAGGATTATACGGATTAAAATTAAGCAGTTCCCGACGTGCCAATGATACCGCGTCGCTGTCAATTAACATGTCAATAGGTGGACCATCGCATCGTGCACAAAAAAGAAAGCAGCGGTGCTTTCAAAATCACGATCACTGCCGCCGTGATCGGGCGAGAACACGGAGATGAATCGCCGCGGATTCGAACGAATAAGAGAGAGAGAGAGAGAGAGAGAATGAGTGACAAATCGCTGTAGTTGATTGAGTTTGCTTGTATATCGATATGCTGTCAGTCTGCGAGTGAGAAACGCGTGAATGAGTGCGATTACGTCATCGACAAAAAGAGACAGATCGATCCTAGATATTTTCACAAGCGACATAATTGTCACTACAATTATTACGATTACTAGTACCGCTCTGAACTATTACTACTGCTATCACTATTACTATTACTATTACTCATCATACTACTCTTCCAATCTTTAATATTATTATTTTATTATTCATTATCATTATATTACTATTATATTTTTATTATTAATATTAATACTATCGTTACTATCGATTATATTATTAGTTATTCGACCATTATAATTGTCTTTAATTACTCGCGAGCAGCTTTGTTTGCCACAATTGCTATTATTTTTATGATTTGCCGATTATGGTATGATTGGTGAATTAACATAGTCATTATCTCGTAGCATGATTATTATTTAATGGTGTGATTTAAGTGCGAACTTTACCGAATCTACGACGCCTAGGGCATTTGGAAAGCTTATTCGCGCATTCCGCCGTCCTTTAGGACGATCGAAAAGCTCTTGTCTGTCGTCCTGATGTCTTAGTCACGAGAAAGTGATGGGCTCCGGGATACAAAACTGTTTTTAGTTCTTTCGGTCATTTTCGCCTTCAACGATAACGCTTGAACGTTTATGATCGCCGCCCAATTTCAGGCGGGATTTTACCAAAGATCCTAAGCGTCTGTTTCTCCTATCGCCCTTCGCGATACTTAATTCGTGTGCGGGCAGCCCCGAGAATGACAGTTCGCTTAAATCTAATTGAACGACATCCGTTTTGCTGCAAAACGCTAAAACGTTAGACAGATCGTGGCACAAATATTCGCGTTTGACGCGTTTGATTAATTATATCTGACAATCAGACTCTGTAAGCGCAATTTTTTTACAAAAGCAGTTTGTATCTGAAAGCTGACATAATCGTTGCGAATTTTTATAGTGAAATCTCGTTTTGGACACTATTCGACGGAGCTTGGAGCGATCAAAATCTTAAATTTGCTTCGAATTCCGCCGACAAACACGTTACTTTTGTATTTTTATTTTTCGCAACTCGTGTTGAGCCTTCGGATGAAAAATTCTGCTTAATTTTCGAGGTAATGCTTCGTGCCTCCAGTGTTTTGTTAACTGTGTGTTTGCAAAAAATTTCATCTCGAAAAGACATTGTTATAAGCAAAATTCGCCTCTAAAAATCTTCGTAAACTCGCACGGCATCTTCTGGTTCGTTATAAACGAAACGAAGTTGACCACGACAAGTATCGTAAAAAATTATTTTGCGATTCGTCTCGCCCGAGAGAGAGGAAGACGACGAATTTTCTACAATCGAGAGAAAATGGAAGAAATGATTTTCGAGCTAAGAGAGAAGGAGGGAGAAAGAGAGAGAGAGAGAGAGAGAGAGAGAGGGGGGCGAAGTGTCTGGCCCTTTAAAGAATTAATTTTTAACGAGAAGCGAAGGAGCAATGCTCTCCTCTTATAATAACGGATGCGCAATAAAGCGGTAGTGAAAATCTCTAGTCCAGCGAGCGGCAGGCTCAGTCTGCCAATCCAAAAAGTATGATAAAAAGAAAAGCGTTTCCCCCTTTTTCCTTTTAAGTAAACGGAAGAGGGAGATAGGTAGAATACAGGGAGAGATGGAGACGGAGAAATTTTATAGATACGAGGAGGAAGATGCAAATTATATCACGCGCGTCTGCCTGCAACGGCGTGTCCGAGATTCTATTAAAAAAATATAACAATAGATTATTATTATTATTCTATTGATATGATATGAACGATAAGAACCAGTCCAAAAAAACGATAGAGCGAGAAGGAGAGAGAGAGAGAGAGAGAGAGAGTAAGAGAGATGCTTGATAATAATTACGACGAATGTTTATAATTAACCTATCATCGTTATCGTTGTGATCAGCGTGATTAATTGTCGTATGTTATTCTGTCGTCAGCTTGGCCACGCCTCGATCATTTGCGCAACACTATCGCCCTTATTATCATCGTAATTATATACGACTAACGATTATTTAATTCGACATTTATATTCCGCAAAGTTTAATACATCCGCGAGATAGTACGCGTTTCTTTCCTTTCGTCTTTTTTTTGCAATATCTATTTTAAGTTTCTCACGTATCAGCGTAACATGCACAAATACGAAATGTTCACGATTTTTACCACCACACTTAACACACTCGAGGAAAGAACAAAAAAGTTTTACGTGCGCGATGCGAGAGTTTCTCCGACCGTAATGTAAAGATGCCGACGGAAATTTATACATATGTAATATAATTCGCGCAGCCGCGTGCTGTTCTATACAATAAAAAGCCTATAATATCTACGTACGCTCTTACGTCTTTCTTAAATTCCTTTCCCCCCAATTTCTCCCCCGAGAAATTCCCCTTTAACGATCCAAGTTTCTGATTAAGAATTATCATACCACAGAGTGTGAATGATCTAACATTTTATTATCACAAAGACGCGCATAAACTTTAATCTAAAATAAAAACGATGCATAAAATATATAAGACAGCACAGAAAATCAATGTAAAAATCCTATAAAAACGGTACAATCGAGTAAAAAAAAAAAAAAAGGTTCATTTATCCCACCAAAATGCGTGCAAGTTCTTTCGGCAGCGATTAAAATTCTTCGCCACCTTCGCCGATATCCACAGAATCCGTTGCGACTTCCTGGTAATCTTTCTCTAACGCCGCCAGATCTTCCCTGGCTTCGTTAAATTCGCTCTCGTCCATGTTTTCGGCGACGTACCTGATGGCGCGTTTATATAAAATTCTGTGAATGAAAACCGGGAGTTCAGGAGTTTAATTTTAATTTTACGAAATAAAAGATTACCAATGGACGAAGGCTCGTTTGCTAAACATGAGATCGAATTTTCTGTTCAGTCTCCCCCACGCTTCGGCGATTGCTGTGGTATTCGCCAACATGGCCATGGCTCTTTGTACCTTTGCCAGATCACCGCCCGGTACCACAGTCGGCGGTTGATAATTTATTCCTACCTATTTATTCCCGAATGAAATTAATAAAATACCATTTAATATATTAGAGTATAATATTTAAATTTTTTTGAAGAAGAGAGGGTATTTTCTAGGCCCAAATATTAGATTAAAAATTTTCTCGTCCTGTTTTACGTTTACAGTGCGTGAATTAACCTTTGATGAATTCTCGAATCATAAAGAATATTCCTGAAAAGAGCAAACGATTAACCTTGAAACCCGTCGGACACCAGTCGACGAACTGTATCGACCTCTTGGTCTTGATGATCGCGATCGAGGCGTTGACATCTTTCGGCACCACGTCGCCTCTGTATAGTAGACAGCAGGCCATGTACTTTCCTCTTCGCGGATCACACTTGACCATCTGCATAGCCGGCTCGAAGCAGGCCGTGGTGAGCTCCATCACGGTGAGCTGCTCGTGATAGGCCTTCTCGCTGGATACAATTGGCGCGTAGGTGACGAGAGGGAAGTGTATCCTGGGATAGGGTACGAGATTCGTCTGGAACTCGGTGAGGTCGATGTTTAGAGCGCCGTCAAACCTCAGAGACGCCGTGATCGAGGAGACGATCTGACCGATGAGACGATTCAGATTCGTGTAGGTCGGCCGTTCGATGTCCAGATTACGTCGGCAAATGTCATAAATCGCCTCGTTGTCAACGAGAAACGCGCAATCCGAGTTGTCTATGGTGTTGTGAGTCGTTAGGATCGCGTTGTACGGTTCCACGACCGCCGTGGAGATCTGCGGCGACGGATATATGGCGAATTCGAGCTTGGATTTCTTGCCATAATCCATGGACAGACGCTCCATCAATAGACTGGCGAAGCCAGACCCGGTGCCCCCGCCGAAAGCGTGAAAGATGAGGAAACCTTGCAGGCCGCCGCACATGTCGGCTATCTTGCGGATTCTATCTAACACGAGGTCGATGAGCTCCTTGCCGAGGGTGTAGAAACCGCGCGCGTAATTGTTGGCGGCGTCCTCCTTACCGGAGATCAGCTGCTCGGGATGGAACAGCTGGTGATACGTTCCCGTACGCACCTCGTCTAAGTAAGGGTAGGAATGTTGGCATATCTCGTTATCGTTTCGACTCGTATCTTTCTCCGGTTTAGCCTTACCTATTACCGTCGGTTCGAGATCGAGGAAAACGGCTCTAGGCACGTATTTCCCGCCGCCCGTCTCGCTGAAGAAGGTCTGGAAACCTTCGTCGGTGTTACTACAGGTCTGCGGTGGCAACATACCGTCCGGTTGTATACCGTGCTCCAAGCAATAAAGCTCCCAGCAGGCGTTGCCCATCTGCACACCGCCTTGGCCAATGTGAACCGAAAGTACCTCGCGCTATTCAATCCGATTAATTAACTTATCTTATCGCCAATCGCTATCTCTTGTTATGTAAATATTTTCGTAATAAACAGGAATTATATGAATCCTGTTTATTAATCCATATTTTTATCTATAATTTTTCAATTCAAACATGGAATTTTTTCGATGTTGATAAAGCTTATCTTGAATGACTCAACATCTAATTATGCGGAAAAAAATGTGTAATTTCGAATTGCGCTAAGTCTGCAGATAATTAAATTGTATTTTTTTCGATATTCACCATTTTGAAGATGCGTTAGCTTGCAGCGGAAAGGCGGGATAAACAAACAATGTTGACACCAAAAAGGTTTGATGCAAACTGACGGCGAGACGATTTGTTTTGCAATTTTGTTCCCGTTGCCCAGAGAAACCAGCGATGCAAAAATCTAATAAACTTTGATTTTCAAACACACTTTTTTTTTTTTTTTGTATCGTTTTAAAGAATCGTATCGTTTATATTCTGCATTGCAAAAGAATTCAAATAAAAAAATCATCTCTTAAAAATAATATAAAGAATGCATCTTTTTACAATTATTTGCAACTAAAATAAATGATTTATATCATAAATTTCACAATAAACTGTAATTCTAAATTATATAAAAATGCTGAGTGCATTTTTAAACAGTAGAATCCAATCTGCTTTGCATACCTAAATTTTTTATTCTACTCTCATCGATTATAATATCTCTTTTATGATTATTAATAATATTCTTAATAAAAAACGCAAAACAGATTGTTGAAAAACTTTTTAATATATATAATTTCTTTTAAAATAATATGTATATATATATATATATATATATATATATATATATATAATATATGTATAATATATTTATATGTGCGTATACATATATTAAATAAACAATTAAAAAAATATAACAATATTATTAAAATGCGTAGTACATCTCTTAGCTCTTGTTATTACTTCTATTTCTAAAAGGCACCATTTAATTTTCGAATTAATTAATGCAAATGGACGATTAATTGGCAGTACATATGGCTTATAAAAATAATCTCCAAAACAAGATTAGTCAGAGATAGTACTATTTAGTCAAAATTATGCGAACACACGTTAACGAGCACGTGAGATCTTCTTGCTCTTATCGGTCTCGATGGGAGGTGGCGGGCCTTTGGCGCTTTGGTGACGATTGTAAACGCTGTAAAAAGTGACAATTATCGGCCAGACTCCTCGATCAGTAACTACGTTAGTAGTTTTGTATTATAATGTTAAATGTAAAAAATTTGCGTGAAGTTGAAGCTTCTAAATTTTTTTTTTTTTTTTGAATTTTTAATTCTTAATTCAAATTTTAATTTCAAATTTTAATTCCTGAAATGCAACTGCAAGACAGTTTCTAATGGCGATAGAAACACCTACTATCGATACGTTTCCGAGCGAATATAATCCATGACGTGAGATATGCCGACTTGCAGCTGATCGCCAATCGGAGTAACCCAAGGATTGAACTCCATTCGAAATACCGCTTTGTTACTCACTAGATCCAAGTTGCCTGTAAGGTAAATTTATGTAGCGCTCTTTCTAGAATGATAAATTCATTTTACCGCATTTTTTCTATTCATACCTATCTCAGGAGGCAATACTGTCAAACGATTTCCTTGAATATGCAACTCTCTAAGACGAATCAGCTCACCGATTTCTTTCGGTAATTCGACCAGATCGTTCTCCCTCAGTACGAGCTAAAACGTTTTAATCTCGATAATTTCATCGAAAATCAACAGATCTACAGGGTGGGCCCAAATATGAAAGCCAATTTCGTAAAATTGCGAAAGTATTCGAGAATTCTTACAATTTGCAGATTTTTCAACTGGCCGATTTCAGGCGGCAGATATTCAAAATCGTTGTCAGCTAAATAGAGCGCTCTTAGGGTTTCTAGAGAAGAGAAAAATTAATGTACAATTTATGGAAAAACGCGTTGAGCAATTTAAAAACTACGACTGACCCATCATGAAGAAATTTCCGGGTAAATTCTTTTCGCTGAGATTGTTGTACGTCAAGTCTAGCACCTCGAGAACCGGAAATGCGCCGAAACCTCGAGGAAGCACATCTAATCGGTTCATCCTGCCGAAAGTTAAACGTTCTGGTAAATCTCTATCACGTGATTCACAATTAAAGCTTAGCGTGTCCTACAAATTATACTGACCCTACGTTTAAGATTCTCAACTTTGGCATTTGCGACAGAGATATAGGCAGCTCGGTGATGCAATTGTTGAAGAGATTCAGTATTTCTAGATTGACTAGATTGGCGAGACCTGGTGGAACCGCTATATCGAAAATAATTATCGATCTGATGAATCAATTGAATTATATACGTTGCGTACAATTAAGCTGTATTACCTTGAATTTTATTATGACTTAATGTCAGCCTCGTTACATTAATCATATTCACTGGAACATAAAAAAGTCTCTGTAATTTTAATAAAAATTTACCATTGCTTGGTATTTATAATTCTGGCAATGTTGATTATTTGATATTAATTTTATTTATTATTATATTTCTACTCATACAACTGACAAAGCTTGGCTTCAACTTGAAACTTAAAACACTCTGGATATCGCGAATATAATTTATACATCGCTTATCGTTTACATTATTCTACGTTAAGCACCAAGTGTCAAATTTAAAAGGACAGCGCGAGTGCGCGCGCGCGCTGTCACGCCCACGTGGTCGAGGACGCGCTGACGGATGGCCGCGCTGTGCGGGTTGCGGGTCGACGAAACCAGCCACGACAAGTTGCCTAATTTGGCGCGATACGCGCGCGAGCGCGACACATTGTAGGATGAGACTCACGCAATCCCGGCATCTCCTCGAACGTCGCGATACCCTTGTCCGCGAGATCCAGCTCGGGATTCTGGATCTCCCGTGCCTCGTCCAGCACCTTCTTCGCCTTTGACATCTTCCCTGCAGGAATACACGACACTGGCGCGGTCTGATTCATTGCGCGCGCAATCGCCGTACGATACACGTTTTAGTCGAAAGGAAGTGCCGCGGAGTCGCGAGCGCGCGCGTGAACACACGCCCGTGCGCACTAACTCCGGCGCACTCTGTTTAAGTCGTCCCGATCGACGGAGACGGCCTCTCTCTGCTCGTCAGATGGCAGTTCTTGTACCTTATCTGACACGCTCCTTTAATAAGAATACTTGGAATTTTATTTTCTCATTGTTGTATATAAATTTTTTTTTATTTTAATAATAATTTAAACTTCCTTATGCATTTTTTGTTCTTGCAGCGCAATTAAAAAAATTATTTATTTAATTTTAATAATTTCTTTCTACTCGAAGAACAGACGTATAATTCTATAAAATTAAAATGCGAATTAATAAAAAAACAAAAAAATGTTTAGTTAAAACTGATTCGTTTGAAGCCTCCCCGAAAAATGCGAGATGAAACTGATCCGCGCCCGATCGGCGTCGCGTTAATAAATCGCGCGTAATTACGGACGGGATCGCGAGAAAGAATCGCGCGAGAGATGGCGGCACGGTTTTAATAAACTGGTTTTAATAACGTTGAACATTTTTTTTCTTTTTTTTTGTTTATTTTTCTGCCGCTCGTTGCGGTTGAAACCGGAGCGGCGCGCATTCCGCGACGACGGCCGATGCGAGATCAGCAGCGACATTAAAGATAACAGGAAAGGAAATTCACCCGGGATAAGAATCTGAAGCGCTGAGATAATTTGACCCGCGGATCGAAGATTATCGGGGATAGTGCATTCCTCGATTCGTCAATATTTATAAAGTAGCAACACTCAACCGTGCCTTACGCAATATATTATCGATAACAGATGATACATTTAGGATTTTCTCAGATCTGTTTCCACGATTGAAAATAAATTTTGCACTTGCCTCAAATTGATCAAGACTCGGAAAGATTTAATACCGTCGACTATCCCTCGATTTCTTATCACTTTCCGTATTCCATTAAGAGATCTCTCATTTCGCATTTTTTGCCGTTTAAAAATTCAAATTTAAATATAATGTCGCTTAATTAGCAGAGAAACGCCCTTACGGGGAATCTCAGTAGCATTTCCGAAAACTATAAATATCTCGACGGTGCGATGATCCGGGGCCGGCCCGTTTCCTCCACGTGCCCGCTTTCGTTCACTCCGTTATCGGCGGCTAAAAGTACGGAGAGAGGAGTGTGTGGCGCCAAACAGCACCCGAGGGCTCGTAAGGTTAGCGACCTTGGCGTGCACGTAAAGGCAAAGGACAGGACGAGAGGGGAGGGCGGGTAGGGGGAGGAGGAGGAGGAGGGGGTGGAGGGGGACGCGCGAGGGGGGGGATGAGACGACGATGGGAGGGAAGGGCGCCCACCTTCTTCGAGTATCCATCATTGCTATCCGGTAATCAGTGCCAAGCAACATTATCGGTCAATTTACTGACGCCGTGACCGGTCTCGCCGCGCCAGGACGGCGCGGAAAAAGCAAATCTCGTTACCGCAACGAGAGAGGAGAAGCCAATCGCCTTTCGAAACGCGACGCTCGCGAACGGCGGACAACGAGTCCGCTGTCCTCCGCACAGTGGTCCCTTATAACGAGCGAGCGCAGACTTTGTAGACTCTCTGCTCTCGTTGCTCTCTTTCGCGATAAATTTGTGGATCTAATTAGAATGGAAGAAGGAGAGAAAAAGAGAGAGAGATCGTGTAATCTATAAATTCTACATTTTCGAGTCTGGCAAAAAAAAACAATCGAAACAATCTGATTTTTTTTAAAGAGACGAAACAAGCCGTTAGTCTAGTTAAAAAAAAAAAAAAGAAAGAAAGAAATCGCATTAAAAAAGATTTCGCAGTAAAATCTCTTCGAGAAATCGCCCCGACTCGTCCTAAGACAACGACGTCTAACACGACGAAGGAAGGACGGGAACACGTGTGGCGCGCGTGTGCGCGAGCGCACGTGCGTTCCGTACGCGTGCACGAGAGAGCGGAGCGAGAGGGTGGATGTGATGACGATATGTAGGAAAGAGGAAGAAAGAAGTAACACTCGCGACTGGCGTCCGCGAGAGGAATATTCAGTGCAACGTATATAAAAGCCCGTTATGCACGGCGACCAATGTGCTTGGCACAACACGCGCGTGCATTGCGCGCGTGTGTGTATGGTGAGCGCTATAAATAGACGTAGCAGACCGCAGAGATTCTAAGAGTACACTCCGTCTCCTTTCATACGCGGTCGATAGTGTGCGGGAACGAAAAACTCATCTGTACCTCATGTATCGCGCTTGGAAAAAAAAAAGAAAGAATTGGAATTAGTATTTTAAAGATCAAATAATTCGTGCCGCAATCAATATTTGCCGTTATCTAGACGAAGTTATCTAGATAATCATTTGGATGAGGCAACTGCATTATATATCATCTTTATCTAAATAATAATAGGATTATTTACATATATTATCTACATCTTAACTGAAGTTTTATATTATTTTAGTTGTTACATTTTTTAATAATTAATAATTTTTTATAAAACATAATTTAATAATAAACTTAATAATTTTTTTATAAAACAATTTTAATACCATCTAAAAAGCTTCATAATTTCTATTATCTACATAAACACGAAATATATCATTTTATCTTTGTCTAGATAATTTCAATATTATCTTTGCACAACACTGGTCATAATAATTATTAACGCTCGAAGAAATGATAAGCTGTTAGTGTCGACGTTAGCTAGGCTTTCGTACATGTAAAAAAAAAAAAGTATTCAGATATTACCGTTGATGATGGAGATTTATTTTCGACGCAATCTTTTTAGAATGACGAATCATATTTCAAGTGTAAAATCTAGCATTCCTTTATCATCACTGATGAGATTTGTCGACATCGATTGCTCTTTCCCGCGCCACGCCGTATAATAAAGACGGAATTTTCGCTTACGAAGATCGATGATGACCGATATTAATGGCGCGAAGATGACGACGAGACGGCGATGATTGTGCCACGATGCTGGAAGCGAGAGACGCCCGAGGACATCCTCACGAATCTATGCTTCCTGTGCCACTTCCCAGAAACTTCCCCGCCCGACGCGTCCCGACGTTAATAAGGCGCCGATGTAACCGTGCAATTTAAGACGCAATTTTGGCGGCGCGAGCCGTTATGAGATACCGGTGCAAGCAACTGACCGATACAAGGCGGCTTCTGTTTTTCGGCAATGAGGATGTCGGACGAGTTACGACATCCAGTGGCAGGTGTTACATGTGAAGCGAGGTCGCGCGCTCCATCTCTTCCTTTCCTTTTTTTTTATGTTACGTATTGATTTCCATTGATGCCGGCAAAAAAGCCCACTTTAATGTCTTTATCGTTCTTCAATTCTCGCCAAGACACTCGTATCCGCTAAGGTTTCACAAGACTCAAGACAAAGACAATATTATATATATCGTAGAAATGTTGTATTGAAAATTTTTGGAAATTCAAACTTATCTTGATTTTGAATGAATCTTGATAGCACAAATCTCGTATTGTCTTCGATTTTATTAATAATTTTTATCTAATACTGAACAATCGTTTAAAAGAATATTTAATAATATACATATTTTCTTTTATAATATTTATTTTTGCGTAGTTTCTGATTTTATTATATTTATACTATCTATATTAATATTAATATAATATATTAAATATAAATTAGAATTTTGATATAATATAATATAACATATTAAATAAAATTTTTCAAGTCTCTATAATATGATGATTTTTTCTCATTTAATATGCATACAAATATTTTAGCTTTTTTTAAAAATCAATAATCTTGACACTCATAGTCTTGGTATTGCCTTGACAATTAATTAAAAATCTTGATTTTGTCTCGATGCAATCCTGACATTCGCAACCAAAGGTATACGAGAAAGATTCTCCTGGCATCCGAGTAACGCATTCTCGAATTTGCCAGTGTATACGTTTCACAAAAAGGAATCCCCTTCGCAGGGATAACATCTTCTTTAAGGCTGAGGGGAACTGAGTTATCTTGGCGGCGCAACAATGTAAGCAACCCGCGGGCTCGCGTTCCGAACGTGATCCGTGCACGGCAGGCTCGGCGGAGGCTGCAACAAGGCCGCGAGTGTGATCTCTTCAAGGGCTTCAAGGTCAGCGATAATAATCGCGGGTATGCTCGAGGGCAACGAAGAGGCAGACGGAGGAGACGGCTAGGGGGCGGAGAAGAGGGGGAGGGGGAGGGGAGGTGACCAGTTCGTTGCATAATTGCGTCACGTTGTCCGGGAATCACTGCCCTGGACGCGCACACTAGCACACTAGTTTTGCAAAAACTCGCGGCAAACTGGATTCCCCTTGCGCTCGTGTACGTGTGCACGTGCATTTTCTAACATGCACCTAGTGCAAAGAAGGCGAGAGGCGGTGTAACCTTGCCGACTGCACGAATAAAAGGTCTCTCTTAATGTTACGTATTATGATAACTAAGTGTACTCGAGCTCTTAGAAGTCAGGACTTGCTTCGTGTTGAAACAACACAGTATTATTAATCGATATGCAGAGGACTCGCTAAAATGTTTAATATTCCTTATTAAATATTATTTTCTCAAAAAACACATTTTTCATAAAATTGCATTAATAAAGAATAGAGAGAATAAAAATCTTTTTTGTCAAAAAGATACTGCTTTTTTAACAAAAAAAAATTTTTTTTCATTTAAAAAGTTTAACAAATATTTTTAAAGCCACCTTTAATTGCTTAATAAAGAATAGAGAGAGAGAGAGTAAAAATCTTCTGTAAATAAAATATCTCTTGTCAAAAAGATCTCTTAAAAAAAAAAAAAATTATTTAAAAACAATAAATATTTTCAAAGCAACTTTTAATTGTTTTAGAAGCTATATTATATTATATATAATTTTTAAATAAAACAGATAATTGTCGAAGATTACGACAGTTCATATAACGACAAAAGTCTGTCGAGTAACGTTGACATTTATCCGCGATACATTTAAGCGAACGTTTCATCGTCTCTCTCCTCTTTTCCTCGGCATTGATTAGTTATTAATTCGCGACATCGATTGCATGTATCGTCGAGCCTGGGAAAAATTGTCCGATAGTTTCACAACAACAACGTCCTGTCGCACGAATACGGATTTATTTATTCGCTCTTTATTTATTACGCAAATTTCTCCAACCGCAGTTCTGCCAATTAATCATCGTGGCGCTTATTATTAAAACGTTGCGTGTCTAGGATGAATTATCGCCACGCATAAATTCATTCGTGACTCTAACCACACGGATATGCGTAAGAGTACACGCGTAAAGTGTCCTGATCGATGCACGTAACACATGTAAAAAAAAAATATATATATATATATATCTCAATAAAATTCATCTGTCATTATTACATTTTTTATCATCGATTTTGTATTATTAGCAAAAAATTATAAATGACAAATTTACAAAACCTCTTAATCCTTTTGCCTCGGGAATCCTTCTGTTCAATGATGGGATAAGTAATGCGTCACTTTAAAGACCAATTTCTCGGCGAATTGTATCTTAAATTTTGCCTACGATTCTTCTTTAATTAAAGATGTTTGAGGATTCGAAGAAAAGTGCTCCGCTCGTTTAATATCCAAAGAGGCGCAAATCTACGAGATTTCGCTAGTTAACCTACTTGCGAGCGCGCTTTCTTCCATCTTCCTTTTTTTTTTTTAAACACTCAATTTGACACTCAATAGCGACTTACGAGGTACGGCGATGATGACAGCGCGACTCGGTTGTTGGATTAACGGAGAAAGTACATTCTCATTCGTTGGGATTGTTGGTAGTGCTTTGTTTATACAAAACATCGTTAAAATCTCATTCACGAATTACCAACGACTGTCCAATCGACAAGTGTGATAAATTAGCCGCGAGATTCCACGATGCAGGCTGGAGAAATGAAACGTCATCGACTCAATCGCTCGTATATCCAGCGTTAATGATCCTTAAATCGCGGCTAATCGCGATTAAGATTCTAGTCGGCGACTTACGTAACACGCCTTGCAGTTCTCCATCAAACAAGCGTATACAAGCGAATCTAATAGCCTTCTTTTTTTACTCCCGACACGGGAGTAAAAAAGCGTCGTAAAGATTAACGGTGATCTATGCGAACAGCGACAGAAAAATGATGTGTTGCGCCGCAGGCGAAATATTGTTGTCACTTTTTGCGCCGAGAGATTCGATTGCCCGAGTTGATTGGTTGCACGACAAGGTATCGGAGAAATGCAACGATATTCAGTGAAATCGGGAGTAGAGCAACAACTTCAATTACAATTCGATAATTTAACAGTTTGCCGGGCTCGTTTCAGGAAGCGAACAGCTGAGATTTATCACCAAAGCTATCGGATTAATAAGGTCGAAATAATGTAATAACTTATTGCGTTCCGCATGCTAAACCCGACTACATAAAATCACAGATATCTGAAGGATGTTCTGCTTTCACCAAACGTTAGAGAGCGTGTATTAAAGTGGCACCTAGACTTACTTTTAGGGGAATTTAAGGGGGCATATTTCGTTTGAACTCTCGAAAAATAAGTATTTTCTACATTTTTTGCAGCACAACGACGTGATAAAATTTTTTTATTTTTTTACAATATTATTAAGTACTTAAATAAAAATTTTCAGCTTAAAACACTTTTCTTTTTTTAAGTTATGCAAATATTTGCAGATTTATATTTTCATGCACGGTGTGCATAGAAACTCGGGTTACATTCGATGGATTGACTTTAAATTTTGCAAGCGAGTTCCTAATAAGATTCTCCATCTGCTAACGAAGTCTTTTTTTTAATCCCATTCCCCATTTTTTAATTATAAACAAAAAAAATGGACTGTAAAAAAAATGAAACTTTGTTTCAATACACCGCCATTTTTTTATTTTTCAAAATTTTGAGAAAACGTATAGCAGATAGCTATTAATATGTTTAATAAAAAAATTTGGATTTTTTTATTTCAGATACAACATACGTTTTCATGCACCGTAAAATAGGAGGAGCTTTGCAAATATTCGCATAACTTTCAAAAAAATATTTTTTAAGCTAAAAATTTTTATTTAAGTAGTGAACAATATTATATTAGTATTATAAAAAAATTAGAAATTTTTATCAAATTGTTGCGCTGCAAAAAATCTAAAAAATGCACTAATTTTTCGAGGTTTTAAACGAATATATCCCCTTAACTAATACGTTGTAAAAACCTGTTAAAATATTTTTTTTTAATAAGATTTAATTTTTATGTGTGATTTTTAAAGATGACGAGAAAATATTCAGCATAAAATTGGCTTGCTCATGCATAGCTAATATCGCAAAATTTAAAATATGAATTAATTATTATAATACATTTTTAATATAATGAAGATGAACGAATCTCTCAGTATATGTAGCTTTTTATCTCGTTATCGTTTAATATAATGCATGTACATTAGCGCAATTATAAATATGACATAATATAAATTTCGACATACGAGATAAAAGCGAGCACTTATTTCGCGCCGATCGTCCCATATTTATTTAATTCGCACCTTATTAAATTTGCGTGAACTGGGACGAGGGTAGATTTACGGTCTCGATCAATTAAAGAAACAAGAAGCGTACCGAGGAGAATTTTATGGCGCACGAAAGCAGAAACGAAATTTCGAAGTGCGAGCAAGTGTCGGCGCCGCGCGGTTTACGGTTCATTAAATTATATTTCCTGTCGCGCGTGCGCCGATAATTATTGTCTCTCGAAAATGCCAACGGGAGTTTCACGCGCCATTTTCACCGTCCATCAGTCTAATTCTCATTCTAGGATTTTCAAACAACGAGAGCGCCATTTCGTCATGTAGGAAAGAGAGATTGTATTATATATACATTCGATACGGAATTATATATTTAACGGCGAAAGTACAGAGCGGAGGATTATAAATTGCAGCGTTCCTACAAATGGGGAAAAAGGAAAAGGATATTATTTCTCGCACATTGTGCCCGGCTTCTCTCCTTCCGGCTCCGAGAGTCTCGACTTTCGGAACCAGGCGGCGATTTAATCAAGCGGAAGTGATCGATGATCGCCAAATCGATCGAAGGCGGCTCGAGTTTCGAGTTTTTATATCCTACAGTGCTATAATCCGAGCAAAAAAAACAAGTAAAAAATTGTGCAAATTAGAAACTTGCACATTGCTTCTTCATAGTTTTATTCCCTTTCCTTTATAATATCAATAATCTTTTTTTTAGAAAAATTAAAAATTTCAAAAATAAACTCAAATTCTCATCAAATTCAATACTAATCATTCTTTAACGATATTTTATTTATGTAAAAATATTTAGCCCGATATCTCAAAATTTGCGGAAATTAGAGCAACAATACCCTTTTTTGGAAAAATTCAAAAATTCCCTTCACCGATCCAATCTTTAACGATACTCTATTCATATAAAAAAAATTTAGCCCGTTATCTCAAAATTTATGGCACTTAGAGCAACCACGTCCTTTTTGTGCACATACACGCATACATATATACGGGCATTTTGCAAAAATATATTTTTTCGACGTTTTAAAACACATTGGCATCAAAATTTGAAAAAAAAAAAATTTTTTTTCACAAAGACAAAGCTTCCTTTATGAGGAAGCATTAATCGGAAATTTAAGAAACCCGCGAGATCGATGGTCTCCTTCATTCAACTTTCTAATCGGAACATCGCTGTACGACGTGCATGTATGTGCAATACACACGTATAATACATTATGATAACCGTTGTAATATTGTTCATAAATTCATGAGATGCGATTAAAAGCGCATCTCATCGTAGGAACGTCGCTTTTCATTGAAATGCCAAGACACTCGCTATTTCAATAGCGAGCGGCTGCGGGGTCAGCCTTATCGCCGCGCGTTCCGGCATTCAACGTGTGCCGGTAATTGTTAATTGCGCAACGCGTCATCTATCATCGGCTAATGATACAATCCGGTGGCGCTCACGGTGAATCGATATTACATTTCGGATGGCCTAATCGCTAATAAGGATTTATGGGTATCGTGCGCGCCGTTGGCAGAATGTGAAAGTCTTCAAGTGCCCTGCCGTAACGAGGGTGTACTGAATGCATCTCCCTCTCTCTCTCCTTCTCTTTCTTTTTCCCATCGATACGCGTACCCTCTCCTGAAGTATGAAGTAACGGCCCGCCGATGCAATTATTAATGAATCCGCAACGTTGCGATACTCGCGCTATGTGTGACCTTTCTTGCCGGCGGAATACGCATTCAAAATAAGATGCTCGATTACGCTCGTCTCTCGCAATCGTTATCCGATATTGCGGAAAAACACGCGCGAGTTTCCCGACCAAATTGCCGCGTACACTGGAATTTAGTATAATTCTATGTATGTAGATATATATCTCCCCGGATGAGAGTGATTGTCGAAAGTTGAAAAAAAAAGGAAGAAAAAAAAACGACATTGGTTCCTTTAAGCGAGCGGACATTCGATGCCACGAAGAACCGTTAGAAAGTATCGATATCTAAGAGATATCGTTAGATATCGTCGTGATTTTTCCGCCAGACTAAACGTTGGGAAAAAAAGAGAGACAATGTAACTTGACGCTTATCCCGATCTACATTTGCATTTACACATTCAATTTACAAGTCTCATTTGTGGGAATTTTCGATTTTAGAAATCTTCAAATCGCAACTGCGACGATATGACATTAAAATGCATCGATACGTCGATTTCGTACGGAAAGGTTTCCCCGCTTGTATGACGCAATTGTCACATCATTATTCTAATGAGCGCCCCAGCTGCTTCCGTGACCCAGAATAAGCGAAGGCGAAGAATCGACTTTCGTCGATGAAATTCCGACCGCAGGATTAACGCTAATCCTCTCTTTCGGTTTGTCGTGAAAGTGCGAATTTACGGGTGGGCCGAAATATCAGTTGCTTTAAAATAAATCATGATATATGTATACATAATATTTTGGAGACTGCTCTTCTCATTAAACTCTATACAGGGTGGGCCTAAATGTTTCGATCAGACTTTGAGATTTTATAGGAAATTTGATTGTGAAAAACATGAGAAAAATAATTCCTTAATTCCTTAAAATAATTCCGTTGTTTAACAAAAGGTATCTGTAGAAAATTAAATCATTTTTCAAATGAGATTGAAATAATTGTAGTATGTTTCATCAATTTTGAGATAACTAGTTGCAACTAGTTTCAACTAGCAAAAAAGTGTTTTTTCAATTATCGACGGTAGAGCTTCTTAAAAATGCTCTTTATTTATGATATTATGGCCTTAGCTAATTTTTAATATTTATTTTGCTTGTTGGTTATTTCACTAAAAAATTTTACTTTTCCGCATTGCTTAAATCAATCACCATAGAAGAATGAAAGGAAGAATATAAAAGGTGAAAAGAAAATGAAATAAAAATAAAATAAAACTTAATAAATATCTTGAAAAAAAATCAATGAAAATAAAATTTTAAGGAAGCATTTTTTGATCCATATTTATAAGAAACTTTTTGTTCAGAATTAAATTTCCTATAAAATCTCAAAGTCTGACCAAAATGTTTGGGCCCACCTTGTATACTTATAATTTTCTACAATGCTCAAAAGCTTTTCTCCCCTTAACAAATAAACAACAAGCGAAGAAAATAAATTATCTCTCTTTAAAATTATTTAAAAAATAAAAAAAAAAAATACAAAATTTTCATCTTCCACTCTTTTTCTCTCTCTCGAGAAAGACAAATAATTAAGATACATTTCGAAAGAAGTATATTCAACTCTAAAGATATTATTATAATTAAATCGATAAAGATTTCAGCGTACTTTTTTCGTCGGAAAGTTATACGCGCAAAGGCTATATAAAAAATCTATAAGTTAAATGTCACATATCTTCCAAATCTAAAAAAATCCAGTCGGTGTCGAATGACCGGTTCTTTAGATACCTATCATCGAGGTGATCTAGCGATAGATAAGTCTCGCGATTCGAAGCGTTTGAGGCCGATCCGATCAGCGGCGGCGCCTACAAGAGAGGCGCCGCGGCGCGGGGTCTCCCCGGATAATTCCTAATTCCTTAGCGCTATAAGGCGCTCCTCAATTAACGTCACGGCGCTAACTTTCACCGCGAGGCAAAGCCGCTTCGGTTACGCCCCATTACCTTATTGCTCGCTTTGCACGCGGCCTGGCTGCGTCAGTCCGTGAAAAGGCGCCCCCCGGCGCCACGCCGTTCGCTTTATATACGCGTGCATGCGTGCGATACACGCTTGGCCGATCGCTCCGAACGGCAGGACGTAGGCGGAAGCGGACGCGATAGGGCCGAAGGTGAAAAGGCGTACGAAAATGTACGAGTGGAGAACAAAAATCGCAGCGAGAGCGAAGTAGTTACGGTCACGAGCGCGCTCGCTCTGGTCAGACAGCTGTGTCTATAATCTGTCCCATTTCGATGTGTGTGTGTGTGTGTGTTTGTCCCGCGGTTATCATTTCGTTAGAAATTCCTTGCATTTTTCGTGACCAATATATTGCATTGTAAAAATATATTAAATATAATTTATATGTAAATTAAATATAAATATATTATAGATATATTTATATTTAATTTGTATATAAAATATTATATACATTTTAAATATATATGTATATATATATATATATATATATATATATATATATATATAATATATGTATATTAAATATAAATTGTATTATATATAAATTATTAAAATATAAATTAAGTAAAATATAAATTAAATAAAAAGAGAAGAGATTATATATTTTTTTCATATACATATATCATATTAATTCATATTCATCACTATTACTTTATAAATATCATATATATATATATATATATATATATATATATATATATATATATTCTTAATTTGTTATATAACACAATTTGTGCTATTATAATAATACATATTAGATATGGTACTTTTACGTTATTTTAATTTCTCAAAAAAGATGAATTTTCTAAAACATAATAAACACTTCAAATCAATTGGATTCAATTAAAAAGAGTAATGTCTATTTTAATGATACGATTGGGGATAAAAGAAAATAAAAAGAGCTATAAGATCAGAATCACGCGGATACATGATGATAATAATTTTTGTAACGATCCGCTGTTAGAAAGATTGCGCGCTAATGGTAGCTGTTGCGCCGAGCAAAGGCGTGTCCCATTAGACGTTCGTGAGGTAATAACGAAGCCTCCGGTTCCTCGATTAGCCGGTCATCTTACACGGTTAATCTTTCGGTACAGTATCGTAGCGCATCGCACCACTTTCACCCGCGTTTCCTCTTTCCGATTCTTGTCTTTCCGCGTCGCTCGTGACACCTGCTTCGCAAAACGCGCGCGAAAAATGTGAAAATTAGATTCGCGCGAAATATTTAAAGAAAGAATTAAATGTAAAAGAATTAAAATTGATTTTGTGTTAAAGTCGATAATTTAATTTAAATTAATTAAATTTAGGGAAAATTCAGAGTATTTTGAGTATATATATATATATATATATATATATATATATATATATATATATAATAATTTTATATAATAATCCGAGGAAAAATTCTTAATTGTATTTTAAAATGTGTCCTCCTCTCTTTTCTCGTATCTAAATCTTGTACTTTCGAAATATTATTCCGACATCGCAGCATTACATTGTTATCTATTGTAAGAGAAACCGAAGCGAGTCTACATCCCGCTAGATTGCTTTTCAGTCGGCATTTCTTTCTGACAAGATTGGCTAACTCATTGCTGCTCCGATTCTCGTGTTATACCAGCTTGGGAATCTTGATGAAGTTCAAAGGTCGACGGAGCGATGAGGAAAAAAGTACCGCATCATTGCGTTCGACGATTGATCGATCACGCGAGGATTGACGTAAGGAAACAATAGAGCCGTTCTCCAGGCTTGTCTATCCGTCGCTTTTAGTCGACGGCGCTTTTTATAGCTCAATTACGATGCATCGCAAAAATTATTTCTCGCACGCGCACATCCAATCGGACGAGTCTTGCGAGTTAGCGATCGATTTATACAGGCTGTTTCTAAATAAGTGCAAAAAATTTTAGGACACGATTCTTTATTAAACAATTAAGAGTGGTCTTTCATATAAATATATACTTCTATATTCCTCCCTGAGGAGTTCCTTCAAAGGAAGAGGTGAAAATCAGATTTTTTTTTTTAGTTATAATTTTGTGTTGTTTTCGTTTCATTTTTTTTCCATTTAATATAATTTTGTCTTGCTTGCATTTTTTATTCTAAAATTAACTTATCAAAGCCTATTAGCACAGTGCTGTATAGGCCAATATTTTTTTTTTTTTTTTTTGAGAACTTGATTTTATGAAAAAATAAGAAAATTAAAAAAGCTTCTAAAGAACTTAAGCTTTTTAATGCATTTTAGATGATCACATTCCGATCTTAAAAAGTTCTAATAAAAAATTGAATAGATTGTCAGTTTCAGCTCCTTATAACAATATGACAAGATTAAAAAAATATTAATAAGTATCTCTTCTACTAGTGGAAAATGTGTTTACTAAATTCCATTTTACTAACTTGTTCAAAACTAAAAAAAAAAAAAAAAAAAATAGAAATTTAATTTTCACCTTCCTCTTTGGAGGAGTGTAATTTTTCAGGGAAAAATGTAGAAATGTATGTTTATATAAAAGACTTTGATTTTTGACAAAGAATCATCTCCTAAAATTTTTTGCACTTATTTAGAAACACCCTGTATATAATAAAACTTATCTTCAAACTCGGATCTTCCTTTAATCGCGATGGTCGCGAGCGCACGAGAGTGGCGTTTAAAAGTAATTAAAGGCAACGATCGAAGCAGCTTTTCAATCGATAAATTAAATTCTCCTCTAATTAAACGAATGCGACGGAAAAGTTTTGTTATCGATTCGCGATTAAGGTGAAATCAATGAGCGGAGAATACGATTGAACCTTTTTAACGATCGTTCCTGATTTTTCAAGAGCTTAAATTGAGATTACCGGCATATATAACGTGCGTCTCGTCTTTTCTTGAAAATTATCTTCAATTATTCATAAATTAGAATTATTTTTATCCATGAAATCGTGGAAGAAAATCAGGCGCGTGTAATTGCAATAATTCTGGGCAACATTATCTCCGCAGGGGTCGAGAATTCCGATGAGGTCCTTGAAGGGAATGGCTCCACAAATTAACATGCAAAATAAACTAATAAAAATGAGGAGGATACAGGCGGGATACGTTAATAAAGTCGGCGTATTTGCGGAGGCGTCGAGCGTCGCGTGTTGCCAATGTATCACTGTAATTGGAAATGTACATAATGCCTATCCGGTGTGTCCGAATTAGGAAAACAATTAACGCTGCGGGCGACAAGGAGCGAGGACGAAGAAGGAAGCACAGAGAGAGAGAGAGAGAGAGAGAGAGAGAGAGAGCGTGCGATAGAGAACAACTCCTCGATGATGTTCCGGCGCGTTGCCCGCTGGGACTGCATCAATCTCGTTCTCCGGACCATTCAATTGATACTATCTCGCGCGATTCGCAGCAATAAACAATGACATGATGCCGCAACGACGGCGCGAGAGCGCCGGCATTTGCTGTCCCTTTTTGGTCCAGCTCTCGCACTCCGCCTCCCGTCGATTTTGCTCCGGGATATATTTTTTTTTTTTTTCAGATTAACACGGGAGGCGCCCGCGTGATTTATCCTCTTGCATTTTTCTTTATCGGGATAAGCGCGCGCTCTCTCTTCCTTTTTTCTTCTTTATTTCTCGCGAAGAACAAAGGAAGGAGCGTCACAAAGATCATTATGACTCGGACAATCGAGAGATTTACTATTGCAATCAATTTAAAAATTAAATTTTATTTTTGTAATTTTTTTTTTTTTAATTAATACACAAAGTAATCATATAACAAAATGTATAAAAATAATAAAATTAATCTTCTATCGTGAAAAAAAGCATTTATGCTAAAGGAATAAATCAAGTTTAGAAAATATATATGTATGTATATAAAAAAAATATATTATATATAAAAAAATAATAAAAATAATAAAAATTAATGTATAAAATAATAGAAATTTATATAGAATTTATATGAAAAGATATATAAAAATATATATTATAAAAAAAAGAAATATAATAATAGAGTTATATAATATAAAAATATTCCGAACATCTGTAGCGAGAGAGGAAAGACGCTCGTCTGTCGACTTTCTCGTCGAAAGACGAGTAGGTAAAATGTAGGTTATACGTAAAACGCTCGGCGAGGGTGCCTATATGATGAGAGGAGCCGATGTAGAGTGCCGTCTCTCTCTCTTTCTCTCCCTTCATCTCATTCACCTTCTTCCTCCTCGCGGTATGGAAACGGCCTATGGTAAGGTCAGCCGTAGAAGACACGCGGTGGATGATTTCACCTCGGCCATATATTTATTATCCTAATCTCGACACGGTGCGCACGTTTGTGGCCTACATTCGTCCGCAAATTGCCCGACCGCCCCCGTTTTTCTTCATGCATGCAGATCGAGCGAGCGCAATCGGACGGCATCCCATACACCTACACGATGTATGTAGCGTGTGTCTGCCCTTCTCCATCCTCCCCCTCTTTCCCCTTTCCTTCCGCTTCCCGTACCGAATATGATACCGCAGTTGGCGGTCTAATAACAATAATAATAAGTACGCTAACGTGGCGGCGCATCGGCGCGTGATGGTATGTAAACCCGGTCGGGTTACTTCCACGGGGGGAATGCGATGATGTCGAAAACTGCATCGCGCGAACGAGCAGTTTGCTTAACCTTCGATCTCGAGAGAAACCGTTCATGATAAAATATCAAGCGAAGCGGAGTTTTCGAGCTTCGTAACGACTTTACGATGGCCTTTGACTGTCGAGAAAATACGGATACTAATGTCAAGCTAAAAGTCTCTGTAAATCTCTCGCGAGACTCGTGCGCCAATGTTTCTTCATCTCGCTCTCGTGTACTCGATGGGCTCGATTATTCGCCGAAACCTACACCATACACGAGTTTGGTCCGATGTTTCTCGAGACGTTAGATTTCCGGCGGCGAGGACGATATCAACTGAAGAGTGACCGCTCGGGCGTAATTAACGGACCGTAACTAACGGCCAGCCAGCCAGCCACCGACTAATGACACGATTTTCACCCACGTGTTCACCATCGCGATATCGCGGGCGTAATTACGCGACATTAGCGTACAATGGTCCCCATTGTTATGAGAGGGGACTCGAAGAACGATCGCCTACCGTGACGTCTTTCCGCATTTTTCCCAAGCCAATGGTCGGCCATTCTCGCGGAATTCATAGCCGCTGGTCTATCTCGATTATTTTTCCGACATGCCGGAAAATGGAATTACGGTTAAGTGTAATGCGAATAATTAAATATATTACCGCCTAAACATATGGTACTAATCAAGGATTTAATCTTGATATTAAAATTTGTATTGTTTTAAAGTTTAATTTTTTAATTCTTAATGAATAGAATATTTAGAGTACGCGAAAAAATCTATGAATAATGAATATACAAGTAAAATTTTAATTTATCCAAATGTATAATGAAATATATTGTGTGTGATGAGAGATTATTTCAGCTTTGCATCGGATCAAGATATTAAGACACATACAAAATTTAATTAAGGAGATATATATAGTTTAAAACAAATGAGACATTTTCTAGATTTTTTTTTACAGCGCAACGACTCGATAACAATTTTTAACTTTTTCACAATATTAATATAATATTGTTGACTACTTAAATAAAAATTTTCAGCTTAGAAAAAATTTTTTTTGAATGTTAGGCCAATATTTTCAGAGTTTCTCCAATTTTACGGTATGAAACATTCATTTATAATAAAATTTTCATATTTATAATAAAAAATACAATTTTTTTTCTTATTGAACATATTAATAACTATCTGCTATCCACACATGTTTTCAAAATTTTAAAAAAGAAAAAATGGCGTGAAAATGTATTAATAAAATTCCATTCTTTTAAAAAAAAGTGCATTTTTTTGTTTATAACAAAGAAATGGGGAATCGGATTAAAAAGGGTAAAAAATCTTACTAGGAACTCGCATGCAAAATTTGAAGTCAATCCGTCGAACGCAGCTCGAGTTTTCATGCAAATCGTGTACGGAAACATAAATCTGTTATCAAGTCGTTGCGCTGCAAAAAAATCTAGAAAATATACCTATTTTTCGAGAATTCAAATATAGATATGCCCCTTTAAACAAAATCAAAATATTACATTACCACAAAAAAAAAAAAATCAATCCTAAAGTACAATGATGCGTGTATATCAGTCTCATTACTTAGATATCGCGTGATCGCGTTCTCCGCTCTGTCCTTTTTCTTTCACGAGGACGATTCGAAAACCGCAAACGAAGGTCACTGAGTTATTAAAACCAGTTGCCACCTCTCCTCTTGGCGGCGGCAGCCGCGGCCGATTATCGCGCGCACGGCGAGAAGTCATGATCGGGTTGGCCCCGGACGGACATCGCATCAACCCTCCTCGCGCGAGGAGGTGTTTTACTGCTTGCGGACCGAAATGGAAATGCCACTTTCGAGCGCGCCGATTAACCACCACCGTCGCCGTCGCTCTGATCTACGGCAGTTAGACGAGCCAGCATCGCTGGCTGCCCCCTTCTCCCCTCCCCCCGACACTGCTTTCGCGCCGAGAATATATATACGAGCACCGGGGGTTTCGGAGAAGCGGCGACGGTTTGGCCTGGGCTTTTACAGCCTTCGCGCAAATTAAACCGCCACCCTCTCAAAGACTCGCCGAGGAGGAGGACGATGTAGGCGCGGGGTCTTCGGATCTCGTTTGCGTCTCGCTTTTTGCAATGCAACAAGAATCCCACCCTCCCCCTCCGCCCCACGACTCCCGCGGATCCTGAAACCCGTGGCTCTTGTGCTCGAGGATATACCGGGCGAGCGTAAATTGTCTGTACGCGCGAAAGGATAAAAGTACCGGTGTAGTAATCCGATTGCTATAAATTCAATTTCGTACTTGTATTCTCATGCTCTCACTTTCGAAGTTTTTATGAGACGTGAGAAGCTGCGCTTCTAATAAAATCCACTTGAATATATTCGATATATACTTCAAGATCCCAAGAAGAGGCGACGCGAGGAATTATCGTCTTTTCTAGGAAATGCATCATATTTACTTGGAGACACAGAGATTTGATTCGAAGCTATTTCTTTTCGCGGTAAATGCAAACAGAGTCTACTAAAATTTTGTAAAAAAATTCCCTGATTTTCCAAATAATTTCGTTCAAAATTCTAGATAAAAAGAATATTTCAAAGAATTTTCAATGCAATTTCCAAAAATAAGATTTTTCATTGCACGCGATTTTTAATGCTTTTCATATAAAGGAAAAATATAAAGCCACTTTCAAGTACTAGATTTACAAATTAAAAAAAAAAAAAAAACTAAATAGTTAACATAAAATTTTCAACTTGCAAAACATTTTCATTTTTTCCTATTAAAAATTAAAATAAAGAATATATAAATTATATATTAAATATTTTGGTAAAACATTTAATACATAAATAAAGTGTAAATATAAAATATACATAAAATAAATATAAATATAAAATAAATATAAAATAAATATAAAATAATAAAATATAAAATAAATATAAAATATGTTTATAATATATTTTAAACACATAATTCATATGGCTTTGACAGACTACCTCCTACTTGCAGTAGAATTACAAGAGCAAAATTATCAGAGAGAATTTTTTTTACAAATTCCCCTTAATCCCAATAAAATTTCATGAGAATTCCGCGATTTCTCCATGTGCAAAAAAATTCTCTGAGAATTCCAAATTGAAATTTTCCAGGGAATAGACACTCTGGTTAAAGCGCGCGCGATAAGAATATCCTAGTATATGCAGGAAGAGAGGCTGCGAGAGGAAACGACCGGTGTACCGGGACATAATAATAAAGAAATGACGCCGGTGAATTACGAGACAACATAAGTGATATGGTAATGAGATAGTACCTAAACGAGCTAAGCACACCGCAGGCCCGAACTCGCTGCCGCGGCCGTGAGCGGGAAAAGCTACGGTGCTCCCGTAATAATACGGCTTATAAAATGCAGGGGAATCGAAGTATCAGTGAAAGCCGATCGATCGATCGATCGATTCGAGGGGGAGGTACGTACGATACAATAATCCACTGAGCCATTGTTTCCGCGCGCATGGCGTCCGCGTGTAATGACGGAAGTGGAAAATCCGCCTTTGAAAGCGTGCTCGCGATCGAAGGCTCGCGCCGGAGGATTATCGAAAGAGTCTGCTGGTATCCCGCTGCGCGAAATTTTTTGATCGTTCGAGCCGAGCGACGCGACTCGCTCGTACGATGTCAAGGAAACGTTGCAACTGTTCCGATCGAACAGTTCTCGCCGTTTCTACTTAAACAGTCCTTTTCGCCAAAGCATCGAGAATCAATGTTTTACTCACCCAGTGGAGGAACAGGTTCTCCATGACTGCTTCTACCCGCTGTAAATTCTGAAACGTAAATGAGAAAAATATTTATAATGACAGCCACTTTTTAGAATCGGAAACAGATCGTAAAATATATATATACTTTTTATTTTAATTTTAGTTGTGATTTTATATCAAATTAACTGTCAAATCCATCTCGATAAAGAATCCACAAAAAGAAATTTAAAAAATGTCGATCATATTTGACATATCGATTCATAAAATATCGACATTTTTAATTTCCAATGCGATAATTACGATTCGTAACGTAATTGTTGGCCGGTCCTGCGACCAAGCCAATTCGAATGAATTTTTGAATCCCCTTGACAGCCGCTAAACTGATCTTGACAGTAAGCCGTAAACTATATACAATGTTGGATTTTCTGGCACGCCCGTTGCTAAATCCATTCGTCACGGACGTGTGAAACGACAACAAGGCCGATAGCCTCGAGAGGCTCGTCCTTTCGGCCAGACAGCTGTAAAATTGATATTGGAATAGGCACAAATATGTCCCGCCAGTTCCGCTTTGCCATATAATGACATATGCGATATATCATGACACATGGCGCGATGGAGCAATATGGAAAGATCAAGATCGTATCTCGTGTTTAACGCTTAAATGTGACCGTGATTTCCGACCTATGATAATATTGCTCTTAACAAATACCGTTGTTTGTGCTCGATAATTAGTTTTTAAATTTCCGCGGATATATAAATCCACTTGGTCATGAAGCTTTACACCATTATCTCATTTTTAATAGTGATTACAAATTGCTAGAGTTGCACAAGACTCAAGACAAGACAATATTTGTAAAAATATTGTATAGAAAATTTCGGAAACTTAAATCTTGTATGAATTTTGATAGTAAATATCTCGTCTTGTATTGTCTTGTCTCGATTTTATTAATAATTTTTATCTAATACTGAACAATTGTTTAAAATAATATTTGTCATAATCTTTAATATATATAATATATAATAATATATAATAATTTAAGATAATTATTACTATTTATGTCATTCATTTACTTCCCAAAACACATTATATATATTATTGTATATATATATATAACTAAATAATCGTGGAATATTTTTTGTTTATTTTATTATTGTATTAATTATCTCTAAATTTATTAATATACATAAATATTTTTATTTATTAAATAACATTTTTTTTAAGTTTGTATAATATAGTGATTTTTTCTCATCTAATTTACACACACACCATATATATGTATATTTTAGTTTTTTTTTTTTTAAATCAATAATCTTGACAATCTTAATCTTAGTATTATTTTAATAACTAATTAAAAATTTTATTTCGATATTGTCTCGAATTTTGAGATAAGACAAGGCAATATCAAAACTAATATTGATATCTCGTGCAAGCCTACAAATTGCTCTTATCGATAACTTGTTTAAGAGAGATTTTATTAAATTTGTTATAGAAAAAGATCTCTGATATCTCACTGGTTATCTTTTGCTCGCAAAAGATGGATAAAAATTGAATATATCGGATTAAGGATCCCCATGTAAGAAGAAGTACGGCGGCGGGATATTCGGAAAATCCGGAGTAAATCAATGCATACGTAACGTAACGTGGACACGAGCATTTCATGCCAGGCCGCGATCCTGATTAATGCGATTCGTGACGCGTCCGCGCACCGCAAACTCGATCCTGATTAATACTGTTTACAGCCCCGCGCGATACCAAGGGCCATTAATCAGGATCGAGTGACGACCTCTCTTAAGCTACTCCTCTCGTCGTCCATGGCCAGAGAGTGCCATATTCGCATTAACGTTTGTAATCTCGTCGCTTGTACGGGCACAATTTTTTTTAAATCTATTTTCGTCGCATACTAGACAACCTGTCTCCTTATCGAACATTTAATTTTCGGATAAATCCAGATATCAACCCCCCCAAAGGAAATAATAAAAATATACTTAACTAAAAATATACGCGATTTTGAAAATTATGTGATGTATTTTGCTTAACATATACAATGTAAAGTTAATATCATTAAGTTCCATTAATTAGTTTATAGACTTGCAAAGATCGATACTCGGGTATTTTATCACACGATATGATCTATATATTATAAAAAAAATTAATAAATAAATTTTGCAAATCAGATTTGTCTCAACATAATGTTTTCAATCGTCAGATTCGCCGCGAACGTTCGGGACGACGTTCGCAATTACGAAACCTGAATTTCAACTGATGTTTATTTCGGCTCTCGTTTAACGCAACGATGTCAATGCACCTGGACGGCCTGGACGCGGCAGTGCACAGTTCGCGGAGCGCAGACGCGATCTCGAAGGCCATTAATCAGGATCGAGCACGACGACCTCTCCCCGATGCAACTCCCGATGCCGGCATAACATCGGCGTTGACCTTGGATCTATGGCGTGAGCGACACCCAAGTACAGAGAGAACGAACCGTACCGGCGCCATTTCCTGCTCGCACCTGCTCGCCGGCACGGCCGGATGACAAACGAGGATATCGCATCGGCGGAAAAGCGATAAATAAATCGTCGCCGCTCCCCCCCTCTCGTGGTATCGATCTCCTTCGTTCGACGCGATTTTTCCCCCCGACCGGCACCGCGTAAATCAGCATTCGCGCGAGCTCCTTGCTGGATTCGTGACAGACGCTTTCCGCCGGTAATTATGACAAAGCGCGGATAATGAGTATATTTCACGCACGACGATTGTATTCGAGAGACGATAAATTGCCGTGCGCGAACTGTGAATTATTCGCAAGAATAAATTATTATCCTGCGTATACATACATCGTATTACTGTGTGTTTGTATTCTAGGCTTTTTTTTTTTTTCAAGCACACAGTCAATTATTGTTTTTTTTTTATTTATAAAAGTGTAGTGCGTTAAAAATATCGAGTATTGTAAATGGAAATGGAACTCGAGATGCATAGAATTAATTCATGAAATATTCTAATTAATTCTTGAATATTATTTGAATTTATATAATCAATCTTGAAAATTTTCAGTCTTGAAAAGTCTTGAATGTTTTAATAAATTTTAGAGAGAGAGAGAGAGAGAGAGAGAGAGAGAAAGAAAGAGAGAGAAAGAGAATATAAAAAAAGTATTGGAGAATATTTTTTTGAACAAATAAATATGACATATTAATATTAAATTTTGCTTAAACAAAAATTATTTATTAATTAATAAATTAATTTAATAAATTAATAAATTATTATAATTATTTAATTTTTATTAATAATTAATTTATTAATCAATAATTCATTAATTATTTTATTTCCAATAATTAATAATTAATTGATTTAATAAATTAATAAATTAATTATTAAATTATTAAAAATAAAATTTTTATCAATACCTGTTGGTACATAAGAAATCGAAATGATGCATCACTCTCTTTCAAGACCTACAGAGACTTTCAAGATTGTATAACTTCGAATCAGAGAGCAATGACTTAATTGATTGAAAATTTGCAAGAGATGTAATTAAAATGCCCATTACTAATGGTAACTCTCTAGAGATATATCTATATATATATGACAGCGATAATATCGAACATTTCAACATCGTAGAATCGTAATGAACGCTACGTCAAGTTACGAACGAGAGTTGAAATCGAGGTGTGAAACTGAAATTCTTCCGCCGTGTCCAATCATCTCCGAGCCGTCACTCGCCGATCTACGTAAGTTGCTGTATTTTTCCCACGCGAGCGAAAGTGCGATCGATCGAAAGAATCGACCGATTGCCGCGCAACGATAGGTTGACGGCCGACTTTCGGTGCTTTATTATCCGCTTGGAAAACGACACGCGCCGACCGGATATGCGGCGTTACAAATTACGTTGTTCGCGCGAGCGATCGATCATCGCTTCGCCGATCGCCACGAGCGTGTTCGCTGCTCGTGTGCTTCTGATTTTCGTGGATTGAAATGTAAATTAGATCTCGCGCCGAGAGTACGCGTCGGGGATTAGTCAAACGCGAGAGAGAGAGAGAGAGAGAGAGAGAGAGAGAGAGAGGGTAAATCGAATCAGCTGTTTGTAAAGTCATATCAGTATCTGCATTTTTTCGAGATACAAAAATCTTACGTAGATTTTGATAAACTTGAGAATTTTAATGATAATTTTCTCTTTCCCTTAAAAGACTAGAGATAATTTATGGAAAATATTTTACAGAACCTAATTTGTATAAACAAAACTACAGTCTATATGAGATCCAATGACCCTATAACAAGTAATATCAATATTAATAACAATTAATTACAATTATCGTATGAGATCTAAATGACATTAATATCCTTAATAATTAACATCGATATTAATAACAATTACAATTATCGTATTTTAAGAACGCTATGCACGAAATACATTTTCTATAAGCACGATTTAAATATAGTCGTCACTCAGAAATCGAGCGACGTTTCTTTTCCCCGAGGAAGACGGGCGAGGGGAGGGAGAGGGAAGGGGAGGGGTAGGGGAGGAAAGAAGTCTCTCCTGAAGTGCATCTAACAGAAGAGAGCAGCGCGGATCCCGCGAGGCTCGAGCTAAGTCGAGAGCGAAATTAATAGCCCACTTGTCATAACAGCCAACGATAGGAGCGAGCAGCCCGAGAGAGAACCGGACTTCGCGGTGATCTTAACGGCGGATATAACGTCCAGCCGCGAGCAATTCGCCGTGACGAATTTCCTACGTCAGCTCTCGGCTCTCTAGAAGGCTGCCTCGGTTCCGAATAACGTATGCAAATCACGCGCGACGTGGCGTCGCGTCGTCGTCCAGAGAAGCCGAACTTTTTTTTCCTTGTCGAATGTTTGTCCGTCATTGGGGAAAGACCGGCTCTAAAATTAGTGGCCGAACGCGCGGCTGACAGGATGTTTAATACGCGAAATTTTCAATCGCGAGAAGCAAGAGTGGCGAGAGGTATCCCGATTGAAGAGATTTTATAGTTTTTTTTTTTTTTTCGCGATATTTTCATCAGTCTCGGCATACTTTTCGTTATTGATTCTACGTTATTCGCGGCGACTTGTGCGCTTTTAGCGACCTTATTACCTCTTTTATGCAAAGCGGTAGCGAGCAGCGAGACAAAAGTGGAAAGCGAGCCGGATTTTAAGAATCGCCACGCACGGAAGAGGTGCTGGCCCCGTACTTTCCAGGATAAAGACGGAGCGAAATTGTCCACGCGCCGATAAAACGTCGTCGTAAAATACGTAATTCATTTCTGACGTAACGCGGTCGATAGAATGAAACAAAACGACTTTTTCCGAGACGCTGCTTCGACACGACTGATACGTCCTTACAAGATCATTTCCCGGCCAGTAATACATCTCGTCGAGAATCATTTCGTTTGACAAGTCCAGCTGTTCAGGAGGCATATCCGTTTGAACTCTTGAAAAATGAGTAGGTACATTTTCTGAATTATTTTGCAGCGCAATGACTTGATAAAAATTTTATATTTCTTTATAAAACTAATTTGCAATATTATTAAGTATTTAAATAAAAATTTTCAGTCTGAAATTTTTTTTTAAATGAATATTTACAGATTGCTCGATGCATGAAAACTCCGTTTGACTTCAAATTTTGCATGCAAGTTCCTAATAAGATTCCGCATCTACTAATGAAGCCTTTTTTAAATCCAATTCTCTATTTTTTTTGTTACAAAAAAATGAACTTTTTTCAACCTACCGCCATTGTTATATTTAAAAAAATTTTTAAATTATATTTAAAAAAAAAATACTTGAAGTAAATAATTATTAATATGTCTAATGAAAAAAAACTTGTATTTTTTATTTCAAATATAATAAACAAATGTTTTCATGCACAATGTAAAATTGGAGGAATATTTCTGCAAATATTCGCACAATCTAAAAGAAAAAATTCTTTTTAAGCTGAAAATTATTATTGGAGTTGTTAATAAAATTATAAAAAAATAAAAAATTTTTATCAAATTATGGTACTGCAAAAAAATCTAGAAAATGTACTCTTTCTTCGAAGATTTCCAACAGGCATGCCTCTTTAAGACAACGATTTTCTAGCCGCGGAAATCTACGCACCACATCTTACGTTCAATATTCATATCGTTACTTAACATCGCGGAACACTGCGAATTGACGCGCGACATGTGGTAAGACAGGTACCCGCAGGATTAATGCGATATCTAACGTACACAGGACTCCGCGAGCGCCACGGGGTCCCACAGAAAATCACTTCTCCCGCCCCGGAGGTTCACACGCACAGCCACGAATATCCCGAGGCATCCGGTGTTATATATCCGGCGTTCGTAAAAATGCGAGACGACGCCGTGGTTCCGGGTGATACCTAACAATACGCCCCCGATAAATAACGTACAGGCGGCTTTAAGTTGAAAGCGCGACGCGTAAACATAAATGCATTCTTCGAGGCGCGCGATTTCAATTTCACCTTGAGTGGACACGTGCCCGTTATACATTTCGCATCTTACGGGTCTTCGTAAAGATAAGGAAGCCAGGCTGGTCTCGCGTGGGTGAAAGTTATTAAAAACCGGGTGGCGTGAAACAACGTCGCGTTTCGTCTAACGTCATCGTCGTCGTCGTCGTCGTCGTCAGATGGAAATTTCGCGGCGCGACGTCTCTCCACTACTGACATGACATCGAAGCGCACTCTCGTCTTGCCTCGCGGCTGACATCTTGAGACGCACTCACATCCCGATCGGCGCTTGCGTCATTCCGATATTGCATTTACGGCAATCGATAGACAAGGGAAACTTTCTCGAGACCTCGATACGCGCTCGCATGAGACACGAGGTATGAGCGTCTGCGACTCGAGTGTGCAAAAAAACATTTATGAATACACTGCAAACTTCTCAATTTTTAAATCATGCTCTCCAAGGTTCTCCAATTTCTCGACGATGGTTTAACTTAATAGAAGAGAGTGAAGAGAAATTATCTTTTCATATTATTTCTATTCTATATATATTACGTTGTATTAATAATAATTTTTTTTTTGTACTGATTGACATTTCAATAATAACGATTGAATCATTAAAGTGACGAGGGTTGAGGTCGCGGGACGAGACTGACGGAAGTTCCTTTGCCATTGCCGCTGAAAACTAGCCCGCCAATATCGGCTGTTAATCTGATTTACACACTTACATATCTTTGGTCTTATCAGTCTTTTAAATCCACGCGATCGCAAGCTGCCATATAAGAGCATCGATGATCGATGACTCTCGCGACTGACAGCGAGGTCTCTGGCGCTGTTACATCAACGATTAAAAATACATCCTTGCCGATCATCATGAAATATGACGTTTTATTGACATTGCGTTAACAGAAGTTTAAATTAATTGACGAGAGTTAAATTGAATTGCTCGTGTGTATATAGTGTAATTTAAATTAATAGGGGAGCTAAATAAAAATATTATTTTAGCGTGCGATTTCTCTCTTTCTCTCTCTCCTTCTCTTCTCAAACTATAATTTTTTAATTTATAAATAATTTTATTCTATATAATCTATATATATAAACTTACGCAAAAAACAATAAATATATTTATTACAAATTAATTTCTCTCTCTTTTTTCTCTCTTTTTCTTCCTCCTTTCAAAATATAATTTTTAAATTTATAAATAACTTTATTTTATATAATCTATACATAAATTTACGCAAAAAAGAAATAAATACATCTATAACAAATTAATTTATTCGAATACTTTCTTCACAGTCATTCTTTTACGTAAAACAATGCTAATGATAACGATAATAATTTTATGACACGATTTTATAGAGTGACGCGTTTTATCTCATTGCCGGATGCTGTGAAAAAGATTACTTGGTGAACTCGGATTTATTTTTGCGACACGATGCTCTTATTAGTTTCGAAATGGATTCGAGCCGAACACGAGCGACGCGACAGCGATCGGCCACGGCGCCACCACCTTATCGTAATCGACTTTCGACTTCCTGGTACGCCACAGTGATCGCATAAGGACGAATCCGGACGTTCCTAGAACGTCCTGTAAGTAGATTCTTTTTCGCCGAGTACGCACATGAATAAAGTGCCGTGTCTCCGCACTGATATCGCCATCGGCTTGCGCCGCCGTCATGTCAGCCAGATTACGTAATTGGCACGTACGAGAGAGAAGTAATAAAAAAAAAGAGCAAGACTTCCCAATGATAGTCATTATTTAGCCTCGATATTTTAAAAGAAAATGACTTCCGGATAATTTTAATTTTTGAGAGACAACTTTGTTCCACAGAGATATTTACAAAGTTGTTTCTCAAATAAAAAAAAATGCTGAGGGAAAACCATCATTTTCACAAATGATCATGCGCGTTCGCGAAAAGAGTACTCTCTAATTTATGATTACCGCCAACCAAGTACTCTCCCCGATCGACACTTGCCTAATGTCTACAGTCATTTTCCATTCTGGCGTTTCTCCGGGAATAAAATTTAATTCCCCTTCTCTCTCCCTCTCTTAATTGACTCAACTTGGACACCTGGACGATGGAAGTTCCTCCTTTCGCAAAGATTCGTGATTGCATTTTCGTAGATTAGGCTTCGGCTTGAGGCTGAAATTGAGCCGCGCAGAACGAACTGGCCGGGATGCAAAACCGCTTAGGAATCTCGCTTTTTCAATTATTTGGCCGCGCGCAAAATTGTGCAACGCCTAATTACTTTTCGCGGTAACACGTCGCTCTTCCCGCGCAATTATCTTAGCGTCGGGACGTGCGGTGGCGGGACGAAAGGATTACGTGTTTCATTACGGACACGGCGTGGTAGCATATATGCGCGCCTTCGTGGGAAGAAAAGCGCGCGCTCGAATCTTATTACGCGAGTGAAAACACGCGCCAGTTACAATGAAACGTCGATTTATCGCGGATCTTTTGGTCCTTCGCTTTCTCACAATCTCCTCCCCCCCCCGGTCCCCTATCCGTCGTGATATAAAAAGACCGGCTTTTTTCTAGAATAGAAAAAAATAATTAAAAAAGATGTTTTTCATTGAAAAGAAATTTGATTTTTTTTCCATTATTTTTTAAAATATAATATTATATTTCTTTATATTTTGTTTTGTTAATATAATAAAAAAAATCAAAGTTTTTACATTTTTTATTAATTTTTTTAGAAAGTAATTTTAATGAATTAACGAGGCTTCTGCGGCAAATTACATCAAACTTGAAAAAATTAAAAATAATGAAAAATCAATTTGCAATAATCAAAATATAAAAATATTAAATATCTAAAAAAAAATCTAGAAAAAAACAAGACTTGTTTTTTTCTATTTATTCATCTCTACCCTTTCCTTCCATCTGTCATCCATCTGTCATCTCACGAACATATATCCAAACATTTTCCCGTATAAAAATTTCGATAATCCTACATCTTAATTATTTACGTTATTTATAAACTCCGCTAATTGGCAACTCGGATGTGTCAATAATATCGTAATATTATTATCGTGCTACATCGATAACGCGCGTATCGGTTCTCTGGAAACGGGCTTCTTAAAAAATTAAAACCAAACGACGACGGATGCAATTTAAAGGCAATTACCTTGCCTGCGAGCTCGACCGAGTTTCGACGTCGGCGCAGTCGTCGGCTCGTAATTTACATATTTGGCAAGCGCTAATTAGGGATACGAGATTGGCGAGTGAGCCGCGTTTTTTAAAGTCGCCGGCTTTAGAAGCGCGACGCGATGTCAGTCGATCAGCTGATTTGCGGGCACGTGCATCGTTCGCGAGAGATATACACGAACTTGCATTATCATGGAAGTGGCCATGTTAAATTATGTAAATCCATTTTATTCGCGTTTTCACCGGCGACGATGACACCGCGGCGCGTTTTCACTTGGAAAGTCAAACGATTTCCACGCATAATCGACGCGAAAATAAACGCGCCGCGGTGTCTAATGCTCGAGTCCAATTTAGAAATTGGGACATCACGTCGTCCCACTTGCCTCTCGCCGCCGGCGTGTGATCCTCACGTCGAAAGGAAAGACAATGCACGGTCGCATGCGGGGAGACACTCGTCATATTAAACGTCAAACGTGCCCGGCCGATTCGCGCTTTTACGATCCAGGTGTTCGCCTCCTACGCGGGCGTAACGTTAAATGCATCTAACTTGGGAATTCAATTTCACCGCGTACGTGTCGCGTCGGAATATTTCACCGGCGAGCGGATGCGCGACAGTTTTATCGCGTTTTATCGCGTCGCTCTATTACTCTCCCACGAAACCTGTCCGAGTCGCGGCGGTTAATTAATTGTTCACGACTGAGGCTCGTACGTCTTGCGTGAGACGCGTAGGAGGAAGGTCGGCGGAATTCCAACGTGCACGTTAATCATCCTATTCATCGATCCCAATGAGATCGATGGGGCGACCGGGCGCCCCTCGCTCCTGCATATACGCGTATATGTATGTGGTTTCCGCAAAGTCCCACCGCGACCTCTCGACTTTCCAAAGAGGCTTGGCAGCGCGCAACAAAATCGGCAAATCCAATGTTGCGCGAACGTTAATCAGACGTGGCGAAACGTAGAGTATCTCCAAGCTCTTTTGACGTATGACCCACAATTTTAGATTTACACATTTACAATTCGTAGACTTTGATTCATTTTCTTGATTTACGGCTTATTTGTAAGTCTTGATTTATGAGACGCCGTCCATGCCGAAAACCAGATACCTACTTGTCATGTCTATATTATTATATTCTTTCCCGTACATTATATGTATAGTACACAAAAAAAATTAAAAGGCCACTTTCTTGCTTCTACAAAAAAAAAAAAAGAAAAAAAATTAAGTGACTGCAACTTCGTTGCACATAATCGGATTAAGATTAATAAAAAAGCGTTACAAAGCTTGAAGTTTCTAGTTTCAGAATCTTTTAATCAAGTCTAATTCTTTTTATTTGTTAACAAAATTACATTATAAAAAAGCGACGTCTCTCGATTGACCAAATTTTTCAAAAAGTTGCCAAAGAATGTTAAAAAAAAAAAATGTAGCACAGTTTCGTTTAACTGGATTTTAAAGAGCATTTTTTCTTATCTTTAATTTGCTTTTTTATAAATGTCACGATTTTTTTTCACCGAGTTATTTCACTAAAGTAAAATCGATCTATTGACTTTGAGCGTTCAAAACTTAATAAAAAAATTATTACACAATGATTATCAAAAGTTAAATTTAAATTAAATTTAATTTTTTATATTATATGCGACGAAGTTGCAGCTACTTCCAAAATTGTCTTTTCAAGAAGGAAGAAAATCGCCCTTTAATTTTTTTAACCTAGTATATATTTGGTAGGTAAGGAAAATTTATTTTTCAAACGTAGTTTTTATAGAGATATATTTATAGAGAAGTGAAGAGAGAGAGATGATTAATTTATGCTTTCCGACCGAGGTTAAGAGAAACTGGCGCGGCGTTTCGAATGTTTAATGATCCGATGGTCCTCGAGATTCGAAGCGCGGAAGTAATTGCGCCGATGAAGCGGATTCGCGTGCGGCGAGTTCGTATCTGCCTTTCGCTACGTCCTGCTCCTTTCGCTATTTCGGATTCGCCTCTTAATTGATTTCTTCCGGCACACGACGCGCTCTCTTCTCGTAGGAGTCTCGGATCCGATTGATTTCACGGTCTTTTCCGGGCAATGCGCGTAACGACGCGGGTTCAATGATTATTCTCTCGCCTTTAATAACGAGAAGATATTCCTCTGATTGATTACATTATCAAATTATACTTTTTTCCCCGTATTAATTTATCAAAATATTGAGATTTTTCTTTCGAGTTATGTACGTTTGTGTCAAAAAAAAAAAAAAAAATTGCAGAAAAATTAAGCTTTCTCTTTTCGATCAATTTATCTAAAGTGCTGGGCGCCACAGGATTAAAGCAGGCAAGGTTGACAGGACACTAAGCGGCCGGAAAAATGCGTAGCGCCGGATTCCCCTCTCCTCATAATCCGACGAAGATCGTCGGTCCTCGATCAAGGCCACGTGCTCGCGCGTCCGGTTAAGTGTCATTTCGTTTCGTGACAATTAAATGCAATTGCCGAGGTCGGAGCAGCGCGAACAAAGCGCGCCGAGATGCCTGGCTCGGACGAGCGAACAAAGAGAGGTCCTGCGGCTATTTTTAGCGGCTCTCTCGTCGTATCCGCGTGCGCCGATTCGTGAGCGTTCTCGCGTGTGTCGTCCCTTAACCCGGGCTCATTGCAGATGCGGGGCCCGGACGTTGCATCGTCCATCGACGAGACGGGAGAACGCATCGGCCGGGGGCTTTTATTCTCGCGTCAAGCCCGCGAGAATTTTTCATTCACGCATAACGGAACGAAAGGAGAGATCCCAAATCGGTCGAGTGTTAAATATAAAATTTTAAGCGTATTTTTTTTTTTTTATAAGCGCACACATATATTGTTATTAATATCTTTCTTAATTTTAATAAAAAGATATATGTACGTGCATTATGTTAATTTATTTAATTATTTAATATTAATAATTACGTTAAAAATATAATAAAGTAAAATAAAAAATTAATTAAAAATTTAATACACTCGAGAGTAACAAAATTATATTTGACGCGATACTCGAGAATGGAAATGAGAGTGTCCATCGTCGCGGAAATATCTCGGAGATGGATTACGGCGAGATGTTACATACGGCGGACCGACCATTTTATATCGCCGTGTCGGCGATTACTTCCGGGTTCTACCGCATGCCATGCCTCCAGATGCACGATGATTAGCGGTAGATTGGCGCTAAACCGTGGGCACGAACGCAGGTACGTCGCGCTGAATGCCAAATGAGGGAGAATCCGTTTTCCCAGCAACCGACAACAGGAAATTTATACCATCGATCATGCACGATTCCCTCTCCTCCCTCCTTCTCGTATCCCTCTCTCTCTCTCTCTCTCTCTCGATTACGATCCTGCCTCGTCGTCTCTTCACGAGGTTACGCCATACTCGCACCTTTGTACCTTTACTAATGGAAAAATAGTGGCTCTTAACGGACTTGCGTAAAAGCGATGTGTAAAATCCGCGGATTTTTTTTCTTCATTCTTTCACACAACAATACGATCCTATCCGCGAGAGAGTCACACGAGAATCTCCGTGTGTCCGATTGGCATGCACGATTTTTCAGGACGAAGTACGACGGGTCGAGAATCCTCCCCTCCTGACAAAGAGTCGGGGCTTGGTTATTCCCATTTTTTGCTCGTTACAAAGCGATATAGCCTGGCAACGGGTCGGCTATCGGATAATGAGCATTCGGTAGCGCTCAGTGAGGGGCTCATTTCTGCGAGCCTGTATGCGTGTAGGTAGGTAGATAATTCACGGTCAGCCTTTACGTACGAGCTTTTGCGCCGGGGCGTTCGCACACGCGGCCGCCTTTGTGGGTCACACACAGACGCAGTGAAAGCCGAGATTTGACACTGGTCTGACCACTTCTTCGCACCCTCGCGCGTATAACTCACGACGGACGCCGCCGCGCGCCTCCTCGGAAGCGTCCGCTCGTTACTCATCGCGCCGCAAAAGAGAGAGAGAGAGAGAGAGAGAGAGAGAAAAAGAAAGCAAGGGACAGAAAAAAAGAGAAGCTGAAATTTCTTCTCGCCGCTTCCAAGAAAAACGCCGCGAGACGCACGTCGCAATTATTTTTGTAACCCTCGACGAGTTTGCCGTATCTCGACACGATGTGCCCCGCTCGAGTTTGCGATAAAGGTTGAGCTACAGCTGTGGAATATCGTGTATGAATAATTAAGAATTTTTCCAGCTCTTTTTTTTAAATATTTTTTAATTTAAATGAGTAAAAAATGGAAGAAAATAATTTGTGTTATTTATTAGTGTTTATCGATATTAATCTAATTTCTTTTATCTGTGCAAAATGCTTTTCTTATTCACAATTGCGTATGCAAGAATTGAAGAAGCCTTAAAAAAACTGGAAAAAAATCCATATTATACATGTTTCATCTTTTTCAGTTATCCTATAAAAAGCATATTATTTTATACGAGCCATTTCGATATGTCGTTGTCTTACACGTAAAAAAAACAAAGTTTGACAGCCTACTTGAAATACGTTTTGTCGCCAGGCCATGGATGGAGAAATTCTCCGTCTCCGTTTTGTTCTTATCCTACTACTATAGGTAGGCGGATAAGTTAAGTGCGAGGCCGATCCGGAAAGAGATGGCGATATCTCTCCGGGTTAGGCCGGTACAGCTAAACCACGTTGAAATATATAAATTGCGACCTCAAAAATTTAAGGGAGGGGTGTCGATAAACCTCCAAATCAAAAACGCCCATTTGGCTACCCATTCGGTGACACCTCCCCGAATTTCCGGTCAACTCGTTTCACTCGCGAGAAATAAATGATGAATAAAATAAACGACTCGAGAAGGAAATAATTATTTTCGTCATTAATTCCGGTCAAATTTCTTCTACTATGTACATATATGTGCTATCGTCGGACATATCGCGCACTTTCTCTCTTAACATTTTCGATTAACATATACGTGATTGACGATTCCAAAATTTTTGACGACTCGCTAAAAAGGAAACGGGAGAAGGCGGTGAAATCGACATTAAAATCGACGATGTTTGTATTTCTCGTCAAACTGAAAAGATTTCAGTCGCGTTTGCGACTCGTGTTTCCTACATAATTAATGGTCAAATACATTTGGAGAATATCGATAGTGTTAGATACAAATGGATGGCCTCGGTTGCTGAAAGGACGGCGTGAAATTTCCTTTCGCGTCAAATAAAAATTAAGGAAGGAGGCGCGCGCTTTCCTTCGTTTACGAACGAGCGATGTAGCCTCGCGCGCGTTACAATGCCTTCTCGAATCCGACAAGATTAACGGTCCTTCCCTTCCTGCCCGGATACCTCGTGGGACTTTCGGAAGAAAGTCTTTCGCATCGTGACAATTTATGAGTAGCGGCGACTTTTGCGGTCGCGCGCGATATCCGCCAAAGCGCTTGTTAACTCGCGAACGATCGGGCCAGAAAAACACTCTACTAATATAATTCCATCGTAGAAATTAATTTTTTCAAACAAGAAAAGATTATAGTAACTTCGATTTTTACGCAAATTAAATTTAATTTAGCTTCTTTAATAAAGTTGCATGACATTTAAGGAAGCACTTAACCCGTTTAAATTCTCGAAAAATAAGTATGTTTTCTGGATCTTTTTGCATCGTGATGGCTTGATAAAAACTTTTATTTTTTTTAGAATATTATAATATAATATTATTAAGTTTTTAAATAAAAATTTTCAACTTAAAAAAATTTTTTTTCTAAGCAAATATTTGTAGATTTATATTTTCATGTACTTTTTTTGTTATAAGCAAAAAAAGAGCTTTAACAAAAATACTCGTTTTCGACACGCGCCCATTTTTCTATTATTTAAATTTTAGAAAAACGCTTGGAGAGCAGATATTAATACTTTTAATATAAAAAGAAAACTTGAATTTTTCATTTCAGATATGATAATCGAATGTTTTCATGCACATAAAATTGGAGGCGCTCTCCAAATATTTGCATAATATAAAAAAATATTCTTTTTGAACAAAGTTTTTATTTAATTGGTTAATAATATTGTATTAAAATCGTAAAAAAAATTTTATCAAGTTAGTTACGTTTGCGAAAAAAGCTAGAAAATGTACTCCTTTTTCGAGATTTCAAACGGATATGCTCCCTTAATAAAGTTTCAGAATAACCGATGTTATGATCAATTTTATAGCAAAATTAATAAATACATAATGAAAAATAATCTTTTATTTTTCGATAGAAAAGGTACACTACAATTCTCTCGTGAAAAGGGACGTGTGTAAGAGGGAGAAGGAAGATAAAAAGAAAGAGAAAGAGAGAGAGAGAGAGAGTTGTTGGTTACAGGTGGCACGACGAACAATGCCCACGACGCGGTCGCCACAATGGAGATCATAATCAAGCCCTCGACGTGTAATGACTTATGGGCGCTCTCGCTCGTCCGCGTATAGCGAACAATAGATCGACGACGACGGTGAGGTTTATGGCGGGAAACCGTCCTGGACCGCCGATCTTGCGATCTCTGTCTCTCGCGTCCATGGGAGAGACACGATTAAAGTGCCACCTGCGGAAAATCGTGTCGTTTGCGACCGAGAACTACTGTTGGAAATTTTATCCCGCGACGATTTAGCGACTATACACTCAAACATACCATATTTTTAATAAACAATTATTGATATTAAAATTAAGAAAGAGATGCACCTAATCTGTTCCTCGAGATCCCGCCTCGAGGTACCGTTCCACGAATTTCATTTTCACATCGCGTGAATGAAATAAATTTCATTAGGTAATGTCTCACATCTGATTTTATAATACTTTTCAATGTGAGAGGACGCAGTTTAATTTTCATCAATGTTAATCGCCCGCAAACTTACCGCCTTTGCACACGTCGACGTCGCTGGAGATTTCAACGACGCGTTACGAGCGCGAGTAAACATAACTCTTGAACTTTCTTTTCTTCCACCGTATATAAAGCACGGAATTAACGTATGGACTTTTCGGCCGGCCATCTGTCACTCGGAGACGATAGGCGTGACTTCGATTAAAATTGAAGGGTTCACCGTAGACATGGAGGCGCGGATTTTCCACAACGCGAGATGCAAATTTCTCTCTTTTTTTTTTTTTTTCTCTCCTTTTACCAGAATGCGTCGACGACGCATTATCGCTTGCATAATGTCGCGTTCTCCTTTTCACCGGCTACGGGGATACACGCACGCGCGTGTTTCCGCGTTCGCTGATTCGTGTAGAGGCTCCTTCGTGATGAAATATAACGGTGTGTGTCTCGGTCTGGCATTTACCGAACCGCGGCCGGAGCAGAAGCCAGCCGCCGCGCGTATATACGTTTGATTGGATCATTCGAAACCGAGCGGCCGCGCCGGCCGAAATCGTTTCCCTCGCCTTCCGACCGAGGCGCATGATGTGAACCTGCAATTTAAACTGCATTTTCGCGTGAGCCGTTATAATTGGGGACCATCGCGAAACTGCACATCGCCGCACCGAGGTCATGGTGCGATCGAGATTCATGCGAAATCGATTGGCGCGCGATCGACCAAACACACTCCACGGCCACGCATCGCATCGCATCGCATCGCGACGGCGGGTGTGCGAGGTCGAAGGGCGGCGCTGGCCCCATTCCGATTCACGTATCCTTCGGCCTTTCTTCGATTACCATACCGTGCCACACAATTCCACCGGCTCCGGACGTTCGTTCGCGAATGAAGAAGAATTCATAGCGCAGAACGGAGTGAATAAAAAATTAACGCGGTAAAATATATACATATTTCGAGACGACGATAATTTTTAGAAATCTTTTTTTTTTTTTTGAAGAATATTAAAAAATAATCTTCTTGACGTTTCAAATACTGTTGTTTAAACAGTATTTTTATTATAAAAAATATGTAAATATATTTGATTAAGGAATATGTTGATTGGATCTACAGAGTGGGCCTAAACATCCCGGTCAGATTTTGAGATTTTCTAGAAAATTTAATTCTGTACAAAATGTTTTCTATAAACATGGGTGAAAAAATGTTTTCTTAAAAAATTAACGCAAAAAGTCTCGTCTATCAACGATAGAGCTTTTTAAAAGTACTCTTCATTTTGAAAATATTCTCTGCTACTTTAGTTTAAAGATAATTATTTTTATGACTTAATAAAAACTTGGTCTCATTTGATAACTTAATTCTCTATCATTTTTATTTCAGTACTTTTTGTTAAAAAAACGCATACTTTCCTTAATACTTATAAAAATGTATAAAATAATTATGAATTCAGAGCTTTTTGGGCACTAACTTTTTAAAAAAGCATTTTTCGATCCACATTTATAGGAAAATTTTCGGAATTAAATTTTCTATAAAATCTCAAAGTCTGGCCCGGGAACGTTTGTGGCCCACCCTGTATATATCCTTAGAATCTCATATTGTTAGACTCTTAGATTCTCGTGCTCTCAGGTTTTTAAACGCGTGTTGTCGGGCTCTCGAACATTTAAATCCCTCGCGTGTCAGATATCGCGCGTCAGGTCCTTAGGGCCTGGAACACCTGGAGAATACAGAGGAAATTGCATTCGTAATACAATTACAATTCATTGAACGGTACGTCCATTTACGCGGTCGACGATTAACGCGGCGTTTAAATTGAATTCGTCTGCGAATGTGAGAAAGGATCCCGTCTATACCTCGACGAGGATTAGCTCGGCTCGAAATTGACGTTTCCGGCCGCGCCTATTCCTACCGACTATTGCATTTTAGCGGCACCGTGAAAGTAATTCCGTTCGCGCCTATCAATGGTGTGTCGAGTGTGTACAAATTATTTTTACACATAGCATTTTCTATTAGATGATATCGTCCCCGGTATAATTTCCATATTTAAAAATCAAAATTCACGATAAAGAGACTTCGTATGAGAAATGCATAATAACTGAAACGTATAAAAGGGAGTCTTTTGTTTTAAAAGAAATATTTATATTTCAATTTCTTAAAATTTAATCGCTTGTTTTCTGTCTGTAAGGCGCCCGCACAAATGCCTTAATTTAAATGGTGATAAGCTGAAGGATAATAAAAAAAGAAAAAAAAAGAAAAAGAAAGATGGAGATACGGACATGTAGTGAAAAGAATCAGCTGAAATTCAAGTTTACCTTATTAGTTTATTACTTCCTCAATTAAATAGTGCTGGAAACACATTAGACTGCATAAAACACGCGAAATGAGAAACGCAAGGAAAGCAGCTAATGTCATAAGACTTTGCAGGGGACTGGTTTTGTGCAATTCTTGTCCTGTCGGTAGCCACGTATTGACACGACACCGTCGATCAACGTGTAGACTTGAAAATTGGAAAATTGATCCTCGTCCGTCGCGTTTTCCTTTCCGCAAAAGTGAATACAACGCGAGTTGTATCATAATTTCATCGCTTATGAAACGGTGAAAAGCCAAGATTTTTCCAAGCAATTACCTTCTCGTTTCGTTTCTTTTCCCAAGAGAATGCATTTTTTAATCGTTCAATTTTTTTATTGCATTTTATCAAAAATTATATAATACAAATATATTTTCAATACATCTCTCAATTTTATCATGTTTTCTAAGTATATAAGGTGGGCCTAAACGTTCCAGCCAGAGATTTTCCAGCTTTGAGATTTTATAAAAAATTTAATTCTGAACAAAAGGTTTCTTGCACAGACGAGCTTGAAAAATCTCTCTGCAAAATCTCAAAGTCTGAGCCCAAACGTTTGAGCCTACCCTGTATATCATTGAATTTATTGTTATATACTTTAATGACTTGTTGCCAAATCGTAAACGATTGCATCCTCGCTCGTGCACGTCCACGCGGATGATTACCTTCTTAAATTATTGTAATCTCGCGTTCTTACACCCTTGAGAGCATCTCGCTCGTTCGCGAAGTTATATTTTTCGCGGTTACGGCCAAGGACCATTACGAATTGCTCGCGCGTGAAGCCGCGATGTTATTCCGACAAATTACAGAGAGGATACTTCTTCGAATCGGCGCGAGGGGCCGCCTCCCGGATTCGAGAGGACGCTTTAAACGCGGTCCTGTCACCGCAAAATTCAATATTTGCCGTAGGACAGCGCACGACTTTGCATTCGTGGCGCCAAAGAGTTTTTGCCGCCGCCGCACGTTGTTCGCACGATTTCCGCGATATTCTGGAATCACGTGCTCTTGAAACTGAGTGTTATTAAGGACCGACGACAGTTTTTCCAAGTTTTCAATTCTGCGATCTTCGCGATCATAACATTTATTCGGTCAAATGTATATTAATTGTTCGAAATTTCTTACATCTTTATCTCAAGTATTATTTTTAGACTGTAAGATATTTAATTCTTTTCTTATTTAATTATGCCCATTTAAACTTTATTTTTTTTACAATATTATTAAGTATTTGAATAAATTTTCAGCTTAAAAAAAAATTCTTTTTGGAAAGTTATGCAAATATTTGTAGATTTATGTTTTCATGCACGTTATAAACAAAAAAAAAAATGAATTTTTTTTTAAACGAAACTTTTTCAACGTCGCAATTTTTTTATTTTTTAAAATTTTGAGAAAACACTCGGATAACTATTAATATATTTAATAAAAAAAATTGTATTTTTAATATCATATATAATAAACAAACATTTTTATGCGCACCTTGAAAAAACAAATCTGCAAATATTTGCATAAGAAAAATTAGAAAAAAAATTTTTCTTTAAAGCTAAAAACTTTTGTACTTAATAATATTATATTAATATAATTAAAAGAACAAAAGTTTTTATCAAATCATTGCGCTGCAAGAAATCTAGAAGATGTACTCATTTTTCGAACAAACATACTCCCTTAATTGAAACCTGAAACTTGTCATTCTTAATAATTAATTTTTCTTTGTAAATCTTTCAAGCACATATTCGTTTTTCAACTGTACTTAGTTTCCAACGCATTTCTCGATGTACTCATGGAAGATTATATTTTCTGACTGTGCAATTTGTGTTCCCCTTCGCACTGATTCAATATTTGCGTACTTCGGGTTTGCCGTCGGCAAGATCTACTTGTCATCCATCAGCAACCGAGTGACCTTGGACCAAGTTTTCACCGCGAAGCCGAGAAACACACGCGCAAGAAGCGCGAGGACACTGAACTCGATTCATCAGCCACTATTCACATATTTGTTTCGCTAAGTGAAGTGCTGTGTACCGTGATTTATATATGTATTATACTTCGTATCCTTGTTTCAATGTAATATGTTAATCGACTAAAAATCATCCACCACAAAATTTGATTTTAGCAAACGGCAAACAGTAAGAAAGCTCTTTACGTAATATCATAAAAAATTTCATTGCGTAGCTTTAAGTGAGAGTAAGAGAGTTATTAAATAAATATATACGCTACAAATTTATCAAGAACAAGAGGGACATATACTTATTACGTTATCGCGATTAATTATATCTATCTGAAAAAAAAAAAAAATGAGATTGACGACACGAGAAAATTTTTGTGAGCAGCAAAAAAGAGGCGTTGAAAAATCTCGGGGTATCCTGACGTTTTATTTCGTACAACACCCCGGCCGAGCATGATGTGAGGATTCATTTCGTCGACCTTATAATTCCACGGGATATAATACTCGAGTGGTAGGATAATCATGAACATTAAAGGAGAATCCTCATCGGGGAGGGAGGGAAGAGGGCGAACTCACGATGCGATCTCTGCACGCCGCGCTTAAATATTATTTTCGATGATCAAAAGCCGCCTCTTGCGCGACCGATAAAAATATCCCCCGAGATAAGCTTCGATACGCATTGTGTATAAATATATATCTGACAAGATGCATAGCATCGTGATGAGAGATTAGAGGCCGCGAGAGTATCTTTAATTTTAAGCTCACTTTAAATACAAAGGACTCTCATTGTTTCCTTTCTACAAGTGAAACATTTATCTATTTGAAGAACATTTGATAATCTAAAAATTATTGAAAATTATTTTTTAAAACTGATTTTTTCTTAGTGATCCTCTTTGTTAATGCTCATAATAATCGTATTCAATTTGCCTAAGGTATTTCAAAGTGCACGCAATCGTATAAGTGTATAACGGTATCACTTGCAAATGGCAACCGGTATCGGATTCGCGAATAATAAACAGTCTTACTTTGCAAAATAAAATACAATCTTTGCGTATGGAGGACTCCTGGCGCGCGAGTTGCTGCCTACCTAACGCAGAAACTCACGTTTCTCACGGCACGATAGGATCTTTACAATTTGTCTCGCGCTGGAAATGTCAGCAGGTACTGACAACAGCTTCACGATCCGCGAGGACTTATTTCAAACTATATTGCAAGGAGAGCAGGACGCCTTAAAGACGTCAGGTAGGATACAACCCGGCGTGAGGATATAATTAAATTTATACATATCCAAAGATCGTTACCTCGGGCCTAATACAAGGATATATATATAACGCAACATATTATAATTTATATCATTTTTCTTATTAAGAAACGTAATAATTAATAATATAAAAATGTAGAAAACTTGATATATAATTATTTAAAAATATAAGCGATTAGAAAAATCTTTTAAATAAATGAAAAAAAAATTTACATCTCTTCTTATGACAGATGAAAATCTAAAGAGCCGATCTAATTTTTCACAAACAATAATAAACAGTATCAACATTTTCATATTATATTAATGTAATAAAATATAAAGAAAAAAAAATTACATTCATATTTTTTAAATTCCAGAAAATAGCGTTAAAAAAAAATTATATAATAATAGAAGCCATTAGAAGGACGCTTTCATATAAGCGTGACCATCCAGATAAAAAATGATCCTTAAGATTAATACGATGTTTGTAATGACTGTTTAAGGGGCGCGACGACTCGGAGGCAAAGGTGCACGTCTCTGTGCGAGAAGAAGGGATCTTTGTCGAGAAGGCGCTCGCGCGACGAAACTTTGTGGATCGCATGAATGGACGCCGGGATTAGTGCCGTGACATTATAATGAAGATGAGAGCCAAGACTAATGGCGGCAAAGTGAGCCGACGTTGAGCATTAATCAATGTCCCTTACGTGGCACGCTCTGCCGGTCAACAAAGAACGTTTAACGTCGGCCGTTCCGTGGAAAAATCTTCAGTAACGTCACTCGCACGCGCGATCACAAGAGAGTCCTTGATTGCCTGAAACAATCCCCATCCGTCGATATGGCCGCGACATTAGGCTCTCTTGTAGGCTTTCTAAAGTATTTCGTCTTTCAGACTCCTTTAGACTTTTCTCAAATTCTCGCGTCAAATTTTTCTACGTATTTTTACTTTTCTATTTTAAATAAAAAAATATTGAGATTATATAAATACACGCGTGTGCTCTTTAATGTACTCGGAAGCATGTTAGACCACCCAAAAGTTTTTACGAAGAAGCAGGCCATGGACTGGACGCGATGACGCTGTCTGCGGCTGCAGTAGCCGATGATCGATCGGTTCAGCCGCATCATTACAACGGAACAACGTGCCAATCAGGGTTAACGGGCAACGCGCATAATTATCAATGATACTTTCTCGAACAGAAGCCCCCCCAACGAGAATAAATGATCGACCCGAAGCCTGCAGCGATATCAAACACTTCCCTGACAAAGTTGTTTTTGTTTTTCTAAAGTAAATATACTCCATCTATTTTTCTCGTGACATTTAATCTTACGTAATTAACATAAGACAAGAATAATTTTGAAATTTAAATTGAATCTAAATTATATAATTTAATCTTTTAACTTTCTAAATTTATTATTCGTAAAATCTACCGAATCATCCTCCAATTGTGCGGCTTTTATCGAAGCTCGTACGGTATCGAGAAAATATATTCCTCTTGAAAATCCTTTCCGCGTCTAATAAAAGCTAACGGTGGTTGGCGAAGGGCCGGGATCAAGCTTTCACCGCGTGCTCGGAAAAATCAGGCCGGATTACGAAGGCGCAACATAAGCCGTGTAGACCGCGGCCGACAACTTTACAATGAATTCATCCGCGCGACCCACACCCGCCAGGCCGGTGCAAAGTCGCCGCAATAAACTTTACGACACTTAATAACAATCTCTACGGTAGATAGCCTCACCGTGAACGTAGGGACGCGGGAGTGAGCGACGCTCACTATCTTTATCACGCGCTTTTACAGCATCACCTTCGAGTCGTCATAACTGTGCGTCTCCTCATCGTCACCGTCGTCGTCGTCGTCGTCGTCGTTCCTTATTAAAATCGATGACTGCAAAGAAAATAGCGCCCACGTCCCTCCTATCAAACGTATTAAAGGCCTCTGTACAAGAGGTGAGCGATCTACGATTAGATCTAATCTGCGAAGCAGTAATGCACAGGGTATGTCGTTTATAGCGACAATTAATCAATTATTTTATTTTATATTTTTTATATAATTGCATACGAATGTAATTTATTTCTTGTGAGTCGCTTTTAAATTAAAATATGCTTGCTACTCATAAATAATAGAGTATTTTTGTTTAAGAGATTTAATGTGAATTTTTATTTTTACTTTTATTAAAATATTATAATTTATAATATTAATATAATATAATATAATATTAATATTAATATTAATTAAATTATATAATTTGATATAATTTAATTTAATATAATATAATTTATTTTTACTTTTATTAAAATATTATAATAAAATATCAAAAATTCCGTGTAATTTTAGGAACGAGTGTGCATAACCCTTTACGATGCGGCCAACGCGGAAGTCGTTTTGTGGAAGGTTGAACCCAACATTTTCTACATCCTACTGCAGAAAGCGAGGATCCTCGTGACAGCGCGCGAAAGCGAGAGTGGCCAGTAGGCAAAGCGTATGCACGTGAAAAGGAGCGTATGCACGTGATACGGGGCCCAATTAAAAGCCGCGGCAGCAAATCATCGCCCTCTGATCGAGAAACGAGAGAGGAAAGGAGAAAGAAAAGGAGAAGGAGATGCCGTGCCATAATTCATCTTCGCAGAACTTTCCACGGTCGCGCGTCAGAATCCAATTATACGTGAAATTAATCGCGCCGTCTCGTCGAAAAATGCAGATTTTCAATTAACTTCCGATCGAGCTAACGAAGTACACTTGACGTACGTGAGAGTCTGGTCTGCCGGGCCCCCGTGACGTAAGACCCGAATTCGAATACGAACGAAGGAGGAAGAGAAAGAGCGAAGAGATTGTCTCTTCGGAGTACACAGTAGTAGAGACCCCGGTTCGTTATCGGACATCGGGCCTGGGTGCACCGCCCTCATCATGCTTTGGTCCTCATCCTCTCGGGCCTCCCGTATAAGCCATCTCGCTCGCGAGAGTATCGATGCTCGGCCTCAAGTTATGCAACTATGTAGATCGCGATAGAACCAGCTCTTTCAAGGCTCCAGGATGGCACCTGGGGTGCACTTGGGGTAACGTCGCGAAGAGGGAGACCGCGATAACATCTTCTCTTTCCCTCTCGCGGACTCGACGACACCTTCCACTCGTATTTCATTATTAATTAAAGTGCGAAGCGTCGATTGGGAACGAACTGGCTTTAAATTGATACACGTCTAGCGTTACTGTTTAAGTCTCGGATGTGACCAAAGAGGAATCCATGATCCAAGTAATATTAAAAATGTTTAAATAAGAATGCAAGATAAAAAAAAATTGATTTAAGAGAGATTTAAAAAATGCTCGAAAAATGAATACATTTTCTAGATTTTTTTTTGCAGCGCAATGATTCGACAAAAATTTTTTATTCTTTTACAATATTATTAAGTATTTAAATAAAAATTTTCAGCTTAAAAAAAAATCTGCAAAATGTTTTTCATTTTTCGAGAGTTCAAACGGGTATGTCCCCTTTAAGGAAAACTCTAAATTACGAATTTTTGACGGATGAAAGAATTTTTCTTAAATAACAAAAGATGTGATCGCGCAAATTTGAGAATTTTTAATAACGATTAATTCACTGTCGCAGAATCTAACGTCGTTTAATGATCGGCACCGACGAGTCTACGCGAGGCTTCGAAGAATCCTTAAACCGCTCGCGAAAACGTAGCTCGGTATCGAAAATATACGCGAAACTCTAATTGGCATTCTCCGCTCGTTGCGGGCTCGATGTACGGCGGTCTTTTTCCAGCTCCGTATTTCAACGCTAAATTAAATCGAACGATAAAAGCGACCGAGGGAGCGAGCGTGCGCCAGTCAGATTCATTACCGATACCGCCGCGTGGGAACTACGTGCGTAACGAACCTCGAAACGCACAAGTCTTCTCCGATAAATAAGCCCGAGACTTGCACACGATAGAGAAATATAAATCTGTAACCTGGTCTCAAAAGATTCTACCTACAAGATTTACGAAAATCATTTAAAATATTATCTCTCTGCTCTTGGTCCACACAAAGTTGAATAACAATCTATCCAATTTGAAAAATCACAGATGTATGTAGAAAAAAAAAAAAAAGAAAAAATTGATAAGATGTGAAATTATGTTCTTTCATTCCTTTAAAATTGATTTCTCTTTAACGGAAATATCGTGGCTATTTTGCAATCGCATGAAAGTTCACATAACTTATAGAATGGATTACGCAAACAATGCGGAAAAGGGGTAGAGATTACACGAGACATCGCGATCTGTCGAAATCATGCTTAATAAGATACTTGATAACACTGTCTGATAATCCAGGATAACACCGTCATCGAGACCGGGCTCGATTCTTGTCTCGCGAACGATTTAATGTATGCAAATTGCTACGGTTCGCGATATTACTGGGATTAGATCAGTGAAATGCAGATTAGGATAATATCGTGGAGGCGTGCAAATCGATCTCCCAGAATCTCAAATATTCTCCCTCTCTTAAGCCCTGTAGAAGCAGCTGTCCGAAAATCAACGAATTCTCGTCTTCGATGATCTTCGAAATCACGCTTGATTAGCAAATTTCAATTTTATTATATTTCTTATTTTTAATAAATAAAATTGTTTCTAATTAGATTCGCTTTAAAAAAATTTTTTTTTAACCTGAAAATTTTTATTTAAATAATTAATAATATTGTATTAATATCGTTAAAAAATTTTATCAAATCATTGTGCTGCAAAAAATCTAGAAAATATATTCATTTCTCGAGGTTTAAAATAGCCCCCTTAATGTCTTAATAATGGTGTACGTATCTATCTACTCTTTTTATTCTTTCCTTTTTTTTACGCAAGCTTTAAATCCTCCGATTTACTTATTACTAAATTTATAATATATAATTTTTTATATAATTTATATTTATTACTAAATTTCGAAATCATTTTATAAAAATCTTTAAAAATTCAAAACGTAGTAACGTCTCAAAGATGAATTATTTTTTTCTACACTTATTGTTCTCCACTGTATACTTTAACCATTTGAGTTCCTTTATAACAATCATAAAATTCTTAAATATAGATGAAAATTTAATCGATCGCAAAACCAAATTTTCATTTGATTCATCCAAAGCAATTATTCCATGTATCCTTCATCTATCTGCTCATTTAGCGACCCCTAAATCCTTAGAATCTCAAATTCCACGAACGAACCCTTAAATCCTCATTAATAAATAAAAAAAATGTAATAACACCCATTTCGACGATCCCAAGCGCTCCCCGATCTTCTTCTCCGTGCAACTATTTCGCGCGCGACATTTCCCGGTGCATCCTGAATGCAGTCTGGATGGCGTAGGTTCCTGCATTACAAGGATTACGTGCTCGCCCGTCGTACCTGCCCCAGCCTCTCTCTCTCTCTCTCTCTCTCTCTCTCTCTCTCTCTCTCTCTCTCTCTCTCTCTCTCTCTCTCTCTCTCTCTCTCTGTCTTTCCCTCTTCCCTTATTCGAGCGAGCGAGCGCGACGTCTCTCCTCTCCTCTCCTCACCGCTCGTCGGGCTTGCCTCGCGCGTTCTGCCTAAGGCATGTCTTCAATGGCGAACATGCTGTTAAATATAGCCGGGGCATTCATAAATCAGGCGAATACCGCCGATGTTAAAGGGGCGGTCGCCTCGCGTGGGCAGGCGAATGCACACGAGAAACGTTACAGCAGACAACCGAGCTGAAAGAAAAAGAGAGAGAGAGAGGCTATAACAAAATTCTTCCGGTCCTGTAGTTCCTTTCTACCTCTTCTCTCGACCCTTCATGTCACCGGAATAGAACCTCTTTCTTTCGAGTCTCTCTCTGCCAGAGGCGATCATTTACGTGTCCGCTAATTGCTACTGTGCGACACTTTTTTTTTTTTTTTACTGAGACTGCTCGAGTCCGGTATTGTCGAAATGGATTTTATCTCGAGATATAAAACAAAAGAGGTCATTCAAAGTCGTAAAAACGTTGAAAGCTACTCTGCAATTGATAATTTTTTTTTTTTTAGAAATAATACGTTTCATAAAGTAATGTAGAAGAGATAAATGGATGAGCGATAAAAATGTATTTAACGTAGATAAATTAGAATCTTTTTACTCGATTGGTTAATTACGTATATCTGTCTTTACTCTCACTATCGATGCCTCGTGAAGAAAGAGAAAAGTGCTCGAATATTGCGTAACGCACAAAGTGTTTCGAGTGATGTCATTCACAGATGACAGAAAAAAAAAAAAAAGGAAAAGGCCGTATAAAGATTGACAATGTTCCGAGGTAAGCGGCAAGCGTGTGTCTCGGGTTTTAAAGAATAATCATCTTTAAGAGCCGACTAAAAGGCAAATAGAGGCACGGGGGCAAAATGAATGAGAGGATGGCCCACTTCCTGACAGCGCCTTATATGAGCATCTATTACAATGCCGGCAGCGAGAGATTCTTTGACCGCCGCTGCGGCTGCGAAGGATCGAAGGCAAAACCGGTCGAGCGCGAGCGCCTCTTCTTTCGTCTACTTCCTGCTTTTTAAAGTCAGAGTGAAAGTGAATGCACCGCGAAAAGAAAAATTCCTACCGCGCGCGCGCGCGGTTATTAATAAATCGGTATCAACTCGCAAATCTAGAAACCGTACGATGATCCGGCCGAGAGATCTGCCCCGCGGATTCGTGATACGAGACTGAAGCAATGTGTCAGTGACCGATATACGAAACCCATGAATTATTGTAGCAACATGTAGCGAGAACAATGGGAAAGAATATATGAATGAAAGCATTATATAAGGTGGAACCAAACGTTGAGATTTTATAGAAAATTTAATTCCGAACAAAAAATTTTCTGTAAACGTGAGCCGAAAAAAAGTACTATCGATGATAGAGCTTTTTAAAAATACTTTTCATCTTAAAAATAGTCGACAGTGCTATTTTAGTTTAAAATGAGGAATTGTTTTATTTTTTTATGAAAAAAAAAAAATATTTTTTATTTATTTTATCAAAAATTATTTTCACTAGCGTAACCGCGACGCTTGATATAGAACGATATTATAATCGTCGCAGATCAGCCGAATTTATCCCGTTATTTGTTTAAACGCAACGAACGTCAGCGCCCAAGAGTCATCGGTCTACAATAAGAGACGAAATCCTATTTCGAGCATATGATCGTCCAAAATATCGCGAGTAAGCTAAAATGAGACGCGAAATAATATTATCCTTCCGCTAAAGAAAATATTGGTCCTATTACTATATACATCATATATCATAAATATGAATATAAATTTTAGAATGCAAAAATTAAAATTTAAAATAATTTATAACAATTCAAGGCTATAACATATTTCTATATAAATGTTAAAATTTTCGAAAAAAAAAAAAAAATTATATATATATATATATAAATTTAATGTACAAAGATTATATAAAATTTAAAAATGTTACCACCGAGTTTGTGTCCAAGCTGCGACGATATTATTAACGGAAACTTTTTGCGATTGTCGAAGCAAATGTCGTTCGTTGTGCACGAAGCTACACGACCAATGAATTACTGTAAGATGCTAGATTGAATATAAACGATTGCGGAGATAACGGTCGCGATAATTATCGCCATAAATCTGTCAACACCATGTTTTTTTTTTTTTTTGTTTCGACAAAGACTGTTTCTCATAGAGACGATTGATAATTTTCGATTCAACCGACTGTCATCGGCTTATCAGCAATATGTTTGCTTCGACTCTTAATGCCTTCATAACTGCCTAATATTTGTATATTTTTATATATAACTGTCTAATGATAAGGTATTTTTTTTTAATCGTTGCGCGATTTTTAAATGATTAATGCAGAATAAATAAAATAGGATTTCTAAAGGGATCAAATCCCATTATGATATTATTTTTGTAAGCTAGTAAAACCACGAAGATTACTTGTCCCAGACAATCCTTGTAAGGGGACGAGTCATCCTTAACGATTTTAATTAACTCCGTTAGTCGGCGAGGGCCTCGCATACGCAAATGCAATGGTCGGTTGTTTTACCGTTAGAGAACTGATAAGGAAAAAAGATGCGGTTTCTCTTTCTCTCTCGCGTTCCTATCCGAGGGCAGGGTGAACCCTGACAAAAATCAGCAGGGAAAAGGAAGGGTTTTAGTTAGAATCCGGCACTACCGGGAAATCTTGTATCAGCTTCCTGGTGTCTTTAGAAAAATTTTCGCTTTATATAAAAAAATAGAATTTAATTAATTTATATAAAAAAAAAAAAATAATAATAATAAAATAATACGTTTATATCTGTGAAAAAAATCTGCGATCTCGATAGAGTTTCATTTTCTAGTTCATACATATCTCTTCCAATTGTCCTAAAGTATAATAATTGCAGAATAAAACGACAACAATCTGCGCATTTAATTATTCCTAGAGAGTGCGTTTCTCTTGCAAACTGATTATACGCTTGCCGAGAGTTCGCGCTGCGCTTCCATATTAGAGGGATAAAAAGTAGGCCAGATGATATAACGTTAATTATAGGTGACGACATAGAGAGATCTTTACCTGGGTTGATGATGATGATGACGGTGACGTTCGAAGCGGGCGCCGATGATAATGGCGGGCAGCGCATCGTTCCGGATTGTCGGACGTGTAACATGAGTGGGTCGCCGCGTATCCCGATAATGTGTTTCTAGGTCACACTCACTGTGTACGTGTATATATTGTATAAAACTTCTGCGTGTGTGTGTGTCAATACGCGATCGATATGTTAACCCTACCGTGCGAGACGCTTCAAGAAATTTTTTATTTTTATAAATATCTGCGGGATGTGTTGTTGTTTCCGTTACGTAAAGCGCTTTGACAATTACGAAGAGAATGGATTTTCTTTCTCTCATATATATATGTATATATAAGCGGAATATTAAATTATACAAATATTTTAAATTATATCAATTATTTAATAATAATTGATATAAATATATTAATTATTTAATAAACGTCTTATATATCACAGAGTTTATCGTTATGTTAATTATGAAGATCTACGATTCTTTTATTGCGTCCTCAATCCGATTAGTATTTAGATCGTCGAAAAGTCGAGCGATAAAGCATCGGACAGAATATATTTACTTTTAAGTATTTTTCAATAATTGTTGCCCAGAGAATGAGAGAGAGAGAGAAAATTAATTATTAATGGTATTAAATTATTTTCCAATACTTCTCGCGATCGCATTTAGAAAAAGAATTTGATGGAGCGTCTCGCACTATTATATTACTGTTCAAGTGTCGCCGTGCGAATGATAAGGTAAGTCGTAACACATTAACAACAGCGCGCTAATGTTTACACTGTGAAGGCCGAATACCATGTTATTGATATTCCGCAGCCGAAAATATTTACGTACAGTGTGGACCCAAACATTCCGGCAAGATTTTGAGAATTTATAGGAAATTTCATTCTGAACAAAATGTTTCCTATAAACATATGGGGTGAACACTTTTTCAAGGAAGCATTTTTTGACCCATGTTTATATAGGAAACATTTTCTTCAGAATTAAATTTCCTATAAAATCTCAAAGTCTGGCTGGAACGTTTAGGCTCATCCTGTATATATTATGTTGATGTCAAAGAGACGGTAATTAATTTGAAACAATCAGGCAACAACCTTAGGCAAAAAAGAATTACTGAAGAACAAATATTTCTAACAAAATTACATCCATTAAATTTACTTTAAACGAGCTCTATTAATGATAAATTAGTCATTAGCGCACGCAATAATATTCAACGAAAAGGGCATTGGGGTAAGCGACACAAAGTTTCATTAACCGCTCCGAGAACTGGTTTACATCCGAAGAGGATCGGCGCTCCGTGTGTGGCGGGACCGGCAAGAAAACCTGTATTATGAGGTTCCGCCGCGTAATCGAATCATTATATATAATTGCGGAAAATGGAATTCGCGCAATTAGATCGGCCAGGAATACGTCGATCTAAGGAAATTAAGCGAGCGGAGAGAAGCGATAGTGTTTCGCCGGAACAATGGCTGACCACACGCGTCCTCCATCACTCGAATTTTATTTTTTTCTTCCCCCGTCGATTCGATTCATTTCGTAGATCTGTTCGACGTGTCTAGATTGATCTATTTAAACGCTCACGAGCACCGTTATAATCGAGTTCGAGAACGACTCTCATCCTTTTCCTCTGTAGAGAACTATAACTGGCGATGTAGTAAACGTGTCATCGTTTAGCAGAGGTAATTACCTAACGGAATGATCTAGCCATTGTAAAGGAGCGAACGTTTCTATCGAAAGTTCTTATTCTAGTCCGGCCGGGAAGAGATTTATTCTCGCTCGAGATTTTAGATTAAATCTTTTAGATTAAATCGTCACATTGAACAATATATGATTGCGTATACAAGAGAGAGAATTATTAATATTAAAAAAAAAATTAAACGCAACGTATGTTTATTTAATTATTTAACCAATTTTTACTACCTATAGCTCTTAAGGATTAGAATTTTTATCCTCCATTCGAAAGAATGGAACAATGACATTTAATGGGTTCGAATAAACGATAAACGATGCTGTACCGTGCGAGTACAACTTGCCGCGCTTATAAGGACAATACATCTTTATTTTATCCGGCGGATATAATGGATAGTCCGCTCTCCCGAGTGTGTATCTACAACCACGGTAACAATATAATCGCGATGCCGTGGCGATCTCATAAAGCGGCGCGCTTGCAGCAAACGCGCTGCTTTTGCAAGAACGCGCGGACCACTCTTTCTCTCTCTCTCTCTCTCTTTCTTTCTTTCTCTCTCAAGACAATACGCGGAAATTGTATTAAGCGCGCGCGCGGCCGCGGGGTAGAAACCGCCACCGAGTGTTCGAATACGAGACAATAAGATCGGCATCGGCGAAAGGGCGGCGCCGAAAACCTTTTTGCGTGTCCGCTCATGCGAGCCGTTTCAGTGCCAGTCTCTCTCCCTCGCATTATACGCGTCCGAACATGCGTTATTAATATCATTTTCTCACTTTTTGTCTCTCTCCACGCCGCTCCTTCCACAATTTTCTCTACACAAACGCATTTGCATTTCTATTTTTCATACCTTTTACTCGGTTTTCTCATTTATTTTATTTTTTCACAAATATTTAATTTAATTTTAGTTTGAATAAGAATCTTAATTTTATTTGACATTCGAATAAATCTCTCACGTTTGAATTTTGAAAAATAAATCTTTTTTAAAACACATAATTTTGTTAGTTTTTTTATTATAATAAAATATATAAAAATATTAAAATATAGAAATAAAAAATAAAATTTCCAACTATAATTAGATTATTTCAAATAAAATTTCTATCGATACGAGATTTTTGCTATTTTTGAAATGATACAATAAAAAAATTCTCATTACTATTTAAATTTTGAAAAATAAATCTTTAAAACATTTAATTTTGGTATTTCTTCTATTATAATAAAATATACAAAAATTAAAGTAGAAAAATAAACTAAAAATACTGTTTGAATTAAAAAAAAAATAAATCTCTTAAAATACACATAATTCTGGTTTTTTTCTATTATGATAAAATATGCAAAAATCAAAACCTATATAAGTGAAAAAATAGAATTTCAAACTATACGAATTAGATTATTTCAAATAAAGTTTCTATCCGTACAAGACTTTTGCTATTTTCGAAATAAAAAAAAATCGTTATTACTATTATCACATTGTAAAAGAGCCTAGTATACAGGAGATACATTTCCAGGATATATCACAACACAATGAGCGCGATTAATCTCTCGAAAGGAAAATGTTTCCGGCGTATTCAACAGTATACACCTGTTGCGTAACCAGGCATTTATCAATCGGGTCGAGACGAGGAAGAATATCTTCGTCGAGAGAGATTCGACTGTTCGCATTCTTAGGCATCTCACGACCTGGCACCAGATCGAAAGAGGAAGCTCCTCTCTCGAACCGAGCCTCAAAACCCATATGATTGAGTGCGCCTATATCGCTTGTACCGTACTTGAGACGCATCCCCGAGACTCCCGCCGTTACTATACCGTTCGTCGGAGACTATAATAAAAGCAATAAGCGCGTCGGCTACAATAGAAACGGTACCGTCATGTTTCTTCATCATTCCAACATCGTTCTTCTTAGGCGCGCACGCGATGTGCCATACAAGTTCATTTCTAGTTTACACGTGGGCGATATTTCCTGTCGCGCCTAAAAAACACCGACCGATTTTTTCACTAATAAATTTCAATTTCAATTTTATTACCCACAAAAGGTGGCACACCCGTTTAAATCTTCGAAAAATGAGTACATTTTCTAGATTTTTTACAGCTAAGCTAAGCTTTGATAAAAACTTCTTTTTTTTACAATATTATTAAGTGCTTAAATAAAAATTTTCAGTTAAAAAAATTTTTTAATGGCAAAGTTTACATCCATGTTTCTTTCGCGAGCGTTTTCCCTTTTAGTTAAGAAGATAATGTCAGGTTTGCTTAAAAATCTCGACATTATTAATTCATCGATACTTTGTTATGAGTCGGGATTTATCATAAATACGCGCATAAGTAAAAAATCTGTAGCTTTCGAAAAGCAGGTCGCGCGAAAAGTAGAATGAAACGGACGATTTTTTCGCTAACGTTCCAATTAATGGCCTTAATCCCGAGTTATCGCGATAAGCGAATCATGTTTCCGGATTATCACACAGCCCGACTATCCTCTGATTCGTAAATCTTGCGATTAAATTAGGCTTTGATTAGGACATTTTGGCTCAAGATTCATAAAACTAGAATGTGAAAAAAAACAAAGAGCCAGAGAAAAAAAAAAAAATTATCTGCCAAAAAGAATTTATAATCTAATCACCAAATTTTTGTTATAAAAATACACGCACATTAAAAACGTTAAATTATTAAATATTTAAAATTTTTGAATATTGTTATATACTCCATAAAAAAAATCACAAAGCAAATATTTTTTTTAAAAATCGTACATTTTAATTAATATATGTTTATTAATTATTAAATAACTCGGATCCCTCCCTATTATTCATCTCGCATATCCTTAGATTTTTACGCCGGCTTCAGTTAAAATTAGACCTCCTCCATATATCCGCCACTTAATCTTGTCCCAATTCCGAGCACGAACCGAACAGTTGGAAAAGCGGCGCGCTTTAACATAAAATAAAATAACCCGGCAAAATGAAATGTGGAAAAAGCGCGCTCAAACGCCGGTCTCTAATGATTCGAATTTATATCGCTCGTAATAAATACGGTCGGCCATAAACGCGCGCCTAATTATGACGGCGACGATCGCTCGCTCACCTTCTCGCGTTTGCCACGCGAGTGATTTGCATATTTCGCCGCGATTATTAATTCCTCCACGGTGCCCTCCCCCCTCCCCTCCCCTCCGGGCACGGGGAGTACGCCGAGTAATTTCCACTTTCGACGCAAACGTTTGTCAATATCACAGCGCCTGTTTGACGCAGCGCATTTTAACGTAAAAATGTGTATCATACGGCGATCGTAAACTCGCCGTTGCCACTCGACGGCAAATTGGAGAATTGGGTTGAACGCTAGTTTCCCAAGCGATTAAACCGTTACGTCAGCGTTCGTTGGCTGCTTGCCTCCTCGCAAAGCGGCCTTCATTGTAATTATATCGCGATAATTGATACGTTGAAATAGCTGGGGCGCCATTGGGTATTTCTAAGTTCTCGTTTCGCTGCGCAATTACTTTACGACCAATACCGAGAAAAAGATACTCTGGCTGTGTGAATTAAAATGCTCAAGTGTGTTTAAATTGTGACTTTAAATTCATTAAACAAAAGTCGCTCCTCCCTCGAAATTTCTCAAAAAAATCTACAGTTGATATATAAATGACTTATTATTTTTTTATGAATTTTTTAAATATTTAAATATTTTAATTTTCTCTCAAACGAAAAATATAAAATAATTATATCTTTAATAAAACATTAACAATCTCTCCTTTAATACATCAGATAATGCAGAGCCGAAATGGATCACATGTTTAATTTAGCGGCGGTAATTAGTTCGGATGAAAGTATAGTATTTCACACGATAAATCTATTATCAGAGGAAACTCCGCAGAAATCGCGTCGCCGGTTATCTGGAGTACCGTAATTTCAATGCTTCCTTATCGCGCTTTAAAATGACGGCCGCCATTTATCGGCTCCATTGTTCGTCGTAGAAAGTCTCGCGGTGGTAAGATAATCGCTACTAATTATCGCTGGCCCAGAAGCACGATCGCGATAATCGCGAATTTTCCGTGAACGGAATCTGCGCATTAAAAAACCCGTCTTAATGTCTTCGCGCGCCGGATTTTATCCTCTAATAAACCTAACCGACCTCCGGACTCGCTCAGAGAATTGAATATCGAATTGGAAAATATTTATATACGATTCCTCTATTATCATATTAATTTTGAATAGTAATTGTGAATTGACAAACGTTGAAGAGGATTTTTTTACCGGAGACATTATTGACGTGAGAACTGTCACATTTTTTTTTCTTACGTTATAATCTTAGATTACGTTATCTGATGTATTAAAAGAGATAGTTAATTTTTTATTAAAGATATATTTTTTTTTATATTTTTTTGTTTAAGATAAAATTAAAATGAAATGTTTAAAAAATTCATAAAAAATAATACAAGACTTATATAACGTAAAATGTTTTGGCAGTTAGTTGGTGTGGGAAATCCTTAAATTATTATATCCAGAGACGCGATTATATAGTCGTGATTATATCTCTCGGTCCAATTACGTTTCGATATTATTATATCTTTCGCTCTTGACTGCTAATATTCCCTCGAGATACTCGCAAATCGCCTCGTTCTCGTACGAATGTAGATCGATCAGGAGGCAGGAAGGCTGCGTATGCAAGCGCGAAACGAGAAATGTTTAAGACAACGAGCAGTTGGTGCGGAGTTAGGTGAAAGCACGCCAATCATCTTCGATGAGGAATCTTAGCGTACTCCCTCAGCCATGAACAAACAATGGCGCGGCCAATTACCCGACAATCAGACCCGCCGTTTGATCTTTCAGATCGTTCTCTCTCAAGCAGGTATCTGATAAAGTCGCCGCCACGCGCGATCGAACGGCGCGAGTCACGCTGAACTTTGGCGAGCGAGCGAGCGAGTTTGCGGATAAACGGCGAGGTGGAGTTTAGGTGAAAGCATAGAGCGGCGGGAAGCATCGAGGAGATGTTAACGTAATCCCCGAGCCGTAAACAAACAAAGCAGCCAATTACCGGGTGTAATATGATGATGTACGCGGAACGCGGACGCAGCTTCCTATAGGCGAGCGTTGATACGACCGCTTAGAATTTCGAAATGGCAGCTGCGGGAATTTAAATTCTCAGGAGAAACTAGATGCCTCGAGAGATCATCGGACCGTTACATCTCCACATTATTATCTCTACGTTATTACATTCTCGAGATGTACGACATGTTCGGATTGTTGTTGAATTCTTTAATCTTTCACAACTGTGTTGTATTCTTGCAATGTTGGAGAGAGAGAGAAAGAGAGAGATCTCTTAAATCTTAGATTCAAAAAATTCTCGAATGTAATTAAGCTCTTGAATTAGAATTCTTCCTTCACTTTCTCACTTTTTAACGCAAATTCTATATTTCTATTTCTTAAAAATGAATTATTTCCTCGAATCATATATTGTCGATTCAATCCGTCGAAGAAAGTAAAAGGATGAAAATGTACTGTGGTACTCTTCTTAAATTAAATCAATAAAAATTTTACTGATTAAAAAAGTAATACAAAAATTTATAGATATATTAAATGTATTTTAAAATATCATTGATTGAGAAACAGTGAAAGTACCTCTAATTGATTCTTTCAGTGAAACTTCACTTTACAATGTTATACTTATAACTGACAATTAAGGAAAACTGACAGATAAGAGCCAGAGCGCGGGAATTGGTGCGCGAACTTATTATTGTTAAATTTTATTAATAAATATCCATTAAAAATTACGTTTGGAACCGTTTTTTGGCCCATGGATATAAATATATAAATTTTGGAAAATTTGACATATACAATAATTGTTGTAACTATCAAATTTCAAATTAAAATAAATAATTTAGAAATTTTAATTTTAATTTGAAATTAATTTGCAGCAACAATTATTGTGTATGTCAAATTTTAAAATAATCTTTATTTATATTCATGCTAAAGATGGATCAAAAACGTACACTTTTAACGCACATTTGTTAAAAAAAAAAAATAACAATAATAAGTTTTTACTTAATTGTAATAATACTCTAAGCCTATTGCTGTTATTATTGGACTTATAACTGAGGCCATTCGCTTTTAAGTGATAATACACTCTTCCATTTAAGAGAGTACGTTATACTTACACGACGTGACATTAATTACTTATCGTGCAGCATCACACCGCGACGAGAAATTCCGGAGTGGCGGGATTAAGCGACGCGCGTTTATTGCGACATATGACCGAGAATACTTATCGCGATTCGCTTGCCTCTACGACGTGATGTGGTAACGTCGCGCATTAATTACAGATATTCGTACTTCTCTTTCATTTCCATTCGTTGATTTAACGCTACGTTTATCTCTCATGCTGCTACCGTTTTATTAGCACTTTCTGCTCACTCTCTTATCTCGGATTAGTCGGACGTTTCGCGAGAGTATCACATGCCGCGCGTCTCGCGAAGCGATACTTGCTAAGGAGAATATCTATTTAAATAGCGAAGATTCTATTTATGTTATATATATATATATATATATATATATATATATATATATATATAATGGATAAAGTCTTTCAGTAATATTTTAGCAAAAGTCATAGATTTTGGTGACAGTTGTAAGGAAGATTCATTCGAAGAAGCTAACCAGTTTTGTTATCATCAGTTTTCTTGAGATTTATTTATTTATTTAAATGGAAAGTTTATGTATAATCGTCCTTTCATATATCGTTATCGCGTACATTTAAGACGTTTAAAGCTCCATGAAACACGCCATATCCCATGCAACGAGCGTATCATCTCTCGGCGCGAAGATTAACCCTTCGAGACGGATCGTCGAATCCCGAGAGCGCAAACCTACCTCGTGGCCTCTCGCGCTTGCCTTTCTCGGTAATCTCTCGGTATAATCCCTTCTGAGGGATAATCTACAAAGGACTGTATGTAGCCTAGACCGGGCCCGAGGGAAGAAGGCCCGGGGGAGAACGGTGAGCTATGCGCGGGATATTAAATTTCAAACTCTCGCCTGAGGCCAGACACTTTGCAGGCTGGTTCCTTCTCGCCTTCGTCTAAAGACGGAGGTGCAAGGTGCAACGCGAGTCGACCTTACGACCTTGGCAGTCACGACGCGAGCGAGCGTAGCCGGCGCGTACAGCGTACGCTGACGCGTAGCGTGTACATGAAACACGCATACACACACACACACACACACATAGGCCGGCCACAAGGAATACCGTTTCCTGCACCTCGTACTCCACAATGCGGGGCGTCTGGTAATCGAAGTCCTTATCGCGGAATAGAATCTCCTAGTATCTGGCATCCGAGCACTTCGAAAAGTCACTACTTGAGATTTATTTCCAAATTCACGAAATGCATGGTGAACAAATTTCGATCACGTTCATGTTTACGTTATTATTTTACTGAATTTTTTTTTTTTTTTTTTGTTCGCTCTAAGAATTCTTGCGAAATTTAATCGAAGAATATATCTTTACATCTCTCGTATGTTAAATGTAGAAGTGGAGAGTTAAAAAAAGCGTTTTTTTTTCTAGTAGAAAAAAAGACAGTTGAAGAAAAAAGAAAACGGTTTTTTCAATGAAAAAAATTGTTTTTTATTATTTTTTAAAATATAATATTATTTTTCTTTATATTAAATATAAAATATAATAAATTATAAAATATAATTATAAATTATGAAATATATTATTTTTTTTCTATTTTTTATTAATATAATAAAAACCTAGTTTTATATTCTCTTTTTTTTGAAAGTGATTTTAATGGAACAATGAGACTTACGGCAACTTATATCAAACTCGACATGATTCAGATAATTTTCAATAAAATGCATTATAAAAATTTTTATTAATTAAAAATAATAATTAACTATATAGCCAATTGGAATGCGACACATTCAAAATAATAAGTTAATTCAAATCTATCGTCCAAAAAATTCGAAATAATGAAAAATCAGTAATCAAAATATAAAGATATTAAATAACTGAAAAAAAAATCTTCGAAAAAAAGAGGCTTGTTTTATTTTTCATAAAAAAACTATTTTTTCTAAAAAAAATTTTGTTTTTTTCTATTTACATCTCTGTCTAGGATACCTTTTATAAACATGAACTTACGTAAAGAGTTACTAAGACTTACGTAAGGACGACATTTATCGCTAGAGATGCGTGATCATCTAATTCTCGCGTTACGTACATTTTCACAATTTCAAGCTAGCATTGATGTGGATGGATATAATCCAAGTATGTATAATCTGATGTAAGGCTCCGATTCCATATTAATTCTGCGGCAAATAGAAACGTGCTCCTGTAACACCAACGTATCTATACATTTTAACCTCGATATGCTTTCGGCGAAAGCAACTTTATCTCTCCCCCGAGATTCGCCGGTATCAGCGTGCCCGGCGAAACAAGAGCCGGATGTATGCGCGCCGCGCGCTCGCAGCATCCATAGAACGGATTTATTCGCAACGACAGGAGGCGAGGGCCCCCGCGACGCGCGAGCAGGGAGCCTAAGCATCGTTTTCACCGAGTCGGATAACACCGGTGGAAATCGTCGCTTTCGCCTTTTGCCGATAGTGAACCGGAGTGCTGTCTCTCCTGTCTTTCTCTTTCGCGTCACCCCGCCTGGCCCCCTTTCTCATCCGTGCGCGTCGTTCCTCCCGATCGGCTCTCCCCGGCTTATCGTACCCTGTCGAAAGTCGCTCCGCGGGATCGGCAGGTGGTCATTGTCGGCCTCGCGGGCGAGCTCATGCTCGGATGAATCTGAATTTCTAATTGTCAATGTGCCAATGGCGTCGTTAATTAAGTGGGGACCGAAACGAAAGCGAGCGAGCCGGCCTTGATTAAGACGATGAAAAAGTCACCGCTCGCTCACGACCCGCCGATTTTTCGCGCGCGAACCGGCAGTTCTCTCCCGGTGCGACGCGAGATAAGCTTGGGATATCGTTATCGGTGATATCGCGAGCCACGCCGGATTAAATTGCGCTCTCGTTAGCGAGTAACGCCACCCGCGAGTAGCGCTTCAGTGTCGACTCGGCCACTACTACTCATCTACGCGACATTTTAATCGGAAATTAATTTGATACTTACCTAATACGCTTCTATATCTTACTAATTAATACTAATATTCTGTTACAGAGATATTGGTCTTTACAAACTAAATTTTAGAAAGCAAAAGAGTTTCGAGTAAAATTTCATAATTAACAATTTTTTAATATAAAAATTTTTAATACACTCAATTCATTTTTGAAATAAAAAAATATCAAAGTAAATTATATAACTGAATTAAAAGCAAGGTTAAAGTTTTAAAAAGTTTCAAACCATATTCTTATATTGTCTTATAATATGGGGATTATAAATTTCGCTTCTTTGTCAAATTTCCAATGAATAAATAAATATAAATAAATAAATAATAATTATAAAAATAAAATAAATATAACAAATAAATAAATAAATAAATACAAAAAATTTTTACACCATCCAAAGAGAGAGAGAGAGAGAGATAAATGGGCATTTAATATAACAAAAAATTCTAATTTCTTGAATGCAACAGAGAATCGAATTGACCCCGGCTATTCGCGGGGAGAATCTCAGAGCTCAGCTTAGGAGGTTTCGATTTCCCAGATGAAATACGCAAATTGGAATTATCCGGCCTCGGGGAGGGGGGAGGGGCGAGCGAGAACCAATATAGTCCTCGAGCGACATCGAGTCCCCCACGTTGTGTCGCAACGTCGTCGTGGCGATAAATCGACGACATCGGGGGCATCGTTTTACCTGTACAGTCGGATCGTTTGTCTTCGGGGAAGACGCCGGGAGAGGGAGGGCGGGGGTTGTCCGGGATAGGATCGGGTGTAGAGGACTCAAGGAGGTAATATGAGAGCCTACGGGGAATTCTCTAGCGCTTAGAGACTTAAATGACTCGCGATGAACGTCTCGCGCGCTCGGAAATCTTAAACCCGATCGGATTTTCAACCTTGTACTTGCTATCACCTCGTAATGTCACGCCGGGATATGGCGAAGAGGCGCAATTTATTCGCCCATGATACACGAGCGGTTCAAAGGTCGATGTAGATTCTTAGTTCGGATATCGAGATATGAAATGAAATTGTTTCGTGAAATCGAGAAGCAAAGAAGGAGAGTTTTTATAAAATTCAGCAATAAATCGCTGAATTATGATATAAAAATTTATTTTAATATTCCATGTTCTCTCTTTTTATTTTCTCTTACTAAAAAAATCGTTTATGGAAATTGTAAGATACTTTTTCAAGAATTATATATCTTCCTTCTCTCTCAAAATGCGTGTCATGTATTTTATTATTATTATATGTTATGTTTTGTTATTATGCTGATACGTGCATATTAGCACTGCTATAGTAATTCGATATTAAAATCTTGGTGAAATTTCTACGGTCGAAAATTTAAGACTCGCGTATCTTGCGAGATATTCGACCCTTTATTCTCGTTGGATCGCTTCTCGCCGCCGCCCTTTCTTTTTGCATTTTTCCGTTGAGGTGCGAGACGATCGTGCCGTCATCACGAGGGAATGCATACATCGGGGACCTGGGGGAGCCGTATTTTATTTCTGTATCGCGGCCCGAGAGAGACGGACGAAACCTGCACTCGAAACCTTGGCCCGAATCACTAGTTATTTGGTCGACGGCAAATCCATTTAACGAAGCTCGCTAAATTCGTTCTCGCGATCCGCGAGATTACCCGGTCGATTTTTCATCAAATCAACGGCCGTGACGACGTCGCCCGAGGAGACTCGCGGTTGGCGCATATAAAACAATACAGTAATGAGCTATTTTCAGATCTAGTCAACATTTGAATCGCAAATACTATTATACATGTATAAAAAAAATTTTTTTTAATGTAAAATCGTAGAATTATTTTGATTTATATATACATGTAGATAATAAATGTATAATTATTTATCAAAATAATTCCAGTTATCTGAAAATGATGAAATGACTTACCCTCGATGATCATCGATGATTTTCGAAGGGAAGAGACGATGGAACAATGGGATTCGACGAGGAGACTTGTGGTGAGATTAATGACGAAGTGATTTGTGATGAGGTGACTTATGACGAGGTTTAACAAAAGACGCTCCTTTATTATTATCTTCTCTCGATAACAAGTGACTAGCACTTCGAATACAGCGATCGACATCTGCCTGGAATCGAATTACGCACTCACACATTAGATGCTAATTTCAAGTGGAATGTATCGTGAAAAAGGTAGATACGCACTCCGTTGAGTCTTTCCTCTTTCGAGGAAGCCAACTCTGAAAGAGTTTTACGGTTTTTTTTTTTTTTTTGCCGAAAGCTGACACGCTAAAAAGGGATAGTACGCTCATTTACTGCTCATTAACTATCCATTTTTTAAATGTAAAATAGAATTTTCTCTTCGTTGAAACTCTCACGTTGTTAAGCGTGTCAGCTGTTGGCAAAAAAACACCGTTTAATGGGTCGAAAGGCACTGAAAGTATTTATGAATTATGTGAATCTCAAAAGTCGATCGTAAGTCTCTATGCTTGTCGTAGAAAAAAAAAGGAGATTTATAAAACATCTGATTGTAGAGCTTAGCAAAAAGGCGAACGACCAACATTTTCTACGATATAGAGTTGACAAGACCCGCGATGATCGGTCTGTCAGTGGCAAACATGGCAGTCATTCAAACGATCATCAATATTTTTTAACCCATTAAAAGTCATTATTTTTCTTTTTTTATACCAAAAAATAAAATATACAGAAAACAAAAAATAAAAAAAAATTTTATTTTGTGTGATTCAAATCCGCTGCTGGCCATTAAAACTGTCACACTATATATATATATAACGTTACAATTTTATATATATATATATAATATATATTTTGCATACTATGTATTCTTTCGTCGTAATCTTTTTGTATTCTTGACTGCTAATAAATACAATGACAAATGACTTTAATGGGCTCAACATTCTAGCATCCGTACTCATTATTTCTCTCTTCTCATATGTAAATCTTAACGATTACTCAAGTCTGCGAGACTTTTCGCAGAGTATGATAAGCGAACATGCGCGCTATTTACACTTAGGCTACTTTCTTTAGGAACATTAAAAGTCATCGAATCAATCACGCCTGACGATGAAGATATTAAAATCGCTCTCAACGAGCCGCTTGCGAACATCTTTGAGAAATAATTAAGGCGGTAGGCAGATAATCGAATCGAATCCGTGATCTCTTCCACTTAGTGGAAATATCGAAATTTGAAAGACTCGTGGGTTTCTTTTCGGGGCATAAAAAAAAAAAAAAATGTAAGCCCTAAACAGTATAAAATATTTTACTCGCGTAGGCGCGAATGAGAGAAAGAAAGAAACAACAAATAAATTTTAATATTATGATTAATGGCAAGATAACCAATTTTTTAGATTGCAAAAATATGGAAGCGCAAAATTGCCAATCAAAACAATGTGTCAGACATTTTTTTTTTTAATTTTAGGAGATTTATAAATATAATAGAAGGAAATAAATACTGTTTTATACTGTTTAGAGTTAATAACGTAATAACTTAGATACCGAGTGATGTGCAAGTATTATCCCCAATTATAAAATTTGCACTCGCGGCAATGATTTTGAGACAATTTGTAACCGAAAAATCATTTTCAGTAAATCATCTTAAGAATTACGCCGTTCAGGAACAACTTGCCAGTCACTTGTAATCACTGCAAAACGGTATAGCATTATTTAAAAAAAAAAAAAAAAGTACCTTTATGCACACATCAAGCACGAATAATTTCCGAGTCCCGCGTTGATTCGCTTCTCTCTCGCGAGAATCCGTAAACACCGCGAAAAGCAGAATCACACTCGTGAGCATCACGCGAACGTTCTCTTTCGACATTCGAAATACAGTTTTCTTCAAGAATGTCGCCCTCCGGTAAATGGAATCTTCTCGGAGCCCAGATCTTCCGGCTGTCACATGTCGAAGAGCCTTAGATATTTTTTTATCAAATTCACACGCTTCAGACTTCCAAGGCATCTCCAAGGTATATTGGACCCACGCGTCCATCCCGCGTCAGAAAATCAGTCTTACATCCTCGGAGCTTTAGACTCCGAATGCTTGAGGACCTCGGCAGCTTGATTGCTACTGGTGATTGTATTTTTTTTTTTTTTTCATCAACGCTTCGTAAAAAATCACTCTCTTGTCAAAAAAAAATGGCTTTAAAATCGATTTTCTGATTTCGGTGGCTCTCCCTCAGAATTCAGGAGAGCACGAAGGGAGATTCTTCGTCGCCGAGGACCTCGTCAGCGATTGGAGTAGACGTTGCTGCTGAGGACGACGATGTCGGTCCTTCTGCCCGGCTCGTCTCGTCCTCCGAGGAGGAGGGCGCATAGAAGGCGTCATATGCTCAACGATGGCCTCTTCTTACGGTCCTTGGTAGTGTTCTTACCGAAGATCGTCCCGAGGACCCTCGAGACCGAGTGTACACCCAGTTTCCGGCGAATCGGCAACGCTCGCAGGAGCTGAACCGATCTCGCCTCCCGCAGGAGCGCTTGAAAGGCCAATGCCGCCCCCGCGGGACTCTCCGCGGCGCTTACTTCGTAAAACTGACATCCATGCGCCAAGGACAACTGTTGACCTTCGTCCACGCACACTTCTCTGCAACAGAAATGTTCGATTTCTCTAAATGATGTTATATTTATATTGTTTGAAGCCAAAATGTCAAGAGTATAAATTTGAAAACTTTAGGATATTAATAGTTCGATGCGCAAAATTTGATTTTAAAATATATTTCAAATATTTAAAACTCTATATATTTAGAATCACGTACACTATTTGAAATTTAAAACATTTGGATGGATTTTATAATCTTTTAATTTAGAAATAGTAAAGTTTTGACATTTGTGACATATGATATATATTCTCTCCTTTGTAACGGAGACTGGATATTCGCAACACACTTGTCAGTTGTGTGAGGATAGCCATTTCGCGTGATTCACGACTGGTGGTTTATATTGCGGAAATACTCGAATCATGTGTTGAAAGATCGATAGGAAGCGGCGGAAACGCGGACCGGATGCCGCGGGCATGTTCGCAGATTTATATCCCGGCGGACATTGCGCTCTTGCAAGTCAATGGAATCGTCCAAGGCTCGAATTAAATCTTCGCAAAGCGGCAGAAATGTACTGGATCGACGACGGATGCTACGAGTTTGGCAAACACCAGACACTGCTTGGAGAGAGGTGATTGAACGGCGACATAAAGACCGGACCCACGTTTACGAGAGGAAGCGGAGTCATTGGAATTTCGCCAGGATGAGATCGCCGCAGGATGTTTATGATGTTTGAGTTAATAAGTGCCTTGTTCAAACTCTGCTACATATTTCTGTACATTCATAATTGCGCATATATCATGTTTATTATAATGTACGCGATATTTTTTCCTTGTCCAAAATTAAGATCGAATTTATTTACATAAAAAAAAAAAGTATTAAATATTCAATAATTCTATTCACAGAATTATCGAATAATTTAAAAATTGTACTCGTTATAAACTTTTAAAACATATTTTTAAAAAATTTTTTAATTTATCTTCGAATATTTAAGAATTAATACGTCGACCGCATTTTAATCAATACAAAAGAACGAAAGAATTCGCGAATCTTTAAATGCGAAGGAAGAGAGGGAAGAAAGGAAGGAATTCTCCTGCGCATTTCCAGCATGAAGAACACGCCCCTGCGCAAGGCAAAGAAACTCCGATATTTATGGAAACAATTAAATTCGCAGGAACACATGATCCTCACGAAAGGCGTCGCGGGAAGGCGCACGTGGGAGGGCGTCCGATTAGACGCGATCAAGCGTAAGCTCGATGTGTCTTAATCACGGCCGTTAATCTGTTCTCTTTTATTTTATACGAGTAACGATCCAGCGTTGCTTTACGAGCGATTGATGTTAATTTCCGTCGTTCCCGCGTTCTTCCTTAGTTCGAGAAAGACAAGCGAGATATTTACGATGTGTCCAGCGTCAATATATGCTCAACTGTGAATTATAGACCGTAAAAATAACACAGATATGTATTAAAGAACGATAAAAATTTATAGAAAGAAGAAAGTTATGTAATCAAATAGTTATATAAATAAAAAAACAATTTAAGATTCAAGATTTTATTAATGTAAATTTTTTGAAATCCAAGATTTTAATTTCGTGAGCAAGGCTTCGAGGAAAAAATTAAAATAAAAATATAAAAATTTCAAAGATTTGAAAATCGTAAGAATTAAAAACTCTGAGAAAAAAATAAAAACATTTTAAAGCGGAAGTATCTCTTCCCGAACCAGTCTGTCAGCCCCGCTGCGTGAGATTGTCGGTAATGATATTTCGAGATTTGCGTTATCGATGCGTAATATTCGCGACCGAACGACGGCTCTCGAGATGTATCTAAAGCGGCGAAAACTCGTTCTCGGGAGAGCGGTTTCACCAGCCCTGCAGCGGACTTCGCTCTAATCTTTATGAACTCCATTAAGACGACGAGCGTGGCTACCGGATAGAGGCACGATGTTCCCTCGTCGCGATTATCGAATTCCCGTGTTCGATTTTCGTGCGCCTCCAACAATCATCATTTAAGAATTCTCGCAAATTTCCTTAACATTTTTTATTATTTATTTAAAGTAATCTATTTAAGCTGTTTTTTTTTTTGCATTTTTTGAAAAATCCTATGCTTTAAAATTCACACTTCCGAGCTTTAAAATTTTCTAATTTCAATAAATTATAAGTAAATAAATTAAAATTTTCTAATTTGAATAAGTTAAATCTCTCTCTCTCTCTCTCTTTCTCTTTCTTTCTCTATCACGATTAAATTTATTTTTATCAAATTTTGAAAGTCTCACGTGCAGAATGATGTCACACCCGGTGTGATTAATTTAAAACTGATCATTTTCCCTGCATGCGACACGTAAGCGAAGGCGTTGTAATTTATGACTCATCTTATAAAGAGAGAGAAAGAGGGGGGGGGGAGAGAGAGAGAGGTATCTCGAATAATTCCGGTTTAATTAAATTTCTCGACGATAATCGTGACAGTTACGAAGAGCGTGTATCTTTTGCATGCCATCAAAATGCCAGTTACGTAAATCGAATCGCTCTTTTCCCGCCAGCGATATGTAGCCTCCGCTTGTCGCCGATCGGCGACCATTCGCTTGCAACATCGGCGTGTTTGTGACATTTTATTGGTGTGACATTTTTGTTATTCGCTCGTGGCTATCGGGACACCTCGCCATCTTTTCCCTTTGTTAGTTCGCCACGAAAATTCCCAGCGATTCCACGACATTTTATATACTTCGATCACGCTTATTATGCGCCCCGTAAAACTTGTTCGACCTCTCTGCCTCGTAATCCTCGTTGTCTAAAGGTTGACTACAAGTTAAAAGGCTGAAATGTCGAGAGTATATCCGTCAAATTCTATTGTATCTATCTCGATCTACCTGCCTATTTTCCTACCCACGCGATCTTTAGCATTTTAGAAAAGAGAGAGAGAGAGAGAGAGAGATGTAATTCTAAGATTATTATTAGATTCTAGAGAAACCGATCTATTTAGTAATTTGCGATATTCCAATCTTCGTACAAATATGTCAAACTTATTTTAATTTTAGAATCAATATTGAAACTGTAAGATAATAGATAAATAATATCAGCAATAGGTTCAGAGTATAAACAATTAAGTTGACAATTAAAGAAATACTGAAGATAAGAGCCAAACTTACATATATATATTCTTGTCAAATTTTTATTAACAAAAATGCGTTTTGAATCATTTTTTGCTTCATTCTTATTTGAATTTGAATTTAATTAAATTAAAAAATTTGAATCGATCTTAAGAGTTTCATGACTTTGTCTTTGTGACCTGTACGTATTTTCTCTTTAATGGAGAACTTGCTAAAAATTTTAAAAAATTGATTAATTAGAAAATTAAAATTTGAATTTCAAAGTTTGAATTAGATTTAAAAATCAACTAAACTTGCTAATGTATAATTACTCATCTTTTTTTTTCTTTGTCTTAAATTAATTTTTAGTTTAGAGAAGATGAAGCGTAGAGATAGAGCGTCTTTGAATTCCTTCGCGGACATACTCCCGACACCTTCTTCATCGAGATATCCTGTTTAGTAGTATCGTGTGTAATTGTAATGTCGTCATTACTAGATCATCGGTGAGATTTCTCCCGGTATGCAAAACCCTAATAAAGGAGGCGTAAGGACGAGAAGGTAACTTATAAGGCGAGAAGAAGAGCGTATCTCCGCTGATGATAATCCGCATTCCTGCGAGAATCGCGCGGAAAATCCCTCTTCGTTCGATGGAAGAAAAGAATACCGAATGAATCTGTTCATTTACATATTTCTTTCGTGAATAAAACAATGGACACGCGATGTAATGAGTGATAGAAATGATCAATTAATAGATGATAATAAACCAAAAGAAAGATTATTTTTATTCAATTAAATATATTAAAAAATAAAAATAAATTTTTTTAAATTAACAAATTATAATTTATTTTAATAATATATACATTTTACTAATAAAAGAGATCTTTTCATTAGAACAAAATTTGATCATAATGTCATCTAGAATTAGTCGAGTGCAAGATTTAAATAAAATCAATCATAATATTTTATACTTTATATTCAGTTTGAAAAAAGAAGTTATTTACTTTGAAATTATCGGTGCGATAAATTGACGAGATACATCTAGAAGAATTTCGAAATTTATCCATTAGACGCGCGTTGCGCTGTCCTATTAATGTATATTTATCCTCGGCGGACATTCGAGAAGCCAATCCGGCAAGGTTAATGAGCTGCCGCCGCCGCCAATCTTTATTCATGTTACAAATAAAAACGCGCGCGTACTAGTATTTCCTAGCTTTCTCTCGCCCGAATCACGCAACGCAATGATGCACTTTGAGCGACTTATTGCATAAAATGCGACAAGATGTATCGATGCCTGAGAAACTCGCACGCAAGCCACACCTGTTTGTATCCGTGCGTCTTTCAGTCAGCTATGCATTTTCCTCGTTAATCAATACGTTTCATTTTATACAGGGTGGGACCGCAACGGTCAGACTTTGAGATTTTATAGGAAATTTAATTCCGAACAAAAAGTTTTCTATAAACATGGATCGAAAAATGCTTCCTTAAAAATTCGTGCAAAAAGCCCTGAAATTATGCACTAAAAAAAATTTTGCCAAACGCGCAGAAAATTATAAATTCTTTTATAAATACCTTTTCACGTCTCTCACTTTATCACTGATTATAAAACTTTTTCGCTAAATTATATAAAGTCATCGATAAAGAGATCAATAAAGTTCCCTTATAACTTTCTCCCTTATAAATTTTAATTAGATAATGTATACATTTCGAAATACTTAAATTTCCATTGATTTGAATTGTTAACTTAATTTTTTTTTTTTTTTTTTCAACTCAACATCTTGCGAAATTCACACAAGTCCAAGAAACACGATATAAAATCGAGAGAAAGCTTACATAACAGCTTGATATACTCGCGTCCTCTTTATTATTCTCTTTAATCGGCAAACATACTACTAGTATGTGTGACACCCATTTATCTATCTACATATTTATATGTCAAACCGCCGGATTCTCGACGCCGCGACATGTGAAACACGACACGTGACAGCGCTCGCAGACCGCAGATGCCACCGATTCGATTCGAGACACACCCGGTAGTGGTGTCGAGTCGTTCGACGTTCATCTAGAAAACCGTTCGTGCGATATTTCGCCTCGCCAGATCTGTTTACCTGTCCAAGTCGCCTGACCGACTTGGATGAGTCTCGCTCGCCGAAGTTGACGTACCAGTCGGCCGATTAACTTACTCCGTGTCATCCAACGTTCGGTTCATTGAACTCGTTTATTGCGAAAACAAGTGTCGCGCTAACAAAAAAAAAAAAATTTGCGCGCGTCGCAAAAAAATCCGATCACGAACAAGAGAACGTGTTATCAAAAAAATTTCGACGTGATCAAAGTTCTCCGAAGTTTCGATAGTATCAACAGTTCGCAGAGATGTAAAAAAAAAAAGAAAAAATACAAGAAAAAAAATGCAAGGACTAATATCAAATCAATAGAAGAGCTTATAGAAGATCGAAATGTTCAGATGCCTCTCTCCGATTGCACGGAGGGAGCAACAAAACCGCTAACAACTTAATAAAGTACTCGTCTGGAAAAACGCGAATCGCGTAGCGCACGCGAAATCTCACCTCGTCTAGGAAACGAACGAACATTCGTGAAGATCCAGTTACTCGCAGATGGAAAGTGAACTGCGAGGATTAATAGGCCGGACACACACACACACACACACACACACATATATATATATATATATATATATATATATATATATTATATACGCATGGCAAATCGCGCGTGAGCCATCGGCGGGATAAGCGCGACGGTGGAAAAAAAAAACGGAACGAGCGAATAATCGACGATCCGCCGAGGGCGATATACGAAGTCGGCGATCGGAGATCGCGCGACGCGAAATGATATTGTAATTCTTGCCACCATTTAAGCGGCCCTCATACGAGCCGTATCGGGACGTCGAACGTGCTCCGCGATAAATAAATATAATAATTATTATAAAGATAATAAAATATAATAATAAAAATTAAATAATTATTAAAATATAATAATTATTATGAAGATAATAATAATATATATAATAATATTATATAGATATTATATAGATTATTATAAAAATAATACTATATAAGATAATAACATTATATAAATTATTATAAAGATAATAATATATAAGATAAATCTCTATTTTAAGAATAAAATTCGGCACCGTATTTATCACGTATAATTAAATAAAATCTCGGGAGATGAAAAATTTTGACTCATAATTTTTGGAGCATCAATGTTTTTTACGCAAGTTTCTAATATTCGATATTTTTTTTCGTTAAATTCGATATTAAAATTGCGGGAATTATATTATACGTGATTCTCTTAATGCATTGAATTGAAGAAGAAAAATTATCGATAGGATATTTCAGATGCTGATAAAAGAGTATCGTCGTGTGAAGACCCCTTAAGACGCCACGCGGCCAAGTGTGCCAGACCGCTTGCGAGGCCGCGGGTAAAAATGGGCCACGTACTTTAAGCACGACATTACTTACGAATAAAAGCCTTCTCTTTATCTCTTTTTAATTTTATTGCCACGGAAAATTTATTCTGTAATATTCATCGTATCACGGTCATGTAATCTATTATTCAATAACAAAGAGAGAGATTAAAACGTGTTTACACTATAATCGAATTTTATATATTCTATTTATTTCTACCAAAAAATTAGAATCTATATAAAAAATAATTAATTAATTGTAATACAATAAAAATAATCATCACAATTATAGTATACGATAAACAAGGTACAAGAAAAAAAAAATCGCGCTTATAAAATAATGAAGAATTACTGCCTCATTGATTTATCAATAATTATCGTCTTTCATGCCCGGAATGAACATATGATGTGCGGTTTATTTGCTCGTATATCAATATCGAGGATCATCATCGAACTTTATACGAAGATACACGCCCATCTCTTACGAAACCGTTAATCATATTTGTAACAATGTGATTTATGCTCACCGTGCATGGTCCAGATCTCTCTTGTTGCCGAGGAGGAGGGCAGTGAAGTAGGATGGCAGGCGTAGATCGGCGAGTTGCTTGAGGAGTCCGCGAGCTTCCTGAAAGCTGCGCTTACACGTCACGCTGTAGACGACGACGAAGGCCTCGCCCCATCGTATATGCGAGTACAAACAGCCGTTCTCCTGAAACAATCGATGTGTACACGACGACCGATTACTATATGACAGCCAAGAATCGGAGAAATGGATTTAATTTGACATATCTCTATTCGAATCTGTAGATAACTTAGCACGTTTACATGCAAGACATTCTATCCTCCTATACAGATGGTATCAGTAAATAGAAATCGATCTTAGACTCGAAATCCTTTCGCGCTCTAAAGCAAGATCGAAAGTTTATGGGAGAGATATTACCAAAGATCTTAAAAATTTTATAAATTCGTAGAACTTTATCCGATCAAAATTTTTGCAAAATATCGTATTTTTAGCTCGCGAAAAGAAAAAGAGAAAGAAAGACAGAAAGAGAGAGAGAGAGAAAAGAGAGAGGAAGAAAGAAAAAAAGAAGAGAAAGAGAGAAAAAAAAAGAAAGAAAAAGAGAGAGAGAGAGAGAGAGAGATAGTAGCATGCTACATCTATTTACGTACGCGAATAAAACGATTTTTAATGACTATGAAAAAAAAATGTGGCGAAGACGAGCACGTTGATTCATCAATTTGCGTCTGTAAATCTCAGCCATCGCTTAAACTGCCTTCACATCCGGCGAGAGAAACTAAATTTTATAGACCGAGATAAACATATATCTCGAGGGGGCGGTAAAAGATTCGCGTGTTTACGGACGTTATTTACGATTAAATGTGTCGAATTAATATTGCGTGTAACGTGCTCGTAAATAAACGCCACAGGAATTCCGACAACGGCCAATATGCACCTTACAACGTAATATTGTAACGTCTTCAAGATTGTTGATACCCCACTGTAAAAAGAAGGCATCAAAGTTGATTGCATCAAAAATTACGCGATTATTCGTATAAAAATTCTGCTGATATTTTACGAGCCTGAATCATGATTTATGCAGCCTGAAATTTATGAATCTCATTTAAGTGTTAAAATTACGCAAACTTTTCTGCGATCCACGATATATTGTACGAATAATTATTTAGATTATTAAGATAAAAAAATTACGCTTGATAAAAGATTTGATAAAATTACATAAAAGATAACGCACCTCTGATTTTATCGCCACTTAAATATGTAGGGGAGGCTCTTCTGAGTAATCTCTTGCAAGAAATAAGTGGGAGAGACGGCATTGGTTTAGAAGATATAAATTGTACATTAAAGTATGTGTACCCGCTATAATTTATTTTTTCATTAAAAAAAATTATTTATGACATTTACATTTGAGGGGCAAGGACCTTCCCCCTGCCGTCTCGAAAAAATCCTAATCTAGCCTAAATATATTTTCAATTTTAAAGATAAAGTGATAATGAAAATGATAATGAAAATAAATTAGACGAGATCTTTTCCGGCATGGAGAGGATGCGGAAGGAAAGACGGAGCCCCTCCTCTCCACCCACGTATTCAATAAATAATATTTTTCAAGACAAGACTCACAAATTCGTGTAGTCGTTTGTTGAGAGCTGTTAACGAACTGCGAGAAATAGGTGAAACACATTATTGACAAAATATCCATGACGTGTATCTATCCAAATGTAAATGTAAACAAACAATTCTTCCACGTCTGTTCACAAATACAACGTACACAAACTTCACTTTTCCTAATATTAGTTTATAATATCTGAGAAAAAGCTAAGAAATTAAAAAATCGTAAAACTTTAATTTATTATATTTCCTAAAAACCAATGCCGTCCCCCTCCCATTTATTTCTTGCGGGAAATTACTCAAAAGAACCTCTCCTGCAATATATTTAAGTGGCGATAAAATCGAAGATGTGTTATCTTTTATGCAGTTTTATGCACTTATCATATTTTATTTGTCTATCAAATTTTTTTATTTTTCAAAAAGTGTAATAATTCTTTTATTAAATATTTGTTTAAAAAATAATTAGAATATTTCAGTACATGCAACAATTACTATTCTTATATAACTTCTATAATAACTACTATTCAAAATTTTAATTATCGTATATATTCTCTGTTCTTTCTATTTAAATATACTTGTATTATAAATTATTTATTGTATATAACTCCGCTGTTGCATGACAGTGTGAATCGTTAAATTAATTTTCATAAATACTATGTAAAATACTCTAATTGTAAATATTTTATACTTTAATTGTAAGTATTTTATATATATTTTATATATATTTTATTATATAATATCTGTGTGAAACGGCTCGTGCCTACTTTAATATCATTGTTTAGACTTTTCTAATGAAAATGCGCGCAAATTAAAATTTATCCCCCCATATATCTTTTCAGAATCTGTCTTCTCTGAGAATTTTAAACGAGTACCAAATCTGTCGCGTAACCTCGACCGGGTAGACGTCATCGATGTAAAACATCGGCAGGCGTGCGTCTGTCGCGTCGTGTGAGACATGGCTCGAACCTCGCTCATAAATATTTATTGACCGATTGTATTCGAAGCAATTGAACGCGATGCCGGAATTGCGTTCACGCATGTCACATGAGTGCATCAGCGGCGAGTTGCACAACGCCCGCCGACATGATCCGTCCGGTTATGAAATAATGCAGAACGTCTCTTGATTAAATAACGCTTTAATACACTTTGCGTGAAAATGCGTCGATTATTCATTAATATCGCGCTGTCATGGTTAAATATGATACATAAGCAAGCTCATGTAACAATCCAATTTACATTTAATTTCGCTCATAAATAGACTTTCGTATTCAATTTATAATTTTAATTGATAAATATTTAAAATACCTTTCTAAATTGAATTTGAGTAAATGTGTGTATGATAAATTTCAATATATATAAATTGGATTAAGGACACACAAGAATTCTCTTTCTTAATTTATATAAATAATACAAATTAATAAAATTTATTATAATTATTATAATAATAAATTTATTATAATTTATAATTTATAATAAAATTTATTATAATTCATAACTTATAATAAAATTTATTATATATAATATTTAAGTAGATTATATTAAGTTTATCATTTATAAACGTAATATTTGTAGATGAAAGAAATGCAAAATTCAATAATAATTAAATTAACTCGGTATTCATAAAATCCAAATTAAAGCTTCATATTTTGTAAAATATTTTGTAAAAAATTTCGAGAGCTATCAAAGCGAGTAGATAAAAATACAGATAGTCACGGACTGTATATTTCGACTGGCGGTCTTTTAAACGACGCGACAGTTAACAGGACACCCGATAGGAACGATCGTCCTGTCCATTCGGAATCGATTCAAGTGGGCGAGAACCGCGCGCTTTAACACCTACGCGATCCCGCCGGATAAGCAACGATCGCTCCTCCGTCCACCAAGTTATGTTCCTTCGTGTTCGTGGCGCAGATAACGATCCCAAAGACTATTCGCCCTTATACGAATAGCGCCAATATTATCGGCTAATAATGCCCCCCCGATTAGAGGACCGCATATTCTGCATAAACGGCATTCCGAGATCAGTGGATCCCCAGGTATCGGAAACCTTGAATTCCAGCATCATGATTCACGCTTATGGTTGCAAAAAATACCTGCAAAGAATATCTTTCGCCTCATTGTGCAACGGAATAAAGTAATATTCTAGAATTTTATTATCATCTAAAAAAAAAATATTACGTAAAAATCTTCGTATGATATAAAATAATTGATTATTGAGAGGGAAAAGGAAAGCTAGATAAAATATTATATAATATATATTATATAAAATATTATTATATAATTGATTAATATATTATTTATTATTATTATTATTATTATTAATATTAATATTATTATTAATTATAATATTAATATTAATATATTAATATTATTATATATATCTTTATTATTATTATTATTATTAATATTCAATTATAATAATTAATATTTTCTTAAATAAGTAATTTCTCCGCTTTTCTTATAGCACATAACACATAATCGTTCCGAAACGATATGAATCGAGGTTTGAACTTGTCTCGAGGCGTACGATCTTTTCTTCGCGCGACAATGCATGTTTCCACGAAAGCGACACCAACTAATCCGACCCCGCACGGGATGTCGCGTTATTGCCTGGCCATTGACAATGAGTTACAGTGTTATTACTCGTAGTTTTACAACGACAGAGTTCCTACCGGGTTCGCCCCTAGAAAGATAGAGGTAGAAAGAGAGAGAATGAAAGAGCTAACAATAATTAATGGTCGATGAAACGAGCGACGACCACCTCGAGTTGAGAAGAGTGAAAAGTAATGAGTGAAAAGTATTGTAATAAACGAAATTATTGCTCCAAACAATTGCGAAAGATTATGCGTGGACAACTTGAAGGCAAGTATTTAATTGTATTCATTTTACGGATACAAATAATCATTAACTCTACCGTTTAACTCAACTTTTATTCGTCTTGTAAACGTTTCGCGCATAAATACTTTAAGTACCTCATCTCTTCTTTTGTTTGCCGATACGATAACTGTTACTCTCGAGAAGAAACGAGGAAAGCTATATACGCCATCCTAGCCACTTCAAAAGATACTCGGGATACGCGTGTGTATTGACGTTTACGCGGTTCTTGTTTGCACACATGTGTACCATGAAGGAATTAAGATAAGCCGACAATGGAATTTCAATGTCGAGCCGAAACTTCGTCATCGAGATCGAAACCGAGTGTCGTTTGTCGGCATACCGCGGGTGTAACGGCTTGTAGAATCATTTTTAGAAATTTCTCACAATCAACGAAAATGACGCAAATTAATCGGAGTGAGGAGAGATAAAAATTATTAAATTAAGACGTGTATACACATTCCAGAGAAGAGAACGCGATATTTTTAATTCGCTTTAATTAAACTTACTTTTAAAATACTTTTAAAATCAACGATATTAATTTCGATTAAAGATCAAATTTGTCTGAATTAAATAAAAATATTTTACATATAATTAAATAAAAATATTTTACACACAATTTTGAAAAATAATCTTTTCTTCGTATTAATTTTAATTTTTCAAAAAAATATCAAAATAAATAAAAATTATTAAATTAAAACGTGTATATATATTCCAAAGAAGAGAACTAGATATTTCGCTTTAATTAAACTTAATACTTTTGAAATCAACGATATTAATTTCGATTAAAAATTAAGTTTGGCTGGATTAAATAAAAACATTTTACAGACACAATTGTTTGGAAAATAATCTCTTTGTATTAATTTTAAAAAAAAAAAAAAATATTACCAAAATAGATAAAAATTATTAAATTAAAAATTATATATATATATATATATATATATATATATATATATATATATATATGTATGTACAATTAAGCTCGATATTTTTGAAATCGACGATATTAATTTCGTATAAAGATCAAATTTGGCTGAATTAAATAAAAACATTTTACTCATAATTTTAGGAAATCTTCTGCGTATTAATTTTCCAAAAAAAATATCATCGAAATCAAGATTGAAAGATTATTCGATATTGACGAAATATATACGATTATTCGCGCTTCATAAAAATTAAAATAAAATAGAGATAAAAAGGAGTTAAAGCGTAGCACTTACGGCGATATTAAAACAAGAATGCCGATCAACATCCGGTCGCAAACAACATCGTTACATTCGCGGTCTCTTCGATCCTCCCCTCCTCCTCCTTCTCCTCCCAACCTCATGCTTCATTCCCGGGGGCAAAGAGGGCACGCGCTTAATTATCAATTATCTACCGGCCCTCCCACGAAAAGCAATCGCAATTACGAGCCGGTCACGAGGCCAGAGGGACCAGCTAGCCGGCGGATTCGCCCTCTTTCTTCCTTCCTCCCTCCCTCCCTCCCTCCGCTCTCACCCTCTCACTCCGGAGATTTATTTCGTACGTGCATGCGGATGAAGAACAATGCGAGAATTGGGGAAGTGTGTCACCAGGCTGCTGGCACTCTTCATATTCGCGAGAACGGAACACACCTGGGCACCACGCGGCGCTCAGCATCCTGGAGCGGAGCGGATTGGTCTCCTCGAGAGACGAGGCGGTATGATTGATACTTTATTGCGGTTCCGCGCAACATCGACCCGTAAAGCCATATGTAGATTGTAAGAAATGAGACACGCGAAAATGACAATAAAACAAAACGAGATAAGACAGAAGGGGGAAGAGAGAGAGAGAGAGAGGGAGGGTGGAAGGAGGGAGAAAAAAAATTAATCTACCAAAAGTGGAACGTGCGCGCCGATCGGTACGAGATGAAGTACGATTGATACTTTATTGCGGCCCGAGACATTGACCCATATATCGAAATTATAGACTGAATAATCGTATGTAGATTATAAAAATGCGATGTACGACCGGTTGCAATGACTAACGTCACTTGGCGGGCACGGTCGTGGTTAATCAACTTTCCCTTCTCTATCGAGAGATCGAAATGGAATTAATTGATCGGGTGAGGTGGAAAAGAATACAAGGAGGAAAGCACAAAGCACATATTAATATTTTGAATCTTGAATATTCGTATAAATAATAAAAAAAGTAATACGTGATTTTTAACACAATTGTCAATTTTAATTATTTCCAAAGTTTATATATTTAATTATTTATTAAAAAACAATTAATTGTCCACAATCAATCAAGCAATATTTGCAATTTATTGCCTCGGCAAATCTTAATAACTGAATGAGAGATACAACTGCAATTGTTTCATCTCGCTAGTTAGGCATTACAGGAAGACGATCGCTTACGAGGGAATAATGAGACGATCAGCTGACGCGAGAATATTTGCGGAACCGCGCGCGTTGGTAATGATATAAATCGATCTTATAAATGGTTTCCGTAGAGCCTTATCTCACCGGCCGGAGATTTACGTGACGAGGAACAATGCACGATGGAAGTATTAATCGTGGCGGTCGACGAGGTCGAAAGCCAACCGAGTTGAGAGCCAGTCGGCAGCCACCTACCCATTTGTTGCTCGGCTTCCTACCTACGTGGCCGATTCTGCTGGAGAGCGCCTACCTGAACTCCCGTGCCCTTGTTAAGCCGAGGTTATTATTATACCCGCGTGGAGAGAGAGAACACCTACCGCGATTCTCGTGATCGATATTACAACTCCAAGAGAGTCTCTCTCGGAAGCCAAGCGGAAATTCTATGAAATCCGACTCGGGCCGAGAGCGATCAGCTTGGCATGCCGGTTATGCAGGAAAGTGCGATTATTATTGCAACTCTGAAGTTTGATATCAAAGAACCTATAATATGTCTGAAACCTACAATAAAGCTTCAAATGTTAGAACGTTCGTGATCAGGAGAGAAACTCGAACAACTAATCATTAAGTCGATATCTTTGAATTTTTTATGGATTTTCTTTGAATTTAATGGATAAAATATTTTGATTGTTGGAGATTTTTTTAATTCCGGATTGTTGAGAGATGATTGAAATATTTGTTGGGACCTTCAGGATTATAAATCTAAAGAGTATCAAGGTGTGCTACGCGAATTAGGATCGAAATTTAACTTCGCGGATTAAAATTGAAGTAAATCATCTCATCGTGTGTCACGTATCGTCCTTCTCGGATGTAAATAGGACTTGAGAGTGCATTCACGTCATTTATCTTGGCGGCCGTGCCAGTGGAGGCCTACCAGGTACCATAGAAGGCAACTAGAACCTAACTAAATAAAATTATCGTCTGCCTAACGGAGACACGCCGAAATGCATGTACAGTTACGTGAAATCAATAGCAAAAAACGATCGATATTAATTTGTCTGCGTTTTAAAAAGAAATCGCGAAATATCTCATATTCTCATCATGTTTCACGATGAAATATATTTTAATATAATTAATAAAAAATAAATTGTATACATAAAGTTCTGATTCAGAGTTTATTTCGTTTATTAAAATAAGGCTGGATAGACGTCTGATTAATTAAGTTCAGATTCGCGGAGATACGGCATTAGCAGGTAATGATGGCAAGAAACGTTCCAGGCATCCGGGGAAGGATTTATCGCTACTTCTCTTGTGAACGCGAATTAAGGCGCGTGCCACTGTCACTGTGTCCGATGCATGTGACAGTCCGCCCGGCGACTGTCTTCGTTAGTAATTGACATCACGATCCGCGTGCCGGTTCGTCAGAGACGCGCACACGTATCGGGATCAGCTGTAAGAGGCTGTGCAAAAAGAACCGCATCGGTTTCCATCTCGACTTGTTGTGCGACGCGTGCCTAAAGGCGCCATTTTGCACGTCGCTAATTGCTATCGGCGATATCACACGTCGCTCGCTTTCCAAGAAAAACCGTACGAGAGAAGTCGAACGACCAGATGTCAGAATGAGCGTCGCCAAATTCTTGCCACGTGATCTTGCTGAGCCGGATGCTCCGCGAATTCCATTCATATTGCGAATGAGAATAAAATTATAGATTGGTAAAAATATATAATTCATTAAATCCATCGCACGCTTGACGTAATTAAAATCGTAAGACAAAAGAGGAAAAGAACAGAGGAAGAGATACGCGAAATAAATTTGACAAGTAAATAATTGAAGAGATCTATGAATCATCAATCTTTTTTGACATAATTTTTTTTTATTTTAATATTAATTTATACTTTCCGCTGTTACTTTAGCTGTTCGCATTCGCGATCGCGTCTAAAACTTTTTCGCCGCAATTTCTTCTTCGTTCGCTCTTCTTATTGCGTGCTTAATGAGGTAGATCGGGACTGCCCATCGCATTAGAACGGTATTCGTCATTAACATGACGCGTAAGACGGTCAAAGGTACGCACGCTAAACTGGCACGAGCGGCTGCAAGCACGTAAATTCTTGCGTGAACATAAGCGCGTTCATAGACGTCGGTATCGAGGGGCCAGAGACAAATATTCGATAAATAATATTTACATAAATATTATAACTAAAGAAAAAAATGTTACACTACTTTTTCGTTGCCATAAAATATATTTCATCTCTAAAATATATTAGTGTCATTTATTCGCGTTTAAAATAAATATATTATTTTTAAAAATAATTAGTAAATTTTTCAATATAATATTCCTGAATATTTCATTTATAAATTAGTGAATAATATGAAATTAATTTGAATGCCGCGACTATAGTTAAATTTGAAGTTTCGTATTAATTTATTATGTAATCAATAAAGATCGAGCAAATAAAAATTGTATAAATTTTTTATTTAATTTTTGCATTAATTTTTAATTTAATTCCGTCACACATGTAACGTAAAATAAATAAATATATTTTACAATCAATCTTTAATTATCAAAAATTACTTATCTCGTATTTTTTTCACGAAGTTTAACCTATAATAATAATTTATATACATAATCGAAAAATGATAACTTAATTAATCCCGCAAAAATAAATTTTAAAGAAAAAAGCATATGTGCTAAATCATGTATATAATAAATAAAAATTGGGAGACAGATCCGAATACTTCCTTGTTAGCGAATGCAGATTGCATGGCCAGCCTTGCATGGCGCTTATCTGCAAGGACATTTGTACGGTCGGTCGATTTTCAGGCGTATCTTAACGGCGACCGGAGGATCGGTATCCGCTATAACACGAGAGCGTACGTGCGGGGTGTCTAGGTGAAAAATTACAAGGCGGACGTTGACCACGTGCGCTCACTCAATGGGTTCGTGCACTTTAAAGCGCCGGTAGATCGCACCCGGTATCGTTGGCGCATTCGTGCGGTCCGTTGGGTCCGCGCGTATCGGAATATCAGGGATGCACGTTACGTAGTAATGTCGGAAACGGATAATTCCGTAGATTAGAGCGCGTTTAAATGCGGGGCTTATGTGCCCTTTAAACCGCGGCATCCTAACACGTCCGGTGCAGCGCGATTAATTATTAACGTCGAGATGAGAAGCTTCGTAAAATGAGGGAATATTTCGTGCGATAAATTGAAACTTAAAGTTTGCGGGAAAAATCAATCGAACTGATTTTTATGTATAAAATATTTAAAACATTTTTTTAAATTATTCAATTTTTTAATATTAAAAAAATTGAATACATCTGACATCTATCTCTTATCAATGAAATTATAATAAAATAAATGTGTTAAGAAATTTTATAATTCATAAAATAATTTTTGGTATTTTAATTTGAATATGTATTCTGATTGCAAGAAAGATGAAAAGATGGTTTTAATTTTGTAAGGAAATGCCACTAAGAATGAAACAGCGATGTCTCGATAATACTCAGCGAATCGTAGGTTGGTAGAAATACAAGACACGTCTATGAATTTACGCTGATTCTCTTTGCAACATTAAATATGTTCGATGAATGTAATATCGCGATTAGATATCGGTAAAAGTGAGAGGAATGCTGCGATAATTGGAAAGATTACAACGCGAACATCCAATGTGTCATGCATTTTAGTAGCGCGACCGAAGCCTTAGAGCTTAGCGACGAATTATCAGCTGTTGGTTCTAATATCCGTTGCACGACTTAGATAGTTTAAATAATTCGGTATTTACATCTCTCTTTCGAGAGAGAAAAATTTGAAAATTTAATTTCTTGATTAATTTAAAAGCTTTACCAACTTGAACGCTCAAGAAACTTGAAGTTAAAAAAATCTTGAAAATTCCGAAACGTGAATGTTTTTAAAAATTTTTAAAGTCCGAAGTTTTTGGTATTAAAAATGTAATAATTTCACAATTTAAAAATAACGGAGTTTTCAAACATGAAATATAAATATTTGAAAATTGGAATTTAAAAATACACACACACACAAGTAAAAAAAATAATTTCTTCACATAAAAAAAATTTTAATCGTTAATAATTTTCAAATTTACTAAAGTTAGACATGACAACCGCTAACCGAGGCAATCCGATAACAAAAATGTCGAGATGAAAACGATATATTGCTCGTAAATGTTGTACTCATGATAAACTGCGTGTCGTCGAGGATTGATTATTCGTGGCATATGCCGAGCTATTTCGTGGAGATTTACCGACAGTAAAGGGGATCGACCTAAAAATCTCCTTCACAATGGAGCCTCACATATCGGACGTGATATATTGGTACAGAAGAATTAGATAAGAATGTTCGTTGACAGTGTATTTAACGATCCGCTTTTCTTCTATACGGAAACATGTCGACTTCCTGGACCACTGCCACACTGATCCACATCGATATCAATCTTCCTAGATCCTACTCGCCAACAACATTCTCACCATAATTTTCTTGATAAATTAATAGAATTCAAAATATTCATATTCATATTTATAGTAATAAAAAAATTCCAGAAAATTCAAGCTTAATTTGTTTTTAAATATAAAAATATATTGTCAGGTGGTATTTTTGTAAGAGCATTTAAAATATAATTTTATGCGCATACAAATCATCAACATCGCTTCCTGTTATAGATTACCTATTTTATCCGTATGATAACGGTGCTTGCATTCTTACACATTTTATATACAAGAGTCCTTAAATGGACAAGCATTGTTTGCTTGTCCAGCGAATTGTGTAGTATCGGTTAATAGTGCAACGCGATGTCGCAAAGATAATTTAAATATTAATAATTATATAAGTTACTGCAAACACATTTTTATTGTAAAAATTAAATGTAGAAAAATATGGAATCAATATTAAAATTTTTATTTAATATTTAGCTTACTTAATTTATTTAATACTTTTATTTAATTTTTTATTAAATTTCGAAAAATAATAAATTATAAAATCTTAAAAAATAAGTTTTAGATTGCCTGAATATAAATATGTAAAACGTAAATCCAAAGATAAAAAAATCTAAAAATCAGAGAATTCAGAGATTAATTAATAACTTAAAAATTTAACAAATTTAGAAATAAAGGGAATTTAATGAAGGATTCAATGAAGGACCAAATGAATCGTAGAATTCAAAGATTCACATCTAGCGTGCCATCCTGCGGATCGCGGCCTTTTAAGCGACAGGTGCAAACATTTGGGGAGCAGCGCAAAAAAGGAAGCCGGTAATTGTGCCCTGGGTAGAAAAACCAGTTTGCTAAAAACAACCCGGGCCTGATCGAGTTGCGGGGCTACCGAACAACCAACGGGTGTCGGTGTAGTAACGTGCGTGTAAGCAGCTCGTGAGAAGCGCGGCTTTTGAAAATCCGCTTTAAAAATGCGCATTAAAGCCTCCCTCCAAAATTATGCATCTCTGATCGTCCAGAAGAAGAATTAATTTAATTTTTTCTTAAATTTAAAACATTTTGATTTCCATCGAGAAATGAAACAATTATTCCACGGTTTAAATTACATGTTATTAAAAAAAAAAAGATAAATTTTATATACACATATTATTTATACATTTCTCCGTTATAATATTATAGTAAAATATAAATTAACGAAAATGATAAAATTATCCCATGAAAATCTATTCTTTAGTACGATGTATGCGTTTAATTTAATAAAACACATGCAGTCTTTCTACCACGTTGAAAAGATGTCAGAGAGAATCGCAATACTTGAACTTATGCAGGAAATACTTTTTATGAATGAACTTTCTCACTGCTTATCGAGGAGGGATAAATACAGTTAAATGTCAAAACCGGAGCCGGAGCAGGATTCGCGAAAACAAATTGCTATTTATTCTCTCCTTGTGTAATTTATTCGTACTATTATCAAATTACAAGGCAATTACCGTTTTAAAAATGCACTTAATCTTCTTGCATAATCCGAGTGTTAGAAACTTAAAATCTGGAGAATCTTAAATTTTTCGACATTTGGACCTGGCAAATTGGAACTTTAGAATTTTGAAAATTTATATATTTTCTAAATAATTAAAAAAAAATTGCAACTGAAAATTTTAAAACTTTTAAAGCGTGGAAAAAATAAATTAAGATTTTAAAAATTCGACTGGCCATGCAAGAATTTTGAAATTTGAAAATTCTCAAACTTAAAAACTTTGTGTTTTAATACATACATACATATATATATATATATCTTTAAATTTGTAGAACTTGGATGGAAAATTTTTCAAAGATTAAAAGGCAAGATCAATTTATCATTGCACGAGTTTTCACTGTTCGCGAGTTTAGCAACGGTGATTCCTCGAAAAAGGAGAACAATACCTCATTCTACATGCTATAAAGCGACCTCGCTGGAATTTCAACGAGCGTTATAGCCGCGACAGGTGAAGCCACGTTCTGTTCGTGCAGTTGCGGTCGTAGTCGCCTAGATTCGAATTTAAAAACGATCGTTATTCAATTCAAATATACGACTAACGGGTCAGCTCGCAGGATTTCCGCCTTGCCTCAACGTTCGTTACCGTATTCTAGGCATAGGGTTAGGAAAGGTCAAGTCAGATAGATCTGAAACCGATTGATCCGCGAAGAAGATTCCAAGTTAAATGTCATTTTTATCGGACGAAATATTTATGAAAAATCCCCCAAAGTGTCGCCAAAGTTTATAATACATATTAAAAAATATAAGATATTATATATATTGTGTTTGATTACACGCGCATATATAAATACCAACATATATTTCAATACTAGATACGTCTCATATTAATCGCGGAATATAAATAAATATATAAACCGCGGAATTAAATTTAAATTAAATCGTCGATTTTTACTGGTTATAGAGAGATATGTTGAGGATTCAAAGACGGTTTACGATAATATCAGAGCATTGCCTTCGCCATTCACATGTTATTTCGCGAGCATATGATGGACGTGAGCCTTAAGGGCTGCGAGGCCCTACGGGGGCCTCCGTTGAAAGAGAGAAGATATATTTAGACCGGGCCTTTGAAAGATCCTGCTTCGGAACCTGCGCCGCGAGAATTCGTCTCGAGAAAGCACGCAGGATCTCTTTTGCAGACCGCAAAAGTAAAATGGCTCACGAAAGGATACGGATTTGCACAGGATACCGTTGCACCGATACATCATTTATTGCCCTCGCCACGAGAGCGCACGCAAACGAACGTAATTTAGCTAAGCGAATCAATCTGTCAAATCAACTTGCTATTGTCCGTGAAAATGTGACGAAAAAATGGAAATCTTTATAAACTCAAGTACTGCGAAATTATTTTACAACAAAATTCCAAAACCTTTGCATGTAAAATTCTTTAGCAAGAGACTAATTATATGTTTATACTTTTAAGTTAATTTTTGTCCGAGTGAAAAAAATTTTAAAAGTCTGAAAAATAATTTCTTTGAAAATTGTTTGCCACATTATGTTATATTAAAAAATATTTAAATATTTAGATGATTTTATTATCCGATGGAATGTTTTATTCTTTAATAAAATAAAATCATATAATAGATATTTTTCAAAGAAATTATTTTATTGTAAATGTTCAATATATTTATTAAGATTTCATTTGGATCACACGTAAATGATAAATTGATCGTTATAGAAACTTACCTCGCACCTGGAAGTATCAAGTATTTCGACTTCCGTCGTAACATTGTCGATAGTAACACTATGTCGGTAGAGGAAATCTGCAACAAATAACAATTTCGAACATGACATTATCTTTATTCCAATTATTATCGCTGAAAGCATCTTACAAGACTCGCAAAATAAATCAAAAACAGCGACAATCTCTCTTAATCGGCGTTATTTATAGACGATACTTCGATCTCCTCTGGAAAAGTCTGAGCGACATTTTTCCAAGAATAGAAAACGCGGCTAATGCGCGAAAGTGCCGCTGCAGTTGGTAACGATAATTTTAATTAGTTACGCTGACAAACCTATGTCATTACTATCATTGACAATGACATGTGGTTTTTGCGGGAAATTTGCGATCAAAAAAATTTGATTTTAAATTATTTATCATTCGACTTATTTGCACACATAATTTGCTTTATATATATATATATATATATATATATATATATATATATATATTTAATCCGTACATTTAAAAAAATTTTAAATATTTAGATAATTTCAACAGATAATTAAGTTTTCAAATTTATATATATTTTTTTCTAGAATTTTATTCCTTAAGCCTTAAATATTTAAATTTCTAGAACAAGAGAGAGAGAGAAAGAGAAATTTTTCACAATGTATTTATCGCTTCATATATTTCTAAAATTCTTCGATTCTTAGCTCATGCATGCTTTTGGTAGAACGAACGAAAAAGGGGAAGCTCGGAGCTGATTAGAACGCTCGAGGAGCACGTGCACTAAGAAGAAGAAGAAGAAGAAGAAGAAGAAGAAGAAGAAGAAGAAGAAAAAGAAGGAGGGAAGACGCGGAAGCACGTTGAACACAGTAGCCCTAACAGGGTAAACGTAATAAATAAACGATAAATAAACTCATAAACACCTCATAGTGTTGGCAGCGAAGAGATGGAGAAGCGCAGAAACAAGCAAATAAGGATGTTTGTTATATTAGCGGCCGTTACGCTCGAGAAACTTTTATTGCCGGACAATGTTGATGGAGAAACGATTTGACCAAGCGTTGTGACGGAAAATTCATTGCATCCTTTCGTGAAAGAAACATCGACGCGTGCGAAAAAAAAAAACAGGCTTGCACCGTGAGATATAATTTGAACTTTGAATATGAAAGACGACGATTTTTTCCACGCTTGTAGAAAGAAATCGAGCGATCGAAGAGATAATCTATAAAATGGAATTTAACGAATGGATATTTCGATAGTAAAGCGTAGATGCAAGAATCTAACAATTTAATCTAAATACAAGACAAATTTGCATATCGGATGATATAGAAAGTTACATATTTGATGAAAAAACAAAATTTTATTTTCTAAAAAATTAAAAGCGCAAAAAAGGATACGAAAATTGACGAGAAAAAGAAAGATTGCGACACACTTTCGGCGAATATGTAACTGGAGATATAACTGTCATCGATCGCGCGGATTTGACTTTTACTATAGAGATCCATCTCCGCTACGTGATCTATCATCGATCTATCGGGGATGCACGATGCAATCTTCTCCGCGCGCGGACAAAACGTTCCCATCCGTGCGAGCGAGTGGATCGACAATGCAACGAGATTCGCTTTCTAAAATCATTGCCTAGAATTATTCCACGCAAGAAGAGATTTGCATTGTTAATCGAGATCGAAATAATAACAAGCGCGCGCTGTATCGTGGCGAGAGATGAAAAGGATCGATTATTTCGGAGTCCCGTGAAACGACGATGGTTTGTGCTCGTACAAATGCCTTGTAATCAAAATTGCCGATGAAGATCATCCTCGATCTTTCTTCGAGAGATCAAATTTAAGTCGTGCGTTGGAAGCCAGTAAATAAGTGGTACTTCGAAAGTGCCCGTCATCGTTGAATGTTTGAATTCATAGGTCTCTGATTTTTCCGCCTAAATACATATTTAGATATCTTTAAATTGTTATAATTTAAAATTTTTATTTTCATTTTTTTTTTTTTTTTTTTGCAATTGTGTGTTGTCGTCAAATTTGTAAGAATTTATTTCAGAATTAATTAAAATATATTGATACTTTATTTTATCGTCGGATCTCTAATCCGTTAGGAATTTACGATATAATTTTTTATGTATTAATATTTATATACGCTTGATTGGAATGATAAAAATAAACGAATTTTTATTGAATAGTAGAGAATTTTTTTCCATGATCATGTCCGTCACATCACCTACGCGGTCTAGCCAAAGGAAATCAATGGCCCCGCTTTCACCGTTTGAGGGCGTTTTCTTCGGAAAAGTAATTCTCCAACGACCGGGAACGAAAGTGTACGCGATAATCCGCGCACGAGTCGCACGAAGTGTCGACGCATTTTCGATTCGTTTCACACGAGATGCGCCGAGAGAGAAACAAAATGTGCCACTGCACGCGATCGCATACCGTGTATGCACTCTCAACCCCAAATTCAAATTTTTAGATTACAAAAATTCATAGATTCGTTATTTTATTTTTAAAATTTTCCAAAATTTCCGGTTTCTTTTCCAAGTTGAAAAAAAAACCCGTTTTTCTTTTCATTGAAAAAAAAAGAACAAATTTCTTTCCATTATTTTTTGTTAACTCTAATATTATTTTTCTTTATATTTTTTGTTGTTGTTGACATAATAAACAAAACTAAAGTTTTATATTCTTAATTAATTTTTTTTCGAAAGTAATTTTAATGAATTAATGAAATTTATGCGATAACTTATATCAAACTTGATATGATTTGAATAATTTTCAGTTAGATGCATAACAAAATTTTTATTAATTAAAAATAATAATTATATAACTATATAGTCAAATGGAATGCAAACTATATTTAAAAAAATAATAGTTAATTCAAATCTTTCCTATAAAAAATTAAAAATAATGAAAAATCAGTAATCAAGATATAATCAAGATATTAAATATCTGAAAAAAAAAGAGGCTTGTTTTTTTTTCTATCTCTATCCCTGACACTTCACGAGTTTTACTTTATTTTATACGAAGCAGTTTGTATAATATCTTCAGATGTTGCTGCTGTCACGTCTGCGTCGTAGTTTTTTATCTGTCATCATTCTTATCATTTTTTATCAATTCTCGATTAACGGCGATCGAATCGTGGCGCCCACAGCGTCATCTTTGAGGATCGATTGAGCGATTATCTCCCTTCTTCGAGGGAGACACGCGAGATTATCCGCTTCCTGGTTATGTTCAACATTGATTATCCATCATTTTCCCAGGAAATTAATTAATACCGATGTTAGGAGAGAGCACTCGCGCGCCGGCACTCGTCCACTTTCGTTCAGCATTATCGATCGCGGTTGAATCGATCAAGATCAAGATTGATTCTGACTGCCAGTTATATACAAGAGATATTCGATAAATCGATGATTGTGCTATTGTATCGGAAAACCTTTCGGCATATTACCTTAATGCAGTTGTGAGGAAAGTAAAGAGAAACTTCCTACGTAAACTGACTTATAAATTTCAATGCAAAGTTTTGTAATTTTTTTAAATTATATAAATTGCATATATTTATCCTAATTGAATTCAGATCATCAAAAATTATCAATAATTGAATTTAAAAGAAACATATATAAAACCCAAATATTTGTTCAAAATATCAAAAGTCTGAAAATTTAACTCGATGATTTTCAAACAATTTTAATTTCCTAATCCTTTCTATTCGAATAAATATTTTTTACGTAATTATATTCGCTCGGGGCATTCCTCGATTATCGTTACGATAATATGTCTATGACTAGCACGACAAAATGGCGTAGTACTCGAGTAGCAGACAACGGGGATGCAATCGGCGCGGCCTTAGGTGTTACAAAAATACGAGTGGCCGGCGGTTCAGGGTTAAAGGGACAATACTTCACGGTGAATTTTTCCGAGGCGGCTCGGATATCCGCGAAACTCGCCGTAGCTTATACGTCCGCGGGCGTGCACGGCAATTATTACAGGCGAAGTAGCCTGCATGAGTTATGGGAGAGATCTGCATTCTGCGGACCCTCCCCATAGGCTCTATTTCATATCGAGTGTTTAAATCTCCGCCCTCCACGGTTCCAGCGCTGTTTGTTGCATCTCTCTCTCTCTCTCTCTCTCTCTCTTTCTTTTTCCCTCCGAAGCCCGCTGTTGTCCTCTACCCCCTTTATAGAGCTCATGTATTTCTGTGACCGCTAGAATGGCCTGAGGACGCTCGCGAGGCGCCATGATTAAGATTTTTCACGGATACCCTTGAATTAGAGTCTGGTTTTAAGCGCGAGAATATTTCACGATGGATTTTTCCGAGATCGCCGTCCGCTGGAACACGCGAGGATAACTGATCAAGATTTAGATTCGCGTTTTGTAGTACTCTGGGGTGAGCATTTCGCGCGCGAATCGGTGCCGCCCCTCGGGAGATAAGCCGATAGCGCAAGCGAGAAAGGAACTTGGATAGGTCATTTGTTCCGAATAGCGATGCCTCGAAATTAGCAACAAATGCATGTAATTACTCACGCTTAATATTGGCAATTATTCTAAAAAAAACGAAACAAAAGGAAAAGAGATAATAAACACTTACCACTGGTCGAGCTGTACTCGCCGATGTATCGCCTCGTCAAGTACCGCACAACCACGGCTGCAACAAAGAAAAAGAAAACGTTGATTAGTTTGAGAAACAATCTCGACGAATAATCGTAGCGAGCCCGGGAACGTACGTCGAATAATTATGAGTAACGACATTTAAAGACGTATTTATTTTTAGGCGCGTCTCCAACCAACAAACGCATCTTCGCGCGCAGGTGTTGAAACGCCATTAACTCATCTTCAGCATACGGTTAATAAAGAAACCATAAATATATCGGAACGGGTTCTCTCGTAGGCTGCCGATAAATTTCTTGCTTCATAAATTTCGTTGCACGCGAAACACGGTCTAGGATTCAGCATGTCAACGACGTTTCTCGCATCGTTGTCGTCGCCATCATCGTTCGATCCTCGCAAGACTTATTGAGTACATAGATTCGTGCCGTTCCGTACTAGTAGATACACCGTTTATAAATCCGTCGTCGAGTTTAGCTCGACGACGACGACGACGACGACGACGACAACGACGACGATCGAGAGAGAGGAAGGGAGGGGAAAACATCACGAAGAGAGATAGAGAGAAAGAGAGAGAGAGAGAGAGAGGAGGAAAGGTAGAGACACGAGCAGAAACGGAATGTAGAACTTCATTCGTGAACTATTTGCCGAGATGAGAGATAAATTACATATCTTCGAAATATTTTCGCGCAGCTGAACGATATTTCAGTGATCTTCAACATGCGATCGCGAAAAGTCGATATGAAATTTGACCCATCCGAAAAAATATTCTTATTTTTAATTCATGAAAAATATTGTACATATATATATATATATATCACATGCTTTACTTAGAAAAAAAATATCTATATACTTCAAAAATTAAATATAATATTAACGGCAAAGTTAATATAATAGAAAAATAGAAATATTAATATAATAGAAAAAGTTTTATTAAATTTTTGAAAACAATTTCACGTGCTTCTTTTACCTTGCACGTAAAGATCGAGTTGTCATTGCAAGAGAAAATTAACTGGCACGCTATCGTAATTAGCTGGATTTTTAATTAATTATGTTAGAAATACGAATCTTCCTAACGAGTTGAATTTTCAACGGTCCATGCAGAGACATCGTGAATGATTAGTACCACGCAGAAAGACCCATGTAATCGAGTGTACCACGCAGAAGACCCCATTCTCCCTTAAAGATGACTGTCATCAAACCGAGGCGACGTCACGCGTAATCCTATACACGCCGCGCGAACCAGAATAATTGATGTGGACACGAGAATGTTGCTCGTAATGCCTAATGGTGCCCAACAGTAATCTGTGCCAAGCGTTCGAGTCTAATGAAAGCACGTTCCCCGTCTCACCAAAGCCCAAACGCGAGAGAAACCCGACACTCGTGCCAGATACAGGACGTTTATAAAGTTCTTATCTCTTCGTAGGGCGAATGTGACAATATATCGGAGCCCGTCGTATTTATAAAGAATAAGAAGGGTTCGTGCGGTGCGAACTCTTATAAGATATCAATACTGATAAAACTCGTCAGAGTATAAATGATTCAAAAAATAATACATATCAATCAATCTTCAAAGGAGAAAGGAATTCTTCGATCGATTACGTAAGTAGCCGCGTATAAAACGAGGAAGGGAAAGAAACGCGGGGAGAATGAGCAGGAAGAAGAGGAGAATGAAAAAGAAGAATAAGAAGAGGGAAGCCGATTAAGTCACCTGCGGAGAATTGTGTGTAATGTGGAAGATTCAACGGTACGAGCAAAACGCAGTCATTCGCGGTGCCATTCGCCGACGTGCGATGGTTGCCAACGCGGGATTCTATAGATAGATCGTTGGAGGATAAGCCGCTTGCTGAACGTAAGAAAATAGTAATTACGATCACGATCGTCGTGGATAAGAAGGAGGATAAAGAGGAGGAGAAAGAGAGAGAGAGAAAATAGAGGATAAAAAAAAGATCAGGATGCAATCAACCGCATCCTCTTGTCTCGTAGAAATTTCCTTTCCATTCCAAAGGCAATTCTATCTTTTATTGAAATAACTTTATTCACCTACATTTTAATTTATCAAAATTTATCAAGTAATTAAATTTCGTACATGGAATTTCTGTATTTAATCTTCTCAGTCGTTACGGAAGCAATTATTTGAAACAGTTTCAATTTTGTGTTGCAAAACAATATACATTTTACTTTTAATTAATTTTTTTCTTAAATAAATAAATTTTTCTTAAATAATTTTTATTTATTTTATTTTAAAAATATACTTTTTATTTATTTTTAATTACTTTTTTTTTCTTAAATAAAAAAGTAATTAAAAATTAATAAAAAGCATATGTTAAAGTAAAATAATTATTTTTTTTCTTAAATAAAAAAAATAAAAAGTATATTTTTAAAATAAAATAATTAAAGATTACTTTTTTTATTTAAAAAAAAAAATAATTATTAGCAAAGAAAGACTTGTTTCAAAACAAAGTCATAATGAAATATAATTTAAAAAACAAGACTAAATTGTAATTTGATTGTAATGTAGAAAGTTTTTTATATCTTTCTAAAATTATAACATTGAAACGTTAAAATGGTAATAAAAGTCTCGGATTGATTGTACAGAGAAGGAACATTAAAGTGCAGCTTCTACGAGATACTATTCTTTTTTCATCTGTCCGCTTTTCTTGTGACACGGCAAGTCGTTCCGACCAAATGAATTTATGAACACGCCTCGGCTGTTGGTAGCGGACCTCCAATTGTCTCCTCAATAAGCGTTAACGCAGATAAATGGCTATGGGTAACAATCTCGCGTTTCTCGCAAGAGACTACGATTCTTTTTTACGATTCTTTACCATTAGTTATTTTTAAGACGCGAAGAATGTCGACTTCTTGTGTTAAAAATATATCAAGTTCGCTCGAAAGGGTATTGTAATTTAAATACTACACATATTTTTGATAATAATTTAATTACTCGATTAGATTCCACTTTAGTATCGTAAAAAGTAAAACTCAAATTTTCAAACAGTTCTCCAGATAGGCTTTTCCTTTGCTCCTTAGTCAAGCTCAAATTACTTCGCATGCACGACGTGTTGTTTCTCGATGGATCACCGCGTATATATCAGACAAAGGCGCGATAACGGAGGGAGTATGTTACCGCGTAAACTCGGAATCCAGGATCGAACACCACGCAGTAACAGGAACAGGACGGATGTATCGGATGTCGAGATCTCGCGCAACCTGCTGCCTGCAACCGTGCGGCATTTTTCGTGGCACGATGCAACCCCCTCCCACCCCCATTCACGCGGGGCGATATCCGATAACGGCGCGTTCACGGAGGTCCTTATTATACCCAGCGGGGTCCCACGAAGGACTTTTAAGGATTCCCTCCCGTCGAGATAGCCCTCCCCCCTCCCCCCTCTCAAGCCGCAACCGCCGCGTGAGAATGCGCCGTCTTCGTCGCAAAAAGTGGGACATTGTCGCGTGTTTTGCAGCGATCAAGTTCGCGTCCGGCGATATAATAACAGGCGGATACAGAAGCAAATTGCGTTTGAATATATATATACAATATTAACGAATTATGTCCTTATTTAAAGGGACGATTATAATATTTCGAGGATATAATAGTAGACAGACATTGATCACTAGAGATGTAAATAGAAAAGAAAACAAACAATTTTTTTAATACCTTTATATTTTGATATTTTAATATTTTATATTTTGATTACTGTAAATTGAATTTTTTGATTATTTTTAATTTCTTAGATGATAGATTTGAATTGGCTATTATTATTTTAAATGTAGCTCGCATTCCAATTGGCTATATAGTTATGTAATTACTATTTTTAATTAATAAGAATTTTTAATATGCATCAAATTATCCTAATCATATTAAGTTTCATGTAATTTGCTGCAAAAATCTCATTAATTCGTTAAAATTGCTTTTGAAAAAAAAATAAATAAAAAATATAAGAACTTTAGTTTTTTTATGTTAACAAAAAAAAATATTAAAAAAAATAATTTAAAAAAATTGTTTTTCTCAATGGAAAAAAAAAATAATAATACACTTTTTTCAGTTGTTTTTTTTTTCTATTAGAAAAAAGAAGAAAAAAACTTTTTTTACATCTCTATTGGCCATATATTCAAAGATGTGAAAATGACTGAAGAATTTCAGGATTTAGAGAACATTATTGAATCTCTAACAACAATCTTAAAAAGATATAATCAACAAAAGTACCCAACTGTCTGAGAAAGCACAACAATCAGAGCATGCAACTTCGAGGAACAATTACAAATGAAAGATGCAAAATTGTAAAGAGAAAAACCCAAAGAGGAGAAAATTAGAGATGGGAGAGAGAGAATAAAATAGAGAATGGCGCTGCTTCTTTATTAAGGTGGCCGGTCCTAGCGGTTTATTAATAGGATTTATATTCGAGGTCGGCGAACCGCCTTATCGCCGTTCGTTCGCTCGCTTTGTATGCGTCGCGCGACTGTCGGGTTAACTAATGCAACGTATTATTCCGCGGACTATGCGTATCCATCTTAACGGCACTTTCATTCAATGCGTTGCGTCGGTGCACTATTAGACAACGCGCAGAAATTACACGCTGTACGGCGACGCCGATATTAGTATCGTCCACGATAATGAACGTCCTTCCGACGCGACTCACAATGTTTCACGACGTTGCGCCATAAACGACCTGCGCCGCTCTTTCTTTTTTTTCACCGGGCGAATTATTTATTATTCGTCAGCGAGCGCGCGAATTGATATTGGTTTCGACGCGAAAACATATTTCCTGCGGAAATCAATATCGCTTTCATAAACTTGTATCTTGCGATCCGTATAAATTCCGCACGAAATAAATGCGCTACGCTTTTCCTTATTTGCGAATCGTAATATACAGGGTGGGCCCAAATGTTTCGACCAGATTTTGACATTTCATAGGAAATTTAATTCCAAACAAAAAGTTTCCTTATTTATTTTTACAAATATCAGAGATATGTGTTTTCTTTAACAAAAAGTATCCAAGCATTTTTCATATTTATAAAACACTTTTTGTTCAGAATTAAATTTCTTATAAAATCTCAAAGTCTGATCGGAACATTTCCCTGTATACAATATACATATAATAAGATGCAACGAAACAAGATAATATTTATTTATATCTTAACTAAATAAGTCTTCTTACACAAAATCAATTTCATTAATGCAATCATAATTTTATTATTAAAACTCGAAAGATGGGGAAGACATTAATGATTTAAAATCGATAAAAAACAATTGAGGGATTATTATTTGAGCAGAAACGAAATGAGATAAAAATGTAGGGAGAGATTCACCTGACTTGCCGACTCTGGGGCCGCCGAGGACGACCACCTTGATCCTGTTTACGTTTGTCATCAGCTGCGTGGATTAAGTGTCATTCGGATTGGCATCACACATGGCCTCCGCGGCGGATGCGCCAATTACATCACTTTTCACTTTATCCCGCCGCACTCACATTCAGGTCCTCGCCAGGACGCTTATTCAATCGCACTCGCGACAATTGCGACAGCACTTGCTGCGGAATTAATTATTCGATTGGTCAATCATCAGTTCAAATCATCACTGTTCAATTTCGATAGTAACAGAAATCATTAATTGCTAATTATTTTCCGGAACGCTCCATTAAATTCCATCCTAAATAATAAAGGGACCAATATATAACCGTTTCTTGTTTCGATATTTAATTGTCGCATCAATTAATTGTCGATTCAGACGTTGATTAATTCCTCAAAGATGAAAATTATTGAAAATGTCTTGATCGCGACGTCAACTTGAAATCTGTCAACGATGTGGGCAATAAATAAAAAAGAGTTATAAGAAATATAAGTGGGGTTTAATGCTCGATAAGTAAAGATGTTTAAAGCTACTCTCGTTCTTCACTTCGACTAGGTATTTAATTGCAGTTATCAATTAATCATTCGAAGAAGTCGTTGACGGTTAGATACGGAACTATTAATGGCAACGGTAATTGGAACCTTCCCCGTTAATCCCCCCGACGACTGGGAAGAAATCGTGGCGATTGATGAATAGACAGCCAATGCTCTCGTGTCGTTTTTTACCTGGTGAACGAACGTAACTGCGATTACGCGAATCCGCCTGGCACACGTTCGAGCGCAATTCTTCCTCGCGCGTGATCCTTAATGACGCTATAAAACTGCTCATTGAGTAACACAATCCCTTTTCCGGTCGAGTACGACGTTGAGAGTCTTGTGAAACGCTCGGCGATTCAAGTCGAGAGAGCTCGCGGCTTCGATTCGAGTTTTGATCGAGACAGAAACGGTTGTCGCGCAATCGCCCACCTCACGTGTCCCTCGTCGAGAGATCGCAACCTGTCCCATCGAGTCTCGAAGACTGTTTATTAACGATATGAACGACCGTCGCTATCTTATCACGATCCCCCGGTATTTTGACGAGATGACGAGCCCCACGTGACGCAGCTTCGTTCATTTCTTTTCCTTCCACGAACTTTAGTTACAGAAAATCTTTGTGCTCGCGACTCTGTTTTCCGACTATTTAATGATAACATCAACTGGTCGATTATACTTAAGCTCTTTTCGCTCAGTGTTTCCGAAAGATTAACACCGCTACTCGAGGTATTTATTTTTACAAGTGCGAGCCGAGGATTTCAGCTGATTCGCAACTGTCAAGTTTCTCTCAGCGAGTGACAATATATATTTCAGTGACTTTAAACATTAATCGAGCATCATTCGCAAGTTTATTACAAGAGCGTTTAAAATGCGCACTTCTTCTCTCTCCGATTTTCTTTTCCTTAATTCCATCGTTTCCTCATTTCTGCTGCTCCGCTTATTCCGGACATCGAACCTGACAGCGCGCGCTCGCGACTCGGAATTACCGGAGCCGGTCCCTCCCCTCGTTTCGCACCTCGAAAGCGCGAGAAACGCTTTCGAACGTGCCCGAGAGCTCGTCCCCGACGACGCTACGCTGCGAATAACAACACAAGCAGCGATTCGAGAAATGCCGTCTCTCTGGTTCCATTTATAACGGGTCGTCGGCCTTCCTCCGCGCGTCTTCTAGCTTGGCGCCGCCGTCACGTCGGCGATTACGAAAAAAAAAAGACAGGCACGACACGCGCCCGGATCTCGCACGCGTGTTCTCGCTCGCTCGCGCGCGATGATGGCAGACGACGACCGCGAGAAAAGTAGGATGCGCGTTCATCCCCCGCGGCGACGTGCGGGCTTTAGTTTTTTCCCGTGTTTTCGTTTTTGCGATGTTGCGGGCTAATTTTAACGCTTCGAGACGGCGAGTTTAATTAAAGAAAAGATTGAATCATCGCGAGTATTGTTTGTCACCGCAAAATTCATCGGAGTATTTATTTCTTTTCTCTTCCCTAACGTATGTATCGTATCTGACAAATAAAAAAATTTATGCGCGAATAATGCTCTTATAGTCTTGTAATTGCAATGTTTTTCATTGATAATGTCATACGTGTTTGATTAAAGTTGAGAGTTTGAGCAGAAATTAATGTGACAACAAGCAAATAGCGTAACGGGAAAGTAATTGAGAGAAAAGCAATTAATGTAGCGGGGAAATGATTGACGTAATGAGAAGAAACATTTAACATAATGAAGGAGGCATGAAAATTAACGGAGGAATAATTAATACGCTGGATGATTACAAAAAAAGCGCGCGAAAAATATTTGAATATCTCTTCGTCGAAAATCTTGTCGTTTATTTCTCATTCTCGCGCCTCTCTGCTACGCTTTTAATAATACTGTAGATTAGATAACGTTGTCTATATCACGTATTAAATCTCCTTATCTTTCAAGGCGCACCACCACGACGTTGTTATTCACGTGAGATTTGTGTAAAGCGGGCTCTTATCACCAAACACTCGTCGCTATGTTGAACAACAAAGAGCGATGTTAAAATTTTGACACGTGTCGAATTAAATTAAATACAAATCGGGCAAATCATAAATCGAATCGTAAAATTAAATAAATAAATTAATTAATTAAATAAATAAATTCGCACTTAAATTCAATATATATGTGACGTATGATAAATTATAACTTCATATTAAGCAATTCAAATAAAAAATTAAGAGAGTAAGTAAGACACAAAAAACCTTACGTAATTTCTTTTTTTTTTCATACAGAAATCCGTAAATGTAAGCACGATTCGCCGAAACATGATTATAACACGTTTCAGCGATATCAATATTTATTGCGATAGCGTATTCGTGAAAAAATCGCGATTCAGCGTTTTTATAAAAACAACAAATATAACGTTATTAATGACTACGTTAAGAATCCTCGATTGCAAAATAAATGTTAAATGCACATTTCATAATATAAAATTCTATTCTATTTGTAAAATTCTTTTTATAAAATTATCTCGTCTCACATTTCATTCTTGAAACGAACTAAATTAGATTGAATCATTTTAAATTAAATCATATAATTAAGTCAAACAGAAGGAAATTATATTTATTGAACAAAATGTCATTTTCTAAGAGAATAAAATTTTGCGTCATTCAGTCAAATACTTTATCATCAATCGATATATTATTTTGAATCTCTTCCTCATTTACATATGTAAAGACACAGGGTGTCTACTTAAATCCTGTAAAAAAATTCTCCTGAAAATTCCCTGATTTCTCAGATGTTTAAAAAAGTAAAGAGAATATTTTGAAAATTTTTTGCCACTTAAGTTTCAAGTATTAGATTTATGTATGTAAGAAATGTACTAAAAATAAAACTGAATAGTTTTTTCGTTTAGATAAAATTTTTTAACTCGCGTAACATTTTTATTTTTTATCACTAAAAATTAAAATAAAGAATATGTATTGCATATTTAAAATTTTATTAAGTCATTAAATATATAAATAAAGATAGAAATATATTTATAATATATTTTAAACACATGATTCACGATATGGCTTATTGGCGAATTGTCAACTGTTTATTGTAAGATATTATCGGATATAGAAAGAATTTTTTTTTTTAAATTCCCTGAATTCCAACAAAATTCCATGAGAATTCCTTGATTTTTGCAGATATAAAAAAATTCCCTAAAACTTTCAGGTTTTTTCAGGAAGTAGATACGTAATGTATGTAAATTTCGGCATATGTATATATATATCGTAGATATTTCTACTCTCGTCAACTATGCAAGTGAAATTGACTCGTTGTTCGGGATAGAAGAGCGCAATTGGAAACCGCGTATCAGTTTCCTCATGTAGCCACTCGACATCCAAATATTAGATGACACGCAGATGTACCGGTTGTTTATTCAACGAAATTGATTTTCTTCGTCGAATATAATTGCGGTGAGTCAATTTCAAACATTCTCCATCAATTAATTCAGAGATTCTACTGATATCGATCAGCGGTAATCAAGTAAAATGTCTATCAATGTGTATATTAGCGAATACTAATAATCTAGACAAAGACGGAAAATCAATTAAAAGTGCGGTGAGAATTAATCAACGTTGGAAGAATCGATCTATAATTGCGTTATCCGTACTGAAACCTCGCATTTATATGCATGCGATTTTAATTAACGTGTCCGGAGCTTTGGCATAAATTAATTCCGTCGATTAGCAACAATCGCAAAAATTGCAAATTAACCACATCGAGTAAGGCCGACACAACTCTCGGATCAAATAATACATTTTTACTTGTCGAGCATTCGCCAAGACACTTCAACGAATCGCGCGCGCCGGTTGATTAGATTAATTAAATGGCGCACGCATTAATAAAGAAATTAACTTTCGTAATTGACTTTAAAGAGCGATATCGATTGACGATCTTTAATCCTTGATTATGACGAACTGAAATCTCTTGGCGAATATTTTAGAATAATTACCTGGTGTATCAACGATTATCGACACTTGCACAATTATGATTGAAATCTGACAATTGTAGTTTGATAAACAAGAATCTATTATAACTCGTCGATCGTAATTCAGTTGCCATAGCACGTGAAATCGAGGTAAATGTTTGAAAATTTGAAGCACTGAAATCCGAGAGTACTCTCCTAAACCACTCTCTCTCTCTCTCTCTCTCAGGCACTATATTTCACGATTACAATTTCAGGATCACATCTCGATGTCCCGACACACTCGACACGTTCACAAATTATCGATCGAAGTTCGCACTCTACAGCTCGACGACGATGACTGGAGCACACAAATGGAAGATAAGTAGAATTCCCATACACACACACACACACAGGTAAGGTATTTTCAGAGAAATCACACGAGACGTTGACGTTTTCACGGTGAATTTCGTACCGCGCACCGAGCAATTGTATTCAACTTGCACGCGGACGAACGAGTCGCGCGCGAAAGACAGACAGAGAGAGAGAGAGAGAGAGAAAGAGAGAGAGTAAAATAAGCGACCGCTTACCACTCTCATCGAGCGCTCGTCGGCGAATGCGCGACTCTCGCGGCCACCTCGTCTAATATGCACTTGGCTGTGCTCGCTCTCTGGACCGGCAGCGCGACGACGAAGAGGACGGGGATGACGATGACGACGACGACTGCACGCTTCTTTCGTGCGCCGCGTACTGTTGCGCGTTCGCGTTGCGACTCGCTACAAGCCGACTGCCGTGTTAACAGGTAAGCGTGCACGAGCGCGTGTATCACGTGAGGAAAAAGGAGAGGAATCTCTGACGGAAGGAGAGAGAGATGCATATATTATACTCTCGCGTACGGTCTGCGAGATGCGGTGAAGGTGGAAGTGCGAATTTATTTGCCTCAAGTATATATTACGTTGTATAAAGACGTCGAATTATTTGCGATACGGCATCCCTTCGCGGAAATGTAGAGCGAACAGGATATAAATCATTTTTAAGGGAGCTTGCCCGTTTGAGCTCGTGAAAAATAAGTATATTTTCTAGATCTTTTTGCAGCGTAACGACTTGATGAAAAACTTTTTATTTCTTTACAATATTAATATAATATTAATATAATATTATTAAGTATTTAAAAAATTTTCAGTTTAAATTTTTTTAAATTATGTAAATATTTTACAGATTTATTCATTTTCATACACGATATGCATGAAAACTCGTTTGACTTCAAATTTTGCATGCGAGTTTCTAATAAGATTTTGCACCTGTTAATGAAACCTTTTTTTAATCAGATTTCCCATTTTTTTGTCATAAAAAAGATGCGTATTTTTCAAAAAAAAAAATTAAATAAAACTTTTTTTAACACACCGTCATTTTTCTATTTTTTAAATTTTGAAAAAACGCTTGGATAGCAGATAGCTCAATATGTTTGATAAAAACAAACTTGTATTTTTTATTTCGGATATAATGAATGTTTTCATGCACTCCGGGGAATAAAATTGGGGAAGCTCTGCAAATATTCGCGTAACTTTGAAAAAAAATTTCTTTTAAAGCTGAAAATTTTTATTTAAGTAGTTAATAATATTGTATTAATATTGTAAGAAAATTTAAAATTTTTATCAAGACGTTGCGCTGCAAAAAAATCTAGAAAATGTACTCATTTTTCGAAGTTTCAAACGGGCATGCCTTCTTAAAAGAAGACTATTATAGTTTTTAATTCCAATTCTTTTTTTTTTTTTTTTTTTAAGTATGTTATATTCAGGGAGTAACTTAGAATCCGTACCATTGTTTGAAATTTTAAAATAAATAATATTTTTATTTGACGAACTAGAGGATTGTAAAGACTCGAAACGCACAATAACTGTCGGCGAAAGAAAGAATTGAAATTTATTTTTTTTTTAAACGATATATCTTTCAATTCTTCCTCTCTGTGAAAATTTAAGGAACGAGTTGTATTTCAGGTATCATCGATCGTTTTGAAGTGTTACAAGTATGACTTTGTGTGTAGAAAATCAACAACTCGGGTATCCGTGGCAACTTGAATCAAAGGCCGCAGATCCAGCGTCAGAGACAAGCGTAGGAATAGTAATTGAACGTGATTGGCATTCGCCTTCAGAGATGCAACAAATCCGGTTCGATTGCTACTCAACTGTTGTCTCCGCCGAACGAACGCATGAGCGACGAAGGTAAACTACACGGATTTGACGTGTAATCTTCGGATCGTTCTCCGTATTCATTATCATGGGCAACGAGGAGGTAGATATAATTAGCGTGGCGCAGAAATCCGAGAAGAAAACTCTGTTGGAGAGGTACAATATACCGGTCGAGAATCTCTCGTACGAATTCATATCGCGATGCACCGACGGAAAAACACTGGAGCGAATTGTTCTCATATTGCGGTGAGTCTTTTGAAATACAATACTAATAATAATATCCTAATGTCAAAAAGTCTTTTATATCCATTAAGATTCACAAGATTGATTTTTCGAAATTTCGTCGAAATATTATATTATTCATTATATATTTTTATTATTATATATTATTGTATTTTTATATATCTTTATATTTATATATATATTTTATATATATAATTTATTAATTATTATATATATTTTATATATATATAAATAATATTATATTTATATAATATTACTTTATTTTTATATTTTATATCTTACTTTAACTATTTTATTATTACTTTCATTTCGAAACTTGCTATTTTGTAATATCTTTCAACTAGTCCTCGGTATACATTATGATAGTATATTGATATTGATAATTTTTAATCTCTACGGGATCTGCAATCTTGCTTAAAACGTCATTAAACCCGTTATTTTCCGGCACGCGTTTATTAACGATTTGTCATAAATATCTCTTTATGCGCGCGGTTCGATACCAGTTCTGGCGAAGAAGGAGTATATCCAGATTTGACAAAGCACGCGGAGAAACGTCTCATTAGCATTAAACCGACAAGCGTTATTTTGAGGAAAGCGGAGCCAGTTTTGAGGCGAAGTATGTTGAATGCGAACGAACGGCAGGAGATTGACGACGACATCAGCAATTGGACGTGCGAGATGCAATCTCGCGAAAAGGACCTGGACAAAGGAAAAGCCGTCCTTGCCAACGATTCCTCCGCACAGCCGGACATTCGAGAGATTAAAATGGATATTGCCAAAGTACGTTATTATATACATATTATAATGTAGTTATGTTGCATATATCGAACTAATTTATAACTAATATATAATATACTAATAAAAATATGTTTTATTGAGACATTGCTTTTTTCTTTAAAATTGCCAAATTATATTTTATTATATTTTATTTTATTAATTAATTAGTATATTAATATATTATATTTTATTAATTAATTTATTTATTCTTAACATATTAATGAAATCTCAAATGTTTATTAATTGGTACAAAACTAAATATAGATATCTAAATAATTTATGAAAAATTGTAAGTAAATAATATAATTTATATTTTATTATTAATTAATTAATTAATTTATTCTTAAGATATTAGTCAAATTTAAAATATTTATTAATTGATACAAAATGTAGATATCTAAATAATTTATGGAAAATGTATGTAAACAATATAAATTGAAGTTTATGTAATTTATGCGTCTACGCATTTACAGAATAAAAAGACGAGGAGCAACGGGAAAAAGGGCGATAAGCCCAAACGAATATCGTCGTGTGATTATGCGGCTTGGGATAAATACGACGTCGACACGGAAATAAACAGGATAGACCTGCAGGACGAGCAGCGACAGACCGAAATGAAGAGAATCCAAGAACGGCAAAAGGAGCTGAATAAAATGAAAAGGACGGCACATAAAGCGACCGTCGATAAACGTAAGTTTGCAATTTTTGTTAAATTACGACGATTATTAAAAGGACGAAAAACTATCTAGTAGATTCGTCGAATCTACAGGGTGTTCCAGATAATCCCGTTTCTCTAATTAAATTTGATATATTTTAATCTCGCATCGATCTCTCCCATTAATTTTGATAGAATTAAATCCCTCCCTTGGATCTTGTATTAAATCTTTTAGTCTATTGATAGTTTCATTAACCGGCACGGAAATGAACGTAATGGCGGAGCAAGAGAGAGAAAAAGGGAACGAAGCCTTCAGAGCAGCTGATTACGAGGAAGCCCTTCGGCATTACAACGCTAGCATTGAAATAGAATCGAATCTAAATGCTTACAACAATCGCGCTATGACATGTAAGTAATATTTTGCTCGTAAATCAATAATTACGATAAAATTGCCCATATATTTCTCTTGTATTTTAAATATTTTAAATATTTCCTAAATTATTAGATAATAAAAAAATTAAATTAAAAGAAAATAATATATTATATAGGAGAAACAGGATATTTCGTAATTTTAATAATTCTTTAAAATATTTACCTAACTCTGTATTATATAATAAGATCATTGAATTTATATTGCATTCAGTTATAAAGTTGCAACATTATGACAAGGCGCTTAACGACTGCAACACGGTACTTACCATGGATTACAAAAATGTCAAAGCGCTACTTCGTCGAGCATTATCCTTGGAGCATCTCGAGAAGGCGTACGAGGTATAAAAATTGCACACATAAATGTTCATATTAATTTATAATTCGTAATATTTAATGTCGAGAAATACAGATTTTACGGCACGATAAATACAAAGTTCTCCAAAGAGCTTAAGGGAAATATTAATGGAAATTTGCATTCGTATTTATTCGTTGTAACTAATGCGTTTTGTAATTTTGTATAAACAGAATGATAATTTCATATTCACAGGCTCTGGCAGATTATGAAGCTGTTTTAAAATTGGAGCCAACTAACAGAACGGCGATATCTGGCGTAAACAAGCTGAAAAAACCATGCGATTCGAAAAAAATTAGGTAGAAATTTAATTTTTAGATCCAACAGCTGAGCAAATTTAGAATAATAAACTTCAAAGTTCAAGAAAGATATTATATTACTGTCGTTAATTTTTCTGCTGCACTTCCGCAGGATGAACATCGAAGAAGAAAACATCAGCAACGACGAAGACAAGGCCAAGCGAGGAATGAAGTCGAAGAGAACAGTGGAAACGAACGGCATTAAGTGTCCGAAACAGCGTGTTAACAACGATATATGTTATTGCGACAGAGCGCCAGGCTCGTCGCAAAGTGTTGCGACGAAGCCGCACTTAAAAGCGAGTTACTGCGTGGAAGCCGAGAGTAACAAAGCTGCAACGCCGGATGCTGCGGCGAATAAAAGCAGCGGGAAAACAACGCGCGAATCTTCGCGCGGCAATAAATTATCACCTGTTGCAAAGGATTTCGGCGGCAGAGATAAAACGCCGAAGTCGCATCTTGACGCTGTCAAGAATGAAGATGTGTTTACGATTTCGCGCGAGTCATTTCCCGGACAACGTGGCGTACAAGGTCGACTGGAAAAGTCCATTTTTTCGTGCGTGTCGTCGCCCCGGAGAATGAAATCCTCCACTGTTATCATCGAAGAACTTCCGAGCGACGAAGGAAGCGAGGTACCGAGGAAAATTGTCGATCCTGACGACACGAAGGTGGAAACGAAGAAGAAACCGAGTCCTATAGAAGGGAAAAATCTAACGACAAAGAAATCGTGTCTGAATAAAAACAAGGAATTAATGTCCCTTGGAAAAGAGAACAGAATTAAAACGAATTTAGCGCCGAATAAAATTCAGATGATCAACGAATGTGAGAAACCGAGAAAAAATATCGATTCTAGCGAAACAAGAATAGAAATGAAGAAAAACGCGAAGTTAAAAGAAGAGAAAGATACACCAATAAAAAAGTCAGTTTTGGATAGAAATAAAAAAATAATTTCTCCTGAAAACGAAAGCAAAACTAAAACGAGTGTAACGTCAAATAAAATTTCGTCTTATGAATATCAAAAGGAAAGCGAAAAATTGGAGATGGAACTTCGGGTATGATTAAAAATCTCAGAAAATATTATAATATAATTAAAAAGGGATGAGAAATAGATGTATGTATATATATATATAATTTTTTTATATAGTTTATATACTTTTTCAGAAATTGGAAAATGTCGAATCACCTTACGAATTTTTACGTCTGTGGCAATCTCTGAAGGATAATGCTAATTTGAAATTACACGCGAAACTGTTGAGGTGTATAGCATACGAAGACATGAATAAAAGTAAGTTTTATAAAGTAATATTAATTATAATAATTATATATTTATTATAATATTAATTATCATATTTTATATATATTATATATTATTATATATATTTTATATATATTTATTATATATTTTTTATTATTATATTAGAAATATTAAGATTAAAAATATTTCAGATATTATAATTAGATATTATTTGCTTTTTAAAATTTAAAAATTTGCCACATTTATCTCCATTAATAGTTATTTTGATTTAATTTCTGTTCATTACAATATCTGCGAATATCTTGGCACGTTATTTAATTTATTAAAAATAGGATGTCAAGGTTTTATTTAGACTTTATTATATTGTTACAAATAATTATTTAATATATCATAAAAATATTCAATACACAGTCATAGGCAATAAATTGGATGCAACAATGTTCAGTCTCATGTTACGTTGCTGTGAGCAACAATTCTGCACTCCGGAAGACAAAGAATTACTCACGCATTTACTGTACTCTTTAAGTCGATTAAGTAGATTTTCCATCATTTGTATGTTTATGGATTCAAATGATAAAAAAGGTAACATGGAAATAACGGAAGGTAACATATATACAGTTTCTATTTTAAATAATGCGTAAAATAAGATATATATTTTTACAAAAATCACTAACTGATCCAAAATCTTTTTAATTCATAAATTTAAATATAGCTCTATTTATTTTGCAGCTCTGGAAAATATATTACGTTTTCTGGAAAAAAATGATTCATCCAAAGTCTCACAATTACGTCAGATTTATGTTACTTGAAGATCATGTTAGTATAATCGAATATATACATATAATATAAGAATCTTGAATAAGTAGTTATTTTTTAAAATTATTTAGAAATATTTTTTTAAGTATTCATTTTAATATTACATATTGATTTTAAAAGTAATCTTACAAAATGATGAAAAATACAAATTTAATATATATTATATTAGTTAAGGAAATATATAAAAACACTCACCATCACTATATCAGCTAAATATCGTAGATGAGAAGCAATCTCCTGTCTCCGTTGATCCTCTGCGTTCTCGATTATGATATTTTTATTATGCTTCATACGAATTCTTTAAACAGATAGCGATTCTGAACGCGATCGATATCACTCGCGAATATACGTCACTTGGATTTAATTAACACTGAAACGATCGCTTATTAATTCGGCATTCTCGAGACGAAATTCGATACCCGGAACAGGTAAAGGAAATTTGAAAAGTGTATGGTGGAATATATCAACATCTCAAGCGAGGCTACTTCGTATTGTCCACCTCGACGAATCCGTCATCCACCCTCCATCTGTCAACGCTCCTCGACGCTGCGGATGCCACGTGACACTCGCGACGCTCGTCGGACGAGCAAACGAAGAAAACTTCGAAACGACGAGTACCACCGAAGACAACGAAGATCGATAATCGCGATCGCGCGGAATTTGACCGGAACGGGTAAAGCAGACGCGAACTGACCAGTAACGGAAATTTGAAAAGTGTCATGGCGGAAATATCTCAAGCGGCACCATCCGTATATCCCCCTTCGACGAATCCATATCCTAGTGATCCATTGACGCTCCTTTGACGCTCCTCGATGCCGCAGACGCTGAATGACACTCGTGACGTCGCGTTCGCGCGCGAAAATCGACCGAATAGATAAATTGGCGAGAGCGCGATTTTACGGGGGGAGATTCGTTGAAAATTCAAAAAGTGTCATGGCGGAATATCTCAATATCTCAAGCGGCAACTTTCAGTTGGGTTTGATGGTCGCGATGCTCCATCCCTCAATATTTCCGTCGATGCTCCTCGATAGACATCTCGCCTTGGATGCTGAATGTCATCCGCATCTGATGACGACGAGATACGCGCACGAGACTCGCGGACTCCGAAATGGAGCCCCGGTCACGGAACGGGACGAACGAGCAATCGCCACTGCCACTGAAGATCGAGAATGTCGCACAATCGCGATCGCGATTAATACTACGATCGGAAACGATCGCCCGTCACTAAATTCGACACTCCCGACGCTCGTCCGTTCGCGATACTCATCCGTAGCGAGTAAAAAGGCCACGCGAACACGAAGTGATCGAAATCAATCGCGACGCCGGGGATGCTCGGCACGAACTGATCGAAAATTAACAAATCGAAGGTCACGTGATGCGTTCAGATGCATTTATTGGTGCGTTCGCTTGATTGCATCATATTATACTATCGCGCGTTTTCCGAAGGACACAAAAAAATTCTTCCAGATGAAAATATTATCGGAGATATTAATATATCGTCGAAATAAAATAATAAAAATCTCTAAACCCTTTCTTGGCAAGTTAATAAGCACCATCTGTTTTATTGTTGTATAACGTTTATTAATATTATTTACATATAATTTGCGCGAATTTAAATTATTCATATTCTTTTTATTTTTGACAATTTGCAATGTCAGTTTTGCCAAAGTAATAATGCGAAATTTGATTTCTAAGAAATTAAATTGCAATTCATAGTTCAAATTAATAAGTATTTGGAATACAGTGTTTAAATGCGAATTGACTAGAAAGACAAAGAGGAATGAGATAGAGAGAGAGAGAGAGAGAGAGAGAGAGAGAAGACATTCACACGACATTCACATCAAAGATAATCCAAAACTTTTTTAATCAAAAGAGAAATTTGTGCAAATTATATATTAGTCGGCATATAATATTGGGTTGGAAGGAAAGTATAATGTCATAGTCTCAATAGATGACTTTGTGCGTTTTATTAAAAAGAAAAGAAAAAGTAACGACGACGTTACTTTCCCTCCAACCATAACGAAAGATAAAAAAAAGAATGATTTGGAGGAGCTGGGATTTGAACCCAGGACTTTCAGCATGCGAAGCAGACACTCTACCACTGAGTTACACCCCCACTTGTAAGTTGAATGCTTAAACAGAAAGACATTCAACGGTCAATATTTTTAAAATTATTTTCTCATGATTACGTAAGATTAAGATGACAATTTTTATGCAATAGGACGATACCTATTTGATTATATAAATAGAACAATAAGTTACAAGTATATAATCTTGATTTAAAATTATTCCAGCAATTCCATATGTTTTTATTTTAATTCGTCTATAATCTTAATTATAAAAAAATGCAATTATAATGTCAATTTGTTGAATGCTATTTATAATTCAAATCTTAATTACAGCAACAAATTCCCCTCCCGATGTCATCAATGTCTGATCTACATTGAGTTTGAAAATCCTGGACCAATCAGGACAAAGAAATCTTAAATCCTTCCCTTCTGATTGGTCAATTTAACGTTGCTTTACCTACCCGGGTAGAATTTCCGAATGCATCCTTTATCATCGTTAGGTTGGTCGCATTGCTCGCAACGATATTATCCGCGCCCCGCCGATATGTATTATTGATGCGCTAACCTATGCGAGACGGTAAAACGCGAATCGTCGCGAATTCCGCAACGTGATAGTGATCTACCGTGCGCTTCACATATCGCGAACGTGGTGCACGTGGTGCGATCGTTCCTCCGCTCCTGACAGAGTACGTTGCAAAATCGCCGAATTCGCGACGACCGCTTGGCAAACGCGAGCGTCTCCTCAACTGTCATCGTGCGTCACCCGCCGCCGTGGGAGGCTGTCTAGGCGCTCTGTTGACGAAGTCGCCAATGTCTCACGCCGATCACCCACGTACATGTTTCTCGCGAACGTCGTGAACTTGTTTTCCTTTGTTCTGTCGCGTGCGCGCTTCTGTTGGAATGTAAGTCCCATTATTTTTCCTGCTTCTTTCATATTTATTGTCATGAACTGACGAGTATCTCAAGGATTGATGGAAGTTATATGATTGAAGTATTTACTGATGAGGTAAACAAAGAAATGTTTGCCATACTCGATTCTTGGTATTCTAATTCTCAATGAATTTCAATAAATGATTGTTGAAGATAATATGACAAGGTAAATGAAACATTAAAATCAGAATGATACAGTCAAAGTATAACTGTTACAGTGCTGGATTTTTCGTTTTTTTGATGTTATACAAAATGGAATAATTGCTTTTACGTAGTTGAAGGATTGTGATATGAATTAGATTAGAAAACTATGTATGATAAAACATAAATAGAATTATTTATTATTTACAGGAAAGCGGACTGTGATGCATGGATGAAATACTATCACTAGATGATAGAGGGTGAAAGATTGGACTGTGTCAAGTCCAAAGAAAAGGCTATTGACTTGAAGGAAGAACGGCAGTATCCACCACGGCTTTTACAGAGATGGTTGGACTGGCGGGCGGGGGAGGTCATTTGTATCCCTCGCCCCCCATGCAACCCAACCCAGAGTGTAAATATTTCAATAATATATTTGTTACATACACATATATTTTTTTTATACATATTTTTTTCTATTTGTTATTATTTATTTATTTTATTTGATAAATTATTATGTATATATTATGTATATATTCACCTATCTAATCACTTAATTTAAAACAAATTTTAATGATTTTGATTCTTTAGATTTTTTAATAGTTTTATCTTATATATTATACTATTCAGAAAGAAGAAAGTTTTAAAATGGAACCATTGTATTTCAAGTCATTAAAGAAAATTAGTATTTTAACATTATTTATTATAATTAATATACATGTGTTAAATATATATATATATATATATATATATATATATATATATATATATATAATTTGAAATACAGTAAGAGAAATGACCGGGATTGCACCCAGTGCCCCAACCAGTGCTGACGCTTGCTTGAGCATTGTGCATTCTTTGATGTGTCATCGTCAAGGTGGTGAAAGTGAAGGCTTCAGCAAACGCGCGATTGAATCGCTAGTGAAGAAACTTAAAGTAAATTTTATAAATATGTTGCCTATGTTGCTAATTGTAATATATGCAAAAATAAAAAAAAAATACTTCTATGCTGTAAAAATTAAGTTCATATACACTTTGTAATTTTTAATAATTTTATCATTTGAAATAGTGACATGATTAATGTGCAATAAAATTTTATTAATGTAAAATTTAATCAACAGGAGAAGCGTGACGAGTTGGACAGTTTGATCACTGCAATAACCACTAATGGAGCACATCCCAGCAAATGCGTCACCATCCAGAGAACTCTCGATGGCAGATTGCAAGTAGCAGGACGCAAGGGTTTCCCGCACGTAATCTATGCTCGCATTTGGAGATGGCCGGATTTGCACAAGAACGAACTGAAACACGTAAAATACTGTCAGTTCGCTTTCGATTTAAAGTGCGATTCCGTATGTGTGAATCCCTATCATTATGAACGAGTGGTGTCGCCCGGCATAGGTATGTGCGATATCTCGCATATAATAATTTATTTTCATGTTTAGTATTCATATCTCTCATATATGCGAATTTACTTTTTGCTTCTTTCTTGCTAAAATATTATTTTTTTTATTTTTGCTTTGATCATTATCATTTAGTTTTGCTTATTCCAAATCATTCTTGATTATAATTATCCAAAGAAATAAAAGTAAATTGTGCATCCTAAGGTTTGTTAATGAATATAGAGAATGCTATAGAGCAAATTATTGATTATTGTGGTCTTCTTGATGTCTTGATGGAATGGGTTGGTTTCCCCCGCACAGACCCGTTCTTTACAGACCTGTCCGGACTGACTTTGCAATCCGGTGTGGGTGTGGGACCTGGTGGCAGATTGGTCAAGGATGAATACTCGGTCGGCGGTGGAGGTACCGCTGCCGCAGCGGCCGCGGCCGCCGTTGGATCCGCGATGGACGTGGACGGCGAAATGAATCAGACGATTCAGCATCATCCACCGGCCCCTCAGCCGACCGCTTCGAACAACGCTCAACAGGCCCAGCAAGGATTTATACCAGGCTTACCAACTTCCAATCCAAGTAAGTTGAATGTTAGATGATCTCGTTTTCTTAATCTCTTCTGAATCTTTTACTTTATTAAAATTTCGATCAATTGGCTTTTACACAAATTAATTTGTCTGCAATTAATGTTTAATCACAATAGATGGTAATACACTTTAATGAATCAATGCAACATTTGACCCATGTGAATATATCTTTATTTTAAATGAAATGTTAATAAATCTCTCTTATTAATCTGATGAAAGGAAAATTCGACATGTGATGATATTTATATTTTAGGAAAATTTATGTGAACACGATATTTCTAATTGTGCTAAAACATACATGCTACAAATTTGGCGCTCTCGATATGCGATTGTTAATTATTAAATTAACTGCTAATGGGCCAGCTGCTTTCATTACTGCTATCGAATGTAGACTGTAGCAGGCAAGAATTTGCTTCGCAATCTTCTTCCTTTTGTTGCGTAATTCGATTTTTGTTTTTGGCTTCATTGTTTTCTTTTCCTTCTGATTGTTCGGCACAGCGAGTACTGAGGGTATGTTTAGTGCCGGTGGGAGTGGCAATAATGGTAATCCCCACGCTAAACTGGACGACAATAATTGCCCCAGGCAAACCTGGATTCCCACGTCTCATCACTCGGCAGGCCGTAACATGCATCATCGTACGTATTTTATTGTACACAGCCTTATTATTCAAGAAGCTTTCAATTACATGTTGCTGATTAGCCTTTGTTAGTGTGTTGCCAGTATGCATTATTTGTGATTTTTAGATTTATGGATCAGAGTTTCCAAAATTAATTACAGAAGTGTCTATATTGCAAAAAATAAATTTTGAATTTAAAATTCTGAAGCAAATGTAAAGATTATCTAAAATAGTGTTTTAACCATTAATCAAAATGAAGAAAAATAAAAAGGTGTTTTTCAATTGTAATAATAATAATAACCGATATTTTATATTTGCACAAATATGTATATATATACATATATATATATATATATATATATATATATATATATATATATATATATATACACATATAATGTATCAAAATATATATACAATATGTATAGAAAAATAAAAAGATGTTACAATTGTAATAATAATAACCGATATTTTATATTTGCAATAAATATGTATGTATGTATGTATATATATATTTTTTTTTTTTTTGGATACATTATACATATATATATATATATATATATATATATATATATATATATATGTATTATTATGGAATTTAAGATTTGTGAGACCAGAGAACTATTAATATCCTGGAATCTAAAAATCCAATTATTAGAACATTTCTCCTTGAGAAATATCAGTTTGCATGCGAACGGATAATTCGAAAACAGTTACAGCGAAGGCCACGCTCCTTTTTAATATTTTATGTTGCCTGCATCGTGTACGAATTTTGATTTTGCAGCAGTAGTACATCCAATGAGTCACACCGTAGGTAGCCAACAACAATCGCTGAACGCCGCGTCCAGCGGAACGTCCGGCGGACAGATCCTGAGTCCCGCGCAGGGTCAGTCGACTGCTGATACATTCTACGGCACCAATACACCCCCGCAAGACATCAATCAACCTCCTACCGTCGACGCGTTAGCAGCCTCTTTAGGTATATAAAACGTGTGTAGCACAGATCCCAACCCAGAGAATCACTATATCCTTTCAAACATGGATTCCACAAGGATATCGAATCTTAATTTTTCTAGTTTTGTTTTAGTATAAAATATTTTTTAATATTTTCAGCATTATACTGAATTACTTGCTTTTTTTATTTAAATAGGTGAAGGACAAAGTTCACCCGTGTCGCCTGTACACCTTCATCATCCGAATGGATTTCCCGTGGGCACAGCATCATACAATTCTGGGGCACCACAATGGACCGGCGCCAATACTCTCACGTACACTCAAAGTATGCAGCCGCCAGACTCTCGACATCTTCATACGGCGTCATACTGTAAGTTGATTGTGTTAAGGAGAATTTTATGCTTTGGATAATAAAGTTCTGCTTTAAATAATACAACTTTCAAGAATCAAATTTAATATTTAAATTTAGGGGGAGGCCATGGAAACGATGTTAGTGGAAACATCGGAGGATTGCTTTCCACGCAACCAGCGCCGGAATATTGGTGCTCCGTGGGTTACTTCGAGTTGGACATCCAAGTTGGAGAGACGTTTAAAGTCAGCAGCGGTTGTCCCACAGTCACCGTGGATGGCTATGTGGATCCGAGTGGTGGAAACAGATTTTGCTTAGGTGCCTTGAGCAATGTGCATAGGACGGAACAAAGCGAGAGAGCGCGCCTTCACATAGGTAATTATCACTCTTGCAGTAATAATAATTTTTAGATAAATATTGTAAAAAAATTTTAATGAAAATAAATATTTTAGGGAAAGGCGTTGTACTAGATTTAAGAGGTGAAGGCGATGTTTGGTTGAGATGTCAAAGCGAACACAGCGTCTTTGTACAGTCTTATTATCTGGACAGAGAGGCGGGTCGGGCACCTGGTGATGCGGTACATAAAATTTATCCGTCGGCATATATTAAGGTCTTCGATCTGAGACAGTGTCACAAACAAATGCGAGGTCAAGCCGCCACTGCTCAGGCTGCCGCAGCGGCGCAAGCCGCAGCCGTCGCGGGCCATCTCACACATGGAGGGCCTATCGCCAAAAGTAATGGCTGATTTAGAAAATCTAAAAACATGATTTATTAATGCTGTAATTTTAATAATGTATAGTTAAATGCATTTTTGCAATATAATATGTATGAATAAAATTAGGTATCAGCGCGGCTGCAGGAATTGGAGTCGACGATTTACGAAGACTTTGTATCTTGCGTTTGAGTTTTGTTAAGGGATGGGGTCCAGACTACCCGCGACAAAGTATAAAAGAAACACCGTGCTGGATCGAGGTTTGTTTTATAATTTTATTTTATGAATCTATTTTTATAAATGAATGACAAAAAGATTTAAAATCTCACTACAATTTAATAAAAACATTTAATAAAAACTATTAGTACAAGAGATAATGTATCCTTTAATTAGATTATTTTCAATTTGCGAAATAAAGGTTCAAAAGATGAAATATTAAATCGAGAAAGAATTTGTAATTAAAGTCTAAGTTTTACTAATATTGAATTGATTTTTTTCTTGTCAAACTTTTTTATATAATATATCTTCTTAAAATTCTATTTTTTGTATCAAAAGAATTTAATACGACTCTATATGTAATATTTTATATGTAAATATATATTTATATTTATATATTTTAATATTCCTCATTTATTTTCTAAGGTACATTTACATCGAGCGCTTCAATTGCTGGACGAAGTGTTGCACACGATGCCAATTGACGGGCCACGAGCGATTGAATAATTCCATCAGCTTGAATTAAAAAATGAAAAAAAGCATCATAATATTTAAATGAAGTATGCAAGTGTAACAAACATTTTCTGAATGATCATTCAAGTAATTTCAGCTTAGGAACGCGAGTGAACAAATGGATAAACTAAATTCACCAGATGGGAATGATCAAATAATTGAAATTTGGCCATAGAAAGCTCGAAAAAAGAGCTTGCGGAAGTTATTTATGTATTTACCAACTCGTGATATATAATAACCTGTGTAGGACAGGGGTTCCCAAACTTTCTAGCATTTATGCAAATGGTCCATAGATGGAATATCTCTGTTTTCTGAAAATGTATATATTTTATATATTTGTATATTTTACTTTCATAGAATGTACAAAGTAAGACTTACAACTGTTCTCATCTTTATTAATTAGTTTCTTATTTGCTAACTTTTGTTAAACAATTAAAGAGAGGAGAAAAAAATCAATGTTGCAGATGTTAGTGCATATATATGATTTATTATTGCACACATTTACTTTTACATATGTTAAATTAGGGATTTTTCGAATTACAATAAAAGATAAAAATTTTATTCTAAGTTTTATCCAGATTTATGTAATAATACATTTGCATTAATACTTGTGGTTTTAATATATCAAATTTTTATTTCTGAAATGAAAAGTTACATCTTTTATTATATATATGCATTGCATTTAAAAATATAATTTTTTGAATCAGTTTTTATCAAGAAATGATATATACAAGTATATAAATCTTATAATCATATGGTTCAATAATTTATCACATATTCCACTCTGATAGAATTTCAGAAATTGATTTAGCTTATGATAAAAAAAATTTCAATTATGCTAGATTTTTTGAAAGTTTTATAATATCGTTAAATCATTTTATGGTGCCATTTACGAAGTATAAAACTAAAAACCTTGTTCCTCTAAAAACATTGTTCTTTTATTTCTTTTCCTTCTAGCTTTGAAAGCTCTTCAGGTTTGAGAACCCCTGCTGTAGAATAAAACATGTGCCACGGCCTTGCACTACCATCAACGTACAAAAGCGAAAGAAACGTTATTTTTATTTACGAGATGTAATTTTTTACGGAGAGAGGTGACACGACACGTCTCACCGACAAAGAAACAGAATAAAATAGATTGACGGTCTTCTATTTTGCTAGGCACGCGAAATGGGAAAATCCCTCCGACGCAGTCCGCTAAGCTCAGTGATACCAGTTTCGGAACCGTTATATAGTCACGACCCTGTTCTTTGAGATTAGCTTTATAAGATAAGTGAAAACCATTGTCTACACACTTATTATTACTTATCACAAATGTTAAGCTCAATATTTATACCAGACAAGAAAAGTCTTACATTTCTGGATTCCTGGATTAAGATAAAAAAGTGTTTTAACATTTTTACATTTAAAGAGAAAAAATGGACATTTTTTTTATATTTTCGAGTTTTGATAAACTTGATGAATTAGAATCTGAGAATCCCAATATAGAAGTCCAAGGATCTAGGAATCCAGAAATCTTGGACTCCAGGGATCTCAGAATCCAGGAATCTTGAAATCTGAGGATCTAAAGATCCAAAGATGTAAGAATCCTAGGATATAAGAATTATCTTTATGCACATGTATACAGTAGGGAGATTTTCTCTAAATACACAGTAATACATTTCTGCCAAGTAGCAAATGTAGATAATTTATAAGGATTATTCACAGTCATAATACTTCATAATGATAAACTTTTTTGTATTTAAATTCAAATAGAGAAAATATTGCGACATCATTTTTCTGATTTGTGAAAATATTATAGATTTAGAAAGATATTTATCACAATTTATAGATATAATTATATAGCGTTGGCAGAAATTTGGTACAGTGACGTTAAAATTATTTGTTTATTATGAATGAATATAATTTGTTTATTACCTATTTTACAGTTTATAACCAAAAATTATTTTACATAGAGATTTTGAAGTTTTAATGTTGTAAGCATTCTTGTTCTTCTTTCTTATTTCTTTGTTTCGTCAAATAAAATCTTTTAATTTCTTAGTTATTATTAATTATATCATTATATTATTAATATTATTACTATTATTACCATTACTGCGGTTGTTGGGGGAGAAAGATTGAAAACTATTCGGGAAAATAATATATACATTGTGGAATATTAAAATGGATACATATATATATATATATATATATATATATATATATATATATGTATATATATATGCTCATATATTCAAAAACTAAAATTTAAAAGAATCTGGAAATGAGAAAAAATTCAAAAGCTTTATGATAGAAGGATGAAATTTTAAGGAAGAATCTGTGTATTTCTTATATATATTACATTGATAAAAAGTCAGAAGTAAATTGAATTTAATTCAAACGAATAGATTCATTGTATATCTTTTCTAATCAATCCGCTGAATGTTATTACTATTACAACGTAGTACTTGTTGAATAATTATACCTACTGTTTACTAGCTATTTTATTAAACAAAAAAAAAATATAGTCGTACAAAATATTCTTACAATATACATTTAATAATAGGATACAGAGAAATTGATTTAAGAAAATAGAGAAAGAAAGGAAGAGAGAATTGACCAAATTGGATGGTATGCATGTACAAGGTATCTCAAAATTATCAAAGACGATATCCTTGTTCTACCTTGTGTGTATATATATATATATATATATATATATATATATATATATATATATATGTATGTATGTATGTATATGTATATATATATTTTGTTTTAATTGATTACGTATACAGAAAAAAGGAAGGATAAAGAAAGATGTTTAACGAAATTTGTTTATTATAAAATAGTATTTGCTGATTTTTGTTATAGTTCAGCCTTCGTGTTGCGAATTAATAAATTTTTTACAACTTGGGAAGAATTATTTGAAATGAAGAGACGAAGATTAAACGTTACCGTTTAAGCTAAGTTCGAAAAAAATCTGCACTCTGATGAAAGTTGTCCAACGATTACCGTATTATTTTTCAATAATTGATTTTTTAATTGTTTTGAAGATTCATTGAGGAATCTATAATTAAAAGAAAATAATTCGCTAATCGCGGGACACATCCTATGCGAGACACTATGTATAATGCCTTCCTTTGATCGACCAATGAAATGTACACACAGCTCAAGTATATTGTCGACGAGAGATTCTTGCTTACAGCCAAGCTAGAAACACATGTGCCATCGTTTTCATGCATATAAGAACAGATATAAAACTTAGGACTTTTTACAAGACTGTATTTTTAATTCCAGAGCGACTAAACGCGTGGATTGAAGAACCTAAATTATCACTGATCTAAGAATCTAAGATTTCAATCATAATATAATATTTCGAGATATCCATAGGTCTAAGAAGCTAAAAAGTTCAGAGTTGGATGATTGTAAGAATATAAAAATCTATGAACAAGGCACCGAGGCTCTAGAATATATCTTTCCGAGAGAGAGAATTTAGGAATCTAAGATTGCAAAGATTCTATAAACCTCTAAATTCCATGGTTTTAACATAAATAGTAATTCAATTTCTAATAATTCAATCACTTTGGAATGCTTAGATACGATCTGATAGAGTATAGAACGAAATTAAAGTTTTCAAACAAGCGATTTGAAATAAACACACATTTTTTTTAATATACACATTAAATTATGTGAACGTATGTGATGCAAATGGATTGATTGGAATCTCCTAAATTAATGATTGAAGGGCTCATTGACATGCTAAGTACTTTAACTTACAATTAAACTAATAATTTACTTATTATTTAGTAATCATTTAGTAATTGAAATATTTAATATTTTGATAAGGACATTAAATATAAATAATAAGTCGATCTATATAGTAATATTTTTAGATTTCCAATAGCCGCCCTCTTATATATGAAAGACTACCAACTTGTAATGTAAATTTTGTGAATTTTGCTATCGGATGAATGTAGTCTCTTTTTAAATATAAGATTTTGATCAGAAACGAGATGTTAAAGTATCACAAATAGAGATTATCTTTGTGCTCTCTCTAAATATAATTTTTCCATGTTTTCCATACATTTTTGTTGTCATCTGAACAAAGTTTAACATGGTACTGCCTAGAGCCCTTCAATATAAAAGTCCATGGAGATGAAAATTGCAAAACATATTAATTATACTTTCAATGATATCTTCAGTAAACATTATTATGAAATAGACGAATTTTTTCCTCCTGCATGTTTTCCGAGAGACAAACAGCACAAACTGTCTGCGTCTAAGCCAAAGATATACCCGACGATATAATATGTTATAAAACGTTAAAAATATATACAACACATGAGTATAATGAGATTTCAATCGGGTGTTCCGAAAAAAACATATAGAGAATATGACAGTATATCAACAAAAATTCTTATACAAATAATTAATGAAATAATTAAGAACATTAAAAAGTGCTTTTTTGACCAATTAAAATCTCTGTGAATTTTTCGGAATACTCGGATATGAGGTACGATTATCCTTACGTAATTATTTCCGTTAATTGCTATACGCAGGTAAAATTATATTATATCGCAATTCCATTCGATTTGTAATGGATCTTAATTATATTAATTAAGTTTGACCCATGAATAAAGGCGTAATAAAGAGAAAAAAAAGAAAAAGAACAAGATTGTATAGATACAAATTAATATCTGTGATTATCGTCGATGCAGATATATTTTAAGCGATTTCTACGGCGTTTAGGCATATTTGTAAAAAATCATAACAAAAAAAAAGAAAAAAAAACAATAACAATATAATAATATAATATAATAACCATGTACGGCGATAATACTTTTAGAACGATTGTTGAGATAAGAATTTATCCGTGTTTATGTTGAATGCATATGGTCGTATTGCGTGGTGATGAAGATAATTAAATACGCATTATTAATATTATAATTAGGGTAACTAATATATATATATATATATATATATATATATATATATATATATATATATATATATATAGTGCGAACACTATTTTATTGTTTCGAAGGAAAAAGAGAGAAAAATGCAAGAGAAAGAGAGAGAGAGAAAGAACTTGAGCGAATGTGTTTTGCGGAAAATTTTTTTTGTTGTATATTATAGATACGTCGCATTATACACGATCATTTTCAATAAACATATTCTATAAATTATAATTATTTCTTTTCGCGCGCGAATGTTTCTATGCTATGCTCAGATTTTGTCTCTTTGTCGAAGAAATTTCTTTTAATATTTATATAATTATTTCAAAAACTTTAATTATGTCAATTTTTTTAAGTCTAATTAATTTTTTTAAATTTAATTATATTAAAAATTTTAATTATCAAAAAATAAAATTTTAATTGTCAAAAAACATTTATACGATTATCAAAATTACAAGGCGCGATTCTCAAACATTTAAACGCAACATCTCAAATGCGCCATGAATGCTCGGCAAATCAATGTGCAGAGACATAACCTCGCTTGTCAGAGAGAGGTGTTATAGAAGAATAACATTTCCTAAAGAGAAACACGACGGAAAAGAGATTTATTTTAATCTTCGATGACATATTATGGTAACTTATTATTTAATTGTTATTGACATAGTATTATTGTGTCAAGTTCTTTTATAAAACATTGTTTGCATATGCATTTTTCCCATGTTTTAATTTGAACATGTTTATGAAAAGCGTTTATTGCAATATTCAATTTCATTTTATTTTGAGAAATTTTTAGATATCTATTAATAGAATAGTGATAGTATAAAAATAAATATGATAATAATGTAGTTTATGTACATAAGAAAATAATGTACTGAAACTAATGATACAGATAATAATTGATTATAAGGTAATAATTTTCATAAATACATTTTTTGCAGCGCCAAATATAATACAGACCATGAAGATAAAGAATGTCAACAACTTAATACTAGGCATCACGGGATTCTGTGAAACTTTTGTCCCAAATTCTGTCTATACACAATGCATACGTTGGAAAAGGAAACCAATTTGGATGCCTACAGCAAAATCCAAAGTATTTCGAATACCAAAGAAGCCTGTCATATCTGTAGAAGAACATCTGGAGACTCAACGTTTATATAATAATTACAGAACATATATAACATCACTTAGGTATTTATACATATGTACACACACATGCTTCAATAATTCTGAGATTATTTCTCTTATTATATTTCTGGATTTTTGGCTAATAAAACATTTAGAAGTTTAATCCGATGATCTTTTAGTCTAGTTGTAAATTAACATGTAATATATTTCAGAGCTTATTTGGCAAAAGTTGCAAAGGAGAACGAGGTGCAATTTGATCAGGCAGCTATCGAGCAAGCTGAAGAGGAGGATTTCCAGACATGCAGTGCGATAAATGACGAATGGAATGCAGAGGTGGCAAAAATTCGAGAAGTTAGATTAGCGAACATGAGAGAGAAACGCAGGGAATCTATTCTGCAGAAATTGCTACAGCAAGAGAAGCAGGAGGAGGAACAGAGGAATTATATCGACGAACAAATCAGACAGATTAAGATGGAAGCTGTCACATTCATCACTGCAGAAAACGTGGATGCGGCGATCGAAGAGTGTCTGACGAATATCGTCGATCACAATCGCGCGTTAGATTTGGAGGGAAACTGGTATGATGGGGAATATTCTCCAAAGAATGTTCCACCTCTTGAAGAAACGCAGAAACCGGCGATCGTCGAGAATTGAGTATAAATTTAGAAAAGAAAATAACAGCTTGGTAGGCTTATATACTTGTTTTCCCAAATATCTTAAATTTTTATTGAAATATAATTAATTATGATAATCATAATATAAATATAATTAATTGTGATAATCATAATAAAAACGAGCTATTATTGTAACAAATATTGAAATAAATATATCCCGCGCACTTGTTCCTTGCTCTTTGCATAATATTTAATATTTTTAGAAAATTAGATGACCAACTAATATATATTTTGGGATTAATATATCATTTTTGATTATATATATATATATATATATATATATATATATATATATATATATATATATATATACATTATTTATCTATACAGAATAAAATTAAAAAATGTGTAAATAAGTTTTATTACAGAAATTTGCCTATAAAATAATACACAGATTACATAATTCTCGTTGTTTGTATAAAATAAAAAAACAGCACAGAGTCGACAGCACGGTTAATTAAAATGCGGGATAATTAATCAAGCTTTTGCGTTCTTACAGCAGAAAAACATTTGAAGCTCGTCGAATAATTAGTGCCGCCTGTTATGAAGCACCTCATTAAAAGCGAGCGACTCCAATTCGGTTGGATATGCATATCTCGGCATGTATATGCATATACATACAGACGACTGCCTGCTGCTGCATTTACCTGCTTCCCTTTAACGCATTTCAAGCGCAGTCTTTCGCGAACGGTGCACCGACACGTATCACTGATTTCACGACCTTCTCAACTCTTGAGGCAAGAAGAAACTCATATTTTCAGAGACGCATAAAATCCGTTTGAATTCTGACAAAACATTACAGTAAAAAAAACGCAGTGGATATAAACAGTCGCTCATTCGGAAAATTTAAAGTGCTTCGCATCTTGCGGTAAATAAATGAATTAAAACAAAATCTTATAAAAATTTACTGTAAAACATATTACATATAAATACATATAAATATTTTGTATTGTATTTAAAAAGAATCTATCTAAGGATTCATATCGTAAAATTACGAATTCCTAGAATTTCTTATATCTCTATGCTTAATTTAAAATTTTTTCAATTCCATTTCTATTTATTTTTTAATATTAAATTACCATATAAATTAAGTAATTGAAGTTTTTAAAGGAGAACTTTTTTTGATAAAGATATTATTTATTTGTTAATGAGATATAATTAATATTTTTTTTGAAGGATCAGTAGACTTCGATTATTAGAAAAAATCAACGACATATTAGTATAGAAAATGTATAGTGTACACGTGACACCAGGAAGATCTTCGGAGCGGAAAAAACATTCGAGTGATATGGATAGCGAAATCAGAGCGTACGGAGGACGAAGGAAGGAATCGATTTCTGTGAAACTGAAAAATTACATCTATTCACAATTTCAATCTAATGCCATATCGGGTGAGTCGGAAAAAGTTTAGCATCAGATTAATATCATGCCTGTTTCAATTTTTTAACATCGGATTTGTAATAAATTTTTAAGATTTGATCTTTATCGCCAATTGATTTGCCCATATATTTTATAATTATTAATTTATAAATGTATGTAAATCATAGGCACGCTTGATAGATTTTTTATGCATGAACTTTATTATATATTAATATACAATATATTTCGCAGTTCTGCCACATATTGTAGCTAAAGGTGTATATAAGAATCTTTTATTATTTATTTATTAATTATTTTTATCTATATAATTTTTTCTCGTTATTCCATTATTTATTTATCTTGTTTTTTATATAATATATGGAATATAATATATATATATATATCCTATATATAATATAAAAATCCTAATTCTTCCTCTTTCTAACACGAAAAAAATTTAAATACTTTTTATATCACGAGATATCGCTTTGCGTAAAAAATATTTCAAGTATTTAATTAATTAATTAATATAAGTATTTTATCAATCTCTATATGTATATATGTATATATATATATATATATATATATATATATATATATATATATATTTCCGATCTACGGAATACATTTACCCCCCTCTCTCCCCCTCTTTAGTTTTAAGATAGATTGAGTGGAGTGTTTATATTTATTCAAAATAAAGTAACTAACTATTCAAAGCTGAAAAAATGGGCATTCAGAGATAGATCTGGTTATCTATCATCAAATAATTTCGGCTTCAACTTCTCTGTTTGCTATTGATCTCTATTCAAATATCGTTCTCGTTCCAGTTTCAAGCCGGGAAAATAATTGCGCGTGTCACTCATCGGAAGTAATGCGGAAACGCAGAAGAGCATGTTAATGAATCTTGTGTCAGGAATTTCGCAACATAATTACTTAAGTGTTACTGTGCAGTGCTCGAAAATGAAAAGAGACTTCAGATGTTCCAATTCCAAATCAGAATAATAATCCAGACATCCTTCCATAACTTGAAAAAATTTTAATCGTTCCGGAGAAACAGTCTTTTATCATCATTCTATGACTTATAGAGAACATTATTCAATCACAAAAATCTCTCTTATTGTCCGTTTACTGTCGCAAATGTTTTGAGCAAGCTCTAAGTCTTTGACGCGCTGGAAATGTCATTACAGAAAATCGAATCCGAGATTGGGATGGTCATATCGTCACCGATGGACGACGATTCATATTGATTCATCCATACGTCATTGATGGGAGCCTCGGGAACGTCGCCGACGATATCTTTCAGGATGTCGTTACCGGGAATAATATTTGTATGCATTGTCGTCGTCGTATCGTGTTGCACGAACGAATCACTGGATATATTCGTCATTCGCACACCCTGTGATGCGTCATTGTACAACATCCAATAAGGCGAAAAGGAATGTTGCCGCTGCTCGGCAGTATATCTTCGTTCAACCGAACAGCGGCCGTTATTCGTCAATGATCGTTGCGAAACGATCGGAGCCACGTAGCAGTAAACACAGGATGTCTGACTCAACTTGGAGTAATCTACTTGTTTAGACATGCGGTAGTTCAGGATGTTCTCTAGATTATTGGTCTCGGTGGTCCACTTCGGCCAGTATGGCTCTATTCCTGGTTGACGAAATATCGCTTAATTAAAACCCCAAGAAGAGAATAAAAAAATATAGAATTTGCTTTTTGATAAATTATTATTTATGAAAATGATTAAAAAAAACATTTTCATAAAATATTTTATATGAAAGTGTACATTTTTTTAATATTCTCTTTTTAACACACATGGTTGAAAACTTTATATATATATATATATATATATATATATATATATATATATATATGATTTTTCATATATTTATGTAAAAATTTGTTTTTTATTTTATTTTTATATGTATTTTTTATATTTTTTCTTTATGTTTATATTATTTATTTATAACAATGAGAAAAATTAATAGAACAAACGCGCACCATTCGCTGGTCTCTGCATATTCGCCGCATCAGTTCCGTGATTAACATCATTTTCCATTCCTGGCACATTGTTTTGCTGCTGATCCAATCTCTCGTTTAATGTATTGTTCGTCTCCTGAATAAATCGAGGATAATGATACTGATATTGCTGATCGTTCATATAAGTATTTTGTTGTGCATTGTTTTGTCCAAAAGTATCTACGTTGCGAAAATAACTTGTTCCCATCTCTCCACTGTGTTTGCCGAAATTTTGCAGATAATAAATATCGTTGGGATCGTTAACTATCATATCCGTACCAGTCGCATAGTTTGATGCGTCCTGCGCATCAATATTGAAGAAGTTTTGGCTGCCGTTATAGGCGGTATCAGTCTGATACTGATAAGTTAAATTATTGTCCGCATTTGCAGTAGTCACGGCGAGATCTTGTTGCGTATTGTTGTAGTAGATTGCGTGGTATACTTTGGAAGTCTGGAGATCGCTATCAGGCATTTCCATGACGCTGGTGATCGTCCAGTTCTGATAAGGATTTGGCCGATTGTCCACGTCAGCAGAAAACCTGTACTGATCATCGCCTGTCATTGCGCCTGGAACCTGCTGAGACATCAGATTTGCGTCATTAAGTACAAAATCGCCTCTGGTGTTTTTCAGTAAGCCATAATACTCATTGGTGTTAGTCTCAAGTTCATTTTCATTCTCATTGTTCTCCGATTCGGCGGTCAGGGTATCGGAATTATCCAGCAGATTGCTGGTCCAGAAGATTGAGCTGGCGATTTCGCCCAAATTGGCACCTACTGGCGCTTGCAGCATTCTCTTCAGCAGAAACGAGCCTTGCGATCCATTTTCGGGCTCTTTAATTATTTCATAGTTCGATCTGCCATTTGACGAGATCGCCAAAGGATCAATGTGATTAATTAAATTTGCTTTAGAATAACTCGATTCATCAAGAGGGACTGTTGACAGGTTGGGCGGTATCGATGTCGTCCGCAGGTTCACGATACTCAAATCTTGCACTTGGTTGTTGTTATTGTTGTCGCATGCTTGAAACTCCCGCTGAATTCTCTTGAGTAAGAATTGTTTGAACTCCTCATAGTGCGGGATCTTGGTTTCGTCATCCTTGCTCACAATCTCCTCCTCGGCGCCGATCTGCAAAAACGGGAAGCACTTTGTCCGAAGTCAATCATCGTCGCTCGATTGCTGCGTCGCGAAAGCGTATGGTAACATAATATATTTGTTAATTTTTTTTACGAATGTCAAGGCAAAGAGAACAAGAATATGATTTATATGATGGGCATTATATTGATCGACATCATGATCGATTAAAATCAAATGTATGATTGAATTATATAAATGAAAATTAATAGCAACTTACCCACTGATAAGCCGGCTGTTGTTGAGGCGGCTGTTGCTGCTGTTGATGACAATAATAATCATCATCAGTCATCATATAGTCTGGACTATGCAACGGCGTCGATGTTATTCCAAGTCTGGAATCTTTCAACTTCCTCGTCTTCCTCTTCCGACTCTTCCTCAATTCCTGCAGTAATCGATCGAACTCCAGTTCATTTCCGCTTTTGGCGGCTTGCAGGACTTTGATCAACGCTTTCTTCTGCAATAAAAATCTTGATAAAGCAAAAAAATACTCGAAAAATGAAAGCACATGGAAATGGAGTAAATTTTTTTACGTGGAAATATCCTCGAAAAGTATAAACTTCAAGAAATTTCACGTATACTGGCGTGTTCTTGACACAATTTATATGAATAATAAAAGAATAAAATTGCTGAGAGGATTTTATTTCTAAGAGGAAAATTGAAAATATTTTTCGTCGAAATTGAAAATCTGATAACTGATATTTTATGAATGTGAAAGTTAATTCTTGAATGTATAATTAAATTTGGTTAGAATTTCGCATACTTTTTCACATCGTGAAGATATACAGACGAGGAAATTTGTTTAATCATTTGCCAGATGCAATTCTTTTCGATTATTCATATCTATTTGGAACAAGTAGAAACGAACAATATAGCATTCAAACAGTCATGGATCGAATATCCGTTAATCGCGATTAGCGCAATCTCTCTCGATGACAAGGACGATTCTGACATTGCATCGACAACTTTGAAGAGCAATCAAGATCTTGGTTAGAATTAGCATTTCAAATTGTATCCGTAATTAGACTGAGATTTGGCTAATTTTCGATTACCGCATTTCAGCTACGTTAAAGATGTCAAGTCCTTTGAATTACAATCACCATGATCGGAGCACGATCGACGAAATTTCGATTAATCCTGCTCCGCTTCCGGAGCATGCGGAAGATGACAGGCGATGGAGTTAAAACGAACGAGGAACAGGAATAGGGCCGAACGGGACGGCATCATCACCGTGATGACGATGGTAACTCACCTTGACGTTGCCCGGTATATGATACCTCAGGGCCAGAGCCTGCAGTTCCTTGTAGGATAGTTGAGTGATATCGCCGACGTTCATGTTGCTGATATGTATGGCGGAATTTCGTCTGCTTCATCGCTCACCCGAATGTATTTCGAATTCGAGCCGATTGACTTTTAGCGCGAAACGTTATAAAGTGTCATTTTCAGTGTGGGATCGCGACTTTATTAAATTGGCACGATCCGGACCAATCGGTGAAGCTATTGATCGATTGGTTCTCGTGAAATCAAAATATTATTGATCGACAATTTGGTGAATTTGTTTTCATCATCGTGGCAAAAACGGAGCACCAATCCCGATTGTGAAAATACCTCTAGAATTGTAATTTAGAAAAGATAATAGATCAAGTATGAAGGTATAAAGCTGACTTCTAGTAGTGGTTGTGGCTTTGATTAAATTTTGTGCAGCTTTTCTCTCTGTCACTACTGTCTGTAAAACTTGTATGGAACACGCCATAATCGTATGTTATGCCAATGATAATATGCTATTTAATTTTCTTTATCAATTTGAAGTTCTTTCGTAATAAAGTGCAAAATTTATAATGATTATATTTATGATGATTACGCGTGCGTGGGAGAAAGAAGTTAATTTAAACTCGATCTTTTTGGCTGAAGAATTTTGTTGTGTTTATTCCACTTCCATAAAATCTGATTAATTTGTGTTGCGAAGTTTTTAGTGAGAGAGAGAGAGATGAAAATAGAAAAGAATGTATTATATGATAAATATTAAATATATTAATATTTGCAGCATATCTCGACAACTGCGTCATAAACGGACTCGGATTTTCGTAGCACATGCTACTTTTACATATCGACTCGTACGTCGCGTTTGTTTACATGGAAAAACTAACGAATTTCGCGAGCCGAGTGCTCGTAAAAAATTTACACGAGTTTGAGATTGAAACGTATGTACACTGTGTAACAGAAGTTTACATTTGAGGAACAAAAAAAAAATAGATGTAATAAGAGTGATTAGCATAAATGAGTTGATTAATTGATGCAGAAATAATGCTTAAAAAATAATGTAAATTTAAATATTTATGCAAATATATAAATATATTTATATCATAAAGATTTATTCCTAATCGAGATATATCGAAACTTTGAATAATATTTATTATATTTATGAATTCCAGGTGATATTGACGTTTTATGCTCTGATATGACATGACGTAAAAGCGAGAATGCTGTGAATTAATAACTCTATCTGCTATTTTTGCAGAAATCCGATTTGCGGATTGATTCGTTCTACTTCGTCGTGTTACCTTTTTAAAGAATTTATATACTAAATGTCTAAATGGAAAGGAATATCGCATTACTTAGGCATTTCAGAAACAAATTTTGGTAAATTTCAAAAAAATATAGAACTTATTTTTTTGCAAAAATCATTAATTTAATAGCTAAATTTAATAATCACAATTTAAGAAATAGAAAGAAATCTTTGTTATTTTTCTCTCATGATACGTATATTAGAGTCGTACTTGATAACTTAATAACTTGTCAGTCTCATGTATTGCTTTTTTTTGACAATTACGCCGTTCGTTAATGGGCAAATATTTACCTTTAAATTGAGACAGCTGACAATTGAAATGTCAGCTGAGTTGACGTTTCATGACAGATTACTAATATTATTGGAAAGACGAGTTAATGAACTCGAAATTCAAATAAAATAGTTAGCAACGGCGTTTATTCCGCAGTTCTGCTTCGTGGGATACAATATTCACTACTTCTCAAAAGCTTTTAACGTTTCGACGCTTCCGTAACTTTTAAAAAGGCTTTCAAGAGCTTCAAGATTTTTATTTTTAAGGCTTTCAAGAGATTACCGTGGTTGTTAACTCTTTAGAATTGCTTTTTCCGCGACGTCAATTTTAATCATAGTTTTCATTTTGTTTGTCAAGCACGTCTACTTTTTTTGTTAAATTCTTATTGAAAATCAAGAATTCAAAAATTTTAGAAAAATTCTTTTGTATCTAATTGACAACTGGAGTTAAGAAAAAGCGGAAATAAACTAAATTTTTTTAACTTTGTATAATCGGTGGGAAGGAATTAATTTTATTTTATTGAATTGAAGATTTATTTCTTGTTTCAATACTTAACTTATTAGCTACATGTACTAAATTTCTCTCATTGGGAAAAGTTGGAAAATTTACATCTCAATTTACTTTTATCTGAGATATAAATTTTTCCAGATTGAAATGTTTTAAAAGTAATTCTAATTTTTTGATAATAACATTGGAAATAATTCGAGACTTTTCGTTCCAAGTGACTCGAAGTTTTCATTGAACCATCACCACCGTAAGCTGTCGAAGATCGTCGCACTTGCGCGCTGAGAAAACGACGTGCGACACGCTTTCCCCAAGAACCTCCCGATGCTTCAGTATGTGACATCGGCGCGTCCGCAGCCACCAGTAATAGTAGCAGCAGCAGCAACAGCAGCCAACGGTGTATCTCTTGCGCAGCATCCGCAACTGCGTTGTGATTCATTCTCGCTCTCTCATCCCGCTCTCCGTACGTGAGCGGAGTTCCTCGGGAAGCGTGTCTCGGAATGCATCGTGCAGATCAGTGGTGGTGAAAATCAAATCCCGATAATCCCATCTCGCCGCCAATATATCAAGGGCAGGCCGAGCAGGAAGTGTCGTGCGGGCTTGTTGGCCGATGAAGGCGCGTAAGAGTCGCGACAAAAGTAAGTCTGGAAGGCGAAAACAATTGTAAAAAAAGAAAAAAAAAAAAGAGAGAAAAGGCTGCTGCCCGAGATCGAGCCCTTCCTCCTTCCTACTAGCTCGTCCCGTATTTGTGCGTGGCCGTTCGATATACTCAACGTTTGTACAACGTTTGCACAGCCATTGATACTTGGACCAGTCGATCGACTACTCAGAGGAGAGCGTCGTTGACAAGTGGAGCGACAGCCGGGGGTGATAACTACCGAATGCAGCACCAAGGTGCGATGATCAGTGATGGGTCCTCTCTTCTCTTCTTATATTTTTACCCCTCTTCCCCTTTCGCCTTACGGACACGGGTTGCCTGATCTGTTTATCTGTTTGTCTGTCTGTCTTGTCCGTATGTACATAGTAATCCCGTGTGTTCTGTGAATGGTAATTTTTGCGTAGGTCTGAGTCCAACCCTTGTCGCACCAGGACTGTTAATGTGTCAAAGGTCATATCTTTCGACTTGGTACGAGTCTTTGGATGTCTTCTCGGGTGATATGCTTGAATACCACACTTTCTCTAATCTTTCAGATTTTGGGATTTTTTTGACGTTTAAATATCCTGGCTTTCGAAATTCGTTAAATTTGTCCGCTTCTCTTTTATCTCCTTCGGCTAATCAGTATATCTATCTCTCTGCAGCAATATCGTATTTTCAGAATTCCTGAAATTAAAAATGAAATCTCTTAAAACTTCCAATACTTCAATTTCTTTTAGAATCTGTGTAGAGCAAATATTTTAAATAATCCTTGAATCTAGAAATTTTCATAGGCCTCTCGAGATTTTTAGATCTTCAAGTTTTCTAGTTGCTTCAATTAATTATTTTTGCTATCTGTTTATTTGTTGAATATAAAATTTTTCTACCTTCAAATTTTAGTCTTCCTTCTTTAAAATATTATAGGATTTAGGATTTTCAGATTATTAAATTCTTCGATTTTTATTTCTTAAAAGAAATCTAGAGAGAAAGCGAGATCTAATCTCTCTTTCTCTCTTGCTCTCTCTCTCTCTCTCTCTCTCTCTCTCTCTCTTTCTCTCTCTCGCTGTCTATTTAGATTCTTAAATGCTCTTACATTTTTGCATTATTTTGCAAGTTTAAAATGATTAGTATATGTATAATAGAAATTAGAAAAAAATTAAAATTATTAAATATTATAAAATATTATAAATTAAAATTACTAAATATTATTATAATTAAAAAATTAGAAAATATATTATAATTTTGTATTATCTAACTCCCTTTTTGTTATATAAATAATAGTAATATATGTAAAATATTAGCGATCATCTTGTTTTTATAGATAGAAAATCTGTGCTTTGAAACATTTATCTCGGCAGCAAATCTTTTTCGCGTATCTTCGCGAATATTCGCAGCTTTCGTAAAAAGAAGGAGTAGTCAGGAAGCACGGGGTAGGAGCTGCAACGTTACCATAGCAACCCCGGATACCCGGGATTGGAGCTAATGGTCGCAGTATGCGTAAAGGATGATCGAAACGTCGCGATCCTTTAGAAAGAGAAAGTGATTCTTGACGTATGATCATTAATCATTAGACGACATAAATATGCGACACAATCTATTTCTATCTATATCCCTAAATCTCTCTTAAATCTTTCGATTTTCAGATTATTGGACAGATTGATTTGTTTTTATAGCTTATAATTTTTGAAATGTAGACTTATAGAATTCTCGACTCTTGAGTTTGTAGATCTCTCAACACTTGAATGTCTAGATCTTTTTGCATTTATAGATTTCTTCATTTTTATAGATTTCTTTTAATTAGATATAATTTTCTATTCTTAGATATTTAAAAATTTTTTTTTACCATATATTATTGTAAAATATCATGTTAAAAATTCATAGTTTTCTTCTAGAATTATATTAAGCTTTTTAATAGCGAACTTTTATTATTGTTTGATTAGTTAGTAGTATAACGTTACATAGTAGTTAATTAGCTCGTTGATTAACATTATTGCGATGAGGATTTTTATCAAGAGTAAAGTATTGAGTTATTTTTATAATTTGCATTTGCCAAATTGTTATATATAAATTGTTTATTATTTTTATAAAATATTATTTCTTTTTAGCAATTGCGTGGAAATACGCACATATATTTACAATTAAAATTAAAAGCATACACTTGTACTGCAAGAAAAACTTCTGATTAAATTTTATGGAGCAAAATATTTACCCTGCACCGTAAAATCGTATCTATGGTATTCTCTTCACTCTCAGAAGACTGTAATCTTCTTAGAGCTCTCTCACAATTTTTTCTCAAACTTCTTCAACGATTCGCACTGTAGAGACACAAGGTCGTCGGTCAAAAATAATTGTAAATTAAGAATATCAAATTATTTATGAAATTCTATAAAATTAATTAAAATATTAACAATATAATGCGAAATTATTTTATTTCTTTCAATTTTTTTTTTAATCTGGATGATACAAAATCTTGAAATTCTTAATTTGAATTTTTAACAAATTATATAATTTGTAGATTCTTTATAAAAAATACGAGCGACCTCGTGTAATGCGAACCACTTCTGCGATTTTTTTTTCACCCCTGTTGTCTCTCGCTTCTCACGACTTCTCTCCGTCTGCAAGTCTGTGCACTGTATAGGTCCCTTAGAGTAGAGCTATCCTTTTTTAGAGATATTAGGGTCATGATTTCTTGAAAAAAGAACAAAATAAGAAAAGACCTCTCTCTATATCTTTCTCACTCAAGTAGAAAAGAAGAAATAAATGGAATCGCCCTCCCTCGTCACGTGTGACGAGTGGTTGTTGGAGCCCTTCGAGGGTACCTTCTTCCTGCACGCTTTGATAAGAGGGAGGGCGCAAGAGGGAGCATCTCGAAGACGCGGCGCAGTCTTAGGAGTGAAAGATTTGCGAACTTACAGAAGGAGAACTTGAAGGACTCGGGGACGTTTTAGGGAGCTCCGGAAGCGCGGTAGCCCTTGGCGGCCGACACAGACCGGAGGAGCTTGCCACTCTCGCGGCCACAACCAGATTCTCGAGGAAGGAGATCCAGTTGATCTATCGGGGCTTCAAGCAGGAATGCCCGAGCGGCTTGGTCGACGAAGATGCCTTCAAGCAAATCTTTTCGCAGTTCTTTCCGCAGGGAGGTAATGAAGGGATGATGATGATGATGATGATGATGGTGATGACGATAACGATGATGATGATGATGATGGTTGCCAATATCAATCATTAACTGATAAATACAAGTATTTTTGTCAAGTTTGCAAATTTTTAATTATGAAGAAAATATAATGATTTTATTACAGTGAAATGCAAAATAGAATTTTGACAGTTTAAGACTTTCGGAAAAAATTGAAATACTGCTTTTCCCTTAAATTCAACAATTTACGTGAATCTTTTTTGAAATAATTGAGTTCTCCGTGATAATTAAATTTAAAAAAAAAGAAAACTGTACATATAATAAATATTTGTTTATATAAATTTTTAATTTTCCAAATTTAAATTTTCTCTCTTCTCTCGTATATTTTTAAACTTTATAAAATAATTCTATGCTGAAAAAAATCATATATACTTTTTTTGTGTTATTATTAGCACTCTTCTCTAATCATCACATGTTTTAGATGCAAGTCAGTATGCTCACTACGTTTTCAACACTATGAAGAGGAAACCATCGGGCAAGATAAGCTTCGAGGTAAGCGATATCTCAGGGAAAGGGACAAACGCTTTAGAAAAACTCAAACTGTTTCCACAATTTCAAACTCTCTTACCGAATATATATCATCTCAGTTATTCGGAAAACATAATTTTTGGAACTAAATTTTAAACTTTTCGAATAGGAATTCCTCACCATACTGTCGAAGGTGTCGAGAGGATCGGTGGAAGAGAAATTACAATGGGTCTTCGGGCTGTATGATCTGGACGGCGATGGTTTGATAAGTAAAGAAGAGATGCTGGACGTCGTGGGATCCATCTACGAGATGTTGGGTCGTTACACGCAGCCACAAATCCTCGAACCGCACGCGGCCGCTCGCGAACACGTCGATCGCATTTTCCATGTAAGTATTAGTATGACATCTCTATGTATGATGAGCATAAAAATCTCTGAACTAAAAATAATAAAAAATGAATAAAATATCATAATAAAATGTTAGACAGAAATTTTTATCAACACAATTTTTTTAGTCTTCAAGATTATTCAAATTACACAATTTATCGTTCATTTTGAGAATAAATTAAATTTTTTTAAATATCTGATTATTATAGTAATATATTAGATTGATTAGATTTTTATATATATAGTAATTTATTACATTTTTTAACTGTATAATTTTTAATCAAATATCAATACTTATTGTTAGTATAATTTTTTCAATAGTAATTTATGATACTATTTACTTATATTATTAATTATTAATTATTAGTTATATTAATAATGTCTTACGCATATTTTTAGTTGATGGACGCAAATAAGGACGGCGTGGTGACCATCGAAGAGTTAGTGCAGTGGTGTTCCAAGGACGAACAACTATTGCGAAGTCTTGACACTCTGGACACCGTATTATGAAATCTTAATTTATTATCGGAAATTTCAGTATCGGATTATCAATTATGCTTTGAGCAATGATTACGAGACACGCAAAGTACCGTGAATCTTCTCATCGATTTATCCGTTTCTCTTTATATGCATAATTACGCAAATTATTAATGATCATAAATGATTGCGCGAAAAACGATAAAAATCGATTGAGGGCGTTTAGGAATCTTATCAAGGAGGAAATAAAACTAAATTATTCGCGAATTGTAAATTTATAAATTACATTCATAATGTAAAATGTAATAATTCAAGGTGTCGTTTGCAAGGGAAAATCAAACGCGACCAAAATCGGAATGTTATTCGAGACATGTCTTTAAGAAAAGATGCTTGAATTGAGAACCCTTTCGCACGTGTCTTTTGTAAATATGTATGTATCCGATTTACACACATCTACCCAGTCTTTCATATACAAAACTTCCAGTACGTCATTCAACGATAGAGCTGAAAGAACCGACAATTTAAGTTATCTTTAAAATTTCTTGAAGCTTCATGGCTTTGAAAATTTGGAAAAAAGAAATTACATATGAAAATATTAAATTTATACATATATTATATTCATATATATTATCACAAAATTATTAAATATTATAAATTAATTATGATGCAAAAAGTAATCCGAAATACCTAGTTTCTTGTAGAAAAATAAGTGAAGTAAGATCAATGGATATGAATTTGATTTATCAAAAAAAAAAAAAAAAAAGATTTATAATTTAATAATGTAAATAAGATTTATAATTTACGAAGAATCAATTTTAAACTTTTTAAGTTTTTCATTTAATTTTATAAAATATATTCTTAAATATTTTTGTTAATTGTTTTTTTGCAAGATTATAACGATATTTACAAGGTATTGTGAAGTGTTTCACAATCTCTAAATCTTCAATGATATAATGTACACATTAATAAATTGATCCCTTGGGCGTAAACTTGCCCTAGCTCTTTAAGATTTCCAAATTTAATCTTTCAATTAATATATTAATTATTGTGAATGCCGAATTTGAATTTTTTGGCATTAATCATGAAACGATACTCTTCTCGGACCAAGTGAAGGAAACCAATTTTATCCTGTTATCACCTGGTCAATGCCTCATGTGATTTCCTGTACCTTATTATTATACATAATGATATATTCTAATGTTAATATAGAATTATTATTATTAGATTTAAGATGAAACTTATTGTCTGCCATGCGTCAGTATAATAACAATATTTTCAGATTATTTATTTTGATATTATTAAAGAGTTTTTATTTTGCATTTTTCTAAAGTTTTAAATTCTTTGATTATTGTAATCTTTTGGATTTTTATACGCGATTCCAACTATATACAAAACTTTTAATTTCTAGAATGCTTAAATCGCGCAAAATTCCTAATTCTTCAATTCGCAGATTTTTATTTTTGAGTTTTAAAGAAAAAGATTTTCCTGTACAATTCTTTTTATTGTACGATCTTCATGGCAGATATGATGTATCGATACCATTATTATTACACTCGTTCTTAAATTGTTGAGATTTAAAATTCTCTCTATACAAAAATGAGCTATATATTGACTTTGTTAAAAATATTTCGTGGAATTTATTCTCGTTCGCATATATTGCGAATTTTTCAGCATTTATGAGCGCAAAATACACCTTTTGCGTATTATCGACATTATTAGCGTGATGTAGTATGTACATACATATATAATCTTTGTTAAGATGCATGTATATTTACACATGCATATCTGTAAAAATAAATCTACCTTTGTACCTCAAACATCACTCTATACGCTTCTTCTTTATTAAATTCTTAAAAATATAAAATATAAGAGAATATATGTACCATCACAGTTAAGTTATATGTATATATCACATATACATATATTATATATAATGACTATATATATATATATATATATATATATATATATATATATATATGTGTGTGTATATAATAGTCGCATCCTGTCTTCCTCACTTTTCTATTATCTTTGACTTCCGGCTTTCATAAAAATAAAGAGCATAGCATAGATGGTTTGGAAATCTATAATATAAGTAACGTGAAATATAGATTTTCAGGCGATCTATGCGCTCAATGCGTGAAACGGAACGCATCCGTAATAAGCAGAGGAGCGCAGAGCGCTCTGCACATCACATGTATTCGGTTTCCGATTTACTCTTATGTACATTAGTTGCTTTCCATTTACATCAAAACTCAGATAATTCTCACTTATGACACGTCATAACTCAGTTGAATGCACGTTCCTTTTGATGCTGAGAAAGTGAGATTCAACTGAGTTTCTGCACACGATCGAGACCGTATGCTTTAGTGAGTCTGTGGACTCACATACAAAAGTAAGATTATGAATGTGCAATATCACTTGCGCGTTCCTTTTGCTCATTGAACAATTGATATTTTATCCGAGTATAAAATACTCACATAATTGAGTGACTCAGTATCACTTGAGTGCAAATGGAAAGCAACTATTATCTCCTCTATTTACTGAGCAGGTGACCGGTGAACTGGGGACCTTCCTAGCAACTTTACTCTAACTCTACTCTGCCTATTGGCCATCTGATTCGTCGAAGAAGGAAAAAAAAGGAAGAATTAATCTATTCTAGAACGTGTATGTATACACAACAGCTACAGCTGGAAAACATCCATTAAAGGGAAAATCAAGAATACAATCGATTTTTGTATCATAAAAAGTAAAAACAGGTGAAAAGACAGATTATAAAAATTTAATAAAATAATTGAGTGTTTTGATTTACACGTGATTGTTAGAAATATACTTGTTATTTATATACATATATAGGAAAGAAGGATAAACATGGTGAAGGAACAGTTCCGGGAGACGAATGTCGCCAGCAAAATGTAAGTAAATCTATTTTGACACAATTAAGATGTAAATTAATATTCTTACTATTACAAGGTGTAGATGAGTATATTACTTGCGATTTTATGTATATAACCTGTACACATACTTTGTAGTTATATGTTTTCTTTATTCAGCTCCCATATAACTTTCGAAGCAGACAACATGCATAACATGCTTATGCAATCCAGTGTGCAAATTATCACTAAAAATTTGTACAATGAGGATGTCGAGCGTACTCCAGTTATGTATGGAATGTTAGACAGGCGCATGGTATTCAAAAATTATAATATCTGCTTTTATCTGCTTTAAGAGAGACTTAAGAAAAAAATCTATGAGACTTTTGCTTTGGTTGACAGGGAATAAGCGCTAATGGCGTTGAATGTGCTACGTGTAATAAAACAGTGCACGATTGTGTAGGACACTTTGGTTATATAGATTTGGAACTACCAGTTTTTCATGTTGGCCACTTTAAATCTATCATTCAGATTTTACAGATGATTTGCAAGGTAATACTCTGTTATATAACTACTAAGATTTATCGCATGATTGTTTCTTATATTGGTCAATTATATTTATAGAATTGTGCTCATGTTTTATTAATGCAAGAAGAAAGGGAATTTTATTTGCGTAAAATACAAAATCCAAATATGGGATATTTAATGCGCAAGGCATTGCGTAAGCAAATCTGGGAGAAAGCAAAGAAAAAGACGATTTGTCCAATTTGTAAAGAACACAATGGCCCTGTTAAAAAAATTGGTTTTCTTAAAATTGTATATGAAAAGTATAAGAACTTAAAGAAAACGGATCTTCTTATTGAAGAGAAATTATCTGAGTTAGGCTCGGCAATGGAGCATGACCAAGAGCTTAAGAATATAGTAGAGTCAAATTATAGAACTGTATTTGATCTATATTTGTATCCAAACGTGGTATGAATTTATATTTTCTGAGTGTTTTAATATCTTTTATATATATAATTTACACAAAAACTTAATTGTTTAAGGTTCAAGAACTTTTCAACAGAATTCCAGTAGGTGATGTGTATCTATTATTAATGGATCCTAAGTGTGCTGTACCAGCAGATTTAATATTAACAAGAATTCCTGTACCACCTGTTTGTATTAGACCTACTGTTGTATCTGATCTAAAGGCTGGTACAAATGAAGATTATCTAACAATGAAATTATCAGAAATATCTCTTATTAATGGTGTTATTCGTAAACAAAACAATGTTAATATCAATATGTATATGGAACATTGGGATTATCTTCAATTGCATTGTGGTCTGTACATTAATAGTGAAATGTCTGGTATACCTGCTCACATGCAAGTAAGTTTTAATAAATATTATCCAAAGATCTAAAAAGTTATCTTTCTTCAATAATATATACATATACAATAATACAATAATACATATTCAATAATATATACATAATACTCTTTTAGCCTAAAAAATTTGGTAGAGGACTAGTACAGAGATTGAAAGGAAAACAAGGTCGTTTTCGAGGTAATTTGTCTGGCAAACGTGTTGATTTTTCTTCTCGTACAGTAATTTCACCAGATCCAAATCTTAGAATAGATCAAGTAAGTATTGCAATTCACAAACTATAATTAAATAGTGATATAATATGGTATGAGAGATATCTATTATGTCGAATCTTTCTACAGGTTGGTGTACCTATGCAAATTGCAATGACTTTAACGTATCCTGAAAAAGTTAATCCTTCAAACATTGAATTAATGCGTGAATTAGTTAGAAATGGTCCAAATGTACATCCTGGAGCGAATTATGTACAATATAGCAATTCACAAGATAGAGTATATCTTCAATATGGCAATCGGAAAAAAGCCGCCCAAAATTTAAAGGTAATATATTAACATGATTTAAAGTTCTTTTTTTTCTTCAGATTCATGTACATTTTTTTCATTGCATTATTTATGTTACAGAATGGTGACATTGTTGAAAGGCATCTCAAAGATGATGATTTGGTGCTGTTTAATCGACAGCCATCTTTACATAAATTAAGTATAATGGCGCATAAAACCAAAGTATTGAATCATCGAACATTTAGATTTAATGAATGTTGCTGTGCACCTTACAATGCGGATTTTGATGGTGATGAGATGAATCTTCACTTACCACAGACTGAAGAAGCAAAAGCGGAAGCGCTGGTTTTATTAGCGGTAAATAATGATGTTCCTCAATTCGGTTTATTGTAGTGAGTTATATTCTAAAATATATTTGTTTATAGAATAAATCCAATCTTGTTACACCACGCAATGGTGATTTGCTCATAGCAGCAACGCAGGATTTTATCACTGGTGGATATCTTTTAACTCGAAAAGACGTGTTTCTTCAAATAGACCAAGTTAAGTTGGCTCTTTGCTACATAGTCGGTTCGGATGCGTCTCTGATTGTAACTCTTCCTAAACCTGCAATTCTGAAACCAGTTAAGTTGTGGACCGGCAAACAAATATTTAGTTTGATTATTCGACCAAGCGCGAAATCTCCTGTTAAAGCAAATTTAAAAGCAAGGGGCAAGACTTATACTACCGGCGAGGAATTTTGTATTAATGATTCTTGTAAGTTGCAACAATAATGATTCTGTTGCAGTTGTTTATTAAAAATTTTTTAAACAATCAGTTTAAATTCACAGATGTTATTATTCGCAATTCCGAGCTCTTAGCAGGAGCAATGGATGTATGTACATTGGGCTCTGGATCGAAGCAAAATATATTTTATGTTCTGCTGCGTGATTGGGGAGAAGATATTGCAATTGCGGTAATGTGGCGCTTAACAAGATTAACGAACCACTTTAATTTTAACAGAGGAATTTCTATCGGTCTCAGTGATCTTTTAGCGAATGAAGGCCTTCTTCATGCTAGAGAAATAGTATTAAATACTCAGTAAGAATAATTAAAATCGAATAATTCAACAGACAATACTTTAAATAAACACTATAAATATTATATTAATTCAATAATAACTAATTCTGTTGTTTATTTAAAGTTACTCCAAATGCAGCGAGTACATTCAACAAATGGAACAAGGTCAGCTCGTTTGTCAACCTGGATGTACAGAAGAGGAAACATTGGAAACGAAAATATTAAATGAGCTTTCGGTAATTCGTGATAATGTTGGTAAAGCATGTTTGAAAGAATTACATTCAACTAATACTCCTCTAATTATGGCACTCTGTGGGAGCAAGGGTAGTTATATCAATGTTTCTCAAATGATTGGTAAGTTTAAATAAAAACAATATGAATATATATATATATATATATATATGAATTATCCTGATATCTAACAGCATATTGTGTGTATGATTGGTCAGCCTGTGTAGGGCAACAAGCTATTAATGGACATAGAGTGCCGAATGGATTCGAAAATCGTGCGTTGCCTCACGTTTTACAACAATTGAGGACACCTGATGTTAAAGGTTTTGTGAGAAATTCATTTTACTCTGGATTGGATGGGAAGGAGTTTTATTTTCACGCAATGGGTGGACGAGAGGGTTTAACGGATACCGCTGTCAAAACTGCGGATACCGGATACATGCAAAGACGATTAATCAAGAGTTTAGAAGATCTGTGCGTTCACTACGATATGACAATACGTAACTCAATGCGCGATATCATACAGATAAGCTATGGTGGTGACAATATGGATCCTACATATATGGAAGGTTTACAAATTAGTTACATATTTTGCACAAATTTTGTAACAGGATAATAAGCATGCTCTTCTGTATCTTTACAGGTAAAGATTATCCAGTGGATTTCAAAAGAATATATGATCATGTAAGAGCAATATCGCCTTACGAGAACGAAAAGCCTTTAGATGCTGATAGCGTGAAGAAGTGCACGGAAGACATGCTATCTGCTGAAGAGTACAAATGTTTTAGTAAGGAATTCAAAGCGGAACTGACGTAAGTGCAATGATGAGTATATAATATAAATCGCGTAAATTTAGAATATTGATCTAACAAATTGAACATTACGATCTTTTTTTTTTTTTTTGCAGTGCATTTATGCAAACGGTGGCGGAAAAAATAGAGCGTTATCGAAAGAACATGAACTCGGAATTGCCGGTGATTCTGCAGCTCGAACGTCTTACTGTTTCGCAATTAGTGGAATTTATTCACACGTGCAAGGAGAAATACATGAGAGCCGTGATAGAACCCGGCACGGCTGTGGGCGCACTTGCTGCGCAAAGTATCGGCGAGCCGGGAACTCAGATGACTCTTAAGACATTCCATTTTGCCGGTGTAGCATCTATGAATATCACGCAAGGTGTGCCACGTATTAAGGAGATTATCAATGCGAGTCCAAAGATCAGTACTCCTATTATAATAGCAACATTGGTAAATGCTATTATTTTGAGTGCATACAAGTTTGTTCTATACAAAGTATATATTTTAATCTTAATTTAATTTTAATCTTTTTTTTTTGCAGGTTGATGGTACAGATCTTGAAGGTGCCGAACGAGTGAAAGCGAGAATTCAAAAAACTACTCTAAAAGATATAACTGAATATATCGAGCAAGAATATACACACACGGATTATTTTCTTATGATAAAATTAAACATGGACAAGATAAAATTATTGAAATTGGAAGTGAACGTTAATTCTATATGTAATATGTAAGTATTTGAAGATTTAATTAAATTAAAATAGTGCAATCTTTGGGTGCAAAAATAATCATCCATACTAACATCGGATGATGACCGAGTTATGAGAGATAATTTATGATTCTAGACTCTGCACGTCAAAATTGAAGCTAACTCCAAAGAACGTGCGTGCAATAAGCGATTCAGTTATTGTTATACATCTAACTAAGCAAAAGGAGAATTCCAATTTTCCGTTTCGTCGACTGATGGTGGCGCTTCCGAAAATTGTAGTGAAGGTAAAAAAAATGAATGTGTAATGTGTGTATGTGATTATATATTAATAGATACTATATATATAGAAATATGTTATAATAAAATGTAGTAATATAATCTTCATTATATCTTACTATAAAATTGTATGATACATTCGAAAAATATTTAAGATTTATAATTTAGATTAAGTATATATAGATAAGAAGATATTTAGATTAATATGAATCGTGTTAAGCATACTTGGATACTTATACAATACAATACTTAGATATTTCTAGGAACCTCTCTACATTTTACATATTTAAAATGTCTATATTTATTGTGCACTAGGGTATGCCATCAGTTTCTAGGGTAGTTGTGCATGATGACACATCTGGTGGGACAACAAGATGGAAATTATTAGTTGAAGGGGATAATTTTAGAGAAGTTATGGCAACATATGGAGTCCTCGGTAAAAAGACGACGTCGAATAATACAATAGAGGTAAGAGAAGTTAAATTTCAGAAAAATTATATATATATATATATATATATATATATATATATATATATATATATATGTATATATTAATATGACTTTATTTTAGGTCTTCAAAACACTTGGAATAGAAGCAGCAAGAACAACTATCATGTCAGAAATCAAATCGGTAATGGAAAATCACGGAATCAGTATTGATCGTCGACATCTAATGCTTTTGGCAGATTTAATGACAAGTAGAGGAGAAGTGCTTGGTATTACGAGGCAAGGTTTAGCCAAGATGAAAGAATCAGTTTTAAACTTGGCATCGGTAAAATTTTTCACTTTTCATTATTTTATAATATATTTGTACACCTTTTTTGATACAATAATTTTTTAGTTCAGTTTTTTCATTACCTTTTCTTTGATTCTATAATCTAAATAGAATTTTCAAAGAATTTATGGAAATATCTATTGTAAACGAATTGTCTATTGCAGTTTGAAAAAACGTCGGATCATCTATTCGATTCAGCATATTATGGACAGAAAGATATTATATGTGGCGTATCGGAATCGATAATAATGGGTATTCCAATTCCAGTAGGTACAGGAATGTTCAAATTACTTCACAAATATCCTTTTCACAGTATATTCAATATGCAAAGAATTTATTTTTTTTTCAACAGTTATACCCTACTTGTACATTTAATATATACATGATTTTCCTTAATAATTAAACACAGCAGACAAATCTGAACCACAGAAGAGGGAACTTTTATTTGATGATCCACAATTTCACAAGCAAATCCATTCTGAAAAGCGATTTGTGCGAACACGACCGCGTCCAGTGTTACAGACATCGTAATAATAAAATGTATGTAAAAAATGTGTTTTATGAAAACGAAAACATTTACTGTAGTAAAAAAAAAAATTCTTTTGTTTTATGATCAATATATCTTTAATTTTTATTTTACTTAGTAATATACAAGATAAACAAAATTATATTTTTTTTACAGTGTAATATTAATATTATGTTTAATTCATATATGTATATTTATTTCACTTATGTAACTTATAAAAGTATTATATACTTGAAATAAGTGTGTATTTCTTCATAGTGTAAATAAATATACACAATCGATTTTCTCAGGAGAATAGTCATAAATTTATAAACTGAAGACGATGAGTATCAGAACTCTGTACGTTCTACTGTGACATAATATACATATATTTTTTTATTAATATACTGTTAAAATTTTACAATGTCCCTTTCATATAAAAATTGTAGCGATTTATTAATGTGTATAATTAAAGGATATTAATAAAAAAAATTGTACAGGCGCCTTTTATACAATTTTACTAGCATAGAAATTAATAATTATCCGATTTTTTTTTTTAATTAACTCGTATATAATTACATTGCAAACGTATATATACAATCCATATAATATTTATCGTTCATAATTCTTTTCTATATTTTTTTATATCTAACTAAATTTATGATAAATATCTTTGATTTCTAAATAGAATTACTCATTTCTTCTTTTCTCGCAAAATATTTTGTAATTATCTTTTTCGATGAACATTTCAGCGCAATTTTTTTTGCTGCATAGAAAGTACAGGATTTATTATAGAGTACGGAGTTTACCACCGGGAGTAAACTGCAAGGACCGCGAGGAAAACCTGGTAATATATATGCAATTTTCGCGTTATGCAGGCTGCCGCAAAGTAAATGATAGCGTATTCACTTAAAATACAAAGTTTTGCGAGCGCCTTAATCAACATCTGTCAATATCGATCATTATATATATTGACGTTACAAGTTTTTATTGTAAAAGTGAATCATTAATATAATATAAAATTTTGTAAAAATTACATCAAAAATATACAAATATAAAATGAAATATTATTATGAAATATTTTGTGAAAAAGAAGAAAAAATCTGAAAAAAACTGAACGATGTTTTTAAATATAAATAAAAAATATTTTTTGTCGCAAAGTTAAGAATATAAAAAGATATATTTTCCATGTACATTTGAAGATCAATTGATTGCGGTAAATATTTATATAGATTATATACATTTGTGATTATTATACGCGACAAGGTAAACAATATAAATTATTTAATAATACTTATTAATTTTTTAAATTATAATATGCCTATGCAATCTAGTAAAGGCGCTAGGATATTGTCAAGTTACAATAATCATATTAATTTTTTGTGTTTTACATATCTTTGGATTTATTTACTAGAACATTTTGAAATTAAAAAATTATACTGATATTCTGCAACATTATCGGTTTTATCAGTCATTACATGGTGAAATAAAAACATTAATATACATAATACAATAATTGATAAGAATATATTTTTAATTGACAGATGTTTACTATGTGCGCGCCTTTTTAATGAAATTGTGAATTTTGATATCTGTTGGACATATTAACATCAAAATGCAATTAGATATAAATAATATGCGATTGAATGTACAATATCACGCAGCTTGCTTATCGTAAAAGTCGATACATTGTATTTCTATCAAAATACACATAATGACAAACTCACGTATAAATAATATCTTTGATTTCTTATATTATGATGTTTTTTTTTTTGCATCAATGTAGCCTCCATTCATTATCTCATTGATTTATCAGTTATTGGTTTACAAAAATCTCTGGTCCCTTAAAAGCGTTTGCTTGTATGTAACACACGGATTATTAATTATTATTAATAATTCTACAATACTAGAAAAAGACTAAGGCTCTTAATGTATAATTCACATTTTTTCTTATATCTTAATTTTTCTAATAAGAATGGTGCAATTGTACATAACTTATGCATATATAATAATCAAAGCAAAAAATTATCGGTTATATATCTTTTTATCAATAGATATTTTTTTCTATAATTATTTTATTTTTATAATTAACGATTAATACAATACAATAATTAGCATTATTCATCTGTTTCGTAAGCGGGTGATGCTGGCGAATATGTGGGACTCGTAGGCGAGTATCCTGGTACCGGTGGCGAATATGTTGGACTTGTCGGTGAATAACTTGGACTTGTGGGCGTGTAAGTGGGACTTGTAGGTGAATATTTGGTGCTTGACGGTGAATACTGCGGACTCGTGGGTGAATATGTCGGACTGGTAGGTGAATAGTTTGGACTGCTAGGCGAATACCGGGTACTGCCGGATGCGGTGTGCTGCGGTGAACTCGGCGAATACGACGGACTTGTGGGCGAATACGTCGGACTGGTCGGTGAATACGTGGGGCTTGCTGGCGTATACTGCGGCGATGTACCGGCGAATGACGGGGAGGTAGGCGAATAACTCGGACTCGTTGGCGAATACTTGGGACTGCTGGGTGAATAGCTTGGACTCGCAGGCGAGTATTGCGGCGAGCTCGGTGAATAACTAGGCGAAGTGGGTGAATACGAAGGCGAGGCAGGTGTGTAATTAGGTGAGCTAGGTGAATAACTCGGCGAAGTCGGTGAGTAACTCGGACTCGTAGGCGAGTAGCTTGGACTTGTAGGCGAGTAACTTGGACTTGTGGGCGAATAACTTGGACTTGTAGGTGAATAGCTCGGGCTCGTAGGCGAATAACTTGGCGATGTTGGTGAATAGCTTGGCGATGTTGGTGAATAACTCGGGCTCGTTGGTGAATAGCTCGGTGATGTAGGCGAATAACTCGGACTTGTTGGCGAATAACTTGGTGAAGTAGGCGAGTAACTTGGGCTTGTCGGTGAATAACTTGGCGATGTCGGTGAATAGCTCGGACTCGTCGGTGAATAACTTGGTGACGTCGGCGAATAGTTCGGACTGGTCGGCGAGTATGTCGGGCTAGTAGGCGAATAGTTCGGGCTCGATGGTGTCATACTAGGAGACGTAGGCAGATATGCCGGCGACGTAGGAGAGTAACTGGGCGAAGCCGCGCCCGCCGGTGACATCGGGAATGGACTCATGCTCGGTCCCGGACTACCAGGACTTCCTGGTTGCGGTGAATAAGCAGAATACGCGGGCGATAATCCGGACGCATCAGATGCGCCCGACGGTGAAAAGCACGCACCTCCTGGCGTCATACTACTACTCAAGGCTATAAAAAAGAAAAAGATATAATATTATTCATATATACATATTTCGTAAAAGTTGTGATATCAATAAATCCTTGTCTTCCATATATGTATTTTTGAAAAATATGTAATTTCGATTATATCACAGAATTCTAATTGCAATTTTTTTTTTTTTTTTGTATTGAGATTAGCAACTTTTGATTGTTCATAAATAAAGCTGATACTAACGATAAGCATTGGTTTTTCATGAAAACAAAGACGTGATATATTACAAATAAATAAATCAAAATATTCACTTATTTTTATTTTTTGATAATCCTAGTGCATATTTATTTTTCTACTTATTTTCTTTAATATTTTTCTGTACTGAAAGATATGTCTTTATATAAGTTGGAGAAATTTTTGTTGTCAAAACTTACCTGGAGACATGCTTGATGCACCGTAACCAGGAGTAGCTCCCATCCAAGGAGTCATCTGAGGACTCATACTATTGGACATACCAGTTACGCTGCCGAAGAACATTCCCGCCGTTCCCATACCTGCGCCAACCGCCATAGGAATTTCGATGCCGGATTTGCATTTCTCAGCATCAAGTAATAAATCAAAACATCCTAATAAAACACAAAAACCACGATAAATATCAAAATATCGCATGTTATATACAAAATATAATAAATAATCATCAATTCCAGCATTATCTTGAATTAACATTATAAATAAAATCAAAATATATTTTTTTATGTCCTAATATGTTTCTCTTATCATTCGAACTTTGCCACATTTTTCGCGTGCAAAAAAGACTGGTAAATATAAATTAACATTAAAAGTTACACTCACTTTGTACAATAATAATTTCATGTAATTACCTGTTCCAATGCGTGGAAGTTGTCCCATTATAATGTTTTCGGATACTCCTCGCATTGGATCTACTTCCGCGTGAGATGCAGCGTCCAGTAACACATCAACCGTTTCTTCGAAAGAGCATCTGAGAAGCAATTATTTAATTATTTTCTTATTATCTTATAATCTTCCTCCTATCATTAAAGAGAAAATATCTTGCGCATAATAATTTTTCAATGATTTCGAAACATGAATTGCATTTACTGACCTCATGAGAGCGCCGGTATCCTGCCTATTGATTCCATGACGTGTTATCGCCATAAGATGACCCTTTGCTGTCATAACGTCGCAAAGTAAAGCAAGATGCCGATAGTTGACATAAAGACCATAGAACTGCAGTACTGCATTCATCTCCTTTTCTACCGACTTTCGCACAGCCTCGATACCCAGAACTTGGAATATCTCGCAGATATCGTTACTAAATGTTCGTACCGGATCTACGTCTCTTTCGCTCAATACTTTCATCAAACTCGTTCCGTCGGTTTCCAAAAGCCATTCTGCAATGGCCTTAAATTCACCCGTTTCCGTAATAACGATGCGTTTTTTAGAGTCCGTTTGTGGTAAATGCATATAAACCTTGCCAATAGCTTCGATACCCTGAAATATTAAATACCGTGATGAAAATACTTCGTGCTTTCTAATTAACTAAATGACAATTAAAAAAATATTAAATAAATAATCTATAATATTTAGCGTATCATTACTCTGATTATAATATACCTGTAGAGTCATGTCGCTAAGCATGTTAGCCTCGATGCATCGTAGGAACATATCGTCCTCCATTTTGTCCACAGTCTCTTCCTCCGTATCCTGGAACTTATTGTCGTCACTGTTCATTATTCGAATCCGCAGCACCAGCTTCTCGGCATTGTCGTCATTAAAAATGCAATTCAAATCGTCGCCGAAGCCGGCATTGATCTTCTCCGCAATCTGTTCCATCGTCAGTTTCTTATCAGTCATTCGCTTCCTATCCAACTCGATACGTAGCAACCACGGCGATATTTTGGTAGGATCGAAGTCGGGCATTTCGTAGTACACATTGACGAATTCCTGATCCTCCGCGATCACTGTGTTTTGCGGATCCGGATCGTAATATATCGCCGTATTGGCTGTTACTTTCTTCAGTGTCGTGTGCTCCAATCGACAAAGCACGTTCTTCGCTTTTTCAGCATCTCGCGCAGCCGCGCCCGTCAAGAACACCGTGAGCGACGGAGCTTTCGGTTTCTTACTGATGTTGATGATCTCCTTCAACCTCGGCACACCAAGGGTGACGTTCTTTGATGATACACCAGCAAAGTGGAAAGTATTCAGGGTCATCTGAGTAGCGGGTTCGCCAAGAGACTGCGCCGCTAACGCGCCCACCATTTCACCCGGTGACACCTGAGCCTGTTGGAATCTAGTTTCGATTTCTCCAATCAACCATTCAAAGGCTTCACTGGATAGCCTGAATTCCTCGGAAACACATTTCGTACATAGAGTTGATCTCACCAAACATTGAAATAGCAATGTCGCGTTCTCGTTTGCCTGTTTGCTAAGTCTGTCGTCCCCTGCGACTATGATACATTTATCTAGAAGATCTTTTACGCCTTGAATCACTCTCATGGGACTAAGATCGCTCGGCGCTCGTTTATTGATGTGGAATATCTTTTGCACGTTCCAAATCATCCTCTGTAGATTGCAAGGCAACACAACTTTGGATTCGCCACTTGGGAAAATCTCTCGTAGCACAGCCCGATCTTTGTTCAGCTGCTCCCACTCTCTTTCCAGTTCGGAAATCACCTCGCCGGAGCCCATCATCTCTCGTACAATGTCCTCATTGAATATGCGTCGAAGGTATCGCTCGTTTGTCGGATCAAATTTGAATTTCTTCTCAAAAGCTTTGTTGCTCATTTTGATGGTAGGCAGATTTTGGAACTCGACAGTCTCGCCGCAGAGACCGTCCTCTCCGTAACGCAACTGAATCAATTGACCAACCGAATTGCGCACGGTACCGTCGTAATGCACCATTACCGACTCCATAGCCTTTATCAAACGACGTTGGATGTAACCGGTCTCGGCCGTTTTCACGGCGGTATCGATAAGACCCTCACGACCGCCCATAGCGTGGAAGTAAAATTCCGACGGCGTGAGACCGGCGAGGTACGAGTTCTCGACAAAGCCGCGGGACTCGGGACCGTAGTCGTCTTTGATGAAATGCGGAAGCGTTCGCTTGCGGAAACCAAAGGGTATTCGTTTACCCTCAACGTTCTGTTGACCCACACAAGCGATTACCTGAGAAATATTGATGTTGGAACCCTTCGAGCCAGATACTACCATAGCCTTTAAGTTGTTGTATTCAGTCAGAGATTTCTTGGCGGAACCTCCAGTCTTGTCTCGAGCGTCGTTTAAAATTCTGTTCACTTGATTTTCAAAAGTCTGACGCAACGTGTTGCCAGGTGTCGGTTCCAATTCCATATTGTGCGCCTTCTGAATTACCTCTATCACGTCTTCTTTAGCCTTCTTGATCGCTTTCTGAATCTCCAAATATGTCTGTGGATCGGCGATCGTGTCGCCAATACCGATCGAATGACCCTCTAGCAACAACCAGTTATTGATGACGGTCTGAATGTTGCCATAGAAGCGCCCACATACATCATGGCCCAGCTCTAACATACAGATGTGAAGCAAAGAGCCGGCGGACGTACCCAAGGTTTTTTTACAGAGAATACCCATCACCAGTTCTCCGTGCTCCACCATTACCTTTGTGTCACCTGGTGAGATCCACTTGTATGGACCATCATCCTCTTCATCGGGATGTGTGCTGTGCGTTCGTATCATGTTTACGTTTCCCGGAATAATGAGGGAAAACAATTGCTTGCCAGTCCATAGTGGTTTCGGTTTCAGAATACACGGTTGCGGCATCTTGCCGTCCCAGCTGGGCAAGAACATGAGCAGATTCATCATCTGTTCCTTCTCAATGAACACGTCGCGCTTCGTCATCTTTCTTACGGCCGTCAAAGTATCCTGCACGATACCCATAACTGGCTTGTTCGCCTGCGGTGTAATGATTTGCCGCGGCGTTATATGAATATTTTCAACTTCTGCGCGAGTCTCCATCGATTGTGGTGCATGCAAATTCATTTCATCTCCGTCAAAATCGGCATTGTAGGGAGACGTACAACTAAGATTCATGCGGAATGTACTCCATGGTAATACTTTGACACGGTGACCCATCATTGACATTTTGTGTAGAGTTGGCTGACGATTGAAGATGACAAGATCACCATCGTGAATGTGTCGTTCCACACGATAGCCGCATTGCAGGTGCAGATCCGAAGATTTGGGATGAAAACGCAAATCGATTCTTTCACCATTGTCGCGAACTATGTACTTCGCGCCGGGATATTGCGAATTGCCGCGCCTAACTAACACTTGCATCTTATCGATGTTGAATGGCGTTACAATCTCGGGGAATGTCAAGTTCTGTGCTATGCTGCGCGGCACACCAACTTGATCGATGCGCAAGTTGGGATCAGGCGTGATAACAGTACGGGCGGAAAAGTCTACACGCTTGCCCATCAGATTTCCTCGAATTCTACCCTCTTTTCCTTTCAGACGAGCTTTGATCGCTTTGAGCGGTTTGCCCGATTTTTGCATCGCTCGAGGCATACCAGGCATATCGTTGTCAACGAGTGTTGCCACGTGAAATTGTAACATCTTTATATTCTCAAGGATCACATGTGCCGCTGCGCCTGACTGTTCGTTTCGCAGCAGTTCATTATTCGATTTGATAATGTCCGCCAGTTTGTGTGTTAAGTCGTCCTGATTCTTAGCGGAGCCGTACATAATGACTGCAGGTCTAACAGATAAAGGTGGCACCGGTAGTACCGTAACTATCATCCAATCTGGTCGAGCAAATTTCGGGTCCATGCCCAGAATAAAAGATTCTTCATCTTTAATATGTTTCAGAATTTCCCACGCTCTCTCAGCCGAGAGTACTATCTTTTTTTCTTGCGAGTCTTCATTTACGTGTTTCCACTCCGCGGTGACATCTAAACCGGATCGTCTGAGATTAGGCTGATATCTGCCACAACCACCGTGACCAGGTTTTCTATCTGCCTGCGGCTGAGTTTCCGTGTTCTCTTTGTTAATGTCCATTTCATCTCCGCCTTCGCAGATGCTCTTGCTTTTGCATAAATCATAAACAAATGCAAGTCGCTTCCGTGGCTGTCCTTTTGTCTTCATGACAATTTCTTTGATCTTTGGATTATGCTGCAAATCGAGAGAAAAATAGCATTAATAAAAAAATAGAGATATATTCTTTTTTATATCATGGACAAGACTCAATAATTTATTCATCAATTTTTTTTGTGAAATATCATTTATTACAAGATAAAATATTTAATAGAAAATAATTATAATAAATTATGAATTGTATTATAGTAGAAAGGAAAAGAATCAATTTTAAAAAAATTGAAATATAAATTTCTAGATTTTATAAAATTAACATATTACTTATATAAAGATTCTATAGTAATCACTTACTGGGCTGACAAGCAGTTTGGAGCAGTAGAAACACACACATCTCAATATTTTTATAGTTTTTGTAATAAATCCCACATGAAATACAGGTTTAGCTAGATCTATATGACCAAAATGACCAGGGCACTCTGTCATATTGCCAGCGCATGTTTGACATCTAGAATTTCTGTCAATGACCCCTTGTCTAGGATCCATGAGACCGCCCAGTTTAGGGCGGCCACCTTCCATAGTTTCTGGAAATCGTATGCCGCCATCTGTGACTGACATACGACGCTGCACAATACAAAAACAATCTTTTAATGATATTTTATAGAATTTAAATTCAAGCTAAAAATATTTAAATTTGCCTTAAACATACAATATGGGTTGAGTTATCTCAATGTTTTTGTTTCTAATAACTACATAAGAGGTGCTTAAATATTGATAATTTCTTAAAAAATGAATTCAGCTTAACAATTCTAACATATATTTTTCATATAATATAAACGAATGATAAAATTAATATTCTTTCCCGTCTATCACGTGTATTCTTTCATTTTATTACAATGTAAACTACATATGAAATAAAATCGCTTTGTCAAACCAAATCACCTTAAAGATATATTACAAATTAAACGTTTACACGACAATAGAGCATGGGAATAATTTAAGAAAATTCCACATAAAAGATATAAGTATCTTAAAGATTTCAATCGTTAATCTGTTGCAAGATTAACAATAGAATAAATCTAACGATAAGATATTGCATGAACCAACTTATTTTCGATATTTACATATGCTTCTCTTGCCCTAATTTTCTAAAAATTTTACAATTTTCTTTATTATATCCTTTAACAATATGCTTTCGGTTTTACTTTAATATTCCAAAAACAATATATAATATGCAGATACATTAATATTAACTTCGTTTTTATGCTTTGATCTTGCAAAAACTGACAATCATATAATGTACTGCATTGCATAAAGTTACATGGAAGGGAAATTTTGATCGTCACAATAAATGCGTTCCTCGTAAAAATTCCACATTTCTACGAGTGCCATGTGACGCGTATCCACTTACTATTTCATCCGGCGAAAGGATGCCAAATTGTACGCGTTTCACTGTCCGTAAAGGTGCTTTGGAATCGGACGTAGCCATTTTACCACAATAATTCGCAACAACTTCTCCGGACGCGTTCTGCGTCGCGACTCTTCGACAACGTTTCTTGCCGTTGAAGAGAACGTCGTCCCTCTCGATGGTCCAGTTTACACCATACACTTTATATACGTACTAAGTATTACATCGGCCAATCATAGCCTGTCTCTTAAAGAATGGAATGGCTGTGATTGGTCAGTATAGTATTGAAGCACGCTCGCGATTGGTTCGCACCCTAATAGCGTTTTCAACGGGTTAATCCAATCCGGATCTATTAATCACTATATTTTACTATATATTCAAATCTTTTATTGGCAGGGACGATGCAATGACGTCATTAATCGCTTTCAGAGCGATTAAACCTGCTGTATTCGAAAATGCTATATGTTATCAAGCTGTATCTTATCAAATGTAACAAAATGTGCAAGGCTCGGACAACTTTAGTGTAGTGAGGTGATTGTATGTTCAACGTTTGTGAAATATAATTTTAATATGTTAAAATTATGAGTATATTTGAGTGGACTCGAGGGGAGAAGCAAAAATGGCAAAGATACAATGGTCCTTGACGAAGACGCCAAATGTTTTTAAGTAAATCAATAAATTTGTGTATTTGTTTTTTATTTGAAAATCTTATATCTTTCATTTATCAAAATTATTATTTTATGGATCTAATTTTATTCAATTTTTTTATTTTTTAATTATGTAATTTTTTTAAAAATTGTATTAAAAATAATTTAAATTTAGTTGCTTTTCCATATAATATTACTATGGATCTCTTAATAAATTTCTGATCTGATTTAATTTTTACTTGTAGGATTAGTTTGAAGCAAAAATGGTGGCGTTTGCAAATCATCTTCAAATCTTTATTCTACAATGATTTCTTAAACTGGAGTTACGCTTGTGATATACTTATGGAACCTATGTTCTGGTTTGTTGAGAACTTTACTGCCTGTTTGGGTCCGGTAAGATTATAATTAGTATTTATTTTTATATTTTATATATTATAAAATATCAATATATAATATATTTAGTATATTTATATTCAGAAGTTATAGCATACAAGTTATAGTATATATTTAGAAATTATAATAATATATTTTTTGCATATAAAGTTTAATATATTATAATATTGTAATCACACAGAGTTTATCACTTTATGTGAATTAACCACAGAATGCCTTGAATATACATAATTAAATTTAATACAAACCTCATTATATCCACAATGTATTTACTAAGCATTGCAGTTCACAGGTATTTGTGGTAATGGTAAGCCTGTTAACTGCCAGTATCGTATATATCGCATACTACTTGGGTTTACCCTGGTGGTGGGATCGAAGTCCTTTGATGACGATAATTCTGCTATTAGTTGGAAACTGGCTGCTGGTTAATGTCTGTTTCCATTATTACATGGGTGTGGTCGTGCCGGCGGGTTATCCGCCTCAGGGCGGCCTTATTCCAGAGGCTGTGAGTATCTGCAAAAAATGTATCAAGCCAAAGCCGCCCAGAACACACCACTGTTCTGTTTGCAACAAATGTATCCTCAAGATGGATCACCATTGTCGTATCCTTACATATTTTACAAATCAATTTGAATATTTTGATTATGTATTTCTCATTAATTAATTATTCCTCATAGATTAATTATTGTCAATAAAAATTTATCCAGGCGTTCTGTAGTCTTATGATAGATCTTCCTTAATCAGCATGCAGCATGGTTAAACAATTGTGTTGGCCACTATAATCACCGACACTTTTTCTTGTATATGGTTTACACTGTGATCGGTGTTACATTTATCATGATATTTGGAGTGCGACTCGCATACGAGGAATTCTTCCCTGAGCAGGAACCGGAATTGGATGGCCATCCGGTGCGCCTCAATAATTCGGAAATAATTCCTGTGGTACGTTAGTTGATGGATAAATATATTTTTATCTATCATTTTTGAAAAATATAACGTTACACTTAATTAATGCAGACGGAATCGCTGGACCATTTAAGCGTGGAGGAACTGGCAGAAATAGCGAGACAAGCAGCAGAAACCGAGGCCAAGGAATGGCAACGAAGATTAATAATTTTCGCTGGTCTGATCTCCGTTGCCACGTTCACAGCGTTGGGTGCTTTGGCCTGGTGGCACGCGGGTCTAATTACCCGAGGGGAGACGAGCATCGAAGCGCGTATCAACAGCACGGAATCACAAAAGTACCGGGCTGAGGGCAAATTCTATCAAAATCCCTACGACTTCGGGCCAAGGGAGAACTGGAGATTGTTCTTGGGAATAAAAAACAGGTTTCAAAGTTTTACTAAAATATATATTGAAGTGTTAAATGTGTGTGAACACAAAATGAGTATATTTGTAAAATAATTTTATTTCTATGTCATAACAGTAAATTATATATAAAATAAAATCTTTATAAAGGAAATTGGAAATTAGTTTTGTTGCAAATTTTATTCAGCATACAAATATTTTTCATCAAATATATCGAATGTTATTTTCATGTTATTATTTTCACTGTCAAACATAGAGAATATTATTCTTGAAATATATTTCATTTATGTGTTGTTGCAGAAGCTGGTGGCATGTTCTGTTCCCATCAAGCCATGGCCCATATGGTGATGGGCTCACATGGCGAACCATTCATGATAGCAAGATCTCTTAATTTCTGAGATTCAGAAAGTCAAACTCATCAGTCTCGCATTTTACAATTCATACCTTCTCGTGACTTTTCCGTTCTTATATACGTTCCAATATTCTAGTCCAAACTGCAAACTATTTTATTGCATTATTATAATTAATAGAATTATAACATATTATTAATAGAATTATAACATATATACAATTAGCCTTTCACAACCGTCGATAATTTTCTCTTGATAGGTAATAATTGGAATATAAGCAGCATATGAAATGACTGCATGTGACTTCTCTGAAATTTTAAAATTATTTTTATATACGATGAATGGATATTATGTCATAAAATGTCGAGAAAGGAAAAAATTGTAAATGTTATAAATTCCTTAGTTTTAGATTAATTTGACTGACTAGTCAATTTTAATTGATTAATTGTGGGACTTGATTTTTGAACAAGTACAATTTAATAAACAATGTTTTTTTATATCTTTCGCGTAAAAGTCTAATAGATCACAATTATTATGGCCAGACGATATTCTCAATATAGGATATATAATGAGATACTCTAGTGTAAACACCAGGTGTGTCGATGATCGCGCAGCCCTGACCGAAACTAGTGATACCGATCACTTGAAAGAAGCACAAATTTTTAGGATGGATAATTTGTAGAGGACCTCCGGAATCGCCCTGACAAGAATCCTTAGTCCAACCGCCACGAGGATCACCGGCGCAGACCATGCTCGGTGTAACGCCATACGGAACTTCTTTGGAACTATTGTGCCGTATTGTGCACGCTAAATTGTCTATCAGATCCAGCTGAGCCTTCTGCAATCGGTCAGTCTGCTCTCCAGCTAAAAGAACGTCATTAAACTTTGTCACTACATTGATATTCCATATTACTTATTAGAATTTTCAAACCATAGAAATAAAATTTCTGGTTCTTAATAAATATAAAAAGTCTTTTAGATCTTTAAGTTTTCGAATTCCATATGATATTTTTTCTTTAAAAATTTTATGATCCTGAAACTTCGTGTTTTTTAAATCTTGAAAGAATCACTAAATTATTTACCGAATTCGGTAACACCCCAACCGCTGATCCAGGCATTCATAGGTGCGTTATCGTACTGTACATAAAGACACGCAGGTCGTATCGATGTGCTAAATGTAACGGCATTCATGAGTTGCACTAGAGCTATGTCCGCATACATTGCGGGTGGATTGTAATCCGGATGTCGTATCATGTTCTTAATGGCAATCGTAACACCAGGTTGCTGGTCTGTTAATCTGTGAAAACCTATTCGTGCGTCAGTCGGACTGCCACTGCAAGAAGGCAAATCTTTAATAAGAATTAACTTTGTTGTAGTCGTTCCACAAATAACTTAGCAAGATCATCCTCATGATTCTTAGTTTTTCAATTTAAATAAAATAAGATAAAATTCTCTTTATACTTCTAAAGTGCTATAATCTTGTGAAGCTAATCTATTGTGAATTAATCTTGAGGGATATCTTTAGACTTTAAATTTACTTTAGAGAACTTCACACTAAATCTTTACCTAATTTATCATTGCAGTCATTAATGGAATGACTACTGGATAAAAAAAATCAAAGCTTTCCCGTAGAAATTCTTAAATAGTTTAGGAAGTGAAAGAAAAATAATAGAAGTGTATACTTTGGCCCATAAGTGCAATGCGCAGCAGAAAGTACCCAAGTATGTGAAATCAGCGTCGCGCCACATATCAGAGTGAACGTCTCGTCGGAGTTGCGTCTACCCAAAGCGACCATATGCGGGAACTCACCAGGCCTGGCCTCAGTACCGCCGACGACCAGGCGATTCGCATCCCGACAAACATTATCCACCTTGATTACGTCGGGTGATGTGCCGACCAACGACGTTATCTCAGTTGTGCCTACGAGTTCTCTCACGTATTCGTCGCATTCTGAAATTTGTTTTATATATTATTATAATTTATTAAATATATAAAAGTTTTTGAAATGTTCCAGGTCTTTCTCTGGAGTTTTAAATGTTTGGTCTCAAACATGGTCTGCCTATTTTCAAATTTTTGTGTAATCATATTTTACTTACTAAGTTCTGATTTTGTCTTTGTTGGGCCAATCTTGGTAGGTATATTCGGCAATGATGGTGTGCCTGAGGATGGAGGTTCAATTTTAATAGGAGGATTATGTGTATGAGGTGTTGTAAAAGAGTTATTAACAGGTGCTGGTGTATAAGATATTGATGGTGTATTAATTACTGGCAGTGGCTTGTAAAGTGTTTGTGTAACTGATTCTGATGTAACAGAAGATCCTATATCAACCCTTGTATTGGTCCCAAAGTTCAAGAAGGGATTGTTATTGTTAATCCAGATTGCACTGCTGGAAAAATTACTTTCTTGTGGCAGAAATATATTTGGCTCTACACTTTTGTTGCCATAAAACCAAAGAAAAGGATTGGTTTCAACATTGGGAAGAGTTATTGATTGTTGAAGGAAAGGATTGGTTGCAATGCCTTCACTAAGTTGAATCTTGGTTGAATTTTTCTTCTTCTTTGAAGAACCACGATTACCTAAAAAATATGAAAGACAAATTGTATATTTGAATATTTTTACAAGTATATATCATACACATACAGTTTCTTAATAATATTTTGCGACATAAATTTTTAGAATTTTTAGAATTTTAAAATCTCTCAATACATGAATATTACAATAGAAAAACTTGTGAATATATAGAATGGATTTATAAATTTTCAAATCAACAAGATGTAAATATTATATCATCCATAAACATATATCTAGCACTCTCTTTAAAATTCATAATATCCACAATAACAAACAACAATGGTATTCAAAATAATCTATAATTGCTTCTGGCGGTAATAACTTATTAATGATAATCTACCTGAATTTTTGCCATCAGTGGGCTGCCAGATGAAGGCTACAATTAGAAAGATTACAACAAATATTCCGAAGCGAAGATCCATCGCCAAAGAAAGACACGCGAGGATATCGAATGTTCAATGTCAAGACATTCGACGATGGAGATAAACAGCGATGACGATGATTACGCGGTGGAATCTGCACGCGGCTTCCATCTCTCCTACTAATTTTACGGAGAATAGAGTGCGAAGAAGAGACGATAAAAGAAAGACGAAAAAAACAGGAAGAGGCGAGAAAGAGAAGAGAGTATGTAAAAGATCAGGATGGAGAGGATTTCTAACAGTACTTAAGTCGCGCAACTCTTCGTTGCGATCCACCGAAGACGTCAATGTTGCAATTTTTAACATAGGAAATTCAGCTGAAAGAGATAAAACAAGTAATGATTAATCTGCTGATAATAATAGATCATAAATTCTTTTTTAATATATGCTCACTATATTAATGATACGTTTAATGATAAAAAATAGAATTAATGTAGATATATACACATATTATTTTAAAGAGATAATCACTTATAATTGTTTTTATAATTTTAATTTTCACAATGTTATAATATTTTATAATATATTTATATTATATTGTTGATTAATAATCGTTGATTATGAATTGCAATTTAATTTAATCGAATTTGCTTTTGAAAATGCAGTATCTATGTTTATGGCTCATAACGTTCATGTGGCGAAATAAGAAAAAAAAAAGGCAAAGGTTCTTATTGTTAATGAAATGTTTGTTAAGAATAAGTGTCAGCGAACGCTATTCGTTTTCATCAATATGCGATAGATCTATTGGGAATCTTCAGTTCTGACGCAATCAGCCGAAGCGGATAAACCAGTCAATTCTGCAAAAATTGACGAGATAAGAAGATACCAAACAACAGGAAAAAGACAAACTAATCTGGTATTATCCACCGATATACAGAAATGACGTACTTGAGAAGCAAAAAACGAAAGTTTCAATATATAAATACCGCCGAAGAAATAAAAAAAAAGCTGTAAATAAAATAAGGAAAAAGAAAACAAAATAAATTTGAAATTAATTGATGTTTGAATAACAATTGAACAAATTTAATTAATAATAATAAAATTACTTGAAATTATAACAAATATTCATAATATTAGCAAAATTAATTTCTCTTGTTAAATAACTTTTTGCAATAAAGAAAAAATACTTCACTATGTGTAATAGGTATTAAAATGTTTTATTATTGACGTATTCGTATATTTACATAAGATATTTTAATTTGTATTCGTGTGGTGTTCCAAAAATATTTTGGCTTGATGGATTCCTGTCTCATAAGCTCCGTGTGTTGTCGAGTAGAAATCATCGTGCGTGGCTTCGCCGGCAAAAAGTATGACTGGTAAATTCTGTCATAGCAAAAAAAATCTTTTAATAAATTAATATTATAAAGATTTCAGTTTTTTAAATTTGATTGCATAATTGCGTTGTTTTAATAGCAGTCAATCTTAAAAAAATCTATTGCATGAAATTTGATATGGTGGAAACAAAAAATTTCAAATTTAAGATTTAAGAAGTTGTGTATTTTAAAAGTGTCTTATCTTACCTTCTTCGTATTATTCTGCGATATTGTTATCCAAACAGGTTCGGCTAACGTCCTAGGCGAAACATCGTCCTCCTCACATCTCTTTGTAATATGACTATAGCCACCTCTCACATATTTATTTCCGTACCATTTCGTTCTGACGCATTTCCTCACTGGCGGTATATCATGACATCGTAAATAATGCATCAACAAATTTGTGCAATCCTGTGCGATTGTCCACTCCGATAAATCCTCGATGATACGCGCTCCTCGCCCGCCGACCCACACTATGAGAGTGGCCGGATTAGTTGGCAGGACATCGAATCCCGTGATATCTTTGGTCCATTCTGGCAAGGATCGGTAATTGTCCCTATGCCAGAGTAATTGGAAACCTTTCACGTCGGCTTGCCACCAAGGTTCACCAAAGTCTAAAAAGATTTTGTTAATCGTTCCGAAACCGAGATTCTCTATAGCTACGCTCAGACGATTTGGTAATGGCGGCTGAAACATATTTCGATAATTTTCTTTCAAATAGCCGAGTGAACAGGTAATTATAACAGCGTCGGCGATAATCTGCGTTCCTTTGGAAGTCGTCACGATGACCAGAGAATCCTTCCGAGACTCGACAGAATCCCGCCAATCAATGGTCTCCACGGGAGTGGCTAATCGTATCTTTTCCTCACTTAGATTCTTGATGAGAAGTTTCGTTAAAGAGCTGTAGCCAGACTTGAAGAGCAAATGTTCCGGTCCACCAACATACTACATAAAAATAATTCTTAGAGCACTTGTATATATTATTAACACATATTGATTATAACTAACATTAGTTTACCTTAAATTTGCCCCACAGACTCGCTGATAAATCGTCCAACGAATGGCAGCAGTTATCTACCAGAAGAAACCGTACATTCCAATCGAATATCTCTTCCATCTTTTTCCGCGTCAAAGGATCGTTTCTTTCGCGTAAATATTCTTCGAACCTACATCTCATGATTGAACCGATGGTCTCGTATTTTTTTAAAGGCCATCGGTATTCGCAGATATCATCAGATACGGTTCGTAAAAAATCGTCGATCTCGCGAATCAAGTTCTCGCTCATTATCGTTCCGTCGTCGCGCAAAAAGATACCTTCGCCATCTGTGCCTTGAATGTTTGACAGTAAATTATTGTCGAAACAATATTGCGCTAATTTGCTCTTGTCGCCGTGCAAGAATTGAGCTCCGCAATCTATCCAATCGTTATTCCATGGAACAGAATGAATTCTTCCTCCAACTACATCTTGGGCTGTGAAATATGATAAAATAATTTGAGAAATTTAAATTGTTTTGTTTTGATTTTTTGATATATACCCAGAATTATTTCTTTCTCCCTTTTTAAACTCATATATTTTTATTTAATCATATATTTGTATCTCTCTAAAAGTGAATTTTAAAATTTTAACATGAATGTGCAGACGTACCTTCGAGGAGAAGATAATCCGTGAATTTTGCATCCTCTAAAGTCTTTGCCGCTGCCAATCCTGCAATCCCCGCACCTACTATAACAACTCTCGTCCTCTCTGTTTTTTTAGCATCTATTTGCACCGCTTCATTGAAGTTGTTAACCAGTTGGTCTAAATCATTGCGCATTCTACGTCATCCGAAGCAGTTCGTCAAATCTCAGGTGAACCATCGTTTACTCTTTTTTTCTATGATTTTAATTCTCTAATTTATATATACAAATATATATAACTACAAATACCATTCTACTACATACATAATTAATATAAATATATTATCTATACTTGAAATATTCTCAGTGCTGTATATAATAGTAAACGCAAATAATAATTAAATAATAAACGCGAATAATAAATAATTATAAAAAATATTCTTATACAGTAACAAAATAACATATATCTCTTATGTTAATTTTATTACAATTTACAATTTAAAATTTTTTTATATATTATTATATACAAATGTTTACACTTTCTAAGTATGTTGGTTTTTGTATTATTATAAATATTCGTCTATTACGAACATTATTGATTATATATTTATAATTTTCCACAATCCATTTGTTAGGAGAATGTAGTAGTAGAGGATGCAGTTAAAGATGCGAATTTAACCGCCTAAGAAAAAGCATGCAGTCAATATAAAAATAATTGCAAAATATATGTACAAAATTTGAAACTAAACCGATCAACAAATTCAAGATAACGTTGGTTCTATTAACTTTAAAAATACTGTATATGTAATTAAAATACTGACAAGTAAAATAACATAGCATAATGCAATAGAAAATCATAAAAAACATTAATAATGAAAATAAAACTTTACTGAACACATCAATTCCTTTTATACTCAATCTTATTAAAACGAAAAAATTAAATTATTTAATCAAATTAACAAAACAATGTTAGAAGAGCTCCAACAATAAAGAGAGACATAAAAAGAAAAACCACACTTCGGTAATTAATATTATCTTACCTTTCATAGGTAATTAGTCGATCTGCTTCGCGAAAACCAGTTTCCACCGCACCATGCACGGTAGAATAATAATGATCATGTGTAGCTTCTCCAGCAAAAAGAATTACCTAATATGATGATTATATTGTTTTGTCAATTTCAATAGAGTTTCTTTTATTATTAGTTGCATAAGACAGAAATACATCATAGGCTAAGCGAAGAATAAAAGAATTCGAGTTATTATTATCAGTTATTGACAAAATAAAAAATTAATAGAAAAAGATAAAAAGACATAAAGAAGATATAACAGAAAAAGATAAAAAAAATAAAATAATCTCAGATATTAATAGTTTAAAATGTTTGCTTTTTTTGTACATACAGGTTTATTTCCATCCATCAAGATTGGTTCGGCCAAATCTTTCGGTCTTACGTCCATTTGTTCGGAAGCTGTGCTTTGAAAAGTATATGAGCCACGAAAATGTTCATTAGTGTACCATTTGGATCTAAAAGTTGAAAAAAGATATTAATATGCATCTGAATATTTTTCTTTAAAATTTTCTATAAAGTTAGTTTTAAGAAATTACCTTAACATTTTTGTTGGCTTTACAACATCATAATGTTTTCCGAGCGATCTTTTTAACAATAGATACAATCCATCGAACACGTCAACGTCCGATAAGGTTTCCATGTGTCTCGCATTTTTCCCGACAATCCAGGCGCATAAAATATTAGGCTGGTAAATTACAGTAAATAGCGAAAACACATCGCAAAGCCATTCGTTACTCTAAAATAAATATTTGATAAGATTAATACATTAATGCAGTAACAGCAAAAAAATATATTAAAACTTATTTTAATAAGTTATTTTAATAAGTTCGTTAAAATTGTTAGATATGATTATGTTTAAATATTTATTTACTTGACCACAAGTTTTCAGGAATTCCTTTTTGTCTTCTTCTGACCAAATAATATTAAAACTGGCGATATCCTCTGTCCACCATCTATGCGGAAATTCAAGGAAAACCTTATTTGCTGTTCCGATATTTAATCCCTGAGATGAGAAATGATATTAATTAACATGCACGTTAGGACAATTTTATTTTATATTATGTTAATGATATTTTTATTTATTTTACCTCTATCGCGCATTGTTTTTTCTGCGATAGAGGAGGCACGAACATCGTAGAATGTTTCTCTTTCAAAACACCCAGAGATCCAGTGAATATAACATGTGATGCAAAATACTCGCATCCGTCTCTTGTGGTCACTATAACATCCTCGCCAGAACTATAGTTGATAGTTGTCACAACTTTTTCAAACTCTATTTTCTCCATGACTGGTAAACATTCTTCTGCCTTTGGAATCTTTTCCTGAGATAAAATAATTGATATACTTATAATTAAATAATTAATAGAAAATATGTCTCGAAAAAGATTTATTTAAATATTAATTTCATTCTTAATTATCATAAAATTTTAAGCTTTATTTATTATTTGTAATTTCTCAATTTTTTTTGTTTATTTTATTCTTAAATATTTTATTCTTGAATTAATTCTACCTTTTTGTGTAATTTAATTTTAAAAATTAATATTTTATTTTTGGCAAAATAAATTTTTTTGTTTCATTAAAACTTTTATAAGTTTTTTTATAAGTTCTATTATAAGAAAATGGAACGCATTATTAAAAACTTTTATTTTGAGGTATCTTTTATTACCAATAATAGATCAAAGAGCGTTTTGTAACCACGCTCTTTCCAATTCAGCAAGGAGTTTCCTTCGCATTCCCAGTATTCGCTCAAACGTTTCGCGGAAGTATCAAACCACGTATCGCTACATTCTATAGAATTTTCCATCTTTTCCATCCAAGATAAATATTCGGCAGCTCGAGCACGACTTGCAAAAGGCTTCTCGTTAAAAATTTTATAATATCTGTAACAAATAATAATTATATTATCATTATTAATATTGTAAATGTAAATTATATTCGATTTGTCCATAATAGAAATATTTTATTCTAGATATTAAATATCTTTTTTTTTAAATCTATTTATAATGTCATGATTATTTTTTATATCTTAATTAATAAAAATTATTTGAATAATGAAATTTGTTGAAATATTATAAGCAACTTTTGTTAGATAAATGCAGAAAACTATCGTTTCTTTGCGATTTAAATCATCGGCGGGCAAGCATTAAGTATGATTCATCATCAACCTTGTACTAAGTTGTGGTGGGGAGACCAGCATTCACAAACAACATATGGCAATCAGCTTGTCACGTGAAGGAAACTTAATTTATTCCTTCAATTACAAGTGATATATTTTTGATAGTTTTAAATATTTCAATCATGCAAGTATAATGCATTTATGTGGTCTTTACAATCCGCAAAACAAATCATCAGTAAAAATGAAACAAAATCTTTTTAATTATTCATGACAAGCCCACCTTATGAATAAAATTTAATAAGACCTAACAAAATGTTTACAAAAAGGTAACAACAAACACTTTCTCGATATTATCTTTTATCTTAATTTTTTCCTTATTGTTTCAAGAGAGATTATATTGCAATAATTTTATACATTGTGAATTATGGCTAATGAGGAATATAATTTTAGAAAAATAGACCCAAAATTGGAGAAGCTAAGAAACGAAGTACAGGGACCACCAAATTTAGATACAATCATTTTGAACATTCAAAAAGTGTCATCACGCATTCACGCTGCATATTTATTTGAGCATATAGGTAAAGCTACACTGCAGAAACTATGCTTGCTACTGAGCTCCACAGCGACAGGAAAAATCTACGATGGTTGGCAAGAATTTGCAGCACACATGGGATTAACAATGGAACAGATACATGTAAGATTATCAGAAATTTGGCAATTGTAATAAATATACATAAATACATACATGCCAAATTGTGTATGTGTGTATATATTATAATAATTGATAGTATTTTATTTAGTGCATAGATTATGACTTCAAGGGTCTTCAGGATCCAACATACTATGTTCTTCTGACTTATGTCCAATCTCCGGAAGCAACAATGGACAAAATTTTTAATGCTTTGCAAAAGATGCAACGGTTTGATGTAATAAATCAAATTAAGGATTATGTGTATGATCTAGTCGATGTTCTATCACAATGTGCCAATGAAGGTGAAGTAGATAATAGCTATGATTTTTTTATTCTAGCATTAAGAAATGAATTATAAGCCTCGTCAAATTTGGATACAGACTAAAAAATATAATAATTATATTTCATTATATTAATTATTTGTTATGTATATATAGGATCCGAAATAATTCAACCTGGATATGTACCAAAAGCACCATTAGTTCTGAGTCCTATTTTAATAACAAGAGAATGCAAAAGAATCGGAACAAAAGAAAATGCATTAAGATCTACACCAAAAGATATTCAGCAAAAGGTTGCTCTATTTACAATTTCCAAAAATTTAGTAACAAAACAAGCTTTTAAATTAAAATATCATTATTACCAAGTATATAAAATGCAATTATAATTTCTATTTATTTCAGCATACTAAACAAAGATATGGCTGCATAGTTATGCTAACTTTTGCGGACGATGGTTTATCAACCGCGGAATGTATCGCAAAGATATTTAGATCCAAGCAACCTCGAATCGGCGTGCTTATATTGCAAGAGCAAGAGAAAGGCGTTTACAGTCGAGCTGAAGAATTTATAGATGATTGCTTTAAACAGGTAATTTAATTTAATTTTAATTAAAGTCTTATATATAAAACTTAAATTAGAATGTAAATTTTTTAAATTAAATTTATAGAGTATTAATTGTATCAATTAATATCACATCATAAATTTATTTACTTTAAGGTTGATTATATTATACCAATATTAACAAGAGGATACATTGAAAGAATAAATAATCTTACAAAAACATATGAACAGATATATAATAATTTGGATGAAAAATACTTGAAATACATATATTCCTTGTTGAGGTACGAATACGTGAAAAATCAATGTTGCAACAATCGCGTAAGGTGCGTATATATAAAATTTTGATAATAAACTAATGAATAATAAACTTTTCATATATAAATTTTTGGTAGAATATTATTTTTATTCGTTTACGATTATATGAAAGAAATAAAAGAAATAAATGCCTTTGTTGATTTTTTGCTTCTCTTATCAGATGTATCGTGCCCGATAAGGATGTTTATACGGTCGTACGTGCAAATCTACATCCCACATTACAAGCATGGTTTCGCGAAAGTGATATTGACGCTTTTGTTAACAATATTCTCTTCCATAAATTTTGATATGAAAATTGACGAAAGTGCTTAGAATGTAATAAAAATTTTACAAGTGACTCTTAATTATTCATACTTTTGTAACACATCTCATATAGTATTACGGTAATGTTGATATTTTTATATTAACAAAAAATAAAAGAACATTGTGTTTATCTCTTTAATTATTCTTCTAATTGATTCATACTGTAGTCAATTTGTTTAATTATCAAAAATATTACTTACTCTTTTATAAAATAATTCCCAAAAGATCCTGTTTCCTCTTTGAGTTCTTCCTGTACATTATTTGTAATATTGAAAAAAATTATCACAGCTTCGTTGCTTTCGTCCTTAGGTATCATTTCACCACTGCTGGTGACAAAATTATGTTTGGTGGGATCAAAGAAATTTATAAATGAGCCCAACAAATTATGCTTGGAAGCCAACTCAAATATTACATTTCCAGATTCACCATGAACCCATTGAGCTCCAAGGTCCACCACATTTTCACCTGGAAAAATAAAGTATTATTTAAATTTAAAATTTTTGTAAGTATATTTAAATTTTTAAAGATAAAAATTTTAAATAAAAAATTATTTTGCTTAGAGAAGTTAAGAATAAAATTATAATAAGCCAAATTTTTCTTCTGATTAATTATGATAAGAATAAAAAAGAAATTATTTACCAAAGTCCACAGTATGTACTCTGCCACCAATTCTATTGTTAGCTTCCAGTATCACAAAATCGTTCATTCCTTTCTGTAATAATTTTGAGGCAGCTGCAATACCAGCTGCACCTGCTCCAACAATTATAGTCTTTGTTTTCTTCAACATTTTTCAGCTTCTCAATTAATCTTATTGCACCGAATAATTTTGCTGCAGTGTCAAAGGTGTCTCTATATGCTGTCAGATGAATAATTGGAATCAATGAGCTTAAATTGTCAAGCATAAGCCGATAACATACTAGATTGCTAAACTAATGACTAAGAGAGATTATGATGTTATCTCAACATTAGCAAAACAGATCAGGATTGCAATCTTCTTAAATGACTTTTAAAGATCAAAATTTGCAAATATAATCCTTCAGCTTAATTTAAAAAAAAATGACATATAAATAAAAATTGAATGTATATTCCATATCATACATTTACTTCTTTTTTAATTCCGATTATTTCGAGTAATTGTATTATTGTTTGTTGTTACATAAATTTAATCAATTTTATTTTAGCAAGAAATATATTATTGCAATTTTTTTATTCAACATTTTATATTCAAACTTTAAAGGCTTTCTCTGCTGAAAATTCAAGATACGATCGTCAAATATGATATTGCGAGAAACGTACTTGCCAATTTTTGATGGGATGATAAATTTCGATAGCACACGTAGACAAAGCACAATAAAAAAATAAATTATTTAAAAAAGAAAATTATTTATGGAAAACATCATTGCAAATTTATGATCTTCATTTTTTATGGTAGTAGGGGCTGCTATGCAACACATATACAGAATATAGACTGAACACTGACACTAACTGAAGAATTGAACTGTCGTCTGTCACAAACTTTATATATACATGTAATGCCTATGATTGTGTCGTCCGTGAATGCATTCGAGAATCTACTTGTCAGGTGGAGGGCATTTTATTAACCAATGAGAACAAACATAATCCTTATTTCCTTTGTCCCGATTGGTCAATCAAAACTACTTCATTTAAACGAGAAGATTTTCGAACGCAACTCGGCATACTTCAATGTACAGAATGAGTGCTCGTAAACACATAACTCATAAAAAGTGATCAGAAGTTGACCGTATATCACAGGATCGAAAATGAAAAGAGAGACGTCGCCCCCAATATTTTAAGCTTTAAAATAAAAACTTGTTTAATATGTAAAATATTTATATTAAATTATGTACATCATTGTACTTCAAATAGCACTACAATTTTTATTGCTTCAAAACATCCATTGTTATAAAAAATGCACACTTCGTCAACATAGATAGACATAATAAACATATTATAGATAACATAGATAGCTTTTGTAAGTAACTACTATAATTCACAATAGAGTTCAATTTAAATCACTTAATTTTTTATATATTTGTTATTATGATCTCTTTTAGTTTAAAAAATAAAAGAGGGTGGTCACTTTTGATGGGACACTCTCTATATATTTCTTGAAAAACGTTGATGTACATAAGTAATACGTCGTTATATAACGAAAAACGTAAGTAATATGTCGTTATATAACGAAAACCATTGATGTACGTAAGTACTTTTGCTACTTTACATATTAAAATTACAAACTTCTGAAGAAAAAATTATATTCTATAATTGTGTGCTCGTAGATTGAAAACAATGTTCTTTATTTTTAACTAAAAAATATAAATATAATTTAATTATTAAATATAATTATAAATATTAATAATTATTAAATATAATTATAATTATTTTTAATTAAAAATATAATTAAAATATAATTAATACAGAAAAAATAAAAATATAATTAACACAGAAAGATATTATAATATATATAAATATTTATATTTCTTTTTCAAATAATTGCAATAATATAATTTTATGTGTGCGTGTTGTGTTATACATAGAATTAAACATATAATTATGCGTAATTATAATATATATTTATTACAACTTAAATTAATATTAATTTATTAATTCTAACACAAATAACATTCACATATAGGATACGTTCCGTTTCATGCATTGAGCGCATAGATCGCCTGAAAATCTATAATTCATGTAACATATATTATAGATTTCCAAACAATCTATGCGCTTTGTGCATGAAACGGAACACAACCATTATAAATATAAACAAAATAGGGCTAAAAAATTTCATTTACATTTTAGACATAGCCTGTCATCATTTAAATTACATCTTTTATAATCATTTATAATATATTTTAAATTTATAAGTATTAATTGCAAATTTAGTCTTAAAAATATATTATAAAAATATAATATAATTTTAATATTAATATAATTTTAATATAAATATAATTTTATTAGTGAGAATCACACACATACACAATTCAGATCTCTGAAAAATGTCTAAAACTTTATTAAGAACTCCTAGCACACGAATGTCGCCTCAGCGCATTAAGCCTAAGTAAATGTTCTTTCAATATTGTTATAGAAACACAATTAAATAATTATATAAAATAATTATATAAAATTTTTATAAAAAGTATACTGGATAGAAATTGACATTTTAGAGAAACAAAATTAAAATAATTATATAAAGTTTTTAATAATAGAAATATGTACTGAATATATGTCTTTGTAATTTTCTTTTTGTGATTAGCAAGAACATATATTTCATCTTTTTATTTTATTACAGTTAATTTATATCAGTTTATTAGTGTAGAGCAAATTAGATCTTTATTAAGTTTCTGTTATTCCAATTTACAAGTATTTCTTATAGATAGTCATTAATTTGTTTATATTCAATATCAAAATATTCACGGAATATAATTAATTTTTTATAGACGGTCAAGAATAGATTTAAGGTTGAAGCCGTTTGGATTTTGTTGTTCCCTGGACCGCTTCGATCCTCACTCGACATACGATCAACGAAGACCCCCTTATAAATCTTCATTAATGGCAATAACTTCTGTGCACGAGTGTCCAGTATCCAAGCTGCAAATGAAATATTGCACACCCTTTATCCGAGAAAAGAGGAAGTTAAGGGCGTCGGAGTCTGGAGATCAGCAACAATTGGCAAACGGGACATTGAATTACTTTCGATTCGGTAGAAACGATGCTTCTATAAAATGGTATCTAGAAGATGAAATTGCTTTGGCGAAGAATAGGTTTTGGAGGAAAAAGCAAAGAATTTACAACAAGGCGAGCAACAAGGCAATGAGAGCTGGGAAAAAGAAATGTGAATCTTTACTATATCAATTCTTCAAGTAAAAATATCATAAAATAATGAAGTAATTACATTTTTATTGATATTGATAGAGGATGATAAAAGTATGCTAACTTTTCTAAATCTCATTTTATGTTAGAATTCTTATATAAGAAGAAAATAAGTAACTTTACTTTAATAAAGTTTGATTATTATTTGTAACCATATACATAATTTCTTACATATATGTAAATAATTAATAAATAGAATATTATTTAATTATTATAGTTAAAAACGAAATGGAAAGTATGTTAAATCGGAAGTATCCACGATGGTATCAAGAATTCTCCTTAGATCAAGTATGATGTAAAAATAATAATTAATTTCAAATAGAAAGACTTGTTTTTGAGAAAAATATAATCTAACTCTTATATCAATATAGTATTAGTAATTAAAAAGTTACGATAAATGATGGATTTTTATTACATGAGATATTGTCAGTAATATTCAAGAAATTAAAATTAAATTATAATTGTGTGAAAGTGTTTTATATATATTTTGAGAAACTTTTACATAAAATTATTTAAAAATTTGTAGATGAAGAATTTAAAAAACCTGGAAAATGTGATGCGCACCGATTATGAAGAGACAAAAACAGATGGCACACAAAATACATTGATGGCTATTGGCATTATTTCAACATTTTTCAAATTAAAGCCGAATATTATAAATAAGTTGCATAAATCATGCAATTTAAACAGTGTCGATTTTCTGCGAGAGATTTATAAAATTTTGACAGGAAATGACTTTTATGAGGAGGAATATAGTACATTTTTCGATCTATTTTAATTATAGATATAGAAAACAGAAATAAAATTTTTTTGGCGGAATTGTTTATATAATAATTACAAAATTATTTATATAATAATTTCAAAATTATTTAATTTGCAGAGAAATTTTATGACTGTAACGAGAGAATAATATTGTCAGCTATTGCATTTTTAACATTGCCAGAAACAGTAAACGAATTACATAAGAGATTACCAGCAATGATTGTCCCAAGTTTACCACCAAAACGTAAGTTTCTTTAATTATCTTATAGCGGGATCTCTTTAAGCAATATTTAATTAAAATATACAAAATGAAATATAAATACAAGTATAATGTTTAGCAAAACTAATATGTTTCCCAAGACGAAAAAGCAGCTGTCCTTATAAGGAGGATTTATTCAAGTCTTGTGATTGGGCCGGTTATCGAAATGCTTTGCAGAAATGGCAGAAACAATACAAACTATTTCAAACTATTCCAACACTTCCAGAGATAATTTTATTCTTCAAGCAACACGATCAGATTTTTACTAATGATAGAACGTTGTCATGTGAGATTAGAAAGCAAAAGGAAGATATTTATATTAACTATAATGTTGAAAAAACCAATACACAGGATTTGCAAAATAATTTGCAAAATAATTTCTCCAATAAATATGATGCAGAAGGTAAAAATATTTTAACCAAATACAAAATGATAGTCCTAAGTATATACATTTGGCTCATATCTTGACAGAATGCCATAAATAAGTATATTTATTGAAATTTTGTTTTAAATAGATGTAGTGAACATTGATAAAGAAGTAATACATGAAACTAAAGACTCCACAACACAGAAAAATTTCAAAGTAGAAAAATCATCAACTTCCAATAATTATCAAATATTAGACGATGACAAAAAATTGGATTCTACAATCAACGGAAATCCGAAAATTACCAAAAATCCAGGAAACCCGGAACCAGGAACCATGACATACAAAATTTGTGATATAATTTTTTGCAATTATACTTCTTTTAACATTGTTTATCTAAATTGGAAACAGAAAATCTGATAAAAAATTACATATGTGCATATTTTTTTATATATTAAAAATATTATAACAAATTATATGCTAAAAGAAAAACTTAAAATCAAATTTAAATCAAAATTTTTTGACAACAAATTAAAATATTTTAGGTACACCAAAGCCACCAGGGACAGATCAAAAATCCTGGCTGGACGAAAAGAATGCTTACTACATAATAGCCGGCGCAACCTCGCAGAACGAAACTCCACTGAATTGTCCTGTAACTTATGAGATCGCCGGTGTAGCTAATGTGACACCTACCAATAGCGACGAAAAATTCTTCGCAATGCTAAAACTTGATGATAAACCTGAAAAGATTTTTCCCAGTGGCAGAGAAAATTTGTCAAGAAAATGGCAAGACTGGCTACGGAATGCTGATGAAGATTATGAACAGATGGAGGAAAAAGCTGATGAATTGATGAAAAGTATTCAAACAACTATAAAATTAGCGTCTCCTGAGCCCGTTTGCGACAGTTGTTGCTCATGTCGACAGACTCGAAAGGCCGACGAGAAATTGGAACAAAGCAAGATACTGATCGACAATGCAGCGCAAAATAGCGAAAAAAACGAGTAAGTGATATAATAATGTTTAATAATATATTATTATTGTATTTTATTTTTAAAAATAGCTCTATTAATTATAGTTGCTAGTTTTAACAATTAATAGTAAAATTTTTGAAATTATGGATTTTTACATCTATGTATGAATTTTTACATTTTTACCGATTTCAACATCTGTTTATAAATATTCAAATTTCGAAATTTTTGATTCCTTTGGTCTCCAAATTTTGACCTATTCTTGAGTGCAAATATTTTTTAATTTTAAATAATTCTCTGTGTTTTTTTTTATATGAAATACTCAAAATGTTCCAAGATTTTGAAAGGAAAATTAAAACACTTATAATATAATAAACTCAAAATAATGATTCAAATACAAAGGTATTATTACGATAGGTACATCGAAGAATCGATGGCAATGCATTCCTCAGAGCCAGCAGAATCACCAATCAATTTGATTGCTTCGCAGAGCGAGATCAAGACAAATATCATTATCAATGGAGTTACCAAAGAGAATGGTCAAATTCGATATTATGTATCAGGTGTTCAGAAGGACAATATGCAAATACCATCGCAAATACTCGATCCTCCAGCATTTCAGTTGGTCAAAAACGTTCCTCCTTGTAGATGCGCTATTCGGCAAATGATCAATAAAGACATAAGTCCTTCCATAAGCGAGGATGACATTCAGACAAAGGATGAAGGAGTGTGCATCGGAAAAAAGTACAGACCAGACAAGCCAGGTGCTTATTCCTGTAAGACGTATCCTGATGATAAATCTTGCAGACATAATCCTTTCATGAAAGAATTAATAAAGATGGAGAAAAACAAAAAGGAAAAAGAAAAAAGAAAAGAAGATGAAGAAAAGGCAAATCCTATTGAAGAAATCAAGAAAGAAATTCAAACTTTAATGAAGGAAATAACCGAGGAAAAAAAGAATAAATTTGTTCCTAATCCTGATTATCCTAATCCTGCTTATGATAATTCTTGGAACAAATTACGCATTGCTCCATCAAAAATAATAGAAAGAGATTATGGGAAAAACCTGAAATTGACTCCTCCAGCATTTCATACAATCTCTTCATCATTAAATATGCAGGAAAAACAAAAAGACATTTCTTTTTTACAAGGATTGAAGAAAGATGAAAAAAATATTTTAAATAAAGAAGATAATAAAAAAAATTTTGAAAGCTCTTTAAAATTATCAAAAAATAATAAAAAAGAAAGAAATAAAAACAAAGAAGAACTGAAAAATATGGAAAACAAAATAAGAAAAGAATGGATATCTTCAAAAAAAATAACTAACAAAAAAAGCACAAATTTGTCAAATAAAGTTTTCAAGAACGGAACAAAAAAAAAGCAACAAACAAAGTTATTTTTATCCTCATTTCACAATCCTGTTAAACGATTCGACAGAGTTGATAAACTAACCAAATATAATAATCCTATAAAAAAAAACAAGGAGACTGTAACAGATGAAACTAAGCTCTATAATTGCAAGCAAGAAATGGCAAAGATAAAAAATATGTTCAAATCTTTCCCTTTTTTAGATGACATCCAATCGGCTATTCTCCCTAAAGAATTACTAGCAATTAGTCGACATAATCCAGAAGAGATAATTATCGATTCTTCTATTGATGAAGAGAATAATTGTGCTATTAATAAGGCACCTTGGAGAACGAAATCGGAGCAGGAACTTCCAGCAAAAAAAACTCTGACCTATCTCTGCGAACCAGATTATCCTTTAGAAACAGTAGCGGTTAGTCCTGGAGGACGACCGTGTCAGTGTAGAGAAAACAGGAACAAGAAAAAAATTCTTGTGTATAACATGGCTGGTGTAGTGGAGAAGAAAATAGCTGGAAGAAGAGTTAGGAAGACCAAATTGGAGGAGGAGAATAGAATTATCGATGGTGTTCTTTATGTTACACCACCCATCAGTCCCCGAAGAAGTGATGAATACATCCCAGAATATGATCTTCTCGAATCGCCGTACGATATGTGTAATAATGTTACAGACGACACATTGAAACTAATAGAGAGATATTCTGGTCCCAAAAGTCTGGTAGAGAAAATACAGAAAAAATCAAAATCATGCAGTTGTACTAACGGCGTCAAGGAACAGAATCATCTTGTAGATCAAAAGAAAGACATTGCAGAAGCTCGACAGAAATTGATGGAGTCCAAGTTGCCAGAGGAAAGATGGAAAATGGCATTGAAAGATGCAGCATTGATGGATTACTTTACACAGCGCAAGAATAATGTTCCTTGTTGGACATCTTGTAAGAAGTTTGCTCGAAATGCCAGGTTAGAAAAAAAAGAAAAAATTCTAATATTTAATTTGCAGTATTTAATAATAATAAATAATAATAAATTAATAATAACTAATATCAAATTTCAACATTACTTAAAAGTGATCAAGATAATATTTATTGGTATTAAAATATTATATATAATTAAAATTAATATTATTTATAATATAATATTATAAATAATATATAATTATGTTTCAGATCTCGAAAATTGAAAGTTGTGAAACCTGTATGTGAATGTAAATATGAAAGAAAAATCGTGGAACGAAATGAAGAGAGAATTAAGTGGAAGACACGTCAAGAAAGATTAAAGGCTTTGAAAAAGCAGCCTTTTATGCATATTGTCGATATTTCCAGACCGATGATAGAAGACACTAATTTCATCGTATCAGGCGAAAAGACAACGCCGCTGGAAGATGAGCACAAAGAAGACATCAAGTGTTATGCATCGGATGAGGCAAAAAATATTTCTATGTTGCCGCCTCAGCAGATAATCGATGGCCTGAAAATGTCAACACCGGTCCAAACACCACAACCGAGCAGAGAACACATTCGAGCTGATATTCCGCATCGACATTGGTCGCCGATTAATATTTCTTCGAGTCCATTGCCGAGATTGAAGGAAGAAATAGAACATAGGAAAAATATCAGGGATGAAGCGTTTAGGTTGATGTATGAGAATAAGAATGAACAAGATGTGTGTTGTAATTGCCAAGAAGTTTCTGACAAAAAAAACTTAATAATGGACAACAAAACGAATTTAAGTCAAATGAATGTAGAAAAGGAGATGTCCATAAAAATAATAGAACTCAATAATAGAAAAAATATAAAACAATCACCGAGCAAGGAAATTGACTACAAGATAGAAGCTCGCAAAAATAAGCCTTATAAAAAAAATCCTAAAAAGAAAAAATATAAGAAAGGAACTACTAAAATTGCTACTGAAATTGCTACTGAAATTGCACAACATGATGTATCAGATCAACAAATAATCGATAAGATAGGAAAGGAGATAAAAGAGAAGATTGATGAAACGCATTTGATAAGTGATGATGAAAAACATATAGATAGCAACCTTGATCTTATGGCAATAATAAAAGTATTTCCATCCATTTCTTTTCTTAATCCAATAATTTCAAAAAATATTTATACCTTTATCAATTAATTATCTCATGAATAATTATAATATCAATATCACTTAATTTATATATTTCGAATTTAAAATGTAACATTAGGCTGAATTGGAGAAAATGGCTGCAGAAGGATATATATTCGCCAAGTTGCCGAAATGCTATCTGATGCCACAATTGCAACATTGGATTATGCACAGGCAATCCATCACTTTTTCGGAAACTGAAAAAAGTAATTTGTCCACCAAATGTCATTTTTAAGACACTTAAATTTCTTACCTTTTATTTTCTTCATTATAATTATTTTTTCAGAAAATTTGATGCGAGCGTCTGTTCGCGCGTGGAATTTAATAGACATGGCAAGATCGCCAAAGATTGCAAAACCATCATTGCACATGACAAAGTGTCAGCTAAAACAATTGACTTTTAAACAAGCTGAGGAGATAAAGGAAAAGGTCTATTGATATTAACTATTTTTAATATTTGTAAATTTAAGTTTAAAAGATATAGATTTTAAACTCTTGACATTCCATATATATTTTAAAAATTTTTTATATTTTCCGAATTTTTAATTTATGTCTTTGTTGCCTTTTTTAATTTTAATATAAGTGCTAATATAAATTTTCAATTCTTTTAAATGTTTATTTATCTGCCAATGTGGAGCAATTATAATTATTGATTTGCGTTTTGCAGATTGAAGAGGCAAGGGCGATTTTCCATAGTAATGTACGTAAAGCGCGCGTTTCTCACGCTCGTATCATATGGGATACTATGGAATATGGAAAATTCCCTTCTACGTCATTTAAGAGACTTTTCTTCACATATATGGCCAGCAAAGAATCCGATGGACACGTATATAAGCCATGGTTGCCTTCCGAAGTTCAGGATTTCACTCGCTTCCATAGAGTAATTTTTATTTAATAAATTTATATATATATATATATATATATATATATATATAATATTTATTAAATATAATTAATTATTTTTAATTTTTTAATACATATTTTGTTAAATTTATTCAATATCAGTATTTATCAGTTGTCTGCGGTGCTTTTTAATTGACAATTATGACAATTTATTTTTAAATAATAATTTCAATCTTTTTTTCTTTTGCAAAAATCTTATTAATTTTATTAATAATAATTCCTCTTCTTAAAACTTGAAGAGATTTGTTTTGAACTTAATAAAGAATAATTACATTTATCATTAGATACCATTTCACCATTTCAATAAAAGCTTCAGATTCTGGTCACATTTGTTTTCAGGCGTTCATAGCAATTTGTTTAATCTCAACATAACCTCTAATAAATTCAGAAATTTAATACTAATATACGAAGATAAAACTTTCATTGAAATAAATAACATGTTCAAAAATATATTTTTTGATCAAAATAAAGAAATAGAATTATTTAAGAATTATTTAATATTATAAAAATTATTTAACAATTTCAGCAAAATGACGACTGGTATATTAACGTTTTTAAAATTATTATTTAAATTTTGTTGTACACTGTAAACATTGTAAAACTATTTTTTGTAAAATTAAGTTTTCATTATATATTTATCTATTGAAATCTTTAGAAATAGAGACAAGCCTGTTGGTGATCATATTAGATGTCAATCCTGTACAACGAATAGTGAAACAAGAGACAAAGATATTGTCACAATGTTTGGATTCTATGATTGTCTTTGCCAATGCTCATCTCATGCAGTCATCTAATAATGAACTAGCAATTATGGCATGCCATGGTCACAGTGCAAAATTTCTCTACCCATGTGAAAATGCGGCAGAAATAAGACAGATAGACGGTCAATATGAAAAGTTTACTATGGTAGAGCGTACAGTGCGCCAGCAATTGCAACAAGTCATCAACGAGATCTCCATGGATGCTCCATTAAACACAGAAAGTCTCATCTCGGGTGCCCTTAGTATGGCGTTATGTTACATTGCTCGATTGGAACGAGAAAAGGTTGCTAGCCAGAAACTATATCCTAGAATATTAGTGATTACTGCCAGCAACGATTCAGCCATACAATACATGAATTATATGAACATATTTTTCACAGCACAAAGAATGGTATTCATTAGATTTCTATCATACTGATTAATGATTATTATTATTATTATTATTTATAATAAAAAAGATCTGCTTGGATGTTTTCAGAATGTCATTTTGGACGTGTGCAGCCTAGATCAAGAACTGACACTCTTACAACAGGGTTGTGAAATTACTGGTGGCAATTATTTACAAGTGCCACAACTTGCTGGATTGCTGCAATATTTGTTGGTAAATTATTTATATTTAATTCTATACTTATTCCATACAATTATCAACTGAAATAAAAATGTATGCACTGTTTCTTTTATAATTTAGTGGGTTTTCCTGCCAGATCCCAGTGTTAGATCGAAATTAGTTCTGCCACCACCAGTAAAGGTGAATTATAGAGCAGCATGCTTCTGTCATCAGGACCTTATCGATATTGGATATGTTTGTTCCATATGTTTATCAAGTAAGTATTACTATACAATTATACAAATAATCACAAATATTTTAATCTATGTGTGACATGAAATTGAATTTAAACAATAATATTGATGATAATACACAATTTATTACTTTTAATAGTCAATGTATTAACGTAATATAATGTATAAAATAATTGAATTATTACTTTTACAGTTTTCTGCAAATATAGTCCAATATGTACAACTTGTCAGTAAGTATTTTTGCAATATTATAATGGACTCTATTACATATAATAGCTTTGTGATAATGAATATTATATTTATATATTACATATAATATGACTTCATTATATTAATTACATAGTTGCAAGTCAAGTTCGATATATAATTATAAATTACACTCTAATCTTTCATTTAATTTTTTTTTTTTTAAGTACGGTATTCAAGATGCCAGGACCTATGCCAATGAAGATAAAGAAAAAGAAAAAAACTATAGATATTGTTCATTAATATGTTACATACTTCATAATAATTACTCTTTATATACATGTAAAAAAAATGTCAAAAAATATAAAAAGAGGTCGGTGTATAATTTATAAATCATAATGATTAATGACTATGCCCAAATAGAAATTAATCAACTATCGAATTTATGAAATCAAAAATATATTGATTGACATAATTTTGTTGTCTGTTCTTCTGATTTGTATATTCGTGTATACATATTTATGTATATGTCCACTATTATGTTGTGGCTCGATTATGCAAGGGTGGATGCTGTTGCGGTATGTAACCAATGCGTTCCTGGATTTCGCTCTGAGGAACCTTACCCCCCCATGTGGGAGGATTCATAGCAGATGACGGTTTTTTCTCGGGATCCTTTTTGACTTCGTGTGCTTTTCTTATCTCTTCATATTCTTGCAGATCATCCAAACGCATCTCTATGCGTGTCGGACTTCGTCGTATCATATCCTGAAAAAAAAAAGAAAAAAAATGATCATACTCTTATGCGATAAATTTTTTGAAAATTAATTAAAAGCAAATGATAATTTTATTTTTTTCGACCTTCTCTTCACGATCTCTAAAAATGCTTAATATGTATTTAAGAGTTATAAATTATAGCTAAACAGCAGACGAATATTTTAAATGTATGAATTAATAATTGACAATTCTCTCTTCTTCAATCAATAAAATTTAATCGATGACAAAAATATAGAAAAATATCAAGGATATTATATCTCTCGGGCACCGGACTCTTTAAATTACATTCCTGTCTCACGTGTAATATGGCGCGATAGATGACAATGCTCCGAATAATCAGAAATCGAGCTGCATCATCCTAATTAAGAACGTTCTTCGACAATTCCCTTGATATATCATCAGTTATACATTTTCGAAAACTTCTCGGATAGAACCTCGACGTATAGGCTTGGAAAGCATTGAAAACGTCAAAAGCGCCTCGAAAAAAAATGCGGTGGCGGAGGGATTGGACTGACACGCGCGAGCACGCTTTCGGTCGGGCAGCTCTTTATCCGGAAAATTGACGCGAAATTATACGACTTCCCGGCCACGAGCGGCGGATATTAGTCGATTGTACTGATCGTGGACGATCGGCGACGCTGGAAGATGCTCTACCTCGAGGATTACGTCGAAAGTGCGTACGATGAGAGTCGCACTCGATTCACCAACGGGATTCTAACCTCGTCGCGCGGATCTAAAACCGCCTCGATTCGAAATCGCGCGAGCCCGCGACGAACGCCATTTTTGTTTATATCTCGATCCGCGTTTCCTTTTGCAATCCTTACTTGAGCCGTTCGCGTATTGTTATTGTAAAATGATGGGAAATTGAGTTTACTGCTATCTCGTCGAGAGGTTAGGCGCATATTCGTCGACATAGCCAATTATTGTTATGCAATGGAGATAATTAATATTAAAAAATTTCCAAACTCTGCTGGCAAATGTTGAATTTCATTGGTTTCGCATTTTTAAGATTAAAAATTGATTCTAATATTTTGTTCCTTTTTTAGGATCATTATAAGTATTAACATTGATGTTTTGCTAATATAAAGATAAATAATAATGATAGAAAAGAATAATGATTGTTAATTTTGCAATGAACGTCACTCGTTTATTAAATTTGTTAATAAGTGAAAAAGATTAATATCAAGTCAATATTTCTAACTCGATGATTTTTGTTTGTTAAATTGTTACATAAATATGAAATATTATAAATGAATATAAATAGCTAATTCAAAAGTAATTAAAATTATGTTTAAATTTACAAAAAGCTAATTTCTTTATTAATGTTTGTCGTATACATTTTCAGTGATTGAACATCTTCCACAAGAACTGAGGGATCGATTTACCGAGATGAGAGAAATGGATCTAGGTGTACAAAGTATATATTCTTTGATATAATAAAGACAGCAGTGAGATAAGAATAGCAATAATAATATAAAATCAATGATAATAAAACCTTTGATATTTATAATAAAACATTTGATATTTTCAGATTCCATGGATAGCTTGGAAAAAAAAGTGAAGACATTGTTTTGCAATGCCAAGAAGATGAAGCCCAGCGAAAAAGAAGCAGAATACGAGGCTATTAGAAGAGAATATTATAAGACTCTGGAGGATGCCGATGAGAAAGTACATTTAGCTAATCAGATGTATGACTTGGTAGACAGATATCTGAGGAGGCTCGATCAGGAGCTGCACAAGTTTAAGATGGAACTGGAAGCGGACAATAAGGGCATCACCGAAATTTTGGAGAAGAGATCCTTGGAATTGGACCAGCCTCCGACAAATAGTAGTCAAAAAGAAAATCGTTACAGTTTTACACCAAGCAGAACGCGGGATAATCATAGTCATTGTAAGTCTCTAATGTCAATTTTTTTTCATATCCGTTCTCTATTTTTAAAGATAAATAAAGATAGTATATTGTGTTAAGTTTGCTTGAAAACATTAATACTCCTTACAAACAAAATTTCAAAATAATCTATAAAATTCATCGATTACAGGAAATCTATTATACTCAAAAAAAGTATGATTTGTAACAATATTTCTAGACAAAAATAATCACCAAGTTTTATTTTGAATTTCAGCTCGATCAGAAAAGAGGCGAGATTCCAACGCGTCTTCCACATCTGTCGAAAAAAGACTGGCAATTGAGAAACTGCCGGCGACGAGCCTACCAGAGTCGCGACCAGCGTCAGCGAATTCCGGGCCTATTATCGCAACGAGCAATGTCACACCGACGCCAGCAACTATTGCTAATTCCGTGGGATCGGTATGCTACAATCTCGGTCACATCGGAGCAGGTGGTAATGCCATCGCGGCGGCTGCGTCCCAAGCGATCGCAGCCACACAATCGATGCAACAAGGCAGACGTTCGGCCAGTTTGAAGGCAAGTTACGAGGCCATTAATACTGGCGGCGTACATGCAGCAGAATTCAGCAGAGAGCTAGCCGGCGCAGCGCAAACTGCTATCGCAGCCATCCAAGAGACTACAAAGAAACATAAAAAGTAAGTAAAATACAAAGGAAGGAAGCGAATTCTGATTGCTCTGTTCATTGTTAGATTATTTCTATAAAAATTTTAATTATTTGGATTATATTTTTACATGTATGTCTCCTGAAATTAGTGGAATGGATATCTTATGTTGCAAAAATATATATTTAGGATATTTTATATATTTTATAGTAGATTTTTGAGAGAGAGTGGATATTTCTTCCAAGTTTTAAATTAAAATTACTCAATTGAATACTTTACATTATAAATCTTAAATTAACAATATTTTATACATATAATCTCTTTTATCTTACTTTGTAAAATATTTTTTTATACGAGTTTTTAAAGAATACGTTGCAATCTCGAATTATAGGAAAGTAACTGCCACTCTGCCGAGTTCAAGCGTGATCGCAGCCACAGTTCAGCAGCCTGTATCACCGCCCGTAGTAACGACAACTATGCAAGTAGTGGATCCGGACAATCCGGAATGGACATGCGATCCCAACGAGCCGCGATATTGCATATGTAATCAAGTATCATACGGCGATATGGTAGCTTGCGACAATTCAGACGTAAGTTCTGTCGATATCTTTGAAATACGTTAAAGTAGATAAACTTTTTAACGCCGATAATTATTTTATTAGTGTCCCTTCGAATGGTTTCATTACGCTTGCGTGGGCATTAGCGCACCACCCAAGGGTAAATGGTACTGTCCCCAGTGCACGTCTTCGATGAAGAGACGCGGTGGGCGGAAGAACTGATTATATAAGAAGAAAAAGAAGTGGAGGAACATTGATCATGTTGAGAAAGCACTGCTACTACCTCTGTTAGACACTGTCCATCTTGTATCGACTTACTTAAGAAGTCGTTATTAGAAGCTCTTATTAGGTATGAGTTTTTCAATATGTTACTCTTTACGTCATCTTTTGACTTTTGGACTTGTTCTTTTTTTGCGATCGATCAAACATACATCGACACGATAAAGTTATATATCGATTAAAGACATATATCGAAATACATATGTCTAATGAAGATATTTTGACTCGAAAAGTGTTTTAAATATCTTGTATGTTTCTGCTTTCTGCTATTTACCTCGGAGCAGTAAAGAAAGCGGGACGGGACAAACACAAGGTGATTTTGAAAATATGAGAATCATTAAAGATAATGTATTTTTTCAACAAGTTTGAAATATATTGTTCTTCGTCGAGAATTTAAATTCTAGAGGCACTTAATTATCAAATATAGCGAAAGTTTTCCGGAAAATTAGGTTGTAAATAAATAAGTAAGTCCATTTCTTAAGTAACTGTAAATGGAATTTCGTTTAATAGAAATCTTATTTGATATTCAAATGCCAGGATATTTAAAATATTAAAAATAAAGAATGTATTTTTAAGGAAGGAAAAATTGAATGAATTAAATTCATCTGAGAATTTTTCTTGTGATTTTCTCTTTCAAAGCAACACTGTATAAGCAAATTCTGCGAATATTAATTGAAATAAAAATACATAAAAGCAGAATTGTAGTGAATTGATGTATGAATAAAATGAGCCATGCAAAAACGAAAGTTGCTGCCAAAGTGAATGTGATGATATTTGTTCTAATTAATTAGTTGTCACTTTTGTATTTTCAAGTATATTTCAAAATCATTTCAAATCAATCTTTCCTTATTTATCCTTCCATTACAAACTCACTAAACGCAATACATGTTTCAAACTTTATTTCATGCATGAAAATTCAAACTTCACTAATCATGATTTTCTTGAACAAGGTAATATAATGAATTGACATTTAAATAAAGCGAACTATATAGAATAATCAAGATAAATAATTACATTTATTTCTATTAATTGACTGCGCTCTTCGTGTTAGCATTGTTATTCATATTATGAAAAAAAAGAAATTAATTATTATTTTAATTTTTTCTTTCGTAATAAAAATTGACCAGATGCGATAAATATACCAAATTTCTCTACGAAAATATAAATTTGACATTCACTCACCATGCTTGGTCAGAAACCTTTTTATTCGAAGTTTCTTCGGAATGTCTCCAATTGTTTCAGTTCGATAAATTGACTCGTAAATGTAATGTCACTGTATAAGAAAAAATATACAAATATAGCAATATATTATCATGAAAATTATAAATTTTATAGTTTTCCAAAATTAGCGTGGCGTTCAATCGAAAAAAGTATGAAGCAATAGAAAGATTTGACAGTATACTAATATATTCTCTAAATATGTAAAATATTCCAACATTTTATGTTATCGCTAACAATAGATACCGAGTTTCACGCAAGTTATTCTAATCTACGACTTGAACTTTAATTATTGAGAAGATTCTGGAGGACAAATCAAATGTTTCGCGTCAATGTTTTCCGACAATTCACGAACTCACCGACAAAAAGTTTATAACGTTTCAAAACGATCGTCCGCGTTTATTTACATTACCTTTGGGATATACTCGGACGCGAAATTTGAATACATCAAAACTATTCTATAGGATATCTTGTGATATTCCAATTTTGAAGAGAGCGCTATAAAATGATGTCTGAATAAAATGAATGATGTGGTGATAACTGTCGTTATTAAGATGAAAATTTTTCTTCATTAATTTGTTAGATGCAGTCAACATCCACTCTAAATTCTATTTTGTACATAAAAATATGAATTCAAGATTCACTTACCTTAATCAGAGATTCTCTTTTCTTGGAACGTTTCTAGTTTTATTTATTAACGATCTAACTATCTTAAACTTTAAGATCGACTGCTTTCGATCTCTTCTATAAATATATATAATAAATAAATAAGAAAAATAAATAGAATTAGCAGTAGAAGAGTATGGTATATTATAATATTGATGTCATGCGACAGCAACCATGAGAGTAGAAGCATACTGTATCGTATAATATTATCTATGTGTTCGAAGCAATATAATTTATGTGCGACACTTCATTTTATCACTTGCAGCGTTTATTAATTCAAATTATTGAAAAACTCGTACTAAAACAATGTTAACACTATTTAATTTATTATGGATATTAGCGCGAGTTATTATTGCTATCTGCCATTTAAATTTAGCAAAAAATCTAAAAAACTAACTGTCTAATGTCAAACAATGATGCTAATGTAACTTTATATTGTGACAATTTAAAAAATCCTGAAAGACACGATCTCGTCTCGCGTTATTATGTTCTGGAAATTGAAGAAGACTATCGTGACAAAAAATATTTTCAACACTTGGAAACGATGTGTTGTCTATCTAAAGTCCGTGTTTATGTTTATGTGTATCTTAGAACAATAATAATCGAATGTGCCCGATAAAGTAAGCATTTTTAGAAGGTACATACAAATTTTAGGATGTTATTAATTATAATTTTAAGTTATTATAAATTCTAAGATGTTATAATTTGGTAAATAGACATATAAATAATTGCTCATAAAAACTTTTTGTAAAATTTTAAAACGTTTGAAAATTTGTTCATCTAATTATGTTTACATTTTAAAAAGGGTAAGCGTAAAATTTTAAAAGTCAACTGTATAAAACTATATAAAAATTAACATATTTATATAGTTTTGTCGGCGTATTTTTTTAACATTATATGATATCACGAGTTATATATCGAAGCAACGAAAATTCTGCGAATATATTCACAATGTTGCAAATTATCTAAAATTCAGTCATGATTTCATGACATAACTGTCAAATACTATTGTGACAGTTAAAAACGTATTATTTACGTTATATAAATCAAGTAAAACAGTTAATACATTTCTTATAAGGCAAAAGATGTCGGAAATCTTATCAAAATTATGTGACATATCTTTTATCTTTAACCTCGTTTCATTTTATTCTGTCTAAAACACAAAGTCAGTTTCAAAACAAAGTAATTTTTAAAAAAATTTATTTACAATCTTCTACAAAATTTTCTGCATTTATCGTGTGTAGCTGTTATTTTTATATGTATTGTAGTAGTTTATAATTAGAATTGTTGAAATGGGAGAGATGCTATCAATTGTGCAACAAATAATGATGAAAAAGGGCGATGATAAAATGAGTCTGATTAAAAATGAGTTTGAAGATAGGATTAACATTGATAAACCACTTTGGAATCAAGATACGTATTTTGGAAGATGGAAGCATTACGCTTTCATCACCGATTGTCGCACGGTTCTCGTGCCGACAAGTAAATTGTGGAAGGCGAAGAAGCTCTGCGAGGATTATAAGTGAGTGGCGATTTTTATTTTGAATTAATTTTATATTTTAATATACGGAAAACAAGTTTATTATACATATATAGGATTATTATATATAATATATATTATATATAAAAAAATAACATCTGTTTAGGAGATAAAATATAATACTTATTATTATTAGTTTATTATTTATTAAATAAACAGAGAATTATTTTAATTAATAGTTTTATTAATAATTGTATTTAATTAATAATTAATATTTAGAATCGGCAAGGAGCCAGAAGGCCTGCAAAGAAAGGACATAATCTACGCGAAAAAGCTCAAAGACAGCGCTTTTCATCCCGATAACGAAGAATTAATGCATGTGATAGGCAGAATGTCCTTCCAGCTGCCAAGTTCCGTCGTCCTCACTGCCGCTATGATGACTTTTTACAAGTTGACTTTTCTACAAATAATAAATAATCTTCTCTATATATATAAATCCTTTTTTCAATTCAATTTATTTATCGTGCGCGTACTTTGATCAGATCCGCTAGCGGCGTGATAGTGTGCCAATTGGTTAATCAAAGTTTCAATGCGTTTGTCAATTACACCAATCGAAATGCGATGATTGAAGAATCGGAAGATACCTATGTCAACCAACAGGCCTTCGTGCTCGCTACTGTGGCGAGTTGCACGGCCGCTTTGGGATTCAGGAAATTGTTCTCTAGCAGAGGAACTCTCTTTGCAGTTAATACGCATTTTAAACAGTTTTTTACTCTGTATTCTATTCAGATAAAAAAAATATATGTTAAAAAAAATATTTTATCATTCAAAGTAGTGATTATTAATATAAACTTCTATAAATCTCGAAATATTAAGACTTTCATGTTGTGAATTTTTGTAACTGTTGCTCCTTCAAAAATTTGAATTTCTTTTCACCTTATATCTTGACATTTACAGAATTCTTAATATTAATTATAATCAAGGAATTCCAAAAATTGATGATTATTAATTTAAAAAATTGTCTGTCGTAGAGATTTGTTCCATTTTATGCGGTGGCTGTTGGTAATATCGTCAATCTTCCCATTATGAGGCAACGGGAAATCACGCGGGGCATCCCTATATTCATGAAGAACGAAAAGGAAATGTACATCATGAACTCGCAGGTGGCTGCCGTCAAGGGTATTTCCGAGTGCGTCCTCACCAGGATAATAATGGCCGCGCCGGGAATGTTAATGATCCCCATAATCACGCAGCGAATGCAACCATATTGTTTCTACCAGCTTCGTCCATGGATCGGATTTCCCATCGAAATCGGCTTATGCACGCTCAGGTAAGTTTTATTACAGTGCATATTTGCGTCGCGTAAATTTGTGCAAACACAATGGTAGTGTCGCATCGATTTGTATGCGACTATGTTGAACCTTATGCAAACTGATACGGAACAGTATTGATACTGTGCAACCTGTTGCATGCAATCGTTTGAGTTGCAGTATCGATAATAAAAGTAAAACAAACAACATATAAAATAAGACAAATTAAGAAGATGTTAATATATTTTCTCTTTCATTGGCAGTTTGTTGATAATGATCCCTTCAGCGCTTGCTATCTACCCACAGAAAAAGTAAGTAAGCTTAAGTTAATTTTCTGTATAAGAGAATTAATTTTAAATAAGAAATTGATATAATTTGTATTATTATATTTATATTAAAATGATTTAATAAATGTAACAAATATAATACAAATAAATAATACAAATATATGTATTATTTGTCGCTTAAATAACGAATTAAATATTATGTTTTTTTTTTTTGTTACAAGCTCGATGAAGCCAGAGCTGCTAAATATCTATCCAGAGGAATACAAAATATTTCGAGAGAAAATGGAACCGCACAAATATCCGGATTACGTTTATTATAACAAAGGATTGTAATTAGTATAAATAAAAGTAAAATTTATAATTTTTTTCTTTTATTATTAGGTTCTTTCAAGAAATGGAATTTTCAAAAAAAAAAGGAATGGAAACTTGATAAGAACAAAATGATTACTCATTGGTTATTTAACAACGTTTATTGGCATAAATTATCTCTCTCTATTCTATTGTATTTTATTAATTACATATGTAGCAAAGTTTTTTGTGGTATCATTAAATATGGCAGCATATTTACCTTTGACAGACATTAAAAAATGCGAGGTAAATAATATTAAATAATATTGTGCTTAAGATTATTCTGCACAGAAAAAACGTTTATAATTTGTAAAACATATAGAACTTTTAGATTAATACTAATGCCTGAGAGAAACTATTGAGCGCTTGTTAAAATAAATTATTAAAACAAAATTATTGCTAAAAGTAAGATTTGTAAATTTTAAACGTGTGAGTATATTTTGATAAAGCACTAAATCTGTATTGTCAATGTTTCATTCTCTGCTATCGTTTCATTGCGATTCTCGACTATCTATAGTATGATATTTTAGGGTGTTGATGGAAATTTAATTTATTTTTTTGTTGGTATTACATTCTGTGTCTAAATCCTAATTTCTAATATTATTATATTCATATCTCGGTGCAGAGCATTGCATTCAGAATGTAATTTTTCAAATAACGTGAAAGGATTGACCCTAATTATTATCAATTTTTCTATTAATTATAAATGCGCGTTTCGTTTCTGATCCAGCAGAAAGATTTGCTACGAGTGCGTCAATTGAAACAACATTTACAAAGGATGGAATAACGCTTATTTAGGGGACAACTTTAAAAATCTTTCATAACATTATAATCCTTTGTTAAAATACAAATATCTCGGTATTTCACCACCTTCGCAATTTTTCTTCAGCAACTCATAATTTTCTGGCTCCCAGCGCTGCAGAGTAGTCGCCTTGATGGAACTGTGAAATGTCATAGAATAAAATGAAAATAAAATAGAAGAAAAGAATAGAAAACTAGAGATGTAGGACATGTAGAATATTTACCAATTTTGTGGGAATAACGCACATGCCGTTGGCACCATAAACGTAAGCCTAAGAGATTTAGACAAAATTCAATGATTAATGTCATAATGATTATTGTAATAATTTAATAACAAGATGGTGATGATACGAGTGAAAGAAATTAAGATTAAATAAGAAGAATGGATTACTTACGAAATTCCGCACATCATAATTTGTATAGGCGCGTGTAGAGGTTTAATTCTTTGCATCCACGCGTATTTTTCCAATCTTTCCATGATGGGTGGCAGGATGACTATGAAAATTAATTATTATTTTAAATTGTTGATGTATTATTTTAATAAGGCTGGAAATCGATTCGTAGAATATTTTAGTAAGCAATTTGTACATGGAAATATTGATTTATTTGATACGTACGCATGCCAGGAGCGCACATAACAATCCTCGAAATAACGACTTGAGTAATGCCTTTTATGGCCGCAAGCTGAAATCATTTATTGTGTTTATTACGAAAGTCTAATATGCTAAAGTGAAATATAAAGCATATTGATTTTCATAATTAAGTAGAAACAGACTCGGGATTTTTCACCTTCGATTTCGTAAGTTTTTTGCCGTCCTCGTCAATGAGATCCACGCCGTTTATAATTTCGTTCTGTCTCATTAGAGGGATATTAGCACAATTAGCGGCCGCCACTGCTGCGAATGGAACATACCTCTGAAAATTTTCATATCTCTTGTATCTGATTTAAAGCAATCTGGGAGGAGTTTTAGAAAGTTTTGTTTTTACTATATAGGGCATCTTTGAAAAAGAAAAATACCCAATTGCAACTTCTTAATTTTTTTTTAGCAGATTAAAATCAATTTTTCTAAATTATGCCAAAAAAGGATTATTTGTCATTGATATAATGACTTACAGCCATCAAAGGACTTGCACGTTTCTCCCAATATGATTTACATCCTATCGCAGTTATCATCGCCGCGGCAGTAGCACTGATATAAGCTGCACCTAGCTGTTTGGTAGTTATAGGACTGTTAGCATTTCTGTTGGTGTAATTGACGAGAGCATTAAAAGATTGATTGACCCACTGCCAAAAAACCACCGCTTGCATTGTTCTAGAAATCAAATTAAAATCTTGTGTCCAAAAAGAAATATAACAGTTTGTTGCAGATGCAAAAAATTCTTGAAACAACGAGTTAATATTATTTAATTATAACGAGTTATATATTATTTAATTTAATAAATAAAATAAAATATTGCTCATTAACATTAATGCAATTTAAAAATAAATAATTAATATTCTTTTCTTTTGACAGCTATTGGAAAATTCTCGATTTCATCAATATATTGATATGATTAAAAAGAAAAAAACTTCAATACTTATTATAGTAAGAGAAGAATCATAAAGTATTATGCGTAAAACCTATAAAACTGGAGCATGGCACCGGTGATGGCCATTCCACCTGGCACTTGGAAAGACATTCTGCCAAAGACATTTTGCAGTTCGCCAGTGTCGGGATGAAAGGCTGACTCGTACAGCTTCTTCGCATAGATGATTTGCTCTCTGGTCGTACCGGCTGGCTCCTTGCCGAGCCTAAAAAGGTATACACAATTTCCAAATGATTAGAGAATATGAAATGTCCGCTATATTGCCGCATATTATTTTTTAATAATATTTTTTTGATGACAAATTTTAATTTAATAAGATTTTAAATTCAAGTTATCAATTAATTTGAAAATTCCTAATAAATGTATTAAATATTACAGGAATATATTAGAAACATTAAATTTTATTAGATATTTTCTCAATGAATGTTGATTGTACGAAAATAAAAATTTTAAATTGATATACATATTTTTTGCCATCACCTGTACTGCTCGCACAACTTTTTAGCAGCTAGTAACTGTGATTCGGACACGATGCAAGTACGGAAGTCAGTCATCCACGCAAAGTGTTTCCATCTTCCCACGAAAGTGTTGAGATCCCACAGGGGCTTATCCAGATCCAGTCTCTCGTTCGTCATTGTGGACGATCAAAATCAGATTTTTCTGGCACAAATCAAGAATAATTCGTAAGTGAAAAGAAAAAAAAAAATCACATTATTATAATCATTGAAAATCAATTTTAAAAATTGAAAAATTTTCAATATTTTTTAAAATTATTTTTTAAATTAATTTTTAATAGTTACTCGATATTTACTTTTATTTATTTATTTGGTTTGTACACACACGCGCGATATGAAAAAAAAACAAAAAACAGGACGTCCTAAAAAACGCGGGAGTAATATTTCAGAAAGAGATATACGTGTGTATTTGATATTCAATCAATGATGAATGAGTTCGATACGTTTTACATAAACTGTACCTCCATAATGTTACAAGAAATCTGACCTAAAGTGAGGATATATTTTGGTATGCGAGTTCTACGCATAAAAATAGTGCGCGACGGTTGTCGAGCACTTTTAACATATATACGAAAGAATGTTTGCTCATTGTCGCTAAAATACAATACGCGATATTTTTCATGAGTAGAATGAACGATAATTTGAAACAAAAGAAACCGGTGTATGTAGCTAAATGCAAATTTTCTTTAACACGAAGAACTTTGTGAAATTATTTTAATATACAAAATAGCTAATTAGCTTTTTACACATTTCTCATTATAATTTTTAAATCGACTTCAAGCCATATTAGTTCTCTTTTTTTCCTTTAAGTTCCTTTTCGTATGTCAACACTCACACACAATTTTAAAGTTACTAAATATACTATAATACTTATTCTCTCCTTATACTTAATCTGGAAATATTTGAATTTGTTTTCGAAGAGACACGGAAAGAAAGAGATTATTTCATTGGTATTATTTCCCTAATTTATTTTTATATATTAAAAATATTTAAAATATTTAAAATATTTTAAAATATTTTAAAATTATTTTGTTACAGAGGAAAAAGAAATGTTTTTAGCAGCACAAAATTAAAATACGTGTTTTGACATCAAATTTTATAAAAATCAGATTTTTATATCGATTCTTTTAGAAACTATAGATGCAAGTGCGGAAACTTGGAAAGCTTGCATTTGTGCGAATACGCGTTTAATTATCAGTTGCAGAAAGATACGAGCTCTGATTTTTAGATAATAATAATAAGATCGGAATGATAATGATTCCCCGAGTGCAATTTGAAAAAAAAAAAAATTTTGCAGATTAAAACATCTATTGTAGAAAGGCAGAAATAATAATTGAAATTCTGATCGTAAGGAAATGTAATAAGCAACCATGTCACGCACGAAATAAGATAAAGGCGCATTCCTCGAAAGTGACGTGAGATCATTCGCAACGTCATGGAATTGGTAAACACATTGAACATTATCGGAGGTGTGCCATTCACGTGTGTCAGAGTGCTAATCAGTCGTGTGCAAAGTCGAGATTGACGCATGAATGTATCACATGCGTCAAGAGACCCGACACACTTTTCAATCGTTAATTTATTTAATTAAAACGGGTTGAAATTTCATTAATTCAATTAATCAAAATGAAAAGTAATATGGGAACTCGTAACGATTGATTAAAATTGGTTCTCTGCATACTTATATCGTCATTAGATAATTTAATGTAATTAAACCAGCTTTAACTTGATTGCATGCTAATATGTAAATTTATTATTCTTTTCAGAGGTTTTCTCCAAAGAAGATTTTTTTCGTTATCTATCGACGTCAGTGTGAACGATCCTTCATCATTTCCAGCTATTAACTAAAAACGTATGAACATAGCTTAACAGACGTGGACGTACCACACACTGAGAGCACGCACTTTCCACGGGACATACACGCGTTGTGTCAACACTCCTCTCTCACGTCACTTTGCATTTTCCAACTGATATCGACCACGGTTCGGAGAAACCGTGGTCGCGAAGGGCGACCTAGTTCTCTCGATGGGCATGTACCTTCTTCGTTGCCGGCAACCACAGTAGAAGGTTCAACCGATCGCTTTTTACATTAAACGTCCAGCTACAACATAGACATAGAGAAGGAAAATTTCTCGGTGCAAATCCGATCCGTCTTCTCGTCGCACTTTCGTCGCTTATGCAACGCTTTATTAAAGCATAAATCCGTCACTCACTTACCATGAGTCGCGCGCCGCTTCTGGAGCCACGCTCGGCCGTTCTCGGCCGTTTCATTCTTCAACGTCGACGAGTGCCGAGCCTAAGGAAGAGCGCAACGAGAAGGCTCCTTACTACGCTACTGTCACCGGCGAGTGTAACTCTCAATGGGGTAATTACTACACCATCAACATTGTTGCAATATTATTGACAGCGTCAACGTGATTCAATTTTCATCACCATCTATATACTGATACAATGTCATATTTTAATTGGCACAGATTTTCTCTCTGGAAAGTGGGAATTAATTAATATCATTGTTTATGACCTGCACATGATGAAAGTGAGGCCCCAGGTACAGGGACTTCGCATATACGGACCTGGTGCGACGATCCGCCTCCAGCGCGCGCAAGCGCATCGGGGATGATGGAACAGCCAGCTGTGCTGCCAGGCTGTATACTTTTCTATCTCTCAATGCCCTTACTTCCTCCAATTCCCCACCCGTCCCTCTGACCCTAAAGCCTTACCGCCCGCCTCATGTGGTTTCCACACATAGCCGTTGCTATCGTGTTCCTCACGTCATCCGGCTTTGGCTAACTAGGTACGAGCGAGCGAGCGAAAGAGAAAGAGAGAGGGAGAGAGAAACGAGGGGCGGTGCGTCGCGACGCAGAGTGGCGCGACGCGCGAGAGACGACGATACGAGACGAGCCGATCGCTCCTCTCGGTCGGCTCGGTCGTAGCGGAGCGGACAGGAGCGGAGCGGAGAGCGCAAAGCCCACACCATACCGCACACCACCAGCTTGCTCGCACGCTCGCTCGCAATAACTCTAAATTCGAGGCAAGATGGCGGCCGCAGCGACGGAGGCCCCATCCGCGCACCTTGCGCTCGCCACGGGCGAAAAGATCCTCGTGACCGTCGAATCCGCGCTGCCCGACATCCTCGTGGTGTCCTTCGTCCACGGCGCCAAGTGCTTCCAAGGTGCGCTCCTCGACTCCGCCAAGAGGTAAGATTAAGGAAGAGAAAGAGCGATGAAGGAAAGAACTCCGTATATCCATCATCAGTCTCTTTTTATTATTTTCTTTTGTCCACCGAGAATCATTGTTCTATTGTCAATGTAATGCTCAACTTGTTGAGCACTCCATCAGTGTCGAAAAATTTCCCGGAAAGACAAGGGCCCATGCGCGATTTCCGCCGTTGAAGCCCAAGGTTTCCGACGGTTCGAAGAAAGACAAGATAGGTGATTCATCGATTTGATAATCCTCAGGATCAGGTTTTTGCAAAAGAATGTTGATAGATTCTCGTTAAATCCATGTTGATAAGGTATATTGGATCCTGGTATTTCAATTTCTGGACTATTTTTGTTCTTAAACCCGAAGATAATACGTATCTTCGAAAGTTGATCATGTCCAAAGTACTGTACTTTGATCGCTATTCGGAGGCACGCATAATGGAACGTTTGATGATAAATCTGATGATTAAGTTTATGGTTTGTTGATTTTTTCAGATAGTGAAATGTTAAAATATGAGTGGCAGTTGTTTGAGGATTTCTGGACAGCTTTTAGTTTTTTCAAAGTCTCTTTCGATCGCCAATTTATTCCGAAGTCATGATTGTTCGAAGCGGATATTAATGACTAAGCTCTTTTCACTAAACATTTTCTTGTGCATTACCTTATTTGTAGGTATTGTTATTTTCTTTGAGCTCTATATTTTAAAACTATTTTACATTCTAATTTTCAAAGTTAAATATTCACGTGCTATTTTATTAACAGTTGTAATCGTTCGATCAAAAGAAGCCGCCTGTTTTTGAAAAACAAATTTCATGTTATTCTTAAAATGATTAATCTCTCTTGATTTTCATATGGTGATTCTCGAAATCCTAGAACAAGGGGTCAAGAGTCTAAAACTTTCTACTTTAAATATTCAAAGATTTAAGGATCCCCATGGAATTCAATTCATAATCCTTTTATAGATTGCATTGTACAATTTTCGCTCATAATTATTGAATTTAAAAAATCTTAGGCTCTCAAGATTCTAGAACTATTGTATGTCAAGATTAAAGAGGCTAATAGATAGATTAAAAAAAGCTAATAGATAGAAGATAAAAGATTTATTGAAATGAAATTTATATACGTTTATATAAATTATTCCCTTTAATATTATATAATCTTGCACAATCCAAAATTTTGGACTTTCTTTTAATTTTCGCGAAATTCAAAGAAATGTTATATTTTAAAAACTTAAAAATTCGGAATAATAGAGGCTCCAAAAGGAATTGTTACATAATCGGTCTAAAATTAGGCGGTCACAAAAGTGCTGCCGACTCTTTCGTATAGTAATTTCTGACTCAGAATTCAAGGAACCTGAACTTTCGAGCCTAATCCATTTCATGTAAAATGATATATGAATTACGTAAGCAAAAAGATTTATATATTAAAAAAAAATATATATATATATATATATATATATATATATATATATTTTTTTTTTTTTAACAGATGCGATAATTTTTGAGTCTTTCTTATCATAAATGGCATGTGTTACCATCGTAATATTTGTGGGTAATTAAGAAATATGATATAAAAGATTGTTAATTATTTTAATTGAAAAGATCATTTAACAAAAACGACTTTATACAAGTCATTTTTTATATCAGCGTTTATACTGCCTTGTTCCCGCGCTTCCTCAAAATTTTTCGGACATAAATCTAAAATTTGGATAGCAAGGTTGAAGCTTCGTGAGATTCAGAATATATAGGATGACATTGAGGGTCGAGATATTCAATTACTACAATCCGAGGATTAAGTTGCCGCAGAGAACGCGACGCGACGGCCGTCGCTTCCACGATAGTGTCAGCAACTTATGCAAACTTGGCACGAAATATATCACTTCCTCCGAGATGTAAACAGGCCCCGAGTGTACCGAAAGGTCCGATAATTTCGATAACATATCTGTAAAATTTTTAATAAAAAATCTCGGCTTCTCTTCTTCGCCTGGCGCCAGTGCCACAGTATGGGCGTGACGAATTTGCGAGAGTTTCCTCGAACTTTACGCGGCTCGTCTGTCGCGAATATAAGATGCTACATCTTTCATCCATTTTTCTTCTTTACTTACACATATGCGTATATTTATATGTACACGGTGTCTCGCAAGTCGCACACTTTCTCTCGGTCAATCCGATGGCGAAATTTTCTTCAGCGATAATTGCATGGATTATAATTATATCGCGATTTCTTTCACGCGATATTGCAAATGTTGCCTATAAATTACTTTTGTTTCATCTGAAATGAAGTTTATTCGAAATTAATGGACAACGTTAAACTGATAATGTACGTAAATGATGTATAATGAATTTCTTTATTTAATAGAATTTATACAAGGCAAGATGGACTTTGAATTGAGAAATATTGATAGAATGAAAAAAAAAAAAAAGTTTTGTGTCACCCAGTACACATTAAAAAGACTTCGCCGTGATGACTCATGGTCTCGCATAGTGAACGCTACTTCGATATTATAGCCATTGGCGTTGTATCATTGGTAATTTCTCGTTGAGTAGTCATTTCGATTATTTAGAAATCAACTGAGTACTTGTTGCACTAGTTGAGCAGCGTTTAACGTGAATTAATTCACAAAGTTTTGAAAGACTAAGACTTCTCTACGTATAGTCAAGACAGTGCACACGATATGAAAATTTATAAATAACTGCATTTAATAAAGTATTACAAACCGAGTTTATCGAATGATTAATTAATTGAATTTATTATCAAAATCAAATGTTATTAAATTTAAAGTAATTATATATTTGAATATAATTATTCATTATTAATTGTGCGTGAATTGAATTTTATTATAAATTATAAATTGGATTTACTGAATATCTCAAATTGAATTTGTCCAAAGAATTTGCTCGCTGCTCAATTTATTTATACACAATTCTGTGCAATTATCCAATATGTTTAATTCGATTCTTTGAAAATGGATATAATTCCGATATAACTTCGAAACTATCTCCCCCGGTTTCTATTGTTCGAATGTCTTTTATTTAAACGCGTCCCGCTCCATCCAAGTGGTAATTTTGTTGCATGTAATAGCTAGTTTTATTCGTCTCTTCATACAGTTGTGTTTTTTCTCAGCGTACGTACAATACATTGCAACCGGGGATATGTGCCCTGTGAGTCCAGAGCTGGGCTTCTCGCTACGACTGAACAGCTGTTGCCTGTTTTCTTACCCCCGCGCTCTAAGTTTTCTTGGGCAAGCCGGCCGACTAATGGCAGTCTCGTGTCGCAATTGCGTGACCAAGACTGGCCCTAAACAAAGACGAACGAATTTAAAGTCAATTCAGTAATATATCTGAATTTGGAATTTAAGTTATAATTATTGAAAAAAACTTCAGTAACAATCTGGATTGCGTTGTTTATTGTGTCTTTATGACTATTGTCATATAACAATGACGTACATGTCATTTTAGTTCCTATCAGTAATATTTGACATGACAATATTAGATTGTGTTTTTTTTATTTATTGCGTAATTGATCTATTTTTGCGTTATAATGCATGCTGTCAAGTTACTGAACGAGATATCGGAAAAATAAGTAATACAGATGGCAAGACTCTTACTTACGGCCCTGGATGTTAGTCGGGGCCACCGACCAGCCAGGCCTGGCTTGTGTCACGTTGTGCACGACGGTATGGTGCGGTAGAGGTTCCCATATCTTTTTCCGCTACTATATTCCATAATTCTCCTTATTTCATCCTAGAAAAATCATTGATATCGGAATCAACTTTTTGAACGAATTTTGTAAAAAGTATCAGCGAAATATTTACATTTATCAACTAATAAAATTACTTTTTGAGCAAAAGAAAAAATTAATACCATCTTTTTTTCCAAGAAGAATATTAGTAACAGTATTAATTTCATATAATAATCACAAACAGTATCTATACTAAAATTGTAGGTATGTGTATGAGAAATTATATACATAATATATATATATATATATATATATACAATGTATAATATAAATTTATTTTAATAAGATTTTTTTCTTCAAAATTCCAACAGATTATTCTAATGGAATTCTTATATCCACATTTGGAAAAGATTGATTTCAAATCGATAACTTAATTAGTGGGTGACAGTCCAAGGACATGAATTTATTAGGCTGCGGAACGGAATTTATTGATCCTTCCGACGTCGAGCCAAAACACATCCCAGCTGTGCAGCTCACGTACGATCCAAGGTTGAGAACCCTCAATATAGTGGTCTCGTGTTCGTCAGGAACAAAGGGAATATCGTCGACGTCTCTGAGAACGCCACCATTTGCGGGTCGAAATTGCGAATGTGTGCGTGGACACAAAGCAGAGAAATAGCCACGTATACCACATCGTAGTCCACGTTAACCGCCTGCTTTATTAACTTAAGAAATGAGCCAGTTGTTACAGTTGTTTTTAACGAGATAATTGACGTCAGAAAAATAAATTATAACTGAGTTGCGCGAAGTTAAAGATTGACAACATTCGATATTTTATTAAATAAAAGTTCCTGGCTATTTAAGAGTATCTTTAAATTTATTTAAGTTTAAAGTTAATGGTACGATTAAAGTAAAATGAGTGGAAGAAAGAATTGAGATGATCTTGGAATTTTCATAAATTTGTGGCTGCGTAGGAGTATATTGTTGCGCAAATTTATTACAAATTGAACAAGCGGGGAGACCGAATTTCTCAGTTTCATCATAATCATTTTCACGTCATGCCGAATTTGCTGATTCTCGAGATTTTTTCTCAGCAATTTTTCTTCTTTCGCTTGGGCTAACGCGGAATTTCGAGGGTCTGTCTCGTATCGAAACCCAGAAAATATTAATGGATATACCATCAGAGGCTGTCGCTCATTGTACGCTCCTCTCGAATCAATACCATGACATGGCCGTGTTGTCGGTGCACGAGAAGCCGACGAAGCATACTCAAAAGTGTTGCCCAATCTTTTGCCTAGCCATTCTCATTTTGCGACAGTTTCCATTTGAAGGTTTCAACACAATAATCTAACTCGATGGACTTGAGAAAATTAATCTTAAAGTCGGGAAAACATTTAGAAAGCGTAAAAGATCAGTCTTATAATTGAGAAAATGAATCACTTACTTTTTACGATAGACATTTACATATACTAATTCGCGAAATCTTTCTGAGCGAAAAAAAGGGATAAAGAGACAAAGAAATCATTAAAGCAGATTTTAAAAGAAATGAAAAATAGCATTATATTTCTTATAAAGGAACACAAGCAATTATTTTAAATTTTCTGGTCTCTTGATTTGTTTCAAATAAATCCATCATCGATGATTTATTTGCAATTTAATTTCTAAAATCAATTGTTATAATTTCAATAAATTTTTAAGAAGGAGGGTATATTTATTATTCGAAGGATTATGATACATGTTCGATGTTTTCAGATATGATTTAAATTTTGGGAATGTTATGAAAATAATGCGTCACGAATTATTATATTTTTGCAGAGGCCTTCCCTGTGGTGTTCAACCCCCGGAACCGGTACCGGATCCCGATGGCGACAAGCTGGCAACGATCGCCGCGCGCTTTAGCTACTTCCAGGAACGGAAAAATGCGTCGTCAGCGTCGTCGACTGCTGTTGTCACCAAGGTTGACCTTCGCAGGAGCATCAATCCGCCCGCTAGATACAAGAATGCGAGACCCACGGTGAGATTGAGACCTCGTCAGGTGCTCTGTAGCAAATGTCGATCGATATGTAACGAAAACAGCGAGAATGTCGATGTGAGCAGGAAGCGAAAGCATGAAGAAGCGCAACACCAATCGCAGCAGGTATTATAAATGTTGCCTGAGATAATATGTATATATAATATAAAAAAATCTTAAGAGAAGGAAATTGAAAATTTAAACTTATCTTTTTAAAAACTTGAAAGTTATAACTTTTGGTATTGTTAAATGCGATAACGTAGAGTATCAGTAAATCAGGGATCTTCTGATAAGATTGTTAGATTTTGATAAATGATTGATTCTTTTTTTGTTAACGTTAAACTTATCAATCTTATTGAAGTTTCAATGAAATTGTTACATGTTAAATCTTCAATCTAAATCAACTTCTATAATGCACGAAAATAAAAAACTTCTTTGTGATTTTACCAGCTGGTTCCGGGCTCGACGAGAAGAAGTGATCGATGTTGCGGTCAACAACCGCAGAAGACACAACGAACGCTGTTGTCGGAATGTCAGACGGAAAATTCGATTTCCAATCAAGCGACGACGAAGATGACAACTTCGAGTGGTGATTCATCGAAGCTGGGGGCATCGTTGATTCCGAAATTGTCCAGATTGCAGCCTAATGAGATTAGTAATGCAATGCAAAGCTCCGGTCAATTATCTGGTATATTATTTTTCATACATATTTGTCACGCTTTCGACGAAAAAAATTATTAACGTTAGTATATTAATGTTGGAAAGTTTAAGAGCGCAACTTAAATAAAGTTGTGGATATAAGTGATTAAGATTTTAATCCATTTTTTGAGTTAGTATTGTGTGGAAAGATATAAATGCGAGGCGTTAAACGAATTTCTCTTTTTTAATAAATAATTTGCGTTCTTGCGATTTATTTAATTTTCCAGATTTAATAACGTTGATCAATAACATCTTAAACAACTGCTATATGAACTACATGTTAAATATGTAGAAAAAACTACAGAGCATAAATTATACTACAAATTATGCACAATAATTATTAAAACCGTTTGAATAAATAGAAGCAAAATTCAAGTCTTGAGAGTTATATTTTACTGCAATATTATTATCGAGCATATTTTGATAATATAAGATCTGTTAAATTATTATTTAATGTACATATGTAGCAATGACATATAAAAATTTAATTTAATTTAATTTATTAATATTAAATTATATAATAAATTATATATATATATATATATATATATATATATATATATATATATATATAGCTTATACTATTTATATGTACATATCAAATATCATATCAAATATATAATATATATTCTAATTTATTTAAAGATAAAAACTGAATAATATTTTTTAATTCTTTGTTTTTTGTTTTATATTATTAAATATACATTTCAATCTAAAATCATACTTAAAAGATTTAAATCTCTGAGCATACATCAAGAAAAAATCTAATACATTTCGACAATTGTTTCAGACAAGGTGAAGGTTGCAGCGAGCGCGCAATCTACGCATTGGTCTGTTAATAATGAGAAGGAATCGTCTTTAAGGAATGTATTAACGTCATCGCAAGAGCGAGTGGAATCATCCGCCGATTGTGACAACAATCCTTCAATGGCCTATTGCGCTACGCCGAGAAGGCTAAGTAGTTCGTCGGTGGAAAGCGCGAAAATCCCTGAGGAGGAGGAAAAGAAAACCTTTGCGGCCGCGGATTCGACGATGAGATTAAGAACTGGCAGAATACCGAGAAAGAAACGCTCGGTGGGTTCAATGGAAGACCTCTGGGACGAATCAGTGTTTGAGGATCCTACAAGGACCGCCAGAACCACGCCGGTGATCAAGATTTCTTTTGGCGCGCAGGGCGAGGGGACTGTGCTTAAAATACCCGCGAAACCTCAAGATCCTGATGCGTATGAGCATGAGACCGATGACGCTGACGATGCCCAACAAGAGAGAGATTCCTTGGAATTATCCAGGTCCTTCGGCAACGATTACGAAGGTGAGGAAGACGGGCAAGAGCAAGTGGATCCTCAGAAGCAGGGTGATGTGGTGAAGGATGCCAGCGCGAAGGCGGCGAAACGGGCTTTAAAAAAAGCAAAAAAGGAAGCTAGGAGGAAGATGTTGGGCGGAGTGTCACCAGCGAGATCGCCTTGCAATGGTTCGCCGAGGTAAGAGCGCGATATTGAATGATATCGAATATAAAAATTACATAAATCTAAAGACTTATAACTTATATAATTACATAAATATAATAGCTATAAAAATATCTATAAAAATCTATAAACGATATTATGATTATATAACTAACTTATATAAAATAATTGTTAATTCTATATATGTGTATGTGTATATGTTAAAGATTTTTAACGAAAAGAAATAAAATGGCAATGTTATGTTAATTTATTCAGATACAACCCCACGTACGATCCACTTTCATACCACCGGCGGAAGCACAAGGTAAAGCATAAAAAGAAACACAAGGAGGGCCGGAAACATAAAAATCAGCCACAACAAGAACAACCTCAGCAGCAGGAGTCTCAGCAACCTTGTCCGGATTCCGTGGAACAAGAACAGGAACAAGAGCAAGAGCAGGAACAACAACAGCAGCAGCACCAGCAAAACTGGAACGTTTTGCCGGGCAGCGGCGAATCCTACAGAGCTATCAAGGAGCAGTGCCTGAAGCAAAAACTATCGATATCCTTGAAGAGGCTCAACACGAACGCGTACGCACGCTGCGATTATCCCGTGAGCAATGCATCCTCCGGTTGCAAGAGCTCCGGCGGTAGTAGCGACGAGTTGAGCGAGCACGAGCCAGAAGTAGAGACCGCACCAGACTTTCCGCCGCATCAGTCGCATCCTCTGGTCATGCGCCTGGCCGCTACACCTGTGGCGCACTGCCTCATGGCTAATGGCAGGCGAATGGACGTGGGCGACGTTGTCTGGGGCAAAATCCACGGTTTTCCCTGGTGGCCCGGCAAAGTACGTATAAAGTATTCTAAAAGAGCATTTTTTTTTTATTAATAAATCTTTAATTTGAGACGTTAAATATTGCACAAAAATGTGCTGAAATTTTGGAATAATTTTTTGTTCGTATATAAGTTTTTTTTTTTTGGAAAAAATTAATCTTGAGAATTTATTCTACAGTTCTGTCATAATAACTATTATCGTATTTTATAACATGCAGGTCCTAAGTATCACAGTGTCCTGCAAGGAAGACGGCACCTCGTCGGGTCCTCAAGCTCACGTGGCTTGGTACGGATCGTCAACGAGTTCGCTAATGTCCTGTGATCAACTGAGCCCTTTCCTGGAAACTTTTAAAGTATGCTCTTTTAAATAATATATATACATATATACATATATATATATATATATATATATATATATATATATAATAAAAATATAAATAAATAAAATATAATAAAAAAATTAATTAAATTAATTTTAGCAATAAAGGCGCACAAAAAAGTTAATTTTATGATGGCAGTAAAATATATGCTGACTTTTGAGAATTATCGATATAATAGGTGTGAATCTGATTTTGTTTAGACGCGGTATAATAAGAAGAAGCGCGGCCCATATAAGGAAGCGATACGGCAGGCCCAGAACGAGGCTCGGAATCAGGTCACGCCTAACTCGACCAGTAGCGTGTTGAACGTTTGCGGCTCGCCCCGCGAAGTCAATGTCCTCTCCTAAGGGTAGTTCTCTGGTAACCATTCCTTACTGCCGAGCATCCGTCGGCGTGATAACTAAAGCGCTTGCGGCAAGAAAGTACCGACTGAGACATAATCGGGAAGTAATTTACATCTCTGAACTTTTGTTTAACATTTTTTATTGATTTACACTGTTGTTTTCTTCCAATTTCGCGTATTAGTAAAGATTAAAGTTGTGAAATATTAAGGGTTTAATTCGTAGAGCTTATGTGATAAACGCTTGCATATTAAAGACTTTGGAATTTTTAATTGCATTCTCGGATTTTGAATCCAATTGTTTTGAACTTATGAAACTTGAAGTGTTTTGGTTATAGATCTTTGACAAGACTACGGATTTTTATAATCGATCCTGTCGTACATTTTCTTATTGTAATAATTATTACTATCGATGACAGAAGTCCGATGAGATAACGCTTTGACGTCATATGTATGAGTCAACGCTGACTTTCCATGAGCGCTTGCATTAACGACGGATCGGAATTGTCGTGTAACATATACAATTTTGTACATACTCTTTAGCGCTAATGAAATAGTTATTGATCGATGTTCTGTCAGTTATTTGTTTCGCGATCAATTGCTTGGAGCTAGTTGCATCGGTAAATCCGATTAACTATCGGGTCGATTAATTTTATTTTTTGTTTCATAAATTACAATTTTAATTATACTGCTAAAAAATAAAAAATATTTTTTATTTTTATTGTTGGCATAGTTACAATATCTTTTAATTTTCTAAGAATAAATTTTTATATTCGTAAATCTTGAAATTTTGGATATATAATGAACCGTAGATTCTATCTCGTAGAGTATAATTGTAATACTTTAATATTTTAATGATGTAATACATTTGATGATCTCGTCACTGGATATTGATAAATTAATGTGTTTTTCACGAGATTATTGCGGTGCCTGTGGTAGAATTATATTTAAATGCAAATTTTTATTTATCTTTGATAAAAATGGCTAATGTTTGCGTGGTCGATTAGCTCCCGGCGAATTAAGTAGCGAACATTTACTGCCATCGTCACTGGCTTTTCTGTCCTCGGCTTACCAAGCGGACAATAGCGTAAAAGTCTTGCTATCTAGATATCTCTAGACTAATTATAAGTATTTACTGTGAGGTTCGTACTTTCTTTCGTTGATTAATCTCCCAAATATTTCGGCCGACGTGATTCGCTATACTATCCAAAAAAAATTAATCATTAAATTATTACTAAAAATTTTGCAATTATCTGAGAAACCATTATCTCAGGCTGCACATTATATATGCAGTATATTTTTCAGATTTAATATATATACATAAAAATAAGAAAAAGTACTTATATATACATTTTAATTTTTATTTATCTAGCGCCCTTTGGGGTTTGCAACAAAGAGAAGTAATGACTCATGTTTGAGGGATTAAGTATATGAATTATCGGTAATAGTTATCAATTATTTTCGATGGCCACCATAGTGATTCGATTCGCAGATCTAATTGAACAGGAAACGCTGTATATGCTTGGGATTGTATTTAAATGTAAATTTTTATTCCTCTCCGAGACACAAAGACAGCCAATGTTTACGCTTCGTGCCAACACTGCCGTGTAATTAAACAATCGATCGTTTGATCTTCGAGCAACGATAATTGTAAAGCAACATTGTACAACAGCCATAGATAAATTTTGATTCCTAAAACCATTAATTAACAACAGAAGCAGAATTTAAAAAAAAAAACTTATGCGGTAATAAAAAATTTTCAATTTGCACCTTTAAATTGAAAGTTTAAAAAATTAAAACTTGTATGAATTTTTATATCTAACAGGTTTTCAGGTTTTAAAAAAATGATAAACAGAATTCTGAAAATTACATTCGCAAATTATTAAAATGATAAAAATTTGTTAACCTTTAACTCAGCAACGTCAATTGAAAAGAAATAAGTGTAACTTATTAATGTTTATTATTGCAATCCATGAAAGTTCTAGAATTATATTGAGCATTTGTGAATTATTTCATTATTTTTTTTTTTCAGGGAAAAAAATAGATTGGACATTGATTTGAAATTTAAAAAAGATATTGTAAAACCGCAAAAAGTACTTAAGAAATCCTGATTATTATTAATATATTGATGTTGTGCCACTGCCTCGACGCAATTTTCTTCCATAAAAATATTTTTCAAATTTGTCCAATTAACAAATTAATTAATATTAACCATTAATATTTTTTTGCAATATGTTGGAAATATACACTATTGAAAGAAGATTTTGTGTTTTTGAGAAATCTTATTTGAAACTAATTTTATTGAATTTTGGAATTGATGATTAAAAAATTATTAATAGATTGCAGAATTCTTTTTTTTTATAATAATTTTTTAAATTTTACTTAGCTTTTCATGAGACTTAAAAAAAAGTTATTTAATTAATTACGAAATGAGTCCTACGAAATCGGTTGCGACATACTTTTTGTTTAATTATTAATTTAATAATTAAACATAGATAATTATTTCTGACACGTCGATTAATAAACCGGTGCGAGAAAAAATTGTATGTATGAGAGAAAAATGGAATGAGAGAGAAAAAGTGAACGAAAGAAAGAGAGAGATTGAAAGGCAAAAGAATGAAAACTAAGGTGTTTTAAGTAACTGTGATTTTTTTGCAAAATGTTTTATATATATTATATATATATATGTACGTTATATACATAAATATGAATTAATTTCTACACATAATATAAAAGATGTTTTGATGTCGCTGTGTTTATACGAATTATGCTAACATATCGTTAACGAAAATGATTGCTATTATGATCATTATTATTATTATTAATGATGATTTTATTATGATTATTATTCCTTTATTATTGTTGCGGAGCTCGAGTATTGCTGATTGCTTGCTGTAAGTATATGGAGATAAATCGTATCCATTGATTATTAGCGCATTTTTATCGTCTCATTAAAGAAATTAAAGTGTAAGTAACAATAATTCTCGTTACGAAAAAAAGTTTTGTGCATTTTTTTTTCTTCAGAATTGTTTATTAGAAAATTTTGTTATTTGTACTTATGAGGAAGGCGCCGTTTTAATTTGCACTGGTTGCTTTGGTTATTTAATATTTCTTCCTTGTATTGTCTAATAAGTATTTACATGAGTCAAGAAAGATATTCGTACGCCATTGATTCGGCACAAAATTTTCTCCAAACCTAAATTTCTATTTGTGAATATACATATTGTTTCTAAATATATAACTTATTGCTATACGATATATGGTATATTGATATACGATATTTAATGTTTTAATAGCAATAAAAATTTTGTAATTGAAATTCTCTTTTGAGATTTTGTATTTTATGTGTAACAAAAAAATTTTATGTATTTCAATTTATATTTTATAATATTTTATATTCGAAATCTGTTGAGGGAGAAATTTATTTATTATTTATTGAGAAATATTTGAATAACTATTTGGAGTAAGTATAAATAATATACTTATGGCGAATCAATCTTGCTGTACGAATATTATTTTTGCGCACTGTAATTAGCGCGTTGATTTAGGTGTATTGCAACTAAACATTAATTTATGAAAATAATATCGCAATTAATTTGGCGAAATTTCTAGATGAACGAATCTTTTGAATAAATCGGCATATCTACCTCAAGCTTGTCCTTCATTTTTTGACTCACCTCTACGGACTAGTTCATTTAAATTTGATTTAATTAATATTTTTCAAAGTTACGTAAATCCGATTCTAACAAGTTTATTCGCGAGACCATATTAATGATCTATGGTAATGTATCGAATTAATTAATTGAATTGATGATTAGATAATGCGTCCGTTCATAAAGAAATACAACTACTGTATTTTACTGTGTTTACGAAGATACGCTTGATTTCCGAGACACCCTATACATCCACCCAATTGACGAGTCCGTTTAGAGGGGATGCTTCCTCGCGAATGCGAATGCGCGCGCACGCATATCGCTGATAAGAGACGGCTTCCTTTGATTTTCCGGCATAGGACCGGCGTGCCGGTCTCGAGACCCTCTTGTGTTCGCCGCACCCTTGTGCTGTGTTGGCGTCGCGACGCATCGCGACGCGACGCGCTCGTTCCGCGTCGCGTAAACGAAGATGCATCGCCGGCAGGTGTACGAGCTTTCAGGTAATTCGCCGATATAAATTCAAAGGTATATTTTAGCATTAATCGAGAGCTTTGCTTTCTCTCTTGCTAAAATGCGACTAATAAGTATTTCAACGGCTATATATATATAATGATTGTAAGTTTTTACGCATCGAAATTAAATGGCTCGATTATCGATTATTTAAATTTTGAAGCGTATATAGTTTTTAAAAATAAATTCTTTTTGCTAAACTTTAGCTTGATATATATATATATATATATATATATATATATATATATATATATATATATATAATTAAAACTAAAGCTAAAGCTTAGCAAATAGAATTTATTTTTAAAAACTATATATATATATATATATATATATATATATATATATATATATATTAGTCAGCCACATGTTGTTTTTCAGTCATTGAAGATTTTTCGAAAGAATTTAAAATCAACGTTTAGAGAAATTTAATTAACAACTGTTGATTAATTATAAACTTATCGTTTGAAAGTTCTATTTAGTCAAAACAAACACAAGTAAATAAATAATAAACTGTCAGTACTGTGAGTTTATTCCACAAGGGCATTTTATTTTACCAAAAATTTAGTTGTGTGTATTTGATTTGTTTTAATTAAAACTTTAAACGGGTTTTCCGTATAATTTATATTATAATTCGTGAATTTATCTATATAAAAACTGAATGATATTTAATATCGGACAGTTATAACAATTATTCATGTCTTGAAACATTGATTTCGAAAATAAGTGCATTCAAAATTTTATTAAGATTTTTGTAAAGAGAGGAGTAGTGTAAATAATCAGAAACAAGTTGTACACATTTATTGTATATTATAATATTTTTCTATCTATATTATTTTTCAATCTATACGTTTATCATTATATATTTATTTTATTTAATTTCTATTAATTTATACTGTGTGATCATGCAATACCATAAGTGCTACTAACAGCACGTGTGCTATAGCCACCTTGTATAACGGAGTCTCGTGCAATCGATCGAATGAGCACGACGTGGCGCAATCCTGGAAAAGTACTCATCTCTTTGAATCACCCTGTATACAAAAGATGTTTTAAAATCTCGAAAAAAATTAATTTTGTTAAATTTGATGCTAACTTTCGAACTTTTCTTACTCACGAATTTTCTCTTGTCTTTTATTAATGTTACATAAAGAAAAATTATTATATTTTAGAAAATTTTTTCTAGTTAGTAACTAAAATTTAACATATTCTTTTAATATTCAAGTATAATCATTCATATATTTTATAAAATCATCTGATTCTATAACAGGCAATGTTTATTAATTTAATAATTTCCTGATATCGAAAAAAGAACATATAACAATCGAGATTTTACGATTAATATTTAATTAATATTTATTTGAACATTAAAATCTTAAAATCGAAGAATGTAAAATTTTTGTACACTCTTGGCTAAAAACTTGGAGTTTACGCGATGCGGTCGGATTAATTTTTTTTTCTTCTTTCTAAATCGGCCATTTCTCACATAAGTCAAGTAAAGAGATATAGGTCATGGAGATGCTCATCGGAATAAAAAAAAAAAAAAATAATAATACTACTTTGCTCTTTGAGGACCCCGTTACTCTCGTCTTTTCTACCACCTTCCCTTTCTTACCCATCCCTTTCGCGCGCAAGCTCCGTTCATTCACTGACAGCTGCAGCTGCGCGAGTTTCTGCACAGGAGAGTAGGTGCACACCCTTCCGCAATTGCAGTTGGCAGTACGCTGCTCCTCGGGTTGCAAATCCGACGTTTAGTTAACACAAATCTGACAACGATTCTAATTCCCTCAAGTTTTACATATTGGTGACGTGACGCGATACAGATCGTTCATTATCGCTATCTCATCAGTCTCTGATGGATATAAGTGCGAGCTTTCCTTGCCGATAAGAATTCTAGAGTGATGTCTTATCGTCATGGAGATGCTTAACAGCGACGATTGAAGGATTGAAAGCGAAAGTGGCGTAAGTCGGCATATCTACCGGTTGGGACTTACGTATCCTTAAATTATAAAATTCTTATGAGTTACAGCGTTATTATATTTTTTTCCGATATTGTAAATAACATTTGTCATTACGAATAACATGGAAATTAATTTTTTCAATTTCCTGATGCTCTATAATTGCTCGCTTTTTCCCTTCGATCATAAATGCTATCGTAACAGTGTTTCTATTAAAGTTACACAAGATTGGTTTCCAAAAAATTATCTTTTAATTAAATAAGATTAAATTAAATAATTGATTAAATAATTTTATTTTAATTGATTAATTAATTCTAATTTTAATAAGTATAATTAAATAAATTTTTCAAATTTTTCAATTTAAAAATGTTTTGCGCAACTAATACACATACACATACACACACACGTATATATATATATATATATATATATATATATATATATATGTGTATATGTATATGTATATGTAGCATTACACTCCAACATTAGATAACAATTATGAATTATTTTTTACCATATATGTTGTAATCCTGGACGAATTATAAGACACGTATATCGGTTATGAATACATTAATATAATATTATATTTTTCATTTATAAAAGTTATATAATGTTGTAACTTGCGCTATGTCTTAGTTTCAGATAAATTATGATACACGTGTCGTCCGAAAACGCGCACAGGTATGATCGGATGAAGCGTAAAGGTGCAGCTTTTCTCACGAATCTGTTCAAATCGAGAAAGCTGACAATAGGAATGAAGATTAACGAGGACGAAGAGATGGAACGCGCGCCCAGGGTGGAAACTCCTGGTAAGATATTATTTCTTTATTTTATTTTCTTATTAAAAAAAAAAATATCTAAAAATTCTTGATAACATTCTGCGAAAATTCGCAAATTTTCTTTAATTTTTGAATTATTAATTAATTAATTTTTATGAATTATTATTGTGAGAATAGCACAGTATATTGGATGCTATTAAATGATAATATTTATTTCATTAAATCGAAAGATAATGATTGATCAAATCGGCAATTATTTTAAATCTCGATGGCTTTATTTTATCTTATATTTCTAAATTTAATTAAATTAAAATAACTAGACATTTAATTAAAGTATAATAAATTATATTTAGTAATAAAATTTAATATGTTTAATTGTTTGTTCCATATATTTAATTACGAAAACAAAATTTCAATTAAGAAATTACATATATAAAAATACTAAGATTTATATTTTGTATCTCATAATGGTTTATAATAAAAGTATAAAGCGTATAATCGAGATAATAAAAACGATGTTGCTTGCAGCAATTATTACCAATGCTTGTCGTCGGAGCGGCTCGGAGAACGACAATATGATGTCGCGAATTCCATCAACCTTGAGTGTGACAGCGGTGGACGTTGTCGTCTCTTGTCAGCCATCACCCTCGCACTCAATTCTGACCCTGACACCCGGTAGAACGCGTAACATCGATCAGGACATGGAGGCGCTTAGACTGAGTCGTCAGGACAATCCTTTTCTACAGGTTTGACTTTATTATTATTACGTTACCAGATTTTTTTCTTTTCTCTTTGTAATTTTTCAATTTAGATTTTTCTTCAACTTTAAAATTTAATGTTGCAAAAAAAGAGTTAATTTTAATTTTTATATTTTTATTTTAATATTTTTAATTTAATATTTTTAATTAATTTGTTAGCTTTCTGGTAATAGAAAAATTAACAAAGTATTATAATAGACACACACAGTAAACTCTTCTATTTCTTGAATGTCTATATGTTTTACTCTACAATGTACATATCGACTCACTTGTGCAAATTTTCTCTAATTATGTAGGTACTAGCAAGTCGAGAGAGCCTTGTGGAATCGATCGAGGAATCCGAGTCTGACGATGCGATTCTGATGTCACAGGTAAGGTTCGAAATTTAAATTTTTGGAGATAAACAGAATTAAAAAAATTTATTCTAGGTAAGATGAAAATAACATATGATTCCTCCACTTTTCCATCATCAAATCCTGATATTCTAAACAATTTTATATGCTTTAAAAAATTTTATTGAGAGTTGATCATAGCCTTCGTCATGCTTTCAGGAATTGGGCGACGCGGATCCTCTCACACTCGCGCAGGTACACGAGCATCTGGTACGTAGTCCACCTCCGGCTTCGTGGCCCAATTCCACAGCCTTTCAGTTTCCTCATCAGGATCAGAATACTACCCCATACAAGAACGACGCGATACCACAAGCTAAAAGTCCATTAAAGACACCCTCACATCGTAATAACGAGCACGAGCTTTCCAGGAGCGAACCATTGACCGATATTAGAGGTGAGGATCTCAACAAAAGGACGCGTAGGACATGCAACGCGATATCTTTTCTTTAGAAATTGAAAAGTTGACCGGAAACCAATTAACTTAAGAATTGGAGAGCTAATACACCTACGGATATTATGTTAACTAGAATGTGTTTGTTTCCTTTGAGTCAATAATAATTATGAATTATTCAAGAAGGTACACATATCAAGAGTGTATACGTACATATGTAAGTGCGTATGTGTGAGAGAATGAAATTATTTAATTGAATCGACGAGGAAGTATCCGCGTGTCTAGGTGAAATTACGCCGACGTGCGATATACCGCGGAAGTGGAAATATAGATCAGAGCTTCGGTAAATCGATCCGTTCACGACAGACGTTTACATCCGACCTTGACATTGCACTTATGGACACGCGCGATATCTCTTTCTTCTTCTCGCGCATATATATTGCCTCTCCTTATTTTTAACCTGAATAAATTAAGGTTTCTCGGTGGGCGGTCGGAAATATTGCAATAGCTCTTTATGCTATCGATACCATCGAATCAATAAAATAATTTCAAGGATATATGATAACGTACGAGTGATCATAATAATCTTATTTATAAATGTCATAATAATAATTACATAATTGAATATAATTTAATTTTAATTACATCATAATTTATAAATATATTTATATATACAATTACAAATTCACACAGATATACAAATTTTTTTCACAATGAAACATGTACATATATATAGAAAATCATCAAATATATGACATTTTTTTTTTAAATTTAGAATACTTGAAATTTTTCTAATTCCAGATCGGCATTCTCATCCTTTCTCGTTACTACATCCGACGCCAATTCGTTCCTTGTCGGAAGTTCGACGACTCCATCGATCAGCCGATGATAGCGTGCAGCTCATGTCGAATGAATAAATTTCGCCATTGGATCATGATTTGCGTGGTTTCTCGTCAGAGTCGATATCTGGAAGGATATCGACTCTCAATTTTCTCGACTATTCTTCGGGAACAGCGATTGCTGACGAATCAGAGAAAATTTCGTATGCGAAAACGAAATTTATGATTGATTCTAGACAAGGTTTGTGGTAATTAAGAATGAAAATAGCTGAACAGGAAATACAAAGCATCAAGATTTCAGATTTAATCAGATTGGGATTACTTGAAATCGATAAGATAGGATTACAAAGCGAATAATAATGCTTTGGAACAAGATTTCTAAACGCAATTAATAATACCGTTAAAATATATTGGAAGTTCAATAGTTTAATGAATTTTTAATTAACTGTAAAATTATTTCCCGTGCAATGGAATATATAAATAATCACAATTTTTAATTGATTTAAATAATCTTGATTAATCTGATTGTAGTGTGCATCGAAATCTGTGTGTGCGTGGGCGTTATAAATAATTCACAATTACAATCTTATATTTTTTCAATAGGTCTATTTTTATAATCATATTATAAACAATCAAAATACAACATCAACACATTTTTTCATTATTTTTTTATTTAATAATTAAATAATTCATCTTTTATTTGATTTATTTATTTGCGGACAATGTACGAATAACTAATGTGAATTATTAAATGCGCGCAAATAATCAGGAAATATTCACACTTTATCTTTTTAAAGATACAAATCGAATCGATCAAATCGAAGAGTCCAAGAATCCAAAGATGTTGCGGAACGGATCTTATGTAAGGTAGCTTGCAAAAGATTTTAAGAATTGTCCTATTGCATATAATTATTATTGAAGTAACAAAATATATTATCTCTGCTAAATCATCAGCTGAGAGTTAAATGAATATTTAATATATCTATTGGATTTTCAAGCTTTAAATTTATGGATAATTCGGAATTTACAATTTATCTTTAGACTGTCGCAAAGAGCAAATTTGTTATGTAACAATCGTTAAAGCGCGCAATGCATAATTATTATCTATTAAAAATCTGATAGTAACGAAATCTGTTGTTAATATGATGGTTATTGTTGACGCACATGTCTGTAATTATTCGTGCAATTTAAATGTCTATTTTGTGTAGCTATTTTAAAAATATTTCAAAAACATTTACTTTTGCGTGTGAATCTTTTCTATCACTGAATATATTAATTAATAATTCTTGATTATTGTTAAGCTAGCACAAATATTTTTCTCCATCTATGATACACGTAAAAGTTTCTTTTTTTATAATATATTGCGAGAAAATTATAAATACAGAATGCACAAACATTTTTCTCCTATTAAAACTCACTTTTAAAGACGACTTAAAATAATAATTGCACATGAAAATTAATAATCAATTAAAAAATAATTCTAACGCTGATAAAATGCGCCAAATGTACAGGCCTCAATTAAACAATTTCTCAAATTAGATAAATAGATAAATAGTAATAAGATCTTTTTTATGAGACAAAGCAATGGATAGATTTATCTATAACGATTTACTTCCAATATTGAAAGTAACATTTCTTTTAACAATAAAAACCGTTGTCAATGAATTCTCAACGAATCAGAAATATTTCTGTTTATTTTTCTCTTTCTAGGATAACGATTTTTGTAGACAATATAAACAGAATCTCTGTCCTCTCTGACGTGTTCTTTCTAAAATATAAATAGAAAAAATTTATTACGAAGTTACATAAAATAGTATTTAAATTTCTCTTTTGTGAAAATTAAATAAAATTATTAAATTGCTGCATTTGGAATGTCAATTAGCTTTGCTAATACCTCGCAAGCATTAAATGTTAAATTAATTTACATATTAATTAACACAACACACATATTTATATTTTTATATGAAATATGAAAATTTTATTGAAATTATCTATGTTATTTATAAAGTCGTTATAAAAAAGAGTAAAATTTAATTTACATTAAATTCTCTGAAAGTTTTGTATATTAAATTTATTTCTAATTTATCACACCTAAATGTAACTTTGGAACTCGTCAGTTTCTCTTATACATTTGTCGAAAAATATTTGATACCATTTTTGGATAAGTTTAAATAATAGTATAGTAATGGGTGGCCAACCGAACACAGTAGAATTATATTTATCAGAAGTATAACAATATTGAAACATTATTATTAAAATTCATACATAGTCATATACTAATCCATGTATAAAAATTATATAAATAAATAATAAATTAATTGTTAGGAGGACTTCAAACTCATTAATATAAACTATATTACGAAGATTAAAAAGAGTAAAGGGGAACGATTTTTCTCTATTCAAAAGCATCTTATAAATATATACATCTCACTTCGGTTGCGGTCACCCGCCGATGAAAAGAATCGGCGAAATTTTAGCAGGGTTTATACGAACTTTGGAAAAACAGTGTAGTGGAGTACCTATAGAAAATTACTATATATATCATATTAGAGTCCAATTGACTTGGCTATTGAGAGAATTGAGATTAATTATATTATACTTGTACTTAGAAATCTTATAAGCGTTAGAAAATTTGAGAAAACGTTCGATGATGTAAAAACAAGATGTAAACTCACAAAAAAAAAGAAAGACAGTAGAGAGACCTATTTAATCTAGCCGAGTGTAATATATATATGCATTTCACATACGTGAAATGTTTGCGGTATCAAAGATGTAAACGCGTTTGGTGAAACAGCAAACTATGTTCGAAATTTGTAGAGTTTATTCTGAATATATCCTAAGGTAGACTTTTTCAGTAAATTAAGTGGACCATAGATACGATTTTATGTTTACAAATTACAAACTCACTTTCTCTCTTCTTTCAAACGAATGTTTAAACAGACGAGAACATTATCAAGCATCTCCTGGTAGTACCAAGGATTCTCGATATCAAAGATAGCTGGTGCATTAAGGATCTATAAGTAGCACAAATTACACTTATTCGAGAATCATGATTTATCCGAAAGTTGATGATATCAATGATATAGAAAATTAGCGACCCATGAAGAGTCCGTGATCAACAAGGATCAAGATAAGAACAGAATTGTCGTTAGCGGACACTTTCAATAGCCAAATGCCGCAAGATAGATATTTTGCCACGATGTAATGGCCTATAAAAACATGTACTCATCGAAGGCAATGAATCAGACTTAATAATAAACGAAGCGAATATCTTTTTATCAAGACTTTGCGAAATTTTGAGGCTGTCTGCGTGTATGGAAAAATCATCTTATTCATTCATTGCACACTGCAAATTTCAAATTAAGGAAAAAGAAGAGTATTCTCAGGTGGACAGTTTAATTTAAAATATCTTATATATAAAATGTATATATAGAATCGCAATTACAAGGTTCTCCATGTAAGATCTTAACAAATTGGATAGTACTTCGCCGCATTATTTCGTCATAATTAATTAAAGGGATCATTATTGATCGCCACATTGATTATCATCCATTGATTCTTTTTATTTGTCTTCGCAATTATTAATAACGTGCGGATTTGTGTGCAAGCACCAACAGCGAGATAGAGAGTAGAAAACAACGACATGATAAACAACATAATTGCGAACTTTATTTAAGAAGTAAAATATGAAAATAAAAGAAAGACTGTAATATATTTGTCCAAAACTGTATGTACAACAGAATTAATATATAATTATAATAATTATTTATTATTTAAGTCGTATTTAAATCGTTTGTTTTTAGACATTTAAATTTTATATATATATATATATATATATATATATATATATATATATAAAGTTTAAATTTATATATTATTATATATAATAATATTAATATAATATATAATATTATATATAATATTATTATATATTATTATATATATTATTATATATATATTTCGCTGTTCGTTTTTGCGAACATAAATCAATATCGCGGTTATTAATGACATTAACATACCTAAGCGAGTGTGTGTATTGTATTATTGTATTGAAGAGACTAGAGAGTGTCCAAGACACAAAAATATATACATATAGACACTTGCATAGTATGCGTTTTGCGGTCGCTCAAAATCTGCGCCGCGATCTCTAGATGTGTTTGTTGTTTTCAAATAAAAATGAAATATATTTGTGTTACTGTAAACATAACACCGCATTGTGCAAATCTTATATTGCGTCCCCTATTTGTCCTTACATCAGGATGATACGTATTACATACCTGAAGCACTGAACGTATATAAACGCCGAGAAATAAATTATTGATCTTTTAGATATAAATAAATAAGATTAATAAACAGCTATATAATTGCCAGTCATAAAAAAAAGCAATCGTATTGCGAGCTTTTCCATACGAATGACGTGTACGAATGACAGTCATATGACTGTCAAAAATAATGTGCTCGAATAGTGGTATGAATCTTGAAATAGTAGAAGTAAATACATAAAATGTATATGCATATAAGATAATTAATTGTCAAAGTTTAACAGTTTTTAGTGAAACAAAAGATATAGCAAATATTTGCGTTAATTTGATAACACATTGAGTTTGAACAGCGATAAAAATGATAGGAAATTTAATTTTATTATTTCCTAGTTTTTCTAGTCTTCTAATTTTCGATTAAAGTTTTCTCCATTATTACATGTCTCTTTTTATTTGATCGCCTTTTTATTAAAATATTAAAGAAAAAAAAAAAATTATAAAGGAAAGAAAATTATTATGCTAAGAACGGTATATGGGTTTTACTGACAGTAATAATGAAATCTTAATTACAAACGTGATTGATCAGCAGGTTGATTTTTTGATAGTCGGTAATGGTCGACGACGGCACGAAAGTTATTTAGAACTTTGGAATTAATGAGCAACAAAGTTACCTGACGCGGCATTTCAGCATCAAAGTTCCTATTCTTGCGGCAAGTAATAATCGTGCGATTAAATCTTTTGCGGAAGATGCGACAAGTCGACCTATCTAATCTGATTAACGAGGCCAAGCGAGGCTTTCACATTTGCACCTCATTCTGTTCCTTTGTTAGATTAGTGATTGAATTACAGAATTACACAAGGAAGAATACGACACGGATTAGAAACACGAAACCGCAACTGCAGCAAATCACATCGTATTATTCATGAATTGGGAGGGAAATTTATTTTGTTGATTATGTTAATTTATTCCTATGACATTACTTTTATTGGAAGATTGAAACTCGTATTGCATGTAATTAGAATTGCAAGCAGAATACACAATTTCAAGATTTTTAATTTGCTTTTATTAAGAAATTTCAAAATATTTTAATTTGATATACGCTTTATGTATATGTTTTTGTAAGGAGTATTATTGTATTAATTATCAATGTAATAAAAGTAAGATGTAACAATTCTATTAAATTAATTTTCCACGGTTTTATTCATCGAGGAAAGAAAGTCTGTTTTCATTAAATTTAAATGAAAACAATATGAGGAGTAGCGAGCGCAAAATATTCTCTCAAGAGAAAATTTCTTTTAATTTTAATGTTTTTAGATATATTCTTTGTCTCGAGTGTAAAATTTAATATCTCATCAAGATAACATTATTCTTTTTTCCAGTTTTTTAGAAAATTCTTTTGCAAAGGAATATTCTAACTGACACATTATACGCATTACATTAATTATACAAGCTTAAAAGAAACTACGTTACTTTATAATTATACGTCATAATTATAACATAAATGTGATATAAATGTATACATTATTTGAATCATTATATATGTATGTATATATATATATATATATATATATATATATATACATATATATATATATATATATATATACATCATAAAAAATTAATAATAATATAGTGTTCAGTTTTTGACATATGCCTATTGTTTACGTGCTTCAATCTCATTATCATTTGCGTGGCAATACTCGAATAGAAAAGTCATAACGCGAGACGCTCCGTCGAATTTTTATTCTGAATACGATTGCGAGAAATATTGGAAAATAATTTGATATTATTAATATTATTAATAAGTAATTAATATTCATAAATAATATGTATAATAACTGCATATATCGCGCGAGATAAAATTTCAAAGAATATATTTCGCGTCCGATATTTTATCCGGTGCTTTATCATTTGACTTTTCGATGATCTTAATATGAATTGAGGGCACGTAATTAAATAATCTAATCGCAAGATCAGGTAACTAATTTAACGTAAAACATCGTGATACACATCTATCGATTAATAAATTATTAATCTATAATTTAAAATACCTTAATTTACTTTTTAATTTACTATGATTTAATTTGCGTATATATATATATATATATATATATATATATATATATATATATATATATAAATTATAATCGTCCTATAACGTATATATATATATATATATATATATATATATATATATATATATATACGTTATAGGACGTGAAATATTTCGACAATGTATTATTAACAACAAAGGTGATTGGCCTTGGCCTTGGCGGCGTAAACATTAGCGCTCTATTGTTTATGTCTCATAATCTTGTTATCGTTCGCACGGCGACACTCGAATAGGAAAGTTTAGTGCGAGACGCTCCGTCAAATTTCTTTTCCAAACGCGATCGCGAGCAATTATCGAGCAATAGTTTGCTATAATTAATATAATTACTAATTAATTATCTTTTACATACATTAAATTATATCGAATTATATCGCAAATTTTAAAGCGTATATTTTGTGTAACTTATTTATTTAATCAAGTAAGAAACATTTTTAATTTATAATATTATATAATATAATAATATAATAACATTTTTTTTTTTAAATAAAATTTATTTTGTCCGACTCTTTATTGTTCGATTTAAATATAATTCGAACGCGCAATAAAATGTTGAAATGCAGATCCGAATAATTAACGATAAGTTTTGTGATATTAATTTAATAATTGATATCTATAATTAAAAATTCCTAATCTCAACAGTCATGGGGCACAAATATCTAGATGTGCGAGTACGTAAAATATTTTCAATTCTGTGTAAGAAAACATGCAGGAGAAAAAACATGTGTGATCAAAGTGTACATACATACATTATAGAAAGAAATTATAATATATATATATATATATATATATATATAAATTGTATATAATATCCAATTAATATAGTATTTAAAATATTATATATGCATATATATGTACAATTATGTAACAGCTAGGGAGTTATGTTTTGCGTGGGAAATTAGCCGTGGTCACGTGACTAAATCTCGAACCAAACCATTACTTGAGCCGTGCTTCGTCGGTGCGCAGTGGAATCGTGATCGCTCTGTCTTTTCACGTCTTTTTAATTCGTCCCCAACGAATTTCGTATCCGGACGACCGTCGGGGATGCCGATTTTAGTGACAGGTAAGCATCTCAGCATTAATCGGCTTGCGTGATATCGCAATTAATTACAATTAACCGCGTATCACGATATGCGCGATCGATGCATTCCACGCTCCATCGAAGGCAACGATTTTTAATATGCATATATTTCGCGATGTACGTCAGTTCGATGAGCCGTGTCGTTCAGCATTCGGGTTATCGAGAATGCAAGAAGCATCCAAGAGCATCGAGAGATTTCGTCGCCGCGGCAGATTTCATTGATCGCGCTTATTTATTACGATATTTGCGCGCCAAATATTGGCGCTCATCCGTCATGATGGCGCGTCATTTCGAATTTTTGCGCAGTGTCGCGCGCGATAAGTATCAGGAATACCGAGTGAATCTACGTCGATACTGTAATAATCGAATAATTTAAATTATCGATTGAGATTAATCGCGTCGAATTGTGTTAGGGCGCGCAACATATTTTTTCGCGCGTTTTATTATCGTGCGAGAACGGGTCAGACAAATAAATATCAGGTTTTGCGAAAGGGATATTCTTGGGTTGATAATATGTGTCAAAAAAGATTTTGTATTTTTGTATACGCGTAATATTTTCAAATGTGTATCCTTTAAGCGAAAAAGATTTTATATTTCATAGCCCGCTTGTGGGACGTTTTTTCTTAAAAGTCTTTCTCTTTTAATTAAGAGACGTAATCAAATTTATTAAAGATTTTTTGGTCGCGATAAACTCAATTATGTTTAATTTAAAAATTCTAATAAATTTTATATTGTACGTATTTCGAACATTTTCACGTAATATAATATAATAAAATATTTTATACATATTTAATATAATTATATATGTAATGCAATGAAATTTATATGATGATTATATTTTATTATTTAAATAAATTAGATAAGTGAAAATTCGTGAAAAAAAACTTTTATATAAATGTTTCTATTATAAAAAAATAATTTTTTAAAAATTTATAAGATTGTTTCATATTTATGTATCTGCTTATCATATGCCTCGGATGTAAAATATTCCGCGCGTAAAATAATAATTTTCATTTTCTTAAAATAAACAATTATATTAGTACAGGTATTTTATTTACAAAATTAACGAACAAATATACGAGAAATGATTGTAGGAAGAAAAGTGTCTTATTTATTATAATAGGTCTCTTTGGTTTGACATTCATAAATTATTGAATATATTCGTGTTTAAACGAAGTTGATTCAGTGGCATATGCGCAGGATTCGCGAGGTAGTTTTCTATCGCATAAGAGAGAGTTTTTAATCAATCATCATATTTATCAATCGCGGAGAGAGTCAAATAACACTCTGTTAATATATATATATATATATATATATATATATATATATATATATATATATACCACTCTGCTCTTGTTGCATGTATACAGGAATGTGTGAACATCCGTCGATAGTCTCGATAATCGATATACCGCGGTGACAGTTTATTTCATTTCAGGCAGATAGGAGGAGGAAAGGGGAAACGTATTGAGAAAATGAAAATCTCCGATTATACGATAAAATTGCCGATAACCACGCAAAGAGAATGGAATAAGCAAGGGATGCGAATAATGCCGCGATTCGATATCTTATATCTTTTCTGTCTCTCTCTCTCTCTCTCTCTCTCTCTCTCTTTTTCTCGCTCGCGTATTAGAATTCTTTACACACCTCTCATTTTGTACCTGAGGCACGAAAAGTAATTCCTTTTACCAGCGTCCTCTCAAGATTACTTATAGGATCACGCGAATAATCTATGCGAATATATTATGAAACCCCTCTTTTTTTCCGACACATTTGTCTCACTCAATCGTATACATACAGACACGACACACACACACACACACATGCACATCAGTCATATATTTACACATTTATCTTTTTTTTAATACAAGCATAATGAAGCTCTCTTTCTCTCTTTCTCTTTCCCTCTCTCTCTCTCTCTCTCTCTCTTTCAAAAAACAAGACAAGCTTGCGAATTTTTTTCGAAAGTTGCACTGCAATCGCGAGACTTAAACTTTGTTTCGATCCACAAAAGCTTTTTTGATTCAAGAGGAAGTTTGCTTGGAATGTTACACACATGCTTAGAGAACGCGCTGCTGATCGAGTTTCTTATCTGTTTCATTGACAGAATATGCATAAAGGGTTGTGAGACACATCTGCCTCATATATTTATCTCTCTTCACGATTGAAAATTTAAGATTTCTAGAAAAAAGTTTACGTTCTTCTTGTCCTCTTTGCTTTCATCGCGCGTTCGCGGTTCTCTTCAGATGTTCACGCGATTTTTTTGAATTCTGAAAGGATTGTTCCTCGTTGACACATTAATATATTACCTCGCCCTCGTAAATCCTTTTTCCGCGCAATTCTATAAATTTTTTTACTTTTTTACGCCCGAAAATTATGAAAATGTCGACTTATTACGTGCTAATGAATAACTTTTTGATATTTTGAAAAAATTGTACGAATAGCAAAATAGAATTTTATAAATAAAATTATTGATAAAAACATTATTTGCACAATATTTTTACTCATAAAAATTGTTTATTATTTACAATAGAAACAAAATAGATTTAAATATTAGATGATTTAAAACTAGATAATTAAAAATAACTAGATAATTTGAAATAGACTATTTACAATAGAAATTAAATAGATATTGTACGTATGCGAGTATGTATGTGTGTGTATGTGTGTGTGTGTGTAGTTCAAAGTTACAATAATCTTCAGAGAAATTGCGAATAAAATAATATAGAAAAATGATTGAGATTGAGAAGAGCCGAAAATATGCCATTTTCTAATACTTTTCACATATTGATGCTGTCAAATTATAATGAAAAGATTAAATTAAATTAGCTTAAAAAGCTAATGTTCAATCATAAATTATTCTTAGGATCAACTTGAAGAGCATCAATTATTATTGCTTAAGATCGCAAATATTTGCCAATACATCCTTCATTTTCGTCTCTCACTTCTCTTCAGTCTTTTGCACTTATTGTTAGAACAAACATTTTTTTTATTTTATCATCTATTCTATCATCTATTCTATTATCTATTATCTAGTCAAATATTTTAAATCTCATCTTGCAACTCCATTCCGCCGTTCATACATTTTCCTTATAAGTTTGTGTATGAAGTGTGAATATTAAATTAATTCCGCGCCGCAAAGTTTAATTACCTCTGCGATATCTTTATTCGATTGCATAATATTATGCAATATATATATATATATATTTTTTTTTTTTCCTCTCGTTATAAGTAAATATAACTTTGTCAATCTCCGCGACACTCATATTATTTTTCACTTAGACACTTGGTAACTTTACTTCGGCAAAACATTATTTTTCATAAAATCCCGTTTGCCGGATATGTTTTTGACGAGAGAAAAAACGCGGCACGTCCTCCTCCCTCGACAATCGTCCTTTTGGGGTAATCCAATGTTTTCCGTTAATCTGCACATGAGTCAACTCTCGTTATACATGCATGAGCGACACTAGTAGTTTTTTTTTATCCAGTCCGAGGAATGTTGTTTACGATTCTTGCGCCGTAACATTTCTTCCTCCTTCCGTTAATATAAGCCGAGAATCAGATACACGTTTCATTTGCCGCTGTCATTTGTGCGACGCCATCCTTCGTTTTCTCGTTTGACAGATACTTGGTCCTACCGTTTCGCGAATGCGCGAGAAACGAGGATCTCCTCGTGTCTCGTAGCCGCGTATCGGGATTTAGGATGTCACAGGATCTCTCGGCGCCACAGTTACCCGCTTCGTCGTCCTCATCGTCGTAACGTAATCTCATCGACGATCGAAGCATCTCGTTGGCGTGCGACATGTTGCATCTGAAAGTAGGCAAAAAATCGCGATTGTTTGAATTTTAATGAATTAATTATGAGATTATGCAACGTTCTTTTGACGCTAAAGACGAGTCAAAAGTGTTGGTAGAATCGAGCTTAAAAATGATAGAAGAAAATGGCGGAAAAAATTTGTAGAAAAATAGGAAAAATTTTGCTCAACACGCAAGCACTCGATAGAATTAAGGCGGTAAATTACTGTACGTGTGCTTACTTAATACTACGTTGATAATGTACGCTTCTTATACGGACCACCTGCGATCCCCTTCTGGATCCGCAACCGCATACCGTGCTGTCTCTCATGCTGCTGAGATCGTCCCTCGTGATGGTAGGGCTCGTTGGCGTGCAGCGAAGTGTTTTCTTGAACGCCATCCTGTACTTGGCGCTCATCACGTTGTACAAGATTGGGTTCGCAGTTGTGCTGAAGTAGTACAAGCAACCGCCCAGCGGATATAACCACTCATTAATGACTTCGAAAGCCGATACCTGATACACGTACATTAATCGCTGAGCGTGGAAGGGCGCCCAGCAGATAAAAAATGTTATCACGACCGCACCTGTGGAATGAAGCCATATCTTTCACGTTTCACTCTCGTTGCGAGGATGAGGGAGAATTCTTCACACGAGCGTCGTGTGGAGAATTATCAAAGATAATATAAAAGCTATGATCTTGTACGACTCTAATTCCCATTCACCTCTCCAAATCATAAACTTAATCAAACTTTAATGAAAATTTAAATTAAACGTTTTGTACTGAGAAGTGATGTTTTTCTTTTAAAGCTAAAATTATTATCCATTAGAGGAATTTGCAATGAATCTGTTTTGTAAAAATATAGTCACGAGATTATAATCTCGAGACTCGGATATAGTCTCGTGAAAATATCGTACGGAGACTACAAAAATATCGCCTGTGATATAAATGCGTCTTTTTATTTTGCTCGGTGATATTTATTCAGTTATATTATTTTTGCATTTTGAAAGTATATCGATATGCTCAAGAAAACATTAGAAATGGAATTTAATTTTTGATCGGCATCTCTTCTGTATTCCAAACTATAATAAAAAATAGAGTCAGATAAGATTTAAAATTGTATAGGTGTAGTGGTTCACGCAGGATTCAGATTATATATATATATATATATATATATATATATATATATATATAATAAGCTTATATAAAAAAATTACAACTGCAATATTGAGAAAGAAATTGACAGGCAAAGCGATGAAAAATATATATGTATATATATGTATGTATATGCATATGTGTGTGTTATATATTTTTGATAGATGCCAGAAAAAACTTGGCCCATAATGTGTATTTGAAACTATATCCACATAACTGAATCATATTTTGTAGAGTTTCAGTAAAAAATTAAAAATACATTTTATATAAATACGTTAAAAACTTCTTTGTTCCTTTTAAGAATGTATTGATATAAATGATATATTGATTTAAGAGATACATTGATATTGATATTGATATATTTAAGAGATATAGTGCATATCTTGTCTCAAATTATTTGATTCATTTTTTTTTTTTTGCTGTGGCGTCTATTAAACAACGTTTAAAAAATCTCCAAAATATTTGTTCAATTCTTTGATTGCATTTAGTTATAATGAAAAGCTTATTATTCTTAAAGGAAAAGATTGAAAATTAAGCTTTTTCACGAATATATCAAGATAGATTTTATTCTCTTTCATGACATAAATGACAAACTCCTCCCCCCGTTAGCGTTACTCGAATAAATTTAATTATAAAAATTTTATTGCAATTGTGTGTGTGTGTGTGTGTGTGTGTGTGCCAAAATAATACTCATATGGTTGCTGTGCTCGTGTCATAACGCTATTTGACATTTTCGATATGCCAAACATCTCGATGACAAGTCGTCATTGACAATATTCAAGTATCTTTTTAGCACATCAGTGACATATTTGTCAATAACTCTTGCGAAGTAAAAAGATCATGTAAAAATTCTGACGAGGTTTCAAGCATCAAAAATTATTTTATTATTAATCTTTTTCGATTATTCGCTAAAAATTGATACATGAATGATAAATCGTGCGGTCTAAAATAGGTCAAGCTCTAAATAGTATTTTTTGCTATCGCGCAACAAGCTCTCTCGCGCTTTCCCATAATTTATTACGTATCGTCGAGCTTGAATACCTTACAGATGATATTGTGTTGTCATGAATGGGCAAATTTATGTCGATATATAAAACCTCATAACTTTTAATTGAGTTGCGTTATCTCCGCGGCTAAAGATATGCAGACTCGAAGCAACTCGATGATTAATCGATATGACGTGCCGCAAACGATCTTCTTATCTTTATGGGGATATTCAGCACGACATCAAAGTTTCTAAGCAATATGCGAAAAGATGACATTGATATATATAAGATATATCAAAAATCATAGCATGTGTGCGTGTGTGTGTGTGTGTGTGTGTATATATATATATATATATATATACGCAATATACAGGTGATTCCTCATACAAATGCAAATTGAAAATGTTAGGTGATCTTTTTTTTTTTTATACAAGATTTTTTTTTCTGGAGATCTATCAAATACGCGTAAATAGTTTGTATTAAAAATGTGTTGCAATTATTTACAAATACAGACAGAAATAATTGTGTATTTTATGTATTTTGTTTCTACTTCTTTTCGATTTGCATTTGCATGAAAAATTACTTCTATTTTACTTATACCATGATTTCCGATACACTCTGTATAATTGTAAATCTCGAGCAAAAAAAATGATGTCTACTAGAATTTGAAAACTTTTTGGGAATAATAAAATTAAGAAATAATTTTGACTGATTTATTTCTAATTTATTAATTTTGATTTATGTTTAAAAAATATTTTTTTTTTTTTGTATTAAAAAAAACTAAATAATATGACTTAATTGATACTATCTGCTAATTGATGATATCATATTGATATCAAATAAAAATTATCAATAAAAATTATTTGTTCTTTTACATGCTTCATTAATAAAATATGCGTGTACACAAATCCTATGTTTTAATGTCATTTTAATATTTATATTTATTATTTTAATATAAGCCATATCTTTTTTTTTAAATGCATTCAATGTTAAATGCATGAGAAATTGAAGACACTTGAAATCTCTTTTTACGATCAGCAATATTTTATCTTTTTATAAAGGACTTTATAAAAGAGTGGAATTTTCCTGAATGCACTACAAGGACTATGTATATTGAATGCACCGCAATGCGTATTTAAGATCGTATCTTTTCCGGAATAAATAAAACGAAAGCTATAGTGTTTTGCAAGCAACTAAATACTTTATAATTATCGTGGGTAAGTGTTTTATTGATAATTATCTACAAATATCAATTTTAAATTATATCAGCTATATGTAACGAGAAATAAATAAACATAAGAATAATTTTTATTATGTAAAGAAAAATAAAAATATCAAAATTCTCGACTCAAAGTTAGACAAGTTGACAGATATGATTTATCGTTCAAGACTTGAAATCAGACTAACTTTGCCAATAATGCAGATTATTGGATTGCATATCATTTAAAGTTATGTCATTGCATAGACGAACTTCAACATTTTCTTTCATGGGATATCGACTGCCCGAAAATAAATATTATGCGGTTATCTCTGGAATTTGTCATCCCCATAATAACACCATAGTCTCACCTAACAAAAGTCGTGTGGTCGCAATATATAATTTCTTGTAATGTATACATTCAAAATGGTATTAGATAAGACTAATAGAAGTTTGAATTTTTTTCTAAAATGGAAAAAAATTACAACACTAATTTCTTATCGAATGTAAATATCTTTCGTAAGAGGCGGATCATTTATTTAAATATGTGTAATTTTTTTCTTTATATATTATACGAACATATATTATAGCATTTAATATATATATATATATAGCAATTAAAAATTATAATTTTAAAAAGATTTATTTCTATATGTCAGAAAAAATTGTATAGAAATATGCATGCCATAGATATTTTAAAAAGTAACGTTATTTTAAAAATAATCCACGATCGAATTTAACTCTCCAATTCCGTTCTCCGTAATGAATGACATCAGTAATAAACAAATCAATAGCGATGCAAAATTTTATTACGTGATTTATAAAATACAAGGATACGAAACGAAGCATCTCGCGGGAGCTCGCGAGGATATAAAAGGAAATGCGATCGAAATAAAATGTGAAGCGATGCAATAAATTCTATAAGGTATGTTGCAGCTTACGTAAGTGTATGCGTGTGTGTGTGTGTGTGTGATTCGAAAAAGACGGAAATTTACTGAGCATTCGGATGATGGCTTTTCGTGATTGAGCCTGCCTCGTTTCTCCGTGAACGGAGCCCTCGATGCTATGCCCGAGGCCGTTGCTTTGTATTCGGAGACCCATTCTCACATAGAGCACCGCTATCGACAGCATCGGCACGAGAAAGAATATGAGGCAGCTGAGCTCGTAAAGGGGAAACTTGGGCATGTTGGGCAGCAACATGGCACACATTGCCGATTCCTCGGAATAGCGACCGGATTCTGCAAACAAATGCGGGAAACATGTCTTGTTTCTTATGCAGTGCCAGATTATTTTATTTCCCAGTACATTTTCCGCAAGCTCTACACAAGAGTAAATTATAACCATTTTTAATTAATTAATATAATTTAATATAATTTGTAAATATTTATAAATCAATTATGTACGGATTTTTATAACTTTTTTATTCGATACTTTACAATTTTAAGCTTTGGATTTTTTTTTCATTTAACGAAAAATGGCAACATTTTTATATTATCCATGAGTGAGAGAATACTTATTGATAAGTTAGAAAAAAAATATTTATTAATATTCCTTGTTATATCGATGAGCATATTTCTTTTATAAAGTTTATGTTTCAATTACACGAATGATCAAGATGAAGTAATTATACATAAATAGCCATATTTTTTTATTAAAAGGTTCTTATCTATCAAATTTTAGTTCATCAATTAATTTTATGAATATAATATTCTGATATATAAATTCTCTCGCAAATGGAGAATTTTGTTATAATCCCTTAACTATATATTTCAGTTATCGGGTTAAAAAGCTTAAATCCTATCAATACAGAAACGTTCAGGAACATGTTTCAGCTAATTAATTCACAATTGAACTTATACGTTTTACTCGCGCAGTTGCATGAAACGTATTTATATACATTTTATATGGGGTTTACAAAATATACAATTTGAAGCAATAATTGATGCTTTTCATAATCATGTGATTAACACGTGATGTAATACAACAAACAAAAGTTGTCATTGTGATTAAATATTTATAAACATTTATGTATATTTATGTATATATATTTAGATTAAATATTAATTTAATTTAATTTTAATATATTTTTTAGAAAAACTTATTTTATATTATTGCATCATATATGCGAATTTTGTATTTTTTGTAACAAAAATTTTAATTATTGTATATATTACACTCATAAATTAATTATTTTTTCTTTTGTTACTTGTATTAGACTAAATAGCGCCCGATTACACGAAATGTAAAATGAAATATTAACATAAATCGTAAGATAAAAGTGACACGTATTTCAGGTGCACGGAAATTATCAGAGGCATCGAAATTATGAATCGCTATAATTTAAAGCGATGTATTTCAGCAGATTAGTAAAATTGGCGATGAATATTAAATCCTGTGCAGGGGCGTGTAATATTTATTGCGCATTGTGCAGGAGAAGAAAGAAAGACATTAGGTTTTTTTTTTCTTTTATTTTCTTTAATAATCTGCAGTATTAAATAAGCAGATTCATTACAAAGGACGAACATTTGTTCGTTGAAATGAATTAAACGCGGCAGATTATATCAATACGCAAAATACACGTTTACGAGATTTATTGTTTCCGTGGAATTTTTTGCGAGGCATTAAGTGGCATTTTTCAGTGTCGGATTTATGCATTCCCCGCAGTAAATTTCTCGCGCAAACTGTTCGATGCAACTGATCGATTGTTGCGAATAGCTCGTTATTATCCGTGATAACAAACACCACGGAAGATCACTCTTTATGCGATGTAATTACATACAGCACACTTAGTATTGTCATCATGTGCGGCGTCGGTTTCTCCTTGAATTTCCAAACGGCAGTTGATATTATCATGTTGCTGCACATAACACATTTGTGAGAGAGCTCTTATTTTATAAAAGATAAATATCTATTTTTTTTCAACATCTATTATCTCTCTAGAGGACGATGTAATCAAATGCTAAGTGGAAAATAGAAGAAATGTGCTGTAGCAACTTTTTAATTTAATTTGTATAAAAAAATTGAATTTTCTTACGATTAATTCTGATAAAAATTACAATGAATAGATATATCAAAGAAAAAAAATTAAATTAAACTTTAATTATAATTAATGGATTAGATATAAAATAGCAGATAAGAGCTTTCTCATTACTTATTCAAAGAAATAAAAACTTAAAAGCAATTTTAAAATTTTTAAATTAATTTAAAAATTAAAATATTAATATTATTTATACAAAATAATTTTCTGTCGAGTTATTTAAAATCAGTTTTTTATATCGTCGAGTTTGAATGCATGTTGAGGAACGAGATCATCACCTCTCCACAATATCAAATCCAATGAATGAAATGATTAAAATAATCGCGGCAAAACGTGATCGCAGGGTTGAAACAACCGCGCACGCAGTTTCTATAAAAAGAACGTTCTCTTTTTATCTCCTAATTCTTTTTATTTCTAAATGCTTAATTCTTTTTTTACAGATTATAGGTTTGTCGATAATAAGTTTTTAAATATTTAGCCTTTTTTCTTTCAAAGAAAATAAATTTTTTATTTAATCTTTTATCTTAATCTTAGCCAGCATCGGATTTTATTATATATTTTGCTTTTTTATTACAAAGCTGTTTTAAATAACTTTCATAATTATATGCTAGACAATATTAGCAATATTAGGAAGTTAATAAAACTGCTCCAAATTCATTTGAATATTAATTATCAGAAATGAAAGATTATTTGATGAGTGTTACTTTAATATATCATTTGAATGAATAATATGTATTAAAAAAACACAAAAAAGAAAGGATTGTAGAAAGAGAAATTAACAATTTTATATCCACAACATAAAATGTGAATTTTTAGATTTTAAAATCAGAATTTTATAAAATATTTCTATTTCTTTATTTTTTTCTATTTTATCTATCATTTTATATATTATTTATTTATTTTATAATTCTTAGATGATATATTTTTAAGATATATGTATTTTCCTTATAACTTATTAATTTAAATATTTTTTTAAAAGAATAACTTTTTTGCTGTTAATTGGTTTTTATATTAGAAACCTATTGTGCGTGTAAAAAAATAAAGTCATCGATTGATTATTTTTTTTTTTGCTGTATCTACAATTACCAGAATCGAAGAACCAATGAAAAATGAGTTGTTTAATCGGACGAGTGTGCACTTCAAACAAATTTACTAGCCGATAGCGCGCAAATGTACTCGCGATGAGCAAATAGGCCGACCATAATTACATGTAAATAGGAAACGCACTGCGTTTATGCATTTACACACACACTCCTCTTTAATGTACGTTGTCACGTACGTCGTTCATCGGCTTATATATCTTTACATAATAATAGAAATAGCAAATTTATGTATATCTTTTCGCTGAACTCATCAGCTTTATCTATTTTCTTTTCTTTTTATATTTGTAATTATTTTCTAAAGTACAAAATGAGGAAGCTCGATTGCTGATAGAATTTTGAAGAGACTGACCTTAATTATATACTTGAGAAATAATCTTATATATATATATACAATGGATATAAGAACAATAGATTATATTTTTCTTATCAAAAATATTGAGAAATACCATAAAATACCACGTCATATTACCGAATCCTTTTTATATTTTTTAATAAAAATAAGACTCTTAGAAAATAATCTTTCTAAAAGATTATTGACTCGGTTATTATCATGCTATGCTGAAGCTACTTTTAGACATTTATGACGTACACTGCGCTATCAACGACGATGTATCATTTTCCGTGAAAAATCTCAAACTTATACTTTTAGTCACGAGCACTCGATTGAACAAGTAGATTGGCTATTACACAAGGGATCACTCACTTGGCGGATACTCGATGTAATTGACGGTGGTGTAAACGGCGAAGGGCAGGGCGAAGATAAGAGCCAGCAACCAGGCGCCTACGATGAATCGCACAGGTCGTTTAAGCCCGCTCATCGCGTACAAATGCAAGGGGTGGCATATCGCCAAGTACCGCTCCAATGAAAACACCACTATCGTTAACACTGATACGTAAGATGACCTTGAAAAAGCGCACAAATAATTTTACATAAATGCAAGTATAATTTTACAGTCGCCACGTAATTATGCAAAGAGGGCTCATAAAATTAGTCAGGGAGTCTTGAAATAAACATTTATTAATATGCTCTCTCTCTCTCTCTCTCTCTCGCTTTCTCTTTCTCTTTCTTTTTCTCTGCATGTATATATGTAGAGACAAATATGGAGAGAGAGAGAGAGAGAGAGAGCATATTAATAATTGCTTGTGTAATTACAATTTTCTATGACACATATTCTTCTACTCTCATTCGCTTAAATTAGCAAATTTTCTGCATTTTTTTATAATTAAGAAATATATTTTCTGAAATTTTTGAAAACTTAAATTATACAAGATATTTGTGAAGTTCTTATTATCATATGTAGTTTTTTTAAATTAAGATATACACATTTGCAACACAAAAGAAATGTGAGAAGCTTCATGAAAGAGAGAAGAAGTTTGTACTTTCTATATAATTATTGCAAGATCTGTACACCTCTTGCATAGACGTTTAAAATTGTGCCACAAAAGATGTTACGTGTAACGTAAATGCAGAAAAGAAATGAAAGGATCTCCGACTAACTACTATTATTTGTAGCTTTGAGACCGTATGCTTCACGTAGTATATGTATATTTTACGGTTATTTTAGCATAATACGAATTCTATTTACAGATCCTTTATATATTTCGAGCCTAAATATTTTCAATGAAATACAAATTCTATAAGTAGCAAAACTTATTTGCGCTATTGTTACTCGCAATCAGTTTATTGACGGTTTTTTTTTATTCATATTTCTCTGAGAATATGTAACAAAAATATCAATTATCAGTTGCATTAAAAATTAGAAGTTATACGTCAAAATTTGAAAATTTGATCCTCTCTGAATCTGCTTTTTTGTTTTCATGATTTATTTTATTTAATAACATTTTTATTGTCTTAACTCACATTTCTGAGACGTATGCTCGGATTTTGCATAAACCTTCTCCGAGTGTCCATGGATATTGTTTCCAAAATACGCTCAACTCATTAGGTAGCCCTGAAAGCAAAGAAAATATCAATTTTTTTGCATATTAATTAATATATATATTATTTTTAATAATTAATTCTCGATATCATTATATCATTAATATATAAATTCGTGGAAAAATTAAAGGAATAGATTAGATATTGTATAAGAATTATTTAATGTTCAATTTATATACGTTATCGTGTGCTATTATTTTATAAAAACTGTATGTATTAAGAAAGCTTTGAAACAAAGTTACAAGAAATCAACGAAATAATTAATTGAATAATATTATTTTTTATACACTCTTGTCTTTGGGATTTATTAAATATTTTTATCGATATATAAAGAATATAAAACGTTTGTAAGATTGAAATAAAAAAATGTCAAGTGATGCGAAAGTCAAATTTTAGAATATAATATTAGATTTCTTGTTAAAGACAAGCGCAGACATAATTATAAATAAGTAATTACGACAGATTATGTAAACGAATTAATAAAAGGCAAATCAGAGTTTCGATCGTTATATAATTTTTGCTGAAGAATTTCCGATTAACTTTTAGTACAAAATGCATAATTAAAACAATCCGCATTATAATTCATGCTCTAATAAATTCACTATAAATCAGTATCCGTTCTTGAAATTTATAGCTGTCCTAATTTTAATTTCTTTGACTAACACAAGTTTTTGACATTTCCTTTTTGTGAGTTTACGCAATAATTATACTCGTCTCGTGATCGATTTGTAATGACATAGCAGCCATTGAAAATCTCACGAAATAAAGTCTAAAAAAAGTATGAAATTAAAATGATCTGAAGCGATTTACAGCTATTCTCTTGTGCGCTATTCTTATTGATTACAATAAAAAAAAAAGTTGAAAAGACTAGATATCCGCTCATGACAAGTGAAAAAACCCAGCAGTACTAATTTTTCTTGCAACAATTAAACGAGACCCCAATAATAATTGTTAAGTGTGAAAATTGGCGAATAAGAATTAAGACGTGGGTATTGGTGTGCTTATTATTGTTTTTTAATAATAAATTTAGTAATAATTTTTAGTAATAAATTTTAATAATAAATATGTATTAAAAATGTACGTTTTGAACCATTTTTTGGTCTATCTTCAGCATAGATATAAATATATAGAGATTACATTAGTATTTTAAAACTTGATTTACACAATATTTGTTGTTATAATATAAATTTTAAATTAAAATCGATAATCAAAAAGAAAGATCCACTAAAACTGCGTAGAATCTATATTAAATAATCTCAGTGGCTCTTATTTGCCAGTTTTCTCATTTAATTGTTAGTACTCTGAGCCTATTGCTGTTATTATTGTATACTAATTGTGTTTACAAACATAAAGCAATTGCTTGTCACCGCAAATTATTTCATAATTTGCCACGCGTTATTTATGTCCGGCGACATAGCAAACTTCTTACATTTTTTCACGCTTATAATGCATTTATTTCACGTTGTTTATTATTATGCATTACATTATTGCACGTAAAATTTTAGTTTCAAATAAAAAATAAACGTTTTTGATTTGACATTTAATTATTATACATTATTATCCGTTATGTAATTCTCTTATTAAAAAATTCTTTATTTTTTGCGAAATATTCACAAATTTTTAAGTTTTTAAGAATGATTTAGTAGGACATAAAAAATTTAGTAATTTATGTAACATTATTTCATTATTCTATGATCGAGAACACGATATAAGAATTATCTGAAAAAAATTATATTAAAAAAAAAACAATGACATAAAATTATCGTATAAATGTATAAAATTATCATATAAAAAAAATCGACTTATGTAAGAAAAGACATGTAATTTCCTGTAAAAAATGGGGAAGATTGTTTTTCTTCCTGTTCTCCTAGAGAGTTTTGTTTGTATTTAATTTCTTGGAGATTGAAAAATTGATGACATAAAATCAATATTTATACAATGATCTAACACGACAGATTAATGTGGCATGTATGTAGTGAGATGACAATAATTTTCCGTTTATTTCTGACAAAGAATAAAACATTATATTAAATACAGAAGAAACTGATATAATCTGAAGTAATAACTATATTTAATATAATGTATTATCTGGTACTTTTTATTAACTTTAGATTTTATTCACCTTGCAATATGTCGATATAATGCTTACAAATCCCAAAGATATAAAACGCGCTCATGAATCATGCAAGGCACATAGCACGTTTTCAAAGGCATTTTATTTAGGACTTTACTCCTGTATCGAGTAGTCTTAAATCGCTACCTAGTTTTATGAAATTTCAAAAGAGCTCGACGATGAAAGCCTTAGCTGTCAGCAACCGGAGTTAATATCGTGCTATTAAAGCTTCGGTCAAGTTTCAATATGCCCTATACATAACGTCGATGATATATCATCTTCGATCTTTATTAAGGAAAGCTTCTATTTTCAGTATACACCGATACTTGTATCGTTATGTAAAGTAAACTTTATCAATCAGTATAATGTCAGAAGATTCTTGTACTATTATTCTAGGACATCTAAAACTTCTAAATTTAACATTTGCATTTTTTAATTAATTAAACTACAGTTGCTTCTTTTTAATAAGAAACTAACTTCAAATTATATTTTATTTCTGCAACACATTACTTTATTCTTAATTAAGAATTCCCGATGTAAATCATAGCTTGCGATAAAGATTTTATCAGAGTATAAAAAAAAAAAAAAAAAAATAATAATAATACACAAATGAAAAAGAAATTATAAAGCCTAATAACTATTATTTGTATAATATTGTTTGAGTATGTTTTTTATCAGGTTTTGTTCACAATCATTTGGGGTACTTGCGCTGGATATGTTACAAAATCGCTGTAAATCGTAATTAATTGAAATTCTGACATAATAGCCGCGCGGAAGCCCTTTATTTCGCCCGACTTCAAAGATCACAAAACTCATTAACTCACCATTGGTATTGAGTACGTGACAAATCCTCAAATCATTCGACAGAACGTGTTCCTGCATACACATTGGCTTTCATTATAGGCACGCTAAATAATCCCTTATTAATCCATAATTATGGGACATGGAAAGATTTGTATTTGAGAAATTTGAAGTTTAAAATTGATCGCTCAAGGATTTATATGAATATAAGTGTAATCACAAAATTTGATAATATGAACAACATTGTTGTTTAGCAGCTCTTTTACATTCTTTTTTGCACTGCCTCATATTGCTCTTGCGAAATATTATAAAAGAGAAGACGGGAACTATGGATACGTTAATTATGCGATGCTTGTGCGTTTCACTAAGAAGGCAAATAACTTTCTCTCTCTCTCTCTCTCTTTCTCTTTCTCGTCTTTTAATTAAATTTTTAATTAATTTCTTCAATCCTAAATATTCTCTCATTACATGATATATTGCGATAAAAAAGAGAAATTTTTCATTTTCGTCATAAAATCGTCGCAAAATCAAAGTTTTTTTCTTTCGAGGAAGTAGCTTGTTAGGTACGTAGTGTCTCAAGGTTTTTCCCTCGCACTTTCTTGACACGATGATATATATGATTGATGAAGGGGAACGACAAAATGTCATATAGAGTGTGTGACAGATTTGACGAAAACATTTTTATCTATTAATATCAGAGTAGAAGATTTTGTATTTAAAAAAGTGGTTTCTATTTTTTTGGTTTCTTATTTTTAAATAACTCATAAATAAATTATTCCTTCAACACATAATGTACAATTTTTATGAATTAAACGTTAAAAAAAAATGTGTGAAGAAATATATTATTTTGTCGAAGGAAACGAGAATGTATAATTTGACATCCTGTATATTCGGAACACGGAAGCTTTATACGCTGAAAGTTATTATCATGCTTGTAGACACTCGATACATGTACGTTATATTCATACGAGACGAGGCTTCGTGCATTTAAATGAATAGCGCTTTCTACGACGTCATTTTTATCCATCGCAGCATTCGTAGTTTGCAAAGGGGATTAAGCACGATCCGATTCGTAATCTCAAAGTTTGCGATAGCAAATTTATCTCAAGAAATCCATTCTAACTATAATCTCCAGAGTCATTAAAAAAGTTAGTACACGTCGCGCGTAATCTAAAATATATATCTTGCGCTTAATATAAATTTCAGTTATTTTATTGTAGTATTCATTTTTTTGCGTTTATAAGAAGGAAAAATATTACAGAGAGAAGTGTAGAATTTTGTATATTAATCTAAAAAATAATTAATTTATAATTATATTTGCGAAAAGGTAGGGTATTATTAATATTGATGTGTGCCTTTATTAGACACATTTTACGATTAGAGATTATTAAAATCATTCTTTTGCGGGGATTTTTCACTTCATTCGACATTAAATGATACGGTAGCGTCACGACACCAAGTACATAAAATGCAATTAGCAATTAGTGATTATGTTTACGGCATTTATTTCGAATTCTTATGTAAAAAGTGTTTCCAAATTAAAATGTGTCTCGAAATGGAACTGTAATAAAAATCTAACAGCACTATTTTTGCATAATTTTGATGTAAGCTTAGATTGCGATCAGTTTGAAAAAAATTGAGGCAATTATTTTCGAGCTTTTGGGATTTAATACATAAAGAGTAATACTTTTTATTTTCAATTTTATTTCCAGTGTCACACAGACATGTAAAACATAATATTATAAATAATTTTGTCCTTCATGACGCGTTTATATTGCTCGTATATAAAATTTATTAGTATATGAGATAGAAATGCAAAGAACAAAATATTTGCTCCGTGAAATTGTAAATATTTCATAAAACATTCAAAGTATATCTGTTATAAAATATTTATAAAAGGAATTATAAATTGAAGTTTTGTCCACTATTAAAACAAATATTAAGTGTTAATTTTAGTTATTAATAAATGAAGATTTATGCAAATCAAGGTCCAAACGTGATTGAATTATTAATAAGAAATTTAATATTGGATGCATCCATATGAAAAAATATTGTTACCTGTAGACACGTTTAGATAAATACATAAATCCTTATATAATGTGAAAAAATAAGTTATAGCTTGAGAAGCTTCATAATTTTATAAAAATTGAAAAGATTCTTTTTTATTAAAATGGGAAAAAAAGACTCCACTCTTTCCGCGCGAAATGAGATCTATCGCCCGGTACTTTTGATGCGAAACGAGATCTATAAAATTGTAGGGTTCCACCGTGGATTTGCAACTTTTCACGTGTAATGAAATCCACTTTATATCACCCGGTGTTTTCGGTGCGAAAAAACGAGATCTAGAATTGCACGGTTCCACATAATTTTTCGCCCGAAAAGTAAAATAATTCTCCATTGTCGCGTGCTTTCAAATTAAAAAAAAAAAGGATGGCTTTTCAATACCAGAACCCGGTGTGAAATAAATTTCTCTTCGCGCGGAAAAATGAAAAAAAAAAAATTGGATCGTCTAGAGTTCGGCCAATGTTCCTTTGGAATCATTGGAAAAGAATCTCCTCTTTTATCTTGTCTAGTAACCATATATGTCACCTTTAGTGGTGATTTTGTTCTTATACTCTCCGGTATCTCATACATATATATTGCAACGATGATTTGGCAAAGACAAGGTAGATCGATTTTGCGTGTGACGAGAGAGATTGGTCTCCGTTTCATAAATTATCTAGATTGTTAGCATCAGAAATAGGCACTCTCCTCTTTCGTGTCTATCTCTCGTTGATATTTTATTTATTAAAAACGCACGTCATATATATAAAAATATAATATATGTATATTAGATAAATTATTTAATTTAATCACCTTAATTGAATAGTTAATTGTTTGTTTTATCATGAAAAAAATATTTTAGACAAAAATCGTGGTATTAAAGGAAGTATTGTATAAAGCATAATCAGTCAAGAAAATTTACTCGGATGTAGATTTTTAAGTGTCACAAAAAAAATTTGCCGTTATATTTTGTGCTAGAACATTGTTTGTAACATGTAAAATTTATAGCAGCAAATTCTAGTAATGCCTTCTGGCAAATTCAAGTTTCATTGTCAAATATTAATCACTGCATTGGATAAATGTGAGTTTTTATACTATAGTTAGAAGGATCCTTGTGAAAAATGATTTTTCTGTGTGTTCCACAAACTTTATAACAAATATGATTAGTCTTAACATGGATAGGCGTCACACACACAAAACAAATTGCTTTCAAAATTTTACTAAAAATTTATCATTTTTTGAGTGATATAATCTAGTTTTTTTATTTTTTTATTTCTTCATCAAGATATGGTCCTTTAGTTTTTAAATAAAACATAAAATATTTCATTTTTTTTTAATTCAGAAGAATATCAAACATTAAATGAAAAATTATTAGGATATATAATCAAAAATCAAATGTTATTAAGATATTTTTAAAGTAATATTTAATGCAAATATTACTTGTGCGTAAAATATCCACTGCGTTTAATGCAATTGCGTAATCGATTAATAAGTGACATATGTCAAAATGTTTTTGCAGTTAGCATTTTACATGCTGTAATTTTATGTCTTTAACTGTCGATGATATGTTGTATTTTTATACTCCTTTTTCAAAAAAAGAAAAGTAATAAAGTAGCATTCAGAGAATGAGCCGACCACAAAATTCGTCTACCACATCCAATTCATCGATTAGGGAATTGTCTCTGTAATACATCACGTGCTTGCGCATAATTCGTAGAGCAATTGTCGTGCTCGTACATTGTTGGGTTGAACAGAACAGATTTTCTAATCAAAGTGATAGTATATTTTTTAGATTAAAAATGTGAAATACTTCTGTCAATGATTCATCAATAAAATACATTTAGATTATGTTAATATCAATTCGAAATTTCATAATCACTTCATAACCACTACTTAAATATCATGTTCGCTGAAAATCAATCCAATAAAGTTCAGCAAAATTTCTGCTAATCATTGATGCATATTTTTTAAGCTTATTTCTCTGGGATTTGTAATATATTTTTGTTAGTGATTAAAATAAATTAAAGAGGGAAATTTATCACGAATCATCAACGACAGTTAATGATATTTGAAAATATAGATATTATTGCATGCTGAAACACTTCAACGCGTATCTCTTTTATCCTTTATCGATTACGCATTTGCATTAAACGCAACAAATAACATTTCATATATTATTAACAATTAAAAATATTTGAGTAATTTTTGATTTTTGATTTTATATAATACTTTGTTAATCAATGTTCTTTCGATTTTCGGAGTGACATAATGTGTCCCTTTCAAAAAATTTAAGATAATTTTCTCGATAAAAAAAAAAAAAGATAGTAAAAACGGGATTGTAAGTTCTCCTTAACACACGATTTGTTTAAAACATACGACAAACGGTTACGAATAATTTAAAATGTGGGCATATGTTAGATAATTCATCCTGTATATTTTACATTTTTTGTTCTTTTTCTTTACATTTCTGTTCGTTGCATAGAAATTTAGATATTTTTTTATGTATTTGGCATGTATTTTATCTTTTACAGTATCTTTTTGGGTGAAAATGTGTTTGCGTTAATCGAATATTTAAAAAATTCATAAAGTACAAAACAGAATGGCATATCAAGTAGGCATACCAATCGTGGGATATGTCGGTTGCGTTAGAGTTGAATACGAGTAATATTTGAAACTTGGAACGGTTGTTGTCTGTCGGGAGAGAACGCTTGGCACGAGAAGGATAGAGAAAAAAAAAAACGAAGGACATAATAAAATTCAAGATCGATATTGGCTGCGTACTGCGTGGCTTTAATTACGATATATACCGGACTATTCGTATATATTTCTTACCTACCAGTTTTTATCGTATTTTACTGTTGACGGATATTATGCCGCAGTAATAATGAGGAAAAATGTTGATATTGATTATGCGATAAAAAAAGAAAAATATTTTAATATATGCATATTTTGAGGAAATTGTTGTGCAAGTTAAAAATAATATTATTTTCATCGTACTGGAATATTCATTTTATAAACGATGACTTTATAATATCTGCATCTTCGTTAATCTTCATCAAGATCTCGATTAATCGATTTTATAAAGTGACAGGAAATTTTTGTTTGTTATTTATCTTTCAAGAATATTGCAGCGTCAAAATGTATCTATATAAAAAGGAAATTGCTCATTGTGTTCGTTTTAGAAATCCAATTTATAAAAATAGAAACTAATATCACTAATATTTTTGTATGTTTTTTACAACATTAATTACTGTTGTAAGCCTGACAGATATAGGATCCTGGATGATTAATTTTTTGAAAGTATTAGACGAGAAAGTAGTAATGTAAAAATACCGATTAGGATTTATATAAAAAAAAGAAATAGAAATAACGTAATATATAATATAAAAAAATCAGAGAGCTGAAGGTGAAAAATAATATCCTCCAATCATATTTCTAATATATACATATGTGCATGCCATTTATTTCGATCTGTAGCAATTGTCTCATATCGTGATTTTACATCATCTTTGTAAAGTCGACAGTTGAAAGCTGTCATTCTTTCCATAAATTTTATTATATCAATTTATTCAATACAAATATCAATACACTGAAATAACAAAGTCGTTTAACAAATCAGAAAAAAATAGAAATAAAAAACAAAATGTTGTTTTTTTTTTTCAAGAATTGAAAAATAAAGAGATAAAAACAGTATTCTGTCAGCAATGTGTACGTGTATGTGTCTATGTTCATATATTTTCATTTATCTCGGAGGTCAGAAAAATCGTAGGGTAAAAATAATATTCTTTGGCTATATTTACGTATTTATTACAGAACGAAAGAATCTAAGCAATATCTGGATTGTTTGTCGTTAAACAGGCGTGTAATCCTGATAGATGGAGTATTTAAGACGATGCTGCCTTGGGGAATATAAGAGCGAAACCGAGGCATTTTACCGAAGATTGTGCTTGCGACTTATTTATCGTGAAAGGCCGGTGACTCTGATGTCTAAGATCGTTTGTTAAAAGTGTCGTGTAAATTTTTTTCCTTTATGCTCTTTGATTAATTACGAGAGATTTTCGCTGTAAGAATGATAATAAAAAAAAATACAATTATTGTCGATCCTCTAACACCGAGTATTCGACTGATAATGAATTTCTATGAATCGCGATGTCGGAATAATTAAATAGCTTATTAATTAGAACGAAATGCATTAAATTTGAAAATTATATATACATATATTTGAAATTAAAAAAAAAACTTATAACAAAATAAAGGAAATGTAATAAAAAAAAAAAAAACTAACAAGTGCCAATGTGTGCTCCGATAATAAACTTAAGAAGAACATCACCGAATTTTCTAAAACAGATGATCATATTTAATTTAATTTATCGTTTTCAGTGATTGAAGATAGAAATTTGCCCATTTAATTTTTACGCGGATTTGCACCGCCGTACACGACGAAAATATCAAAATTAATCCTTGGCATGTAACACGTAGTTCTTTCATACGATTAACAAGTAATGAATAGGACGCAGTGCTGCATATACCTTCATTATCATATACATGTGGCATTCATTATGATTATTATCGTTGGCGCGATGGGACAATGCAATAATTAGGTTGCAGTAACTTTGTTTCACGTGGCCTGATGCATGCATTTACTCTTCAGTCACCCAAGACGTGCCCTGCTGGTCGCGACAATCTCAATAGTTGATCAAATTAATACTCGCCAGCTAAAGCGAGCTCATTACGCGTATAATTATTTTAATCAAAGTTACGCAAATGAGAGCGGATGAATTCAAAATGGGATGGATTACATCATAAGGCAACCTTTTTTTTTTACAAAATAGGCAATCATTATCATTAACAATTCACGGATATACATACATTTATCTATGTGCTTTATTAAAGATTTGATATAAACGTTTGATGCAATTATGCTAATTAAATTGGAAAATAATTATTCCATTTTAATGCGAAGCTTATGACTAATTAGTTGAAAATGATATTAGAAATGCATTTAATAGAATGTAATAGTAAATTTCGAATTTTACATAGACATAGAAACACATATTTATAATACATATGAAAATATAATACATATAAAAAAACATATTTATAATATATATATATATATACATATTTATATTTATATATATTTATAGAAATATATATTTCCTATGTCTATGGAATTTTACTCGAATTTTCGAAACAAACAAATGGCTGATGCGAGAAAAATAATAGAAAACTTGATTGAAAATTAAGACAGAAATACATATGCGTATCGATTTGAAATGCAAATCACATTTACGCAAATATTATTTTTGCCATGGATACGGTCAAGTAAAATGAAATGAGATAAGTTAGATGCGACACGAAGTAGAGATTTTCCGACAAATTGAGCGCTCGGAATAATTTAAGACTAACAATAAGTCGCAAGAAGAGTAAATTTTTAAGAAAAAACTTCAGGCGTTTTATAATTTAAGCAAAGAATGGAATATTGCATATTTTACAACACATTAAAAGTCATAGTAAATTTTTCAGAGGAAAGAAAATGTTGCTAACACATATAATCTTTCTCTCTCTCTCTCTCTTGAATAAGAATAACTGAAACATAAGTATATGAAATATTATTGTTTTATAAGGCATAATATTGTTTGAATAATTTGATTTGTTATAAAAGTATAAAGAAAAGAACAAATAAATTTTTATTGTAGAAAAAAAAACTATTGTAGTTAAAAAAAGTTAAAAAAATATTTGTCAAATATATGTCTTAAAATTCTTTTATCTCTTATATTGTTTTTAATCTTTGATAACTGATTTTTTTTTTAATCCAATAATAATTTATAAATAATCTAATATATTATACGTTCATTTGTATATCTTTTAAAATTTTAGATTAAATAATAAAATTCTTTCTGTCCTGCAATATGCGTGATTACAAAGAAAAAAATTTTATATTTTATAAGAGAATAAAAAATGCACTGAAAAATTTCGAGGAAAAACAAACGAGGTGTTTGTTAGGGATTTAAAAAATTTAGTACAACTAGAGAGAGAGAGAGAGAGAGAGAGAGAGAGAGAGAGAGAGAGAGAGAGAGATTACAAACAAGACTGGCTGATAACTCTGTATAGGACTTACCGAGAATCAAGAGAAGCAGGTCGGATATTGCTAGATTGAACAGATAGTAATTAGTGGCAGTTTGCAAAGCGGGATTTCGTTTGATGACGATGCAGGTGACCACGTTGCCGAATACCCCGGTGACGAAGATCATGACGTAGATGAGAGTGATCGGCAAGACGACTTTAAGCGGCAGATGTTTCGGGCCCCACATCAGATTCAAGTACTCGGACTCGCTTAGATTCAGCTCCGTGATATTGTCGATGATCGAGATATTTTGATGGAAAAATTCCATACTTTGCGCCTTTCATCAGAACCGATCGATCGCTTTTCCACGTCAGCAGTGACGTCGGCCGCTATATCGATCAAATTATCCATTCATTACATGACATCGCGATCCCGCGCTATTTTCCTGGATACGGTGACTCCTTGTTTTCTTCCTTAACGATCATTATTCCCCATTAGATAAGACTCTTATCTCGAGTGGCGTGCACAGAAACTTAACACGCTCGATCGTTTCCTCGATTTCTGACACGTCGATTCGAATAACGCGCGAACGTGGAATCACCACCAAGCGATTCATTGTTTTCTCCCTTCGAAAAATAAATTCTCGCCAAAAACTGATTTTAATCGCGCCAATCTTTTGTAAGGATTTTATCCGGGGCGAACTCGTTTATTTTATTGAAGAAAATAGCCGACGAGAGATACGCGCGATGAAAAGTGCTCCACTCAACAGACTGTGGACAAGTGACGCCCTCGGAGCGCTTCAATGTTCGCTGTCGGACCACGCGCCCATCCACTACGCATCCAACCCTTAACTTCAACCCCCTCGAAAGAGAGAGACAGAGGGAGAGAGAGAGAGCACGCTGCGCCACTCGTTCAACAGGATCCTGCTAATCGTCGATACACGCACAATATTTCAAATATTCAGTATATTGTTTTAAACTACGCGACAATGCTTTGTAATAATCCTAATTGGATGTGATATTGGGCGGATTATTTTAATTAGATGATTAATTAAATTTACTATCTAACGATAAACGTTGAGAATTTTACACGCGATGATAGTTGGATGTGATATTGAACGGTGTAGTGTTTTCAATCAAATGATTAATTAAATTTATTGCCTAACGACAAACGTTAAGAATTTTATACACGATGCTTCATTATTAGCGGTACAATTGAGAAGTAAATCTACAAAAAAAAAAAAAAAAAGTTGAAAACGTGATAAAAATGTTTAAAAATTTTTCAATTCTTTAAAATCGAGATTTTGTCGAATTTAAAGTTTGGAAAAAAAAATTTTACCTATTTTCTAAGCTTTTTTTCATTTACAGATTTCTTTTCAATTTCCTCACTTTACCTGTTTAAATCACGAATGTAGATCACAGAAATTGTTACCCTAGCTCGTCGAACAGCATAGTTAAAACACTTTAGCCGCAATAATCAAGGTCGATTCCATATCCTACGTTTCGATTTTCTTTCATTTTTTTTTTTTTTTGTCTCATTCAGTCTATAAGCAAAAACATTGCAACAGCAGTTATTGCATACTCCGACAAATAATTTCTAGCACAACAGCCATGTCTATGTTTGCTAAACTTGTCTTCTGCAAGCGCCTTCTGGCAAAACCAGCAAGCGATCCAATAAGAAAACCGCACCACGTGGGGTTGCCGGATAAGCTTTATACGTGTTCGATTCAACGAAAGTGTGAAAACATTAGACTATGTATGTTTATAATTTTTTATATATATTTCAAGATAAAGTTAGATAGAATGGTTGTACCACTCAGGCATACAATCCTTATGTGTAGTATAACTTTTCTAAAAGTTTTATCCTTTTCGTGAAATCACATTAAATGTTCTGTATAACGTGTCACTGTTATCTCAATTCAAATAAAAATTATTGGAAAAGCAGATTCTAGAAAAGGAAAATCTTATCCATTAAATAATTTTTTTTACTCGCATCTATTTGACAGGAGATTTACTGAGGGGGAATTTCTTCTAAAATTTCTAAAAGATTAAATCACGTTTCTAGAAGATTAAATTGATCTAGAAGATTGTATAGATCTCTATTTTTTCACAAGACTAAAAGCGATTGTCTGATTGTGTCATTTATGGCCAGGCTATTTCATTTATTACAAATAAAATCCAAAGCTTAAAGTTTAATTTTATTAGAAATGCAGTCTATTATAAATACTTTAATAAATTATTTTATTTATTATCTTAGATTGCATTTAATTTTATTAGAAATGCAGTCTATTATAAATACTTTAATAAATTATTTTATTTATTATCTTAGATTGCATTTAATAGCTGATAATATTCACTTTTTTGTACAAAGCTGTCACAAAAACAATTAAAGTAATTTGATGCAATTTTACAAAACATAAAAATTTTTGTAACTCTTAATTAGCAAATAAAGTAAAATATTTTTATAATATTTAATATAATAATATAATATATATATATATATATATATATATATATATATATATATATAATAATTTAATATAATATTTAATGTAATCCAATACTATATTTATATTGTTCCATATAAAGGCTTCTTATTTTGTGAGGAAAACTTTTGCTTTTCGCTTTGCGTTATTTTATTTTTACAGTTTGAACCGCTTCGCTATTTTACTTTTCATCTCATATTTTGTTAGCGCGATACCTCCACCTGCGTAGAAAGACCACAGAACACCTTCGTTGTTTTACTCGTACAGCTTACATTAATTTAACGGAACTACACACGCGTTGTAATTATACGTTACATTTGCTGACGCTTATTACTGGAATGACATCGCAGGTATGACCGACATTTTGCCTTTCGTATAAGCCAACTGCGTATGGTACACATCACAGTCCATTAATAAGCGCGTCGTTTGGTGAATTTATGTCGGTACGTAAATATAAAGTTTAGACTTATACATGACCAGGGCCGCGCGTTTTGAGTCCTTGGTACACCTTAGATGTAATCGGAGATCTTTCCATGGGATATTCAATGTGCGCGTTAATTATGAAAATGTGTAGTAATTAATCATTGTAAGCTATATTTTATATTAAGTACAACTTTCACACACATATCCTTGTGAGCATTGTATTCTTTGTGACATCATGACACATGATATTTTTATGAGTACATGGTTATAATGATAATAATATTTTATAATAAATAATAATCATATTTGTAATATAAAAAAATTATAAGAATATGTGTGTGGACCAATTAAAAAGCTGAGAATTCCATATTTTTATCATTTACGATTAGAAATTATTAATCCAATTTTAGGAATATTATTTTCGAAATGTTTTGTTGTTTTAAAGTTAAATATGTTGAAAAAAATTATATTCTAATTTTTGAAACAATTTATTTTCGCCATACATATTACAAGTTTATCTTATGATATAATTTTGGATATACATATTGAATTGTATTCACAATTTATAATAAGTGTTTTTCTCTCTCTTTTTCGGTATTTTTTACATAAAACTATCTTAAAATAGATATTTTGAAATAAATAAAAATTTGTTTTTCTAAGAAAATATATATTATTTTTTGCATATAAATAAAAAGACTTTTTTGAAATAAATTACACAAGAAATATTAAAAATACGAGAGCACATATTACATTCATTCATAAAAAATATTTTAACAGTTAAAGGAAAAACTCATGGGCTCAGTTTATTTATGTTGAGTGCAATCGCTAGGATTTGACTTTTTTATTTAATTTTGATATTATAATGATTTCTTGAATACTCAAAAACGTATTAGCATTAAAATTGTAATACTGTGCTTTTTACATTGGAATATTCAAATATGTCATAAACGAAAATTTTCCTAAATGGATTTTAATCTAAATTATTCGCAAAACTCACATATAATATATGCACATTTCAACATTAAAGAAGTTAAATGAATGTGTATAAAAGCAAGCGTAATTATGTCTCAATTTTGAAATGAATCTCTGCTCTACACATCATAAATTTATAAAGCGTAACCAACCACGAATGAAAAAGAGAGAGAGAGAGAGAGCAAAAAATAAATATTAATATATACGTGGGCAACTCAAATATATATCAAGGTTTTTCCAAAACATTTTATTTTATCAAAATATTTTCAACGCATACCCAAGTTATTTTTCTACATAATCTCCACTAAAATCTAAGCATTTTTGACATCGGATTGGCAATTTTTTTATTTCTATGTCATAAATATTTCAGGAACTATTTTGATTGAATATTTTTGAGAAAAGTTCAATTTTATTTCGGACACGTCCCACTACTTTTTGTGACACGGAAATAAAAAAACTTCCAATCCGGTGGCAAAAATGCTTAGATTTTAGTAGAAGCTATGACTTGGATGTGCGTTGGAAATATTTTGATCGAATGAAACAAGTTTTGAAAAAAGTTTGATTTATATTTGACTTGCTCACGCACGATGCTCGAATGTCCCATGAATATTCAACTTCTTCCTAAATTTATTTTAACAATACTTTGCACTTCTCTCTTCCTCTTTCCCTTTCTCTCCTCCTTCTCCTTCCACACCCATTGCATAGTAATAAAAGTCGGGTTTTTTAAAATAATTATTTGTTACACATTTTAAGAAAATTTTATTCTTGCGACTGATTGAATACATGTATTCATTTAAAGATCCATTTACGGCGGATAAAACCAGAACAGAAAAACCGAGGTAGTTTTGGACGAATTTAATTTTCCCTGCAATAGACACATAAAATATTTCATTTTTCGCAGTTATTAAAAAATGCTTTTATCATTGCTAATAAATGCACTCAACGCCATAATAGCCTGAATTAATATTGATTTATTGTAAAAATATAGTTAAAAAAATATGATTTAAATTATGGGGCTTAGGATTTTTAATAATTTTATGTTATTTATATTTTATTTTACTTTCTCTGTTTATCGCAAAAAAAAAAAAAGAAAACATTGTTTTGTCATAGATTTCAATGTAAAGAACTTTTTCATTGCATTTTCATTTTTTCATTGCATGAAGTTTTCGGTAAGTTTCAATTTTTGATATAAAATTACTGCCTCGATCTGAAACTGCCAGAACACATTGCGATAATTTTGTTTATCGACCTATACATTCGTGGCTTTTATCTTTTGAAAAGAACAAACGACCAAGCGACTTTCTTATCCATTTAGATAACATTTTTCCTGCTCCTCAGGAGAAATACCTGTATTACATGCACGACCGATTTTTCCATTCATCTTCAAACCGCTCAATGTGTTCAAGCCAATTTCTTCTTTTGAGCTGTCAGCGTGTACATTACACAAAAATTTCCACAAGATCACCGATACAATCTGAATATTATTCGCAGCGTAGTATGTACATTTTTTTTCTAACTTTACTGCAAAAGAATTATAATTCAATCTATTGCAAATTAAACATTTACAGTTCATATTTTTTAGGAATCTATAAATAAAATAAACAGATATTGCATTAATTAAAAGAGTGTGCGCGCCAACATTTTTTAATTATAATTTTAATTTTTTTGATTAGAATCTGCAGTGAATCTTAAATAATTTTTTTCTCATGTAGTGCGATTATTCGAAAAATATGCCCCAAATAAAATTTATCGAAGGAAATTGTATGACGGCTCTCACCTTTAATCGAGTTGTCAATATCTTTTATCGTGTGAATCCTATCGCACGTGCGTGGAATATCGGCTTCGATTCGAAAAGCAAACATCTTGCGTTAAGAAGCCATTTCTATTGATTAATAGTAAAGCCACTTCAACGCGAAGGATATTCAAATTTTATTGCCGTCAGCCGCAAAAAATGTTAAACCTTATTTGGAAGCTCTTTAGCCTGGAAGATACACGAAGATTGGATGCGATGGTTTTATAAAGTGTCAAAGTAGAAGAGCGGTTCTCTGGCTATCGATTCTCCATCGATATATTTCGCTGTTATCAAGATTTTTTGTCAACTGCGAAACGAATGACGTTCATCCGATGTCTCGAGGCGCCTTTTGAAATACAGGACATTTCGTCGCGTAGTGCCATCGCTTCTTCCGGCAAATGCACTTGATAGTAATGGCAAGGGTAATACGTACTTCTTGTGAGAGGCAATTTCCTTGTTCTGGCGTAGGATTCCAACAGCAGAAATATTGTGCCGAATAAGTAAAAGTAAAACACGAACTGCGAAAGATCAATATCATGCGATTGCTATACCGTGACTTATGCTTTGACTGATGAAACGGATAATTGAAATTGCCAATTCTCAGAAAGTAAAAGGGAAAATGCGGCATCATGGAAAGATATAAAAAATTTTATATAACACTAATAACTACGCGAAAGGTAACGTTTTCTGACACTTGGCTTTTTTGAAATGTCCTATAATGCTATTTTCTAATGTTTAGGTCTTTTATCATTTTTCTTATAGGATTTAATATCAAGATGAATCTCGTATTTTACGAGCAATTTAAGGAAAAAAAAGGATGGATTTAACGTAAAAATATTATTGTGTATATATGTATGTAAGGGAAAACGATTCGAATTATAAATGTTTTTTCCCCTTTTCTTTCTTTTATGACATTAAAATAATATCCAGGCTCGCTTAACTGTACAGTCGAAACTTTATCTCATGCTGACAACACTGGATGGATTCTATGCAATATTGTTAATTGTCTATAGACATCTTACAGTTAAATATTAAAATTTTTAAATATGCGAACTGATCTTGCAATTTGACAGGTATAATTTGAACTGTCAAAAAAAAAAATAAAAAAATAGATTGCTACATAAACGAAAGACATTCTTGAAAATGTTAATTTTTTTTCAAAGAATGGTATCTGAAGCTTGCAATTATGTTGCACTTGCGGCTTTTTATGTGTACGAATATTACACCTGCGGTGCATAATCTTTTTTATACTCATGTAAATAACGATTGATAAAATACAATAATGTACACTCTAATCTGCGAATCGAAAGAATCTGATACAATATAAATGCACTACATTTTGCACATTTTAATTAATCCCTGTATTACGTACTGTCACAAGAGATTTATGCTGGTATTATAGACCATCGCAAGAGATTTACATACTCACTGGTAAATTCTAAAATCGATCCTCGCATACCACAATGGAATTTTAGTTTTGATAAATTGGCCGATCAACTTGTATCAAATATTTCGTCGTTAGGTCAATTATTAATTGTGCAAAATATTAATTTTTATTATTCAAAACTATTATTGATCAACGAAACGTATTACCATTTAGTGTTATCGGTAATAACTTGCCGCGAGAACTTAATCTATAATTCTTTTATAGTTGTCATGTATATTTACGTGTGCCACACAGTGGATGAATACGGGCAAAAACGGGAATCGTTAAGCACACTGGAATATACAATGCAAGCGATTATAATAATTTATTGTCAGACGTTTCCTTTGCTCCTTTGCATTGTCCTTACTTCTTTATTGTATTCGCATAATTAATTAATGCTTACCACGACAACGGTAACGAATTAACGTTTCTTCATTTTTGTCCTTATTCATGCCATGTAGATAGAAAATTTTACACGAGATAAGATAGAAGGGGCTCTAAGGCTAAAGAGCGTTTCGCCTGCAAAGAGAAAGCGGGATCGATCAAACAGACTATTTTCAACGGACGATCCGTTTAGTTATAAATCATTTAGTCCTTACCCATTTTAGAGCTTTCGGTCCCGTTAATTGCGCAGTCACCGTCGGCAACAACCATTTTATTATCAGCGCAAAAGGTTGCGCTAGAACGAGAGCGATCGCTTCTTTCAGGCAGGCAAAAAATTGAAATATGAAATCCAGATCTATCATTTCATCGCGCAGCTGCTGGAAATTACTCGCGCAACATTTCGATACACCCGACCGATAGAATGTTGTTCGGGATACATTTGTTACGAATAACGTAACGCAGGTTATATTTTGTACGCAGGAAATTTATCGTGTTTGTCTAATTATTGTCATAATCTGAAATTTGTCATGTCCATCGAAACAAAAAAGCAACAAGCTTCCGTCCAAATTATATCTTTTCTTTTTAGCTAATAGATCTATCTCTCTTGCATTTAGAATAAAATTGTAAAAAAAGAAGAATAATAAAAGAAAAGATTAAATTTAACTGCTTGTATCTTTTATTAAAAGAAAATACAAGATATAAAAGAGACAAAATCTATAACAAAAAAAAAGAATAGATTTATTTGTTTATTCTTATTTATTTATTCGGGCTTTATTTTCAAATTATGTTATTTTTTGTCTATTCATTTAGTGGCACTTTATATCATTTGTATAATTGGATTTAAATAACTGCAATTATGCACGTTAATTTATAATAGATCACTTTTGAAAATATGTCTTTATATTAAAACTTTTTTAATAATGTATTTATAAAGATATTTTATTTCTTAAAATTACGCACATGTTTGTTTAGAATTGCCTTATGATTGCAATGAAATTTCGATGTTAAAAAAAAAAACTCTGTTAGTGTTTCAATACTTTTATATAAACATGCATTAAATTTTCACAACGATGTCTTTCTAGAATTAATCAGACCGGAGAAATGTGAAAACGTAAGGAAAAAGCGACAGAAATATAATGAGATTATTTCTAAGAGAAATAAGATGTTGCATGATGCATCTAGATAGTTTTTTCTTTTTTATATTTTTTGTGACGAATTTTTGTGGCAATTTCTCTTTCTTTCCGTGACGAGTTTCTATTTTAGCATTTGCATCAAGATATCTGTTGTGCTCTGCAATGTTTCCTACTCCTACCTTATCGCAGAAATATTTAATGCAATTGCATGTAACTGCAATTGCGAGCGATGGTGTTATCATATTTGTGCAGAGCTATTATAGCGCGCAAAGATAAATAATGATCTATCCTTTCACGTTTATATTTGCATTAGACCATCAGCACGAGATGAGAAAAAAAAAACAAATTAAAAGCTAACGAATCATTTTTTCATTACAACCAAAGAATTAAAAAATAATAAAAATACTTTGAAATATAAAAAAAAACTCCTTATCAAAAATAATTGTTTAAAATTTCTTTTTTCTAATGTATTTTCGTACCCATTATAATGATTGAAAACATTAATAATAGCTCTGTGGTTTATAAATCAGTGCGAAAAATAAATCATAAAATATTCTAAAGGAGAAAGGTAATGTAATTTCGTAGAAGAAATAACATTTCGCGAGATTCAAAGTATATATTATTCGAGACGGTTAAAGAAATTGTTATCTCGAAAGGATTCTTTTTATCCGTCTAATTTTATAACTTTCAGCATCAAGAAAATATAATTATCCTGTTGTGGCATGAGTTATCTTAGATTTCTTGCACGGGCTTGAAGCTGTTTGTCATTCTTACTTTGGCAGTTTCTTATCTGAAACTTACTGTAGAATTTTCTCGCAAAGTATTACTGTCACTTTGCGGGTGATTATAGTAATTGATATTAATATTCTTCCAGACGAATCATGGTTCTTGCAATAAGCATTAAACATTATTAATGGATTTGTGACATCATTTAGTTTCAGAAATCTCCACGACATTTTAATGATGACATTAAGTAAAGCCGAAAGGGTATTTAAACTTGTGTTTAAATTGTAAATGTTAAGCACATTTGCGTTTCTGTATTTCTGGCAAAATAAATTTCCATCTAATCTTATCACTCTTACGTCCCTCTTGTTATTTCGCTGCATAGTTATCGTGGAATCCCTAGTTTCCCTAATTGCTCTTGGAGAATTGATGTAAAGAATGTCTCTTCTTCGCATGTTTATTACTTTGTGGAACCAAGAAATCTCATTGCCATGCCATGGTCTCTCGACTTGCAGTTGGTGTCCTGAGTAAACAGAATAGAATCAGGAATTGTAACGAATAGTTTCTCTCGCGTAATTGCGCAATTGTATAAATTTACAAATTAGAAGAGTTGCAATTTTGCTTGAGCCTTTAGGATTTGACCGAAATGTATGAGCTGAGAGAATTTGCCAAATTGAACTGTTGCAAGTAGAATCTTTTTAAAGTCTACACTGAAGGAACCGTTTCTTATAACGCTAGTAGAAATTTACATGACAATTCAATTTGACAAATCCTCATGTTATATTTTATATAAATATTACGTTTTATGCAAACATAACGTTCAGGATAAAATACACTTTGAGATATATTTATGAGAATAAATTCTAATGCAAATTCTACAAATGTACATTTAAAAAATATCATTTTCTCATTTTTAAATATTTTTTAATTTTTATAATATACATTTTAAAATTTCTATTAAAATAAATATGCAAATGTTTCATGAAAATGTTAAAAAAGACGATATTTTAAAATGTTTTCTAATTCTTTTAGTATACATTTTGAGATTACTGCTGGAATAAATATTCAAATATTTTACATGAAATGTTTTATATGTTTAAGCATCAACATTTAATTTTTATATTTTCCAAGTTTTGAAGCATTTAAGCAAATTCGCAACGCGAGTGTAAGTTTAAATTCTACCGAAACACAAGTACACAGAAATTCGATTAAAAGTTTTACGAATATACTTAGTTCGCCGATAACTTTTATTAAAATTGAAGCTAAGAATCGGACGTAACTTCATTATACTACTCGAACATTATAATACTTTTTAGTCCGTGTCCATATTCATAGTTACGTCATCTCTGGAACTTTGCCAACATCTGGCATATTCTATAAGAATTCTCGAAGAATGTCGAATGTTTATTTATGTCAGGCATGGATGCTGCAAGTGTCACTGCAAAAAATGAAACTCATCGTCTCCGTGCAATGGCACAAATTCTATCAGCTGATATAGAAAGATAAACTGCGTTTCTCGGAGACGATAGAAATTGATAGCGACCACGTGCACATCTCGCTTGTCATCTCTGCTATCGCAGATAATTTGCGGGCGTACAATTCATTTTATGGCTCGCGAAAACTAAATTTTACAACTTTGCATTTTCGGAAAATTATTGCTCGAAATGAAAAACTAAGTTTTTTAAGAAACTTCTTCGGTACAATCTTTTTACAAGTATTTTTTACAGTATTCCTTTATGAAGTTTTTACAGTACTTCTCGAAATGAATTTGAAGAAGAAACTTTAAGAGAAAAATTTTATAAAAACTTTTCCTCAATCTTAAGTTTTGAATGAAAATATTACGAAATAATTTATATATTACGTGAGATCATAAAATGCGTGTGTTCTTTATTTTTCTATAAAAAAAACTTTTTTCACAAATTCCAAAGTCGATATATTTTATTCTTTTCGATATAATTTTAATTTAATTTTATTCTTTCTCATGCTTATATAATTATTTAATTATTAATTATTAAATTATTTATTATTTATATTTAATTAATTCCACTACAATTTTCTTATCGTACCAAACATTATCACGAAACATTAGTAAAACTTTGAATCTGTGATAATATCTAAATATCGCCAAATACGTGATCAAGGTTCTTTTCAAAATTGAGAATATGAATAAATAACATTTTATTCTATCAGTTACTTTTCTGCTTTAAGAAAGCTTCTTACATCACTGCTAAAGATATCGACGAGATTTTCCGCAGGATTTAATAAAACGATTTTTATCTCGTCTTTTGACATTTGCGGAAATGCTGACAAAAATGCATTATGCAAAAAGTGAATTGATCTGAAGAAAAATTCAGGATGAGATAATCACAAAATTATTCCTGATCAGGATCTCATTGTTTATTCATGTTGTCAAATTCTGTTGTTAATGACTTTATTACTATTTTAGATTCGAGAAATATGCAAGATTTATCTTAAGATAAATTGCATTTTTATGGATTTCTTGATTAATTTTAAACCGAGATTTTTTTCTACAAAAATATTAAGGTATGGGTTGGTTTTGAGCAATTATAAGTAATTAAAAATGCAGTAATTGTTTTTAAATTGTTATTAAACAAACATCTAAATAATACTTTTTTCACATCAGTTCTCAAGCGACCAGTATAAGTTCTCTTGCAACAAAAATAGGCGAACGATAAACTTTAATATTATTCAAAGTGTATCCCATTATCCAAATTGCTTTGTTGTAGTCTGTAAGTACTATAATAGTCCACTTTGGTTGAACTTAATAAAATCAAGTTTCGCTGTGTTGTCAGATGATACTAAGAGTCTAACTCGGGACAGAAACTGTTTGAAGGAACTTGTCTGTTTGAATTATCTTTGAAATCCGAATTTATCCTTCGAATGTGGACGACAAGAATGGGCGGATTATAACTTATACTACCGCTTTTCATATTTTAAGTTACTTTACACAGCAACTCTCTTACATGCAAAAACACACGCGTACATATTATTTACGATTTGTCTGCGCGATTTGAAAGCTACTACGTGTAAATAATTGCGCTGAATATTCTCTCAGTTCTTATTGACATCGAGAAGAGGAAAAGAGAACAAAGGTGTTTATTACGCATATAATACGTATCTCATTTGAAACAAAATAAATACGTAATCATATCAATCTTTGACATAATAGAAAATTGCCACATACATATCACAAAACATGGACGATTAAACTAATATGTTAAAATAAAAGAAATAAATAAGAGAAAATGTTTATATTTACATATAGAGTCTATATAATATAGATAATATTTTTATAGGAATATTAATTGCATATGCTCGCGCGCAATATAATAACATTATTAAAATTACTTTCTGTCTCTTTAAAAAATAATATTTTATGCGAGCAAAAAAGCCATGTTATATATATAAAAAATTAATTAAGCAGAAATAAACTGGCAATATTATTGCTGATAAATTAGAGCTTGACAATAATATTTTATTAAACATTTATTTAAATCATTATAAACAAATTCATCTTTTTATTAAATATTGCGTTGATATAAAACATGTAAATATTTTTATATGGAAACAATCGCGCATCACAAATAAAAATTATTATCCTCGTGTTAAAATTTTAAATATTTATATATACACCACACATAGAAGTTTTGTGATATGAAAATTAAATAAATATCAGAGAGAGATACATATAATGTGTAAAAGTTTGTTCTAGAATAAATAATATAAAACATTGATGTGTTATATTATAATCGATAGTTAATTATATATATATATATATTTACAATGTTGTAGAATGTTATAAAATTCTTTTAACGCTAATCAATAGTTCAAACAAATTATTTACAATGTTATGCGCTACATATGTTTTAATGCAACGAATGAAGATAGATCACAGATTGGTTTTAGCTATGGAAATTGTATCTTCCGATCTTTTCGTGGACGTTGTGCTTTCGTTGCTAAGTTGTTGGCCAACAAATAAATGCCCTCGTTCAGAGAGAAACGTTGAGGATGAATCTTTCTTTTGTAACAAGTAAGCGTTTTGAGGAAAGTTGCTATTTTCACTATTTCTACTCTTGATATCATCCTCACTGCTCGGTGTAAAGCAGAATATCTCTTTGACTTGAGCAATGCTGTGCCTAAAAAAAAAAAAGATACAAAATTGTTACAATGTAATCTACGCGAAGCATTCAATAAAATATAGATCGAGACTCCATAACGTTATGTTTTCTATTAAAATCTAAAATAAGTATCAAAATTTATTTGTTATGTTACTAGTATAGACCAAAGTTTTGCATGGAAAAGAAATATTATTAATTACTTCATTTTGAAAAATACTAAACGTTAGATTCGTACCTAATAGAACACATAATACTTCGATCGCGAACTTTATTCATGGAATCACGTCCGGATAGATGAGATCCCTTATCCGTTAAGATTTTGTTTCTCGGTCTCTTCGTTCTGCAGCATATCGTTTGCTTGAACGCTTGGCGGTATCTGATACTCATTAAATTATAGAGAATAGGATTGACGGTGGTGCTGAAATAATACAGACATCCACTGAGAATATACAGCCATTCGTTTAAATCCGGATAATAATCGGTATCCTGTGCGTAGATGTAAAGCAGACGTTGGGCGTGAAACGGAGCCCAGCAGACAAAGAACATGATAACGACCACGCCTGAAATAAATCATGTATAAACAATTCTAAGCTCTAAAGCTTAATTATACATTTTTAATGTCAAAAATTAAAAAATGCGGTAAAATTCATCATTCATCGCGAAAAATACACTGATTTCAATTTTTAGTCCAAATTTGTATATTAATTTCTTTAATTAATTCTTTAATTATTATTATAATATTATTAGAAAAAAAGAGATAATAATAATGTCCTACTTAACATCCTGATGATAGATTTTCTGGACTGAGTTTGTCGAGAATCGCCGTGAACGAAGCCCTGTATTGGACCAAGCGTTTTTTTGGTACTGCTCTTGATTTTCAGTCCCATTCTCGTATACACCACAAGAATTATGAGCATCGGTATCAAAAAGAATACGATACAACTGAGTTCGTAAAGGGGAAGTCTTGGCATATCGGGCAGAAGCATCGCGCAAATCGCCGAATCAGCCGAGTAGTTTCCGGATTCTGAAAAATATTTAATATCGCATAACAATTAATAATATGATATTTAATAATATCATATAACAATTTATAAAATAAATTTATTATTAATATTATTTATAATATTATTATTCATAATAATGATAAATTTATTATTATACATTTATTATTAAAAATTTGCGTGCTGCGCACGAGGAAGAAAATTCTAAGAGTAAAAAAAAAATCTTCAAAAATATCTTAATAAATAATTGTAATTCAAATAAAATGGTAAATGACAGGATGTTCACGTAATTAAAAAGAGAAATGTAAAATCTGTACAAGTTATTTTTACGAACGCTTACTCGCGTGCCTCGATAATCACGGCAAGGAAAGAAATATATCTATTTAACCTGGCGGATATTCGACGAAATTGACCTTGGTATACATGGCGAAGGGTATGGCCGAGACGATCGCGATCGACCAAGCCGCAAGAATGAAGCGTGTCGGCCTTTTGAGACCGCTCATCGAATAGACGCGCAAGGGATGACAGATGGCCAAATATCTCTCCATAGAAAACGCCACGATCGTGAGAACTGACACGTAAGATGACCTGTAAAACGAATCGCTGATATTTAAAAAATCGCGTCCCTCCACGAAAGTGATAGAGTGGATCAGAGATATATATCTTACATCTCCGACACGTACGCCCGTATCTTGCAAAGCCCCGCGCCCAGAGCCCAAGGATATTGCTGCCAGAATACGCTCAACTCATTGGGAAGACCTGTAGTAATTATTTAATAAATTGATAGATTGAGGAAAGAATTTTTCGAGAGTATTATGTATGTTTTTATTTCCGAAAAATCGATTTATAATCACACAAGGAATCTGTAGTAAAGTGTAATTAATTGGAGATATCAATGATTAATTGATCTGGAGAACAAGTAAATTCAATTTTTACATTGTATTTTATGAAAGAAATTTTTTGTAGACAAGCTTGTACAGTAATGTCACTTTTCTCAATTTTCTTCTCATATCAAATTTTTCTAGATTTTTTTATCAATATCAAATTTTTATCATGTCGCAGCGCAATAGAAATTTTAGGAGCTCTGCAAATATTCGCAGGACTATAAAAAAATTTTTTTTTTATTGAAAATTTTTATTTAAGTAGTTAATAATATTGTATTGATATTACAAAAAATTAAAAATTTTTCTCAAGTCGTTGCGCTGCAAAAAGAAATCTAGAAAATGTACTCATTCTTCGAGGTCTCAAATAGGAGGTATGCTTCCTTAATGCAAGTCGATATCCGAGTTTCGCATTTTTCTCCGAATAAAATGCTTCTCATAAGCCTATTATACGAAAATGTAAATTAACTTTGCGAAAAGCAGATTCACGACTAACTTAAGCCCGGTTGGTAATTAGTGAACACACATATCTAATATAACAATATTAACGAGGTTGTGCCTTTTTACGCTTTGTACGCGCAAGTTAAAGTAACTTTCGCGAATTACATACCACCGCGAAAACGAACGGCTGAATATTCGTCACGTATCGTTATGAGTCGAATAAGCTCTATAAGAGGCATTGAAATGTTTGTGTTTTAATTAATGAATACATCGCACAAAATGCATACGACGAAACCGCGCTTTACGTTTTTCGACGACTGATAAGCACAATCTGATATCTCTACGACTGTTTGTTAATAGAAGAGACATGCTTTTCGTCTATTTTCTTTCCCTCTTCCGTTTATTATTTCTTTGTTCTGTAATTTTTTTACTTCACTTTCAATCGTTTTACAGTTCGAATTTCAATTAAAAAGTTAATTTAAATCATATAATTATAAGTCGTATAATTATTTCAGTTTGCAAATTACACATATGTATAAATAATTAAAATCGAGACAGAATTACTGAAAGAGAAGTATGGAAAGAAGAAGAGAAAAGATTAATAAAATCTTTTGTAAATTCATGTTTTACTAAAATCATTTACATGTAATTTTGCTTTACATTAATTGTCTTAATTCGATGATATTTTTGCTAGCATAAATAAAATCTCATAATAAATTGATATAAATATATGTCATATTGTTATTAACAATGCCAGAATTATTTCTCTTTTCTTTTTCAATTTTTTTCAATTTTTCTCGTCACAATATAGGGATTTTATGTCTTCCAATCGTCTTCCAAAGCATAAAAGCTATCCGGTAGTCGTCCGGCATATAGTTGTCCTTTCATAAAGCTCCACAATGGACATCAAAAGCCACCAGGGGTTCAGTTCTTACCATCAGAACATATCGTTAACGATAAAGCTTTCTCGTCCTGGTTGGAAGCCCTTCGATCGTCTCTATTGTGTCTAACATTTTCTAAAGCGCCACGGCGGTTATAAATATAACAACATGCACCCGCAAAGCCTTTTATTGTATTGCAAAATCGCCGTTTTACTGCCAATTCTAATAAATGCACACACAATTGTTTCAATTTTTCTCTTTGTCTTATTTTTCTTTCTTGTATCACGCTATTGACCGACAAATAAACAATAAACAAATAAGTAATTAAATCATTTGTGAATAGAATATCTTGATAATCGATCGATTTCAAAGGCTCATTCAAAAATTTATTTTTATATTATTTCTCTTCTACGAAGAATATATTTAAGTTTGAGCAAACTGTGGATTATATTTAATTTATTTATGGCACATATTTATTTTATTTTGTATATTTAATTAGAAATCTTTATGACGCCCTTTTAAAAAATATTTAAAAATTTATTAAAAATGATATTTAAATAAATATTAAAAAATTAAATAAATATTAAAAAATTGTTATTTAAATACTATTTAAATAAATATTAAAAAATTCTATTTAAAATGCTATTTAAATGCTATTGAAATTATTTTACGTATTACATAATTGAAAGATTAACTTTTTCACATTTATATATATATTGAATTGATATTTGAAATAGCGAAGAGAAAACCTATATATTTTTCATCTTCATAAAAAATCATTATCGTGTCTAAGTCTCGCGAATTTCTTATAGTGACGTAAATACGTCGTTGTTACCTTCGGTAAACAAGTCTACCGTACAGATAACAATCGCAATTGTACACATAAAATGGGATTAATTTCAAGCTTTTATCTACGTGCGTCAATGCTATGAATATCTCGTGTCAACCAATCATGATAGTGATAATACACAATAGATAATATAAAATAATTACTTTTTTATTTATCCCAGAGAGAAAAAAAAGAAAAAAAGAGAAAGCAAGGGTGGGAGAGAAAGAGTAATTACCTCTACGTACGCTTTACAATGTTTGCGTATTTTTCCATACAAATTACAAATAAACATGCATTATCGTAGTGTGATTAAAAAATATTGAATACGAAATATATCGGCAAGTAAATATATCGATAAACGCATTGATGAAAATGATTTTATAATATAATGCTTTTGGTGATAATTTTCAGTGCTATTTCAATGATATTACAATTCGATAGAATATTACTCTTGAAAAAATGCAATTTTTTTTCAGTTGCAATGTTTTCTATCAGTCGTCAATATTCCTCTTTGAATTCTACGTAAAAAGTAATATCAAAAAAAATGTACGAAGAACCACGCGAAATACGCCAGAGATTCTGTGTTATTTGTCGCTACACTAAAGGCATTCGTTTCATACTGCTGTTCCATCGGCTTTAATTCTCAACGAGTTTGTTCCTTCAACTAAATTCCACGTTATTCATTATTAAACCTTTTTCGCATTCCTATTCTCGACACCGTATATAATATCCCGAATTTATATATTTAAAAAAGCGATTCTTTCTTGCGTATCTATTATTCCGCGTTATCCAAACGAGAAGGAGTTTAGTCAGACCGATTATCGTTATCAATCGCTTTAGGAATTATCAAAATCATATTATCAACGAACGAAATGTCATCGATAGTTAATGAATCGAGCATAGCCAGAAGCGATTTGGTCGACTGTTCATTGCTTTGACCAATTCACGATTAAATCCCCGCGGAGCTACATAGTTCACATATTATATTACACATATATATGTGAGAAATTATAGACATTTTGTGCGAATTAAAGAATGCAATGCATCGTGACACAAAGCAACGCATGTGAATCGCAAAAAGTGAAATAACTTTAGACCACATGTTTCGTTAAATCCTGCACATATATTACCTACTTCAGAATAAAGAGGACAGATTTAAAGATGCAAAAATCTTGCAATGTATTTTATTTAAATGGCAATAAAGATAAGAAATGACAAATCTTTACATATTTTTTTCATTACAACTTAAGAATTATTAAAGTAGAATTTCTTTCAATATTATTTTGCCACTACTATTATAAAAAAAAGCTTTGTAAACATTAATTAATAGTGAAGACGTCGGATTTATAATAATCGCCATCTATTTTTTTTGTTATTAAAGTATAAAATATCTTTTTTCTATACAAAAAGAAAATATATAAATCTTTATTTTATTTATTATTAGGATTTAATTATATTTGCAATATATTTAAAATATTAATAATAATATTAATAATATGTAATATTTTACAAATTTTCAATAATTTTTATTTATTACTAATTATATATATATATATATATATATATATATATATATATATATATATAATATATATATAAATCACTATACAGTTTTTTGCTAAATCTGATAAGATCATTTCTGAATTGATATGGCTTTTTTATATTTTTACTGACAGCTTAATGAACGTAAAATAAGTAAAACATATTTATAATAATGAGAGAAACAATTAATTATTAAAATAAAGTAATTAATTGTTAAAAAAGGTAATGAAAATGCAAAGATGAAACCGAAAGTAATCGCATCCTGAATGAGCGCGATATTTCTGCATCGCCTTTTGCTCGCTTACCCAACACAAGTAGAATGAGGTCGGATATAGCCAGACTGAAAAGATAGTAATTGGTGGCAGTCTGCATAGACGCATTTCGGACGATGACCGTGCATGTGGCGACGTTACCGAAAACGCCAGAGATGAAGATTAGAAGATAGGCGATCGTGAGCGGTATCACCAATCTCGGAGGCAAGTACCTGGGTCCCAGCACTTTATTCAGGTACTCGATCTCAGTTAGATTGTCCAGATCCCAATCTCGCCAGAAATCGAGTGTCTCGTTCTCGTCCTCCCCCGATGACCCCATCACGAAGGATCCACTCGATGAATATCACACGTCCGTTCGATTCATCGTGATGACAGCGTAACGATGTTTCCTTTCGCGTGTGCACGTTCCTGATATCGCGCCTCTAAGTATATCGCGCGCGCGCAAACAAAGAGAACCGATTCGCGTCTTGATAAACCCGCGATTCGAGTCAATAAACCTTCTATCGTTGAATTTTAATTTGGGTCACCCACTTGCGACGAGTGAGCTCGAAACTTCCTTCTCGTACAATCTTTCTGGACTGGTGGAAGGAAATCACGAGTGACGACGACAATTATTTGCGCGTCCTTAATTGTTTAATTGGATTCTGAGATAGCATGCGCCGAAAATAATTTCCATTCTTCGAATGTTCGAATTTCTCAGTGACAACTTTCTTATTGGTCCTTCGAGGACAATTTCTCGAAGTGGCAAATTGAATAAAATGCTAATAGAAATACAAGTCTGCGTTCGTTTCCAGCTGTCCGATCGAAACGAACGTTCCTCGTAAAGATGCTTCCGTTTGTAATAAGAATACGATAAATATCGCGCTCGATTGCCGATTTTAAAGTATTGCAGAAATATTATAATTATAATTTAATAAAAGTTACTAATTTTTAATTAGATTATAATTAGAATTGTAATTAAAAGTATCTATAGAGGGATGACGCGCACCCTTATTTGCCCTTTAAAAGTTGACACCACGATTTAATCTTCGATCAAACGTCACTACACTATAACTGTCAAATCGACGCATAAAGTTGTAATTCTTGCTTTTCGTTTCTATATTTTTGCGCACTCAAACTCTTCAACGATCTGCAATAATCGAAAAGCCCGTAACTGCAATAATCGAATTTTATTCTTTTGATTGCTATAAATTTTAGGCGTGTTGAAAAACGTACTGTTTACAGACAGTCTGTCACCCGCAAGACACCGAGTACCGTCGACTGCTCGAAAAGCATACGAATGTTTATCATTTCACGAGAAACGTGTATGATTAAGGATTATACAAGGTGACTCTCTAACGTGCTATTTTGACCTGTCAGTTGATGCTCGTCAAATCCATGTACCAAGGGATGTCCATCACGTGAGGAAGAAAATGTTAAATCAACAAACCGTCATCCGCGATAGAATGTCGCGTATGAACTGAGTTCTCGATCATACCCGTCACAAACACATGTTGACTACTCCATCCGTAGATTTTGCTGATAGGAAATCTTTTTTAATGTACATAATACCGTGTTGCCAGATCGCGCGGAGAAAAAGATGAAATCTTTTTCTCAACATCATTAAAACGTCGCGAAAAAGACAATTTTGCATCATTGGCAGTAAGTTATTGTTTCGAGAATAATATTTAAAAGAAATTAATATAAAAATAGTACGGGTTGAGAAACGTGATCTTGAGAAAAACTCTCTCTGCGGAAACACGTGAGCTTCATAAAACAGGCATTATTTTTCTTTTTTTTTTTTTTTTGACACAAGAAATTTTCGTTAAAACATTTCTTTCATCGTTATCTCAGTATTAGCTTCTTAAATCTTTCTGGAGAAATCATTGACGAGAAAAAATGTCCACGAGATTTTCTTTTAGATAGGATATTATTTTATTGAATTATCTCAAAATCTTCTCGAAGCAATTTTCGCGAAAGTTTGCGAGCAATATACACAAAATAAGCATCTTTAGGCAAATTTTTTTTAAGTTTATCCAACTTGCTGATAAGCATGATAAAGTTTTAATCCAATAATTTGACTTTACAGATAATAAATTGCTATTATAAATTTTTTAACATATGTGATTATATAGATTGGTGATTATATAGATATACTTTTTTTCTGTCCTAGTTGTATATATTATCATCACCGGTAAATGTCGATACATAGATATTTACATATTATATTATTTTTATTTATAAATTATCTTTTTGATATTAAAAAAATATATTGTCTAATATATGACAATTATTTATTGCATATTATTTAAAAAATATTTCGTTTCCTTGAAAAATTGTTATATAAACGGCAATAAAGAGAAAGAGAAAGAAAGAGAGAGAGAAAAAGAAAGAAAGAGAGAGAAATACAATAATATATAAAACTTATTTCAAAACACACAGTATGTATATAAATATGTGTGTATTGAAGAAGGCAATGGTATCTCTAAAAAAAATATAAGCTTTATTTCATGCTCAAATAAACAAATAAATTTTCAAATAAACTTTCACAATAAATACTTAATTACCATGATATGCCACTTGCTGTGACATGAGATATCATGCGCTTTTCCTCCTTTAAAATGCATTTGAAAAATTATTGGTTGAACCGCGAAACCGTGATTTTCTCATGAAAATTCTCCTTTCAGTTTAAATGAAAAATATATTAACAACTAAACTATTACTCAATATGTAGTATAACATTATAAAGAAATATAAAGCAAATTGAATTCATATACATGTACATGTATAAATAAAATGCAGACAAGTGATAATTTTGCCGCAACGGTAAAAAAATTGTCGTATTAACACGAACAGATAATATGTACGTATAAATATACGAATGTATAAATGTGTATGTATGTGCGTGTATATGTATGTGCTGCAAAATAACGTGCGTGCGTATGCGCAAGTACGCGCTCGATACGGTCTACTCATTACAATGTATATTGAATTATCATTTTGTAAATATATTGAAAAATATCTTGCTTCTGCATACATTAACGTTTTTACACTGTTTTTTATTTTATAATATATTTTTTTTTTGGAAATTAAACAATTTCAACGATACCCAGGTAACACAAGTTGATTTTATATAAACGTTTTCTAAACAAAACTTTTTATACCATCAAAAACAATGTGAATAAATTTTGTTTCGACAAAAATGTTTTGGAAACCATAATTGAAGAAAGATATTTCTTATATTTTTATAGAGATAAGAAAAATTTAGTTTTTTAATTTAAAATTAATATGCATATAGAAAGATTGCTCATATATATATATATATATATATATATATATATATATATATATATGTATGATATAAAAATTGCTAGAGAAAAGTAGACACACAACAAAAAAATATGAAACGGATAAAATTATCGATTTGTAAAATAAAATATAAGATAAATAAGTTTGCGCAAGATTTAAAAAAAAAAAATATCACACGTAGCTAATAAAATATACAGCTACAAATTTATAAATGCGTGGGACGTGTTCATAACAAAACACACAATTTAATTTCAATTAAAATTAAAATTAATTTAATTTAAAAAAACGCGAATATACGAATACATACCAACTGGTGATTTTACCAGCAGTGTTGAAAGATGAGTGTGGCTTCGTAATTCTATGTAGCTTCTAAAATGATTGCAGGTGGCGATACTTGACGGTTCTTATTCGCATTTCGCTCAATAAAAAAAAAAAAAGAATCCACATATATCAATGATCAAAATTTAATCAATCAGAACAAAGAAATTCCAGCCTCTTTGTTTTGTAATGATTAGAAAAATTCTAATCTTTAATTTTCGACATGTAGTCTGTGATTTCGCTTGCTCCGGAGACAATGATAAGAGTGAGCGAGACGATAAGAGGCAAGTCTCTCTCACATTTCATTGGTCTCACGACGATGAATTAGCCTGGACTCGCACCAGGGGCAATGTCGTTTGATAAAATCAAGAGAATTTAGCCCAGACTCAAACCAGAGGCAAAGTGAGTCGATAAGGGGCAAAGTGTGTTGCACGGAAATGCCGGTCGCGCCTTCATGCGGGCCTTTGGCTATCTGTCTATTAATCTGTGTCGTAAACATCTCGTGAGGGAAAGAGAGGAGGTGGAGCAAACGCCAGCTGCGTTTCTTGAGGATCAGTGAGGATCGTTTCTGCAACGGTGCTCGCTTGGAGGGACGCGCACGCAGTTCGCATATGCCTGTTCGAGGCCAGTTCGCAGCAGCTTCGTTGGCCAACAGCGTGAGCAACGGATCTGTGCGCGCAAGCGTGAGGCAAAATTCACGGCATGGCGGAGCGCAAGAAAAACAGGAAGCGAAAAGATGTAAGGATCGCGTATGGGCCAGAGGATAATCGCGATTTCGATCGGTTTATGCGCAATCAATTAATTCGCGTTGACACGTACCGTGTCGATTCTCTTTAAACGTGTCGGCGCCGATAAACGTGACGCGATCTCGCGTGACGTAGATCAGCGCCCGCGATCTACTTTTCGGTATCCAAAAAATCGCGGATTAATTCGTCTTCCCCCTCTTGTCAGACTAATTCGTGCGCGGAGTACAAAGCGTAGTTCCTCCCGTTGAATTTTCTAGGTCGACGATCTAACGGAAGTTATTATTTGCAACAGGAAGTGGCGAGTTTGGACACAAAGGTTGCCCAAGACAAGCCATCCAAGGAGGAGTATGCGGTAGCAAAGTGGATACGCAACAATGTACCATCGAAGAAGACAAAGTTCGATAGGACTCACATTGTTGAGTACTTCACTGGGTCGCGTGCGATTGATGCTTTATTGGAAAACTCACCTTGGAGCACGGTGTTTGAGAATCGGGAGCAGGTCTCCCAATTCTTGGACCTGATGTTGAGGCACAAGTTCTTTCATAGAGCCAAGAAAGTAGTGATATCGGAGGAAGAACTCAATAAAATGCGGGGCATTAAAAAGAAGACTAAAGATGATAAGAAACCTGTGGAGAAGGAAGATTTGAAGGAGACTAAAGATGCAGCTAAAGATGAGAAAAGCGAAGAGAAAGCCGAGGAACGAAAGGAAAATAAGAAAAAGCCAAAAGTAAGCGTGAAAGTTTACTCGTACAGCTTAGATATAATCTTTTTCTCTTTTCTTTTCGCAATAAAAAAACATACTTTGCTTCCAGGTAAGATTAGAAATGCACATGGATCAGTATTTTGTGGATTGTAACGATGCATATGTGTGGATATATGAGCCAATTCCTGTGTATTATTGGTTTTTCGGCACATTGGTAGTCTTAGGTGCGATAGGAGTCTGTCTCTTCCCATTGTGGCCATTAACTATCCGTCATGGCGTATATTACCTAAGCGTCGCCGCCGCGGGATTCCTTGTATTCATATTAGCATTGGCTATTATCAGAATGATTGTATTTTGTCTTTTGTGGGTTCCCACATTAGGTCGATGTCACCTGTGGCTACTACCTAACTTGACGGCCGATGTTGGCTTCTTCGCATCCTTCTGGCCATTATATCAGGTTAATAATTTTCTCCATATTTCTAACTGCCATAATACAATAATCATGTAAATTTGTTAACGCGAAATTGTTATTTCAGTATGAATATTATGGCCCAACGTCCGACAGTGACAAGAAGGTTAGTAAAAAGAAAAGAAAGAAGGAAAAGGATTCCGACTCTGAGGATGCACCGTTACTTCATTCGTAAGTCTCGCGATTTATATAATTAATTGGACATATTACTCACAAAATGTATATATCTCTAATATTATATTACTCACAAAATGTATATAGCTCTAATATTATATTTATAACTTTTCAGAGAAGAGACAACTAGCGCGATGGAAGCGCCTAAGGAGGAAGAGCGAATCGAGGAATTATCTTTGCCAAGTGAAGAGAGGAAAGCTTCGTCTGACTCGGCAGAAGGAGAGGACGGCAGTGAGGAAGGCTCGGAGAGCGAGAAATCGAATACAGGTCGAGATTTTGTTATGGTTTAAGACAGGTAGGCTGGGCAATCATGTTTTCTGGAACAAACAGCTAGTATTAATTGTCGCATTAATCATCGCTGAAACCGATATATACTTGCGATGCGTTAACCTGGTCATTGGACTCCAATTTAACGCACGGATTTGAAAAACCGATCATAGCAGATTCTCCATTTTGTTGCATTTAAATACGATCAAGAATGAGCAAAAACCGTTTGTGATTGCATGAGAAAAGAATTTCCAATAACTGGCGTGATTGTAAAATATTATCTTTAGAAAATGTGTGATAAGGCATATTTTATTCTATATATGTAATCATTATTAGGTGTAATTGCGTTATTGAGCGTATATCTCTCTCAATTTCCGTTGAATAAATTATGAGTATTGTTCCAAGTCTTCAATCTCTCAACGCGATCCATGTCTACCAACAGTTAACATATTGTAGTTAATTAATTTTACAAGGAATTCTCTCCGTTTGATGTAAATCATTTTGAATCCAGGGAGAGAGATGATTTAGCTGGAAGAGAAGGAATCTTTACGGGTACATAGAACTTGATGTTTTCTTCGTCGTTCGTCAATTTAGCGAGTTCCTTTTTAGCAGAAAAGAAATTCAATTTTACAAAGAAATATATTTTCTCGATTTGATACAGACGGATAATTTATATTTTTATGCGAAATTTCTAATGAATATCATTGTTATTATTATGATTCTACTTTGCGATTATATCAATATATATCGAGATCTATATGTAGATCTGCCGGGCGTTAATCTATATCGAAATAAAAATAAAATAAAGCGTTATCTATTAAATAGTCATTGTATTTCGAGATGCGATCCCATGAATTAGATTAAGTGCGATTGGCCTTGGAAGTGATCTCGCGCAGCATCGCGTTGCACATGGCCGCGTAAGGGTTCAGAGCGACCAATTGTGATTTAGCGAAGCTCGAACCAGCCTTCGCTGCACGTACGAAGTCTTTCTTGGCTTCATCGTCCTGTCCCATCCATCGGTAAAGAGCGCCACGTTGACAGAGCGCCTGGATGCCAGCTCTTCCTTTTCCTTGGCTCAATTCCACCGCCAGATGCAGATCCTTCAAAGCTTCTAACGGCGAAACGCAATAATCGAATTACGTTTTTCTCGCGCCAATTTTATTTTACATCGCGATGTATGTTCGAAATACCTTCATCCCGATTCGCCAAACGTAATGCTTGTGCTTTGTCATTTAGAATTGATGGTGATTCAGGCGCTTGCTTCAGAGCTTCGTCGAAAAGTCGAAACGACTCGTCAAAGATCTTCGTTTCTGCGCAGATTATTGCCTTCCTCACGATTTCTGATACGTGCGGTTCTAAATGATCTTCCTCGGAAATATCCGTCGTCTCTTTTCAACGCAATATTGAAAGAAAAAAAAAAAAACAAGTTTTTATATTAATACATCTTTTACTGCGTAATTTATAAAAAGTTGAGTGGCGACGTCAACATGCGTAGCGCGCAAAACCTTGAAAGCTGTATAGTAATAAGAAAATTTATTTGTTATTGCGTCGCGTGGTCTTTTACTTATTCATGATGATCTAAATATCTCGCGTGAGAACAAACCGCTAAGACACATTTCTGCGCCAGACGAATGCGGTTACCTATGGGCTTTAAGCACTTGCAGATTTTTCGAACAATCCTATGAGTTTGCGGTTTCGAGTCGAGTTTAACTATACTAGTGCGACAAGTCGCGATTTTGCGCCGTCATTAAGACCGAATCAATTTAAACTTGAGAATCACGCAGCGAAGTAACAAAATTCCAAAGTATTATCATACGAATTATATATATATATATATATATATATATATATATATATATATGTATGCAATCGAAAAATATTTTAAAAATTTTGAGATACATTTTTGATCGATTACGAGTGATTTGTGATATTAAATTAATATTATATATATATATATATTGATATATTCATAACTTTATGAAATTTATATTATATTGAATATTCTAATGTAGAGTACTCAATATAATTGTCATTATTGTCTGTATTAAGAATAATCTTGCGTCACATACCAATTTGTTTTGAAAGATCAGACAGACCAAGTGATTGAAGCGGATCGAAGATTGTGTTTAAGATAGCTCTATCGCCTTCACTCAGACTCTCCATGACGTCGACTGAATTCTTCCACGGATCCTGCCGTTTTCCTGCCGCGATCGATGGAAACTCGTTTCTGTTTATCGTGAATTAATCGTGTTGCGTCACGAATCGAGATGGAATGTCATCCAGCTAATGTATTTTTAGATTAGTAACGGAAATTGTATTTTACATATACATACAGTGCGAGATTATAGATTTCCGCAACTCTTGGCTATTTGGTCGCTTAAATCTAGTGTAACGTAAAGATTAATTAATACGTTCGATGATAAAAATCGATAATAAATATCGAACTTTAATAAATCTTTACATGCATCGCTGGATTTAGCGATGTTATTTGTATTTAATAACCGCATCGCTAAAGAAACAAAAATACCGGCCAACTCTTAAACATGACAAATTAACTTTAAATTTAAATTTGATTTAACTCGTTACGCAAAAAATGTCGACAATAAAAGCCGAAGAGGAGGAAAAGGAGACTCGTAGGATCATTAATTTCGGGCGTCGTAAAATGTGCTTGCGCGAGTAAGCGGCAAACGACAGCTGGACGCCAATCGTCGTGCTTCCCATGGACCGTCGTAACAGTAAACGCCGCGTTGTATTTAATGTCCAGCGGATTATTTCTTTCGCAATTCAATGAGATGGGCGTCTCATCCATCAACCAGTCGGGGGAAGGAATCGGGCCGGTTTTTCGACGAAAATCCATGAGAATTCTGACTCTAATGTCGTCATTACCCAATAAACGCGCGATTTTTCGCGATTCCCCGCGACTTTACCGTTACCGTTAAGAGGAACTATTAAACTCGTCGTCAGCGCGCTTTCCCACGAGTAGAGCGAACCGAGGAGGCGCCGCGACGCGGGATCTTCTCCGTGAAAGCGCGAACAGCGGTATCTCAAACGAGCTTCTGATTCGGTGAAGAGGATCGTAAGATCGCCTTTCTTTTTGATATCCGACGATAAATTATGGTTCAGAATCTGGATCGCAATTTACTAGTGCAATTGCCAGTGAACTCTTTCGCATCATTTTTTTCTTTTTTACGATTCGCATGCTTCTTCGAATCTTTGAAAATAATCTGAGAAATCTAGATCGATATCTCGCACGTATTAATGCATACTTAAAGCGATCTTTGAAATCTTTCACGATACTTTCTTTTTTTTATGATATATATTTTTACAGGGTATGTACTCCCTGGAATAAAATGGTAAACCAGAATTCTCAGAGAATTTTATTGAGACTCAAGGAACTTAAAAAAAAAATGCTCTTTTTAATAATTTTGTTCTTATGCTATAGAAAGTAAACAATCTTCCAAAATATATCATAAATATCTATCTATCTCTGTTTATATATATTCAATATCTTAAGAAAATATTGCATATATGTAGTACATTTTCTTCATTTTAATTTTTAGTAATAAAAATGAAAATGTTATACAAGTTAAAATGTTTTATCTTAGCAAAAGCCATTCAATTTTTTTTAGTACATTTAAATCTTGGCACTTGAAACTCAAGTGCTTTGTGTTTTTCCTTCGTATGAGTGAAAATTAGGAAACGCGTACAATAAAGAAACTTATTTTAGGAAATCGGTGAAAAAAATTTTTAAATATTTTCTTTACCTGGAATTTTATAAAATAAAAATACCTGGAAAATTAGAGAAGTTGCAGGAAATTTTTTTAAATTACGATTTGAGTAGACATTCCGTTTTAATATCTTCATTAATTCTTTTTTCTTTTTCGAAAAGCCTTGCCGTTACACTTTACGACTTAATTTAAAATTATCGAAATTAGTTTTCTAGTCTTAAATGTTTGCAAATTTTAATCGAAAACTATACGTTCAAAGAATTAAATGCAATATGCAATAAAATTGCATATTTTATATTCATCTTACCTGCCTTCCTCAAAGAATTATAATTTTGAAATTAACTCCGTGTAAATTAAAGGCACGCTGCACGAGCATAAGAAAATAACGACATTATAGAAAGCACCTCTTAGAGATCGTACATGCAATGTCAGCGCGATAATCAGGCGGATGAACCTCTCTCGCTGGTCCAGCGCGAGGCGAGGCGAGGCGAGGCGAGACGAGACGCAGCATCGCGATAACCCCGCGGAAGGTGGGTCGCAAAAAATGCAACGCGTTTCAAGCGTATTACAATACTGCCGTGTCGTAATGGAATAAATATTTCATTTCGCGGGGGGCTACACCGAGAGTTGGGTACGTGTACGATCGCGGGGCCCCGTCCTGCGTTTTTCCCGCCGGGCGTGCGCGGGCGCGGTGGCGATGCTCACGTCTCGGGCCGAAGGGGTCCCCATCACGACGGCGAACTTAACGGCCCATAATTCATTGACGACGTATAATAAATATCGTTAGTCCATCGTGAGCGCACGTAGAGACGCGGGGAACGTGCAGGGAGGAGGGAGGGAGGGGGAGGGGGGGAGACCCCCCTCGCGATTTTACGTCCGCGCGCGCGTGTATTTCTCTCCCGCATATCTCTGACATTCCGTATCGATAAAATCGATGATACTACGTCAATTTCGCTATCCAGCGAATTGGTACGAATCAATATCGGCGTCAAATGGAGACACACGGAAATAGTGAAGGGTTAATCGTTTTCTCGATCGGACGCCAGAGTGCTTGTTGACCTCTGGGGAAGCCCAAGGACGTTAATAATGCAAATTGGGACAACGTGACGTTTAATTACAGCCCTCGTTCTTTTTTTTTTTGTTTTTCTTTTCGGTCGGGGAACGGCATCGAATTTATGGAGCACATACGCAATATTTATGCGCGATATTTATGATCATAAGAAGAAGGCCCGACCCTTTCGTGTGCGCGCGCGCGGGTACACGCCTTCCTCTCGTCGAGTTCCCCGACTTCACGACTCCGGCGGCGAGCTTTCGGCCTTGGCCGGTCTAAGAAAAGTTTCTTGAATAATGCGCGCCGTTCTCCGTGTATCGACGGATGTGAAACAACACACGGCGGTACGGTGCATCGCCGCTGCGTTTGCTTTATTTCTGGCGACAATCACGCTCGGGTATTATATGGCTGCACGCGGTACAAATTGCAGTTGAGATTAATACGGTGAAATTATTACGATCGTTATATTCTCCTCCTCCCAAGACTTTTACACATTGCCTATTTTATAGGACGATATGGCGCGATTGTTTCCCAATTTAAATATCGATTAACAGAAATTCAGCCTCCGAAAAAGATAGCGAAATATTCTTTCCAACTTTTATCGCGCGTGTACTCGTCATTTCAATTTAATATTGCTTCCTCATAGAGGTGGTTTTTCTTTTTGTTAAAAGTTTTTTTTTTCTAAAACGTTGAAAAAACATATTTTTAAAATATTATTTAAAATATTCGTATGTGTGTATGTATACAAAAAGGACGTGGTTGACCTCTAACTTTCGGAAATTTTTGAGATATCGGTCTAAATATTTTTATACGAATAGAATATCATTAAAGGATGGTTGATATTGAATTTGATGAGAATTGGTAAAAGAGGATTTATTTTTTATGAAATTTTGAATTTTCCTAAAAAAAGAATACTGATATCATAAAGGGAAGGGAATAAAATTATGAGGAAGCAATGTGCGAGTTTCTAATTTGCACAATTTTTTACTTGTTGTATTATTCGATCGGGAAAAAAAAATATATATATTCCAAGGGCGGACGATCGTTTCGAAATTTTACGAGATCATTACGCGGCGCAGCTGCGTCCTATGCAACGTAGATGCATCCCGCTGCTGCAATCTCGTACGTCCTCGGGCGAGCCGAGTGGACCGATGGAATTTCAAATGAGGATGCGGTTGTTCGCGTACGAAATCGTCAGCAAGGATTTTCGTCAGGACGCGGCGCGTAATCGGTCCCCGAGAGAGGGACCGCCCGAGCCGTAGACGTCGCCAGGGCATTAAAATCGCCGAAGGAGAGCGGGAGAGAGAGAGAGAGAGAGAGACCACCGAAAATAAAAGCGCTAAAAATCGGGTCTTCTCTCGGCACGACCCAACCGTCGTCATGGTCGGTTTGCGGTCGTCCAACAGGGAAAAAAGGACTTTCCCTTTCGCCTCCTCTTCCTCCGTCCCTTATCGTACCTTCCCGATGCCGCGCGAGGAAAGCATCTCCTCCAGCGAGCGCGGACAATCGGATTTATATTCAAATGAATCCGCAATGGAAGCCTCGATTTATCGAACCCTGTAGCTCGCAGATGGGAAAGGGGGAAGGAAAATCAAAGGGTTAAGTTACGAGAGAGGTAGGATGTGCCTGAGGGAGAGTTCCTTTCTTCAACAACTCGCGTCAACACATCGTTGCTGCTCGCGGGCTACGAGATCTCTCCGAGTCGAAGATTATATAACGAGTCCGTCTTCCTCGGAATTAAAATTTTTTTTTTTTTTATGATCGTGTCTTCTAATTATATACGCTCCAAACTAGCGGCACTTTGTCGAAACGCGCGCGTTTCAGGCGTTAATATTATTCTCATATTTAATTCGTGAGCAACGTTGTCGCAATAACGGGAGCAGCGTTAAATTTTCGAGCAACGGCGATAACGCGATAAAAATTTGCGAGCAAGGTTTTTCAACAGCGTAATTATCGACACGACCGTGTCCTCCTCTCGCATGCCTTTATTTAGCTTTAGTCGAAACCGGTTGCAAGCGACTCTCCCTGGTTCGGAAGAGAGAGAGAGAGACAGAGAGAGAGAGAGAGAGAGAGAGAAGAGGAACACCAGGGATTCGGCGCGCCGCAATTTTAAGGTTCCTCTAAAACACAAGGAAGGAATTTCGCACGGCCGAATGAAGCCGAAACGCCCGACGATTTCTTCGAGCTGAAAATTTTTCGCCGACATGACGTCGCACCTGATAAATTTATTTATTTTGCACCTAAAATATTTTATTTATTTTCAACACAATGGATCTGATTTCTAAATAAGAAATATGTCTTCCTAAGTCAAGTATATATTATTTATGCACATATAATATTTTTTTTTATTTAATTTATGCACATTTAATTGATTTTTTTTTATGACAACAATAACAGGATGTCTACTTAAAATCTATAAAAAATTTTCCTGATTTTCCAATTATTTTTGTTCAAAATTTTAATAAGAAAAATTTTAATAAAGAGAATATTTTGAACATTTTTTTTTATGCAATTTCCTAAAAGAAGTTTTTTTATTGTACGCGCTTTTTAATACATTTTATTTATACGAAGAAAAAAATGCAAAATCATTTAAGTTTCAAGGTCAAGATTTACAAATGTATTGAAAATAAAAATGAATAGCTTTCGTTAAGATAAAATTTTTTAACGTTTTTATTTTTTATCATTAAAAATTATTATAAAATAAAGAATATTGTATATTTAATATTTTGTTAAAACATTAAATATATAAACAGAGATAGATATATATTTATAATAAATTTTAAACACATAATTTACAAGATGACTTATTAGCGAATTGTTTACAGTATAAAAACCAATTTATCAAAGAGAGAAATTTAAAAAAAAAATTGCCCAAGTTCCAACAAAATTCCATGAAAATTCCCTGATTTTTTCATGATGTAAAAAAATTCCCTGGAAATTCCAAATTTGCCATGTTTTTTCAGGAAATAGACACCCTGAATAAGCAATGTAAATTAAAAAGATATTTAAATATTAAAAATATTCTTTATATTAATGCGTATCTATATCAAATATTACATAAGATAAAACTGTAATACGTTGAGGAGCTCCTCAGTTCGATTTCTTCCGCGAAATATGTACTTTGAGGGACAAGGATTTCGGAATTAACTATCGAAATTCGGTCAGGGTCGATCGGGTAATCTGCTACCTGCCCGCCACCGGCGACTTAATTGCTTTTTCTTGCGCCCTAATTTTCGTTTTTACCTTTCGCGATTCGGCCGAAGAATGAAAAACGCGCCGGAGCAGCAACACGCTAGATCGCGCGTGGGCAGCTTGCGTCATTAAGGGTAGTAACTTATGGTACTGGAATGACTTTGGCGGAGAAAGTGACCGGGTGTGGCCAGACGTCACCACTCCGGGCGACACTCTGAAAGGAATCGTTTCCCGATACTCTTTACGAAGACCTCGTATCTCTCCTCAACTGGCTCTCGAATTCTTTTGCAACGAAACGCAGGAATGTGTAAATCTTAAATTTTATTCAAGACTATATTCCTTATTTTACAACAATTATCTTTTGCCTTTTTTTTTTTGCCAATCATCATCGATCCTCCTCGTAGATCGCCAATCGAAAACTCGTCTCACTTCACCTCCTTGCAATTCTCTCCCGTGTGCGACACGTGCGAGTAGCGCACGCTAAGATCGCACGTGGGTGCACGCGTCGCACGTCACGCGGCACGTTCGGTAGCCGCGTCGCCGATCGAACGAGCCCCGGCCCAGGGTTCGACGAACTCTTTGTCTCGAAAACCGGACACAAACCGTACGTACGTCGCCGTCGGCCACGCCGCAATAGCGCCTGACATACCTCTCGCGTTTCTTGCCTCTTCTGTTCGACAATGTCGCCGACGCGGCGAATCTCCCTTTCGCAAAACATCGAAACGAAAGGCGAATTGTCCCTTTCCTCGTTTCCCCCCCCCCCTTTTTATTAAATTGAATTAAATTTACCGATTAAATTACACGGAGAATTAAATGAAACCAATTACATGACGAAACTAATAACTAAATTGGTATCAAAATATAATTAAAAGTACTTAGTTTTTGCTGCAAATATAATTTAAATAAATAATCAAAAATTTCATTAATAGTAATAATATTAATATTAATAAATATATATAATAAAATGTATAATATATATAATAAATATAATTATAAAGTAACGTTAATTATTAAGAAAAATTTCATAATTCGCTCAGGGAAAAATCCGAATGTGAATTATCCAAGAATGTAAAAATAAATCGATTGTAATAATAAACGTAAATAATAAGATTCATTTACAGCATGCATTAGCTGCTTTTATCTTTTATCGTACGCTATACTCGAGGACAATTCGGCACGAGTTGCGGTCGTCGGACCTCGACTTTAAAAAAAATCTCGGGTCCCCCCTTTTTCACAGGCCGATTTACGGCAAGGGACACGCGAGCGGGAATACGCGGTGAATTTTTACGCGCGCTTCTTTTATGGTCACGCTTGTGCACGTGAAAAAGCGCATCTCGCAACAATGTTACAGATAGCCGACAGGAAACATAAATACCGAACCTTCAAACCTTGAAATCACAAATACGATTCCCTCCTTTTACGGTCCAGGTCTTTTGGAGCAGAGAGCGACGGTTGCAATTTCGCTTTTTTTTTTACGCGAAATTACTTTTTATTGTATCTGTCAGCAATTTAAAAATACTGACGTTTAAATGTCAATAAAAACATATAACACCAGAAAATTTCTCATCAATTTCTAATATAAATCTATTCTCAGGAAAATCCTTAAATTTTCAAGGAATTTGTTTTTATCTTGAAAAATGAAGGGAATTGTCATAGAATTTTATTCGAACTCGAGGAACTTTTTTCAAAAATTTTCTCTTCGATAATTTTGTTCTTATATTGTAAACATCGGCAATCTGATTGACTAATGATTGTGAGTTATATGTCATAAATATATATTTTTTTCTCTTTGATTATATGCTTACTGTCATGGCAAAAAATATTGAATACACATTTTTTTATTGTAATTCTTACAACTAATGATAGAAAATGAAAATATTATGCAAATGAGAAGTACTTATTTTACAAAAGTCATTCTGTTCTTTTTAATATATTTTTAAATTTAATATTTAAAATGTAAGATTTATTTTTGTACGAGTAAAACGCGCATAAAAAAAAACTTATTTTAAAAAGTCTCATCTAAAAATTCTCTAATTTTACCTGGAATTTTGAATAAATTACCTGAAAAATCAGGAAATTTTTTTACAAGATTTAGATATCCTGTAATATTCTTCAAAAAAAAAAAAAAACAAATTCCTAAAAATTATCAATTTTCTATACCGCTAAAGTAGATTGGATCCTTCAATTAATTGAATTCCAATGAAAATTTCGGATAAGTCGATCCGCGCGACGTTTCCACTTAAGAACGACCGATGGAATTTACTCGGAAACGTTCTCGCGGATATGCCTCTGTCATCCTCCAAGATTGCAGACGGTTCGTTAAACATTTCCTCCCTCATTCTCGTCTCTCTACACCTTCTCGCCTTTCGCTCGACCGCGGCGGACCTCGGGCCATTGTTAAAACTTTTTCGAGATTATTACACGTAAAATATGTAAATGCGTCGCCGGGGTCGGTCCTCGACGTCAAAGGATCAGCTTTGCCAGGCCCTTCTCTCTCGTTCTTTCGAAGAGCCCTTCTACCTCGCTTAGCTCAGCAGGGGCGGATCAGCGGAATAATTCGCGAGCCTGTGCAGCTACATATCATTCCCGCCTATACGATCAGCCTATTCTTTCAACTTGCGATATAAATCAAATAAATTAATTTCTATCTTGTAAATGTTCTCTTAATTCGAAAGATTAATTCGAAAGATTATTAGTTTCGATAAAATTCAGAATCAATCGATAATTCAATTTTCTATTCACTTAATAATAAATAATTGTAATATTGTTTAGTAATAAATATATGTTAAACAATATTTTCTCCTTATGAACAAATCGATATTTGATTTAATCGGATGTCATACGAGAAGGAATTTCTTTTCAGTATCCGTTCCTGCTCCTCTCCATCGCCACCGCCGCCGCCTCTGCATCGTCATCACCATCTCCCCGACTTCTCTGTAACGGATAGGCCTCACCTCCGGAACGGAACTGACTCCAGTCCGCTTTCGGTTTGGCCATCGCGAATGCCAACGCGTCGAGCTCAGTAAGAGCGCAGCGTTCGCAACGTGCGCCTCGCTCGAAAACGACCGATCACGCGGCCATCGTCCACCGACTAGTCGGCCTCCATTAAAATTTCCGACGAACAGAGGAATTCATTTATCCACGTAATCACCTGGATATCGGAGAAAAAAGAAAAAAAAAAAAACATCGCCAAAGGATACGCGCGAGGGGCCTGCGATAACGAATCCGGGATGGAGCGCACGCGACCGGGTCGGGAGGAATGAGTGCGAATAGCTCGGTGGATCCACGAGAGGGAAGCTCGATGCTGAAGAAGAGCCTGTAAGAATCCTCCCCGCCAGGGAGGAGCACCTTTTTATTAATACGATACGACACGATACTTGGTATCCCACAAAAGGAACAGTGTATTAATTAGTGCTAATTGGGATTAATTTTATGATTACTTGAGCTGAGAATGAAAGAAAAATTTAATCCATCAAAAGCCGCGGTTTTGACGGTTCAAGTCGAAGAGCGCGCGCGATATCTGATGATCTTGACGCTTCTTCGTCGTGTTTTACTCCGTCCGTGCTTCACTCTACTTACGGCTGACCCTGTTCGTAATAATTAATGGCGTTAGGCCAGGCGAGTCCCCCCGCAGCTCTCTCTCTCTCACTCCTCAAATCGGTCATGCCTGGCCCCGGAGATAAGTATAGATAGTTGGTTCGCATCCGCGACTAATGTGTACACGCCTCGTTCGCGTTATTAAACAATTTCCGAGCGCGGAAACAGGCTTGTAATTAACAACGTGGCAATTAACGGCGTTAGCGCATATAGATCACTCGTATCTATCTACCTTTTGTAGGATAAGTCACGAGGAGCGGCTTAATTGATCATCAACACGACGATCCATCCATCTTTTTTTTTCTACTTTCGGTCGTGACCTAATCGGGATATTACGTATATTGTCTGAAAGATCCGGAATACCTTTAATAAATGGCGTTAAACGAAGGGCGCGGTTATCTCAAGTCTTCTCGGAAAAGTCTTTGATAGCCCCGATGTGCACTGGGATGATATGATTGAGAATATTCGAAAGGCTTAAGCGCACACATGTACATAAGCAGGCCGAGCAACAAGCAGAGTTTGATACGCGAGAGCAGTGGAAAGAGATTATAAATCATTAATGCGATCCAGCATTCCTCAGTTAATGAGAATTTCCCTCCCTCGAAAGTCGAAGGAGCTTTCCTTAAATGTTAAGCAATTCGGATTCAATTTTATGCAGTTATGTCTGGAAATTTGCTCTTTCCTATCTTTTAAGGACGCATCATATGTCAAAACATTGAGAGGAGCGAAATTTCCTAGATTATTCTATAGATATTTCTTCTCAGTATCTGTGCAAAATCTGAGCACAATTCTCTTAACGGTTTGGAAGTTATTTAAGTTTAAAATTAGTATTACTACTTATGGAAAAGTACGTAGCATTTTCCTCTTTTAAAAAAAGGCACGTTAACTAACAATGAGTAAATTCGAGTTTGTATCGAAATATTGAGGCCGCTTCTCCGCGATGCTGATTGGTTCTATCATTGCGCTTATTTCGTGAGCGGCTGTCATTGTAGTTGTCATTTTGACAGTTGTGTGTATCAAGAGATTAATAATGAATATTGAAAATTGTATGCCATTAAAAATGTGTAATGAAAAGAAATAAATGGCGCGCGTGAAGCGCGCGCTTTGTGTTGTCTATGAAGTAAAAACACATGTAAAGCGAAGTAACACGTGTAAAATTTCTTTAATTTCTTAAAAATATAATAGGTAAACAACAATCTCAACGGAATATCGTAAAAATTTGTTTATGAAAGACTGCACTCTGAGCGACGACTTATTATGATGATATTTCATAAAATTTGCATATTTTATTCCATATAGGGGGAATGTATATGTCAGCAACGCATGAGCGAAATTATGTATCATGTCGTTCTATTCGACGTGACAAATCGAACTTGCACTTTATGTCGCGAAAAAGGATCCAATGAATGTTTCTCCCGCGAGCTAATAAGCACCGTTGTTAATCCGCTTCATTTCCTCCGCGTTCGGATTAAGAGTCACTGTATTACAGTCTGGTCCGTCTCCCGAGAAATATGAAAATTTCGCTCGTAAAATCCAATGTGACTAATATGCATCCCGTATATACCGAGATATCAGATTGAAATTTTGCAATCATTATATAATAATATAAGATTTAAAATTTGTAATAATAATATAATAATATTTATATAATAATAATATAATAATATTTACATAATAATATTATTATATTATTATATTATTATTACAAATATTAAATCTTATATTATTATATATTATTAATTATTATTATTAATTATTATTATTATAAATATTATCGCCAAATTATCCACACGGCACAGAAATGCGTTTGATTTATTTTATGTAATTTTTAAATTTTATTAACTTGGCATTAGATTAATTAGAGATGGATGGGCTATGAAAAATTGTGACAAAATTGGCGCGACATAAAAGTAATTATTTAAATAAAATTGAGAAAAATATTTTATATTTCTTTTAAATTTTTAATTTATATTTTAAATTATATTGATAATACGTTTTAATGCATGTTCAAAAAGTCTACTCAAAAAATTATTTGATTTAATCTATATATTCTAGCCCATCCATTTTGAGGCAACGGATCTATCTACATTTGCATGCACAATATCTACGGATCCGTCACCTCAAAATAAAATAAAATTTATTTACTCACCGGCATTGATGCGCAACAGCGGAGATTTGGTCTTGAGGCTACGTTGTCTGCAACACACAAATATAAAACCCAAATTATAGCAACGCTTAAAATAATTAATATTTCAAAAAATTTATTATTGTACGCATCGAATTTTATATCCGATGCGTATAATAATAAAAAGGTATACAAATATGGAATAATTTTATAAATTCTAAAAAAAGAAAACTATTTTTTTTTTTAATAAAACTTTATAGTATGAGTTTTAAACTATTCAAATAATGATCGAATCGAATTAATGCATGTACAGGATTTATAATAATTTATATAAAAATAATAATACTCACCCTTGGGTTGCTCCGCCGGTGCAGGATGCCTCTCCTAGGCCTCCTCTTCTTCTCAGATTAATTCACACGCGCGATACTTTCAACGACACTCCCGCACTTTCGAATGTATATAAATATTACCGATATTTATCGCGATCGCGTTTAGAAAAGAAATTTGACGTTGTGCCTCGTGCTCTACTACTTTACTGTTCGAGGGTTCACCGTGCGACTGACAATCCATAAGTAATATTAACAATAACGCGCCAATGTTTACATCGCCAAGGTCGCATTACCATGTTATTGATAATTCGCAGCTGAAATTATTTTGCGTATTATGACGTATATACAGGCGGAATATTAAATTATACAAGAATTTTAAAGAATAATTTATTGAACATTATATTTATATCAAAAGCTTGTCATAACTGAGCGACACATTTGATAGTTTAAATATTAAGTGGGTGTGTAATTTTTATTTAATTTATTCTGAAAAAGTAGAAAACTAGAATTAATATGTAAGTAATTATATAAACATACATATAAAATAAATGGCGCGAGCGTTTATAGTATTCTAGTCTTGATAAATTTAATAAGGAAAAAACATTGCCAACGAAAAAAAAAAAATTCACATATATTAAGAAAACTCTAATAAATATTCGTGTAAAATTTGATTTAAATCCACTTACTAGTTTAAAAATTATTTATTAAAAATTGTAGAAAAATATTATCCCTCTCTCTCTGCCTCTCTTTCTGCAAATTACTCGTTTTTCTTGCAATTGATTTTAGTATTCACGATCAAAATTTTTGTCATAAATTAGAAAAAATATTAATTATAATTTTCTTATACGAAAATGTTTAAAACCATGTTATTTTGTGATATTTTAATTCTTTTTATAATCTAGATTTATTTATTTGATTTTTCAAATAATATAAAACATAAGAAATTTTTTTTTCATTTTGACAACTTTTTGCTGTTGTACTGTCAAAACATCCTTAACACAAATTTTATTTATTTGCGAAGACAGTTAAATGTTAAGATAAGACGTTTGTTGATAAGACACAGGTCACGCATGACGTGAAAAATTAAATAATAATAAAATAGTCTATAAAGGTTGATTGCACATCGGGTGTCGTCTAATTACACGTATGATTACAGACGCAGCCGGTGAACCCTGACTCGCGGATGCGTGACTGCAAGGATGCGCGCACGCAGGAGACGGTGCGTGATATCCCGGTGACGACGACGATCAGAATTACACCACGTACACCACGCGTGCGAGCAGGCACGCACGAATCCACGCACGCGTACAATCGAGAGATCAGAGACAATCGCCAATGAGGCTGGGCCCGATCATCCTGTCGTGGGTCACGGCCACGGTCAGCTGGCCGGGCCTGATGGCGGCCCGAATCCCGCGCTCCCGGGACTACGAGCTCTCGACGGAGTTCTTCCTGGTGCCGTCCGAGACCGGACAGCACGGCCTGGCGAGCGTGGCGAGCGTCATCAGCGTGCCGGCGCCCAACCGGACGGTGACCGTCTTTAGGTCACCGCCGCCGGGCATCAGGAAGGGCCAGGAGGTGGAGATGCGACCGACCCCGAAGTCCTTGCTGAAGCAACGACCCTGGGCACTGCCGCTCGCCGCGCTGAGCGCCGCGTCCATGCTCCTCATGGCCAGTTTCGAGGTCTTTGTATTGTTCAAGGTGGGTTCTTTTCCCTCTACTCTGTGTAAGGACGCTTTGATGCTTCTGTTTTTCGAAATGTATTCCTAACAACGGGCTCCGCGAATCTGAAAAAATTTTCATTGACTGGAACGATGTTATCTTCAATGTGTTAGGTATCCTTATAATTGCTGCCTCGCAAATGATGATTCGCGATATATCGCTTGATCTTAATCGTTCAAGATTATCTCGAGAATTCATCTATCCAATCTTTCAATTCAATCTCATATTATTTATCTGAATTTTCTGCTTTCGTTTTTTTCCTCACAATCTCTTTTTACTTTTCTTTATTTTCGTATAATTATTTTGGGTTTTGTATAATTATTTTTTTTTATTTTCTTTATTACATCTCGATAGCACCAGGTCATCTCTCTTCCAATTCATTTTATCTTCGTTTTATTAAGTATATATATATAATTCTTTCGTGGGAACCGTGGAATTGTTATTTTTATTATCTTTAAATTATATTTATATTCTTTAAATTAACTTCTCGAAAAAGGTTTTATTCTGGAAAGTAATAAATATAATTCACTAACGTGCGATCTTGATTTCATCTCTTCGCGTCGATCGTACGAAGATACGAATTTTAGAAAATTTTACGTCAAAGAGAGAGAACAGCTGTTCTCCGAGTGAAATGGAAACGTCGGCTGGGCTTTTATCGCTCGAACGGTCGCGGCCGCGATCGCGAAATTAATAGAGCTCGTCGATCTCGTGCACCGACCCACTATCAGTCGTTTTCGTTCGTTAAGCTCCAATAAACAGCGCCAATAATTTCGCCGAGACCTAGACTCAATTTGCATTCCGCGTTCGATCAATCCCGATTTCTCCCGGTGTTGCAACCTTTGACATGTTCCATCAAACAATTTTTATCGAGACAGGTCGCGAGGCCGTTGCCGAAGGATTATCAGATCAATTAACGTGGAAATTACAGATTTTTTCAGTTCAAAAATACATGTATTGAGAGAAAATGATTAAATAGATAATTAAAATTTAATTGATAATCAAAACGCACAGTGATTTTTGCGAAATATTTTAGAAAAAAAAACATTATTTTTGCATCTTGTATGTACAGGAATTTATTAATGCTAATGTTCTTTTTCTTCTTTTTTACATAAAAAATGTATAGAATTAAATATTTTTTCAATATTAATTTATTTTTTAAATATTTAAATATTTTTTTCAATTTTGTAAATGAGTAACAAGTTGCATCATTTTAATTGGAAAAATTAACGCGAGCCTGCTTTAGAACTTAATATGATCATTTTTTGATCTCTGAAGAGAATAAAGCGCGATATGGAGATCACTATCAAAACGATATTAATGGCACTCCGTGTTCCAGGCCAGATCGACGGCGCCGAACAGACGACATTTGTTTTTGGGGCAAACGCTACTTCTGGGCCTCTTTCTCTTGGCGGGCCTTTCGGCTGCAGCTTCCCTCAGCCAAAATCCGCTATCTTGCGCCGCTTTCCGGTTAGTGGGTCTACCTGCCGCCCTCGTGTTCGCCGCCCTCCTGGTCAAATGCGTCTTCCTGCTCTCCTTGAACAGCGGTGTCTATCTGCCGGCGCCTTATCAGGTAAGCGCTCTCGATACGTATGATCTGTCATGATGTATCACGGTTCTAGAATCATAAATCATTTATTGATTAACTTGGCAAATTTTTTATTTTACAAATTTTGAGACTATCATAATGTTTTAGATGTAATTATAATATGAAAAAATGCTGGCAATCTTTATGAATTTATTTCACTTCAATAAAATATTGGAAACTTATTAAAACACATACATTAGCATGGCAAGTTAAATATTAAAAGAAGAAATCATATATCACTTAAAGAAGTGGCGGGATAATTTCAGGATGCTTATAAAGATGAAAATTGATAAGACCTTACGTGGCTAAAAGCAGGCATCGGGACATATAAAAATGAAAACCGTATATAATATAATTTTATAATATAATATAATATAATATATAATATAATATAATATAATATATATAATATAATATAATATAATATAATATAATTTTATCTGTCCTTTTTACACCGACAATTCCGTCGATCTTTCCGTCTCGATGCCAATCCGGATGTTCATCTCGCACGGTCATTTATATATGGCGAACGGGTTTCAAACGTTCCTCCCTCCTCTTCCGTTTACTCTTCTTACCCTTCGTTGCGTCATCGCGTACATACGACGATTAATTATACGTGAGAGAAAAAGCACGAAGGTAATTATCGCGGCATTCGTGTTGGCGCACATACCGAATGACAGGCGTGGCACTCTCCTCGCGCTTCTCGCTCTGCGGAGGCCTCCTTTCCGGAGGAACATTCATTTTTCACGTTCGACGTGCTCCAATCTATCGCGGCATGACGATGTCGGTGGATCATTACGATCGCAGGAGAATCCTTTTTTTCTAACGCGTTAAAAACGCGCGACTTCGAAGCGATCCACCGTCCACTGACAGGCGAAATGTAATTATACTCGAGTAATTAAGAACGCTATTATCATTTACACGTTTGGTTGGGCGAAAGTGGTTGACAGACGCGTGCGAGAGACATTAATAGGAATTTAATTATCTGAAATTAACACGGGAGATAATAAGTTATACTTCAATCTTTTCAACATAAAGAATAAAGGAAATTCTATTAAAAAAAAATCTCACAAGGGTAAAAGAAAATATGAAAGTACATAAAAAATATTCCAATTTGTACGCAACAAAAAATATTTATCTCCGCAAAAATAACTTGTAGAAAAATTTTTCCCTAAAAAGTAAAAAATAAAAATTAAATAAATGAAATCAATAATTAATTAATTAGAAGGAATTAAGTTTCTGAGGATTTGTAATTTAAAATAATATTTAATATTATAATATTATAAAATATTTAATATTATAAAATTAATTTTGCATTTATAAAAATATTATAGATTTTCTGGAGAAAATTAAAATGCATTTTATAGAGGATAAAGCAAATATAATATCTCTAGTAGAAAAGTAAAAAAGTAGAAAAATAAAAACTTAATTCCATGTGTTTTATGCTCCTTTATCGTCCATATTACTCGGTAAAGATCATACTTATTCCACACGTGCGCGTTAAAAGAACGCACGTAGGCCGGATGTCACCGTCGGACGTTCACCTTTAATTAAAGCGCCGATCGACACGGGGTGGACGGCCGCGTGAATCTTATAGAAAGGAAGTAATCGTGCACACGAAGAAACTTTTTCTTGTCCTGCTTCTGCTGCTGCAGGCGCTGGTGCTGGTGTTCGCGGTGTTGGTGCAGGTGGCCATTGTCGGGCAATGGTTTTACGGCGAACCACCTGCGGTGATCCAGGTGCCGCAACAAGCGGGCCAAAGCTCGCCAGTGTCCACCTCCTGCAAGACTCCACTCGGACAGATAGTGGCTTCCCTCGGGTAAACCTTTGCGTGATGAAACTTATTATGCCATGAGTCTGTTTCTGTAACTTAGATTTTACATCTCAGGGTGTCTACTTAAATTGTGGAAAAAATTTTCCTGGAAATTCCTTGATCTTTCAGACATTTTTGCTCAAAATTCCAGGAGAATATTTTAAACATTTTTTGATGCAATTTCCAAAGATAGGTTTTTTTATCACGCTTTTTATTGTGTGCATTTTAATAAATAAATTCTTTTAATTTGCATAACATTTTTATTTTTTATTACTAAAAATTAAAATAAAGAATATGTATTGCATTAATATTTAAAACATTGAATATATAATCAGAGATAGATATAAATATAAAATATATAAAATATTTTAAATACATAATTCACAACATGGCTAATTGATGCATTATTTATTGCTTACAAATAAAAAGTTTACATATAAGAGGAAAATTATCAAAGAGAAAATTTTTTAAAAAATTCTCTGAATCCCAATAAAATTCCATGACAATTCTCTGATTTTTCCAGATATAAAAAAAATCCCTGAGGATTCCAGATTTTCCATATTTTTCCAGGAAGTAGACACCCTGGCTGTTGATTATTTTATTCTTGATTTTTTTTTTTTCAAATTATTACCTTCACAGATTCACTAATTATAATTAATTTTTATACATTCACATTTTAATTAAACGAGATTCGACCTCTCCGTAATTATTCTTTCCAGGTATCCCGGAGCACTATTGGTGGCAGTAGCCTGTCTGGCTGTCCGGGCACGTGGAGTCCGGGACAATAATCGGGAGGCGGCTTTCATCGGCCTAGCGGTCGGTCTCTCGTTGCCGATTTGGGTCTCCAGCGGGATCGGTTCGCTCGCTGCCGGCAGCGAGGATGACCGAGAGGCCTGGCTGGCCTACGGCCTCCTGGCCACGTCGCTCTTCGTCTTTCTCACGATGTTCCTGCCGAAGGGACGCCAGCTGGCCGCCCTGGGTCGCGAGGGTCCCGCCGCTGTCATTCGCGACCGCGACGATGCCCTCAGCTCCCTCCCCGGCAGCGGCTACTCACCCTCCTTCTTTCACTTCAAGCCCGCGGAGACGTCTTTGAAGAGGAAGATGCATTATCACAGTGCTGGTAAAAGAAAATAAAAGTTGTTGGGAAAATATTTAGGCCGAACGCTATAAGATACCATCTTGACGATGCTTCTCTCTTTTTACCGAATCCAAGTTTCTCTCATCATGCTCACACCATGTGATTATTCGTGTGTTCCTCGGAGCTTTCAGCAATTGTCGGGAAGGATCTTCAGGTCATCGCGAAACGCAATCGGACAACGTAATCGCACCGAATAAACGCGGTCACGACCGACGAAATCGGCGGCGCGTAGAACGCGAATAAAAGAGTGAAGGAGAAAGTAAATAAAGGAGACGTGTGCTTCGCTTTTAAAAGTGGAGCAACATTTCTCGCTATCTTCATGATACTCGATTTAATTAATTATAACGATGAACTCTGATTAGAAGAGTTCATCCTCTCAAATCGTAATCGCCGATACAGATGGTGGAGAGAAATCGATCACGATGAACCAATCGGTTAAAACGACGTGCTCTGAAATGAACGGTTACAGTAGCGTAATTCGCGTAATCGTGCTTCCCCCGAGATTACCATAACGTGGAAACTTCTAATTACAGATCGAGTCGCACTGGTCTCGTCCGGGATACCCGGATGCAGCGCCTGCAGGCACGGAGGAAGTCCAATATACTCGGACGGTAAGCTGTCATTATTTATTTTCAGATGTCAGTTGAGGCCGATTATTATTACGTGCCGTATGCAAAACTGCCCTGTGTGTCTCGTCGTCTACGCCGACCTCGCCGTCCCTTAGGTACTTGCATCTTTTTCTTGTTAAGATACCTCTCGGTCGGTGTCCTTCGCGTCACGTCAGGACAAACAGGCTCTGACAAAAGCGCATCAATTTGTCCCGATCGGGACGTCATATATATGTATGAAAATCCTTATATATATATATATATATATATATATAATATTAATTGATATAATTAACATTAAAGTTTCACCGTTTATTTATAGCTGAGAAACATGATTAAATATAAATATATTCGCATAGAACGTCTCGAGCAAGGTGCGCGCATCGTTCGTAAAATCTCGACGCTTCCTGTCCTGCCCGCGCATTTCCTCACCCGAAACTTTTCCTCCGTCACGCTGACGCCCTCGGCGACCTTCACCTCGAGGTGCGAAGAACGAAAGAGAGGAAACACGACGGCGGGGAAGAGGCGAAGAGGGAGAAAGTCTGATGTGAGGCTGAGGTCAACATCGTGTAACGATGTTGGAAAAGGAAGAGGAAAGGGAGAATATAAATCCCGTTACGAACAGAGAGAGAGAGAGAGAGAGAGAGAGAGAGAGAGAGATTGGATTATCATGCTCTCGTGGAACGAGAGGCTGAAGTCGGTGACAAAGATCGGTCTGCGAGGGCCCTCTTGGTCTCCTCTTTGAGAATCCGAGATTCTAGATGTATTTTCTTTTAGAGAGAGAATTCACATTGTAAGTGGGAGTTTCACACTTTCTAGAGACGCATAATGGAAAAGCGCGAGCGTACGTAAACAAGATTTCTAGATCCTATACAACTCTATTCGAAGGGAACGTGTCACTGTAACGAGGTCGTGACGTTACGTTTGCTCGTTACTCAACGCGTTATAAATGAAAGCAAAAAAAAAAAATAGACAACAATAAAAAGAAGATGCTCGTGTGAAATGAAAACGTGGAAGGATATTTATCGCTCCGCTTAATGGGCGCGTGGATCGATACGTGCACGATCTCGTTTCTCGAACGTGCGCGTACGTAGATCATGGCTCGTAAATCATAATCGGATGACTTTCACCCACGCGATACGCATTTTACGTTAAGGACACGCGCGTGTTCGTTGAACGTAAGTATATACAGGGTGGGCCCAAACGTACCGGCCAGAGATTTTGTGATTTTATAAGATATTTAATTTTGTACAAAAAGTTTCCTAAAAAATCTAGGTGGAAAAACGCTTCCTTAAAAAGCGCGCCCAAATCCCTTTGAAATTATGGTGTCATTTTATTTTATTTTATTAAGTACTTTATATTTTTTTTTACTTTCAATTTATAAACTACTTTTAATTTATTAACTTTACTACATTTAAAAAAAATATTCTACAATGTTATTTTAATTTAAAAAGAAGAATTATTTTATTGTTATGAAAGGAAAAGATTTTCATTTTTTATTTTGATTTTTTCCATTTATTAAATTTTTTTTTTTCACCTTTTGATTTTCCTTTAATTCTCCTATAATGATTGGTTTAAACAATGTAGAAAAGTAAAATTTTTTTAGTGGAATAATTAACAAGCAAGATAAACATTAAAAATTAACTAAGGTCATAAATGAAGAGTATTTTTAAGAAACTCTACCATCGAAAGTCAACAAAATATTTTTTTCTTTATTTGAAACTAATTATTTTTAAACGTATGAAACGTGCCACAATTAATATTTTGACCTCATTTGAAAGATAATTTAATTCTCTACAACTTTTGTTTCAATCTTTTTTATTAAAAATGCAATACTTCCTCTGTAAAATTTGTAAAAATGTATAAAATAACCGTGATTTCAAAAGTTTTTGGACGCTAACTTTTCAGAAGCATTTTTCGCATCCATGTTTATAGGAAACTTTTTGTTCAGAATTAATTAATTTCCTACAAAATCTCAAAGTCTGGCCGGAAGGTTTGGGCCCACCCTGTATACGCGGAATTTCGCGAAATTCGCGTCGGAATTTTTTCGAGAAATCATATCACAAACTTTCGCTCACGAATTCGTCAAAGCGTATTCCGATTCTCGTAGAGTGTTGAAACATATTTCTCGTCGATATGTGCGTCTCACGAGCCCAGCATCAGACGACACGTTTCTTTACGGTAAAGTTCATTATTACGTGCAAGGCGTGAAATACGCAAGGTATTACGATGCAAAGGTCGCTAGCCTCTTCGAGCTCAAGAACAACTCGCTCGTTACGCGAGGCACGACATCTCGCTGACAAGTGGTTTCCTTTACATTGTCATCAGTTCGTAGCACACGCAACATACGAGCGAACGTATATAAGAAAGTGCGATACCGATCAAAGTTTATTAAAAGAAGAGAAAAGTAAATTAAAAAGATAATTAAAAAAAAAAAGAAGCACTCGTGACATTATACTCGTAATTCCATTACTCCGAGGAAGATCTTCCCGATTACTACGTCGAAAGAAATTATCACGTGCGTCTTTCGAAAACCGAATTTAATTACCCATCCAGTCTTCTCTAATCCAGGCGAGAACGAACTCGCGTAATCATCTTGTAACGACAGCTGCGAGACCTACTTTACGCCGATAATTTAAATTACAGTCTCGTTTAGAGCGAGAGGCGTAATGAGGGCTTCGTCCCGGTTTTGCATGACGCGATTTCGACGAGATACCTCGTCTGTCTATCGATATTATAATAATTTATTATCGAGAATGGAAAATAGTCACACGCGCGCTCCAAACACGGAAAGTTGCGACCGGATACGCGCTCCTCTCATCCGATACTGGTTAATAATTCATTTCCGGGAGACGTGAATCGGGACGATGGGCGGTTTGTCCTAGATGTCTGATCAACTCCAATTTTTTTTTTTTGAGTAATTATTTTACACGCGAATATATATATTTACAGATGTACATGGACCGATGGAGACGTTTGTTTTGTCACCTGGTATGTACTTGAGGCCAGAGGATGCCGGAAATCTCTACACGACCTTGTCGGCCAATCCCAATGTGTTCTTCCAGAGAGCAGCTCATCCCGGAATGATGTACTGATAAGGCGAATCTTATCATCGATGACAATGAGTCTCGTTTTTTTTTTTTTGTAGATTGCGATGTGACAAACCATTATTGTTTTCTCATTGCTCTGTAAATAATTCATTACAATTATACATATATCATTATTCAATTTGAGCGTCTAAAGAAAGAAAGAAAAAATCTCAAAGCGATAAATCTTCTATAAAAGTTTTTGTAATATGGATGATTATCGCCAGCGATTTATCGTAATGAAAAAATTTCGAGTAATTAGTGAGTCTAACGATGTAAATCATTGATGCAAAAAGCTGGAAATGTATGCGTTATTTCCAGGTCAATAAACATATGATTTTTTATAAAAAATTTACCTGTCTTCTTAATATTTGTTGTTGATTTTTAACGATTTGTTTGGAAAAAATCAATTTTATCAATATTCTAATTTAATTAATTGAAAATTGAAAGTAATATTAAATATTCTGTAGCATGAAACAGTTCTGTAATTGTTCCAAGCATAAAATTTCGTCAAAAGAGATCTATTTCGGATTCATAACCCAATGAAAATATTTTTAAAAATGTTTTTAGAAATGTTTTTTCAAAAATTTTTAAAAAACATTTTTAAAAATATTCCGAAATCAATCTCTTTTAATGTTTTTAAAAATCTTTGAAAAAAACATTTTTAAAAACATTTTTAAAATAATGGGTCAAGTCCTCTTTTAATTACTAAAAACAACGTTTATATTAATGTTTATATTTTTTAAATGTATTTTTAATATTTATTATTCATTTATTATTGTACAATATACAATAATAATAAAAATGATAATAAAAAATAATAAAAAATTTTTTTCAATGATTAAAAGAGAACTTAACCCATTATTTTAATAATTTTTAAAAATGTTTTTAAAAACACTTAAAAATATTATCTTGCTCATTGGGAAGAGGATCTGTCATTATCAGCTGATGCGGCACTAATCGAATATTCCTTCGTGGCAAGAGTCGCAAAGGATATATTCGATGACAAGGAAAATCTCGAAAAGTGTGCTAATCATATGTTACGTCGCATTCGATCGCGATCGATTATTACACGTGTGATCTGCTGCACGTGTTACAATGACAGGCACACACATGCTGACGTCACGTGTCACGTGAACGTTAACGACGGCGATATTGGAGGGAGTTTGTCTCTTCCCTCTACTTGTCAACAACATGGCATCGTAATAAAGACGTATCAAATCAAACGTACAGATGTTACTCGCGACGTATTTCGTTGAACGGCATTTTCTTCGCGGCCGACATTGCTGGGTGAAAGCTACGTAGATGTGAATAATCGGGGGATTCGACCAGGTGCGTCGTACTCGTTTCTAACCTGACATACGATGAGCTGTCATTTAGCAGTGTACGGAGTCAGCGCGATATAAACCGCGTTTTTTTTGTGAAAAAATTACATAAATTTCTCGCGAAACCTGAATTCTCTCTGGTAGAGATGGCGTATCCAGTAGAACAGCTCAGGTAAATGTCAAATTTAGTCAGATATATAAACCATATCTTGTGGATAGATTACAATATCCTATAAAAAATATGTATTCTAAACTGTGATGTAATATCTTTTCCTTTTCACATTATGAAGAATTTACTTCATTACGTATAATGTGGCCACAAAGTTTCCTGATCCTAATCAGGACCTTCACCAGCTTTTGGGCATCACATCTTGCGGTGAAACAAAATTATGGCCAGATTTATATTTTATTGGGTATATTTATAATATATTTTTTTCTTGATGTAACTAATTTAGTTCTGAGATATTCTTTTTGAAGCTTATATTTTTTCAGATTTCAAGAAATTAAATCACAGCCACAAAATATAGTAATGGATTATATATTACTTGAGGATCCCTGGACCAGAGCCTTTAGGTACAAATCCATTAAAACAACACAATATTTAATATGTAAATTCATCTATAAGAGATGAAAAATAATTTCTGACATTTACAGAGATGTACTGAAGAAGTATGATTATGTAAAAATACGTTCACAACGATTACAGGGTCTTGTTCTAAATGCTTTTTGTCTAAGGAAGCATTTAACACAATTGAGATTAATGGAAGTTCAGTACACTAAGACGGGTTTTGGTGGCATGTGGGTAAGAGAGCAATATAGCAATACAGCAATACAGCAATATACAAGAAATACCTGTTTTACTTATAATGTTTTTTTGTTTTAGGGAAACAAGGGTGCAGTGAGCATAAGAATGAACGCCTATGGAGTTAGTATTTGTGTTGTAAACACACATTTGACTCCTCATGATCATTTGCTGGCTGATAGAATTTCAGATTACAATACCATAATAACAGATCATACTTTCACTGCTCCAGATACATCAAAGATATTATATCATGAGTATGGATATTTTTCTACTGTATGCTATTCAAACAATTACATTTCAATAACGGTAATGATATATGCTTTTTAATAGTTATATATTTTGGATTGGTGATTTAAACTTTCGGCTCAATGGAGAAGACTTAAGCGCCATGGAGATAGACTTACTTGTAAAGAAGAAAAAACTTAAAGAGCTTCTCGAAAGAGATCAGTTGAAAATGGTGATGAAAGAACGCCAAGCTTTCGCTGAGCTGAATGAAAACGTCATTACATTCCCACCTACTTACAAATACGAATTCGAGTCCCAAGAATTTGATCTCAAGTAAGTTGCACATATCTACTGAGAAAAATAACAATTAGTCTAAAATATAACTTTAAATTCCATATAATGTGTAAATAAATTTTGATATATTCCTCAATTATTTATTTCGCAGGCGCAGGCCGTCTTGGACTGACAGGATTTTGTACAAAGTAAATGCAATAGATATATACAACGATGTAGAACTTAAGGCAGAACAGCATACTTACAAGAGTCATCCCAATTACAGTGTTTCCGATCATAAACCTGTGACTGGAGAATTCGATATCGCGGTAAAAAGATACAGTCTTTTGTATATTTCTATGCATTGTCTAATTAAATATGAATGAGTAAATCATCTTCAGGTCAGACCTAATGTAAATAATTACATTGTGGAATTTCAAGAGTGTATAATGGAGGAAAATTTTGTATCGTACAAACTGCAGAGAAACATTATACCAAGCAATGGGGATTGGATAGGTCTCTTTCCTAATGATTTCTCTAGCTTAGATGACTATATCATTTACGAATATGTTAGCCGTGGTAAGCTCTATATGCCATTATACTCTATTTTGTCATTCGGGGCTATTTAATGTCTTCTAATAAATATCTGCTATTTAGGTAAACCAACATCAGTTCCTAATGAACCTTACGCGAGCACGGAACGAATATTCTTCAATGAGACAGTGATTCGTTCATCAGAAATGTATTGTCTGGTTTACGTAGCACAACGAGGAGATTTTATCGAGATTTTGGGTGTCAGTTCGGGATTTTCAAGTGTTCGCAACTCAATCGAGCTACGCTCATCGTCCATGTAAATTTTTTATAGCGAGGAATCGGTTCACTTGAAGATTCAAGTATGTGAACACCAATCCTTTTGTCAAGAGATCTGGCAACTTTTATCGCAGATGGACGAAAATATTTTGTTGGCTTAATTTTTAATTACCTTATTAACGACCACAATCTTTCCTAGAAATTGTGATAACGTTTTGAAATGGAGTCGGTTTACTATTCTGTAAGTTGCGAGTAGGAAATTTAAGTATGTCGAGAAATATATATGGCCTTTAATCAAAGGGTGCTTGTAACATAATACAATAAGTTGAAATTATAAAGCATCGCGAAAAAGCACGATGCTTTGCACGTAGGATGTAAACGATACTTTTGGTACCTGGTCTTCGTACTCTCAACTTCTCAGCCTTGCCACTTAGAGTGTGTCGCGACATAAGAGTCACTTTAGAGCTTGCAGTCAATACACTGCCTCAAGTTTTTCTGTTACGCGAGGTTTTTTTCGATCCATTGATGCGCGTTATTAAAAAAATTGAGAAGATAATTTTATATAATTATCTTTTTTTGTCACCCGAGTATTAATTGTTAACCAGTGTGTACACGTGAGACATATCATGACCATTATTTCTTTAATTGTACAAATTTTCTGTGCAAAATATGGCGGTTTGCGCTGCTCATAGTGTAAATCCATGCTACTTTATTTTTATAGCATCGGCACGGATTTTAAATAAATAAATATATGTGTATATATATATATATATATATATATATATATATATATATATATATTGTATGAGGTTTTAAAAAGGGGACGCAAATAAAGAATATTAGTATTTTCTATCCGTCTTGATTCATTTGTGTTATTCCGTGATTACGCGTACGATTTATTCAATAAATTAATACTTATTATGCAACAATAAATAATATGCAAGCTACATGGAAGGAAGCAATAACGCAGTAATCACATTCAATGCTGTATAAAATCCGCATTCCATCGAATTCGATGCGATACGTCGATGCAACAAACTAATAATTGCGTATAAACATTTTAACGTGCCGAGTTATTTAATCAATGAAATGTCCTGCATACGAGTTTAGACTTATTTGGCAGCTTATCGGGCGTACGTCAATGTATCATGTCGAATCTGATGCGGAATGCGATATAAGTACAAAAATATTAATGATATATTATACGTAAATATCTCTTTGCAGCATGAATTGTAAAACCATTCAATCAAGATCACATATAATACATATTGTATAGTAATATTACGTCTAATAATACATAGTTATTGTTCGTATACTATACATATATATATTTATCTTAATTAACATGTGATCAATTCTTATTTACGAAATTTATTTACAATTACGCGTACATTTGAGATCCTTATCGTTTTGTTAAGTAAGGTCATTTATCGTTCATGATTTTTCTTTTCCCACGGTTATATGTATAACTAGCACATAAGAGATATAGTGCATTAAGACATATATATCGTGGAAGAAGATAAATATATTATATAAGATATTATTCGCAAATTTCAGTTTTATATAATATGTTGCAGTACTCACGCACACAAACATACTGTTTACAATCATGTTGTATATGTTATATTGCATTTTACAAGAATCACAACATACATTATATATTTCTGATTATAGATATTGTATAATTAAAATGCAACTACGTATAGACTAGAGCTATTATACTTACCGAATGTACGCGATTCGATTAGGTATAAAAAATCTCCTTTTCACGAAAGTCTCGCACGTCAGGGATCTCGCGACATATTAGGTGGGTTTCGAGCGATTCATAAAATCGAAGGATCGCATCAATAAGGCGATATTTCACCATGTCTCTGCGAACGTCATCGATCGAGAAGGTCATTCCATTCCGTTACATATCGAAGTTAAAATAACTTCGATCTCGCTGCGAAGCCATATATACATTCGGGTCCCTCCTTCCACTCCGAGCCATTAACAGTTTATCGATCGCCTCAAGTTCACGGCCGACATTTGTACTTGGGTCGACGCGCATTAAATGCATCATACTTTTACGTCTAGATAAAAATGAATTTTTCTGTCTAAATTATCATTGAATGACAGTCTGCCTAGGTAAGGAATCGCCGTTTATCACAGGCAATAGTGCTAGATTCCGACATTCGGTTCCGTGATATGGATTCCCCGTAGCTTTTGTATTCGATGCCAGACGAAATTCCTGGTCGGCTTCCTCAGAATGAACAAGCCGAAGACGATGACGCCCTGAAGAGCGTTCACTAAATCGAAAGCCGACCAGTCCAGAGGGACAGCCAACCAAGAGACCAATTCTATCATCCAATTAAGACCCATCAGGAAGAAGAGCACCAGACAGACGACGAAAGTCCGTTTGATTTTGCGGAAGAGCCTCTGATCCTCCCGATCGGAATGCAGATTCCTCACCAAGCTTCTCGACGCGAGAAGCGTCTGCTGATAGCGACTGATGTTGATAGCCGTGATTATGAAGAGAGTCATATTCGACAGCAGAAGAAGACTGATCGGTACGTAAAAGTACGGCATGGCTTTTGAATCGACTGTAATAATTAATATAGCGATTATATAATTTTTCTTTTTCTCGGACATTGATTGAAGATTAGAAACTTGAGAGTTTTGATGATTCTTTACTACGATGATGGAAATTATTATATGAATATATTATCTCTTCATGGATGACAATTATGATCAAATCCATATGTTTACTTTACTTAAATGTTCAAATATTTAATTTATTGTAAATATATTTGCAAAAAGGTTTGCTAATGCATGACTGGATGACGCATGTTTGATGAGAAGGCTATGCACGCGAGATCTGTAAATGGACTCACCTAACCAGCAGCTGTCGCTACCGAAAGCAGGCTTGACGTAGGTCATGGGTATCGTGGGATTGAGATCCATTACCATCGAGACGAGAATGAGGATTGCCGACGAGCCCCAGGCCCATATCGAGTAATAGAAGAACAGCCTTTTGGATTGAATATTTTTGTACACACGGTGGTTTACATGGTATTGTACCAATGACCACGTTTCGATGCACATCACGTTCAGCCAGAAAAAGGAGGCCAGGAAGGAGAACTGGATGACGAACGCTGAAAACGATACCGGTCATACAGTCTCTTAATTAGCACGTCTGTCATTTTTAAAGAGCGAACTGTGACAGTATTGAATAATATTAGATATTGTCGAAATTATAATCTTTAAAAGCGTGATGGTCGGATAAGAAATACAATATTTAAAATTATAAGGAAATTTTGTAATTTTATACTTTACCTATTTCTCTCAAATAGATTCTTGTAATAAATTTAATTGAAAAGTTTGCGGCAGTAATCGCAAAAAATTCAGGTTTTCTTGTTACAGCCAAGGCTGATAAATAGTTATGATATAACATGCATTTTCATGTAGCAATGTCACATTTATACACGCTCCTCCACGTTAGATAATTAATTACCTTACCCATGCTAACGCAGACTTCAGATGAGAATCGCGAGCTCGAGAGTTGTGTAATGGCCAAAGCACTGAAGGCCACCGCCAAGCAACCACAATAGTGACAAAGGGCTTTCCCATGGACGTCCTTTAATTTTGGCGTTATCACGTACGCCGCGATGGTGAGGATAAAAAAAGGCACCGAGATCAAGAGCCCACAAGCGTAAATGATGACCCTTGCATCGGCGATCGGGACGGTATCTGCAATCACGTTATGTCATGTTTCATTAAGAGATGTCATAAAAAAGTCTTTGAAAAATGAAGCGAATGATTGATTAAGTTTTGAATATTTTTTAAGACTACATTGTTTTATAAAAATGATTCGCGAATGAATTATCTCTTCGGATTAAAATTCCAGAAGAGGCTTAAGAAAGAGATTGTCAACAACGATTAAATATCTTTGCATCAAATATTTATAAATATACGGATAACATGCAGAGATAGAGAAGAAGTTTTGATTTTCTTCTTCTATTAGGTATGCTCTTTTTCTATTTTGCTAGATTACGTACCTTCTAGGAAACAAACGAATACCATAAGTCCCCATTCGGGCACAATTTCCATGCAATAGTCCTTACCGGGCATGAGCATGACTGGCGCATAACTGATTTTAGGCGCGAAGATGGAACCATTTAATAGTAAATAATATTTATCATCGTCTTTATCCGGCTCTAGGATGTATCTGAAAAATGTGTTATATATATATATATATATATATATATACGTATATGCGGATATAGAGAGTAGACTTGAGAAAGATACACAAGAATTGAATATTCAAAAATAAATAAAGTTGTTATCGAGATATACTACGCGAGATATTTCCGAGAAACGGGAATATTTCCATAATCTATGACAAACGAGTTATGCACAAGGAAATAATTATCGTACAGGAACATTCGATTATCATGGAAATCGCAATAATAGTTTTGCGTTGGAGAAGAATGAAGTATCATTTTTCACGGGATATTGAATGTTGCTTCTCGATATCTCACATATTCTTTGTACTTGACAAAAATCCATAAGAGTTGTTAAATTAATCCGTGTTACATAAGGATATGATAGTATCTTGCCAATCGTGCGATAAATAATGGACACATTTCTGGCATAAACTGTCAATTATATATATATATATATATATATATATATATATATATATATATATATAATATATATGTATAATATTTAAAATATTATTATACATATAGTATCATATAATATTATAATATTATATAATATAATATATAGTATATTATATAATAAATAATAAACAAATGCTAAATTATAATGTTAAATTATATATATGTATAATTATATATATATATATATATATATATATATATATATATATATATATATATATATATATATATATAATTATAATATCGATATATTACTTTTATGAATTTACTTTCTTTGAAAAAAAAAAGAAAAAAAAAAAAATTTATCTTATGTAATTTCCGGCATATGTATACTTCGAGTTATCAGTCATAACCTGTCGCAATATGTGGAAATAATTCGCGAAATTATTCTTCATTATATTTACTAAATTTAACACACGATCGATAAATTGAAGTTCGGACTCTCGAAGTTAATCGTTCCACTATGACACGAATGAAAATGGAGTCTTATCGTAGGATGAGCCAACTGGCGTTACGACCTATTGATAAGGATATATCGATGGATACGATGTCTATATATTTTATATTACATAACGAGTGGTCTTAAAAAAAAAAGAAATAATTAACGCGACGCAAAAGAGTACTCAGTTAATTTATGAATCCACGATACGTACTTTCGTTCGCAAGGACTTCCAACGATAGCGGCGAATTTAGGATATTCATCCCCGGGCACTAACACGCCGGTGAGATTGTACTCGCTGAACAAGGGCGAGAAGTACTCCGTCGACGAGTCGTTCGAGGGGACGCACTTGGTAGGCCCGTCCGCACTTTTCACGAAAACTTCGTTTACGGGACAACACTTTCCCACCAACGGCAGCTCACTGTATTCCTTCGGTATTTGCGTCTCGTTTTGCTAAAAACGAAGTATATATTGAAAGTATATATATTTCGCCGAAGTCACCGATTTGCAAGTATTATTCAAGCGACGAATATTTTAACATTCGAAATTTCGAATATTCGGAAAGCGCAGCTTTACGCGTCATCGTGAATATGAATAAAGGAGACAGTGACGGAAACAAAGCGATAAATAAATGGTTGAAGGCGTACAAGTAAATTATTTATGAGTAAAAATTGGTTTGACAGACTTCAGGATTGAGATATTTTTCGGAATTGTACAAAAAAATGTCTAAGATTATTTTATAGCAGATCTCTTAAAACTGTCTTCGCATAAGTGTTGAATATTTGAAAGATATATATATATATATATATATATATATATATATATATATATATATAATAAAATTATTATTTAATATTATTAGAATATTTGAAAGATATATATCAAAATTATTATTTAATTTTGATATATATATATATATATATATATATATATATATATATCAAAATTAAATAATAATTTTGATATATATCTTTCAAATATTCTAATAAAATTAAATAATAATTTTATTTAATAATTAAATATTTCATTAAATTAAATATTTCATTAAATTAACTAGTTAGTTTGATTTGCGATGAAAATGCATTTTTTCATATTACATATTTAATTTCCCAGATTTTTCCGAGATCTCTTACAAAGTTTCACGGATCGGAAAAGATTACAAATTAAATGTCGGACTCTTATCTGGATAGTATCAAGAAATAAGTATCGACACAACGACTAGACTAAATTTAATTCTGCGAGAGGGAAATAGCAGGAAGCGCAGACACACAAATAAATGTATATAAGACCTAAATTTAATCTCATAAAAGTTGCTTACCAATGGAATAGTGTATATAGTGGGCCGTACATCACTCGTGTGCACGATTGGCGCCAACAGATACACGAAAAGGGCACAGATGCAAATGAGACTCATCCTGGATAATATTTATATTCTTGTCAAAGTCTATGAAAGTATGTATCTTCGAATCTTTACACAATTGAGATTTATATCGCGTCAACTTTCAAATATCGACCACCTTTTAAACATAATCCAACTTTGGATTTTTCATAGAACGAGGGTGTACAAACGAGAACGGCGATCTGACTTTGCTCTGGATATGTCGACGATACGAGATTAGATCGCGCGATGCGCGTCTCGATGACATTTGGCCGGGACGGTAGCTTCCGCTCGTCGTCTTTCGTCACTCGTTATCATATTAGAATCTCGCTTGCACATTTATCTCGTCACACCCTGCTTGCACTCGTCGATAAGTTTCCGTGTAATGCAAACTTACTAAACGCTTAATCGGTTTCGATTAAAGATCTGAATCCGGCTTTCGATCGGCCGGCTTCATGAATTAGCAAGGCGAACGTAACTTCGAGGCTCGTAAAATCGAGATTAGCGATGAATTAATCTCTCGATTCTCCAATCTCTCGAATCACTTATTACTTCTATCGTATTTTTTTCCGATAATCTTTTTTCCACAAGGATCTCTCCGCGCGAGTGCGCGCATATCCATCAATCACGCACTCGATGTCAGGACGCGCACTAAGTCATCTGGAAATCCTTTTGAAACTCGTAGCCCGAAAAACCTACGGTGTTAAGGATGGAGACGTTATCGAATACATCAAAACATCGATCGGATTTCTTCGCGAGACAATATCGCTCGCGAATTTTATCGCATCTACAGGGTGGGCCCAATGTTCCGGTCAGGCTTTGAGATTTTATAGAAAATTTAATTTTGAACAAAAAGTTTCCTATAAACATGATTCGAAAAATGTTTCTAAAAAGTTAGTTAGCCCAAAAACTTCTAAAATCACGGTTATTTTATACATTTTTACAGATGTTAGGGAAGCTGTGCGTTTTTTAATGAAAAATTATAAAGAATTAAATTATCTTTCAAATAAGATCAAAATAATTATAGCTCGTTCCATAGGTTTTGAGATAATTAGTTTCAAATGTTTTTTCAGCTATCAACAGCAGAGTTTTTTAAAAATATTCTACAATGCTATTTTAAAAAGAAGAATTATTTAATTTTTATGAAAGAAAAAGATTTTTATTGATTTCTTGAAAGAAATTTATTAAGGTTCATTTTCTTTTTATTTCATTTTCCCTTCTGCTGTTCCTTTCATCCTATGGTGATTGATTTTTTGAAACAATGCAGAAAAATAAAACTTTTTTTAATGGAATAACAAACAAGCAACATTAAAAATTAGCTAAGGCCATAACAGCATAAATAAAAAGTATTTTTAAAAAGTTCTACCTCGGTAGGTGAAAAAACACTTTTTTGTACATTTGAAACTAGTTTTCTCAAAACTTATGCAATGTATCAAAATCATTTTGATCTCATTTGAAAGATAATTTAATTCTCTTCAATTATTATTTAGAATTTTTTATTAAAAAACGCATCCTCTCCCTGATATTTATAAAAATATATAAAATAATTATGATTTCAGAGATTTTAGGACGCTAATTTTTTAATTAAATTAAATTTCCTACAAAATCTCAAATCTCTCTATGGCAGGAACGTTTAAGCCCACCATATATAAACGAAATACCGACTTTTAAAGGGACAATCTCGTCATTTGCATAGTTATTTCGGAGAAATCCGGATCTGGTCAAGGCAATCGAAATCTCATCGGCGCGACGATGTCACTTTCAAAAAATCGATGAGAAAAGTGTCAAGTGTCTTATCGATACAAATATGAGCCCGATGATGAATGAAGGTCATCGACCTGCGATTCCCGCTATCTCATTATCCGAGAAGCGAATAAAGAGCAAGCGGGCAGCGGACCTTATCGCATAGTCCTGCGGTATAATTGCCGGTTATTAACTCATCCTCCATTATTAATTCTCCTACTCCAAGAGCGGCTTTCAGAAAGTGACGTCGTCGTATCCGCATGTACCGAGTGAAGGCGATTAACTTACGAGAAACACTTTTTGGCACTGGATCTTCGTCGAGACGCTTGATTTACACGATAAATTATCCAACACCCAATTATCAATTATCAAGCATCCGTTCATACTTAATCGTCGACAAACTCCAACTTATCTCAGCGTTAAATCGTTTAAATCGATCCCGCCGAGATATATTTTTCACTGTACACTCTTATTGTCTCGAGAATTTTATCTTATTATATTATCAATAAAAATCTTCCACTCGCGAGAGATTTTTTTTTTTAGCCACTTTAATAGGTAATTCAGCAGCTAATCAAAGATCGACAACGTGCTCGGCGATTGACAGGATCCACGCGGCACGTGGGCTCACCGATCGAAGTCCGAGAACCGACTGGACGGCCACCGCGATCCGCTCGTGTCTTTATCGAATGAGAGAGCGATCTTTCGCGATGCACACACGCCGGCGAACGTGCCGATGACTGAGCTCGGCGGTATATATATATGTATGTATGTGTGTACACGTACGTGATATATACCGAAGGTATTTCGCATCCGCGCGCACGCGGCGTTATCAGTTGTCCGAGGCAAGATATTTCGCTTCGATCTCTGGCCGATTCGCTGTTAACTGATCGCGTAATCTGCCCCGTTCTCGGAAAGGCCGACCTTTAATGAAGACTCTCTGCCTAAAAATATTTTTGCCCGAATATAATTTTTTTTCGCTTCGCACAAGCTGTGAGCCGTCGCTAAATATCTCGCAAATTGCGCGCTAGCCGCGTACAAATTGAGTTAACTACTCTAATTGCGTTCTAAGTTCGTTGCACGCGTGAAATATCAATGTTTGCAGATGGTGTCACGCGTGATACACGTGAGTCATTCGCTGCGCATTCATTGAAAAATTATTTCAATGAAATATTACGAGGAATAGGCAAATATGATATGGGACGTCTCTCGTGTTATTATTTTATAAATTTTTTTTTTTTGAAACAGCGGAGATCGATTCGGGCCTTCTGTTCGGAAAATCTATGCTTATCGCTCAGACATCTGACGCAACGTACACATTTTTTTTAAAGATAACGCAAACACTCGAGCGTTATTACCGTACTATTGCATTACGTCGAGAGATTAAGGATAATGCAAATATACAATGAAAAGATTGTAGGAATTTTTTTTTTTTTAACGTACATTCAGCGAGAAAGATGACCGTTTCTCATTATCGCCAGGACGGAATTCCTTATACAAGCTTGTGCTATTTTTAATAATTTGCGATACGATAGAGGGAAATAATCGCAAGAATTATTGAATCAAATTCCCGTACAATCTCATGGGAAATGACGTCGACGAAATTCGCCGAAAGCCAGCGTACTTATCGCTAATACATGGCCACGTCATTTGCCACTGTTCGAGCCTCCAATGAATCTATTGATTACTTATTGATACGGATGATTCCGATTGGCAGAATCGCGCTCGATTCTCAGAAAAGTCTTCAATCGATCAGATCCGGTCTTGCTGCGGAACGTATATCTTCGTTTAAGCTTTACGTACGCACAGCGGGATGCAATTGACGGAGTGTAAATGAAGGCTGGATTGCGTTGACGTGGCAAAGTGTGTAAAATAGCAAGGTATAAAATTAAACTGAGACTCTATTTCGGTCGGTTTGTGATGCCAACGACAATAACTTGCATTCAATGCCCATTGCATTCAATGTGCTCGGGTTTTCTTTCGAAAAATCATTATTATTACAATATTATAAATGTCTTTTTACCTCTGAGATTAATCTCTTTTTAAGCCCGGAGTCATAAAAAAACGAATAACCGTTGTTAAATTAAACGAGAAAACATAGAGGAATTAGAATTAATTTCAAAAATTCGATGAATCTAGAAATTGTTGGCGTTACATAAAGAACGAATGTTCGTGAAAAAGAAATAAAGAATAAAACTAAAGTTCACGCGATCAGATTGTATTTAAATACAATCAATCGGATGCTATTAATAATGCGCTGCTTATTATGAGAATGTGACTTGCGTTATCGGAGCGTCGTCGTTTCGAGTCTGCGCTTCTAAAAAATTCTTTTAAAAAGCCAGCGAGATTATTTACGAGATCCAAATTCGAGCGGGTCGATTCATCGTTCAGAAGTGAACTCGATTTTCGCGTGGGTGACTTGGAGAGTTTACTTTAGCCGGCCCAAGTCCCTGGATTACGGTATCCAAAGATCAAATATAGAGTATGCCGTAACGCAAGATCGCACGTGAGCTTGCCGACAACTTAATAATCATATCGCAATCTCATTCTGTTTTGATCCCGATGAGTTCCGTCCTATAATCGAATATCGTCGTTAATGGTTGATATGATAAGGTCACGGGCCCGGGAGCCGGCTATAAATATAGAGTTTGACGTAAGATGCTGCAGATGTAGCCTCCTCCTCTTGCGTATGTATGTATTGAACAACAGAGTGAGGTACGTCTGGGCGCGAAATCAGAGATAAAAGAGCGAAAATTCGATGACGTCGCTACCTACGTCCAGCGTGTAGGCGTGCGACTAGGAAATCCGCGTCGTATGACGTCCAAGTCTTCCTACACACGAAGGAAATTTCGAATCAGCATTACATACGTAAAAGGAAAGACCAATGGGATTGATGGTACTCTAAATTAAAATTCCTACAATTCTATAAGTATAGTAAACAAGGTATTATGATAATATTCGATGTGCGTCGGATAATTCGAGGAATTAATGATTTTTCTGGAATTTTTAGAATAAAATCTCGTATTGAAGAGGAAATTAAATAAGAATATTAGCGGAAGAAAAAGCGTGATCAACGCTTCCTTAAAATTCTCAAGAGCCCTATAATCTTAGAGCAATTGTGATGCAAATATTCGTTTTGCGCTTCATAATCGCAGGAATCTATGATTTCTTTGAAATTTTTAGAATAAAATCTCGTTTTGAAGAAGAAATATAATAAGAATATTATTAAAAGAAAAAACATAATCAACCTCATCGCTTCCTCAAAATTTTCAAGAGCCCTATATCTTTATAGCAGCTTTTTAATGATAAAAATATCCTATTTGTGTCTGATAATCGCAGAAATCAATGATTTCTCTGAAATTTTTAAAAATAAAATAATAATATTAATAAAATATATAATTATATAATATAATTATATAAATTATTAATATATATATAATTAATATAATTACATAAATATAATATAATAAGTATAATATAAATATAAATATATAATATAATTAATAAAATAAGAATATTATTGAGAATATTAAGAGAATATGAAGAGAAAAAGCATGATCAATCTCATCGCTTCCTCAAAATCCTCTAGAGCCGTATATATTTACAGCAGTTTAATAATATAAATATCTGATTTTAAATATTCGATACTCCAATACTATCTCGATTGTTTTCGTTTCCTAAAATTTTATGTTTTTCGTAAAGAATAAAAAAGTACTTTGTGTCAAAATGAAAAATAAAATAATTATTATTATTAGAAAGATGTAAATGTTATGTAAAGACCACATTAATATTCACGCGGAGAGCTCAATGCCGGTGATCTGATATCAATATCATCAACTCGTATCGCGAACTTCACTGCTCTCTGTTAAAATAATTCGCATTCTTGAAGTTCGAAGGCAGTCGATAACGTAGCGTGTTTACGTGACGCGCACACTCTTTATTAATCCTTTCATTAAATTAATTAATCGCAAAAACTTGAATGGTAAATTTTAGTGAAACAACCGTAAAAGTTTTGCGATTCGAAAGAGAAACAATTTTCTGAATGTTTCGCGAAAAAAAAAAAATGTTCAACTGTCACTCAGTCGAAGGCGCTGCGAAACTCTCATGTTATAATATTGAACTTTCAATGAGAGGCTCGAGGTATAAACGCTTCAATATACGCTCAAAATTATCGTGAAACTTTGCCTAAAGGCGTGTCACTGGATGGTGAAAAAAATTATTGCTACGAAAAAAAATTCGTCGCTGTACGAGAGAGACTGGGCGATTGAAATCGGTGATTAGACTTTGGCCATGAAGAACTTTTTTGCTCCTCTCCATACATGCACCGGGTGAGAATTATTTAAGCAAACATTGGCAAGCTTTTTTATAGTGCATAAATTTGCTTTGCGCCGTTTACATTGTTATTATAGCTCTATCTTCCCTGCTTCGATTCGCAGATTCGTCTTCGTCGCGTCATCTACGTACGATTCTCGTTAATTGATATAACATATTCTTCGATACTATTTTAAGATTCGGAGAAAAATCTCTAATTCGAGCGGAGAAAATATAATGTCATAGGATACATTTGGCAAAAGTGCGTAAAATTGGGTAGAGAGATAGATCCTAGGACCAAGTCTTGTCATTTTTCCATCCGCTCATTCAGGGCAGGAGCAGACTTACTTAAAACAGATTACTTAAACACAGTGCGCAATTATTGATAATTTCAATCAAATAGGAAGATTATTCACGTGAAAATAATGGGAGTTTGCAGAGGCAAACAACTTGCAAAGATAAGAATTTGGAAAAATTTAAGCAGACTTTCGTTAAACAACGAAACTTATAATAAACAATTTGTCGTTGAACTGCTTTAAATTTCTTACGTACAACCTCTGTAGACTTTCCTATATTTTTTTTTCACGTCACTAGCCTTCCTATTTGATTAAAACTATTAATAATTACGCATTATGTTTAAGTAATCAATGTATACTCGAGATTTCTAGAAATGATTTGCATAAATACTGAAAAAAACACGTGAATGTTATGAAACAATCCTTTGCAAACATTTATTAGCACATTTCCTCCTATAAAAGAAGATAATAATTAATAAAAAAATATATGTTCTTATACCGATTTACATACACATACACACACAATCAATATTATTATCTATATCATTATAATTATGAATACTGATCATAAATAATAGTAATAAATCGAATATAAAAATATAAAATTAGTATAAAAAAAAGAAACGTGTTTTATTATTTATCTACACTATTACATAGAAGATAATTTAGAACTCTCTTCTCTTGGCAACGCTCGAGGCTGGACCTTCTCGGTTTTATTTTCGAATAATCATTGACGATATAATCTTCGACGATGGCGCGCGCGATCGCAAGGTTTCAAGAACCGGATTCAAGGCGATGCAGGTTTTTTTCGAGCAAAGGGCCGAAACGCGCGCGCTCGAGCCGACGTCACAAACGAAATTGTCACGAGTCTCGCGTGCATCCACGGTCAGTGACGTCGGTTTCCTTGCTTGCAACACGCATCGTGCACGCATTGACGTGGTCCACGCGACCTTGACAAACGTATTTCGCCTCGTGTTTGCCTTTAAGGTTGCAAGTAAATACGAGCGAGCGCTGAGTTTATCGCGTTTTTTTTTTTTTTCGGAATTCAATAAGCCTTGAGAAATGTTACACGCATTTCGAGTTAGAAATTATAATACAATGAAATATGTAAGAGAAACTAGTCGATTTGAATAGTGGAGGTCAGTCGGAGTCATGTAGAGAAGTGCAGTTCTTTTACATTACGTGTAAAGGAAATTATTAACTGCTAATTGAATCGATTTGAAAACAACGTATACATCCACTCAATTTTCAGCCAAAGGAAAAATAACTTTTAAAGAAAAGTACTAATTTGATGTTTTGCAAAAAATTTATATAGTAATTGATGTTTTAAATATATTTTTAAATATAAAATCATGATTTATGTACAAAACAAGAATACATTTTATTAAAAATGATCACAGACATGTTGTTTTTTTCATCGTTAAGCATGTATGAGTCTAATATTTTAATATTATCTATTCTTTTTTAACATTTGTTGACCTTTTTCAATAAATACAAGATAAGGAGATATGAGGTTTTTAAAGGACATAATATTTTTAAACTATTTTTAATATTAAAGTAAACTTTTTAATATTAAAAGTACAGAGACCTGTGTGATTTTTAAGGCAAATACGTCAGCAAACCCAAAGAATAAAATCAAACCTATTTATTAAAATCTATTTAAAAATGAATCGCTTGTGTTGTTTTAAAATGTCACAAGACTCAATTATTATTGTATCTTTTTCACGCAATTTTCTTTTTATTCCTCGAAAAATTTAATAATCTTTACAATCAGTAAACAATCATTAAATAATCCAGATATCTCAACTAACAACTTTCTCCTACGCGCTTCATCGCGTGAGATTGCCCTTTCGCGCAAAATAATAGAATTAATTCCCAGTTCGTCGATCGCAGAAGCGCGGGAACGGAAATATGGCTTAATAAAGCCTCTCCACGGACCGCCATGATGTTTTCCCCTCTCCTCGACCTTCCCTCATCGCCCTTTTTAATAAAAATATTTTTCCCCTCCCGTCGCGATTCTTCCCCTCCTGCGAGAGCCCGGCCTCCATCCCTCTCGCTCGCTCGCATACTAACTTGATGTTGGGGTGAACGCGATTTGGGGGGTCCCCCTCTCACGGAGGCACTTAGCGTGAAGGTATTTGTCTATCGAAAACTATACCCTTGCACTCCCCTCGCACGTTCTTTACGAGATTTCCCTTTACGAGAATCGCGCTGTTTTTCGCTGGAGTGTTCGATAGTTAGTGGCACGTGTGCACGATTTGTGGACACGAGGGAAAAATAGAAACTACCCCCGCCTCCCTCTACTCTCTCGTTCGATAGGGGCTCTTTTATATTCCGATATACCCCCGTGTCACAAACACGCCGAAAATACGTGACTTTAAAAACTTGTAGAGAAAATCGTATTTAATTATTATCCTATATATTTACCTGTCATATTATATTTGAAAATTAAATTTATATATACATATGCATATAAATTTAATTTCCAAATACAATCTATAATTATGATTAATAGCTATACAATATATATATATATATATATATATATATATATATATATATATATATATATTGTATTATATATACAGGGTGTATAATCGCGTCTGCCCGTAAATGCTATTAGCTACTGGATGCGATTAAGCATTAACTAGAAATGTAAATTTGAGTAGCGTTGCTTGTAATGAGATCGAGTAAATCTACGTTATTTAAAAACCAGACCCGGTCAAACACACAATACATATACAGCTGTCTATACATTAATTATCCCCAAGTACCTACTATAAATCTATTCTATCTAAATTTCATGCATCTCATGAAATTTCGAGCCTGAAGCTTCCGTTCCTAACGCGTCGCCCCTCCCTCCCCTCTACGACTATGCTAGATGTTTTCGATCCACCAGAGGCACGCATATATTACGCGCCGAGGGAGTTTCGAAGCGAGGGAGAGCGGAAAGGGGGGAAAAGGGTGGATTTTGTTTTGCAAGATGCACACATACAGTATGTTGCAACGAGGCGATTAAACGATCGTAAAGCTTCAACGTTTCACCGGCCATCAGCAATCAATCGGTCCCATTGTGGCCGACGTTACCTTTGGTACACTCTGTATACGACTGCACATATATACAGTATAGGTTCTCCCTCTGCCCCTCTCTCTCTCTCTCTCTCTCTCTCTCTCTTTCTCCTTTTCTCGCTGGTACTATATCTATCTCTGCTGCTCTATCTGTTCGTCTCTTTCCTCTCTTCATGGTCGGTACTCCGCTCGCGAGTCGCTGCCTCGGGGCAAGGGATAAGAGCATATCAGTGCTGTCGTCAGTATGACCTCTTGCCCCGTGCCAGAATTGACGCAATCAGTTTTAATGTAAATTTATTATCATCATTTATATGTATAATTATGTGCGTTTTAGTGTATTTAATCAAGGTAGAGTGTATTTTATATATATGTATCTTCGCAGAATTAAATATATATATATATATATATATATATATATATATATATATATAATTACTTCTGCGAAATAATTACTTGAAATCTGAACTGCAATTCTGTGTGTGTGTGTTTGTTATATAACATCTGTCAATAAAATTCAATGACAAAGAAAGAAACAAAAAACTTTTAAAAACATCAAGACTCGTTAACAAGATATATATAATCATCTCTTAATAAAGAATAATATATAATCACAGTCTTAATATATATATATTAAGACTGTGATTATATATTATTCTTTATTAAGAGATGATTTTTATTTTCCACATGTCTTTACGTATAAAATCCAATACTGATGAATTTGATTTATAGGATGATATATAAAATAAAAATTTTCAACAATATTATTGCATATTATTTTACAGACTTCCAAGTTCAAGGGTGCAATTATTTTCGATTCTTCCTTTAAATAAGCTTGTAAGTTTATCGCTGAAAAATCTAAAATATACTAAATATTTTACTAAATTGTACAATTAAGAGATTCAAAAATAATTAAGATTAATGATGAATGATTAATTAATGATTAAAACATCCAAAAAATATCCATCAGATCACAAGTATTGATTATCTAATGAATAATTAATGAATAATGAATAATTGATTAATGAATAATGAATGATAAATAATGAATAATAAATCAATGAAGAATTAATGAAATAATGAATAATTAAATCCCCAAATATTTCAAGTAGTAAAAAGATTGCGCGCTCTTTTCACGCTCTCGCTTTGCCCGTGTCGTACCAAAGGGACCACCGCTCGATCCACACCTGCGTCGCGATCCCGCGGAGCGGGGGCGGCGAGGACGACGACGGTGGTGGCGATGGTGGAGGTGATGGCGGTGGCGGCGGCCGCGGCCGCGACGGCGTAGAGGACGGCAACGAGGAGGCACCGCTGCCAGTAGCTCCCAGGCAGTGACTCCGCGCGTAACCGCATGTAACCGGTGGCCGATCCAACGTGGTGTTATGTCATCGGTGACAAGCCCAGGACGCGGAGGAGCCTCGGACGGCGGTGCGCGACGCAGACGAGGATAAGGTGCGAGTGTTCGTGGGGGAAGCGCGATCGAGTCGGAATCACGTTCGTTGTCGCGGAAGGTGTTTCTCGTAGGTTCCCCATCTTCTCCCGACCCATCGGTACATTCACCTTGCTCGCTAGAGAGGCGTTAAGGGCTCGGGTTGCGAGGGATTCGACCTGGGCCGCTCGAGCGATCGAGCGTAAGCTCGATGCCGCAAGTTCGCCGCGACGACGACGACGAGCCCCGATGAGGATCGACGCCCGTGCTCTCGCGTGTCCCCGTTCGGCTGCGCGGCGTCGTGTCACGGTTCGATAGCCGGACGAACGCCGGCGACCTCGGGCTTCGACGACTCGAGCGTCGGCATCGGAAGCGAACGAGTCGTTCCGGTGTAGATGTCGACGAACCCACGGAATCGAGGTGATATAGCACGATAATAACGCGCGGTGATTACGGTCGCGCGACCGGGAACAGGAGGCGGCTGGTCCCGGGTACAGTAGTAATAGTAGACACGGAAGCGTTCTTCTCGTTCCGGGACGACAATGGCGAGATTGGCCTTGAGTTCGATTGCGCGAGAACGAGTTCGGTGAACGGTCGTTTGAACGGGGTTCCTTTCGACTTGGCGTTTCGATCGAGATCGCGCAATCGTCGCGCGTTCAGCTACCGGGTGTCTACGATGCACAGTGCGGTAATTGGGTTCATTCCAAATTATATCGAAAAAGTACGCCGGAACGGAATAGCGAGCCAAAGAATGTGAACTACGAGATCGAATCGCGTACGTAGGCGGTTTTTTCGCAGGAGGAGGATCGTATGGTTGTATCGCATTACGCGACAATTCGCGATAATTCGATATAGCGGTCATCGTTTCCAAGTCATAGCTTTCGATCGTCGACAATCAAGTGGCCGGATGCGATCCCGTCGGGCGAGAGAGACAGAGTAACCACCGTTCGTTGAATGGAGTGATGAGCGGGGCCCCTGCGCGGGGCACAGTGCCCCGTCGTCAAAGACGCCATCATCATCATCAACATCACGATCACCATCATCATCATCATCATCATCATCAGAAGCATCAGAAGCGTGTCCGGGACAAAGCGTCGCAAGACAGAACGCTGGACGAACCGGAAGAGAAACGGCCGAAAGTCAATCCGATCTTCCTCTGGGCGTCGCAGCGCGAGCAGAGGATCGTCGAGGTGAGATGCGAGGATTACGATAAGCGGAATCGCATCAAGCTCACCAAAACCGCGCAAGGATGGCGCTCGATACCGCGTACAACGTCCAACATTTATACGATCGCCCTGGCCACTGCCTGCAAGAGGACGACGTCAAGCCCGGTCGAGACGTCGTCGGCCTCCTCGGTCTCGTCCAACGACGAGAAGGAGAATGGCAAGCGGCATCAGGAGGTCGCGCCGGCAAACGCGATGGCAAGCTCCCATCGGCGTCATCCGCGAAAATATACGGCGAACGGTGCGACGAGCGGTTTGCTTCCTGGCGAAGGCGCAGGCAGGAAGAGACGTTACGACGAAGAGGCGAGTCGACGAGGATATTCCTATCCTCTGGGAGCCCATGACGGCTCCAAGTGGAATTCCGGTGGTCAAAGTTGCTCGGACGAGGATAACGACAACGAAGGTGGGGAAAAAAATGGCGAGGAGGATAAGGATCGCGAACGGAGCAAGGTGGAGGATCGTCTATTCAGCTTGAAGAGCAAGGATAGATTAGGCGGTCGGGTTAATTTGGAGAGACTGCAGAAGGACAAGTTGTTCCAACCGCGCGTCGTTCTGGAACAGCTGCATCTATCGCAACTTCCCGAGAGCGCGCATCAAAATGTCGTTCGCCACGCGAGACCTAAGGACGCGACGGCGAACGAGACGAAGCGAATGGAGGAAAGTAACGAGCGAAACGAGAAGGACGCAATCGACGAGGCAGAAGAGGATGAAGAGGAGGCGGAGGAGGAAGAGGAAGAGGAAGACAGCGGAAAACCGAGTCGCGTGAACAAGACGGGCATTCAGGACATATTGAACATGATAGATGCAACGGCCTCGCCCGTTCTCGCCACCGACACTCCCACCGCTGATCTACCGGTCGATTCCACCAAAACCTATGAAGTTCTTGACGAGAAGCAATGTGTAGAAAGAAGAGTCAAGGATACGAAACCCGACCATGCGAAAGATAGATCGAGAAGAGTGTCGGTATCCAGTTGCCAAGCCGAGATCATTGACCAAAATGATGAGATTGACGATAAACTGGAGGTGCACGAGGAGAAGATTCTGAAGGAGGATTGCTGCTTGAAGGAGATGGTGGACAGAAAGATTTGCGTAGAGAACAAGGTCGTGCTTCTTTCGCCAGAAGATAATTCCAAGACGACGTTGAGTTCCTGTAAAATCGCGGAAGCTGACGGAGGATTAGTCGATCGGTCAACGTGCAGATCCAACTCCCTGGTCACGTGGCCAAGGATACCGACCGAGGAGGAGGCGCCAATGGAGGCCGAGGAGGAGGCGCCGGACGAGCCCGGCGAGCCGGCGAAAATCGATTACAACGATAGCTCGAAGATCCTCGACGCTCTGAGGAATACGCCAGGACTCTCGGTGTCCGTGACGAGAAACCACACGTCCGAGATTGGCAAGAATCTAGTTGTATCACCCGCGCGGCCGCCTTCCAAGGCGTCCTCGTCGAGCAGGTCGCCGGATTCGCAAGCGGAATGTGTCGAAAAGCTACTGAAGAACTCGAACAATTTTGTAAATGACAATAGCGGACGTATAAGTTCACCTCGCAACTTACCGGGCCTGTCGATCATTATACCGAGCTATTGCTATAGAAATGCTTCGGGTCAGCTGACGACGACGACCTCGCCGAGTATGAAACGTCGCGTCGAATCCCCCGAGAGCACCGTTAGTTTCAACAAGACCGACGCGTATCCGGAGCAATTAAAGCTAGACGGATTTCCCCACGAAGAAGACGAGGACGAAGAAGAAGATGACTGCGACTCGCAGGTCTTAGAAGATCTTAAACGGCAAAAGGCAGACTCGTTGGCGTTTGACACCGTTGACACGAATTACTACAACAAGCCAGGTTCCAGAATCTCTACTCAGGAAGATCGCAAAACCTCACTGGAGAACATGAAGAGCGATTCGCTCTGGATCGGCTCCAGCAGAAGCAACGAAGCGCAAGCCAAGTGTAAATATCAAGATCTCGAGCATTTCGACGAGCAAGTCTTGGAGGAACTACGCTCACGCGGCACTGTAGTTTCTCCTCAACCTAGCGGAATTCCTTGCTCCCCTGCATCTCGAAGACCGTCATCGGCATACCTCGAGAGGTTACTGCCGAGTCCGCCTTGTTCGGTTTCCTGCTCGGAAGATGCCAAGAGCGAGTTGACGCTGAAGAGTATCCTGGCTTCGTCCAGTTGCGTGGAATCGCGAGACTATGAGAGATCGAAGGAGGGAACGTCGACGCGATTCGATCAGAGTCTCGAGCCTGTTTCTCGACCCGTGCATTCGAACATCGACAAAAACGTGAAGAGGACCGGCAATCAGCGCAGCTTCCAAGAACGCCTGTACGTTCACAATCAGGAAACGAGAAGGCCCATGTCCAGCGGTGACATCCACAGCACCTTTTACACGGATCGCGTCGCGCCCAAAAGACCGATGTCGGTCGAATGGCAGTGGACCGGACAGCGGCAGAGAGCCAACCAGATTGGTTACCAAAAAATCATCGCTAAAACGAAGAACCACTTCACCGATCGCCAAAGCCAAAATCAGATCGCCTGCGCCACGTCCAGTAGCACGGACAAACTCCTGGACCCGGCCACTCAGTTACGCGAACTTATCGAGACCGTCGGTCATCTGATCCCCGATCCTCTTCTGGTCCCCCGCGACTATTTGCCGGGTCTAGCCGCCGCGCCCGCGACGGAGATTCCCAAGTTGCTGGCCAGTAGACCCGAGTTGAGGTTGCCCGAGGCCCTCACCAAGCCCGATCTACTCCGGGATCCCGATTTACTTGTGATATCGCTCGCACATCTCCAGCACGTGCTGGATCACGGTGAAGGCCCGGTCTCAAGAGCCCAATCGCAACAACCTAGGGCCGTTAACGGCGTTAATGGTCTCATTAATAAGGGATCGTCCGGTCAAATCAACGGCGCGAGATGCGGCGGGTCCGTCACCGGCAGACCCAAACTCAGCTGTAAACCGATCGGCACGTTGATGCCGGCGCAGCCGATTGATCTCTCGAGCGGCGCGAGCCGATCACGCGTCAATCCCTATCCGCCTCTGCTCAGGGTGCGCAGCGGATTGCTCAAGCAGGAGCCGGAAGTGAGTTCCACCGCGACCTCGCCGGACGAGTCGCAGCTATGGCACCCGTTATTCGGCAGGTAAATTTTTTCACGTTTGATTTTTTTTATTCTTCTAACATCAAGTTTCCTTTTGTTTGTTCATTATGTAATAACTTTGACGAGTGAGCAAAAAAAAATGTATGATTTATAACACAAAAAATATTAAATGATTTATTGTACAGATGATAAAAAATACGAAAAATGTGCGTACAACAAAGAAAATATGTACTTGAAAATATTCAGTACATGAGTACGGTTTACAGCTGAGATGCTAGGTGAAATTTAAAAATAATTTTGCTTAATTATAATTTTTTATACGAAAATATATTTTATATAAATCTTCTCTCAAAGAAAAATCAATATATAATCTCTGCTTTTTTTTTGAAAAATAAAATTTGAAATATACAATTGATGTCGATAAAATATACGTTTGGGATATTTTTGCTGTACAATAATAGCAAAAAACTGTCAAAATTTAAAATATATATATATATATTTCTTACGTTTATATTGTTTGAAAAAATCAAATAAATAAATCTGCATTATAAAAAGTATTAAACTATCATAAAATAATATGATTTTTAACATCTTCGTAAAAAAAAAATAGTTATAATAAATATTTTTCCTAATTTATGACAAAAGCTTGAATCGTGAGTACTCCTGAAATTAATTGCAAAAGTAAAAAAAAAAAAAAAAAACAAGTAATTTGCAGAAAAAAAGAGAGAGATAATATCAACCATTTTTAGTAAATAACTTTTAAAGTGCATCTAAATCATGTTTTATACGAATATTTATCATAGAGTTTCCTAAATATATGTGAAAATTTTTATTTCGTTGGCAATGTTTTTTTTTATCAAATTTCTCAATAAATGCTAAATTGATAAATATGCAATTTTCCATAAAAATTAATACTAACTTTAAACTTAAATCATTTCTAAACATGAATAATTTAATTGTGCTCAGATACTGAGAAGAAATACTAAAACAGCCTACGAAATTTTCATGCTTTTGACATATACATCCTTAAAATTAATTGCGATCCACTTTCCATTGAATCTCGTATCTTTTGAAGTAAACAACTCAATTAGCCATACTGAGAATATTCTATAATCATCGACTTGATCACTCTCATCTACTTTGAAAGTTATGGACGCATAACAGACTTGTGAGTGATCGAAAAATAATTAAAATAACGCATTCAATATTGGTGGCGATGTTTATTATACATTTTTCGTATCTGTGTTCGCGCTGAGTGATCCAATTAAACGAATTACGTTCGTGAAATATTTAATAGAATTAAATGTTCATTCAAAATGTAATATATCCGACGAAACTCGCGCGGCAACGTGTTGGCGAGCGGACGGCACGTCGGATATATTTAGAGCGAAAGAGGTGAACGGAGGAAATAAAAAAAAGAAAAAAAAATAATAAAAATAAAAAAACGCGAACAAAAGTGGCGTGGATGCTTTACTTACTCGCGTGCAAATAGGTCGGCCTTAATAACTATCACGACGAACCAAGTGGACGAAAAACAATGCTGCATTATGTCCCACCTACGAGCAGTCGCGAAGAAGACGAGCAAAGCGCGACAAAGCGCGCGCAACGCGGTTCGGCGATGTCGAGGAGAGAAAAAAGAAGGGGGACGACCTCGAAAAGTGGCACGGTCGGCTTCGTTTATTTAAACGAAGCGGGAGACGCGCACGCAGGAAGTGCATTCTGATCCCTTCCGCGTCTGCTATTTAACACACGACTCGACACGCACGACGACGCATGCGAATGCGTCTGTTGCGGGGCGATTAAATTTACACCACTCTCTATATATCGACCGTTGTGTGTTTGTCCGTCGAGAGATCATTCGTCATATTGGCGACGCTTTACGAATCGCGGGCGACGAAAATTGCCTCGCGAAATTTCATTTCGCGCGGAATCACGGCGACTCGCGTCGGCGACATGACATTGGGCCGATTCTCCGTCGATGCGACGGTGCTCATTTGCATCTTAATACAGAGACGTGCCCTGGTAGCGCCCGCGCCACCGCGACGCCTGACAAGCAGGCTCCATCGCGGATAGCATGTCACTCGGGCTTGTAACGAGTCACGATTATCGCACGCTGTACATCGACACTGTTAAATATTTAAATTAGATTGAACGCTATGAGAAAAAGAGAGAGAGAGAGAGACACTTTGGTGTCGCGCCTCCTACGTCGAAGCGTGACTTGCTTACACTTTGTTGGCGAAGTATTTAAAAGAAGACTGACGGCCGTCATTAGACGTAATTGTGACAAAATAAATAAGCGCACTTTGTAAAAAAAAATATTGCAATGTGGTGATAAAGATATTCACTTTTTTTCTGATGCTATATCGGTCAAGTTTTTTGCTTCCTCATAGAGGAAGCTTTGTTTTGTGCAAAAAAATTTTTTTTTTTTTTTTTCAAATTTTGATGCCAATGTGTTCAAAATATTCTAAAACTTCGAAAAAGCATATTTTTATATGTGTGTATGTGCACAAAAAAAACGTGGTTGCTCTAATTGCCATAAATTTTGAGATAACGGGCTAAATTTTTTTATATGAATAGAGTATCATTAAAGGTTGGTTGGTATTGTACTTGACTAGGATCGGTGAAGGAATTTTTTTTATAAAATTGTGAATTGTGAAAAAAAGGGTGTTGTTGCTCAAACTTTCGCAAATTTTGAGATATCGGTTTAAATATTTTTACATGAATAGAATATCATTAAAGGAAGGTTGATATTGAATTTGATAAGAATTGGTGAAAGAGTTAATTTTTAATATAATTTTGAATTTTTTAATAAATGTCTGTGCACGCTCTAACTTCCACAAATTTTGAGATATCGGGCTAAATATTTTTATTATAAATAGAGTATCTATTAAAACATAGTTGATATTGAATTTGGACGTATTTGTAATTATGATTACTGATATTATTATGAAGGAAAAGAAATAATATTATGAGGAATCAATGTGCACGTTTCTAATTTGCAAAATTTTTTATTCTTTTCTTTTTTTGTCTTTTCATCTTCTTAATCATTCCATAAAGTTTCGCATCGCATTCTTCTACATTCCACCGTCGAGCACGCTTAGAATAGAATTCTCGAAATTCTACACGGTGTACGTGGAAATTTTTGGCAGCTCTGATCGCCGCGTTCGGAACACGGCCTCTTCGAAGAGTTGCCGCTCTGGAACTTTGCGATCTCGATCTTACAGCCGACCGTTAATTGGCTAATCGAGACTTCTCTAATGAGGAACGCCCGTTCGGATACGATTGGCCATATTGGCACAAAGTGAAACTGGGTCGTGGCAAACGCTTTTCGTCTTACGTTCTTAGCTCGCTAAGCTCGACGTCGACGACAAGGCTGCGCGGTTGCGCAAGTCCGCATATTTAGGATTCATAGGCTCGGGTATAGATCCGAAGAACCGATAACAATACGTGGGTAGAAAGGATAAGGTTAACCGATGATGGTATGCTAATATTTTTCACTGGTCGCGCTGGGAAGGACGTTATTGTTCGCGTACAAGGAATCGCTTCATTTATTATGCTTTAGATCAGCTTGAAAGCTGCCTCGATAAATTAGCCTTGAATTTTGATTTGACCAGAGGAAAATAGCGACTCTCACATTCTATTCACTTGCGCATTGCTTCCTCATAATTTTATTTCCTTTATAATATCAGTAAAAATGTCTCATATAAAATTATTCAGCCCGATATCTCGAAATTTGCGGAAATTAAAGCAGTCATATTTTTTTTTTAGAAAAATTCAAAATGAACTCTTTCGTCAATTCTCTTCAAATTCAACACCAATCATTCTTTAATGATATTCTATTTACGTATGCAAATATTTAGTCCAATATTTCAAAATTTGTGGAAGTTGAAGCATGCACAGACATTTATTGAAAAATTCAAAATTTTATAAAAAATAAACCCTTTTACCAATTCTCATCAAATTCAATACCAACCATTCTTTAATAATATTTTATTCGTATAAAAATATTTACAACGATATCTCAAAATTTGCGGAAATTAGAATAACACCCTTTTTTTGAAAAAAAATTCAAAATTTTATAAAAAATAAACCCCTTCATCGATCCTAGCCAAGTACAATACCAGCCTTTAATGATACTCTATTCTACAAAAAAATTTAGTCCGTTATCTTATAATTTACGGAAATTAGAGCGACCACGTCCTTTTGGTGCACATACGGATACTTTGTAAAAATATGTTTTTTCGACGTTTTAGAACATTCTGGCATCAAAATTTGAAAAAAAAAATTTCTCACAAAAACAGCTTCCTTTATGAGGAAGCGAAAAAGAAAGAAATCATAAGTTGGTTTATCTTATCTAGTAGAAAAATGTATTTGTGCCACTATGTTGACATTACGATATAAGATTTTTCCTCTGCCGGAAAGAAAAAAAAATAAAAAAAAAAAAAAAGAATTAAGAATATATTTCTCGACGCGACGAAACGCAAAATACAAAGTATGATTGCGAAAGATGCAAAATTAATAAAATAATCGGTAAGAGTCTCTCGTACATCTCCTTAATGAAGCTTACGGAAATAGTTATCGATTCGTTTTAGGTAGAGGAGCGTTTCCATAGTCGGCACTAAATCTCCCCGCGTCTCGGTAATGAAACGCGGGAGGGACGAGGCAGGGGGGGGGGGCCTCACCGGCAATTAATGGACGGCGCGTCGCGATCCCGTAAGGGACAAAGAGAACACCGCGACGGCTCACTCGAAAAGTTCCGAAACGCGTTTGGGATTACACGGTGCTTGATCGCGCGAGACGGTGTGATGTAATAAACGCGGGCGCGCACCAAGCGGGTGCGCTCTACGTGCGGCGACATGCACGGCCTCGAGAACACACGATCCCGAACGCCCTTTCCCCCACGACGAACGGGGGAGCACTTGTGTAAATAGCATTAGGATGCTACTCTACGCCGAGGAGAGCGAACGGACGGACGGACGGACGGACGGACGATTTTAATGAGAGGGAGAGGCATTAGAGGAGGGCCCTCGCTCGTGTCGTCGACGTCACACGACGACACGAACGTTCATCGATCGTGCCACGAACAGGACACGGGGAATTCGAAAGCGCGGTGGGACGCTTGGTGAGGAGGAGAGGGGAGGGAGAGGGGCGCCGGGCAGGAAGCAAAAATCTCAGCGGGAGTTAACCCTCTCGTGAGCGGGTGGTGGAAAAGAGGGAGAGATTAGTTTATTATTCCGGAGTAAAACGATCTCAACGAGAGAGGATCGTCCATATTTTTAACATCTGTATCTCTGAATATTTAGATCTGAATTGATTAAATTTATTAATCAATTTATTAATCAATTAATAATTTATTAAATTATCTAGTTTAGCCGGTTCAAGTAAGCTTTTTCTTCGAGATGCGCGGTCCAGTTTGATTGCGTGCCTTAATGATTTAAATTAATTCGATTTATATAAAAATCTAGAACATGATCGCGGAATTATATTGAGCATGATAACAACAATATTTATTTTCATTATTTAATCAATTAATAATTTATTCAATTATGTGTAGTTTAGCTGACTTAAATAAGCTTTTTCCCCGAGATTGAAATTAATTTGATTTATATAAAAATCTGGAACACGGTCGCGGAATTATCAAGCGTATACATGATAACAACAATATTTCTTTTTATTATTTGTTTGCGCGATACTTGTTGCATAAGCTCTTGTGTAATCGCGTTATTCCTCACGTGGCGAACGTCGGGAGAAAAAGCTTCGCTAAAAATATATTTCGTAGCGTATCGCTTCGATTAACATTCATCGTGCGGAATCGTAAATCAACAGGATGTACATCACCCGTTGATAAGATTCTGCACGTTTTGCAAGAAGCGTACATCGTGTCGAGTAATCAAGTGACAATTAAAAAAGAACCCTCCTATCGTTCTCTCGATTATGTAACGATAAATTGATACATACAGTAGAAAGGCTATTTTACCCTCGTTTTCCTAATTAATTCGCACACATTATTAGAAGACATGACAAATCATAAAAACAATTGTATGTATAAGTGTAAATCGATTGGTATAATTTCATAGTAATCGCGAATTAAATTTACACTAAAATCGTGCAAAAGAATAATTAGGCATTTATAAATTTAAAAATATGATTGATGACTTGAATGTTGAAGAGACGGAAAAAGTATAATACATAATACTGTAACGTTTATTGGAACTCGATATGAGAAGCTATATAGCTAAATTCGATTTGCAAGAGCGATCGCAACTCCGATTCGGCGATCCGGATATTGCTCTCGAAGATTTATGGAGATCGGTACCCAATTCGAGACAGAGGTCGAGTTAATCGAATCCGCGCATATCCTAGCAATACTAGCTAGCTAACTACGATAATCGATATCAGCGATATTTCTCGCGTACTCTCGTGCACCGATTCCGTCTCTTACTCCGCGATGGAATCCGGAGGAGATCTCCCGCCATAGAATTGGATCGGCAGGGACGTATGTATCTATCGACAGCTCGGGAGGATCCGAGGGTCAGCGCGATTTATGAGAACGTCCGGCCGAGATCGGTCCATGTTCGCCGGCCCTGAACACTCACCTCGCCCACGTCCACGCCTACGTTCCCGCCGCAGGTAGAGGAAGAAAACGCGCGAGGAAGGGAAGATGGGGATCGGGAAATAGAAGGAGAGAGAGAGAGAGAGACACAGCGGGGGAGATAAAGAGCAACACCGAAAGAAAGAGATGAAAAGCACGGTGGAAAAGTTCTCTCCCTCTCTCTTTCTTCATCTTTGTTCTTATCCTCCTGCGATTTTTTTCCGTACGATCATGATGCTATTTGTCATTTTTCTCTATCTCTTCGTTCTACTCTCTCGTTTCTTCCTTCCATCATCTCCCTTATTTTTATCCTTCACTTTCGTCGTCGTTGCCTCATTTCTTCCAGTTCGCTTTCTCTAGCCATTTCTCTCTGCCTAGTTTCCAGTTTCTCATAGCAATAACTCGCTCCGAGCATTCGCAATCACTCGGGCTGTTCACTTGGACCGAGTTCGCGGTATCGCTTATAAAGTCGCCTTGTGCCGGTAACGAGCATCGCGACACAGTGATCGAGCCAGACACTGGGGGTCATTGGTCCCCTGGGACTGTCATGCGGAGACCCCTCTCTATCTCTTTCCCTCTCCGTCAGCGCCAACGTATACGTAGGTATACATCACCGATGTGAACGCCCCTTTAAAAGCGGATCGATGGATATCACTAGGAAGTGCGCATATACCGCAATTCATACCGTTTGTAAAGGGTGATGATATCAAAATTTCACGTAAAAAGCAAATGCTATTTTAAGACTACCTTAGAGGGAACTACAAAATGTAAACAATTTTTTTTTTTTTTTTTGGAAAACAGATTTAGAGGAAAAGGACGAGAACGTTTACGTTCGATAAAAAATATTTGATTATGAAATTAAAATATTTTAATATTTAATATTGTCTCGTTTATGCAAGGATGTGACATGAACTCTGTATTTCGAAGAGAAAAGTTCGATTTATCGCACGGCAATCGCGTAGGAAATAAAATTGCAACAATCGTGTAAAAAAAAAAATACATCAAAGTAACTCCGGGGAAAAAGTTGGTCGCAAAGTTCCGTCACTTGCGAGCGACGAGGAACGCGGAACAAGAGTTACTCGTGGCTACGATTGATCGCCGGACTACGACAATTTAAATTCGTTCGATGGGATATCGGGAATTATATAGTTTCGAATACGTCACGACGGGCACAAACGGGATAAGTGGCTTAAAGATAGACCAAGTTCTACTACGGCAAGTAGAAATCTATGCGAAGAGCATAAGACATCGATCGGCAAAGAGCTCTTCACTTACCCGGTCAATGGTCCCTCGCGAAAGAGTTCTGCCTTTCGATTATAATGATAATGCTATTCATCTGCACACGAGTACTTTCATTGCAATATATTATATTTTAATCAAGAAAACTCGCTCTGCCTTTGAATTTTACGTCACAGGCAGGATATATTTTAAATTAAATAAAACACCTAAATATCTTAAAAACAATACATGTTTAAAAAGAAAGTTTGAAACAGTGATTTAGTTTTGGAGGGGCAAACATAACATTTTATTTCGAGATCAACTTTATTTTTCTAATGAAAATCCTTATATTTTATCATATTGTTGTAGTCCTTCTTAAAACCTTTTCAAAGCACTATAATAAAGTATTTTTCGAATTATTTTACATATTAATTTGACATATTTTGATATTTTATAAAATATAAAATATCGTAAAAAATTTAATTTTCATCATAAAATATCGAATTATATATTAAAGCTCGTAAATATATTTAATTTTTGATAATCTTACCTTAATACTTTAATAAGAAATAAAGATTTAAAAAAAAAATAAAAAATACAAGAAAATAAAAAAAAAACCTTGAAAACGTCCACATTCGAATTAGAAATAAATAATGCTGTTATATTTGCCTTCCAAAACCAAACGACTTTTGTTTCAAACTTTCTTTTCAAGATTATTTAGGTGTCTTCATTTTAAAAAACTCACCCCGTATATATTTTACTTAATAAGCATCAAAATGTCCGTCATCAGATTCGCGTGCAGGGACGCTAAATGATGAAAATAGAAAATCAGACATCGATCGTCGGAAAATCCATTCGTCCCAGGGACACGCGACGACGTTAACGTTATGAACGGCCTTCAAGTATTTTACGCAACGAGGGAGTCAACGACGGAAAACGAGGACACAGGCATGCGACTACGCACCACGTGTTCCTGGACGCGCACAGATTCGTACTTCATTAGCACACGCGGCCGCTGTCGCGGATCGATGTTACGCATACTCTGCCGGCGCAAACAATGGCCCGTATTCTTTGTGCTCATTTAGCGCAAAATATCACGCGAAAAAGAAAATCAGATATCTACAATTAATGACAAATTTATTTCTATAAAGGCGCGATTATGCTCTCTAAAAATTATATTAAATCTTGAATTGCGATTATTTTAAGTAGAAATAAATTTTTGTCAATGGCTCTGTAATTCATTCTGACACTTCATAAAATATCTGCTCCGTGATCAGCTGTTAAAGCGTTAAACTCAGACAGCAGTTGAATATTAAAATCAGATCGCATATTTACGACGATATATGAGCGACACACTCGCGTATATTCTTTTTTTAGAAATTATAGTTTTGCCAGGAGCGGCCACGGTGGAATCTCTCGCGGATCGATGTTTATATATAGCCGGCGAAAAATATGGTCGTAGATACGCTCTATTTCGGCTTATCTAGACGCTTTATCTAGACGTTTTAAATTTCGATGGATGTACTGTCACGCATTCTATTATCGCTCTTTCATAATTATTGCACGTTACAAACATAGAATTTTTCGAGACCATTTTTCTCAGTCAGACTAATGATGTTTGTCTAAATTTGAATAAAAGCAATCGCCTCGCAGCACCTGACACGTGTCTCCAAAGCCACGTGGCTCGTCTTTGAACGATTAACGTCGTCACCGCACGAAACCGTGCGCGTAACCGTGACACCAGGTAAAAATTTGCTCACGATGACAAGATGGATTTGGTCTCGCACACACACGCGAGCCGATTTGAAAGAAAAACGGACACGTGGCTTATCATTCGCTGCTTTTTTTCACTTCAACGCTGACGTTGTCATTGCGTTAAGCGTCGCGCAAATCGATCGATGAAAGTAAAAGAAATAAAACGAGCGAGGAGAGGGAACGATGGGAGATTGTAAAAGCGAGGAACATTTCAAGACAGTGAGTTTAATCGCCGGTGTGGCGATCGTTTTATTAGAAAAAAATTGTACTGTATATAGAGCCGAAGGGGAGTCGTCCCTTCTAAAAAAAAAAAAAATATCGTGCGCTTAATGTGAAGAAAAGGCACTTACGCAGAAAGAGCGTAATGGTTTGACAAAATTTTAATACGATACAATTAAATCTATTTTACAAAAAAATATTAGCAGAGATAATCAAACTGTCAAATACGAATGATTGGGTCTCTCTCCTTTTCTCTCTTTCCACGCCACACGTCACATAATCAATTTAAATCAAATTTTCCGAAAAATCGTTTGACCGCCCCGATTGACATTGAATTATCGAATGATGTTTGACAAGGCGATAAGCAAACAATCAATCGGTATGCACGTGTCGGGTCGACGTAGCCACGTGGCGCTTCTTACGCGTCGCTCGTACGTATATCTACCCCTTTGTATTAAGATTCACGGGGCATTCGGCACCACCATGAAGCCGCTTCGCCCACTCTCGTCGTTGGATCGACGTGTGTATCGACACATATGTACACGTACATGTATACGTCCGTGCCTAAGCGCGTAGGTGGCTCTATGGAAGGTTGGCTACGTTCGGCTCACCTCGTCGAGCAGTGACGTGGTCGTGGTAGCGTACAAAGAGAGAAAGAGAGATTGAAAGAAAAACAGAGAGAGAGAGAGAGAGAGAGAGAGAGAAGAAAAGGGGAAAGGCAGACAGAGAGAGAGAGAGAGAACCACGTAATCTGCGCACGTGCAGACCGAGAGCACCTCGATCGATCGTCCTCGTCGTTGCAAAGAGTCATTACGAGCTGAGTACCGGTAGTGTCGCCGCTGATACTAGGATCCGCGTCCTACACCAGCAAGCAAGCCGGTACGTACTCGAAGTTTTCGAGTACGCGAAATGGAAGATCAACGCTCGCGCGAAACTTCTCTTTTTTTTTTTTCAAAACCCCGTGATTGGTTGAAACAGTGATATATCAATTTGGAAAAATTTGATTTAAATTTTTAACGCACGCTTGGTATAAATATTTTCAAAAAAAAAAAAAAAGATATTGAGAAATTGTATTAGAAATTTTCATCTATATGTACGATAATGTATACTTATTTATTAAATAATTTTTGAAATTTTTATTGAGAGCAAGTGATGCTCTTCGAAAGCGTAATAAAATTTAAACAATAATATACGCGTTCCTTTCAAAGCGACCCACATTTTACCTCGCACGGCTGAACGGTGGCTTAGCTGGAAAGACGATCAATGACACGAGAAAAAGTACTTAGTTTATCAACGAGTGTGACCTTAATAAGCATCCAACCTCGATCTAACATCAACCTAAAATACTTTAAGTAAAGCGAGCACACAGTTAATCAAACACATGGGTATTAATCAAACACAATCTAAAATTTCGGACCTCATCTCTCACTCCGATATTTATAATAAAAATTTGACAGTAGAATTATATTTGTGCAACTTCAATAAAATAATTATCAACACATATTATTGAAATGTAGAAAATGCACTAAGAGCAAGAGATAAAACTAAAATATAAATATATAGATAATTATACGATGTTATTATGTATAAAGTGGACAAAAAATTTTTTGGTATCAAATCTCTTTGATTTTCTTTTCATTGCTTTGCGTCATAAAAATTTACATAAATGACAATATTTATTATATCAGAGATTCCAAATTGCTTTCTGTTTTTTATTCGTTTCTTTTTTACTTCATTTATTAATATATAATCTTATCAATATGTGTGTATATGCTGTACGCTTTTTCACTTAATTTTTTTTTTTTTTTTTACTTTATAATTTTATTATCGTTATACAAAGTAACTCATTTAATTCATGTAAACAGTGAAATACACGATAAGACGTAAAATCCCCAGCTTTTACCAAGTATAATACAAACGGAGGCCATTCGCTAATCACGATGGACATCCATGAACTTCGTACCGCTGTAATAAGTAATTTGAAGAGCGAGCAATTTACATGAAAAACAATTCTCCACCGGAAATTCGCCTCGCGATCGAATATCTAATAATGCCTTCGGAGTAAATGGCGTAAAAGTTTTTTCGGCCGACATTCGTCCCATCGGGAATAGCCTCATGTCGAGCCCTCATCAAATTTTCAGCGCGGCATTCTTGCTACCATCTCCGGGGAATGCGTACCTCTTCCTCGCGCGCGCAAACTTCCCCAAATAAAGTTTCTTCGGAACTTGTTTTAGACGACCGAAGCGCGGACGTTCGCACGTGTGCAAACTTTTGCGAGATACGCAAATCAGGGGAAGCTATTAGGGCAATCTCGCTCTCGTTACTTTGCCGAGATTATTTCTTACAGAATGTACACATATGCAATACGTATAAAGCTTTCAAAATATTTCAAAAAATTGCGAAAATTATTGATTTCGATCCTGGCATCGAATATCATAACCGTAACATCTGCTTCGAAGACGAAAAGAAATTTCGCATTCGGAATAAAATTAATTCCGCGCGTAATAAAAACGTCCATAGACGAGTCGTTGCTATCAGAGATCACGATAAAAGCGATGATCTCTTCGTTAGTTGAGAAATAATGATTCGCTATCGGCTGGCTTAATGTTTTTATGCGTGCTTCTTAATAGGAGTGCCGATGCTTATAAAAGAGCGAAACGGGTCACTTGTAGCACAAAAAAAAAATTAATCAAGGACATTATATGTTTAACAAAGCCTGTCCAATCGGAAGCGTGGTGATAAATATTGCCGCGTCATTTAGCTGCTTTGCAACTTTGCATATTCAACTATCTGATACATATTCGACAGTCACGTCGTGAGATTTAAATATATTATTGAAAGAAATGTGTGAATATGTATATATCACACACACACACACATATATACATATATTTATTTATACATATGCATGCATACATACACATATATGTATATCAAACAAAAGCGGCACGAGATCGATACATTGCATGGAGAATCGTAATTTGCAGAGACGAAAAAAAGGCAGATTATAATCGACATAGCCTTGATGTCTGCTTTATCAGAAGAAAAGGAAAAAAAAAAGATAAAAAAAGGAAAGAAGCGATCAAGATATATTTCTCGCGCGAGATGTGCGGCAAACGCAATTTTATTTCGCACAAATCGACCGTCCGATGTACGCGACGATGTTTTCAAGTATCTACGCGCTAATAATAATTCTACCTACATCAATAATACGAACTCATTCACCCATTCGTGCGCATTTATTCATTCTACGATGAAGAAAGAGATGGAAAGAAAAAACGAGCGTAAAGTTCTCGAGCGTCTTCGATCGCGAATTCATATTTGATGACCGGCGTACTCGTTCTAGAGAGAAAGAGAGAGAGAGAGAGAGAGAGAGAGAGAGAGAGAGAGAGTCGAGCGTCTACCGCCTCTAAAACTCGGCCATCTATATTTCAAATCATTGCGAGCATGCATGGATACATTATCGTCGTTGAACGCGAGCAGACTACACCACCGTGTCTCGTTATACAAGGAGAAGTCGTCGGCGCGAGTCAGACGCAAAAAAAGTTTCGTTCGCTCGAGCGGGAAGGGGGGAGGGGGGGGAGGGAGAGAGAAAGAAAACGGGCGCAACTTTTACGTCTACCGTTCGTTTCTCTTGCGTGGCGTTTAATTCACCGGGATTATAAACAACCGCCGCGCCAAGCGGTAAGCGTTAATTACGATAAGCCGCAAATCCCAAGTATTAAGCCGTCCTTGCCGCGCAACTTTGTACTTTGCGCGCAAATCCTAAATCCCGTTCCAAAAACAAAAAAAAAAAATTACGGAGGAGATGAGGAGGAAGCAGAAGAAGAGGGAAGAAGCGTCACACACCACGAGGCATGAAAGCTGTCCTCGACGTGACATTATTCGGGAAACGTTCAACGGTACTCCGAAATGATGACGATGTAGATCATCTTCTCTGGCGAATGCTATTATTACGGCAAAATCCTGAATATCTTTCATATGGAAGGTGATCATTATAAAGAGGCTGCAATTATTTTTTTTTTCATCAACATGAGACTTGTGGTTCGGAGAGAGAGAGAGAGAGAGCGTTTTCGCACGTTATACGTAGAAATGTATAAAAATCGTTTTTTTTTTTTTTCTAATAAGAAAAAATTGTTTTTATTGAAAAAAAAAAACAAATTTTGTTTTCTTCCATTATTTCTTTAAATATAACATTATTTTCCTTATATTTTTTTCTTAACATAATAAAAAAAACTAAAGTTCTTATATTTTTAATTTATTTCTTTTCGGAAATAATTTTAATGAGGACCAATAATAATTTTTATTAGAGGATTAATGAGTCTTTTGTGGCAAATTATATCAAACTCGATGATTTGAATAATTTTTAATTAGATACATAATAAAATTTTTTTATTAATTAAAAATAGTAATAACTAGTCAATTTAATAGTATAGCCAATTTGAATGCGAGCTATATTTAAAATAATAATGTTTAATTCAAATCTATCATCTAAAAAGTTAAAAATAATAAAAAATCAATTTGCAATAATCAAAATATAAGATTATTAAATGTCTTAAAGAAAAAAGAAACAAATTTTGAAAAGAAACAAGGTTTGTTGTTTTTAAATTTTTATAAAGAAAATTTAGATTTTATGTAAATAAAAAAAAAAAAAAAAAATTTTTTTGTTTTTTTTTTTTTTTCATAAAAACCGATTTTTTGCGAAAAAAACAAAACATTTTGATTTTTTTTTCTATATACATCTCTAGATTCGTGTATACCTAATATATCTGTGTAATATCTCTCTTTGCTAATGTAAACGTTGAAAGGTGAGTCTTATCTTTTCGAGCCACTCTAACGTACATTTCTTTCGTGTACTTTGTTCACTCCGTGAGAATGCGCCATATGCTGCATGGGGCCGGGCACGACTTTTAGCATCGAAATCGCGTGCCAGTAATTGTCCCGATTACTCTTGCTTTACTGTTGCATTACGATGTAGGAAAAGCGCTCTCAATTAAGCGGCGCGTCCTAATTGATGTTCCGAAGCGCGTGCACGCAGCTCTAACGCCGCGCGATACGTATATAACGGTGTACCCGCTAATGCAGAGGAGATCGCAGCGATGCCATTCGCGAAAGCAGACGAATCGCAATGTTAATTGTTAAGTCAATTGTAAAAATTTAATGAATTCTACGACATCACTGAAAAATTTAAGAATTTAAAATCAATTTCTGAAACTGTATAGAATGATTAAAGGAATTGCGAATAATTTTTGGAAAATTATTCCCTCTCTCTCTCTCTTTATCTCTTTCTCTCTCTTAAAACATATATGTGGGAAAGTAGTATTTTATTTTTAAAATTTCTTTACCATTTGATTTGATTTTATTACTTTTTATATGTGTATTATATACACTATAGCAATCAGCTGATTTTGACAAGTTGACTGCTACTATTGAATTTTAATAGTTGATTAATTTTGTTAAAATAAAATTATTAAATCTAATGTTAAAACTTTTGCTATTAATATTCAATATTTATTAATTAATATTTATTAATTAATTATATGTTTTTAATCATAGTATACTATTGTACCCATACATAAAAAAAATGATAAACTAAGATGGTTTGTCTCAAAAAATAATTTGTCATCGAAAATAGAATAATTCTAATTGAAGTTTCATGTATATAGCCGTCGTTATCATTCGATACATTTGCAGGGCGAAAATACAGATCCCCGTCTCTAAATTGCGCGGCCGGATAATTGCGAGCCGAAGCTGGACCGCGGCGCGAATTTGCATTCCATTGTAATTACGATACAGCCTCGTAATCTCGCTTACGTGTGACACTGTGACGCACACGTTTATATGACGATTCGACGATGGTGTTATTTTTTCGCGGCGCACGTGTCGATTTTATTATGTGCCGTGAGATTGATCGAGACACGACGATGACGCGTAGCTCGGCATCTTCTCCGTAGAATTCTTTCTCGCGCCTCTTCCTTCAATGTTCGTGTGGTGCGTACGTTCGCGTTATCTTCGCGGAATATCGAAGCTCGTAGAAGTATGCGCATAATTCCACGCCACATTCGGAGTTTCGTAACTGATTTTATAAAGAAACAACGCGCACGTGTATGACTGAGAAAAGGAAGGACAAAGACGATCCGGATCTTATATCCCTTATCATACTCCGCTGTTTATCGTAACTCGCTGCTACCAACTAGACGAGCTGTTTATTCTGCGAGAAGCAATAAAGTATATAACTTTATAATGATATATTAAAAGAGATCGCCCATTTTACGCCGCTTATATATAAGCTTTTTATCTTTTTTTTTTTTTTGCTTAAAGATTAGCAATATTTTCTATATTTTTTAGATAAAATTACATGTTTCTTACGATATGATTATTTTAATGCTGATATTTATTTACAAACTCTTGGTAAATATCGATATATTGGCAATAAAATAATTGTATTTATAAGAAAAAAGAAATGATAACGCTATTTATGCCAGCACAAATAATACTCGATATATTCGAGAGTAATAATGCAATTCTGTTTTTCATATTTGCAGCCAGAAGAGGCAGCAGCAGCAGCAGCAGCCGCCGCCACCGCAACAACAGCAGCAGCACTCTTCCTGGCACAGGACCACTCTCGCCTCCTGACCATCGTGACCTTGACCCTGGCCGCGAGTCCAGCGATCCTGAATGGTCTGCACGGAGAAATGAACCGCGATGGACGAGGAATACCGCGACGCCACTTCTTACGCGGATTCGGCTGCTTACCGGAGGCCGTTTGTACGAGCGACGCGGAGATATGCGGACGAAGAAACGCCGGCCGGCGAGAATCTTTGCGGAATTATCGCCGCAGGATACCCGTTGAAGCGTGTCCTTTTCTCCTCGCGGTGGTGTAGTCGACGCGACGTCGACTCGATTCCGTTCGTATATTTTCGTTTAACCCGCTGTTAGTCGCTCGTTATTATATTCCTATTTTATTATCGTACGCATAGTCGTTAAATTAGCTTCTGTCACAAAAGATGTGAAAAATAACGATATTAATAATAGATTTTAATTTTTATTTTATCAAAAATAACTCGGAATTATATTACATTACATGAAGATATTTTTAGCGTGTGTATATATATATATATATATATATATGTATGGATTATCTATACCTAAAATTATGATAAAACTTGTTTACATGCCAAAGTAAGGATGAGATAAAATCTAAACGAGACTGACGGTGTGTTAAAAGATTAATTACGACAAGCAATCTTAATACACACTCGATAAACATTCGTAAATTATATAAAGGCATAAATCACATGTGATAAAATCATACGCGAATGTAGACGATAATCGGTTAGTAGGGTAGAGATTAGAAGTAATGTATTTTGACTGAGGAGCTCCACAAACTTCTTAGCGAGTTCAAGTCGAAGATATATTTTTCTGTTAAACTTTTTGTACCGACAAGACGAGCATTCTCTCTCATATCTATGCAGAACCAATGCCAATAATCATAATAGGACCAGTCGCTCTTATCAATGGGAAAAAAAAACAAAAAAAAAAAACAAAAAAAAAACAATATACACGTCAAACGTGCAATTGCGAAAAATTGCGCAAGTATTCCGTAATAAGGTCGCAGATCAGAATTATATAATACGCGGTTGATTTGCGCGGCGAATTATAGCGAAAGAAAAATAAAGTACCTCTAATGTAGACTCGTTGATGTGATGTTTTTGTAAGACTACACCACTGCTTCAACGATATATACTGCGCGATTTTTTCTCATCGTCACAACTTTGTAGAGACCCTCGACACAAGTGCAATGACACGAACGCCGTGATGAGGCTTCTCCGATTCGTACACGTAATCCGTTTTCTCGCGTAAGTAGTAGGCAAAGGAAAAAAAAAAAAAGCCTTTGCCAATTTGTTACTAATTATTTAGACGCAAGTTGTAAAAGAAAAATCTGTTTGTTTGCGAAAAACAGATCGTGTCGATATTAATTTTTAATTTAATTTAGAATTAAAAGAATCCTAGAATGTAAAAAAATCTCTAAGAATCTCGCAGGAATGCGACACATGTTGAATTTTCATTAGAGAAAGAGATACAATATTGTATTTAAAGGTATATTCGACTTTTGTATTATATGCGATGGGATTTCTTTTGTTTGTAACGTTATTTGTTATAATATCGTACCCTTGTTATTTCACATACAATTCGTTATCGATCTAACGCTATTTTATCTCTCGGGGCAATTATTTTTTTTTCACTTACTCGCAGCATTGTCACGGCGATCGTAACAATTTCCCGATGCCAGCGAAGTAGAAATTAGTGCGTCACGTATCACAAATATTTATCCGTAATTTACGAGCCGAATTTACACGAGCAGTGTGCGATCGATTTCCATCTGCGCTTTTAATGATTATACATTTAAATTCTTCGTACTCCGATACTTTAATTCTAATTTTAATTTCGTCGTGAAAATTTCGTTGCACACTGATGTTAATTCGAATTTTGTTAAAGTTTGCAAAAAACGCCGCAGATAAAATCCTATCATTAAATTTAAGGTAATTTATTTATTCTTCTTCTAATTAATCGGCGCTTTTCTTTCTTGTCCGTTGACAATTCGATTTATAAACAGCTTCCTCGCTTTAGATTACCTTGCGTTAACACCTTCATAAAAAGAGTTTTAATCTTTCAATCAATATTTACTTATTGTTATAGCCTAAACGTTTACACGTAGGTTTATAATCTTGCACAGTTAGTTTAATAAAATTTATGATTTTGTGAGCAAATTACGGGTATGTATACCGACTGCATTTCTAAGGAAGAGCTCGAGATAACGGCTAATAAAGGCTTCACGCGTTCGTATTTATTTTTCTTTCTCTTATCGCTCTTATCTTCTTACGTATTACACACGATAATTGGCAATATCGAGAACAACTCTTTCTAATTCGTTTTGTCCAGTTTGTTCCGGTTAGAAATACTACATGGACAATTAAAGAGCATCAAATTGATTGCGGCTTATTTGGCTCACTTATCGTTCGCATGTGTGTGCGCGCGCGGCTATTTCCGTCGAGCACCGGAAAACCTCGGAGACACAATAACGTATCACAGAAATGCCATTTCAAAAATAGTCACTCTTGAGTATTCTAGCACGAGCGGAGCTATTTATTGCGTAAATGTGCAATCCTCATTTAATTACTCGCATTATGAAATAAAGTTCATTATAAGATGAAAAATGTTCTGCTGCTAGTGTAAATTCGGCTAGAATGAACGCACTGATCCTTTGCAATCCGACAATTATTATTACAACATTTCTCGACGAAAATGTTAAAATAATTTTTTAATAAACTGTCTCTATTCAATATTTTTATTCACTTAAAACGCATGGTGTATCTACCGTTTTTTTCTGCGTCGTATAATATATTTAGGAAGGAAGCAAAGGATTAAAGCGCGTAAAAAAAAAAAACTGAAAAAAATGAAACGGCGCGAAATAAATTGCATAGCTATGCGTGACGAGAATGGGTGCTATTCGGTAGTTAAAAGAAAAAGAAACGAATATGGGGAACGCGAAGAACGGCAAGTGTAGATAGTCCATTTAGGTAGGGAAAAGATCCTTTATACGTGATGTTGACGCGCGCGTGTTCCAAAAGAGACAACGTATCGAGCGTACGTTGACAGCACGATTACATGAGACATGGCGCGATACCGATTATCGGAGTCGGAATCCGATACTTAGATATGACGAAAGGAATTCTCCTCGCGGTGACTCGCAGCAATTGGTACAGTTCTCACGCGAGAATTTATACGAGTCGCTCACCGATATGGATTCAAGTCGGTCAAGTAAATTCTCTAGCCCCATGAATAAATCATGTATCCCGTGTGAATTTTTGGAGTAGATTAATTTATACGACACGCTCTATCGTGTGCGTGTCAAACGGAAAGCATAGAAGAAATTCCCGAATATTCCAAAATGGAGTATAAAATAGAGAATACAAAGTTATGGCGTTTAATAATTTCTCTTTCTTAAAAAATTATATCTTCTCTTTCTTAAACAGTGATATATTTAATATAATATTTTACGAATGAAAGAATATATTAGACTCTATTTTATAAAAATTCTTTTAGGCACAATTTTAATTCAAACAATTTGAATATTTCAATTCAAGCAATTTTAACTTAAAGAAAAAAAAAATTCAATTTTAATTCAAAGCAAATTTTTTTTTCCCTGAAATGAAACACATTAGTCTATCCTTTAAGATATAATGCAGTATAAGAACATGGCGCGTAAATTATGGAGCCATAGAATTCTACTTTCCGACTATATCGTAGCTACATGATCAGAGTGAATGGTCAAACATTCAATTAAAAGAGAAAATAATTGAGCATCGGCGATCGCATCGAATTAATCAAACCTTCATTTATTTGTTATACCTACGAAGAAAAAGACGGATTAATTATCGCGGATACTTCCGTCAACTTGGCATTTCCATTACGAGAAATCAAATTCGAATATAATCAAATGCCAATTTACAGCTAATTTTTTATTCTAATCCCAAATTTGTTGCTTCTACCAATTAGCATCAAATTAATATTAAAATAGTATAATTAAAATAATATAATTAGGGAAAAAATAGGGATGCTGACATTTAAACATGCTAACACCAAACCCTATCAAAAAAATATTTCTAATAAATCATAAATAAATAATTATATAAGAATCAATTGTTAATTAATTATTCAAAGAAATATTGCAAAAAAGTGCCAGATTAACGGAGGTATCGCGGATTAATCGGGCCGTAATCGATTCCGGATATACAATTAAGGCTGCTACGTGCAGGAGAGATAGAAATGATGTGCATTTAGTGTCCGATTTGCGTTTACGGTCGTAAATAATTCAGAGACAATCATCCAACGGAAACGCACGCGATTATTAGCGGTATCCGCGACGACCTCATTAGAGAAACCACGGTTTTAACGTACACCTTTTAACAGTTTTAATACACACACATACGACATTCGCGACGATGACAGATCACGTGGCACGCTACGCTGCGACAAAAATAAAGACAACGACTGTCCTCATTTTGCCATTCGTAAGACGATACAGACAGATACTCTATGCAAAAAATTATCAGCGAAAATGAAACTAAACTCGCCGGTAAAAAAAAAGAAAAAAGAATTTTTCGAATATCGCAATCTCTCGACTCCCAATTAATCCTTCACCTCATTCCGATTCGAAAGGAAGTATTAATTGCAGAAATTTCAAATCAAGGCCGACTTGCATAAGAAAATTCAACAAATTTAATACGTGATAAGAGGCTGAAAATAATTTTCGTCTGAAATGTATAATATTTTTTAATGTTTGAAAGAGAGATTTTTTTTTTTTAGCAAAATAGAAATTTTCTTTTTCATATTTTCTTACAGCCAAAAAAATCGGTCAAACGCGTTTCATTATTTCCTCGAATCTAAACGGTGCTAATCAAGAATTATCATTCGCGATTCAAAGTTCCTTGATTTCTACGAAATATGAGAGAGAAGATAAAATCGTAATTATCAATGTCGTCTCATTATCTACGACCGTTGGCGTACAAAACATCCATAAACATCATAAACATCATTAATGCGCACGATGTGACGCGCGCGGGAATATGTATAGATTTCTACTTGTTTGTTTATTTATTGTTAGGTAGAGCGCAAACTGTGCGTGACGATCCGGGGCTAGGCAGGAGCCACCAACTTTTTAGATGATCGAAACCCTGTGACTGTTTAGCTTCTAGATTTTATTAGCAATGTAAGAATGACTAAAATATTATTTTGTTGATATATACATATTATATATATGATTATTATTGACTATGAATTACGAATAATCTGTAAATATACAAGAACACCGCAGCAATCGTGTCTCTCCCCTAAATTATCTATACAACTTTCCCTTCTCATCTTTCCGAAAGATATCACAAGATCGAGTTCATCTCGATCGCATTTTAATGCAAGTTTAATGATCAGTTTGTGACTGCGTTCCGATTTTCTGAAAATCTATAGTGTAATTCGTAAATTATAGATTTTTAGTATTGACAGTGAATATCCCAGATAACATCCCAGCATCACACAATATTTATGATAAATATTCATAAATATTTTTTATTATTTATTTTTTGAAACATTATATAAATATTTTGCGTACATTAAGAAAAGAAATCATAAAAATTTTATTCGATACATTATTAAAATAAATATATATTATTAAAATATAAACTAAATCTTTTCTAATATCTATGGTAAAGAATAAATATTTATAGTAATATTTTATAAATATTTCTCAATCTTTTTATAAATATTTTTATGATAAATCTTTATGATCTGGTAAATCTTTAAGTATAATCTTAATCATAAAAATATTTATAAAATATTTTGATAAATATTTATAAAATATTCAAATAGGTACATATTTTATAAATGCTGTCTGGAATGGAAACGCAGTCTGTTACTCGACAATCCTTCGAATAAATTATTACTTACATTGTCGCTCTTGACATTTGTATTAAAGTTGTCTTCGATTAAAAATTCGTTCCATCGATGTATCTCCGGGAATTCATTCTATCTCGATTCCGGCACAATGTGATTCAATCTTAAGCTGCATGCGATTCAATTTGAATCCGATTCGCGCACAGATTGATTGCGATCGACGCTACATGCGTCGAAAACGCGATGACAACAAGCAGGCGTCGCGCCGGCGCCGGCCGCCGCCATGTTGTCGACGCGGTCGAGCGCGTGCGCAGAAGCGAGGCACGGGACTTGGCATTTGACATTTCACAGGCGCAAGAATTTTTTCGAATAACGCGGACGCGATTGACTTTGAAGATTCGCGTCGGGCGACAATGTCATCGACGAGGCTCGCGAACGCAAAATGTAAACACCGTAAGAGACATCGCACAGTCACAATATTTACGTAAATATACATACATACACGCAAAAATCTTAGCGTCGACGATGAATGAAATTCGACAACGATTTCGCTTCAAAGCGTGATCATCGGAACATCGAATCGAACCGGAAGTGGACTGTTCGCAAAGAGCACTGCTTCGTTTTTCCCGGTAAGTGTTTCGTCTCATTTTAGATTTCATTCTTTTTTTCAACATATTTTTAGAAGTTTATATATGATAATAAAAAAAAATATTAATATAATAATAAATACGAACTATTTATATTTCTTTAGAATATGTAAGAGTAAGAGTCTTTTTTGATTCGCTAGAAATTCTAAATAAAAAGTGCATAGTTCAGTATAAACTATATAGAAAATGCTTAATAATCACCCTATCTATTAATTCTCCGATCGAATATTATGTTTGTAGAAATTTCGGGATATTATATATGATTTTATTCATTAATTCATAATGCTTTAAATCAGCGCTATATTAAAGAACCTTTAGCGCGTATATCATTCTTGCAAAACATGTGAGCCGAGAAAGAGAGAATGTGTGTATGTGATAGAGAAGTAATATTTGTTCTTAAAAAAACCGCGTAAAAATCTATCAAAATTTTACAAATTTTATAATCAGGATTCAATAAATCGACTTTAGATAAATACGTTTCATTAACTCAATATATATCAATATTAATTGCACCTCATAGGAACTTTTTTAAGGCACGTTTCATTTTTGACTTTCGCGACCCTCGCGAGATTATTTCATCCTTGTTCATCGAAAGTGTTAAAGAATAAATGACACTTGAGAACGACAAGTGGGACATGTAATATCGGAACACATATGCATTTTTCACATATGCAAAATATATAAATGTATGTAAAGACATTAATGACGTCTTTTGTACGTACACTTATTAGAAGGTGGGGAAAAGTGGGAGGGAAAAGGCGAGAGAGAGGGAGACGGCGCTATTTCGCTCGCCGTCTCTCTCTCTCTCTCTCTCTCTCTCTCTCTCTCACCGCGGAGAGTTCGCGGACTGCGCATTTCAATATGGCGAAATTTCAGTGAGGTCAGCAGCCTCGACATACCGCTCTCGCGTTGATACGTACTCTCGTATTTTCCGTGGAAAACATCTTTTCTTTCGCTCCCGTTCGCTTACGTCGCGATCGCGCCGCGTTTGCCTCGCTGTCACTTTCGAGTGACGTGTGATCTCCTGTCATCGTCGTTCCTCGAAACGGCTGATTCGGCCGACGTTGCTCGCTAACTCCTCGCAGCGAGGAATACCGAAGCAAGGTATGTAGAAGGAAGATCTTGCTGGAAAACGAATTTTTCTTTCCCGCAACGTTCGTTTTCGCCCGCGTAGTTTTCCGCGTCGCATCTCTCGTCAGCCTTGACGCCGGCTCGTCCGGATTAAATAATAGAGGTTAGGTGCGCGCGCTACGATACGTCGCACCCGTCCGTGAGATGCTCCCGCAACGATCGAGCGTAATAAAATCGCGTCGGGATATTGAGTCGGGCTTTCTTCTCGCCGAACTTTCCCATCTCGCCTCTCAATATCGTGAAAAAATCGAGTGAGACGAATGTGACAAACTTCACGCTGAAAGAGACGATCGAACGGATTATTTTGGCAGAGGAGCCACGAATTCTTCGCCAAGATCTTCGCGAGAAAGTGGTTGGATTAAATACTGAAAAGCGTAAGAAGCGGCTGGCAATCTTGCAGAGGTGTGTAAGTCTTTTTCGAGGATAAGTTAATAACTCCCGTTATTGTCTCGAATAAACATCGCGTTGCGGAGGAAAAAAAAAAAAAAACTATTGTCATCGTTTCACCCGCGGTGACAACCTTGCCGAGGCCATCGTCTTGCGCAAAAAGTCGCCAAGTCGAGCATTCCCGATTCAATGAGAATTTACGCGAAAATTTTCAACGACGATCGATGTTTATTAAACGTGTATTTACAATTGTTACTTATTAACGTATCGTGTACTTCGTTTTTTTTGTTTTTTTTTGTTTTTTTTAACGAGTCGTAAAATGATAATTGCATGATAATTATTACATGTGTTTCGCAGTCAAACGTCTGTCTTGAGAAACTCGTATGCGGGTGATATTGTGTACGAGAGGAATAATGTCGACATTTATGTGAAACAGCGGTTAAAACGTCTTGTGTAATATATTTCGACGCATCCTAACCTTGTTGTAGCTGACTCGATAATGCAGGGAATTCATTTATTGATGAAAACAATCTTTCACTAATCGTTTGTTGGTGTATTTTTTTTTTGTATTAAATATTGGTAGTATTGTTTCTCACTTCATACGCTTTGTTTGAAATCAGCTGTTATCATTAAGTGAAGCAACCGTGTAATTTTTCTCTTCAACAACTCTGTCTTCCATAAATCTTTCTGGTCACTCGTTCAAGGACGGCTATAAGGATGTGCGAAAGAGAATAAAGGCTGATGATTTATAAGCTTCGGTGTTTTATCAAATCAAATAATCGTGTTATTAATTCATTCAGGTAAAGAGAGACTTGTTGCTCGAAATGATTCTGGGAATGTGATAGTCTCGTGAAACAAATTAAAAATCATTCATGAAGTGAGAAATGACGATAACTTTAAAAAATAATTTTGAAAACAGAATTATTTTGATAAATATCATTTTTTTTACATAATTAAAAAAAATGTTTCGGGATTACCAAATGTCTTTTTGGCAATTAATTATTTGACTAATTTTGTGTCGCTGTTTTTTTAATAAGCATGAATAATTTTGGAATGATAAGCAATTTAAAAGGAAAGGCTTTTTGTAAAATAAACCCTGAGAGCTAAAAGATAATAAAATTCTTTTCCAGTCTTTTCAATTAATTTCAAATAGAATTTTGATTTAAAGCTTGCAAAGATATATGATGGAAAACATAAGAAATTTGCAATAGATAATTATTTCTTTTGATAATGAAAAAATTTATATTATTGTGTGACTAAAAAATCTAACATTAAAAAAATATCTGGTGATTTTGCAACATTTTTTATATGTATATATTTTATGATTCGTGATTCTTAAAGATATTTTATTTTGTTATAGAAACAAACCACAAAGAGCGCAATTGAAAGAAAAAAAATCAGTGAAAGATATAGGAAAACATATCTTCCACTCCACGCAACATGCCCATGAAAACAACATAAGTTTTCCTAATATGCTAAGAAAGAGCATATTGTCCAAATTGATTGAGATTAAGATGTTGGGAAACTGATTTCTGGAAATATCTAATAATAATGGCGGAAAACACTACAGAGGACACCAAACTCTCAGTGAATAAAAACGATATGTCTGAGACTCCTCCAGCAACTTCTGCCAATGAAGCAGTTTCCTCTGATGGAGAGAAGGGTGAACTTGACAAAGCTTCTACTTCTAAAGAAGATGCAGATGTAAAAAATGAGACAATTGCGACAGATACAGATTTGCTTGATAAAGAGAAACAAAATACTTTTAAAACTGATTGCAATGGAGATTCTGCAAAGGAGGAAACGAAATCCGGAAACATGTCTTCTGAGAAGATTGAAGAAATCAAAGAGAATCTCGAGGAATTTTCTTCTACAGAAGCAAGATCTGATAATCAAGAAGTTAAGAAATGTCTCCTAAACGTAGACAAGAAACTGAACGAGATCTTAAAAGTCGTTCACGGAGATTTGCAGATGGAAATGCTCCAGAAGGTTACTGGCGCCTCTACAACTGCAAAAGACAACGACGAAGAGAGCAATGAAAAAGATCAGCAGACGGTAAGAAAGGAAGAAATTACTCCGGAAGACAATGCAGTGGATAGCTCGAAGAAATATACTGCTTCTTTAAAAAGTACGGAAAGCGAGAGGGATTCGAGAAGTTTCTCGATGAGGGCAGAAGAGAAATCAGAGATAGGAATTGTTGGTTCTCCGACCACGATCAGCGAGCTTATTAATGAAGAAGAGCTTAGAGGCGACTCTGCATTATCCGTCGATCAAAAGGACCATATAGTAGAATGGGTCGAGAATTCGGTGAAGGTAAATGCCGACGAGGAAAATAACATTGCTGAGGAATGTCAACCAGAGATGTACGAAAAGGATACGATGGAGACAACGAAACAACAGAAGCTTAATGACATCTATGTCATATCATCCAAAAAATCGCAGAAGATTGTCAGCAACATCATAAAGAAGAGCATCAAGTGGTGAGTGCTGTATATATTTATTTATAATATTATTAATATTCTATATTGAATTAATTTAATTATTAATTATACACACGCACGCGCATTCTACATGCGCTCAAAAACATGGAGAAGAAAATGAAACACTATTCTCTGCAATAATAATTACTTACACTTCTAATTGCTCCCGTTCTCGAATTTGAAAATATAATCGCTTTTTCTCTTCTTTAAAATTAAATGAAAAGGAAAAATAGGAATAGATACATTTCGCGATATGATTGCATAATTTTCTGCGAAAATATATTGAAGTTTTTCGCTTTAATGGCGGATCTTTTAAAAACCTAGAACCAGGGAGATTTATAAATATTGATTTTTTTTTAACTATTTTTTTAACTAATTGCTATGCACAGTTTTTTTTATTCTTTAAACACGAAAGGAAATTGTCAATCTATTCGCGCGATTTCAATGCCATGGAGAACGTTTTTCTCGATGCAGGGTGGTGCATCAATATCGCTAAAGAATATTTCTACATATAACGAATATCTCCTTTGTAACTACCGGCGATGGTGGCCGAGATTGGTGTTATCGGCCGATAAAACCGGGATAAGTGGCGAGCGCGTTGACAGACGCGCAAACGCACGCTAACGACATCGGGCTAAAGAGGGAGAAGTGGTGAAGACGAGAGAAAAAAAGAGCGAAGGGAGCGAAATATTGACCATGGGACGATAAGTAAACGGTGATATCGATAACGGCATGTGACTATTTCTGCAGCGTGCTCTCTCCTTCTTCAGCCTCCGCTTGCCTACGAGAGTGTGTCCTCTATTTTTCCGTGTTTGCATCATAAATATCTCCGATATAGCGCTCACACGTGCACATTCTGCTCTTCTATGTTAAGGAGGGACTGGATGAATCAGTTACGTCAAAGGTTAATAAATCTAATACATTTCGAGATTTGTGAAGTTGACATTGCGCCAAATTAATAATTAATATATGAGTTGAAGTAAATATTTGTTTTGTAGAAATAAAATCTTTATTTTTACGAATTTTTGTGTCGTACAATTCAAGATATAATCACTATAAAAAAGTTTAATATAAAATATTATTTACGATTTTAAGATTAAGTTATATTCTACAGGGCAAACTTTTACTTTAATTTGCCAATTAATTATTAATTTTATAGTTTAAAAGATTAAAAGTGCTTTGTGTGCACAATATCAAAAATTTATGAATCTTAAAATGTATTAAATTTATTAATTTTCGATGTAACCGATCTAGTTGCTCTTTAAATCACGTCAAAAAATTTTTTATTAATAATATATTATACTAACTTTTTTTTTTAATCTATCTTATTCTATATTTATTTATTTATTTTTTTTTGTTTTAATTACAATTATCAAATCTAAAAAAAAAGGAATACTAGTATACATAAATAATTCGTTTATAGCAATTAAAATTTTATAATTACTTGACATTTTTTATTGGTACCGTCTATCCATGAGATGGAGAACGTTCTTTGCCATATATCGCGGAAAGTTTTTTTCTTTAAAAAATGCGTTTTTGATATAAAAGTCGTTCGTATGGAAGAGAAAAGAACAAATATAATTTTGTCAGTTGCCGTAGTCATGGTTATCAATGCTTTGATGACACGAAGGTTAAACGACGACAATATGCCTTTGATGACGCCAAGTGTAACCTTGCACGAGCAGTGCAGCGCCTATGATGATGTTGCTATCGGCATCAAGGCGTTACCTCGATCTTTACGTATGTACATTGGAAAAAAATAACTGTAGTATCGCGGTTATCGCTGTTATAAAGTTAATATCGTGCATATTTCCGGGATTAAACTTACCTTGTGTCCTCTCTTAATGCATCTTTAGAACGATGATCATTTAAGCCTATCATTTAATAATAGCAACGAAAAAACGATAAGAAACTATGATTATTTAGTTTTTGATTATATTTTGTATTTTTGGTTTCAATTATGTGCTGATTGATATCGTATACTCTATCTTATCAGTTAGCAAAACTGTTCACCAATTTATAGAAAACAATAATTTATTAGTATAACATTGCTTTTAACAGAATTTTATTTAAGGAATTGCATATTATTTATTTGTCGAGTGGACAATCGTTCTTAAATATTAAATAATTCAGATTAATTGTATTAGATATTACGTATCTGAAAACAATTCTGTTTCGACTTTTTTCTCCGACATAAATACCATTGTCTTTTGCCATGAACAGTTTTATTTATTAATATTTGATATGTGAATCGAAATTTTCCAAATAATACATATATTTGCATATTTTTTTATAGCACACAAAAGTTATGAAAAATTGTTTTCATACTCTCTTCTTTCTTGCTTCTTTCTCGCTCTCCTCTTTCTCTTTCTATATTAAAACATTTTAAACGAATTTTTATAAAAAACGAATTCGCGAGTAATTATATTCGTACTACGTCGAAAGACACTCTATATATATATATACATGTTTATATGAAGAAAGAGCTTTCGTATTCGTTGCGCGATTTATTTCTCGATCGATGGATGGATCGATCAAGTGACATTTCACCACGTGCCTCTCGGAAACCATCGTAGTTGACACTCGGGATAATTATAATACGCGCGATCGACCAATACATATATGTATATATATATATATATATATATATATATATATGCGCGCGCGTGTTTCACGGGAAGGCTATCCAGTTTCCATGATCCCAGGCCAAGGCTGGTCTCACCCCGATGGCGGCAGCAGCCGCCGCCGCCGCCGCCGCCACGCCAGCCAGATGAAAGTGGAGCGACGACGCGAGAGGGGCTTTAATCCCCACGAACGGTACCATAGAAACGGTACCGCTAGGGTCGTTATGTGCAGTCACCGCCGGAGACCAACCACTCCGGTACCGGCTGGAAGGGCTCGTTTCATCCAGCCCTTCGACTCGATTATTCCGACCCTATCCTCACGCTCCATCTGGATCGCTCGGCGATGCGTTTTTCTCTTACGCAATAACACATCTCGACGAAGATGCAAAAAATTTGTAACTCAATTTAATAATAGATTACAGTATTTATATAAGAGGGAATATATGTAGAAATTGGATCGAACGGATTGTCATTTTGCGTTTTTTTTTTTTCTTTTCCCGCGTATATTTACATGAATTTAGCGCGTACGAATCGGAGCCGATTTTATCGAGCTTATTCAAACGATCAATGTCGAAGAACTCGTTTCTCGAAAATCCATGCCCAAGGACATTAAAGAAAACGGGAAGGTCTTCCTTTGTCCGTGAATCCGTCCCTCGGGCGAAGGATCGCAGCCAGATGTTGAGGGGACGAAGAATTCTGTTGACCGCACACACGAACGTACGTGTGTACGTGTGTACATATTCGCTCTTTCATATATATATATATATATATATATATATATATATATATATATATGTATGTATGTGTATATTTCGCTTGTGTTGTGTACGCTAGACTGACACGCTCACGAGGGATGTGCGTGACGGTACCATCATGGCGGAGTGGTTGCCTCAAACTTGTTGAGGTTGTCTCCCTCGAGTTTCGTCGTCTCATTATGAGCAAGTAGATTTCGACAGATTCACATCTACGCTGTATTCCTTTATTCCCGCGAAAATTTTAATCAGGAATATAATCGTGGTAATTATTTCGTATTGAAAAATTTAAGAGTTTCCGCGACTTTGTCGGAGAATATTAAATTAAAACTTTTCCAAGGCTTCGGCAATTATTGCTTTGTTGCTGTGAAAATTCAGGAGCGATGTAACGTTTAAACAAAATAAGACTCTCTTCATTCATCTCTTCACAAGTTATGGAGAAAAATACACGTTTTAATAAATTTATTTTAAAAAATACTTTGAATAATGCAGACTTAGATTTTTTAAAGAATCAACTATTGTGTACGCGGAACATTTGCAGCCCATATGTAAAGATGAAATAAAAGAAAAAAAAAATTTGGTATTTCGAAAAATAAATACGATTCTCGATAAAAGAGATACTTATTATCGCTAAATCAAAGAAAATGGATTTCAGAATATTATTATAATAAATAAAAGGCTTTTCTAAAAGTACCAAACAAAATAAGAAAAAAATAAAAATAATACAAAAAATAAATAAATCGATCAATCAAATTTAAAGAAAAATATAAAAAAAAAAGGAAATGTCGTCTCTATTTCTCGGCACATTTTAAGAAATTTACATTAGCATCGTTGAGATATAAAACGTCGTTACTCTGAATCGTGATTGATCGCGGAGATCCAGATATTCCGCGTCTTCTTCGTCTTCCGATCCCCCGTATCCTGGTAACGCCGGGGAGTGACGTCATCCGGCGTGTGTGATCCAAAGACCCCCCGTAACCGTCCGTTAGCATCGCGCACCGCCAACGCCATCACTACCCACCGTCACGATCAGCATCGCCGCCGCCGCCACCCTCGGATCAACCCTCCAATCCTCTCTCTCTCTCTCTCTCTTTCTCTGTCTCTCTCTCGTTCGCCCCCTCCGGCGATCCCCTTCGCAATTCCGTCGCCCTCCGAGCGGACTCTGACCCCTCTCGCACCACCACTGCCGTCGTCGTTGCCGCTATAACGAGAGCCAGATAGAGCAGGTATCCGAAGCGAGACCAGCATGAACGCAGAGAAAATCTGGATATTCTCCAAAGTTTTTTGTTCCTACATCAATTTGTCAAATTTTTACTTACCGGAACTGTGACAAATGACATATGTATATTGTTTAGGTATACACACATACATTTACACGTGTATTACACGTGATAAATGTATATTATCTCTGAAAAACTTGGAGCACTATAATTTTCAGATATAACAATTTTTCTCAAAGATGCGAATTTTTCATAAACAAATATATAGGGTGGGTCCAAACGTTCTGATTTTGAAATTTTATAAGACATTTAATTCTGAACAAAAAGTTTTCTCATAAGCATGGGTCGAAAAATCCTTAAAAAGTTAACGCCTAAAAACCTTTATTAATTTTTTCGAAGAAATTATTAACTTTTATTTTATTTTTGTTTTTTTTTCTGCTTTTCCTTTTATTCTCTTTTGATTAGTTTGAACAATGCAGGAAAGTAACATTTTTTTAATGGAATAACCAACAAGCAAGATAAGCATTAAAAAATCACATAACGCCATAACAGCATAAATGAAGAGTATTTTTAAGAAGCTCTACCGTCGATAGCCGAAAAAACACTTTTTTTGTACATTTAATACTGGTTATCTACAAACCTATGGAATACCACAATTATTTTAATCTTATTTGAAAGATAAATTAATTCTTTACAACTTTTTGTTAAAAAACTCTCTTTCCCTGATATTTATAAAAAGATATAAAATAACCGTGATTTCAGAAGTTTTTGGGCGCTAACATTTTAAGGAATTATTTTTTGATTCATGTTTAGGAAATTTTTGTTCAGAATTAAATTTTTTATAAAATCTCAAAGTCTAGCCGGAACGTTTGGACTCACTCTGTATATTTGCAGTAAGATAATTGTATTTGTATGAGAAAAATGTATATAGTTTTATCTAAAACTTATATAAAATGTTTCATACTTTCTTTTTTTTTGAGCGATATAAATTAACTTGAAAAGTTTTGATCTCTCTTTGTAACAAATACATATATTATAAGGGACCACGAGGAACTTTCGAAGAATAGCAAAGCATGTTTACTATTAATAACGTTATTAATAACGTTATTTATCTCGTTTGTTAGTTTATTATTTGTTTTCAGTCTAATCTATAAAAATCGTGCGTTTCTCGAAAACTTCTTAATTGAAAAATTTATGAACATTACATTATTTTTAATGCAGATGTTTAAAGGGTTTCGAAAATTTATCTGCATTTTACAAAGGAGATAGGCACGTACGCGGAGCTTTGTCTGTTTCTCGTCAAACCCGAATATGAAACCAGATCTTCCTTCGTGGTTCCCAGTCTGAATAGATCTCATCAAGAGATCCAACGGGGTGTTTGCAAATTTTGAACGGCGTTTCCTTACATGTGACGCAGGAGATGATTCCTGATCCATCTTGTGTCAATATTAATACATAAATATCACATAGCTTATATTTTATTAGAATATTACATTTGTCGTTTTAAAATTTGTCGTGTCTAAACCGAAATTTATAGAATTTATGGAATTCCCGACGCTGGTCGTGCCATTAAAATCAATGTTATAGATTATTAACTGGATTTTAAACTGTATTTAACTGTTAATATGGACATTACAATTAAAATCAAATTTTAATTTTATTCCTTAAATTTAAATGTACCAGACATATCGTGATTAATTAATTTTAGTGTAATTATATAATTGGAAATATATATCTTCGTCGTGTGATGCACGATTGCGATGGCAATGGTAGCACGAGTCGTTGTTGGCTGTCAGCGTTGGATGATCTCGGGACCACCACGTGCTTTCCACATTGACGTGTAAATAATCTCGAGGGCAGAAATTAGACTCTCGAGGGCATATGCCGATGAATACAACACGCGAATATATGACGAGAATGTATCTCATTCGAATAGGAACCTAAACTGCTAGTTGGGCTCCTTTTTTTCAACGTGCGCGCAACAGGTCGAGCGAGACCCTAACGTCATGCGATGTGGACGGAGAGAGAGAGAGAGAGGAGAATTTTAGTTATAAAACTAACTCGCATAAGCGAAATATCTAACGGGTTGATCTATACGTCTCGATCGAGGAATGATCATGGATCTGTCAGATTACAAACGCGCAAGTCTGTGAGAAGAGCCGCTTGTGGTTCCCTAGAGATTCCAGCGCGACTTGGCAGGTTTGGCAGGCAGACAGAGCGGGCGTGCAGGCAAAGGGAGAGGGTGGCTTGGACCTTGGTCGGGGTGGTGGGTATTGATCCCGGCGAAGCGGTAGCAGCGGGGTAGCCGGACCCCACCTCAAGGATGAAGGGTACCTCCCCTCTCCGCGTTCAGCCGGAGTCTCTCTTCATCCGTCTCCCTCTCTCTCGTGTTCTTTCGCCGATGATGACAGGAGGAGCAGCCGAGAAGAGAAAGTAGAAGAAGCGCATCAGTTTGTAACTCAAGAGAGAGAAAGAGAGTTAAGAGAAAGATTATAGCATTTATAACCATACCTTTGTATTAAAATTCCTTTTTGCGTTCTAGTCACCATAATATGTGATCTAACAAAGTTTTTAAAAGAAAGTCGGTAGTAAAACGATCTGATGATACAATATGTTTTTTTTTTGTATTAGTTTACTTATCATTTTCCACACATGAGTTTCTTTCAATGTCAAACTTATTTTCGAAAGCCACCGTCCGACAAATCTTTTATTTAATCTCTTTTGTAATTCTTTTCCCTTCTTTAAAAAAAAAAATCAAGTTAAAAGGAAGAAAATTTGACAATGAAAGAGATTTAGAATTGCATCAAGTGATAACCATAACGACACTAAAGAATTTTTTGAATGATTTGTAAGTATGACAAATGTTGGGATAATAGTTGTGCTATACAGTAATAATTTGGACTTTGAATAAAGAGACTATTTTCTTTTCAAATAAATTTTAGAAAGTTTTAACCATAATAGCACTTTATATATTCTTTTGAAAAATAATGTCAATAATCTGAAACAAAACATATATATTATAAATCTAAATATAATCTAATATATTATAAATCTAAAGATCAATCATATTGTAGTACAAACAATGAATACACATTGCATTTTCGTGAAAAAAAATTTCTTGAATCAAACACAATTGTTCTTGTAAAAATTACGAATATATTAAAGATCTTATGAAGATACAATCGCAGCTGTGCATTTTCGCCAAGTGCCAGGTGTATACGAACTGTCCTCGCAAAATAAATACGACATTAAATGCAAGAGTAATTTTTAATCGAGCGATAAAATCGCAATAATGCGCGCATATCAAAATGCGTGTCGATGTAAATTATAACGGAATGTTCAGACGATCGTGCCGTTGCGTTGCTATTTTAAATTTCACTCGATCGTGAGAGTTAATCATCTTGACACGTGAAGCTATCGTATGAGTATCGCGGAAAGGATGTGAGGAGGATGTATCGCGTTGGTCGATCCACGGTCGTTCTTTCATTTCCCCTCGACAAGAGAGCGTTTCTCGTCTCGCCGCCTTCCTCGTTGTTGCTATCCGGGCACGGTATCGGCAAACGCGAATATGTCACATGACAGGGTGTCTACTCCTTGGAAAAATATGGAAAACCTGGAATTCTGAGGGAATTTTTTTTTTTTAATTGTTTTTAATTTAAATTCTCTTTAATAATTTTGTTTTTATTATACTATAAACAGTAGGCAATCCGCTGATAAATCAAATTGTGAATTACGTATTTAAAATATATTATAGATGTACCTGTTTTTGATTATACATTCAGTGTCTTAATAAAACATGCAGCATATATTCTTTATTTTAATTTTTAGTGAATAAAAATGTCGTACGAGTTTGAAATTTTTATCTTAACGAAAGCTATTCATTTTTTTTTTAATACACCTATAAATCTAGCACTTGTGTTTTTTTTCTGTATGAATGAAAAGCATTAGAAAACGTACAATAAAAAGTGACTTTGTGTTTTTCTTTTGAATGAATGAAAAACATTAGGAAACAATAAAAAAAAAAAAAACTGATTATAGCTTAAAATTGTAGGACAAAGATCTTAAAATATTTTTTTTACCTGAGATTTTGAATAAAAGATGGAAAATCAAGAAACTTTTTTGTAAGATTTAAGTAGACACCCTGTACGAGGAATACTCATATGACGAAGAAAGATCGGAGGGAAGAAATTCAATTATCTTTTCTGTTTCAATATAAGCTCGTTCGGAAAATAGTTAAAAAAAAAAAAATTATAAAATCCCACGGTTAACTGAAAATATATGAAATGTAGAAATAAAAATATCATTTCTTTTCAATGACCACAAGATTGGTACCGCGAATAAAAACATCAATTTTAAATTAGAATCCGATTCATCCTCTTCTTTCGTATCTCGCATCGAAAGGGGCCGCAGATCAAGGTCACTTCATCCTTCGTACAAACGCGAATAATTGCTCGTAAGGGAAATAATGACGCGCGTGTAGAAAAATCCATCGATATATAACGATGTCTGTCTGCATGCCTGCACGCCTGCCTTGTTCGCCGTGCAAGATATCGCCTCTCCGTTTTCCGTGGGCGCTGAAACTCTTCTTCGACCTGCCCCACTTCATCCTCTCAGCTCTCGCCGCAGCTGCGCATCATCCTTCGTCGTTCTCCAGGCGAGCGTCTGGTGGCCACGGGGCCGACGACGCCGTTTCCCTCCTGCGCCAGCTGTGCGTCGCGGCGATGGCGGTGGCAGCGGCGTCGGCGGCGGCGAATCGAGCTGCGCGCATGAGAGAGAGAGAGAGAGAGAGAGCCCAACGGGTGGGCGAAGGATAGTATCCGGGTGTCGGCTGTGAGAGAGGAAGCGAGTGTACCGGTGCTCCCTTTTCTCTCTGTCGCTCTCTGGCCGGCATATTCCGGCGGGAAGGGCGGCGAGGAGCCGATGATGGGAACAAGGCGCAGGCCCCTAGATATTTGCGGAACCAGGTATCCGAGAGGGAACTCTAACGCGATCCCGGCCGCTCGGTATTTCCCAAGCAAGCCCAAATCATTCGGATTATTCGGATAACGGACTCGGTCGAAATGTCTCGGCGTGAAAGTTTCGGATCTGAGCCCCCCGTTGCTTCGAACACTTACAAAGAACTTTTCAATGAGTTGCGAAGTGAAATCATGAAAGGAACCAGTGGTCACGAGATCTGAATGATATCAAAATATAAGGAAAGAAATTTACACGAATTAATAAATACTGAATTTCTCACTAATCCAATTTTCACGCATCAATCTTTTTTTCTCGAACGAAAAATAATTGCCTTAAACTCTAATAAAGTTAATACGAATTAATCTCTAAAAAAAAACAGTGTTAGACTGAAGTGCGCTTTGAAAGGATAAAAAAACTTGGTGACTCGAGCCCCCGAGGCTCGTGACGAAAATTGAGCGAAAGAGCCGAAAAGAGTCGCGTGCAGGAGGAGGTGAGAGAGAGCGAGATAACCGGAAATCAGTCTGTCCTTATTTGAGCGGCCGCTTGGTGAACCGCACCGAGGCCAGGCAGGCCACCTCCGTGCGCGCGGGGTCGCTCTTCTTTTCGGCGGCTTCTTTCCTTCGCTCGATAGGGGGAGACCCACGCGAGCGATCGAGAGAAGGAGAACGGGATGCAAAAACGTTCCTCGACAGAGCCTCCGCGAAGACGCCTCCAATTCGCTCTCTAGCAGAGATCAGAGGAAAAAAGCCGCGACGAAAACTTTCGGAAGAAAAAAAAAATAAAATTTAACCAATATTTAATTTCTTAACGTCTGTTTAAATATTTTTTGAATATCACAATTATTATGTCAGATATTTCTCAGATATTATAGTTAATCGATAAGTATTTTAAGACCATACTCTATTTATTTCCCTTTTAATATGATGCGAATCGACATTCTAGTTATAGTAAATAAATCCTGAGAACTATCTCAATCATTAAGAACGAACTCGTCTATTATGTGGATCAAACTATTGTTTTCAATTTTGAAAACGGAAAACATTTTGCAGAATAAACAGGTAGAACAGACAGATTTGAAAAGAGCATTGAAATTTAATTTATGATCCTTTTGTTAGACATGCCTACACAATTAGTCTCACTCGGACATTTCGTTTATGATCAATCTTGGCTGACTGTCATGAGAACGTAATGGTGTCAATAATTTCCTGGTCAATAAAGCCTGCCCGAAGCGGGGGCGGATTTCTAATCGAACAAGCTATGCAATAGACTATCAAACTGGTCACGATCTCCATGCATTAGCGGTATTTATACAAACATATTTAGCAGATTCTACTGATTGAATCAGAAACGGTCATCGATTTTGACTATAATAATAAATTTTTAGTAAAATTAAAGATGTATAAAAAATCGAATTGAGAGTTTGATATCACGAATCTAACAGAATAGTTTACGATTTGACTCTATGATTCGTCGACACTTTCTGGTCTTATGATATCCATGATCCCGGGATTTAATAATTCTGGAGATATCGGAGGACAAGCTCCTGGACCTATTTCGATAGCGTTAAAATCTCTCGCCGCCGAGCGACCCGTCGTTATTTGCATGGATTTTCTCTATTTGTAAATGGCGAATTCTTATTGTCATCGTCATCGATCGGTTTATTCGTAATATTTTGCGCGATAGGAAAAAAGAAGAGGAAGAAAAATTTGAGCCTAATTGCAGCCGAAATTCTATCGCGATCGATACGCCAGATTAATCACGGTAAAGCAATCTCAAATTTTTTTTTTTTTTTTGCGTTTAATGTTAACGTTTAATTAAATTGATGAGAATCTTTGGAGTTCTCTTTTTTTTTTTTTCTTTTGTGTCGCGCAATTTTCATTAACATATTATATAATTAATATGTATATATAATTTAAGAAAACCTTTCCTCAAGAACTGTATCTGTCATTGCTTTAGAAATGTCATGTAAGGGTAGAATAGATATATTTCAAAAATAAGCATTTTTTTTTCTGTGACAAAATTTCGGAAAGTCTATCGTTTTAGACGAAATGAAACGTTCAGATTTTTATCCTTTTGGTTAATTATTATATTATTATGATTCGAAAACGCGCGAATCGATCCCTTTTTCATATAAAATTTTGATTTAATTGGTTATATAACGGATTGACATAGCGGATATTTATCGTGTCAGTCCCGCGAGGATCTCTTTCGATACATTATAATCGTGTTGCAAATAATTGGCGAGAATACACGATTGGAGGAATGTGCGCGTATCAATACGCTGCTCCGTGACTCGAAATCATTTAGATGATTGGAATAACGCGTGAAAATATCCGAGGAAAGAAAAATAAAACATTTATGCAATGACTCTTCCAAGGACAGTTTATAGAAATATTTATAATTTATATATTTAGGATAAGAGTGATTAAATACTTCATGAAGATGTTAACATGTATACTTTTCGAGAGCCAATGATAAATTTTGATCATAAAAATAAGGTTGACAAGGTTTGCAAGACACGCGCTGTGCAAGCTGTCACTAAAACGACTCTTCACGCAGAGAAGAAAATAAAAAAAGGAATAATCAGGAGAGACGAGGTCGAGATAGAAGGACAGAGGCAAATGAAAGAAGCAAACTGACATTGCGATGATAAGGCGATAATGTGATATATTTGTTATCCACTTTGGAGAACGCAAAGGTCCTAGATACCGATCGAACCTTACGAAGGAACGCGCGATGATGCAGTGAGCGAGTGTAGAAACAACGTCGGCGAGGAGAAAGTGAAGAAGGTGCCGCAGGTCGACGAGATAAGCGGATATCATCCCGCGCGGATGGCGTGCTGCTGCTGGCGCGCCACGAGGGTGGCCGAAAAAGGACCCTAAAAGGACCCTCGGTTCGCAGTAACCTTCTACGCGCGACGACGCGCCCTCCCTCCCCCGCGCTTTCTCCCTTCGAAGGCCGACGGCCTTCGCGCGCACGCGGCCGTTTCCTTGCAACCCCAGATTGCTGCTGCGCGCCCCTCTTCCCCTCCCTCTCCTCCCTCTCCTCCCCCTCCTCGTCCCTCGCCCCTTCCCTCCTCGCCGCGCCCCCGACGTTCCTCCTCGTCATCCCTGCCGCGACGGTAGAGACGGTAGAGACGGTGGAGCACGATCATTGGTTCACCGGGGTTCACGCAGGCACGGTACACGCAGCTGCCACCTCTTGTACGCTACACACAGGCGATCCGATCGGAACAAGACGTCAGTTCGGTGGAGAAGCGTCGCGAGTGCGGGTGAAGGTGCCGCGTAATCACCCTGTGCGTTGTGTGGGTGCCACGCGCGCGTGTGTGTGTGCGTGCGTGCGTGCGCGTGCGTTCTTCTCGTTTCGCGTTCCTCTTGTGTTTGTTGCACGCGCGGCTTTCAACATTCATCCCTCGCGTTACTTTTTATCCTTTTCTCTCCGGCGTATACGCGCTCACTTCCGGTGTCACCAAGATCCATTTAAGAGGTGAGTCTCTTTCTCTCTCTGTTGTTCTCGTGTTCTCTCTTCCTCTGTCTCTTTCTCTCTCTCTCTCTCTCTCTCTCTCTTTCTCTCTCACTCTCTCTTCTCAATCGCGTTCTCCACGCCGTTTCGGACGCCGGCCGGTCGGCCGGCCGGCCAGCCAGCCAGCCAGCCGGTCGGTCGTTTGATTATTTATTCTGTCACTTACAACGCCATCTCGATACGAACGGGTAGTCGATCATCGTAAACAGAGTACAAAAGGCGACACCTCTCGCGAACGCTACGCACTGAATCTCGTCGCATGTGTCATTGTTTGACATTGCGTGTTTCATCTCTCCACTTTTTCTCACTCACTCACTCCCCTCCCCTCCTCTCTCTCTCTCTCTCTCTCTCTCTTTCTCTCCCTCCCCTTTTTTTCATGTTATTGGTTCTGCCACCCCTTTATTTTTTCACTGAAAAATAAATTCTAAAACTCATCGAGAAGAAGGGGAAGGAGGCATTTTGTGATCCAAAACGTTTCAACAATCACGTGTTATTTATCTGAGCATTGTTATCATTCATTTCAACATATTTTTATAATAGTATCTTCATCTCTGCTTAAACCCGCATCTTATTCCCTCTTTCACTTAATCTTAAAGTTATTTAGACGTCATTGTATACTTGCTTTCCTTCGTGCGTCCCATCCCCCACCATTTGCTTTCTTCATTTTCGTACCTGACTCCTCATTATCTTTGTCGAACAATTACGGTCGAAGGTATATATATATATATATATATATATATATATATATATATATATATATATATATATATATATATATATATGGTCATTTTAAGGATCGACATATTTTTCACTCTAAGCTGGAATAAAAGATTGGTCCGATACTGGCATCTTGCTTTCCCCCCCAAAAAAAAAGTAGGGACGTGCACACCCCCCTCATCCACCCACCTTTCGTTCCCGACGAGGTTCGTATTCAACATTTTCCATTAAGATCACGGCCCGCGCTCGAGCTCACGCTTCGCTCTTGCTCCGTATAGATAATTCCAAGTCACTCACGATAGGATGCCGCAGTGTGCCGTATCTACGTGCCGCAACAGCCATCGTCGGACCCGCAAACAATCGGTGCGCTATCACCGATTTCCGCACAAGCCGGAAGTGCGCGAGTTGTGGGTGCGCGCATGCGGTCGCGAGCCCCTCGCCAACGGCGAGGCGCCCTTCAACATCAACACGGCGCGCGTCTGCTCCCGCCACTTCCTCGTCGAGTTCTACGAGGACGAGAGCAGGGAACAGGTGATGCAGGGTAATCAGAAGCGGAACAGACTCCGGCTCGGGGCCGTGCCGATGGTCGCCGTGCCGGTACGCGTGGAACCGTGCTTCGATCTGCTCAATGAGAACGAGAAGAAGAGATCCGCGCAGGCGGCCCGCATCAAGGTACCCAATCCGAAGCGCGTTCTTCATCAAACGGAGGGCCAGAAGACGGCCAGCCTGGACCACGTCGACGAGGGGCCACGGTGCAAGGCGGAGGAAGGCGGCAATAGCAGCGGCGAGACCAATATTAATAGCGATAGCAACACTAGTAATAACAGTACTAGCAGCAGTAACCATTGTGTTACAAATGAGGAAGAAGAAAAAGAAGGAGAATCTGAAACGAAAGAAGGGAAGAAATTGAAGTTTTTTAAGAAGCTTGGTCTCATTAATGTTGAGATATTATCTTGGTGAGTCACCGTTTCTTCTAAGCTGCTCCTTAAATTTTTTTAGATTTTTTTTTATTATTATTTATATTTTTATAGTCGAAATGTGCAAAAGCAAAATTCGTTTAATCGCTCTCTAAGAGCGACCTGACAACCATCCGCCATTTTGGTCTTCGGGTACATATTAGGACGCAATGCTTGGAATAATATTATCTCTCCCAGTGTTTTATCACAGTCTTGTAAAAAACAGCTGATTATCAATTACCATGACGTCTTCCGCCTGCGATTAAATCTCTTTTGTCATTTTAACGCAAATTTTGCAATATTAAATTTTGTAACATTATATGCCGCATGGCGATAAATATTTTTATATATCAATTCTCTATACAGAGTGTCTTATAATTCGCGGATCAACTCTCGTATGCATAGAAAGCTTGTTAAACTGGATAGGAAAGTCTTTTACCGTTTTTTTGCGATAATTAATAAGAAATTAATCTAAAAAAGATAGACCAATTCGTGCCTTGAACAAGCTTGCGACGAGAAAAGACATCTTATTGTAACGATATACTAGGTGCGCAACATACACAAGAAAAATTCATTTAATCTCCATTCGAACGCGGTCATAATCGATCTCTGGATATTTATCGCGTGATGTATATGAATTGTCGCAAGATTAATAATATATAAAGGGGGAGTTACTAGAAACTGCCTTCTAAGATATCTTCATAAATATTAATTTTTATACAAATAAGTTTAAGAAAAAAAAGTTAAATAATTTTTAAAGAACTACATTTTAATTGTTTTACTTTTTTGTGGAGGTGAACGACATAAACTTTTTTGTGTAAAATTAAGATTTATTAGAAGATAATTTAAAAAGCAATTTCTAGCCATCCTGTATACATATTTTGATACTATTATATTACAAATAAGATGTTACGATTTTTACATTCGTTCTTTATGATTGTTGCGATGATGACTGCGTCATGAAACATTTGAATTGAAGACGGAAAATTTTAGCACGTGGCTAGGAAAGCTAGAATAAATGCACGCGAAAAACTCATCACGCCCCATTGATGTCCTCGTGAAGGACAATGGTATCACTGAAAGAACTCTTCCCGATAATAAGTGTGTTAGTCGGCCACGTGCGCGCGGTTGTGTCGCGTTCCGCGGATTTCAGGGTCGTTCCGCCGCTACCCGCACCCAGGAGATGTTCCTCGTTGACTCCTGCACGCGAATTCGCTCCTCGTTTCGTCGAACAAGAAAGTTAATGATAACGTCTAAAATCGCCTGCAAAATCCGCGCACATAGAAAACTTGGTTTAAATTTATCTACTATAAAATATCGCACGTCTCGAATGGTCCACATAAATTTTTGTGTTAATTTAATGTAATATGGATATATTAAATTAAATCGTTATACTAATGCTATGTTAATATTTCAACATAAAATAAATGTAAACTTTATAAAGTAATTTGAAATAAATTTTGTGTAAAATCAACATATTTTTAATGAAATGATGAAATAAAGTTGGAAAAATGTTCCTGACGATCTGAAGTCACTTTTACTCCTATTGTAGAATAAAAATTAATATATTTTTACACTGTAAATAATTTTAACAGATGAATGCTGTCACTAATAATACGGAATATATCTATTTTGTAAAATTAAAAATACATGCACAATGTATTATTTTTACACTTTTTTTTAAATTGTTTTAAAAACAACATTTGAGTTTAATTAACACAATAGCAATATAAATATTAAATTAACACATAAATGTGTTAAATATTCGAAAATATCCAAAAATTTTAATTTGTATATTTTTTAACAAAAAAAAAACCAAAATTTTTTCAACAATGAAGAGTATAAGACGAAAAAAAAATTGCTTTTTTTTTACAATTGAATTTCACGCAATTATCTTGTCACTGAAATGTAATAAAAGCAGCAAAATGCTTTATTTAAACTTGACATTCTTTCGCTCGAACTCTATAGAATACACTTTGAAATTGCAACGCTATTGACTCATGCTACCACAATTCGTGAAATGTCACCATACGATCTTAAGAAAATTGCACCGTTCAATGCAAGGAGAATGCTCGTTATCGATATCAAATGTGTTATCGTTTGGATCATATTCCAAAATAATGGCATGTGCATGCGCAAATAAGGTATCGCACACAAAGCGCTCCATGACAAGGCGATATGAGACACACATACGTTCGAGAAGAAGCTTACTTGTCAATTTCCTAAAAAATAACGAGGACCGAATAAATCTCGGGATTAAAAGTAAAATTTTTTTTTAAGATTTTTAAATATTTATTAAAATGTAGCAATAAATTTATTTCAACTAAACTTTAAAAAATCTAAAAGGCGTTAAAAATCAAAGTTCAGATTACATATTTTTGTGAGGGGACAGAGTTGAAAGTTGCATCTTTAATAAATTTTCAGGTTTAAGGGCTAGTTTCACGAAGACAATTTGATCACATAGAGATCTATACATACATCATGTTACTCTAATGTCAAATATTTTTATATGGAAAATGTCAGCGGCAATCCAATACAAAATATAACAATCACTTGTGTATTATTGTAATACTTTATTTGAATATGTATAAATTTTAATTTTATTAGAATTAATTAGAAATAATTTTATTAGAAATTACTATTTTTATCTTTATAAGCAACACGCGTTTTTTAAATGATCTTTTTTTTTAACAATTTGAGAATTGGAATCTAGCAAATCGATAAATAAAATACTTTGATAATACTGTGTAAAATTGTTATTTAAGCAAGACGAATATAATACTTTGTTTTAAAATATATTTTCAATAATAAAATCAAGATAAAAGATCGCAAAAGATAATACTGTTATTTTGCTTCAATATCTTTTACAATTTTTCCTTTTATTTTCATTCAATAGTCTTATATCCTTAAGCAGGAGCTTATCGTACTTGCGTTGACCTCGAAAAGTCCGCGATTATGTTTGCTCGTACCATGGACTTTGGCGCGACCGACCTGGCAATCGATCGGGCACAAAGTTGAACAGCCACATAATGCACGGAGGATTGCGACAACGTGTTGCTGCAACGGCATTTGCACTCCTGCTTTATTTATCTAAGAAAGTCGGGATCGGTTCCTGCGTCGATTAATATTATATAATTGCAAAGGGAATTGTACTATTTTCTTTAATCGTACAAAATGCGAGACGGTCCGGAGAATATCAAAGAAAGAGCAGTCGTAACTTTTCATCAAACGATGGCGCGAAAAAATTTTTATAGAGCCATTTTACCTTTTCGCGTGATTGCAGCGGATTTCGAGAAAGGTCCTTCTCGATCAGGAATATCGATCGCGCACATATTTCGTTTCTGGCATCTAAGATGATCATCCGTGTGTTTGTTATTTGTGCAATAATTCTATAGGGTGGGCCATTTTAATCAATTCATTGAAATATTTCAGAATCCTTAAATTTAATATAAAAATATTTCAGACAAAAGTTGTTTGGTGTTGAGGGAGATCTTGATGGTGATCTTCACCTTGGATCAAAGTCTAAAAGTCTAAAGGGGTTATTTCAAGCTCAATTATATTTTTTTTTTTTTTAATGAAACCTATTTTTTATTTTACATTCTTATAACCTTCCTTGAGGCCTTTTCAAAACACTGTAATAAAGTATTTTTTTATCATCTATTTTTCGAGTTATTTTATATTTTAATCTTACCTATTTTGACATAAAAAATAAAATATCTCAAATATCAAATAAAATATTTAGTTTTCCATAATCTTATTGTAATATTTTTATGCATAAAATAATGAGACAAATTAATTGGTATAAAGAAAATAATTGTTTTTAAGAAAAAGTATATACTTATTTACAATGTATTTTTTTTTAACAATTATTTGTATTTTTATATCAACTCATTTGTCTCATTATTCTACATAAAAGTATTATAGTAAGATTATTATAGAAAACTAAATATTTTACGAGATATTTTATTTTTTATATCAAAATATGTCAAATTAAGATATAAAATAACTCGAAAAATACTTAATGGAAAAATACTTTATTATAATGTTTTGAGAACGATCTCAAGAAGGATTATGACAAGATATAATAAAAAATAGAGGGTTTCATTTAAAAAAATTGACCTTGGAATAACCCTTTTGACTTTGATCCAAGATCAAATGAAGATCATCTTCAGATGACTTTCCCAACACCAAACAACTTTTGTTTGAAACATTTTTGTTTTAAACTTAAAGACTCTGAACTATTTCAGTGGATTGATTAAAATCACTCATCCTGTATATCGTAATTCTCTCATTGCATATTTTGCAATAATTTGCACAATTTACATATTTGTAAATCTATTTTCGATCATCCACGTATTTATTATTTCTGAAATAATTCTCATTTTGTATTTCAATATACATATAAAAAGTGGGAAAAAGAATCTCTTTTCATAGAATATAAATAAAATTAATTTGTCACATATAATTGATAAACATATTGATACGCTCTATATTTTCGTCTTCGCAAGTAACAAACTTGAAGTTCTCTCTCTCTCTCTCTCGTAAAAATATTCTGAGCTTCTTCAAAGTTCTGACCAAGTGTCGAGTTCAAGAATGTTCGTCGAGGGAAAAATAGAAAAATCCGGGACCTTTGTCGCGCGGGATAACGTGTCATAGGTCTACCTGCTTGGGTAGCCTCGATCTATAAGCCGGCTCCAACCTAGCGTAACCTTCTCTGAGACCAGTGGTTCACCAACGCGAGAGAACGCGTCCTTGGCGCTCAGGGACACCTCGGACGTGCAAGACCCACCGACCGCTCCTCCGTCCGCGAATTAGGTCGAGACGACGACGACGACGTCGAGAGAGCAAGAGACCGATACTCATGCTCTCTCGTCACCAATTCGACGTCAATAATAATAGCGCGACTTCAACCGCCCTCCGAGCTTTCCCTTCCGCGCCACCGGATAAACGCGTCGAGAAGAGTGATGTAATTTTATAACGTTGACAATTATCGCCATCCATCGTATGATTATACACACGCTGATTACTCGAAATGGAAAAATATTATGTATACAGTCATTTATTGTAATCTTATTGTTAGTCTCTCTAGAGAATGTCTCTTAGATAATGTTTGCCGAGGGAAAAATAGAAAAATTATTTGAAAGAATTATTTTTTTATTTATAAGGAGCAGACAAATACATACGTATTATATATTTATTCTATAGGATGTGTATGCTCTTCATTTTAATTTATGCAAACTGCTAATATATTGATTCACCGCAAACTAGTCGAGCGAGGTCTCGATAAAAAAAAAAAAAAAAAATTATTTCTTTCACCGAACTTTTCTGGCGACCTTGAACCTTCGACCTTGCACGGCACAGTGCCAGGATGCACCATTGGCTTCTTGGAACGGGCAGGAATACAAATTTCAAACTGATTGTATTTTAGATAAATATATTTAAACGAGGTATAACGTACTTCTGCGCGTTGAGTCAATCATTATTCTGACAGAAGAAAATATGTGCGTTGAAACCCATTAAATTTCAACGAGGAAATTATATTAGTCGAATAGGAGGTTTACTCTCTGGAAAAACCTGTAATTTTCAGGACTTTTTTGGATCTGGGAAAATCAGGGAATTTTATTGGGACTCGAGAAATTTTTTCTTCGAATTTTTTCTTTGATAAATTTGCTTTGGAGAATTTTTTTATATGATTCGAATAAATATCCTGAATATAAATCAATATAATAATAAAAAAAAAAATATATATATATATATATATACATATAAGAATATTGGCAAGTTAAATAATATTGTACGTGTAAAATTTTTCTGTACGAGATACGAATGTATTTGTAAAATTTCGAGATGACGCGAAAAAATTTTTGATACCACGAAAAAGAGGATTATTCTTTTGCTTATGATAGTCTCGAAAAATGAGATCATTTTGATTGTTTTTTTGATCGCAGCGAGTCCTTCTTTCCGATTATTAATTAATTAATTTAATTTAATTTTTTTTTTTATTTAAGTTTGACTGCAACAACAAATGTATTGCGTATATCAGGTTTTTAAATACAATGTATATATAATCTTTATACAGGGTAAGCTTACACGTTCTGGCCAGACTTTGAGATTTTATAAGAAGTTTAATTTCAAACAAAAAGTTTTCTATACAATAGGATCGAAGAATCCTTAAAAAGTTAGCGCTCAAAAATCTCTACAATCAAATTATTTTATATTTTTACATTTTTATAAATATCAAAGAAAATAATGCGTTTTTTAATAAAAAGTACCGAAACAAAAGTTGTAGAGAATTAAATTATCTTTCAAATGAGACATTTTGGGGGCGTTAACTTTTTAAGGAAGCATTTTTCAACTCATATTTGTAAAAAAATCAAAAAAAACTTTCTTCACAATTAAATTTCCTATAAGATCTCCAAGATCTGGCCGGAACATTTGGACACCTACTCTGTATATTTATATTTGAAGATGGACCAAAAAGACTCTCCGAAAAACATACATTTTTAATGCATGTTTATTATTATAATTTAACAATAAAAGATCTGCGCACCGATAATCTGGCCCTTTGCCAATTTCTCCACTTTATATTGTTCGTACTCGAGCTCATTATTAATATAATCGGAAATTGCTATCTTCTAATTGCTCTTTCACTCCCTATCTTCCTTCGCCGAAAGCGAAGGTCCGAGATATGCGTCATCCGTCCACGCTTAATAGCTGTCCGATTGTGCAACGAAGGCGAAGCGCATATTTTACCTCCTCGCCTCGCGAGGATATGCATTCCTCATCGTTTAACACGCCAACCTTCTTAGAGGACCCGTCGCTGCCCGAAGGTCTGTTTCTTTTGCGCTCGCGGATCGTCCCTGACACTCCGTCTCTCTCTCTCTCTCTCTCTCTCTCTCTCTCGCTTTTCCTCGCGTTACCCGCACAATTTACTTTCTGTCCCTGCATCTCCGGAGTAGAAGGCGCGACCAAACTCGTAACTCCAGCCGCCGACACGCATTATTCGTCATAATAATCGCCACGTAACGCAACAACTATGTTACGAGTAATGTGCCGTAATTTCCGTTTAACCGGCAGCAAAATTTAATCCACCTGGTTCACTGATTTTTCGCTGCAGGTGCGATTGCTATAATTTACGCCGAATCTTTTTAAAGGATTACGCAGAAAGACAATACGTGGATATTATTCTAGAAAATTATATATTATTTGCGTTGCGATAACGTACAGGGGCCATAAAATATTATCCGCTATTTTTTCCAAAAAAATGCCTGAAATTTTTAAAACATCAAATTCAATTCCGATCGATTGATAATCTGATTGCTATATTCGTAGCGAATAAAAAAAAAACTTTAAATCTTAGATTAAGCCCTAATAAATATTCATTATATATATATTTTTTTTATTTTTTTTTACAATATTTTTTTTCTTTTTTAACTACGTTTTTCCTAGAATATGCGTGTTTGATTAAATTAACTTTTTCTCTTTTTCTCTACGCTCTTTTTAACTGATATTTCTTGATATTTATGTTTTAAGTTTTAGTTTCAAGTGTAAAATTTTTTAATTCAAATTTTGGATTTTAGAATTTTTAAAGTTTTTTAAAGTTAAAAGTTCCAAAGCTAATAAGATTTCGATGTTTTATAATTAAAGATACAAAATTACAATATATGTTCTACAATGTTATAAATGCTTAATTGTTTAATAAATATAATAAATAAATAAATAATGTACACCGGAGGCCACTTGAAGCCGCAAGGCAAGGATTTAAATAAAATAAAATAAAATAAATAAATATTTCTTGATGCGTTCGCTTGATCTGGACCCAATCGAGTGCAGTGGAACTCGAGAAGCTAGGCCGAGCGAAGGGCCTACGGTCGCCCTCGTCGAGTCGCAAGCACCGGGGGAGGAGTAGAGCGACTTGGAGACGGCGGCGGCGTCGCTCGGCGAGGCTTGACTCGGTCGTGACGCGGCCAGTACGCCGGCCAATTGCGATCGCGCGAGAACGTCGCTCTCCGCGGGCTCTCGCGGTAGTAGATGAGCGGCACGAATAGAAGAGAGTGAGGGAGAGCGGACGAGTCGCCGCCGTCGTGGCCGAGGAGAGGAGGTAGGTGGCCCGTTGCGCTCGGTCGTGGAACTCTCGACCCCGATACCGCGTCGTGGTCGATGCACGTTCCCCGCGTCTTCCTCTTCGTCGTCGACTGCGAGAGGGAAGGAGAGATAGTAGAGAGGCACTCTCGAGGACGTCGATCGAGTGCAACGCCGGGCGTAGCGTCCTTTTTTTTTTTTTTTTCCATGAACTTCTCAGGAGAGGAGACACTTAGGACTCCCTTCTTACTCTCCTCAAAGGGATTACTCGGTCGAGACTCGATCGAGAAGCGAGCGCGTTGCGTAACGTTCAAGCAAGCGCGACCTTTCGTGACCTCCCTTGCCCGCTACCTGACGAGAACCAGCACGAGGGAGTCTTGGAGGGAGTCTCCCGCGAGACCAAACGATCGCTGACCGATCGGCCCGATCAGTCTGCATCCGCTGGATAGCGTGGGAGGTGGCTGCTGGCGAGGTGGAGGACGACGGCGAGCGAGGAACGGCGAAGAAAGGAGTCGCCGTCGGTGAAAAGGACGAGGTTCGGTGGAAAAGTGGAAGTGCAGCGAGCGCGCACTCTGTTCGATTGGCTCCGTCGTGCTCCGTTTTTTCCGGAATTTTCTCCGCAATCTTTCTGTGCTCTCAAGTCTGTCAGAGGACACGGCACGGGTGATCCCGTGCTTCGATCGCGAGAAAGAACTGTACCACCGGTATTGTTACTACTTTGTTCGCGGTGTAAACACACGCACCACTTCCATCCGTCCATCAACTGTAAGTTGTGAACTTTATACTTGTCGCAGTACCGTGCGACGCCAGTGCAATTTCATTAGCAACGATCTAATAATAATATAGACGCAAGAATAACGCGAAACGCTTTGGTAGGAAATAAAAATTGTCGCGAATTATTTTGCAAAAAAAAAAAATAAAGTAAAATAAAATAAAAAAAATAAACAGCTGTTTGACGAAAACTAGCGAAAAGAGCGAGGCAGCGAAACGACTGGAACCATTAATGTCTGGTTTGCTGATTCTAAGAAATCGAAGCTGCTTTCTAATGCACTCTATTCCGGCGCGATACGCCGGCGCACCGCTCGATATATTTATATACCCACGTGTGTTAGAGAGTCGTTGACTTACCGGATCTTGAAGAAGTTGCACAGTCCTGTAAAACGTCATTCCGTTATCTTCGATGATCTCTTGTGAAATTTTCAAATTTTCCCGCGAAAATTCATCGAATCGATGAGCACGTGCGGAATGGAAAATAATGGAAAAAAATAAATTTGCAATACATTTTTTTTTTAATCCGTCTATCTCTGAAGAGCTATCTTGCAAGCCACGTTCAAGATCACGCGGTGGGAAAGAAATCTAAATCGCGATTACAAGAACGTACGCGATCGCCGAGAATCGCATCTCTTCCGTTCGTTCACCGGCACGGCGATTTATTTTTCCCGTGCTTGCGCATTTCAAACGAGCGCCGCCCACCGAACAGTCTCGCTTTCTCCCCTCGCTTTCGCTATCGTTACGCCGTGAAAACGTCAAGGAAAGCTAATTACTGCTCGCTCGATGATTAGACGTAAGAGATAGAGCGCGACGGAAAAACATTAGGTATCGTTTTCAACGAAATGGGATCGCGACAAAAATCATTAGGCACGTTTACATGTGTTCGCCGGTTACCATCATCATTCGCGATTCGGTACATCTTGGCCTTATCGCGTCACGCGCGAATGAATGGATTCCGAGTAGGAAGAAAATTTATCCGTAGTTTGCAAATGATAAGCGATCGTGTAAATAAAAGTTACTTCAGTTTAGCATGTTGGTATACGTCGACGAGGATTTAATTCACTTACTACGGTGGATCTCTATAATCATTACCGTAGAGATCAGCGGGAACGTTCGAGGTGGTTATCAAGTTTCTGCGGGTACACTCGAAGGGCTTCCTGTATTTCCGAGCCCTTGCCGAGCACGGTGTAACGACGCGTCTCGAAAATCTCTCGAAGCGAAATTATCCATTTAGAAAAATTCGAGAGGCGCGATGAAAATCATGCGGGCGTCAAATTATACGAAATTCCTCTTCGCAATTGTCAAACGCTTGATTTATTCCGCTCTTGTCTTCTCGTTCTTCTTCTTCTTTTTTCTTTTCCGTTTTCGACGGAGATATCAGTGTCGTTGTACTTTGACATCATGTCATTTCCCTATTTATTTATAAAGCAATTATGTATCGCGATGTGTTTTATTAAGCATATTAACGAGCCATCCGAATAAATGTTTCCTCATTATGCATATATGTACTCGTGAATTAATTTAGCCGCCGAGTGCAACCTGTTACTTTGAAAAAAATCGTGCAAATGAGAAACTTGCACATTGTTTTCTCATCATTTTACTTCGCTCGCAAAGCTTCTCTTCAGAAAAAGCAGATTTTTCAATTTTGACTTTCTTATAAAGGAAGCTTTATCATGTAAGGAGATGAGACGATCAAAGCGTGGTTTTTAAATATTTAAAGGATTTAATGGGAATTTGTACAATCGTCACATATCGCGTGCCTTATTCGACTCTTTCTTTTTCTCGACTATCTTCTTTCTCCTCTGCCTCCTTGTATTCGATTTGATTAACGTCATATATAACGTCATAGCGCATTAACATAAATTAAACTAAATTATTACAATCATATTAAAAAATTTAGCCCGATATCTCGAAATTTGAGAAAATTAAAGGGTGCACATTTCTCAAAAAAAAATTCAAAATTCTATAAAAAATGAATCCTTTTACCATCAAATTCAATACCAACTATCCTTTAATGATATTATATTCATGTAAAAAAATTTAGATGAATAAAGCGTGCATAGACATTTCTCAAAAAAATTTAAAATTTTATAAAAAACACTATAACCATTTCACCAATTTTTATCAAATGTAATATCAACTATCCTTTAATGATACTCTATTTATTTTAAAAAAAGTTTATTTATTTATAAATATGTCGAAATTTACGGAAGTTAAAGCGTGCACAGATATTTTCGGTCAAATCGTACATACCCACATATGGACATTTGTAAAAAATTTGATTTTTTAACGTTTTAGGACATTCCGAACGCATGGAAAATTGGCATAGAAAATCGGAAAAAAAAAATGTCGTGAAAACAAAGCTTTTCTTTAATGAGGAAGCAAACAGAAAGAAAAATGAAAGCGCATTCTTTGGAACAATATGATTCGATAAAATAATCTCTTTCGACAACTAACTGATTTCTGCATTGATGTTCGTAATGAAGAATACACAGATTTATTCAATCATTTCGTTAATGATGATTCCCAATAAAACTTGTTACCCTCATCTTTCTTGGAATTTGTCTATCGGAGCGGATTAATTATTTTCTTTAGTTAATATTTAATTTGTGTGCGTATTTTCAGTCTCTCTTTTCATTCATTCATTCATTCAGGTATATATTTTCTGTTTCACTTTGCAATGACAATAGTTTTCAACGGCCACGTTATCAAACAGATAACTGTTATGATAAGAAGGGCCTGTCCTAGAAACGCGAATGCTTCTAGGACATCTAATCGCTTGCAAGACGACGTTCCCCAACGCGATTTCGGCTCTCACGAGCAAGGAAGAGAGCTGCTCGCGCGCCTTTTCAGAATTGGTACCGCGAAACCTATATCCGCGTCTATAAAGCGCAGTGAACGCGAGCGGGTGCAACGAACTCTCCGCTCCGTATCTTTTCCTTTCTCTCTCTCTCTCATACTTTCTCTCTCATACTTTCTCTCTCTTTTCATTACACCCCTTCCCCACCTACTGGCATCATCCCATCCTTCCTCCCGATCTTCTCTTCCTTCTCTTTTCTGACTATCTCGCTCTCGACGTCTCCTATCAAACGCGGCGCACGCGGATTAAGGTCCATTTTCGCGCGATCGCAGCTCGCGATCCACCACGACGGAATGGCGACGAGGCGAAGCGACGTGAAAAGTGCACCGACGTCGCGATGTCAAGGGGGAACCTGCCGCGATAGCGTGTCAACGTGGCGTGACAAGAAGAAGCGCTTAAGGGCCGACTCTATTAGGATTTTTTTTTTTTTTCTTTTATTAGAAATTGATCTTTCCGATCATTTGTTTTACATATGTTTTTATTGATGTTTCAATATTTTAAAATCTTGGATATTTAGCGTTTCTCTGTTCAATATGAGCCTTCCAGCTCGTAGTGCGTTCAAGGATCTAGAAAATATCTGATCATTATTAGGCTCCTTGCTTGGTCGCGAAATGAGAAAGAGAAAGGATCTCAGAAAATCCCATAATCTAATTTGACAGCGAATTAAGATTAGAGATACTAAATTCCACATAAGCCGAAAATTCCAATGAAATTATGAAGCTGTGATAAATAACTGTCATTTTGTATTAAACGAGCAAAAAAGTTTGTCGAAAGTCGTCGTTTTTTGTTTTTTTTTTCCCATCTAACAACATTGCTTTATGCGCGTTTATAATCGAGACACCGATGGAGCGCCGATTAAATTACGCGACATTGTCTAATTATAGCGCTAATCAGGTCGTGATATGAAGATTTTATTTACGCGAGGAGGACACGAGCTTGATGAATTAATGAGCGCGTCGCGATGCTGCGGCAACCATTTTACCGGCGACGCCGACGTCCTTGGGACCCTCGGCGAACGAGTATTTTCTAGGCAAGGTCGATTGAATAAAACTCTTCACTAATCGCGCCACTTATCGGTTTATCAATGTCATCGTTTTTCTCGAACGGATGTTTTGCAGGATCGACCTTCTCTAAATGCGCATGTCGCGTGATTTTCCTGAAATGAATCAAAACTAAGTGAATCTCGATGGCTAAGAAGGATTTTCTTTAAACTTCTTTTAATCGTGAATATCAAATTTTTTGTAGCACGCGAGTTTCGCGAAAGACACTTACGGTGAACGCGACAGTTAATTGATGATTGAGTTTTAGAAAACGGATTATATTTAATTTAAAAGCGTGCGACAATTATCTGATGCATTCGGAGTTGCTAATAATTAAAAAATAACGTTGTTACAATATTTGTTATTTGCTTGAAATATCTCATCATATTTCATATCCTTATCTATAAGAAAATTTAATTAAAATTAATTATATTTTGCAGTAAATTTTTTTTTTTTTTTGTGAGACCGGAAGCTATCTTTAATGACTAAATATTAATTACATATTTGATCTTCTTAGTCAGAGAAGGAAAATAATTTTTCAAAAATTTTATTACATATATCTATTATAATTACGCACATTATATGTACACATTCTGTGTACATATTTACATCTTGTTCTATATTTAATAAATATAATAAATTTTAAAATTATTTTACTGATAAACAAGAATAGTCACGATCGATTTTAGATATCAAAGTAAAATGTCAAGTCCACCTCTTGAAGCATGAATTCTCGTTATTAATGAAAAGTATCTTTGTGATTGCAGTTTGAACAGGATGCACGCGATGGAGGGCGCGGCCGAAGGCAGGCGAAGGCAAGTGGACACCGCGGAGGATGACAAGACGCCAAAGTCGTCATCGTCGTCGGAGATACCCCAGAGTCAACAGAACGGCGCCGCTCTTCCGGAAGAGACGGCCGCGGCACCGGCAGCGACTGTGAGTCGCGTTCGCACCAAGAGGAAGGCGGAATCGCCCGACGTCGAGACGCCGGAGACGAAGAGCGGGCAGTTGCTGGCGGGCACGTCGCGACAGAAGGTGGCTGTTGCGAGCGGCAGCAACGTTACGCAACGTCACGCCAAAGTTGAGTCTGTCGAGAGTAAGAAGCGGAAATCCACCAACGGACAGCTGTCTGTGAATCCCAGGAAAAAATTTTGCAACGAGGACGAACGGGAAGAGTACATCTCGCAAATTGTCGGCAACGACAACGAGACAGTCAACGTACTTATGGTGAAGGCTGATCGACTGCGAGCTGATATCGCGGTGAGTGCCTCTTGAAATTGCAATTTCTTAACGGAACTACTCTTGCTCTCTTCCCCTTTTTTTAATATTTATAACGGTTTCTATTGATCCCTATATGCAGGCTCTCGAGAATTTAGCGCATGCCAAAGAAATGGAATGGAACGAGATTCTGAGAAAGAGGAAGCTAAAGGAGGAGGCATATGCGAGGCTCGAAAGGAAGATACAGATGACAGCTTACATGGAGAGCGACAGCCAGTTACCGGATCCCTTGCCCCTTGCTACATCATCTTTGGAGTCCGCCGAGTGGGACAATAGCGACAATACGATATCTCGAGAGAAATCGTTTGACTCGAAGGAGGATCTAGCCGGGGAAAGATCTTTGGACTCATTAAAAAGGGAGAAAGCCGCGAAGGTTAGCCCGCAACAACGGATAATTCCCCCGAAAACTAATGGGGAAAGCAATCGTAAACGAAATCAAGCGTCGAGCCCAGAAAGCCGGCAAATTGGAGAAGGTCGGCAAGGTGCAATAGTAGATGTCAGATCTATTATCGCTGATCACAGACTCAAGCATCCAGAAACCGTACCAAGGAGGTAATTAATTATGATTAAATAAGCAAGAGATGAGAGAGAGAGAGAGAGAGATGATTTCTTCTATAACGTCGATATATAATTTCGAATTCTATATAATTTCTGTAAATATTTGAGGAATAAAATGTACATTGGATCGGCATAAAATGTAATTCGTTAAATTATTATCATCTCCTCGGTTAAGACACATCTTATAAAACTGATATAATTTTTCTAATTATGTAGAGGACGAAGGATGAGGAATTCAGTGAATGTCGGGCTCGGAGCTGGTGGCGCCATGGTCGAAACGGGACACAATACCGACTCGAGACCATCTAGCACGGAATCGTGCAAAAGCAACCCAAGCACGAATGATTCTATGAACTACAAAGATATACTAGTGCAATTTGCCAAGATGAGCCAACAAGGTAATGTCCGTTTTCTCGAATTTTCAATTAATTAATTAATTGAGTTTATTTCATTAAATTACGAGATGCATTTAATTTGCAATGATCCGATTGGCCAATGATTAATGATTATAATATCGTGTTTAGGTGAAGGTGCTGCAGCTAAGATACCGCAGAATTATCCGGACGTGACGCTTCATCCTGTAGCGATACCCTCATCCGCGGCCCAGAATACAGCATCTCAACCGACTGGTTCGTTGCTTCATGGGATTCTAACGAAAGCGCAATCGCCAAGATCTACCACTTTTTCACCTACTTTAGCGAGATTACTCACCGCGCCTGAAAGAGAAAGGAATTCTCCGGCGGCAGCGGCAGCGGCGGCGGTGGCGTCTATGTCGCAGCAGAGCGCCACGACCCAACACTTTTCGCAGACGTATCAAGGCTCTAATCTGGTTTCTATAAACGATATCCTGTCTTCTTCCAAGGTATTTTGCTTTTTTTACTCCTTGCAATTACTAATCTTTTTGAAATTTAAATCAGCGTTATTAAAGTTTTCTTTAAACACCATGAAATTGTCGCAATCGACTCGATATTCGAATGTATTACAATCAAGTTTTATATAGCTTATAAATAATAACAAATAAGTATATAAATGTATATAAATATAGTATATAAATAAATAAGTAAATAAATAAATATATATATATATATATATATATATATATATATATATATATATATATAAATGAATATATATAAGTTTTATGGAAAAATCTAGATTCCGAAGAAACCCGGAGTTCACTATCTGGGTGAGAAGTTGGGTGAGAAATAAATTCATCTTTTAATAATACGAGACTTTTTTTAGGCTCGCACAGAGATAACTATAACCCCCGTCGTCAATTCTTCTGCGCAATCTCACTCCAATGATTTAATACAAGTGGTAAGTAATTTCTTTTCGATTTATTCATACATATTTTTGTGCACATTCCAACTGTCAGATTGAATCTTCTAGGAAGACGTAGAGGAAGAAACAACAGTAATCGATGATAGAAAAGGAAGTTCCACAAGCGGAAGGGACGGTAAACAAGTGGCAAAGGACAATCCGCCTTCACCAAGCGCTCCACCAAAGTGTCAAGGATGCATGATTCGTCCTGCACAATTCGTTTGCGCTGGATGCGGAAATCAGTGGTATTGCAGTCGCACATGTCAGGTATAAACAATTCAGCTTACGTCGTATATATTATATCATATTATAATCTTATGATTTTTATCGATTTGTAATAATGATTAATAATTATATCAATAATTTATAATATCGATAGCTTGCCGCATGGGCAACGCATTCCGAGTATTGTTCGGATTACCCGCTCGAGTCCGAAAACAGCAAGATCAAGCCCAACGTTTAACACTCGACGTCCCTACAGACTTGGTGTATACAATGGCATCAGGCGAGAGATATTTGTATAAAATTGAATCTAGTCAAGAAAGAGGAAGCTCAAGGATATATTGAGCAAGATGTTTAAAGAAGAAAAAACGAGGGATTTGAAGAAAGATCAATGATGTTGATCTAATATGAGAAAGATTTTTGTCGAGGCAAACGGACGATGTTGCCCTATTGAATAGAAAGAAGCATTTATTGACGCTTTAGAACCCCTCCTCTCCCTCTCAAAGAAAATTCTATCTTCTCCTCTTTACAGAGCAAAGTAGTTTCCTACATTTGTCAGAATTTTAAACTAACTTCTCTTAATGACCAAAATTAATGAAACATTCGATGCCATTGGTTATAAGTGTTATATATAATTTTTTAGACTTCTTATATATGGATGTGTGTGTACATATGTACATGATGTGCCATCTAAAGTGGTCATTTTATCTTTTAAATATTTAAACTAAAAAAATAGACCATAACAAATATATATTAAATTAAATGATTCAAGTTGAACTCCATTGTGAGTATAATAATTGCTTATAAAAGCTATATGTATTAACAATCGGAGAGATATGCATAATTTTTTATAATGTGGATATTTCGACAATAAAAGTCACAGCGCTATTTGAAACGAATACAACGATGTAAATGCATTAGAGATTGACATATATCATGTCATTTGATCACAATACTCAAGTCAGAAATTGGCTATATCGCAGGGCCAAAAATTAAAAGATAAACGTCGCTCGCGATATTTTAAGCCGATAAAACTTGTTTATGTAAAGTATTTACGTTAAATCATCGTTGTATTCGTTTCAAATAGTGCTATAACTTTCATTGTACCGAAATACATCTACATTGTTATAAAAAAAATATGCATATCTTTCCGTTCGTTATAAGCAACTTTGCGTTAAATAGCTTTTGTAAACTATAACCATTTAATTTGATATATATTTGTTATAATTAATCCCTTTTAGCTGAAAAGATAAAAAGGGATGACCACTTTTGGTGGAATATCCTGTATATATATATACGCGCTAGTCGAAGATTTTGAGTTCTTGAGAAATGAATATAAAAAGGAATGAAAAACAATCCCGAGGCATAAAAGTAAAGCACAATAGTAAGAGTATCGCGATGCTGTACATAATTTTATACGATTTAACAGAGTTGTTCAGCGTCGGAATTTAGAATGTCGGTTAATAATCGCGTGCCATGCGTAAGATCAGGGGCGGATTAAGATAAATTAGAACAAGATATTGAGAAAAATTTTCTCCAATTTTTTATTTAACACTCCCTTGTATCGAATGAAATGCCTGGTTTTATAATTGGAATATATTTGTAACGAAATACACATTGATTACGTTTATTAAGATAAAATATTTCCAGTATATATGTCAATTGTTCCAATTTTTATATCGTATGTATTGAAAAACATATACATTTTTTTTTTAAATCTTGCTTAGACACTTAAGTTAGAGAGATAACTGTTTTCTTTTTTTATAATGGTGGATTATATTTTGTTTTTTTATTTTTCTTTTTTCTCTTTCTCTCTTTTCTTTTCTCTCTTTTTCTCTTTTCTTTGTTTTATGTTATAAGGACATAGAAATGATTGGATAGAACATTTACCAAGAAATATATGGATTTACAAAGTACATTGTGTTTGGTACTCATAACATGTATTATTCACAGGGACAATGTGCATTTTGTTATAAAAAAAATTAATAATCACTTTTTATTCGATACATTGAAAGAGTAAAAATGAGGTATTTAATCTCTCTTTCCCTCTCTTTGATTTGAATCCTTAAAAAAATCTATCTTTCTTAAAACTTATTTTACACTCTAATTATATTTCTTATCATCCAATTTCTTATCACCTATGATTTATATAATATATTGACTTTTGTATATGAAACACAGGCTGCACAGAAGCACAAGTCAGATCTTGTATATTGATCATTTATGTGTAAAAACCTATGTAACATGCAATATTTTATATTACTTTGTTACCAACGCATACGTAATATTTAGATTTAACAAAATATTAGTTTTAGTGTACAAATAAGATTCTTTTTTTATTTTGTTGGTGACATATTTGCATGTTTTAATTCTTTTTTTAAAATTAATATGTTATCTTAAACGACGATTATCCTTGACATAATCTGTAGCCCAAAGTTCCTACAGGTACATGCGATATATATATATATATATATATATATATATATATATATATATATATATATATACATACATATATATACATACATACATATATATACATACATATATATATATATATATATATATACACACACACACACACACATACACACATATACATATATATATTTTTCCCAATTACAAAAAGCGAACCAAAATAAAGTTTTTAAACGTATTCTCTGTATGTTACTTTATTGTATTAATAATATTCCTTAATAATATTTGTCGTTGTAACATGATATTACTTTTGATATCTTTTTGTGTTTTCAATTTTTTGATCAATTCTTATTTCAATTCATTCTTATTTCTTATTTTTATTTTTTATTTGAAATTAAAATAGCATATGATTGTATAAAGATGTCAATGATGAAAAATTAATTGCACCGACAATTCTAATAAAAAAAAAATGTCTTAAAGAAGCTAACAATTTTGATATAAAATCGATCTTTATTGTCGATAAAGAAGAATATCTGTAATTTTATGCATCGATCTTTTTGCTTTTCAGGTGCGTTCAGAAATTCTATCCATAGGGTAAAGTAACGTTTAAGGCTGGTCTACAATAGGTGTAGTAAACCTCAAGCCATAAGAAATTCATCAATCGCGGTCAAATGTGAGGAGAATTATCAATTGTTATCTATAATTTCTTTACGACTTAAGCGGGGAGCACACACTTTTGCATAAGCGCATAACCATAAGTATAAGGAAATTGATTGGTTCATTTCGTTAGGCATATGTTTGTGGACCAATCAATTTCCTTATACTTATGGTTATGCGCTTATGCAAAAGTGTGTGCTCCCCGCTTTAAGGCTTACTACACCTATTGTAGAATTTGTAGATCCGGGCTTAACCTTCAGCTTTAGTCTTTTTAGAGTTAGACCGGGTACCGGGTCTACAAAATGTGAAACGTCTAAAAACTGTTTGGACACTTTGGATCTTTTTAAGAGAAATTTGCAAAATAATGTAGCTGTTATAAGCTTTTTTTTTAAATGGAATAACAACGATAAACAGAAATCATATGATATATATAAGATAATATATAAGATCATTGGTGCTCAAGTAAATGAAAAAAGAAGTGGAAGTAAAAAAAACCCGAAAAATAACTACTTGGCTGACAGCACGTTAAATACCCTTTTATAAAATAAAAAAAAAGAGTTAAATTTTTGTAAACATTTTTACATTTTACGTGACGATTATGATGAAGCGATGGTATAATTTACATAATTATTAAAAACAAAATCTGTTAATATTTTTGGAGAACTTGCAATGTCTATACCATTCGTAAACATCAGTCGATCGTTGACAACTGTCGCGAGGACCAAGCGACGTGTTGTTGTGACGGGGATAGGAATTGTATCTCCATTGGGAGTCGGGACGCGAAATGCTTGGGAAGCACTCATCGATTCTAAATGCGGAATCACGAAGCTAATCGAACCGGATTACAACAAGTTACCATGTAAAATAGGTGAGCACAATATGTAAAATATTACTTTCAAAACTATGATTATTTATTCACTATGACTATTCAATAAATATATAAATAAAAAATTTATCAACTCCATACTGTTATAATTGTCACTCAAAGATATATTTTATTTTTTATACAATAGTCATGTAAAAACTAATCCATACAAAACAGAGAAGCTGAAATATTATTGAATTAATCTATATTTTATAGCTGCATTGGTGCCAAAAGGAGATGCTCCTCATGAACTTAACATTGACTCTCACTTTACGAAAAGTGAATTACGCACAATGTGTTCTGGTACTGCATACGCCCTGATAGCTTCAGAAGAGGCACTCTTGGATGCGAAATGGACACCAAATGATGAGAACGATAAACGTGACACTGGAGTCTCAGTAGGAATGGGCATGATAGATTTAGTAGATGTATGTACAACACACGAAGCTTTGAAGAAGGGATACAGCAAGGTCAGTCCATATTTCGTGCCAAGAATATTGACGAATATGGCAGCTGGTCAGATCAGTATCAAATATGGCTTTCGTGGACCGAATCATGCTGTGTCAACTGCGTGCGCGACAGGAGCGCATGCTATTGGTAACTCTCTGATTAACGAATGATCTTATTTCGTTTTCACCTATTCTAACGCATCATAATTACTTTCCGCAGGTGATGCATTCCGCTTTATTCGCGGTGGCGAGACGAGCGTGATGGTATGCGGTGGTGCGGAAGCGTGCATCTGTCCATTGGCAATAGCTGCGTTCTGCCGTCTACGTGCACTAAGCACGTCGAGAAACGACACGCCTGAGAAAGCAGCGCGACCGTTCGATCGGGATCGTGACGGTTTCGTGATGGGCGAGGGCGCCGCAATACTGGTGCTGGAGGAGCTGAATCACGCGCTTGCCCGGGGCGTTCCCATCTACGCGGAGGTACTGGGCTACGGTCTGTCCGGCGACGCGTCTCACATAACGGCACCCAGCGAGGACGGCATCGGCGCACTACTGGCAATGGATCGAACGATGAAGGACGCCGGCATCGAAATCTCGGAAATAACATTTGTAAACGCGCACGCCACATCCACACCGTTGGGCGATAAGGTTGAGGTGAAGGCGATCGAGTCGTTGATGGGAGAACACAGCAAGAATGTGACGGTGACGAGTACCAAGGGTGCGCACGGACACTTGTTAGGTGCCGCCGGTAATCTAGAGGCCGCTTTCACGATTCTGGCGATTAAAGAGAACGTGATACCACCCACGTTAAATCTGGACAATCTGGACATGGAGACTTGCTTAAACTTTGCACCGCATACGAAGATGAAGTGGAATACGATGACGACGCGTCGAACGGCTTTAAAGAATGCCTTTGGCTTTGGTGGGACAAATGCGTGCTTATGCTTCGCCCAATATGTCGATTGAACAGGTTTGAAAACTATTACAATTATAATATGCTGAGAGACAGTATTCACTGTTTTTTTCTGTTTTTTTTTTCAAATACAATCAATTGAGGTATGTAAGTACAAAAGAATAAACCCAAGAGACATAGACAGTTCCTTGCCTATTGTTCAATTGATACAGAAAGCATACTATTCCTGTAACATATGTATGTACATACCTGAAACAACAAGAGAAGCAAATTCAGTGATGAATTAAATCTCACACAACCGATTACCAGTGTTGAGCAGTTTAAATATTTTTAATAACTTTTATGCAACATACAATATATGTAAATATGATTTATGATAATAATTCTTTTTATAGAATGTTTTTGCAGTGTATGTGTGTGAGTGTGTAATGAAAGTTACACACAGGATGTACAATACGGAATAATAAAATATATATATATATATTGGAATGCAATACATTCATTTTATATTAAGATTCCGACAAATGTTCCATCGCATCTCTATTATTACAACATTGACACGAGTCCACGTAATCATATCGCCATGTAAATATATGATCTTCTTGAAAATGAAAAATTTTTCAAGAAAATACAATATTTTTTAAATATGCGGCAATCATACTGGAGAACTTGTGTCTATAACAATTCGCATTACTGCACGCAACAGAATCGGACCTGCCATATTCTCAACAGCCAAGGCATATTCATACAAAATATCTACGTTTACTTCAATTGTACAGATCTATATAATCAAATTCAATTTTCTAGTCTTATCATCTGTGTATTTTGTATTCTTCTCAAAGTCAATATTATTTGACTATGACTTGAAACCATCTTCTTCATCTTGACATCTTTTACTTATCATGTGCAATTCTCTGTTTGCAGAGATAAGTAATGTTATGTAATGTTATGTTTCTATTCTTTCTTGATGTATATTATATGAATATGTGTATATGTATGTGTGTGTACATTTTCGGCATTAATTAACATCAGAAGATTGACTTTAAATAATAATAGTTATTTAAAATATATTTATTTGTCTCTCGTTCTACTGACAGTAAATCAATGTAAAAAAAAGAAAAATGTCATATTATATTGAATTACCATAACTAGTAGGAATTCTTAATGAAAAATGGTAAGTGGTTTCTGATGGTTGCACAACATAGCAAACCGTTCTCTAAGCGTTTGTCGGAGTTCCTGCCGCTTCTCTGTAAGTTGACGCATTCGCGACTTGAATTCTAACACTTCCTCCGCTGGAATATAACTCTCCTTCTCGTCATCATCAGAAAAATTGGAATCCTGAAAACAATATAAGTGCCAAATTTAAATGCTTTTTTACAAAAAAAAATATATATATATATTGTTCATATATGTATAAAGTTTTACTTTATAAAGTTTACCTTTAGCATTTGCGAGAGTGTCAAACCACCTTCTTGTAATAAAGAGATACTAGGACTGGAATGATTAAGTTTATCGTGACAAGCCCCATCGTGATTACAACATTCATCATTGCAAGCTACTTCAGAGCCCTCTGGCGTACTAGGAAGAGAGGAGCTACTGATATTGTGTCCGGAAGAATATCCGCAATCTTGTGACGATTGCTCGCTGGAGGAGTGATTTTTTTTTTTAGACATTTCGAGACGTTTCGTCATCTCTATCCACATAGTATATCTAGTTTTATCTACAGTATATCTAGTAGTTTTACTAGGTTTCGTTATCCAAGCATTTAGCAATTCATTGGTCATAGAATCTTTACAGTCTTTGTCATATACATGCCATTGATCCTCGTCAATTTTTTCAACTTCCTTAAAACGAAGAAAAAAAAGAAAATCCAAAATATTTTATTTTTGAAAACTAAATTTAGTATAAAATTATGAAAAATTTACAACTATTGTTGTATAGCTATCTTACCTTACACGATTCGCAAGTATCAGACGAATCCTCTTGAGATAATTGTTTGTGAAATGTGTCACTTTGCTTTGATTGATTTGTACTAAATTTTGTTTTAGCTTCAGAAGTGCTTTTAACAATAGCTTTTTGTGCATTTGTCTTTTTTATAGGGAATGCTAATTCTACTTTACTTTGCGATTGTGATATACTAGATGCTTTTTGTTTTTTTAAACAATCCGGACATTTACAAGTTGGTGGCCCTTTGTTTTTTGGATCCAATACTTGTAACTGAAATAAAAAAACTTACTTGTATATAGAAGAATATGTGCGTTTGCGTATTATTTATTTTTTACATGGACAGGCATATAAAAGATATGTAAATTACTAAGTTTCGTATACCTTATGCCGGTCGATATTTTGCGTCGTTGGCTTTGATTCTGTACAAATACAGATGGATTTACCTCGTCTTTCATTTGAACACTACGGCAAAATATATAACTTTTAACTATACATATTGTACATATATGCAGGTAATTGTTTTTAATTTTAATTTTATTTCTTTATGGATGTGTTATATATTTTCTGAAGAGAAAAAAATTATTTAAATAGTTTTTAAAAAATATCCTGCAAAAATATATTACAACATACGTCACAGGAATTCTCCTTCTCCTCTGTTTCATAACGACGTTCCTTCTTTTTCTTACGTTTAAGCCGCAACTTTTCACGCCTCTGCTGTTTCGCTATTTCCTCCCTTGTAATTTCTTCGTATAACAATTCTAATTGAGAGATACCTTGTTTCACTTCGACTGCCATCTACATAAGACAGATAGATATTTAGCTTTGCTTGACAATCTGACAAATTGTATACAAATATATACTCATAAATATAGAAAGATTTCTTTTTCCAATATTATAAAATAACATTATCTTCTAATAGATAAGATCTCATTACCTGGAAGTTTCTGGACAATGCATCTACTGCGACTGCGGCTAATACTTTACATACAGTCTCTTCTTCCTTCAGCCGCCTGTGGACTCTATGTAATCGTTCTGCAATACATATACCTAAGCACGTAAGCACTTCCTCTTGAGCAATTTCCAGCGTTTTCGCATGGCGCTCCCTGAAATTCAATGTGTCTTTAATTCTTTCAGAATACTACATAAAATTATGCATAACATTAGAGATCAGTACCTTCCCATAAGTTCTGGTTGTGCGCGACCAATAAGAGTACTAATGTATTCCGTGATAGTCGGCAAGTGAACATGATGATCGGCTATACAACGCTTAATTCCAGAGTATAAAACGGCTACGTAACCTTTCTCTTTTGTAGGTTCGGGTTCTCGTGTCAGGAGAGACGACGCCAATAACACCTTGTTACGACACTCGGCGCAAAATCTGAGAAATCGCGTGTTAATGTTTCACACTAAGAGATAGACATAAAATTCATACCTATGTTTCCGTAGATAAGTTTCCAAAGTGTCATCAAGTGTATCAGTCTCGATTAAAGTCAACTCCTGTTGACATGGTAGTTCCATGCAATCCCACACTTCCCTCCACGCGTTCGGTGGCGGTCGCATTCGTTGAATTTCCAAAGAATGCAGTACGCATCGCCGGGATTTTCTATTTCTCAGTTGTTTCTCCACTAAATTATGTAACCTAGCGCTGCAAAGACATGGATGACAATGATTCTCTCCCTTTCTTGAATCGTTTTAACTTCAGTGAAATACCTGTGTCCATGCAATATTGTGCAAAGTCGTTGAGGTGATTCCAAAACATCGTCTTTTATAGAAAGCAGACCATTGGGAGTAATAACCAGTGGATCCAACGCTGGATGTCCTGACTTCATCAAGTCATAGAACAGCCTTTCAACACTGAACGTAGAATATTTTATTGTCACTTACTGATGCAAGAGCAAAGTGATATATTATTTTAACAAAAGAGAATAATCACCTTCTTCGACAACCGACACACGGTTCTGCCTGGCCCAAAATGGCTAACATATCCTTGCAAGTGACCTCAAATGATGCTTTGATTTCTTCCTTTGTGAGCATATTAAATTTTCTTGTAAATTCGTCCAGTTGTTTACCACGTATTAAAGGACTATCACTGACTGCTCCTAAATTACTTATATCCATGATCATCTAAAAGAACACAAGTAGTCTTATATACATAAATATATATATATATATATATATATATATATATATATATATATATATATATATATATAAGTTGCAGTATAAAGTAATAAATCACATTTGCTTTAACAATAATGTGAAATATTGCATATTGACTTTTTTAGAGACTAAAAAGTGTTATAACGATAATAATCTACAGGATATCTACACACATCTCCTCATTTACCTTATGTAAAGAGTGACAAAAAATACAGAAATCAGAAGATCATACAACCGTCTACGAAAAGAATATATGACACAAGTGCGAGAACAAAACCACGATGCTATTAGCTTCATCCTTGTCGCAGTCGGCGACGACATCGCAGAGAGTTCCATACATGATCGCCGATTGATCGAAATAAATGACGAACGAGCTATCAGTCGTGCTCTTATCTCTCGAGGATCCTACGTGTTTTTTTCTCGCGTTCCTTTTTTTTTTTAAGGTTAAGGGCATGTCGCGATCGTCGTTACATAAGGCGTGCACCAGAAATCGTGGAAGCAGTTGTCAAACCGCGATGTCAAACGCTCACCGTCAAACTCTCGTCGATGATCAACGGCAATTGCTTGCACGCCAGTTTCACCGGTTCATCGTCCCGCCAAACGTTTACCAGTTTCGCCATCCTCTCTCTCTCTTTCTCTCTCTCTTCCCGGTAGGTATATACGCGCTCTCGACGATCCGGGTTCTACGAACTTAATCTCCCTCGTTTCCAAGGTGCGTGCTCGTTCGCGGCCCGTTGGCGCCGTCGCCGCCCTCTCTCCCTTCGGTTGATGAACCCGGTCAACGTACCCCGCGGATGCCGGGGGAGGATTTCGAATCGGGGAACGATGAGGAGGGATTATTCTCGCGATGAGGATTCCTATATGGCGGAGGAATCGGTTGCGTGGATCGACACGAAATAACGAAGAACGGAGTGAAATGTCACTCGCCGCCTGCCATTTGCAACATGTGCACGGAGTCGCCGTCTATCTCTCTCGCTATTACTTCCGCCCTGCGTCGTCGTCGCGTTGCATTGCATTCTCGTTTCGTTTTTAATCGCGGCCAGTCTCCGCCCCTCCTTCGATAGCGGGCTAGCTCCCCAATTTTTCCCGAAAATTTTTCTAAAAATTAACGTACAGATATTTCTACGAATTTAAAGCTGGATATTTTTGTATCGAGATTTAAAAAGATTCTCTACACTCTCACGAAATTATTAAATTATTAAATATATAGTTATTATTATTTTATTATAATTATAATATTATTATTATAATATTGTTATAATAATAATAATTATTATTATTATTATTATTATTATATTTTAATAATTATTGCAAAATACATCAATAACTTTTGCATATATGATTTGCAAGCGGAAAAAGTCTAAATATTCTCGAAAGAACTTTCATGAATTACTATTTAGGCGGCAATTATGAATTTATTATTATATTATATATTGTATATGCAAGAGAATTATCATTTTTCTTATATACATATATTTCTTTCACAAAAATATTCCATATTCGATATATATCATATTCAATATTAATTTAAATATATAATAAATAATGATGAATTACACATACACACATAACCGCGTTAATTAAAATTACATTATTTATCATCAAACTTTTTTTGGTATATATATACATATTACCATCTAATTAATTTTTTGTGCTTTTATCTAATTATATTGAATTTTTTGTCTACACACTAATAAAGTTATAATGTAAATAATGAATAATTTTAAAGATGAACGGGAGAAAACAATCTCTTGTCAGTAGCTGATGATTGTTTTGTATAATTTGCTGCTACAAAAATTTTTAATTTCTCATATTATTATTAGAAAAAAACACATAAGAATTTTTCTTTATTATGATTATATAATAAATACTAATATATGATCTAAAATTTTATTTTTTTCTCTTTAAAGTTGTTATAAAAATAAATGCATTTAAAAAACTCAATCTGACAAACTGATATATTTAATTGCACAAATTAGTTTCAAGAGCTACTGATGAAAGATTTATTATTAATATATTAATCTATTTAATTAAATCATATTTCGTGAAGACTAGATAATCTTAATTAACGACGTGCTGAAACATCTAAGCGCTTGCTGGAGTACAATCTCTCTTGCTCCAGAAATTCTCGAGTCTGGTATAGACTTTTGGCGCGATGGAATTGTAGTGCAGCGCCTCGCAGACGCGACAATAATGCCTGGATATGCTGCCGAAGTAGCCATGCTCGTTAATCACCCGGTAATGATCGCGCCACTCATGATACTTGATGTATCGCTTATTGTCGCGGTCCAGATACTTGAGATAGTCGGCGAGTGCATTCGCGCTGGCGAATTCGTCCGTGTGAAGAAAGGAATGCGGCGGTAATAACCGCTGACAGTCGTATCGCGACGCTCCCATTATTATCGGGACCGCGAGTTTGCTGTACGCGTTCCAGAACACCTTCTCCGTCAGGTACTCCCGGCAATTGGAGTTCTCGAACGACAGGTAGAACTTGTACGCGTCCAAGGCGGCGCAGTCCCGGTCGAAATGGCCTGGACAAATAGTCCTATTGCCATCCAAGCATTTCCCGAGTATGTCCAGGTTGTCGCCGAGTAATGACTTGAGTGTCTTCACGTAGAACCATCGCCCGTTATGACCACCGCAGTTACTGCCCATTACGGCGACTAATTTGATCTTGGTAGTCCTCACAATAGCATCCCAATGTCTGACATTTTTGTTGGAAACATTATCAGAGATTCGCACTGTTCTTCCATAGGGAACCGGTACATCGCTATCCATTCGATAAGACATGGACCAATTGAACAGACCGTCGTAGTCCGATAATCTCTGTCTGCCGTGCAGAAAAGTGTGAAGGGGTGACTCATCTGTCAGAAAGATCCACCGTTGATCCATTCGACTTCTCATTGGCAGCTCTGAAAGACTCTTCATGAAGTGCAAATGAAAGATCACGGCATCCGCTCGATGCAAATCCTTTTCGTCGTAACTCAGCGTACAATTCCCCACAGAACAACTTTCCCAGGGTGAAAATCTAAAACATGTAATTTCATAAATTTCCGTCTCGATATTTTCCTCTCTTCTACAAAGAATAAGTAGAATATAATTATGCTTTTTTATCGATCTAAACAAAATATAAATAACAAAATATAATTCTTTCAACTAACAAGGTCGACATATCCAATCCAATTGAAATCAATTTATTGTTACAAGTGATGAATTTCAAGATAAATGATTACGCGATTGTGATAAAAAAAAAGATAAGAAATAGCTAACTTGTTCTTCGTGAAATGCCGGATATGCCTACGTTCCAGGAATGGCCCATGTTTCCAGATCAGAATCAAATAGCTTCTATCGGTGATGGACCGTGGCGGTGGAGTTTCTTCCGGTGCCAACAACCATTTTCCAAGAAGAGTCATATTATCTATCTGATAGAAACATATATCACGATATTTATCCAACTTTCCTCAAGTTTCTTCAACTTTCCTCAAATTTATCGATTAAAAAAAAAATATATTTTATAACGCGAAAAAAAAACCAGTGAATCATTAAAAAACTCAAGATTCTACCTGCTCTTTGGTGAAGCCTCTCTCTAAGAGATATTTATCAAAGGACATTATCCTTGTAGCGTTAGACATCAGTCTCGGAGCGTATCTTTCATCTTCTTCCTCTGTTTTTTTTACAGATGTCTGTTTTTTCTGAGACGCAAAATATCTTCTGTCAGCAACGGGGAAATCCGGAAACAGCAACAGCACGCAGAAGATCGCAACCGTCGTACAGGTGAACAGGACGAACGCGAACCGCGCGAATCGTGAAAATTTGCGCATAATGCATTCATTCTATACAAACTGTAGAGTATATTGAAGGACTGGAGTATATTGAAGATCTTTGAGTCTTATAGTGCGGCCGATGTCTTGTACACGTTTCAGCGATATCTTATCGCTGAAGCTAATTGAAACACTAACAGGACAAACGGAGCGACGGAGGCAACCTGGCAACCCCGTTTCGTATACAAGGTGTTCCAGGGTTCACTCGACACTGCGGGAGCGTGTTCTACAAATGGAAATAAGAAAAAAATATTATATAAAACTTGACTAGAGAAATGCTTCTTTTTAAAAAACTATATATAAGCAAATATTGAAACGGAACATGAAATAGGTAATCACGGATTTTCACGGATTATGTAAAATATGAAAGATCGAACGTGTTTATCTTATCTGTGTGAATTCATACCATATTTACTATCTTTAAAAGATTCAGTATGATTGTTACTTTTACAACAATAGCTGTTAGATCTCAATTGTATGAACTAGAAATTCTAACAACACACATGTTCAAAAGACTCTTATGTCCAGAGGACATCCAGAGGATGTTTTACATCCGTCTTTTGAAAACACTCTTGACATTTTGATGGTAGCTTTATAATGTTTACAAGTTTTTACCTTTATGCAGGCTTTCAACTTTCCGAATTTTCTTCATCGTTTTATTACGTTCCAATTAATCGTCATTTACATAGTTAAATATGGAACCAACCAAATGCAAAGTAGACAAAGTTTCAACTTTACATGAAAAAAATAAGAAATATATCGACATTAATTATATAAGAATCGATCACACCGCGATAGTCACGTGTTCTCTCTCTTGACGAAGATGCACTGTTATAAAGGAATGATCGTTGTTGATGGAGCTCGTGAAGGGAAATGACTTGGATGATGAAGAAAGTCGCGGATGCACTCTCGCGCGGTGCAATAAGGATACACGTCGACATGCGACTGACCGTTGATTCCGATTGTCTTGGTTAGCCAAGCGTGACCACCGTCCTCCAGCCTTAGACTGTCGTTTACTAGCGTCCGGCTACCGGTTGTCGTATCAATTGATATAGACCTCAGTAGATCTTTAAATGTCAAACGCGATTTTGCATGCGCCTCTTGTACGTCAATCAGGATAAAATGATCGATCGTGTTTCTTGATCACGAAATTAGACGAAAGTCTCTGAGAAATCAGTTTAAATCTATTAGCTTGACTTTAAATCGATCGATTGACCTTAAATAGCAGTGTAGAGATAAAGACGATATTCCATTTTTCTTTATCTGTGATAGAGATATAGATGTTATGTTTGATTATCTTTTTACTATGTGGACATTTTAGAAAGGCTTGACTATCGCAAATTATTTTCCTTATCTCTATTCCTGATCTCTCTTCCTCTTTTGCCAATTGATTCTTTCTGATAATTATTTTTGTCGCTTTTATTTAAGATATCTAGAAAGACAGAAAATAAAGGAGGAAAAAGTTATTGCATTAGAAGTTAATATAATAGCTTTAGAGTTCTAAATACTATCATTATTATTTATTATTATATTTATTATAATTTATTATTTTATTTTTTTATTATTACTATTATCATTATTATCCTTAATTCTATAAGGGTTTTTTTGGTATCTATTATCTTAAAAATATAAACCAGGGACATTTATGCCCATCGCAATTTTCAAACAATTAATGATGAAAAAAAAAATTTGAAAAAATTCATGGCATAAGTTTATACTTTCTATTAAAAGTTCACGAAAAGAAATTTTGGAAATTATTTATTTAAGTATTTTTTTATAACAAATATATGATGTAAAAAGCGCTCTTCATGCACCGAAATTTTTATTGATTAAAAAATCATAAATTTTTAATGAATTGATAAAAATTGAAAATTCCAACGGTAAATAAAAGTTAAAAGATGAAAGAATAAGGAAAAAAATATGCCTATATATATCTATTTTTGAAAATGAAATGTTTAATTTCGCAATCTCAACTATCGCAATTTTTCAATGCGCTAAATAGTTTATTTAAAAAAAAATGATTACTTTCTTAATATTTTATTATAAACATACTAAATTTAGTTGGATTAAAATTTAAAAAAAGGAAAAAAGGTTCTCGCTGTCGAAGAATCTTGCCAAAAAATCATCTTTGGATCCACCATATTTCCAAAAAAAAAACCGTTCTAAAAACAATATAATTACAATATTATTTTAGAAAAAAAAATACTTGTAATAAGTTCAACTAAATCGAACTCATACATTTTTAACGAAAAACAAAATTTTGCTTACACAAAATACTACAACGAAAATTGTTAAGGTTGGGACTTTTACCTATATCCACGTACGATTTTGTCATTCTGTTATTTGGAAGCGAAGAAGTGAGTTAGTCTAGACTCATGAAATTTATACCTACTCTGCGACGAGAGATTTTTTTTAGGAGTGGGAAGGACCCTTTTATTGGACCTTGGAGCCTGCTTTTTCCAGGGTCCAAGGATGACCGATGGAAATTTCTCGGAACATAAAAAGTCCCACCGGAATTAGGGATTAATATTAATATTAATTTTTTATACAAACACGAAAATTAAAGAGCTAGGCGATATGAAGTTGAAGCTCTGGGAGTCCACGTATCTTGTTTTCGAGGATAATCTCGCGTGATATTATTACGAGTGATTTATCAGGCTATTAAACAACGCGTGTAACGTTTTCGCCTCGTTCGCCATTCGATCGTGTTTTATAGTCGCCGCTCGTTTGATGGAAAGCGATATAATTGATACGTACTATATGTATATACTTATCGTCGACGTACTTTAATAAGTTTGATTGCGATACTTCAAAGATGATTTATTATAACTATTAATTTACAGACACATTTATTTTTTATTTATATCGCTTTGTATGCATATATCTTCATCCTTATATTAACTTTTATGTATTTTACTTTTCTCTTATAACTTGTGTGTTACCAACGGGGGGGAAATTTATGGATTCTGCTACGTAGTTCTAAAACGCAGACTAAAGCCGACAATGTAGAAGCTCTGTAATTATTTGGAGTTACAGATGATGTATATAAAAAGGAGAGATTGTGAAAGATCATCGAAAATTGGATGCACTAGCGTGCACATGCCGGAATACCTGAGTATTCGTAAACAACGTAATTATGTTCTCCAAATATCTTTGGCTATTGCTGTTATTAGGAATCGCGTATTTTCTACAATCGCGGAATTTGATCAGGGAAATCAAATTTCACTTGATGGGTGGAACGTGGTTGAATGTAATTGACGCCATATATCTTGGATTAAATAATAATGTCTCTGGCAAAGAGCAAAGGATGTTCACTGCAAGTGAATTGAAACGATATACGAATCTGGAGAACGGACTGTATCTCTCGATTTTAGGCCAAGTTTTCGATGTGACTAAAGGTGAAAAGCATTACGGACCAGGGGGAAACTATCACGCTTTTACCGGTAATTGTTTCTTACATTGAAAGTATCATATATTGGTTACTATATATAAATGGCATTATTTGTTCGTAGGTCGCGATGCTTCCTTGGCATTTATTACTGGAGAATTCGATGACAAAGGTTTAACAGATGACATATCTAGCTTGTCCGCGCAACAAGTTAAGGCACTGGATGATTGGCTGCAATTTTATAAGGCAAACTACATTTACAAAGGTACAATTACTTGAACTGCAACAGGGACATAAGAGTAGTTGATCCACTTCAAAAATAATATTACTCTAATAAGAACCAAAAGAGAATCTCTCATAATATTTTATCAACCTATGCAGCAAGAATAAGGAGAAAGGTATATTCTATTTATTGTGCAAAAAGAGAAATGTGCATTATATTTAATGAACATTGCATGAGGTGGATCAATTTACACACATGCAACTTTCTAAAATATCTTGTTTATTTTTCAGGAAAATTATATGGCAGATATTACAATCAAGATGGCAGTCCAACTGCAGAGTCTTATAAGATACAAGAAAAATTACTAGTTGCTAAAAAGGAAAAGTCACTGGAAGAGAAACAGAAAAGAATGTTTCCACCATGCAATATAGAATGGAATCCAGAGATTGGTACTGTATTTTGGTGTACCAAAAAGAGGTAAAAATTTATTTATGGATTATATATTAATAATCCTTTAATATTGAAGAAAAAACTAAGAAAAAAATATATATATATAATTTTTTTCTCAAAGACATTTATACGATTTATTTTGTATTTAAGTGGTGGAGTTGAAAGAGATTGGGTAGGAGTACCAAGAATGCTATTTGAGACTGCAAATACACAAAGCACATCTAGATGCACCTGTGTCAAACTAGATAGTATGGAATACGAAGAGAATAAAGCTAAGTTAAGAGAATACAATGGCTGTGCAAAATATGAAACAAAATGTGTTCTTAAAAAAAAAAGTAATATGAAAGTATGAAGTATTAATTAAAATACTACGTCTGTCAAATTAAATAATCAGATTTTATATTTATACAATATTACAACATATATGAAAAAGTTTAGATTTAAGATATTATCTTTATACAATTTTTTGTATTTTTTAATAATTTTATATTCATTACAGAATTAGTGCCTTTAGTTTATAAAAGTACAAATAAAATAATTTTGTATAAAGATATAAATATATGATACTCCCTCTCCCTCCCTCCCTCTCTCTCTCTCTCTCTTTAGAGAAACCATTTTTTAAAAGAGATAAAACTTGCAAGATTTTTATTATATATGTAAGATAATATCAATATATTTTATCTATACAACCAAACATACATATACAACATTCACAAACACAAAAAATATTTTGCTTTTAAAAAATGGTTTTTTACCTAAACTTTCAATTTATCAGTCTTTCTATTTTACATTTAAAACAATACCATAAGTTACACATAAATATACATAAGTTACACACAGCATTTTATTTAAAAAAAAGTGAATTTTTTATTTAAATTTCCAACTTATCAGTCTTTCTATTATATTGTTAAGAACAATGTGTCTTCTTCAGTTTAATGTGTTTATAAAAAATATTTATTTTAATTCATTGTTATTTAAATATGTAAGTATATATATGTTGAATTTTTAAACTAATCTACAAATGCAATACGTGGTACAAACATTTTTTTTTAAGAAATATAAAGTATATTATTAATCCTCACATTATGAATATATTTCTCTCTCTCTCTCTCTCTCTCTCTCTCTCTCATTACATTATATTAATATCATAAGTGAGATAAATCGCAAATATGCAAATTTAAATATGATTATCACACATTTATGGTCCTTGTGATTTATATATTGAAACATATCTATATAATGCACAAATATTGAGTCAAAAAATTTCATATCATATAATAGTTTCAATAAAGATGGCAAAAGTAAATATTATTATAATAACACCAATATTTCTTCCCGTTTTATGCATAATCTCTTTTGCAGATTTATGCAAGTATAGGAGATAACAAAATCCTGAAATAGAATAACATACTTGCAGAAACTAAAGAGATTGAATTATTAGTTTTTAACACAAGAAGAACTTTGTCCAATCTTGTTAATCTTTTCCAAGAATTTTTGATCAATCATGATCGGTCCTCTTTCAAGAAGTTTTATTTTATTTGCATAATTTTTTAATACATTATCCCTCACATGCTTAGAAATATCTTTAGATCCAAAAACTTTCTTTATTTTTGCACGTCTCTTCTTTACTTTGGAAGCTGTTTGAGAAAACAGTAACATTCTTTTAAATCTCTTTGCACTCATGTGCATACCAATATCATCGTCTGCATTGTCGCTCTCTTCATATATTGTTTCAAGATTAATTTTCTTATTTATCTTCTTATCCAAGTAATATTCCTTTATGTTTTCTTCCTCCATATTCATCTCTGAAACCTTCCTCTTTTTTGGTTTGATGCTACATCTTGTAAATAAATATATAAGCTACAAATGTGAAAGAAGAACACATATCATAATTTGATGTTAAACTATTACCTTCTATTAAGAACATCTGTAGAAGCAGCAGATTTGGGTATTCTTTTCCTAAGAATCCTCTTGGTAGATTCTGTAGGCGAAGAATTAATATCTATGCTAAGTTTTGCTAAATCAGCTGTTACTACAGGTAAAGATGTATTGTTGAAACACTCCACTTTAGAGATTCTAAAAGATAAAAGAATTCTTAAATTTTTAATCTTCCTTAAACAATTTTTAATTTTTCAAAGAACAATATTATGATGCATAAACTGGAATTTTTTTTCGTTAAATAAAAAATGTATTAATTTTATTTATTTGAAACAGAAAAGAAATAGAAATTTATAAGATTTACACAGAATATTTCGTTTTTGTATATTTTTCTTTCAAACTCACGTATTATCTGTTTGTTCCTCATCCATTTTTGAGATGTTATGAAGATCTTAAAATATTATCTTCAAAGAATGTCAATCCTTTCGTTCTTTGAATCGTCTATCAAACTATGTCAAACTTCTCTTATCGAAAATGTATACATCTTCAACAATCTTTCATTTTCATACAAAATATACGCCAAGAGGCGACAAACAAAGGACAGTTCTTTCAAGTTCTTTTTAAAGTCCAATCATAACATATATAAAAATATGAAGCCTTTTTTAAACGAGCAAAGAATTCGCTTGTAATGGGGAGTATTAATTAGCAAATCAAGAGGGCATTCACCAATTATTACAGATTCTATATGTATATCTACTAATATAGATTAATACACACTGGCATTCTTGTGATTTCATATATATATATATATATATATATATATATATATATATATATATCTCATATCGTGGACGTTCCACTTAACGCCAGCAACGCTCACTGTATCATTTTATCCTTGTCGTTCACTGACATTAAACAAAGACAGTTGGTGCTCGCGTTGCGATCGTTAAATGGAACGTGCTCCATACGAGACATAACAATCTGTGCCGATCACATAAGTATTTCATATATCTATGGTCGTGACATACGAATATCTAGACACGATGTGTCCGATTTGAGAATGCCGGAAATGAAAGCATTAGGGAAAAGCAAGAAACACATAAATACGATGTCACACGATTGGCTATAAAATAGGAAAATTTTAGGGATTTAAAAAATTCTCTATTTGATAGCCAATAGCGTGAAACATTGTCTGATTTTCTTGCTGGTGAGCTCTCTTTACTGTATATATGTCATGATGTTATGATATCTCTTATATTTATTCACAATTCACAAATATCAGTATACAAGCTGATACTGATTTGGAATGTTTGGATTAGTCTTGCATTCGTTACTTTACTCTAATTTTTTATGAATACGAGAATTGCATATAACTGCAAATATGAAAAAAGAAAAAACGGGTGATACCAGCCGTCCATATAAATTATAAGTATCTTTTTTGAAATGACTTTGGTGAAAAATGCTCAAAATTAAAGATTCAATTCTTAAAAAAATATATTTATGGCTCCATTATATCACTTCTATTGATTAATTATTGATTGATATTTTACAGCTCATCAGATAGTAAGCTTAACAGGGATAAGCTTTCAAAGGAAAAGCATAATTGGATTTGTTGAATTGACAATTATTCCATTGCGAGACACATTAAGGCTGATAAAGCTCAATGCCAAACAATGCAGGATATATAGAGTATGTTTAAATGATACTTATGAGGCCCCTTTTCAATATTTTGATCCATTTCTGGATATTTGCCAAGGGGACAGTAAACAGTGAGTGATTTCCTTTTTCATAGCTTAATATTACAAATTATTAATCTATAACCTAATTTATAAAATTTTTGTAGACGTTCCCTGGAATTCTTTTCAAACATGCATTTAGCAGCAGCTCAAAAAGTTGATCCCGATAACAATGCTGGGGAACTAGTAGTTCAAATACCACCAGATGCAGCACACTTAGTCGCAGAAGGTCGAGGATTAAGAATTAGCATTGAATTTTCCTTGGAACAGCCACAGGGAGGTGTACATTTTGTAGTACCAAATTGTGACGGAACCTTAGCTGAGGTAAATTTCATTAGCAAAATTATATTAGATTAATTCTTTTTTCACATTAATAATGATGATTCTTTTTTAGAGAGGTGCACATATGTATACATACAGTTATGAAAATTCATCTAGATTATGGTTTCCATGTGTGGACAGTTTTGCTGAACCATGCACTTGGAAATTGGAATTTACCGTCGATGACTCGATGACTGCCGTTTCCTGCGGAGATTTGATTGAAGTTGTATATACGCCTGACATGCGTAGAAAAACATTTCATTATGTTTTAAATACTCCTGCATGTGCTCCGAACATTGCACTGGCCGTCGGGTGAATAAATTAAATAGAAGCCATTAGAAAAAACACACACACATATGATTTACAATATAATAATGTGAATTTTTTCCTTTATAGACCTTTTGAGATTTTTGTGGATCCTTATATGCATGAAGTGACTCATTTCTGTTTACCTCAACTTTTGCCATCTCTAAAAGTGTCTGCGAAATACATGCACGAAGCATTCGAATTTTATGAAGAAATCTTGTCAAATAGATATCCATATTCTTGTTATAAGCAGGTCTTTGTAGATGAAATAGATGAAGACATCAATGCTTATGCTACTATGAGCATTTTAAAGTAAAATTAATACATTTATATATTTATATAATATTAAATTAGTAAAAGTAATATATTTATATGTTTTTTTACATGTATTTAATGCTATTATTATATTTTCTTATGATAATTTATTTTCTTGCAGCACAAATTTGTTACATTCTACTGCAATTATAGATCAAGTATATATAACTAAGAAAGCAATGGCGCAAGCAATTGCAGAACAATTTTTTGGATGTTTCATATCTATGCACAATTGGTCAGATACTTGGTTACCTAAGGGTATCTCTACATATCTAACAGGACTATATGCCAAGAAATGCTTTGGAAATAATGAATACAGAGAATGGATTCAATCTGTAAGTATTTACAAGTCACAATATATAATGATATACTTTTTAGAATATTTGTTATGTTTCTTTTGTTAATCTTAGGAGTTGCAAAAAGTTGTGAAATATGAAGAACAATTTGGTGGCATAATACTGGATCCATCTCAAGCACCAGCACCATTGCCCATTGCAGCCAATACTCCAGCACCTGCTCCTCGAGCACCCGATCCCGGATTTTATTTTCCGATTAAAAATTTACATACAATGTCTCCTAGATATATTGAAGTTCTCCGCAAGAAGGCACATCTAATTATGAGAATGCTGGAGCATAGAATCGGACAAGAACTGTTACTTCAAGTAAATTTTTTTTTTTTTGAACGACATAATAATAAATAGAACTGTTGATATCTAATTTTTTGCGTAGGTATTTAATAAACAATTGTCTCTGGCAGCTAATGCCGCGCAACAAAAGATTGAATCTGGCCTATGGTCTCACATGCTAATTAGTACAAATGTATTTGCTAAGGCGATCTTTACAGTGACAGGGAAAGATATGTCGGTATTCATAGATCAATGGGTTAGAACAGGTGGACATGCAAAATTCAGCTTAAGTTTTGTATTTAATAGAAAAAGGTGCTTTTCTATTTGAATTTAATTGCATATTCTATCATTTCACTTATACTCTATGTGTGTGTGTATGTATATTAAAATATGACATATATATAATATAGAAATACAGTGGAGTTAGAAATTAGACAAGATACTGCTCATCAAAGAGGAATTAGGAAATATGTAGGCCCGTTAGTAGTCAATATTCAAGAACTTGATGGTACCTTTAAGCATACTTTACAAATTGAAGGTACAATGGCCAGGGCGGATATCACATGCCATAGTAAAAGCCGTAGAAATAAGAAAAAGAAGATTCCATTGTGTACTGGTGAAGAGGTTGATATGGATCTCTCTGCTATGGAGTAAGATGACGATTTTATTACAGATATTACATGAATAATTGTAAAGTCATATGAAAATTATATTATCTTTTTACAAATAATTTTTTTAAAAGATTTCATTACTTATTTACAGTGATTCCCCAGTATTATGGATCAGACTTGATCCTGAAATGACAATCATGCGTGCTGTGCAAATTGAGCAACCTGATTATCAATGGCAATATCAATTGAGACACGAGAGAGATGTTACTGCACAATTAGAAGCAATCGTAGCTTTGCAGCATCATTCAACTCCTGCCACACGATTGGCTTTAACTGATACAATAGAGAATGAACACTGTTACTATAAAGTTCGACTTCGCGCTGCTCATTGTTTGACAAAGGTTGATTGTTATTAAATATTTACTTGTTTAATTCAATTTTACTTATGTATATATGTTTACAGGTAGCTAATGCTATGGTAGCAACGTGGGCGGGCCCACCGGCAATGTTGGCCATCTTTAGAAAATTATTCGGATCGGCGTCTTGTCGACGAATTATTAAGCAGAACAACTTTTCGAATTTTCAACATTACTTTCTACAAAAGGTTAATATATATTTTGCGAGTTAACATATATTCCATATATATGTATTGGAATTATGTAAAAAAATATATATCTTAATTATAAAATTTTCTTCTGAATTTTGAATTGTGCACAGACTATACCGGTCGCAATGGCAGGATTACGCAACGCCCATGGTATTTGTCCACCGGAAGTTCTGGCTTTTTTAATGGATCTCTTCAAGTATAACGATAATAGCAAGAATAGATATTCCGACAATTATTACAGAGCCGCGTTAATAGAGGCTTTAGGTGCGACTGTTACACCGGTTATCAGTGTGCAACAGGGGTATGACACTCAAATTTTTAGTCATATATACTATAAATCTAATTATGTGATAAAAATACGTTGTATACATGTATATAATTTTGGAGACGATTTTATCCATCCACTTTATTGCGCCTTATCACAAATAATTGGAGATATATGGAATGACTATTTAGAATCAAACCCAGGATTGCCGATTATCAATTTAAACAATAGTTCTGATATAAAGCTAACTATCAATCCATCAAATATATTTTTTTATTTTGTACAGAACGGCTATCACAGCAGAATCTTTGTCAATTGACACGAAAGCCATTCTAGAAGAAGTCACAAGGAACTTGAACTTGGAAAAATTATTACCCTGTTACAAATATACTGTCAGCGTAGCTTGTCTGAAAGTTATACGTATTCTACAAAAGTTTGGTCATCTTCCAAGCAATCCTCATATTTTTAGGGCATACGCAGCATATGGACAATTTATAGGTAATATTTTAGACTTCAATAATTATATTGATATCTCTTTCTTTTTTAATTGCAAACATTCTTGATAATTAATTAATATTTTTCAGACGTTCGAATCGCGGCGTTAGAAGCTCTGGTTGATTTTACTCGTGTAGATGGTAAGTGGGAGGACTTGGAATTCCTATTGGACATGGCGGAAATGGATCCGCATCCTGGTATACGTCATAGACTCGTACGCTTAATGGTAGAAAATCCACCATTCGAGAGAGCTCATAAACATCGCCTGGATAGACCAGATTTAGTTGACCGAATATGGAACTTGATAAAGTATGGCAATACTTCAATCTGTCTCGTGTAAATTATTTTTCTTTTTTATATTATCAGTCAATTAATTAATACATAATTTTGTCATGTAGCGGTATGTTATCACACGACGCAAAACTGCGTTGCGATTTAGTAGATTTGTATTATACTCTGTACGGTACAAAAGTTCCATTTTGTCTTCCTATTCCCGAACTCGCGACGATTATGAAACCTAGGAAAGCTGGCCCACCAAGTCCTGAACGTGAAGTAAGATATTTGTTCAACATTTCTGCGTTTTACGCAATTATAAAATTTTCTTTATTGTAATACATTCTCTCTGCTTTAGGTGAAACCTGTACCAGTACAACATGTAAAACATGAAACAATTGATGAAATTGAGAACTCATCTGCTCCAAACAAGAGAAAATCATCTCCAAACAGGGATCCTACTGGTCCACCAAATTCAGCAGAGCATGGGACAGAAATAAAACGACAGAAGATAGCAAACAACGTATGAGAAATGATTTTTCTCTTCTTTCTCTTTTGTCATTGTTGGCGTAAATAAAATCTATTCCTTCTATTTATAGCAGGATGAACGAGGAATTCCGATACCCGGTGAAGGAAAAGTAAAATCCGAATACTACAGCGACAATTCTGCATCTTTGCCTGGTATCATGGGAACTCCTGGTCCAGTAGGTTTCGAACCGGGAATGTTTAAAAAGGATCTAGAAGAGCATAAACCAAAAAGTGACTCTGTTAATAAGGTACGTAAAATTTTTTGTAAGAGTTAAAGATACTTTCATACAATATATGATTTTTTTTAATGCGTTATGAATAAAAAATACTTTAGATTCGTCATGTATCACTATGCTTCTTACAGAGTAAAAAGAGGAAAAAGGATAAGAAAAAGCACAAACATAAGCATAAGCATAAACATGATCATAAGCACAATAAGGAGAAGGAGAAGGAGAAAAAGGAAAAGGATAAGAGTAAAGATAAGGAGAAGGATAATAAAAAGGACAAGGATTCATCCGCTTTAAAAATAAAAGACGAGACTCTCAGTTCCGCTAGTTCCAGTCAAAGTCCAGAGCCGACCGTCACCAATGAGTTTCTTTTTCCTTAAGATTATTTGTTGCTGGAGTATTTAAAATTTTTTTTAAATACTTTATTGTTTATATCTTTTTATACATTTAAAATACTATAATATAATCGCAAAAATGTAAAGTGTATATAAGTAGAATGTAAAAATATATAATAAGAGAGTTTATATATATATATATATATATATATATATATTATTTTTAGTTATTGTGTGTGTAGTGTGTGTGTGTGTGTGTGTGTGTGTGTGTATACACACACACACATATATTATTTATATAAATATATTGTGAATATATATGTATATAGTAATAAGTATAATAAATTATTAGTGTAAGAATATTTTAGACATTTTTTATATATAAAATTCGATTCTACTTATACACACTACAGATAAAATAAAAGAAAAATAATGATAATAATACACAGAATAATTTTTTTCCTTTTTTTTTAGATATATAATTCGTAAGATAAAATATTTATGTCCAGGATTAATTAAGAATAAGCGTATAGGAGATTGTGAATTCCGAATAAATAATTGAAATAAATTTCAAACAATTTTTGAAACGTGATTTCATCTCATTCACATTTATAGTCAAGACGGAAATTCGTTACCGACAGCAGAGACGCGCTCATATTTGAATAGCCGTTGCGCTAGGATGGCGTCCGTGGTGTTGCGGCAATTTCGAAGGGACTAAGCAAGTTTTGAAAATTTTGACAACGAGCAAGATAATGGCAGATAATCAGCAGAGCCGTTTCGAGAAATCCCTCGGATTGCTGACCACCCGTTTCGTCACCTTATTGCAGAAAGCCAAGGACGGCGTGCTAGATTTGAAAGTCGTGAGTAATTCAACTTGTCGCACACAGGGCACCGAGAGAGAGAGTTAACCTGAACGTTAGGTTAAGTTATCGCGGGCGAATACACGCCATAACTGGGTTGCGGGAATTTTGAAAGAAGGGTGTTCGCGTTCGCTCGCTCGATCGATCCACGATCCACGCGGACGTTTCGTCCGACCTCGTGAGACTCTGCGCCAATTTTCGGCTTCGTAGGCGATAGCGTTATTACGGTATTTCAACTTCGTGACACGCTATCTCGCCCTAACCTAATCCATAGAACGTAGTTGGCCTCTTGCCGATAAAGTATCATCGAATCGTCGAAACGTTGCAGGCCGCGGATCTCTTGGAGGTGCGACAGAAACGACGCATTTACGATATTACAAACGTCCTCGAGGGTATCGGTCTTATAGAGAAGAAGAGTAAGAACAGCATTCAATGGAAGTAAGTTTTTTTCCCTCAACTTTATTTTCCGTAAACTGCTATTCCTCAACTTATTTCCATTTTGCAAACTGTGATTGAAGGGGTGCGGGACCTGGCTGCAATACTCAAGAGGTTGGCGAGAAGTTGACGGATCTGAAGGAGGAGATCAGGAAACTGGAGGATCACGAGTATCTTCTAGACACTCATACACGGTGGATTCAGCAAAGTATAAAAAATATAGAAAATGATATGATAAATAGGAAATACGCATATATTACTTATGAGGATGTCAAAGAGAATTTTCTGGATCAATTCGTATTAGGAATTCAAGCTCCTGCAGATACCGAATTAACAGTACCAAATGTTTTGAAGGTATTTTTTAAACATCTGAAAAATATTTCACATTAGTATATATTAAAATCTTTCTCTTTATTTTTGACAGACCGTCACACAAGAAGATGCAGTGATAAGTTATAACATGTACTTGAAGAGTAATTCGGGGGAAATTAAAGTATATATGGTTCAACCTGAATTAGCTAAAACTTATGATAATAAAGTTTTAGAAATGAGGTTAAAAGAAGTGTCAAAAGGTATAAAACGTGGAAATGAAGAGGATGAAAGAAAAGAGGAAGAAGTCACTGTTAAACCAAAGAGGAAAGTCGGCAGGTATAAATTGAAATTTATTATATTTGCAAATGTATTTTTATACACATGCTCTAATCGTATCAGGAATAGTAAGGCAATATTCTTGACCTGCACAGAGCAAATAGTATAGTTGGTAATTATGTCAATCAATTTTGTAATGGGGATGAATAGTTATCAAACTTAAGCTATTCATTTGATACAAAATGTACATTTATATGTTACATATGCTTTTCAAGACTATAATCGCATGTACATACATTGAACACAATTCACTTATTTAACAGACCACCAAAAAGTAGTATCAAACCGCAGAGTCCAGTTTTAACTGATGATGAGGAAGAAGAAGATCAGGAATTGATAGAAGCCAAGATAGTCCTACGTGATGTGAGCACTGCAGGTAAATTTATTTCATGTGATTTAAACTTTAAAATTTACCATTTGTTCTAAAAAATTTTTACTATGTAAATGTAAATTTTCTAGGACATTAAATATCTTTTTTTTTATTACAGATATCTTTCAAACAGATTTGGATTTACTCGATCAATTTTATTCTGATTGTAAGTCAAGTTTTATTTCTTCTTGTAATATCTTAAACATTATCTTTAATCTCACATTCACTTGAATTTTTACAGTTTGCGGACCATTGGTGAGATTAAGTCCACCTCCAGGAGAGAAAGATTATCACTTCAATCTTAGTGAGAACGAAGGTGTTTGTGATTTATTCGACATTACGACGTAATGAGTTGAGTTTAGTATAGTTTTTACAAAATGGACTGTGCCAACAGCATGCAAAATTAATGGGGAATTTGATAAAATTGTTAAGAACAATTTGTGCATATAGTTTTATGGAAATTAATAGATCGCACAATCATTGAGAGTATACAGTATTTTTTTATTATTAATAGAAATATGAGAAGCTAATGCAACATATTGTAAAAATATCTTAGTACAATCTGTTTTGGCCATTGTTTATTTTGTACAGTGTTGAGAGTAATGTAAAGTTTTAAAGATGTCTTTTTATATACACTTACCAGATCTAGTATCATCCTTGTAATTTTAAGTTGGATTATCACATAAGCTTGCTTTATGAATGTAGCTGTCCAAAAATATATAATTGGGAAATCTGATTATACAAACATAATTAGATAGAAAACATATACATGATTATTTATATATTATCATAAAGTAAGCTTTCCCCAAATGTTACATTTTTGTAAGAATTTATATGCACATATCCCTCCCTGAGGTATTCTATGAATACTATGACATATATGTATAGAAATAAATGTAATGTACATTGTATATAATGAGGCGAATATTCTGTATTTTTAAATATTTTATCAGTTATTTATATACATACACATCTTTATACATTGCTAGCAATGTATATATTTACTTATATTTAATATGTATTATATATCTCTTTAATCACATGACTCACAAGGAATCATTGAATCAATTCCTTAAAATAGCTTGTATATCATATTGATATATTGAATGTACGACTATATAGGAAATTATATCATTTTTACCATATATTAGATTATCGATTCCAAATGAAAATCAATATATGTCAGTATAATAAATTTATTAGATGATCGCGCGTATATCAACATTACCGACATCTTTCGAGTTCTACGTTATCAAGAAAATGCATAAAGAGACCAGCTGATTTCGCAACACGATCGATTCAGCGGAAAATTAGCGGATCGCGTACCAAGGACAGATAAGAATGGATCGATTTCGTCATCGTCGATGGGCACGTGTTCCTTCAACGCAATGCAGACACGACGAAGACTGTCAGTCATCATCGGCGTCGCGTCACAGCAAGACACACGCGCTCCAGATGCACCGATCCGTATCGCGGCGACACGCACACCGACACACACAACGCTGCGATCTGTCAAAGTTGCAGCGAGCGCGTTCACCAACGAGCGTTGTAACTTTTATTATTGTTATTAGTGCTACTCGTTCGGTTCTTTGTTCTCGGTAATGCTACCTGAAAGGTAACTTCTCGTGTTTCTCAATTCACCTATGACGTAATGAATCGTAAAATTACGAAACACGTATGTCCTATAGATAAGAAAAGGCTTTTTGAAAAAATGGAGAGATATGTGCAGACATGTATAATTTGAAAAAAAGAGATCATTTTTTAAAATTGACACATTTAGGGACCGAGAATAATTCAATTTTCTCGAAAGTTTATTCAAAGCGATTTGGATTAACTTTTTGATATTTTTCTTTTCCGTGAAAAACATCCCATGCGATTCTTTTTGAAGCACTGTGCATACATACTTTTGGCGCGCTATTCCAAACCCAAACTATTTCGAATGATTTAATCATTCAGTAATTCAGTTTATTTATAGTTTAGAAATTTAATTTTAATTCGATAATTTATATATTTCTGCAAACAGGAACAACATATCGAAAATGCGCATAATATTTGTAAAATTTCGCGAGATCTCGCAGAAATACCCGATCGTTCGAGGCATGGCATCTTATTCGGTTATATGGCCAACCGCGAACCTGTTGCAACAGAAAATAATGGGCAAAGAGGAATTTAATTTCGCGGAAGTTATGCGATTTAGTTTGTACGGTAGCCTTTATGTAGCACCTACATTGTACTGCTGGTTAAAATGCGCGTCTTATCTTTGGCCGAGAGCAGATTTAAAGTCTGCGATCACTAAGGTATATGCATGTATAAAAAATATTTATAACATCTTATATACATAAGCTAATTTTTTTGTAAATTTTTTTTAAAAATTAATTCACATACGAAAAAAAAATTAATTAAATAACTCCAGATAATAATTAACTAATCATAAAATAATTACAGGCTTTGGTTGAGCAAGTTACGTATACTCCTGCAGCTATGTGTTCCTTCTTCTTTGGCATGAGTTTTCTTGAATTAAAGCCAGTTTCGGAATGTATTGAGGAAGTCAAAATTAAATTCTGGCCAACATACAAGGTATCATTTCACGCAATACAGATAAGTTAATGATATTAAGGAGATTAATGAAAAATTATTTACCTTCTAGGTTGCCATTTGCGTATGGCCAATTCTGCAAACTATCAATTTTACCCTGATCCCAGAGCGGAATCGCGTTGTGTACGTCAGTGTATGCAGTTTGATTTGGACTTGTTTCCTTGCATATATGAAGTCTGTTGAAGCCAAGCGAAAGCAAAAGGAACTAGACATTAATCCTAAGATTATGTTAGAGAATAAAGTGCAACCTAACGACAGATCCAGCCATTTACAGATTCCTCTACTACGATGAAAGTTTTAGGATATTTGACATGCTATTAGACTAATTTGTACATAATTTTGAGAGAACTTATATATATCTAATTGAGGAAGTCATATACATATTTATATTTTATTACTATATGACGCTGTATTTGTGATATTCACAGTCCAAAATAATATCTACTTTTGTAGTAAGTCTTGCTGTATAATGGCTATGTTCCAAAATTTATTGCCGATATTGGAAATCGATAGTTTGTAAACATAATGTATATTATAGATTTCCAGTACTGACAGTGAATTTTGGGACATGGTAAATAATACATTTCAGTGATATTAAAATAAAATAGCGAAAGTATATATAAATTCTTAGAAATTATAAAAATATAATGTGATTGGCAATATGGAAGACATTTGACAATATGGAACACAAATTGTTGATAATATAAAATAATGTAAAGAATAAAATTAAATGAAATTACATATATAATTATTATTCTCTTTGTTATGCAAGGTTTCATGTTATTGACGACAATATATCACAGAAAAGAAATATTAAAACTTTTTATACTTATATAACTTATATAATTAAAAAAAAATAAAACTAGCAGAGATTCAAATCCTATGATAAACTGAAGTTTGAATCTTGGCTGATTGAAAACAAGGTTCGAATCTCTGCTAAAAAGCAATATGGCGACTAATGGTGACAGCCAGGCTATTTCGATCTGTCAAAAATAGTAGTATATTTTTGTCATTTCAGATATTAGAGAAATATCTAGCGAATTTTGAAAGCGAGAGGGATCTGATATTCAATTAAATTGTAATTATATACTACTTATATTGTAATTATATATATGTGATGTATCGATGGATATATGCGATCGAATAAAATGAGAGCCCTTTGCAGGTTATTTCCTATCGTTCTCCCCGTGTCTAGGAGACAATGACTCGATCTTCTGTATCGGCACAATGTGACCTAGTCGCCTCGTATATGGACGGCGTTCATGTCAAAATCGCGGAAGCCTACAAACCGCCGAGAAAGATTGGTCTGCCAGCTGCGTACAACAATCGTTTGCCTGATGTCTCAAAGTTGACGTATGACTTCAGTTTGGAAAAATCGGTACTCAAGAAGGTAATCATTAGGTGCATAATATTTTGATGTTCCATGTTATAATATACTACATGGAGAAATTATTCGATAACTCGTTTGTTTAATTTAAACGAATCTATCATTAATCTAATGAATTGATTTGTATTCAGATGTGTGAATGGCGCAAGGCTAGACAGGCCTACAACAAAGCCCTTCAATTTCGATTGAAGGAAAAAAGAAAAAAGGAGAAAAAGGAGACTCCTCCATTATCGTCGCTGGATTGCGGCGAAATAAAACAACAACCTATCAATACACCTGCTCCGGAAACGACAATACTTACACCACAACCTTTGTCACCTCCTGCAAATGATCTTCAAGATCATGTGAAGACCAATGGAGATCTGGACTATGCCGATTTCGATAATGACACAAGTAGCCCCTTTGACAATATGGAACTAAAAACTATCAACGATATGGAGGAATTAGCACAGGCAAATGAAAAACTAATAGTTACTTTATAAAGTTACATTCTCTCTTCTTGTGTAACTCTAGTGAATATTATTATCAAATGATTATGTTATAGATAAGTTTGTCTTACACTTAAGATCTATTTTTTTTTTATATGTAGGTTTTACAACCTAGATCACAATGGATACCAGCAGGAAAATTGGAGAATATTATAAATGAATTAACAATCGATGATACTTCGGAAATTTCTAAAGAAGAGAAAGTTGACAATACGAAAACTCAAGTAGACAGTCAAGCTGACGAGGATGAATTAGCTAATGTTGAAAATTATCGTAGCATTTCAGCAATAATGCAGGAACTTCAAAAGGAATTGGAACGGCCTGTTATGGAGGTAATAAAAAATTTCTTCTTTGCCGTATATAGTTTATGACTAATTTTATCCTCACAACAGAATTGGAAGCCGTGGCCCGATTTGGAGAGTCCAGATAGTGACGGGTGCGCAACTGCAAGACACGATGATGCGTTATCATCGAATCACGCAAAATCACCAACGGATTTATTGTCGAATATGACGGAGGATGATTTAAAGTTGGTGATACAGTTGAATGACATGGGATTTCCCAAATGCAGAGCGGCACGCGCGGTGTTGGAACTGGGTCGTGTACATGAAAAGAAAATAGTAGAATACCTATTGGCCATCCAATCTCTAGAGGAAAGCGGTGTTCCGAATGAATATGCCGAGAAAGCGCTGATACTCGCACAGCACGATCAATCCAAAGCAAGAATCTACTATGAGAATTTATGTACATTGAAAAGTTTAGGATTCCATGAAGATGAAGTCTCCGCGGCATTAGTGAAGTGTAATTTTGATCGCGACAAAGCGTTAGATATTTTGATCGCTTGAGTAAACGATCAAATCAATATTTATAGAATATATATAGATCAGAGAATATTTTCCGCGACTTGCTTTTATGTGAAAACAGAGATGGAATCTAAAAAAGAAAAAGAAATTTAATTTTTTATACACATTACATAAAAGATACGTCGCATTTCAAAATCACAAGGTATATTTTAATAAAAAAAAGTAGTATTCAGTGAAACTAGTCACTTGAATAATGATATCTAGAAAGCTATATTCATATAATATTATAATAATTTAATTTAATCTATGTTATGTCATGGAATTTGAATTCTTACTGGGCATTATCAAACGAAACATTTACTCTTGATAGCTGAATAAATTATATAATCATACATAGCAAGCTAGAGATTTAATTTACAGAATATTGTTGCAGGATTTTAACAAATAAGAATTTTTATTTTCCTAATACTTTTTACATACAGAAATGCATTAATTAAATACTTATCAATACCTAAATGAGAAGAATTCATCAATTGATCGAGTGCCAATGAAGCTTAATAGTCGTATTCGAGTGTGTAGCAAATGCAGTAGCGCAACTGCAAAGTTGAAAAAGACTTATAAACTGATATATACTCAGGTACTATACAATTATTTTATATGTTACCTTTTGCTACAACATAAAGCTATCATTATCATGGATTCTGCGTAACGGCTTATACCGATAATGATCCAAGCTTCTGTAAATATAGGTTGCTGACATTGTGTATTTATACAGATACTTGCAGGTCCGTTCATTAATAAACTGTATAAAGTATAGTTTGTAGAAAACAATGTAAAGTCCAATTTAGTATTTTTGGGAAGTGATTCATAGAATATCGTCACGTTTGGAGGAGAAGTGAACACGTCGAGTGTATGTTTATACCTAAAATGTACTTGCGTTGAATTATATGAGATACTCATACTCTATAGAAATAGAAATGAGGATATTCCTGATATTTTTACATAACGTTCTTGAATTACCTCTCGATATAAATTCTTCGCAAGGCTAATTCCCATAGGGAACAAGTCGTATTTTCATGAATTTTATGAATTTTTAGAAGCTGCCGTGGTAATTCGATTATAACATCGGCGTCCATTTCATACAAACCTCTCATCTCTATGTACAATTTCATATTTGCATTTAACACAGTAGTGTTATAATGTGTTTTAAAACACCTGTGATTCCATGTGTATATAATACACACATAGATTATATAAAATTACTTTGTGTATATAATAAAGTAACAGCTGCTCAGGATTTCTTTCAATTACATTGATATACATATTCTGATTATGACATCTTCAAAGAGCTTACCCAAATGCCAAACTGCTCCTGTTGTGTATAGCTGTCATCCGAAGTTGTGAAAGTAGTTGAAGTAGAAGTGGATATGACACATAATTTAAATATTCATTTGCATCAAATCGGATACAGGGAGCTGATAAAAATCCATTCAATGGTAAATATCTCAGCCTGTAATAAATATTTATTATATATAGTTAAAAAATGTGAATTAATTTGTTAGAATGTAACTTTTTCTTATATTTTTTATAGAATTTTATTTGAAAAATGTTAATATGGATGATAACCTGTTTGAACACACAGAAATCATGGCAAGTTCAGGAGCTAATGTCAATCTGTTAGGTAGTTCTCTTAGCTGATTGTTATCTATATATAATTCTTTAAGTTTTGGTAGAGAGCCGATCCATTCTGGTAGTGCAACAATTTGATTGCCCGAAATAGATAGTATTTCCAGATTTCTCAGTTTGCTCAATTCTGTTTTTATTCATCAGATAAATCAATAAATTTTTTGTTTTCATGATAGAACATATATTTAATAATCACACTTACCAACTGGTAATCTTTCTACAAAGTTGTCATTTAAGAATAAAGACTTTAGATTCCTCAAATTACCAATGCAGGAAGGGATATGTCCCAGTTTATTAGCGCTTAGATCCAATACCGTCAACTGATTCATCTGACCAAATTCCATGGGCAATTGCTTAATGAGATTGCCGTACATGTACAAGTTAGTTACATTAAAAAGTTCCATAATCCAGGATGGTAGAGTAGAAAGCTTGTTCCATTTAAGATATATCTCTTGAATATGACTACCGTGTGATCTTATCACTTCTGGAAACTCTACCAGACCTCGACAGTTCCAGTGCAGTATGACTTTGTTCTTGACTTCGTTTGCCATTTCTATGAAATCTGGATCCATGTTTAAATGAAGTTAGTGAGAATATCCCAGAATATATCAGGATTATGAGTAATAATCAATGTTAAAATCATCTATGTCTGCATTTCTGGGGTTAACAGGCACATGCCCAAAATAACTTTGCCTGCTCGCTACATCTGTATTAATAAAAGCTTCCATGATGGTAGTCAGATCATGCAAAAATTTCATGAGAGTGTTTTATTTCGTTAGTTTGTGCGATCCATAGCTTCTAATTTTGGACGAAACCGAAACATCGAAAAGAGAAAAAATAATGGGATTTTGTTCATCCATGGCAAACTGACGTTTGAATTGTTGTTAGTCAGGAATAATGATGTGTTAATGTAGTATCTTAATTCATTCGTTTAAAAATAGAGCAAACCAGATTGTAGATTGTTACAAATATATATACTTTTTTATTTCTTTCCTGTGGCAGTGAATCCAGCACAGATGCATTTTTATTCTCTGTTATCCTTTATTTTCTTCAATTTTTTATTTGTGTACCAAGTATACATTTATTAATTTTTTACACTGCATAATGCATACAAGTTTAGCGATACGACTGACACACAAACACTACTGTGGCTATCAGCTGATCCATGACATTTGCTTGACACTTGATCTTTTTTTTTTATTGCAACGAATATTCAAATAACATTTATGGGAATTTATTAAAGATGGCAAAAAAAATTATTTTCTTAGCTAAGCATAATTTTTATTTAAATATAAAAGTCGGAAAATACGTTTATATTGTCAAGATGATTCGAAAATATTTTTTTGATTAACTTCGGTGTACATATGTCTCGAGATTTCGATAGTTCTCGATGTTGCGATTATTTCGGATACGTTTTGATGATAACACAAATAAAGCAGAAAAAAAAATATAATAAAAATATATATATAAAAGAAAGTATTTAAAAAAAATTAAATAAGAATAAAATAAAATATAAATATAATATTATAATATAAAATATAAAATAAAATATTCTTATATTCAAGTAATACCCAAATATGTAAATTTAAATTTTATTTTATTATATTCTATTTTATTATTTTATAATATTATATCTTATAGTTAGTCAAAAAATGATATAATGCAAATAAAAACATTTAATGCAAATAAAACATTTAATTAAAAATATAAAGAAAAATATTATGCGGCCAACAATACTCAGCTTGATGCTAAGCTAAGAAAATTCAGCTTTTTTTTTACACTAGTGTCAGGTCACGTGACCACGACGCTGAAATGTGCGTCCTATGAATTCGCACCTTTAGTGGAACAATGTTTCATAGATCAATCAGAACAAAGAAATTTTTGTCCTTTTTGTTTTGATTGGTCAATCAAACGCTACAGTATTTCGAGTAGATTTTGGAACGCAAATCTGAAATCTAGTGTTGCTTTTCTATTCGACTTTAGTTTATGCTCAAACTCCGGAAATCTTGCTGCATTCGGAGTGATACGCGACTTCACGTTTCACGTGTTATAACACTACCTTAAAAATGGCAGAAGAAGGTAAATAATACATATTATTTTTATATGCCGGTCGTGAATTCTTTTCTTCCAAAATTAATTTTGTATGCTCGTGCTTTCTTACATTATTGTGATTGTCAATAATGTCTCGGGCCGCGTGGTTTCTGTCATGTTTCCATCTTGTAGTAGCTCATGATATACACGTGTTTTTCCTTAGTTGCACGGTCGATTAAAATGATAGTATTATCGGAAATATCGAAAAATACTTACACATTCATAGCTTTTGCGCGCTAAATTTGATCTAACAAATTTTGTTAAAAAAAAACAACAGATTTGTCATATATAACTGCATAAAGATTGTTTGCATTAAGATGTAGGTTAGATTTTATCGGTCTTGTTGTAGATAAAAGTAAGAAGAAGAAGAACAAGCTATCGCTTGGGGAAATTCAAAAGACGATGAAGTGCGAGATAGAACCCTCCAATGAGGAGGTGAAATTGGAATGTAAAGATTGGCCTTTACTGTTTAAGGTCAGTTGATCTGGTTTTTTATAAATCCTTTTTCATACATTAATAATAATCAGACAAGATATTTATGAGAAACTTGTCATTTATTTATTGCAGAATTTTGACAAAATGCTCACACGTACAAAACATTTCACACCTTTAACAAGCGGTTCTACCCCGCTTAATCGTTGCTTATCAGAGTATATAAAGTCAGGATGCATCAACTTAGACAAACCATGTAATCCATCATCGCACGAGGTAGTGGCTTGGATAAAGAGAATTTTAAGGGTAGAGAAAACTGGTCACTCAGGCACATTGGATCCCAAAGTATCAGGATGTTTGATAGTTTGTATAGACAGGGCGACCAGATTAGCCAAGTCACAACAGTCAGCTGGAAAGGAATATGTTGCTGTGTTTAAACTTCACTCTGCGCCAGAAAGTATTCAGAAGGTAAGCCATTAGAATATTGCTAAGATATCTTGTATGATATCATATATTAATGTTATATGATGATTTAGGTAAAGCAGTCATTGGAAAAGTTGCATGGTGCTCTCTTCCAAAGGCCACCATTGATATCGGCAGTCAAAAGACAGCTTCGTGTAAGGACAGTATATGAAAATGAATTGCTTGATTACAACAAGGAAACTAATATGGGAGTGTTTCGCGTTAGCTGTGAAGCTGGCTCTTACATAAGAACTATGTGTGTCCATCTCGGGCTGTATGTAGGTACCGGCGCTAATATGCAAGAACTCCGGAGGATTCGTTCCGGCGTTCAATCCGAAAAGGATGCCATGGTTACAATGCATGACATTCTTGATGCTCAATGGTTGTATGACAATCATGGAGATGAATCTTACCTAAGGAGAGTTATAAAACCTTTAGAAGCACTATTAGTGAATCATAAAAGGATCATTTTGAAGGACAGTGCTGTATGTATTCGAGTTTTTATTTCTTAATACAAAAACAGATTTTTTAAATTTAATTTTATTAATAATAACATATTTTTATTTAACGGCATTATTTTATGAATTTGTAGGTAAATGCAATTTGTTACGGAGCTAAAATAATGCTGCCAGGTGTTATAATGTATGACCAAGGGATAGAGTTAAACCAAGAAATTGTAATTGTGACTACTAAAGGCGAAGCTGTTGCACTTGGTAAATATATTTCCGATTTTCAATTATCCAAATAATTATGTGTATGTTTATGTTATGAGTATAATGATGTACATTATTCAACTTCATATTTTATCTGCTATTTCAACTCATAAGAAAAATTCAAAATTTTTATATTTATTTTTAAAAACTTTTATATTTATTTTTAAAAAACTTTAGATTTTTTAAATAATATTTAAACACAAAATTTTATTTATATGTATTTAGCTATAGCTTTGATGACCTCTCCAACTATGGCTGCTTGTGATCATGGAGTAGCTGCAAAAATTAAAAGGGTAATCATGGAGAGAGATGCATATCCAAGGAAGTGGGGTTTAGGTCCTAAAGCATTGCAAAAAAAACGTATGGTACTTGAAGGGACCTTAGATAAATATGGAAAACCAAATGAAAACACACCTGCAGGATGGTTAGAAAATTACACAGATTATTCTGCAACAGCAACATCAACGACAGAAATTAAGGCAAATCTTAATTATTTTAATTTTTTAATTTCTCTAATATTTTTTTTTGATAAGTAGATGTTTATGTGTGCGTGCGTGTGTTTGACTATTTATTAAAATATTTAAAAAAATGTAGACGGAGAAAAACGGTGACGTTGGCTCTAGAAAAAGAAAAAGAGAAGAGGATACAACAGATACAAACGTTTCTGTGAAAGAAGAAGTATCATCACAGGAATTATCATCACCAAAAGACAAAAAGAAGGAGAAAAAAGACAAAAAAAAGAAAAAGAGCAAAGAGAAGCAAGGCACAGAAGGTGAAGAATCCATAGTAATGGAAGAAGGCGCTAGTGGGGTAATTAGATTATGATTTTAATTTGAATATATAATCTGAGAATATATCTATCTATCTATATATATATATATATTATTACATTGTTGTATATTACATATTATAGGAGTCTCCAGTAAAGGAAGAGAAAAAGAAAAAGAAGAAAAAAAAGGATAAAAATCGAGAACCTACACCGAGTTAGATGGATTTTTTTATGCAGAAAAGAAAAAAATTAGACGATTGTGATGCAAAATATAAAAATATTTTCTTTATGACATTATATATTACATTCTTTCTAGTTTAAAAAACCCATTTCTAGTTTTATATATTGTACAGTAACTTCTCGATTTTAGCTTATCCAGATAGAACAAGAAGGCCAAAAGACATTTTAAAGATGTTTAAAGAACAATAAAAATATCTTTAAATCGTCTTTTAGAGACGTGTGCTATTTGAGTTATATTTTAATAAAAAAGGTTAAAAATCTTTTTATATTAATTATATTTTTTCTTTTTTATATATTTGCTGATACTATGGCATTAATTTTCCAGAAGTACAAATTCTAATGTAAAATATTCCAAATTACATCTAATTCTTATCATTCCAAGGCTGATAAGAATGATTAAGAGAGTTCACTGTACATATAAATTCTTTTTTTAATCATGAAGACGAGAATTATATATTTTTATGTCATTGATATAGATTTTTAGTAAAAAGTATGTCCTCTGTATGAATTATATGAACACAATTGAAATATGAACATAATTGATAATAGTATAAGATTATACGTTTTAAGAAATCTCAGATATTCCAGTATCAATTATAATATGTCACATTCAATAAGCTCTTATTTCATTGTATATTACCTCATTAGTAGATATTTATCGTATACTTCTCTTTTGTTTGTTAAACATTTACATACCATGATTTACAACAATTTGTAATATTCAGTCTAGTACATCAGATTCATCAAGATAACATGTATCTTCAATAAAAATTTACACAAAACTAGCATACATCAATTGTTTGTATTAGTGGTGAATATCAAAAAAAGTATCTTTTATTTTAAAAAGAGAGATGTATATTTCCTTTAAATATCATATTGCGAGTGGTATATCGAGAAATAATTATTTAAATACAACTGTGTCAAGCATAGCTCCCAAACATTGGACAATATTTGTAGCCATTAGTGTATCCACTTTTTCCTCAAGATGTCGTTTCGGATCTTGCTTGCCCACATTCTTTATTGCTAATTGTTCAGGTGTCATCTTTTCTTCCTCCTCCAAGGCCTGTAAAGATCACATCATATTATTATGATTAAAAAATTTGGAATATTTAATCGCATTTCCATGTCCATAGTACTTGTAGAGTTTTGAAATTATTGCACTATGTGTTTCACCTTGTTGTAATTCTTTGCAAGTTCAAGCATTTCGGAAACGATATTCTCATTGAGTCGACTATGTTCTGAATATTCGGCAAGAGTCAGACCATCCATCCATGTCTTTTTATGTAAATTCAACAGCATTTTCTGTTCCAACTCGTTTTTACGATAATTAATACTAATACTGTAGTAATGCCGATTTAATCCATGTATCAGCGCTTGAACCGATGGTTTCTGTAGATGGCCTAAATTCGACGTTGTTTGCCTTGGTTCTTGTCCCAAGACCTGCAATCAACATGATATCAGAATCACATCAGAAGACACACGATCGATCTCGATCGGCACAAGTATATACTTACCATCATGTTTGGATTGATTAATCTAAATGCATCAATGACAACTTTTCCTTTTACCGATTGTATAGGATCAATGACAACAGCTACAGCTCTTTCGCTAAGAGCCTCAAAAGATTGTTGAGTGTTAATATCCACTCCGGACAACCAGCAACCGAAACCTGGATGAGAATGATACCAGCCCACTACCATTTCTGGTCGACCGGTCTGCTTCAACATGTCCAACATCTTTGCTTGAAACACTGGATCTACCGCCTCTACACTGACACCCTGAGATAATAAAGAATATACGTAAGAATATATATCATACACAAATGTATTTTTCAACGCATTTTAATATTTACTGTTCCTGTTTGAGGCATAGCAAAGACATCAATAACGCGAACAGTATAATCATCAACAAATTCTCCCAGCATCAAACCCATCACTTCCATTGGTACTCCAGCACGACCATGCTTGAGCATTTTCAAGAGGGCCAAGGACGATATGTATACCTTTAAAAACAAAATAAACTGAAGCAATATGAAAAAATAAAGATATAAATATCTGAACAATGAATACCTGTTCAGCTGTGTCAACGACAGGTGCATCGGAGGGTGGTGGTCCTTGATTTAAACCCGGCATTCCACCGCCTAACCGTAATAGCCTGTCCATCTTGATGTGTCAATTGAATTCTACACTCTGGAAATATTCGTAAAATATAATCACCACTTAAAAGCCCTTCAGTTCAGGGATTCGAAGAGTCATGGTGGTGAGAGTATTTAAAGGTTAAGAAAAGAACGCTACGTTGATTCTGAATCTCCCGGCGGTTCTCGAATCGTATTATGCAATTTTATCGGATTAGAATACAAGTTACTCTTACGATGATTCGTTTTTAACAAGAGAATTTCCTTTTCGTCGTGACGAACCGAATGACAATTCCTCTCGAAGTTTTACCGTTTGACAAGCCTCAAATGTGCATAATCACGAGCGCAGCCTGTTGGTTGTCTTCAGTGTTGCTTGACGAAAAAGAACCATAGAAAAGAGCGAACAGAGATGTCAACCGAAACCCGGATGAGAATGATACTAGCCCACTACCATTTCAAGTTCCCATATATTTCGGTTGACTAACGTTTATCGTGCCCTCTGAAAGTCGTCACTCGTATAATTGCAATAACGGGGTCTGTTCGTTTTAGCTGAACTGGCTGCATTAATTCAGAGTTTATCTTTTTCTCTCTATATTGAAAAGAAAAAGATAAACTCTAAATTAGTGCAGCCAGTTCAGCTAAAACGAACAGACCTATGTTGTGTGTGTGTCAATACAACTGTATGGAACGTAAAATACACAACAATGAAGGATACGTATTCGGTGATATCGCCTAAACTTGCCGGAGGACCTAAGGGACTGGGTAAAATTTTTCTTTTGATTCACTCTAATGTAAAATATTACGAGAGAATAAATATAATTTTTTTGTTGCTAAAATTATGTCAAATCAAAAACTGTTGTTAAAATAGGTTATATTTATAATTCTTTTTTCTTTCAAAGTTCGAATAACTTATATATTTATTTTAGGTGATCCTGACGACAAAAGCTTGAGGAAGGTGGAGAAAGATGTCCTGATACCCAAGTTGATGCGTGATAGAACTAAAACGGAAAAATGCATTAAAGAAGTTAAAGGTAATTACTTAATTTATATCGCCATAAAAAGAATAAGCGTATCAACTAATTTTTCCTCTGTAGAATTCCATGACTGCTGCCTCAATTCAGGATTGTTAAACGTAGTAAAGTGTAGAAAAGAAAATGAAATCATGAAATCGTGCATGGAAAAGTGGTTCTACAATCAAGACTTTATCAAAGAATGTACAGAACAATATCTAAATGAAAGAAGTGAATTCAGAAAGACTGGAATTCCTAAAAAGCAAAGAAATACCAGAATAGAAGCATCATTATAAACATAGGGATAATAAATAGATGATACCAGGATTGTTTACATTGTCCAAATTTTTTACAAGTATATAATATATATGATATTTGTAATTAATATCTGGACAATTCTCTTTTAGTAGAAAAGCCATGAAATATTGTGCGAGTTGCTTCAAATGTAGTTGGAAAAGCTAAATGGATAATTGGAAGTTAAAATAATATTAATTCTTAGATAGATTCTTGTAATGCATTCAATCATTGTTGTGCATTCAATTCTTGTACAGTAAACTCTTGCATTGCAAACTATTTAAGTGCCCATAAAGTGAACTTTTGGACTGTTCATTCACATGTATATGTCTACATAAATATACTGTGCAACATTTTCATTCTTTTTCATTCTGCCACTTTATTATTAGAAAGTGCAGATTGCAAAGAAATGTTTACACGATGAGAATACTATTTTATCCCAACAAGTTTATAATATAAATCTATTACTGTTATAAAACAAGCTTTATTGTGCATTGTTGATTTAAATAAAAAAAAATCTAAATTGCACAAAAGTTAATTCCCAAAATTTTGTAACTTCATGATTATTAAATTTGTTCTTCGTTTCTCGAATATCTTGTACAAAAGTTGAATACTTTTCAAATATATTAATTTTTTTTTTCTAATATGATATATTTTACACTGTCACACGACATATTCTATATTATATATATGAGTTACATGCGACAAGTATTCTATATATGTATCCCATTTAAAGAGTGCCGGGCTCTCGTAATAGAATCACGTGGAGGCTGCGGATTCGTTTCTCGGCGGAACTTCCAACGAGCATCTCGGCCATCGAACATCCAACGAGCGTTCCTCGACCGAAAGAATCCTACATTTTTGCACATAGACGCGCGTAGGAGCACGAAATTAAGAGGGTGGGGAGGTAGTGTGGCGTTTGGTTTCGCTGCAACTCTTGCTGCTGATGTGGAAGTCGAGGTCGAAGAGTTGTCATTCCTCGCTTTCGTTTTGGTGAGAGACGCCGCTCAGATAATCTTCAGCTGAGTTTCTCGCGGCTGACGATTCTTTTTTCTTTTCACCGCCGATGCATTTCCGTGAAATACTACATCTCATGTTTCTGCAAATCTTATTCAGTTTCTCCATCCTGGCGACGGCGATCCCGAAGCCGGACGCGGAGCATCGTATTTTAAACAAGGTTAGAAAAAAAATTAAATATTAAATTAATTAAATTAATATTAAATTAATTAATTATTCTGATTATTATAATTAAAAGTTCCATATATCAATATTTATTTCGTTTTTTATTATTAAAGAAGAATATTATTATTTATAATATCTTTAAAACCTTAATATAATATTTTTATTACAATATAATTAAAGATATAAGAAATGAAGAAACGATTGTAGTTATTGAAAAATTTATTAAACAAACTATATATATATTTTAGGATGTTAGCAATGAAGATCACTATATCAACTCGCAACATAATCCAGCTTATGATCATGAAGCTTTCCTTGGGGAAGAGGCTAAAGCCTTTGATCAGCTTACTCCTGAAGAAAGCACCAGAAGATTAGGGATAATTGTTGATAAAATAGACAACGATAAGGATGGCTATGTGACACAAGAGGAGCTTAAGGATTGGATAATGTATACACAACAGCGTTATATCAGGGATGATGTGGAACGTCAGTGGAGATCTCATAATCCGGATGGAAAAGATAAAATATCTTGGAAAGAATATACAGACATGGTTTATGGCGATATAGATGAATATGAGAAGGAAAAACAGGATAAATCAGATGACGACTCTTTTTCGTACCGTCACATGATGAATAGGGATCGCAGAAGATGGATTGCTGCAGATTTGGATGGGGATGATGCTCTGACCAAGGAGGAATTCACTTCTTTTCTTCATGCTGAACACGCAGATCACATGAAGGATGTGATAGTACTAGAAACAATGGAGGACATTGATAAAGATGGAGATGGAAAGATATCTCTTATAGAATATATTGGTAATGATGTCTCTTGTTGCACTTGAAAGATATAGCTTAAACAGTTCTTGAACTAAAAATTTTCAATTTGTTAGGTGATGTGTATAAAGGCAGTGAGGATGAAGAGGAACCAGAATGGGTAAAGAATGAGAAAGAACAATTTTCCTTGTACAGAGACAAAGATGGGGATGGATTCTTGGATGCCGATGAGGTACTTGATGTCTTATAATTGTAATAAAAAAAAAAATTAATATTTTTTTGTGTTATAAATTGGAATCGATAAAACTATATTCGAATTCTGCTTTGAAACAGGTAAAGACATGGATTATTCCCGCGGATTTTGATCACGCAGAAGCAGAATCAAGACACTTGATTTATGAAGCGGATACGGATGCGGATCACAAACTCACAAAGGACGAAATTTTGGAAAAATACGACATATTTGTCGGATCTCAGGCGACGGACTTTGGCGAAGCATTAGCGAGGCATGATGAGTTTTAGCGAGGTGTAATCTCATAAAGAAAAAATGATTACTAACGAACAAATTACTTATAATGCTTATACTTAAAATTTCCTAGTTCATATAAATAATTTTATGAAATAAAAGCCGACGATTCTCTATTTATAGAAAACGAAGAGTTCTATTTACTCTAACAAATATGTTTTTTTATATCATTGTGAAATTATATAAAATATTTTTTATCATTATATAAAATATATCGTTATAAAATATCTATATATAATTAGTTAATGTATGTAGAGAAAAATAAGTGCATGATGAAATGCTATATCTGCCAAAAATTGTAAAGATTGATTAGCTATTGTTATAATAAACTTTTGATATTGTCATATTGTTATATTAATTTACCATTGTTTTCTGGATATCAGACGAATTATATATCCTTTATATTATCGTATTGTAATTTTGCTGATAATGATAGCAGTCTGATATCTGACATATGCTGTCATTATACGATCGTGATCATATTTATCAGATAAGCTCTCAATCTTTCATAGCAATGAACAGTATTTGTGTAATATCGTTGTATGAATTAGTTCACGAGAATGAAAAAGACTTATTTGATTATACTTTTAACAATTTGTATCTGCAACGTGTTTTTAGGTAAATATATTTATTTTCCTTCACAAAGAGTTCGGTCTTATGTCTCGGTAATATCTTATAAATATTGCGCACATTTTAATAAATATCAAATAACGCCGCATAGCGTTTTCAGGTCGTCGATATATATTAGCGATATTTTCATTCAAGACTCTAATAACGAGAGCAATTTCTTATTTGATAGTTTCGAATTTTTAATCTATATTTCGGATTATTATATACTATAAAAATGTTACTTTGATATGATACTACAAAGGTAATAAGAGACTTGGTTCGTATATTTGCTATGTGAGATAAAATAAAATAAATAAATAAAATAAAATACATAAATATATAAAATACAATTGAATTTAAAATCATTATTTGTTATTTTGAACCAAGTTACTTTTCAATCCACCCATATATATGAATTAGAGAAAATGCGATATAAAAAAATAAGTTATATATAGAGCAATGATATAAAATTATTTGATATTTCTGGTTTGGTCTTTAATTCACATTCAGTTTATCTCATTGAATGTTTTATAGATTTATAATTTTCTATAGTTTCTCTTTCTTTTTAATCAGAATTTTCTTTCATATAGTGACAAGCTCTGATGAACAATGCTTCCATTTTACATGGTTAAGGAGCGAGAGAAATTGCACAATGTACAATAAAGATTATCCTAATATTCCTTGTATAGAACCTATACATATATTAAGTGAGTGTAATTATATAGCAAGTGTAATTTGGGCTTCCAACATATATTTTTTTGGTTATTAATTACTATTCTCTGTATATTTCTTTCAGATGATACAATACTAGATACAACTGACCTGTGGAACAAAATAAAAAATCAGTCTATCGAATTTGCAGAAGACTATCTTACCCCAATGAAATCTTGTGTTTGCATAAAGTATACATATGTATATAATAGAGAAGGTAAATATATTTTATTCAAAAAATAGGAAATTATAAAATCCAGATGTATGATCTGTATATATATATCAATATTAATTGCAGTTATAAATGCTAGTTATTTTTGTGGAAGAGTTATAGAAGATCAGGCAATAACAATTACATCAGGCTGTTATGTTACATATGTATGTATCATATATGTGTGTGCGTATACATATATAAAATATACATAATAAACATTTCTTTATAATTATGTGATTATATAAATTAATATTATTCAATAATGAAGTACAAAGAGATATAATATATTATATTTTTAGACTGAAGGATATGCTATTGAAGCATGTGCTTGTAAATCCGAAGCCGGCCGCATACCTTGTAACTCGACAATAAGAAATACATATTCAATATTAATTACTTTTATAGCTATTTTACTATATATAAAATTTATTTATATATAAAATTTTTAATATTCCCTGTCACTTTCGGATTGTTTTATGTCTGATATGGATAAAATTGTACAAATTATATATATATAACATTTATTACAATTTATATTCAATTATCAGTTAAGTTATATCTTTTTACAATTTTATAGAATACATCTAAGTGTATTTAAATTATATACAGAGGTGAATAGATCATATATATATATCGTATACTCTGGCAAAATCAAAAAATAAATACTTGTATGTGTAGAGAAATAAGGAAGATAATAATATAAACTCTGAAGTAACAATAACACATGTATAACAAAAGTTAATTAAAATATAATAAGAATGTTATGTTAAAAATAAAAACATGCTCCTTCAAAAGAATATCACTTTATACTAAAACAATATATTCTCGTTTTAATTATTACGTATGGAAGTACTACAAATTAGATTTTCGTATATTATATTCCAAAAGAATAGTTATTAATAAAAGATATATAATAAAATTACATATGGCATACCTCATAAAAAAATTGAGACTTATTCGCACATTTGAAGCAATGAATTAATTGTAACGTCTTTTTTGCCATAATTAGCGTCATATACTGATTTGATAACTTCTTTGTCAACATTTGGAAACATTTCTGCAATCTGCAAAGTATGGTTAAAATTATGTGTACACATAATAAAAGATAAAAAATTATATCGTGAAATATACATTATAAATACCTGTTTTAATTCGACCTCAGCATTTGGCAAAGAACTTGGTACAACTGTTGGTGCAGCAATAGCCGGAGGTTTTGTATAAACAGTTACTGGAGCATAATTCGGCATACCGAACATTGTTGCAGAAGGCACCATCATTATCGAAGAGTATGGATACAGTTTATTCTGCAATAGAAATGCATTTATCGAGAAAAACGAAGAAAATATTTGAGTAAATTTCTAAGAAAAAAAAAACTTCTTAATGATATTAAATATTAACCCTTGTAAATCACACTTTTTTTTCTCTATTCCTAGTCATATATGAATCACAATCTTATCTTATTTTTAACTGTCTCAAAGTATTTAAAAAAAAATTTACAAAAACATATATTTTGACATCTAAAAAAAAAATGATTGTACAACAAAAGTTAAAAAAATAAAGTATACAATTTTGTTGTTGTTGATTAAGCTCTTCAGAATATATTGTTAAAATAGAATCAAATGATCAAGTGATCTTATGATTTTTAAGGATTAATATCATAGGCATGCACAGTACAATGATAGTTAAATTCTAAATTTGATTCAAAGCAAATTGTTATTTTAAACATACAGAAGCAATAATATAAACATAATTAACATAACAAGGTATATAATATTCATTGTTTGTACCATGTAACTAAAAACTAAATTGATCATGCCTTCCTGATTCTCTCCCTGCTTTCCACTAAGCATATACCAATCTTCGTGTGTCTCTCCCTTCTGAATGACTTGAGGTGGAATTTCTATGTGACCCCATGCAATCAATTCATCCATCACAAAGGAACACTCATCATAAATTTCTATGTATATCTGAGTAACTCCAGGAGGAAGGGAGCTATAATGAAATAAATATTAAAATGCTTAGAGCAGATATATGTATTTTCAAACATGTGAAAACACAATATGTATATGCATTTTTACCACTGAATCACTTTGTTCCAATGTGGATTTTTTCCACCATTTGAGTCTGTAGGTGTCTCATACACATCATGTCCTACTCGTAACCTTACATATGGATCCATTCTTGTCATTCCATAATTTTTTACTAATTTGGCCTAGGAAAAACAGCTTTTTATCATGAAAAAGTACTAATAGTTGCAATATTTATATATATATAGGTCAATTAATGATAGATCTCATGCATACGAGAAAAATAAGATTACCTGAGAAATTGTTATATTAAGCCTGCCCACTCGTGGATCATGAGTTACTGGCATATTCTGCATCTGCTGTTGGAGAGCTAGAGCAGCTTGCTGATCTGCTGCTTCTTGCTGCAACTGCGCATTGCGTTCTTCTATTCTTAAGAAACTATCCGGTAGTGGTCCCACAAAGGCCTAAAATTACATAAAAATAAAAAAAAAATTATGAAGATATGAAAATTTAGAAATGTATAAGAAAATTATAAAAAAATTAAAATATATTAAAATTAATTATATATTAAAAATTTTCTTTGTATAATTATAGATATAAATGTAATATCGTTATGCGCTTTAAACGAGATGACATTGTATATCAATAGAGTTAATGCACATTAACAATATTAACAACATTGTACATAATTAATGTTAAGTATTTTAAATAATATAATACTAATTAAATACTAAAAAGCAGGATTAAAATCCATTCAGTTGCATATGTCAAAACTCATCTAATTTATTTATGCAGATGCGTAACATAATAATTAATGCACAATCGCGGAACATTTCTAGTGCTTCCAATTATATTGCATTTGACAAACGAGATTCTGCATACCCGTTTCTTCCAATCCTCGTGCAGAGGTCTGTCCGTGTCCATGATGAAAAGGATTTAAAAAAAAAAATGAAATCTTATCTTCCACTGGGAGTTTGATCTTAATCACAATTGACGTTCCACATACGGAATTTCTCCGAAATTTGTCGAATATGTCAAATCACGCAACGTGCATTATCCGGAATGTTTACCGATCGACTGCTAGTGCGCATGCAACGATGATAGGTGTGTTCCGAGATGCGCTGCCAAATGCTGATAATACCAGAGAGAAGCCTGAGAGCGGCCACCCCGGCGTTTTTCGTACGATAGCTCTCGGTCCCGTACAGCAGCGCCTCTACATCCATTTTACGGCCGCTTGGAACTAAAAGGCCACATTTATTTTCAGGCAGGATAAAACAGCCAGTTGGTTCACTTCCGTGCTACGTCCACTTTTCAATTTTGGTTCATGTCTGTGCTACATCCACTTTTCGATATTGTCGATAGTGATAGTACACTGATCGCTAGACAAAGAGAGATGATTGCGCCGTCTCCGTCTCTCTTTCATTGCGTATGTATGTAGCGCATGAAAGCACATGACCGACGTATTGAGCAGAGCACACGGATGCGATTGTTGGAATGAGATAACATTAGACAAGGAGCGATAATCGTATGCTATCCTTGTTTCTCTAGCGTATCGCTTTACGATCGAAATACGGGTTGAAACTGAAAATGCTTTTTGGCCTCTCATTGCAGAAAGCAGTAACGCAAAGGACTAACAGCACTCACTTTTTGCAAATTTTATACTTGCGTATATATATATATTTAAACTAATCTATGCAGGCGCGCAGTAACCGTATCATTGTATGCAGATAGAGCGAATATGATCAAGTCAAGAAAATTATTTACTACTTTGCGATTTTTACAATAATTAAAGAAAAAGTAAGTTTTAAAACATCTATCAATTAGCGCAAATATAAACGCGTGACGAGAAAAGACATTTTAAAACCAGTTACACCTTAAAATTTTTGGCTTGGTAATAAACAATGTTATTTGAAGTTTGACTTTAGACTATATTTTAATCTTTGATTAACTTATATTTAATAAAACTTTTCTCTTTTACTATAATGTATATCTCAAGGTATACCCATTCACATCAAATTTGATCCCTTATTTTAGCAATTATGTATGTGTGTAGCATAAATATTGATTTTAAGAATCTTGAATCTTAATTTTTGTAAACAGAAAATACAATATAAAATAAATTATTTATTGAGTTTAAATGTTGCATGATGATATCAAAGTTTATCGGATATACATATTTAGAATATTCAATAGATCAAAATAGATACGATGATAATGACATTTACATTATCATCATATCTATTATCATCATATCTAGATCTATTCTATAAGCTGCGCATTTGTGTTTATAACCGTTTGTTTAATAAATCGTTTATTTAAATAAGTATGATGAATAAACAGAAAGTATCTTGATTGCGCCAAGCATAATTATTGAATTTATTAATGCATGAACATCAGCTGAAATTTTGCACAAATTACGCATACAGTTTAGTAAGAATACATTAGCAAATTATCAAGTATACAAATAGCATAAGTTGTAAAGATTGAGAAAAAATTGCAAATTTGATTTATGTGCGTCAGTTAACGACAAGCATTATGCCTGAGAATATTCACCAAATTCGCGATTTTATTGAGGATGACCGAATGACTAACTGATCGCGTGCAAACAATCATTGATAATAAATTACAATTTCAATTACAAAAATCTGCGTGATGGATGCCTTAAGTTTTGAATGCAGGTCAGAAGGCTTAAGAGTTAAAATCTTTCAGAGGCTTTTGAATCACTAAAGCTGCAAAAGGAAATGCATTCTTAATATCCATTCTTACATATAATAAATTTGTTTCGAGCTTCTTGAAAAAGCCTTAACGAGAGAAAAATATTCCAACGTTGATGAAGTGGAAAACTTTGTGCGCAATTAACTTCATACTCGTCTTGTTACTTTTCTTGAAACAAGAATAAAAAAATTGCCAATGCAAAAATGTGTGAAAATTAGTAGATGCTATGTAGAAAAATAATTTTGTTAATTTTTGCGTGTATTAATTAAATAAATAATTTTTGAAAAAAAATTTTTTATGTTTCATCCACTTTAGTAGTAATAATTAGTTATAATTAGTTAAATAATTATAACTCTTATTATAATGACTAACAAATTATTACACACATTAATAGGGAGATTTCACTAGTTTATAGTTTTACATAGTTGTCCAAGATTTTTCTACACATAAATAAATAAATCTGCTAAAAGTACATGTTACAAAACATACATAGCGTCTTACATATAATTTGTGAAAATTCTTTTGGTAATCATTTTTTAATAAAAAAACAATGAGTGACGATTAAAATCTTTTGATGGACACTTTTAGAGTAGTGATCTTAACAATATATATCAAGGTCAAAGTCATTGAATTCATTTTTGTAAAATTTTAACATTATTATGCATCAATGCACATTATATATATAATAATACATGCAACTGAATTTATAAATTAAGAATTTAATTAATAAATAATATAATTAATAATTAATTAATTAATAATACAAACAGTTATATAAATAAAGTAAAAAGCATAATTTGTTATGCTTAAAATATTTGATACTTTTATTCTAAAAATAAGAAAAAAAGCGATATTTATTGTAAATATTTTTTACACATTAAATTTAAAAATAGGAAAAAAGTTATTAAGAAAATTAATTTTAAAGAAAATTTACTTTAATTATTTCATAAAAATACTTCAATATTAATATTTATTATTTTGCTACCCGTAATATATATTAAAAAAATGATAAAAAATCACGCGCAGCTAATAAAATATTAATAAATCTATAATATTTTTCCACAATTTTGACGGACAATTATGGATCTAGCACGGATAAGAATCAACCGGCTATTTTACCGGCTATTTACCATGGCACCAAAAAGTGAATCTGGCCATGTAGTTTTGTCGTCTTTAAAATGGATCTAGTTGACGCTACTGTATCAACTAGATAAAGTATGTTATGAAAACCGGCGGCGTGACTTCTCTCAGATTCCTTATGTACTATATGTGCTTATGTGATATCGATACAATTAAAAAAATTTTTCTGACAGAAAAATGCACACGTGCCGAATTGTTATGGAATATAAATGTCAAATATCATCATTATTAATTTAATCTTTAGATTACGAATTCAAATATGGCTCACGTTAATCAAGATCAAGGAATAGGAGAACATATGGACTTTTTAACAAAGTTTCACAATATTTCGAATAAATTGAAAAAGTCAGTTCTTCAAAATATTTGTATAATTAGAAGCTTTTATATATGGCAATAATTTTTTCTTCTATTTATAATATTTATTAACCTTTTAGACGATTTTTGAGAAAGCCAAACGTCTCAGAGGCATGTAATCAATTTAGTGAGTATTTATTATAATATACATTCACACATAAATTTTTCATTAATCATAATCATAATATCAGAAAAACAACATGCATGAAATGAAAATTTTTGTTTTTAGGTGCCTTAGCCAGTGAATGCGAACAGAAAGAATTGTGGCAATATGCAGGTTTGTGTTGGTTGGCAGCTGCCAGATGTCAAGGCACATTAGAAAATGCCTCTTCTGAAATAAATCTTCTGATAAAAGCGGGAAGACAATTTCTCATAGCTGAGAAAAAAGACAATGATATAGGATGTCTCTCTATAGGCCATGAAAACATTCAGGTTTTTATATGAATATAAATTTACCATACAAAGAAAATAAAGGAAAAAAACTAAAAATATCTTTCCTATATTCCAGGCAGTTGTGAGTTGTTTCGGCCATTCTATGGCAAGATGCGGCAGTCAACCAGGATTTAATACAATTTCTGCAGGTCTATCAGTAGAATTGGCATTAGCATTGGGTCCAAGTTCTGCTGGCATTCAATACCTGCGAAAAGCGATTGATATATTTCCCACATCAAAAGCTATTAATACTTTAGTGTCTTTTCATATAAACCAAGGTTGATATCGATCATTCAATTCTTTTCATATTTTTTTAGAATAATTTATATTTTTTCTGTCATTTTCTTATGTGACAGAATTGTGGGTGTGGGTGTGTGTGTGTGTGTGTGTGTGTGTGTGTGTGTGTGTGTGTGTGTGTGTGTGTGTGTGTGTGTGTGTGTGTGTGTGTGTGTGTATATATTAGTATTTCATATATAATTTTATCTTTATAGGAGATTATGTAGTCGCACTACAGATTCTTAACGAATTCGTAGAATTTGCAGAAGCTTGTGTTGTAGCTGGTGCCAGAGGAAATTACAATGGTATTCTACATAGGTATTATATATATATATATATAATATTTTGTAGAAGCATATATTTAACAATCAAAAATATACAATAAAATTAATGATTTATAGATGCGAGGTGACACGAGTACTTCTATTACTCATTCTTCAGCCATCGCCGCAGAGATTAACACCCTCTCTCGCACAAGTTCTCGAAAAATATGCATGGGCCGAAGAAAACGTGAATAATAGTATGGATCACGTGAATTTGGCTATTTCAAATTTTATAAGAATATTTATTTTTTTAATTTTAATTTAATTTGTTTTTATATATATAATACATTTAAAATTTTATTAAATTTATTGAAATTATTTGTTTGTTTTGCCCAGATCTCAATATGAGTGAGGATGAATTATTGTTGTTGCAATCCCTGGTATTAGCATGCCAATCTCATGATCATCAAGCAATATTGGAACTGGAGAATGAATTGTATTCTTACTTTGACACAGAACAAAAGGAATTGTTACATAAATTGATACAAGTATTATCGACGCAGTAAATATATAAGATAATGAAACCACGAAACGTGCGACTAATTTTTGTCCGGAATTTCATTCACTATGGAATATCTTTCGTAATTTTGTCGTACTATGCAGTCTATCGAAATCAAAAATCGAGACATATGCATCGCAATTTGTCGAGAAACGCGCGAATAAAGGATGTCAGAGTCCAGAGTTATTTTTCTTTCATTTCTATGCGATTATTTTATTAGAGGAAATAAGTTCTTGCTAAAGCTATTGCAATTAAGATGACGCCAACGAGATGAGCCGTGCTTTTACTAATTCAATAATAGTGTCGCAAGTAATGAATACGGTAGATCGCTTCTTATGATCTCAACCGTAGTAGTAAGAGCGACGCGCGATGTGAAAGGAGGAGGAACTTTTTAGATGAGAATCGTAAAACGAACGATTGGAATGAAGCGCGAGGCTGGAAGGAAGGGCGTATGGTGTGCGTGCCGGTATGGTATCGTGGAGGAGGGGATGTCTCGTGCGTCCCATGATACGCAACTAAGATCCTCTGTTCCTTCCATAGTTGCTATTCAAGACAGAGTCTCTCAGTCATCGCGCAAAGTGCCTCTAGAGTCCTTCGGATTGGGATTGCGTTCTATTGAATTGTTTAATCTTAAGTTCTGCATCAAGGTACGATCTCTTCATTTTATTATTCAATATTCTCTATAATGAATTTTTTTGGTCCTGTAACATGCAAAAACAGGTATAAATCATAAATATAAAAATTCATCGAGATGCTCCCGGAATGATGCGTCAGTTTTTTCTGAGAAACAAGAAGACTCTTCGAGAGCAAAACTATCTTTTATAATCGGAATGAAAATCACTTTCAAGGATGCTGATTAATTCTTCAATTTAAAAGTCAAGGTTTATAGAAAGAGACTTTCATTTTCAAATCGCATTCCAAATGAAACGATTATTAATCAGATATGAGCAAATTAAATTGCTAGTTGTATTTCATCATTTGACTTCTTTACAATCAAAGATATTTTCTGTGAATATCTTAAAATAATAATAGTAAATAAAAAAAATCTACATTAAATAAAAAAAAATATCTGCATTTACACAAAATTAGGATTTGATTTATAAAAATGGAAATTTAAATATTTAAATTTTTTTAATGTCATGGATTATATAATGTTCAAGGCTAAATGACGTCTATAACGATCGTATAACTTTGACTACCGTTTTCACTATAAGAATTTGATTACAAGTTTAATTAATTAAACATATTATCTATGATTGTATTCGAAAATATACGAAAGTTTGTATACACTCGCGATTATATATATCTTGTATTGCCCGGTTTATATATATTGTCTTGTATAAATCCGCGAGACATTTAAAAAATTTAAATATTTAAATTTTCAATTTAAAAAATAAAATTCTTATTTTTTATGTAGCTGCAGATATTCTTTTTTATACATTTGGCCTATATTTTAGAGGCATTTTTTCCTTTTTACCGTCGAGACACCATCAATATATACCGCTATACAATGATTTACCACGTATTTCGGCGACCTTGAACTCTCTTTGCTCACTTGAACGAAGGTGAATGCCCCAAGCACCTGTATTCTTTGACTTGCAAGTGTGCATTTCTATGGGGATAAAAGTCTGGTCTATATAGGAACCGTTTATCTATTTAAAGAGTTCATTTATAAGAGATTTATTTAATAATTTAATTATGTCACAAATATTCATTATGTTTATATAAAACGTATTTACGAAAAAATATATTTAAGAAGAAATTAAAAATTCAATTCTCTCATCTAATCAGAAGAAAAGAAATGACCGGAGATTGGAGGACCATTTTCGTAACCGGAGGCGCCGGTTATATTGGAAGTCATTGCATCGTCGAACTCTTGGAGTGCGGATACAACGTGGTGGCAATAGACAATTTCGCAAATAGCGTGACGGAAACCGATGGCGAATCTGCGGCGCTTAAAAGAGCCGAGCAAATAACAGGGAAGAAGGTCACATTTTATAACTGCGACCTGCTCGATAGAGAGAAACTCGAGACAATCTTTAACAAGGTATAGCATTCATTAATATTATATATATGTATATGTTTTCTTTTCCATCTTTTTATTGTTACATATTATAATCGCGTACAGTTTTTGAATAAGATAAAAGAGCGATCTTTTTTTTAGATCATATGTATGTAAAAAAAAATAATTTGCCATTTTCAGCACAAAATAGACTGTGTAATACATTTTGCTGCTATCAAAGCCGTCGGCGAGTCTATGCAAGTTCCTCTTCATTACTATCGGAATAATATAATAGGCGCTATTAATTTGCTCGAGGTAAAAAAGAATATATTACACACGTTTTGGATCATCTTTTCAAATAAATTAGACACACATCTTCTTATTTACAGGTGATGAAAGCGGCTGGCTGTTTTCAGCTTGTATTCAGCAGCTCTTGCACAGTTTACGGCGAGCCTACAGAATTACCGATCACAGAGGAACACGAAACCGGTAATATCACTAATGTTTATGGCCGAACAAAATACTTTATCGAAGAGATGTTGAAAGATATATCTAGAGCTGAAAAGGTTTGTACATAAAAAATCTGAAATTTTTTCTTTTTCATATTTATACGATCAATTATAGGTAAAACTTTATCTAAGTTTATTTACATAAAATTATTATAATATATTTCAAAATCTCCTTTAGTTTTATTTGTTCACGAGAAATTGTACATCACCAAGTACATTCCACTTTATGCATAATTCTTCTAATTTTTATTGATGATTTTTTTCTTCGACACAAGAATTGGAACATTATATCCTTGAGGTATTTCAACCCGGTGGGCGCTCACTGTAGCGGACTGATCGGGGAAGATCCGACAAAACCGTTCACGAATTTGATGCCATATATCGCTCAAGTCGCTTTGAGACATAAGCCGGAACTAATTATATTCGGAGGCGATTATGATACAAATGATGGTACAGGTAGTAAATAATCTTTGATTCTAATATGAAAATATAAGCAAACAATTTAATATATAATCTGTGTATAATATAATTACCTCGCTTTATACTCTTTCCTGACAGGTGTTCGTGATTACATTCATGTTATGGATCTGGCAGCAGGTCATGTGGCCGCGTTAAATGCCTTGCATAAACAACATCTTAGGCTTAAGATTTATAACTTGGGTACCGGCAATGGCGTAACTGTATTAGAATTGATAAAAACGTTTGAGAAGGTCACCGGCACTACTGTACCTTACGTGATAAAAGAAAGAAGAGAGGGCGATATTATGTCCATGTATGCTAATACAGATTTGGCGAAAAAAGAACTGGGATGGACAGCGAAATATAACGTTGAGCAAATGTGTAAGTAACATAAAATTTTAGCTCAGTAATCTCAAAACATGACTAATAAAAGATGATAAATATAGGTCAAGACTTTTGGAGGTGGCAAGTGATGAATCCACATGGTTATCGAACTTCAATAAAGAATGATATTATTGAACATTCGTAACAATGAACTGTATCAAAGAACTTGTGCAAATAATTTATAATAAAGGATCCATACAAGTTTTATCTTATAATTTACATATTTATAATATTTATAATAGTTTTTCCTTATACTTTACAATTAATTTTTACTCTAGTTCTCGCTTTTTTCATTGTCAGCATTACTTTCAGCTTTTTTACTTTCATCCAGAATTTCATAAAGTGATAAATGTTGAAACTTTAGAATTTCCAGACCCCAACTCGTCCATCCAGGCAATAGATATCTTGCAAAAATTTCTAAACATTTTGGCTCATTTGGAAGATATTCCTTTATGATTTCTAAACATATAGGTTTTTTATTGTAATTGTTGCTAAAGATGTTATATTTTTAAATTTTTATATTATATTTATACCTGTTAGAGGTGGTTTATGAGAATGCACTGCACTAGGTATACTGATCATTAGCTTACTATCAGGGATATTCATTTTGTCTTCCTCTAAAGCAGATCCTAATATCAGTAATTCAAAAGGTTGTTTTCCAGGCGCTGAATTAAAATTACATATTGTATTGCCTGCTTGTGTTACCTAAAATGGCAAATTGTGTTATCTAATGCTTGTTGTAGAGAATATTTATCACATTGTATTAGGTAAAAATTACATCAAAAGAATCATTACTTACTTTGATCCAATACCATTTAGCTCTATGAGTAATACCCCAGGACGGAAATATTTCATTAAAGATACTATTTAAATGATTAGATGAATTAGTGCACCAGATAGCCACAATACCATTTGAATGTAATAATTTTCTTATTGGTATCTTAATTAATTCTTCATTGTACATCATTTTGTAACTACAAAAGAGCGATGGTATGCAAACATTTCTCATTTTAAATAATTAAAAATTATATATGCAAAAATTATTATTTCTTTTCATTTAAGATTAAACAAATAAATTTATAATACAAAACATAAGTTGCATTCTTTTTAAATACACTAAAATTTGTTTTTCTATTAAATTATATGTGATCTAATATATGTATGTATATAATCACCTAGCTTCAGCGCATTTTATTTTTTTTCTTCTGATTGACTTGTTCCACCAAGGTGGATCCAATAATATAAAGTCATACTGATTGTTCAGTTCCATCTTTTTTTCCATATCTTTTACGTCATAGCAATAAAATGTACATTTCTTTGGAAATACATATTTCTTATTGTGAATCTCAGATATGACAGCATTATTCGTATCATTGGATCCATAAAGATTCTCATCTTTGAGACAATAGGTATCATGATAAAATTTTTGTGATGCTAAGCGTGCAGCTTTGTTGTTATCCAAAGACACATTCTTGTTAAAGAGTCCTCTGATTTTTGCGGTAGATATCATTGCATTGAATTTTTGTCTAACATTATCGACCTGTTATAAGAATCACTAGAGATATTATAAACCGAAAATGTAATTCTCGCACCATAAGAGTTTTTAGTTCTAGTTTTATAAGAAATCCATATAGAAATTAAATATTGTTTTTTTTTTAAACCTACTTCTTCCAAGTCTCTTTCTGGCAATAATTGTGAACGCTTCCTCTTTTTCTTACTATGCGATACAGCATCATCCTGAACAGTTTGCGCAATTTGATTTGGCCTCAAATACTGAGAATTAATCTCGAATATCATTTTATTAAAGATCAAAGCGCAAAATCCACTATCGTTTAAGACTCTCTTATATATCTCGTTGAGATATTGCAAGTGTGATATAATCCAGCCTTCTTCGCTGGTAAGAAGGATACTCATACTTAATCTTAAAAGTTGACTTACTATATTTATTTGTACACTATTTTTTTTAATTTGTACACTATTTATTTATTCATACACGAATGCACGTGTAATATTTATTATAGATCTCTTACGAGATACATTTTCTATGTTCAATTCAACATTATATATCAGTTGTTTAAAGACTATTGTATATGTCAATCTATGCGAGACAAATATTAATTATCTACACCTACCACAATATATTTCATTATAATAATATGTGAATCTATACGAAAGGTTCATTTGAAAAATCTATACACAAAGCGTAAGTGCATGGCAATTCGATTCTTCAATATTATTGGTCGCCATTTGCCGGTGTTTTACACACTCCAATAATACTGGCTTGTTTTCATCCTCTTCTCTCTTCTGCGCTGTGGTACTTTCCTCTCTCGTCGTGGACATTCGTGGAACATTTTATTTGTATATTTTTTATAGTTATAAAAAAATATATTTCCAAGGACGAGCTATGGTCTTATTATGCGAAATATTTCCGGACTTTACGGCGGAGACGCAGATGGGAACGATTAAATTTCACGAATGGCTGGGCGATTCGTAAATATTTTTCAATATTATAACCTAAATTTCTACCTCTGTATATATATATATATATATATATATATATATATATATATATATATATATATGTATGTATATATGTATCACATACACATATATGTATATATACATAATGATAAACAGATAAAAACCTTAATTTGTATCTATTATTTATAATTATATTTTGTTGCAATAATTTGTAACATGTTCATATGCAATCCATAAATTAAGTTTGAATATATTTTTTATATTTACATATATATATATATATATATATATATATATATATATATATAATCTTTTTATAGAAATTGTATATATAGAATTTTTATTTTACATTTTTATTTGCAATAAATTGTTATACAAATTATGCAACTGATAAATTACACTAATACGTTTTGTAATAGAATGTATTTTATGTATATGTAACATTTTTCTCTGCTCGATAATAGATGGGGCATCTTATTCTCTCATCCCAATGATTTCACACCAGTCTGCACAACTGAATTGGCACGGGTTGCAAAACTAATGCCTGAATTTAAGAGATTAGGAGTAAAAGTAATCGCATTATCCTGCAATTCTGTCGACTCACATCGAAAATGGATAAAGGTTTGCATAGTTTTTTTGAATAACTATCATTTTAGAATTTTTAAATATTGTGCACAATTTTTTTAATAATATTTAATATTAAATTTATACAAAACAATGGAATATATTAATAATTCCACAACGTCACAATATTATTTCTGGAGAATTAAGAATAGAACATTATATCTTTAGGATATCAAAAGCTATGGTGAGATAACAGATGAGGAATTTCCATATCCAATAATAGAAGATCAAACCAGAAAGCTTTCTACATTATTGGGAATGTTGGATCCTGCAGAAATGGATAATCAGACTGGATTACCCATGTCAGCGCGGGCTGTATTTATAATTGATCCAGCTAAGAAGATGCGATTATCAATTTTATATCCAGCCACTACTGGACGAAATTTCGAGTAAGAACTATCATGCTTTATTTTATATACGACAAATAAAAATTTTTTTTGTAAAACTTAAAATTTTACATCTTGATTTCTTACAGTGAAATAATAAGGGTAATCGAATCTCTTCAACTTACAGAAAAGTACAAAGTAGCAACTCCTGTAGATTGGAAGGTAAGTTTTAAGAAAAAAATTTTATCTTGTTCTATTTTTTATCAAAGATATCATTTTTTTTTTTTTTATTATGCATTAATGAGACATATTATTATGAAGACTTGTCAATAAATAGTAATTAAATTTTTTCATTATTTCAGAAAGGAGACGACGTAATGATCGATCCGAGTGTGTCGGATAGTGAAGCCAAAGCTTCTTATAATGATATTAAAACTGTAATGTTGCCTTCTGGCAAAACGTACCTGCGTATTGTGCCACAACCTATAGATGCGTAAAAGAAAAATCCTTATATGTATTCAATGAAACTCGACTAATTCAAATTCAATATAAATCATTATTTATATGATGTAAACGTTTCATTTACGCTGTTTTATGAGATAAATCACTCAATATATATTTTTTTATAATTATATATTAATATATATTAATAATTAATAATTATTCATATATATTCTGTATATATAATTAGATTTTGTCTAAAAGAACTTCAAGAAGATTATAACTTTAAAAGAACGTCACAATATTATTTTTTACGTATGAAAAAAAAATCAATATTTACATCATATAATTTTTGTTACCAGCTTAGTAACAGAGATAACAAGTAATGATTTTAATCCTTAGTATTTGCAAACAACAAAAGAAGCTGTTTATTATTTCACCTAATGTAATTAAAAGTACACTGCGTTATATACATTTTTTTTTCCAAGTACATTGTTTACTATCTCTAGGCATAATGTGTATAATATTTACATTCTTATCTTTTTATTAAGTTATTACTGTAATTATTTTTTTTTCTACATTACGATTATATTTCATCTTGTGTTTCTTGCTTTTAAATTGCTTTATGCGCAATAGCGAGTACACAATTTTATAATATATTTCATATATAAAACAGTCCCTGATCAAAACCAATAAGATATAGTGTAAGATAATAAATTTAACAAAACTATACCTTTATCATATCGTTTATTATTACGCAATTAAAAATTAATTACTACACAAAGTATCGAATCATAAAATACTATCGCAGCCTTCTTATTTGAAAGATCCTTCTCTCTCACAACTTTTCGCAAATCTGCACTGTGACACTGCTGTCAATAATACGCAGTTCATCTTCACCTTTGCAAAATCCATCTCCATCAGGGCACAGGAGTTCCATGTATTCACATTCACACATACGCACATACATACATACATCATTGGAGAATTGAATTGAAAGCTACGGCAGATTCTATCAATGTTTGTAGCCTCCTTTCGATGCACTTGTGCTTAATCCGTTTTAAAACAACATTTTCACGAGCGCCAATCATCGTCGAACAAGAGAATTATCTATATACATATATAGATCTTCGTTGTGCGAATAGTGTCGAATCAGTGGAATAGAAATAGAAAAAAAAAACGTGGGGCAGTGACTGCATATCCACAATTTCTTTTTGTCAGATCGCCATGAGACTTTCTAGGTGATCCCCACTCATTGTTTTAGTTAATACGCGACGATCCCTTACGATCCTCATTCGCCGGCCACATGACTATCTTGCTGTTGCTGCTCAGAGAGCTGCTGTTGCATCTCTCCTTCCATTCGCGCCTGTCGTTCTGCAGCCGCTCGTGCCTGTCTGCCGGCGCTCGAACGAAGATTTTTTCGCTCCGGTGGGGGTTCCACGCTCAATCGTTTGCCGCTACGTGCTTTCTTTGCCTTGGGTCCTCCTTTACTATCCTCTTCCGCTTCCGACGCAGTAGGCTTATTACTGGTGTCGCTTTTCTGTCCCGTCAATGGCGACATGGTAGTCGCGGCCGACGTCGGCGTCATCGACGTCATCAGCGTCGTTGGCGTCTCGTTTGCTTCCTTCTTGATCGCGGTATTTGTTTCCGCAGGCGAAGTGTTGCTCTCATCTTGCGAAGGCGGCGGCTGTGCCGCTTTTGTCGGTGTTGTCGGTAACGTTTGTCTCGTCGCCGGTTCAATTTCTATCGTCGGCACATCGTTATTCGACGAAGACGATTTTGAGTTCGTGTCTGTTTCAGTACGCATCTTCTTAGCAACAGGTTCTAGGGTGACCTCGAGCGGCGGTGGTGCCGATAGCGTCGATCGTTGATGGTCGGAATTTTGATTGTTGCCGTCTGTATTATTGCTACGATTCCTCGGCGGTTTTTCGAGCTTGGGTGCATCGTCGACCGTTCGAGTGATCAGTTCGGCACTGGTCCTGCTTAAGTGTTCCAGGGCCTCTTTCATCTCTTGTTCCTTACTCCTCCGCTCAGTCTTCTTCTCAGATAAATCCGCTGCCATTACATCGACTTGTTCTGTCGTCGCCGTTTCTCTCTTTTCATGCTGCTGTTGTTGTTGCTCGACAGCGCGGCCACGCCTATCCTCGCCGCTGTGTAACGCCGCCATATCCGTATACTGTTGAAGAGTCACGGCTGGATCCACTGGAGGATATCTAGACGCCTTCTTCTCGGCCTCCTTTCGTTTTGCTGCCGTCGATGACGACGATGATGATGATGACGTAGATGATTCCGGTACAGCTTCACGCTGTCTCGAAGAGCCACCACTCGAAGATGCAGGTTTCCGTACCACGGAAGAAGCGCTGGATGTCGGTGGATTCAGCAGACCGCATTGGGCGAGACTCTCATAGGCCGACGACACGCCTCCGGGTTGCATGGAAAACGGATTTAAGCCTCCTAGACCTAGCGGTGTATAGAGAAGGCTAGGATTCGATAGGAAAAACGGGAACGGCGAAGGGGTCGGGAGGCTCGTCGCAGAGGAAGCTGCGGACAAAGACGATGGACCACCAGCGGCGGCCGATGACTTGCCGGTCGTCGTTGGTTGATCGAGTTTGTTGCTGCGCGACTTGCTGCTACTGCTACCACCTCCTCCGCCACTGCTGTTCAAGCCAGATGATGAACTCGCGCCGCCGCTCTTGCTACCGCCAGCCGAACTCACGACAGGATTGTTCACGGCATCTACTGCCGCTGCGCTGCTAGTAGCCACCTGCGCGTTTAGTGCCGCCTCCATGCCCGCCAACGATGGTAGACTCAATCCAGCGAGATTAGCGAACAGCGAATTCGTTAGGCCCATGCTGCCCAAATTGCCGAGATTACCAAGACCACTGAGCGCGCCCAGATTCGTTAGACCGCCGAACGGCATCAGTAGCGGATTGTTCTTCGGATCAAAGTTACCGAGCGACAGACCCGATAGTAAGGAATTGTTGAGATTGCCGAGTGGAAAATTGAGACCCGACGCCATCGACGTGGCCACTAGATTGGCGGAATTCGCCGACTGCTGGCTCGTAGGACTGGGCATCATGGGCGGTCTGCCCGGACTCTTGCCTTTGTTCACACCACCGCGTTCGTTACCCGGTAGTCTCTTTTGCAAATCGTGCGGAAGATTGCCGCGTTCCTTCACGAGTTCCGCCCATTTTGGATCCACGTCAAACATCGGATTCTCCATAAGCCATTGCCCAAGCCG